>NC_064576.1:25950714-27265000 GCF_937001465.1 Orcinus orca
GGACCATGTACTTCCTCTCTTGGCACTGGCAGGGGTTCAAATGCTCACTCTAGCCTTATGGTACCTCTAATCACAATTAAAGCCAAAGCCACTTGTCCCTCCTTTCACTCAAGCCTCTTCTGACTGGCTTGGGTACCTGCCCTGCTATCTCCCAAGAAAGCCTCATTATGTAAGTGATCATTTTTCACACACTCGGCTGAATGTATGATGGCATGTCTCAACATTTAGACGAATTTTGAGTGGAGGATTGATCCTGCCCACCTGGAGGCAACCACAATATACAAGGCCTGAAAAAGCTAACTTTCCATGTACCTTTCTGGAAAAAAAAAATCTATTGAAGATGTTCTCCAGCAAAGTGTAAAATGTTCCCAAGATGATATCTATCTTAAAAAAGAAATATGATTCAAGACATAGAAGACTTAATTCAGCAGTGTGATAAAAATAAATCCTGGGATTTCTATGGCAACTCCAGAAATGAGTTAGACAAAATCAGAACAGGAAGTCAGAACTCCAAGTAGTCAGAATTTCTAGAATAACTTCAAGACAAATGACTGAGAAGTTTAAACTTCTTAGTGACATGAATTAAACATGTTTCTTATGTCAATAAGAATAAAGACAACTGAAAACTTCAGTGGGAAAAGAGCTCAATAAAAAAGTTATAATTCAAACATGGAGCAAACTGAAATGGGAAACGATCTTGAGTAATTGATTGTAGGAAATACAAACACCAACAATGCAAAGAATCTCTCTGGCACTGATATTCATTTAGCAATGTAGAGTTATTATTTCTTTCTCTGTGTGTCAGATCTTACTATTTGGTTCTTCAGGTAAAAACATATACATGCTATACCATGAATATTCTTCATTACTTTCCAACTTTAGGATCAACATATAGACAAAGCATAAAAGATATAGTTTCAGATTAGAATGTCATTGTTAAAAATCTTAACAATGAAAAATGATATCTTAGCTAACAGACACCTGAAATAAAGATGGAGAGGGTAAGAGGAGACAGAGTAAGATATTGTGTGTGTGTGTGTGTATATATATAGAGAGAGAGAGAGAGAGAAAGACATAGATACACATATGTGTATATATATATGCACACATAAAAGATACATAAAAATATGTATATATAAAAGATATTGTGTATATATACAAACAATATCTTCTTTATGTTTTTTTTAATAGAAGTTCTTAATTTTAATTATGTGCAATGTATCAGTGTGTATTTACCTGGTGATGACATTCTGGGCCTGTAGTTTTCTTCTGGGTAAGTTTTAAATTATGAATTTGATTACATTAATAGATATAGGACTATTCAGATTTTTCTGTTTCTTGTTGTGTCAGTATTGGTAAATTTATTTTTTAGGAATTTGTTCCTGTCATATATATAAGTTGTCAAAATTACTGTAATAAAGTAGTCTATAATATCTTTTTCTTACCTTGTACTAGTATATGATATATACTTTTTGTTTATAGAATATATATTTTCTCTATCTTCTTGAAATTTTAAATGTATGTATATACATATATATAGTAAAGGGATATATAAAGCACACTTGTGAAGCAGTAAGAAAATATTGACAAACCAATATTAAAAATGGGCAAAAGACAAATATTCTCAGTTTCTTTATCTATAACATGAAAATAATATCTACTCCACAGAGCTGAATTAGAAAATCTTTGTAGAATAAAACACATGAAATGAGGCAATTATAATTATTTTATTATTGTTGTTATCTAATATTAAAAGAATCTAAGAAGTAAACAAAGTTGGATGATAGATACAAAGACATAAGGAAACACAGCCTATTTCAAATTTTCATCTTTCTACTACATGTGTTGTCCCATAAGGAGAGTCAGAACGAGAAAAAGAGAAAAAAATGTATCAATGTGGATGGAAGATTTGCTACCAAATAAATTTAAGCCAGTGCAGGAAACACAGTCTGAATTAATCAATTTTCATTAATATCAACTCTTTACTCCATCAAGACTGTGTCACCATTTTCTAAAAGAAGAATGTCTTCTGATCTCATAGGAAATATTTTATAGATCCAGAGCTAGAAAGATAGGGAGCAAACTTCTGATTTTTCAACTTCAGAAAAATCTCTTCATTATCAGTATGCATTTATCAACTTTATCTACTAAATGATATTGATAATAAACCAAAAATAATACCTAAGTTAAAAAACATATGTGTAAAATACCAATAAAATAATACCAGGATATAAAAATAGTATTCACTAAACATTTAGCAGCACTAGCTAAACCATATGGATTTGTCTTATATTGTTGCCAAAAAAAAATCATTTTAAGGTTTGTCATTAGTTTGCACTCTAAAGCTGACAACATTTTGTAAAGTAAATTTTGTATTTATGTAAACTATTGGACATGATTACACATTACCTTAAAAATTCCTCAGAGTTCATGAGTTTTTTCAGCACCTATGCAGCTTAACTATATTATGGGATGTCATTAAAAGTGTGATGGATGGACATCTAAATGAGGTGCAGCCAGCTGCTGTGAGGCAGCCATTAACCTGAACTAGATCCCAGAGTGGCTCACCTATCTTTCTTAAAATTAATTAATTAATTATTTAATTATTTAATTTATTTACTTTTGGCTGCGTTGGGTCTTTGTTGCTGTGCATGGGCTTTCTCTAGTTGCAGCGAGCAGGGGCCACCCTTTGTTGCAGTGTGCGGGCTTCTCATTGCGGTGGCTTCTCTTTGTTGCGGAGCACGGGCTCTAGGCACACAGGCTTCAGTAGTTGTGGTGCACGGGCTTAGTTGCTCCACGGCATGTGGGATCTTCCCAGACCAGGGCTCGAACCCATGTCCCCTGCATTGGCAGGCGGGTTCTTAACCACTGCACCACCAGGGAAGTCCCGGCTCACCTACCTTGATTTCAACAATTCTACATGGAAAATAATCCAAAGTGAAACTGGTCTAATCTAAATGAATAATAAAGCTGCACCAAAACAACAACAACAACAAAAGCATCAGAGGAAGACATTATTTATATTTTAACATCTCATTTTTATCCTAGAATTAATCTATGAACCTTACTGTTCCTTAATGGACTCACAAAATGTGTACAGAAATGTATTTTTAATGGGGAGTGTTAACTGAGACCATACTCCCCAATTTTTATTTTCTTGTAAAACCTTATTCTCTGGAATTACTAAGGTTTTTTTGTTTGTTTTTGTTGTTGTTTTTGTTTTGGCCATGCCACACGGCTTGCAGAATCTCAGCTCCCCGACCAGGGATTTGAACCCGGGTGACAGCAGTGAAAGCCCAGAATCCTAACCATTAGGCCACCAGGAACTCCCAATAAGTTATAATTTTAAAGGGCAATCAGGTTGTTTCTCTAGAGGTAGAGCCTTAAATTCTGCTTTGAAGGAAAGAACTTGTTGTTTTTTTTCCTTTTCTTTTTTCTAAGCATGGACATTTGGCATATTCAACATGAAAACCAGGATCTCTTCTGTAATTCTCTATCTTGAAATATGGAAGAGGTAGGCCATGAGGGGATTGTTTTCTTGTCGGTGAAGAGTGGCCTTAGTGGGCCATGATGCTTCCCAAAGTTCAGGTGAATGGATTCCGAGAGGGAAGCTGGATGGGCAAGGACATTGACAGGGTAGATGTCCTGGTAGATGGGGGCAGAGACGCCTGTTCAGGGGAAACACTGACAGATGGAGAGTGGGCTGGGGTAGATAAGACTAACTTCAATTCAACATGTTTTACTAAGGGTCACACTTGTAGCCATTGCCTGAGGCTGCATTACGGATGTTTAGAGCTGAAGTTCAGAGTAGAAAAGGAAGAAAGGAGGCCAAAGGGGAGATGACCATTGTCTTCCAAAGTTCCATAAAGCTAGTTGCTGTGTAACCCTCAGTTTGAAGAAGAAATTAATGACTCAGATTAAAACTTGTTTTCCAGATAAATCTCTGTTATAATGTTCAGTTAACTAACGTGGATAGCTATTTACTCCCTAAGTAAGGTATTACAGTTCACAACTTAAATAAGATAATAATAAGTAACTTTTTAAGTGAATAAACTTAACGTTCTTTTATGGAGGCCAAAGTTTGCTAGGATGAACAAAACAAAACCCCTTAATAATTAAAGAAAAACTCAAATTAATGGATACAGTAGGAACCCAGAACTCCAGTAGGAACCTCTAGAATAGACTTTGCAATTTACAAAATATGTTTTTTTTTCATTATCTTCTCTACTCTTTTTTACAACCCTAAAATTTAGGTAAAGTATTATCATTCTATATATGAAAAATGTTCAGGTTTGGACAGCTGGTTAATTGTAAGGCTAGGGTTCAAATGCAGATCACTGACTCCAAGTGAATTGCTTTTTACATCTCCTCATCCCAACAGATACAGAGCCAAGGTCATTCCTCTGAGGACGGTGTGCGCCACTATGGTCCATTCAGATATCAGGATCTGAGGAGAACCTGACATCCACCCAGCAAAGTGTGCTAAATGGCCACCCTTTCCCCCTGATATTTAGATAAACAGCATTGCCTTCCTTATATCATCCTCATCACTTCTGTTACCTTAACTAGCAGGCATTAAGTGGAGATTTAAATCACCAAAATATATGGAAGTAGAGATTAGAGAGAAGGGGTGAATACAGTACTGATGCCTTAATTTCCACAGATAAGCACCAAAGAAACGAAATTAACTAATTCTTCTCTAACCAAATAATATTGAATTATCATTAATGTTTCTTCCTTGGTTATGAGAAGAAGGACATATGTTCTAAGGGCCTCGGAGGGTAATGGGAGATTAGGCCCCATTATAAGGGAGCTACCCACCAATATTCTTTCTGTTACTCATACATTTGTCTAAATTCCCACTCAGTTCCTTTGATATTCAGCATCCTCATGGCTTTACCAGTCACCCCCACTCAGGCTACCTCATCCATCTCTTCTCTCCTACCATGAATCAGCTCAATCCCCTCTCCTTACCTCTGTTCTCCCTTGAGCTCTGAGTGATCTGACCTTTCAGTTGGGCGCCCTTACAGGTTGCTTCTTGGAAGGATATTTCAGGGAGAGACAAGAGGAACCAGACCACCATCCAGACTAGAGGGATTAGTAAATCGGGATGTAAAACAGGGAACTAAGTTTGTGATTAAGAATATAGGCTTTGGAGACAGATATATGGATGTCCAAATATTCAAATCCTACCCCTGTCACATATGCACTTTGAGTATATCTCTTATTGATAAATTGGCCAAGCATCAGTTTCCTCATTTGTCAACATGAGGATAATAACACCTGCTTCATCTAGTTACTGTGAGATTAAATAAGATAATACGTGTAAAGTGATTCCACAATGTCTGTTACATAAAAGGTGTTTAATAAAGGAAAACATAACTTACTGTATTCTATGAAGATTTCCTTAGCCAGAACTGAACCTCCCTAAATCTTACAGCTTTTTTGCTCATGCTAAAAAATGCTATTTTATAGCCATTTATCTCAGTTATCGGTGTTCATGCACCATCTCATCTACTGTTCTTGAAACTTTTTGAAGGAAAATCTTGTGTCTTATACACTTGTGCATTTTCCTTAATGCTCAGCAATACTCTGCATAAAGTAAATATTGAAAGTTAAAAGCAATTTGCATTTACTAGCATGTCTTCACTGTAAGACTGATCTCACTATTTAGCTATGACGCGTGCCTTTGGCATTCAAAGCTGATGCCTCAACCACACCCAAATTTTCCCCTATCCGTGTTCTGCTCAAAGGACCCAACTGAGAGGGGATGGGGGCTTCTAGAGGAGAAAGCCACCAGTCTGAAGAGGGAGACTTTCTTCTACATTTCTCAACATTCTGAATTATTTTACTCAGTACTTAGTTAATTTTTTAAAGGAAGAAGAGGATTAGGAGAAATAAAAGGAAAAAAAAAAAACCCCACCACTCTCTGTCACAGACCTTCCAAGGAGCAGAATTTGAGTTAGGGGGCCCTCCTTTGCAACAAAACACAGTTAAAACCTCCAGGGCTGAAGGTACAAAACCATGTGTTATGAATGACAGTCAGTGTGAATATGGCTTTTCCAAAGCATACATTTGATTAGATTGTCCGTGGCCCAAAAGGCACTAAATTTTAAAATACAGTTTTATTAGGATAGATATTTATAACCAAGAAAGTGCTTTTATGAGAAGATTAATTCAAGGAAGATACATTCTGTCCAAGCAGAGCAAACTATACACTTTTTTTTTTTCAATTTAACTGCTAATGAATCTATGTTTTTTGTTTTTCTTTTTTTTTTTTTTTTTTTGCGGTACGCGGTCCTCTCACTGTTGTGGCCTCTCCAGTTGCGGAGCACAGGCTCCGGACGCGCAGGCTCAGCGGCCATGGGTCACGGGCCCAGCCGTTCCGCGGCATGTGGGATCTTCCCGGACCGGGGCACGAACCCGTGTCCCCTGCATCGGCAGGCGGACCCTCAACCACTGCGCCACCAGGGAAGCCCCATGTTTTTCTTTTTTAAAGTGCCAAATGACCTCTGCAAATAGTCTTTCTAGTGCTTCGGAATGAATTGGGTTGCGGGTAATTAACATCCATTTAACATCCCCCACTGAAGAAGAGTCTGTAAGACAGTCTGGCCTGATTAAAAGCCAGTGATGGCATGTGTCTTCATGTTGCAGGAAAGCTTTTAGAATGTGCCTGGTGTGCTGAGAAAATCCTATGTTTTGTAAATAACCTCCCTCAAGTCTGATCTGAAAGTGCTCTCTTCCTGATTTCATCAATAAGGTTACTATGTGACTTTAAAAAATTCCACTGCTCTAGGAAAACTTCTGTTTCCTTTTATGCCCAGATTTAGCAGGTTTTTCAAAGCCCTTCTTATTAAGAAAAGTTGTGGCTGGAAAAATGGATAAGTAGTTACAACTATTCCAGGAAGCTATAAATATTCTAGTTTAAGGCATTTAAGAAATTATCCTCTCCTTTATTGTCTCCCAGGGCCCACCTACAACTGGGTGCTGCCCTCCCAAAGTGAAGTGGATGGTCCTAAATGATCATAGGTGGGTTTTAAAAAATAAACACAAAATTAGTTTCACACCTACTTAGACAGCTTAGAATTTTAATGTGTGAAGTATGCCAGGACTCTGCAGTGAAATAAAGCTTTGCATTCAAACTGATTCCAGCCAATCAGAAAACAGTACAGAGAGCTGCCCATTTCATAATTAGGGAGCATTACTCCAAGTTCTAGATTTTACTTATTAGTGAATAAAGCATTTTTTGACCCAGTTTCGCCATTTATTCAGAAGGACCTTGTTTTCAAAAAGTGTTAAAATAGCATGAAGGCCCTGATTTATGCCCACCAAATCCAGGAAATTCAAAGTTAATCCTCAGAACTATTTGTGTCTAGTTTTGCAGCAAACATTCTATATAATACTGTGCTCTGTTTGAGGATGACACAAAGTAAAGAGACCACGGCAGGCTGTCCTGCAAGCTTGACTTTTTCAGCTTCAAAACTTCAAGTTATACACTGACATATTTTCTATTGCATTTCTCTTTCTGCCATAGCTTATTTCAGTTTTGTTTGCCTGTTCTTGATTATAACTTTGACATCCATGGGACTTCATCCAATAGTCAGGAGCAATGGCAACTCTGACCAAGAGACCCAGTGGGGTAAGAACTATCAGAGGCCAGGAGGTGATAAGAGTTACAAAAGCTCTTCTTCTTCCTCCTTCCCCAAACTCCTCTCCCTGGAATCATTTTTAGACATACCAGATATTGAGGATAGGTTCTTAGTGAGAGGAAAACAATACCAAAGTGATTGGAATATGACTCAGGAGACCATCATTCCTGTTCCCTCCCTGGAATGCCATCTGCTCTCTATGTCTAGACAGTCCAAACCCTCACTCATCCTACACATGCCATTCACATGCCGTCTCTTTCAGCAGGTTATCCCTGTCTTTGGGTTCCAGTTTCCGCAAGTGTGACATTAAAGGGGAGATTCAGATCTTGAAGGTCTGCTCCAACCCTGAGATGCTGTCTTTTTGTAACCTCCCAAGTACACAGTGATTTTCCAGGTCTGAAACTGGAAATTCAAGAATATTTTGTCCTATTCATGTGGCACTTAACATCTGCTGACTTATACTACTTCAAGTCCCAGCTTTGCCACCGGCTACCTGTGAGACCTTGAGCAAGTTACTTAATCTCTAAGTCTCAGTTTCCTAATCTGTAAAATGCAGATCATAATGGTATGCAGCATACATTACAGAATTGTTTTAATGACTACAGGACAGAACACATAAAAAGAGCTCACCACCACGACTGACAATTAGCAAGCGCTCCATGAATATTAGCTCAAGCTAATTCGGGCTGTTTTTTCATGTATAAGTTCCCTGTCATCCCAAACATGATCATAAACTACTTGAAATTGAGAATGATATGTTTGTTTGTGTGCCCCCATCTTGCTTACCACAATGTCCTAAATATAATAGGAATTTAACAGTGTTTTGTTGATTACTTGATTGTTACAGCTTTATGTCTGATTTTCAGTCATCAACTTTTCTGTACCTAGGTTTTCTATCTATGAAGATGTAACTTCTGCCAGTTAGCTCTTAAAACTGTGTGGAGATAATGATCCATGACAATAGTTTAAATTGTTTCTGACTCCATTGCTATGTACATAATTTTAGAATAGCAGTCTAAAAGCAAGAGCCTATTGGAATTAGGTTGGGCTCTGCCCTGCTCAGGAGGCACTCAGCCAAAAAAGGCTGAACCGAAGTTAATGGAAGCCATTGTGTTTCTCCATTACACTGTACATTCCAGTGGTTTTGAGTATATTTGTGTGTTTGTCATTTGTTTTTGAGAGAAGGGAGGAGGGAAGGATGATGGGAGAATGGGAAGGGGAAAGGTATATAGAGGAAGAAAGAAGGAAGGGGAGAGGAAGAAACCAAAAGGTAAGAACAGAGAAAAAGAAGATGGAACGAAAGGTGTTCTAGGAGAGACAGGGTGAAAGGCAAGCACTTGTGAGGAAGGAAGGGGAGATACAGAGAGGAGAGGCTACTGTGGTTCCAAAGCTGTAGAGAAAACTCCATCTTCAAGTCCAAATGCGCAGCCTGCTTACCTGGCCTCAAAAATGTTAACAAGAGGCATGGGAATAACTTAAAGAGGGTTGCACTCTGAAGCTGAAAGTTGGCCGACTCTATTATTAGCTTACTGTTGTTATTTGATGGAGATTTCCATTGTGGAATAGAAAATGGTGGCTTTGCAGGCTGAGGGAACCACATCAAATCATTATTTCTAGTCTGACTTTTCTACAGAAGCCTCTTCACGATCCTGAGGAGAGTGTGTGTGCAACAGACATAGGTTTTTAGAGATTTTTTTTCTACCGGGTGCTTTCTTCCCCATTCACACATCAGAGACTTCTAAATTCCAAGTTCTGTAAGGAAAAAGACAGGGCTGCAGTGACCTCCCAACTGGCTGAATGCACCCCAGAAGAACCAGCATCATTTCACAAAGCACTTTCAACAGTCTACACTGACATCTTCTGAATAGTTTGCCTTTCAGTTGACTTAAGAATACAGTGCTCTTAACCAAACCATGGCTCCACTGGAGAAACCAATCAGACACCAGGCTTAAAACCCAAAAAGTAACATGAATGACCTTCTGTGAATCCGAGGTAAAGGGTGGTGTTGTTAGGGATCACCCAACCTTCCAAGCAGATCTGCGTGTACAGAAATTGATTAACACACTGCAGTCCCAATCCACCTACCTTTCGGGAAAACAGGTTTCTCTGCATCCACATAGGCGGCTTATCTCTGTGGGCTACAGGGATTTTCAGTGAAGATTAAGTGTGTTTCGTAGGGGGGACATCAGCAAAGATCCCTGTAAGATATTTCTTTCAACGTCAGAGCTATCAGGAGTGGGATTTGGAGGTTTTAGCTGCAAATGTTATCAGCAAGCCTAGCGGCAGCTGCTTCTCCAACAAGCACACGGATTTACTGGATTGCCTTAGCTCCCACAAGGGAAGAAATCATTTCCTGAGAATTCTGAGTCCTGCAGGCTACTCTCTCTCCAAAGGCTACATTCCTCTGGGTTACTCTGGGTGTAGCAGTGGACATCCCTGGCCCGTTTCCATGGAAGCACATCGCAGGAGACTCTAGTGCCTGGGTACCGGGCCAAGAGCTTTCCACTCTTAGAAAACATATTGGCCTCTAGAATTTCAGTGCCATTTGAAAACAGATACTTCAGTTTTTAAGAGTTCTCTTGTGAAATGTGCAGCCATGTCAGGATTTAAGTCATGCCTTATCATGAGATGGAAAAACAAGTCTACGAGGGTTAGAAAAGGTGAATTTACATAAACCTCCCTATACGTGCTTTCCTTGCACTGCTCTGGAACACTCTGACACTCTGAAACCAGGACTACTTGAGACATTTTGTTATCAGGGAGTCAGATGGCTTCGGTTTCAATCACAACCCTACCACCTCTAGCTGTGTACCTTGGGTAAGCTTCTTGACTTCTCTGAGTCTCAGTTTCCTCATTTGTATAATACATATTTTTAAAAACAACTGGACTTCTAGGGTTGTTATGAGAATAAAATGATATAATGTATATGAGGCCCAGCACAGAAGAAGCCGTCAGTAAGTAATAGACTCCTCTGATGTGAGGTCAAAGTGGGTAAGGAACTTGATATCAAAAGAGAGTCATTATGGAAACTAAAATTCATGTCTCCTAACTTGTTCAGTGGCCTGTTAAACTACATCACCTCCCTGCCTAGCGGCTGTCTTTCTCCAAAGATTTTCCAAGTTAATTCTCATGTCATGTTACAGTCAGGTGGCTAGAGAATATAATTCTGCTCCCCGCCTGGACAGGAGTATTCTGATGCATATATATTAACCCGGGAAAGTTTGGGTTTATTTTTTTTTTTTAAAGTTTTTATCTGCCACCATCCCCGCCCTTGCTTGCTCCTTGAGCCCTTCAATCCAGGCCCCTGGCTGTCCCCCACAGAATTCTCCCGACTCTTCTTCAAGCCTCACTCTTCCCTCCAAGTTCCGATTAAGATCTTTATAGTACACTCCTAATTAATACCACCCTCCTTGTTTTCTCTGAAATTCATAGAATTTATGGCCTATAAAAAACAATTTTAAGATGTGGTACATATCTACAATGGAATATTACTCAGCCATGAAAAAAGAACGAAATGATGCCATTTGCAGCAACATGGATGCAACTAGAGATTATCATACTAAATGAAGTAAGTCAGAAAGAGAAAGACAAATACCATATGATATCACTTATATGTGGCATCTAAAATATGGCACAAATGAACCTCTCTACAAAACAGAAACAGACTCACAGACATAAAGATCAGACTTGTGGTTGCCAAGGGGGAGGGGAGGGAGAGAGATTGACTGGTAGATACAAACTATTACATTTAGAATGGATAAACAACAAAGTCCTATTGTACAGCACAGGGAACTGTATCCAATCTCCTGGGATAAACCATAATGGAAAAGCAGATGAAAAATAAGAATGTCTCTATGTGTATCACTGAGTCACTTTGCTGTATAGCAGAGATTGGCACAGCATTGTAAATCAACTATCCTTCAATTTAAAAAAAGAAGAAAGGGGCTTCCCTGGTGGCGCAGTGGTTGAGAGTCCGCCTGCCAATGCAGGGGACACGGGTTCGTGCCCTGGTCCGGGAAAATCCCACATGCCGCGGAGCGGCTGGGCCCGTGAGCCATGGCCACTGAGCCTGCGCGTCCGGAGCCTGTGCTCCCCAACGGGAGAGGCCACAACAGTGAGAGGCCGGCGTACCGCAAAAAAAAAAAAAAAAAAAGAAGAAAAAGAAAACATTTTACATTTAATTATATCTTATTCTTACTGGTTCATGTATTAATTGTATCTCTAGCTATATTTCTTTGAGCACAAAGACCATTTTCTGTATTCTTCCCCCATAATTGCCAACCTAGTTTTCAGCAGAGAAGGTGCTCAGTAAATACTTTTTTTATTGAATTGAGAATTATCAATTGGTAGTTGATACAGTTTTGTCAAAACTATCATCTGCTTTTATATCGACCACCTACACAGAGTGTTCGCAAATGGGGCTTCAGCCATGGCAATATCTTGTCCGGTGCTTCTCTCTCTCTCAGCTCTACCTGTGACCTACACTTAACATCTGTTACTATCCCAGTATCACCAACAGTGCGACCTAAGCATGTTTCCACTTCCTCAGCACTGAATCAATGCTTCCTTGAGTTCAGGGCTCATAGGAAGGATACATGGCTATCAGGCACCAAAACATGTGATTTCTACTGTAAGAAATATTATAGAAAAAGCCAAAGCAGAACATGTTATTCAGGCCCCACATAGATGCCTTGGACCGTCAAATAATATAATATCTCTGTAGAATTCACAGAAGCAAGAAGCATGAGTAGGTCAGCCCAGGAGACAAATTAAGTATGGAGGAAGAAGGTGGTGCCTTCACGCTGAAGGAAAGCGAACCACCATGCAGTCTACTGCAGGGTAGAACACGAGCCAAAAAACGGATGACATTCCATAAAATTGCATAACTCAAACATAATGCAGTTCACATTTGGTAGAGATGCTTCCAATTTTGTTTCCAGGTAAATATATATATATACATGTTTTTAAGTTGGGATCACCATGTACATAATGCATTTATGAAATAACATTTATTTCAATTAATAATTTATAATTATTTTTAGGTCATTCTATATACTTCTGCAAGATTACTTTTAATTGCTACAGAGTATTTCATTGCATTGGGTGGAGAAATTTCTACAAAATTTCCATTTAATGACATTATTAGCCATCCGAGATACAAATTTATAGCTAAAACTTTTGTGTATCCTTTATTATATCCTTAGAAGTTCCTGGAAGAGGAATTTCTGGTACCATCAATTCTTGCTCTCTTAACTCTCTATCTTCCCTCCAGTCACTAGTCCATTGCTGATCTTTGTGCTGCGTATCTTCCACTTAACTCTCCAAATCCACTCCCTGCCCCTCTTCTGTATCTCGGGAAATAGATCTGCATGAACTTCACTGACAAGCTCCCTGGCCTTCTTGCTTTTGCTTGGGTTCAGTCACTGAGGCATGAAACAAGGGATCAGAGGGATGGAGAGAGGAGAGTAAAACTGGGGTAGACATTCCCTTGACTCCTTTACCTGGAAGGTTGGCCATGGGCTAACTGCGTCCCTCCACTGAGCATCACAACTTCCATCAGGTGGTCCTTTCCACGTAGCTCTTCTCCCTCTCTCTCTCCAGGTTCTAGTAATGACTCCCTTCTCTCGCCTCTTTAGGTTAGGGTAGTAACAGAGCCCACTGTTAGGTTAGGCCTGTAGTACTGTGTTATCCTTTATGGTTTCCCCACTCCCTGTCCAAACCTTTGCAAACAGTCTATTTATTAAAATCCCAGATTATCTAAATTGAATTTGCCATCAGTTCACTGTCATGCCACTGCCCGAGCCATTCCCTCTACAGCAAAACTCCTTACATGAGCTGTTCTCATTTATTGTCAAGGCTTTCTCTCTTCTTGTCCTTTTTTTAAAATATTTATTTATTTGGCTGCACCGGGTCTGCATTGCTGCATGCGGGATCTTTAGTTGAGGCATGCGGCATCTAGCTCCCTGACCAGGGATCGAACCTGGGCCCCCTGCTTTGGGAGCACAGAGTCTTAACCACTGGACCACCAGGGAAGTCCCTCTCTCTTCTTTTTTTTTTGAGGTACGCGGGCCTCTCACTACTTCTTCTTGGTGATTTCCTTTAGTCCCATGGCTATCATCTCAAAACCAACTACTTCCAGATTCATATCTGCAGTCTGTACCTCGCCCCTAAACTCCAGACTCACATACCCAACTGCTTACTCAACATCTCAATCAAAACTTATCTCTACTGTCTCATATATAAAACCTAACCCTTGATTTCTGGTTTTTGCCCCTGCAAATGTGTAGATGGCAACTCAGTTTGTCTAGTTTCTCAGACCCAAAACTTTGGAGTCATCTTTCTTTCTCCCATACTATGTGTCCACTCTATCAGGAAATCCTGTGGACTCTGACATCAAAATGTACAGAAACCCACAACTCTCTCCAGTATGATTTCTCACCAAGGTGAGAGAAATGCCTCGGAACTAGTCTATTTTCTTTCTTGTTGCCCCTTCCCCAACAGAATCTTCTTCTTAGAGCAGCCAGATTATGTTATCCATCTGCCCAAACCCCAGTGGCTGATGTCTTTATTTAATGTGCAAGGCCCTAAGTCATCTTTCCTCTGCACATGTCCCTCTATTCTTTTTTTTTTTTTTTTTTTTTTTTTTTTGCGGTACGCGGGCTTCTCACTGCTGTGGCCTCTCCAGTTGCGGAGCACAGGCTCCGGACGCGCAGGCTCAGCGGCCATGGCTCACGGACCCAGCTGCTCCGCGGCATGTGGGATCTTCTGGGACCGGGGCACGAACCCGTGTCCCCTGCATCGGCAGGCGGACTCTCAACCACTGCGCCACCAGGGAAGCCTGTCCCTCTATTCTTATCTCTTACTCCTCTCCCCTTCACAGACTATCCTTGCTACTTAGTCAGCACACCAAGCTTGCTCTTACCTCAGGGTCTTTGCATTTACTTTCCTTCTTCCTGGAATGTTCCTGAAATGTCTGTCTGCTAGATATTCACAGAGATTGCTTCCTGAGTTTCTTTATGTATCTGCTTAAATATCATGCCATCAGAGAGATTTTCCATAAGGACCTTGTCTTGAAAAGCACACAACGAATCCCCTTGCAAAACTCACTTAACCTGCTCCTGTTTTTATAGCAGCGATCACCACTTGCTGTATTTTATGTTCACCTTTATGTCTTTCTAGCCTTTTCCTTGCCCCTAGGATTAAGCTCATCGAGAGCAGAGATACATTTGCTCTCTACTGCATCCCCAGCACTTAGAACTGTGCTTGGCACATAGAAATGCACTTAATGAATAAACGAATGAATGAAAAGATGTGTGCATTTCTTTTTAAATGTTTATTATGAAAGTTTAAAAACATACACAAATTAGAAGAAATCATTTAATGCGTCTTCATTAGTGAACTTCAACGATTATGAATATAAGGTCAATTTAGTTTTATTCTTTCCATTCGACTTCCCTCCATTCACCTCCTACTAGATAGTTTTAAAGCAAACTCCACAAGTCATGTCATTTAATCTGTAAATTATACGTGTATTTTTATTTGTCCTCTAAAAATGTATGCAATTTATACTCACGGCGAGCAGTGTTGAAAAAGCCCATTTCCTCATCTCCTACGCATACTAGCAGATATGACCTTATAAAAATCATCTTTGCCAGTTTTACTGGTGAAAAATCTTGATTCTTTCATTTTTAAAATAAAGAGAACAATAAATAAAAACAATATTCCTGAGGTCCGTGATAATGTCCTCTCCTTTCTGTGACCTCTCACAATTCTAAAATACTAATAGACAAAAATGTATTAAATCATCTTTCCTTCTCTCAAAGTTTGTCTCATATAATTATATACAATAACATATAATTATAAGATCAGAGCCCTATCTTAATCCTCTCAGCACATAATACTAAAAGGCATATTAGAAGCATCATAATTTAAAAAAAAAAAACAACTCCTTTGATTTTAGCAGTTAAGTAGAGGGTCTGGAGTAATAGAGAAATTGCTGAGAAAAAGAAGGTGCATGACCCTAGCCAGAATCTTTTCCAATTGACCACCTCCATGGTTAACCTTATAAAAAAAATCTTTCTGGAACCCTGGCTTCATCTTTGAAGCCATCTTCCAACTGTGGATGGAAAAAAATCTGTCCAAGGTGTCTCTCATCTGCTGGGACTGGAGACCCACTGCATCTTGGCAGTGCTGGGAGGGCTCAGGTTGGTGGCTCTGGAAGTCACACAGAACAACTCTGGGACTCTCCCAGAGTTGGAGAGTCCTGGAGAAAGCCTTCTATTCTCATAAGTGTTAGCATATTAAGCATCTACTGCATGGAATAGGATGGGGAGGGGTTCGGAGAAGAAAACGTGAAGACAAATGGGGATATTTAAAAGCAGAAAAGAAAATCCAGTGCTCAGAAACAGCATTCTTTAACTTAGACTAGCTATAAAGTTTCTCTCTTGTTGATTTCCTGTCTTGGAAAGAACCCATTAATGGAAAAAAAGAAAAAGTACCGGCTGGAAACTCAACTGTGATTTTTTTTTAATGGTAAATCTGGTACCATTCATATCCAGGAAATGTGAAAGGCAGATTTAAAAATCTCATTTTGTCATTTTACCCAAAAGCTTGAACAACCTATTTAAAAGACAAAAAAATAAATTTACAATCCGGGCGGAGGTTGAGGAAGTGCCTTTCTTGCCTCTCCTCCTCGCTTTAACAACGGAGCTTGAAGCTTCTTAGTCTGTCGTCACATTTAACTCCACTCCTTCCCTGCCAAGGATCTGATGGCCGAGGTTCCGGTTAGACTAGGAGTAGAATAAATCTCTCTTGTAATTTGCTGGAGACCCTATCCAGCTAGATTTCTGGATGAGAAATTTATTGTGTCTCTTCACTGAGGGATATAACAACAGGTGAGCAATTTCCACACCCCATGTGAATGGATGTTCAGTAGACCATGGATGTGGTCAACTTACCCATCAGAATGCAAATTTAATCGGAGGCAAAGGGTGGAAGTGGAGGGCTGCAGGGAATGAGACCTCCTCAGGCTGATCCTTTCTGCACTTCCTAAGAGGGCTCTGGGGTTTCCAAGCAGCTTCTCCAGGTACCTGTGGCTCCTGCCTTCCAGGTTCTGAGGGACAGACTGGTCCTTCCATGAGTTTTCCAGAGGCCCTAAGAACCCTCGCACGGTAGCTGCCAGACTGGCCTTCTGGGGTGCCTGTCCAGAGCCTTTTAGGAACATAAATCTGAATAATACCCAGAGTGACAGGCTGCTGGCCATTCTCTCAGCACCCTAGACTAAGGCAGGATGGATATTACTCCACTGACTCTGCCTTGGTTGAGGGTGAGTACTCGCAATCCCCAGAGGAATCCTTTCCCAGGCAGGAGCAAGCCACTTTATCCACAGCGCAGAGCATGGGCCCTGTCTGTGCAAGAAAACAGCCTGGAAGGAAAAGAAAAAAGAAGAGAACAGGAGGAGAAGGGGAGATGGGGAGGGGGAAGGGGAAAGAGAGAGGAGGGGAGGAGGAGAGGGAAAAAGCAAGGCGTGTACTACTGTCATTACATCTGTTTCTTGGTGTCATTCCAGAGACTGAAGATGCCAGTCTGAGATAGGGGCTCTTCATTTAATTGCTTGATAGATGTAGAAAGGTTTCAGTAGCACCTCAACTTACATAGCAGGTATGCTCCTCAAACTGTTTTTTCCTTCTTTAATTTATATAAATTCATATACCGGAAAGATTCCCTACTTAAAGGATCCCTATTAGGAACCTATTTTAAAAGTGAAAACTCCTTTTGAAATGAGAACAATTGCTTCCTTTATTTTGTTTTACTAATGTAAACTTCCCTTTCTCAAGTTATAAAAAACCAGAATTAAAATGTTATATTTAAATAGAACCTGCCTTAGAAGTTTAAATAGATAGTTTTACTCATTCTTTAAAATAGCCTGATGAGGAAATAATATACTGACTCTGCCTCTGGCCAACAACACAGTTTACAACGTGACTAGAACTTGGGTCCCCTGGCACTAAGGGTATTACCTTTGAGAAAAAGGAAGAAGTTGTAGCAATGCCTCATTTAATAACTTATTTGGGAATAAATATTTTCAATAACAAAGTCTCTTTTAAAAAGAAATAAATACTTTTGAAAAGAACAAAGATTTGAAGATAAAGCATTGCATGAGGACTGCCCTCTGTTCCTCAATCTCCTCTTTTATTTCCTTTTTCATTCTTGGATGTCAGTCCCTCCCCATCCCACTCCAATTCTCCCTAAAGTTCTCTCTCACTTCCTTCCCTATTAATCACTTACTATCAGCTAATCAAAGAAAACTTTAATGTAACAGAGTTTCAGAGTATCGACCTAAACAACAATGGTATTAAAATAAAAGGTCTGTATTTCAGTGTATTCGTTTAAAGTTTTTGCCTCCTGTAAAAAATACTTCAGAAAAAATACATGCACCCTAATGTTCATAGCAGCATCATTTACAACAGTCAAGACATGGAAGCAATCTAAATGTCTATTAACAGATGAAAGGATAAAAGAAGATATTTTATATATATATATATATACACACACACACACACACACACACACACACACACACACAATGGAATACTACTCAGCCATAAAAAAGAATGAAATAATGTCATTTGTAGCAACATGGGTGGACCTAGAGATTATCATACTAAGTGAAGTAAGTCAGAGAAAGACAAATATCATATGATATCACTTATATGTGGAATTAAAAAAAATAATATAAATGAACTTATTTACAAAACAGAAATAGACTCACAGACATAGAAAACAAATTTATGGTTACCAAAGGGGAAGGGGGGAGGGGTGATAAATTAGGAATTTGGAATTAACAGATACACACTACTAAATATAAAATAGATAAACAACAAGGATCTTACTATATAGCACAGGGGACTAGATTCAATATCTTGTAATAACAAATAATGGAAAACAATCTGAAAAAGAATATGTACATGTAACTGAATCACTTTGCTATACATCTGAAACATGGTAAATCAAATATACTTTAATATAAATAAATAAATAAGAAAACATCAGACATAAGCAAATAGGTAGTGATACATAATCTTTTTAAAGTCATGAGGCCATTCCTCCATGGATTTTTGGCGGTAGGGTGAGGGGCAGAATTAGCCCAGGATAACTCTTTGGAGCTTCATGTTCTGTCTAAATGTTTTCTTTCTGGCATGTTCTTCCCTGACTGATTTCCAGTCTATACTCTCTCACTCCTTTCAACCTCACTACCATCACTGCTTCCACCTACTTAAGACTCACGTTAGATTTTGATTTTAAGACTATTTTAGAGTTACTAGCGTTTTAATCTCAATTGCAATGGCAAAACATAATTTTTGTAACTTAACTGATTCACACAAATATACAATGAACATGTATAAAATTTATTCAACTCATTAATTACTGAGGACACCAGTAGATGGTAAAGTGGTTTCAAAAAACATATTAAGGACCTGGCTATTTATAGGCAATTTGAAAAACAAGAAAGAGTATTATGATAAGATTGCTAGTTTGACACAAAATTGGTTAATGTCCTACAAGGCAATAAACCACTGTGTATCTTTTCCATCAGACAGAAATCATTTGCATCTCTATCAAACAAAAACTACAAGTAAATATGTAATTCCACAGTGCCTGGGACCAATCAATAATAAATTTCAAAGTCAAGCAGTAGTACATTGGCCTACAACAGTAAATAATTTGGAAATGGGCATAAAATATGACATTAAAAGATAATAGAGCTATTCTCTGGACCTTGTTTGTAGGTTTTGGATAATTTTTTTTAAAAGTAGGAATGCAAGTCCTATTGCTCTATCATTATTCCAATCCAGTTTATAACGTTTCTGATAATATTTAAGAAGGGTCTTTAGAGCATATGTTTGTCATTAGTTGAGGTATCAGTATACCTATGTATCTTAAATAGGAAAGATATTCAACTAAAAATATTTGCTAAAGGACACAACTGTCATGCCAGACAGTGGTACTCATCAGACTGGAGCCTTCAAGGAAGGTCACTAAAATAGAAAAGCTGAATAATCAGAAACCATGTCTGAGATGGATCATGGCAAGCTAGGGACTGGGAAACTGATTTAAGAATTGGGATCAAGGCGTATGCAGGGCTGGGAAAGCCAGAAAGCAAAGCTTGAGGGTAGACTAAGTCAGATGTCAAGATCTATAGCCAAGATCTTATTTGGCCAACAGGCCTCAGAGGTCAGAACAGATGAGGTAGACAGACAGGGCCAAAGTACTCAGAGAGACTAAATCAAGGGTATCACCTAAGAAATGTAAGGGCTTTGATCTCAGACTATACTTGACACCCCTCATCTACCCACACTAGAAAGGTTGCTTAATACAAGGGCAGAGGCTCCATCCCAGGGTCAAGTGTTGCCCAGCTATGTGGACTCTTCTACATGCTCCATTGTTTAGAAACTACAGATAAATTTTGACAACAGAAAAAAATAAGAGATAGAAGAATAATATTTCTGTATTCCCAAAGTCCTAGTTAAGTGGTCTATTCCCCTCTCAAACTAACTGCTTATAAAAGAGAAAACTGAAATGAGGCTAATGCCTCCAGAAATCGATTTTTGAATCATTCCCAAGTTTTTATTTGATCCCACTGACATACCTTTCTGATGTCAGTGAAAGTATAACTCCTATTTTTACGTAAACAAAAATCTTAGTCTCTTTTGCATTGATGAGTGAAGGTAATTTGAATATTAAACAGTGAAATTAATCAGCATAGGAAGTTAACACAAAGAGCACTTATCCTTTGGAGTGACGACCCAGGACATGACTATTTTTCTTTAAGAACTGCATCTCCCTCTCTACACATAAGGGTTGGCCCTGGCTGCCATGTTGATCCTGTCCCTTTGGCAAAACTGTTTGAACCAGGGGTGGTACTCACACAAGTTGGGCCAATCAACGTTTCTCTCTTGAGAAGTTGGAATCGGGATTCAAGGAAGCTAGTTAGTCTCTGCTAGTTGCTCAAACTGAGGATGTGCAAAAGCAGGCACTCTTGGGGAGTTCTTTTATTATTTTGCCGTCTAATATGGCAGAGTCTAGCCTCATGTGGCCATTTAAATTAAAAATTCAGATATTTAATCACCCCGTACATATTTCAAGTGCTCAGTAGACACATGTAGCTAGCAACTACCATATCGAATGGTGCAGTTATAGAATATTTTCATCACTGCAGACATTTGTTGAACATCACTGATTTACCACATACTCAGAGAAGCAGAGGAAGCCTGTGTGCAGAGGCAGGGGAAGGAAGTAGATGTGTAGACAGAAGTAGAACCAAGAGACAAAGAAAACGTAGGAGATTAGCTACCTCTATTTTCGAGGCCCTTGTTCTAGTCTCTAGTAAGACTCAACTCTTACCTGCCTTTAAACTCTGTGATATATGTGTCTATATCCCTATAATAAATTTTCCTTTCTCACTGAAGCTAGTTCATTGAGAATGTTTTACTTGCAACTCAAAGATGCTAGATTAACACAATTTGAACCATTTTAGCCTTCCCCATCTTCTTTCCCATCACACTGGTGCTGAATTTCTTGGATCGTTATTGCTGTTTTTCACTTCATTTTGTCTACGTTTTTTACGTTTATCTGCAGTGAAAATTTCAAAAATGTACTGAGCAGGGGGTATTAATTTTTAATTTTAGATCTTCAAATTAGATAGTCCAGGCTAATTCCTGTGGGTAAAACTTGGGTGGGTTAAAGTGAGGTCTTAGGTACAGAATTAATTGGAAGGTGGCTTGTTTACTTCCTCTATCCAGAAAAGTACTAAATAAAGTGCCTCCCGGAGAAAGAAAGGACTAGTCAAGATGTAGCATGAGTCTCAAGCTTGCCACATACATATTATCTCAGAGAACTGAATCTGTGTGACTTAGGAGTCCCCTCAGAAAGAGTTTACTTCCACTTAGTATCTTTTTTTGCTACAACATTTTGGGAGAGAAGGCAGTGGCCTTATATCGGCAGACATAACTTTAGAACACACAGGCTTGCAAAGCAAGAGCAGTCTTGACCTCGCGCGGGCAGAATACCTTTGATCTTCACCAGCCGTGTAGCTGCCTGAGATTATCTCAAATGCTAAACAGAGAGAGAGAGAGAGAGAGAGAGAGAGAGAGAGAGAGCACTAGCCTGAAGCTACACTAACTGCACTACCTGCCCTGTGCAATGATCCCTTACAAGTAAAGGGACTGCTGTGAAAAGCGACTCAAGTCCATGGGTGGGAGGGAGAGGAATTTCTATCTGAGAAAGAAGCAGTTTGCCACCTGAAACTCTGCCTGTTGTCTAACTAAGGGAGGTGAGTCACCTTCCTTATGTGTTGATGGGCTTGTGTCTGTAAGTTTAGGAGTAAGATCCAGAAGTACAAAGGGGAAGATAACTGGAATTGGGAAATCAGAGGAGAATCTGAGTAGAAAAAAAGAGGCAATATCAAGGCTAGATTCTATGAGAGGAAAAATCCAGAGAGAGAAAACTAACAAACCCAGAGAAGTGGCCCAGAAAACACTTTAAGGAAGAGAAGTGTCTCATACTTAACAGGTTTAAAAGTTGTTTCTTGTGAGATGCTCAATGCAAATGTTCACTCCAATTTCTCTCCTATAAAATTTTAGTAACACCTCCTCCCAAATAACAAAGGCCTCTCCTGTTCAGGGAGATGAGCTAACCTGACACAATTCATGAGAAGTGGGCCAAAGACAAAGCCCTCAGTATGAGGTTATCCTACGTAATTCTTCTTCATAATCAGTGCTTAACTTTTATTAACAAACGATGGCCTTGAGTAAGCTTTGCGAAGCTGTTTAATCTCATAGGAAATTACATTTCAGCCATCTTAAGTTCAATCTTCATAGTTTTTGCCCAACAAAGGTTAGCTCAGATTTAATGTGAAGCAATGAAAATGGAACAGTAGTAATAAAACCAATAACAACAACAATAATGGCTTTCATTCACTGGCCACTTATTATACTCTTGATACTGTACCCATATATCCATCTATCTCATCTAATTCTCACAACAAACTTAAGTGGTACTGCCCTATTTTACAGATGGCATAATTGAAGCCCAGTGGATTAAGTAACTCACTCAAGGTTAATCTCTAAGTGATGGAAGCAGAATTTGTATCTAGGCATACAAGTCATAGCTATAGTAAGAAATAAATGGCCCATAGGAAAATTGGAACTCAGGGAGTTTAATAAATGCATGTGGAAAGTATAGGGTAGTATTCCAGGGCTAGTTCCAGTGGCAGCCATCACTATCCTTGGCTCAAAGGGACAGGGGATGTGGTGCTTACCAGCAGTCAGTATCTTTCAGAAGCTATGACCTTTGGTCAGGGATATAGGTAGCCCATGGTGACCATGGAGAGGAAGCTGGTGAATTTAGTACCCTGACCACACACTCTTCCTTCTCTCTACTGGAGCCCCCCCCCCCATCGGTAAAACTGAATGCAAAGCAAATGTTTTTTGTGAGCAGATTCTTTGAGGCTTTTGAGTTTCACATCCGAGTCAATGGATAAACCACAGAAAGTGAGAACCCAGAACCACAGAAACTAAGAGGCCCACAAGACAACAAGGACATGGAAATCTTGGGGAGGCTTAGACTTCCCCAAATATGGAATTAGGGGCTTAAGACTATTATGTCTAGATGTCAAGAGTTGGAGACTCTCCTGAGTTCCATTTGATGTCTGGTTTGCATAGAGATAGAGTTCACTTCGGTTTGAAGTTACATCTACTGATTGCTGAACTTTTCATTGTTCTGAAATATATATGCAGTCAGTTCTGCTGTATTCTTTGTTTTGAAAAAAACTATTTTTTTTACAACTTGATTGATATATTAGGGAACAATTTGAGCATAATTGCTTGTGCACAGTTTTGTCCAGTAGAAACACTAGAGTAAATACAGAAAGTTACACCAGCTGAACAAATCTGCATAGAAATACACAACACACACACACACACACACACACACACACACACACACACTCCTTAAACATCTACCAGCTATGTCAGTTCCTTGTATGTTATGAGTCACACCCATTCACACCTGATATTACAACTTTCCATGCAAATGTATGATTTTGCATAGCACAGTGATTCTTAGGAAAGAATATGTCACATTGTAGCAGAACTGGGTGTATGTATCACTGATGGGCCAAAGACTTATGTCAACAACTGGTGCTCTACTACCCAACTTTTCCAGGCAGTCTCTGAAATATGAGATGTTCAGGCTAAACCACGGGTACTCTTAGAGGCTCTCCTACTTTTCCTTGCTCGTGTTTGAGCCCTTCCTTTCCCCAGATCTCTATTGAGGTCTCTTCTCCTCACATGCTTAGTAGATCATGGGAGAGACTGTCAAAAGAAAATAGGGCTCACTCTCTCTCCCTGGTTAAGAGGTGATAAAACTTGGGTTTAAATCTCTTCTGCTTGGTCTAGGCCACAGGTTCCTCCTAATGTCAAACCATCAACTAGTGGTGGTTGATCATGAAGTTCCTATAGTCCTTAGGAAAATAAGAAAAATAAAAATAATGTGATTATTTTTTCATAAAATGAGATACATTGAATTTTAAAGACTGTCTTTTTTTCTGATCTTTTTTATACGAAATGGTCATTATTTGGGGTTCTATTTTTTTTTTTTTTTTTTTTTTGCGTACATGGGCCTCTCACTGTTGTGGCCTCTCCCGCTGTGGAGCACAGGCTCCGGACGCACAGGCTCAGCGGCCATGGCTCACAGGCCCAGCCGCTCCACGGCATGTGGGATCTTCCCGGACCAAGGCCCGAACCCGTGTCCCCTGCATCGGCAGGCAGACTCTCAACCACTGTGCCACCAGGGAAGCCCTGGGGTTCTATTTTTTCTTAACACCCTTACCTTCCAAAATGAAAACATTTTTAAAGTCTGTATCCCATTTTTTTTTTCCATTTACTGTACTGTAAAATTCCAACACCTAGGCATCACTCCTCCAGATATGCAATTTTAGTTTGCCAGCCCTCCGGGATATGCTGGGCTCTATTATCTTCTTGATCGCGGCATTTTGGCAAATGTACTGTCAAGAGAGCAGACCCCGTAACTGCCCATGAAGAGACAATCTAGACCCCCTTAGTCCTCTGCTGAAATACTCAGAATAAAAGTTTTAAGTCAAACAGTTAACTTCCCATATTGTATCATTTTCTGCATCCAAATAGTATGGGACAGCTGTCAACTGTAGACACAAAGAAAAGGAATCAGATGTGCATAATATATAAAAACAATGTCCAGTCCCATGTCCTTCTATCCTGGCCCAGATGGTGAGGGAATACACCAAACCTGGGAGGAAAAACAGTCTCAGGACCAAAGTGGGACAGCCAGTGCAAATGAGATTTGGTAGGAAGGGGAGTGGTCTTGCAAGCGCTAATGTGGTTATTTCATTCTTATATGAAGAGGGCTACACCATCTAAAACTGAAAGAGGACGTTAACACAAACAGACTGAATAAAGGTCATAAAACACATGTTGTACACCTTTATCAATCACCTGTTTCATCCTGTCTAGCTCTCTGACAGATATCACAAGGGATTCTCAAACACACACACACACACACACACACACACACACAAATACATAGAGACATATAGATATTCCCTGTCCTCAAAGAATCAAAACATGTTTTTTAAAAAACAAAACAAAACACATATTGTTAGGAGAATAAGCTAAATGATATAATAAGGACAAAAGTAAATCAAAGTCAGAAAAGAAAAAGAAAAAAAAAAAAAAGAATGTGTGTTGGAATGATGAATTTCAGGAACTCCATGAAGTAGAAGATAGAACATGTGGGGAAACAGCAAATAAACCAGCTTCTCTGGGTGGAAGAATCAGCTTGGGGTGGGGTGAGGTGGGGAAGGCAGTAGGAAATGAAGTTAGATAAGAAGACCCAAACCAGTTTACAGACGCCTTGGATGTAAGGCAAAAAAAATTGCTGTCTCCACCTCCTCTTATATTAGTTCCTTTTTAACATGTTCTCTTACTTCCAAGGCCAATCTCTCTAATTCCACTGACTTTACTCCTTACTCAAAAGTAGGCCAAATGTACCAGACCCAAAGTTCTATGAACAGCTGTTCAACGCTTCTGGATTGCATATTGTCTTTGCAAAGGTGTGCCGGCTCAAGTTAAGGAGACCCTGTCTGAAGGAGCCGCAGGGCTGGCAGAAGCACCGGGACACCAGGGGTTCTCCAGCTAAAGGCACATTACAGAATCTACATTGGTCATAGTAATTCCTAGATTCCTATTATCTTTAATCTGCTGAACCATCACTGGGATCCAGGAAGGGAATTTAAGTCATGTGAAAAAAATTATCATTATGAAATTCATTTAACTAGATATTTTGGGAGATTATACTCCTTGCAATACATCATCTTTGATAAATTACAAGGCTGCTATTACTTGCCTAATACTTATTTTACTTTTACCTGTGAACTTTGATGAGATTTTCTGGGCATTTTAAAGCCTGTTTAGTCCAAAGTGGTAATGAATTATGAACATCTAGTCTTATTTCCTCCTCTGCTGTCACTTTCTTAATTATTTTTGGTTTCACGGTCTTCCATGTCTAGGATAATTGTTGGATAATTTCCCCCTTCATTCTGGTACAGAGTTCAGTTTGAGTGCACACCATCCCTCTGCCCCTGGAAGGAATAACAAGAATGTTCATGTCTTGTTTTAACAAGTGGATGATCTGCCCCAACTTCAGAGTCAGAACTTCACACTGCAAAAAGGAGACCATTATGTTTAAATTTTTGCCCTGTGAGAAAAGCAGGATATGTCAGGCCTCCACTTAAGTTTTTCCTTTTATCCTTATGAGTTCCTCTCATGAGCTAATTTCTTTCACAGACTATATAAGCCCCTTAAAGAGCAGGACTGTTCCCTGACAAACACACTGGCACGCAGTTAATCATTAATTTTGCATGGTCCACATCTGCTGTCTGCTGGACTGTATATTGTTTGAGAGACTTCCTCCCATTAGTATAAATGCTACTGTGTGAGGGTCAGTGTGAGATGTTTATCTGAGCTATTATCAGCAGTCCAGACAGAGTCGCAGGCCTCCCCTTAACAAGTCCAACTTACAGTTCACAGGGCTTAAACCTACATGAATACAGTAGTATTTTTTATGGCAAAACAACAGCTGCAGGGGCAGACTCAGCGACACGCCCGGCTGAGTATGTGCAGACACTAAAAACAGGTGCACCTCACGACTCAAAGTGTTGTGTGCTGTAAAAAATTTAAAAAGAAAAAAAGCATGACATTCATTTCTTCATCAGATCAAGGTCTAAATAAAGTATGTATTGGGGGCACATAAAGGAATTCAGAAACTTGATCAGCTGAATCACCAAGGCTTTAAAAAAAAAAAAAAAAAAGAGCCATAAAGGTAGAACTTAAAATCGTCAGAGAAGGATTACGTTTCTTTTACTGCTGGTGAGAACACTACCTTATAAAAGTCTAAGGAGGCAGCCAGCCGTGCACATAATAAAAGTTACTTTTTAATGACAAGCAAATTAAATTATATCATCTTTCTTCTCTTTCTTGGACTTGGTCTAGGGTTCCAGTTTTATACCACTTGGGGAAAAGTTGAAATTAGGCTTCGTGTGGGTGGAGGAGAGGCAGATTTGAATGTGATCCTGTCCAAATAATCTCTTGCAGCCTCGCTCTAGGGTGGGCCGTGAAGGCTGGAAAGAGTGAGCCTCCCAGCCCCCGGTGGAGGGGCCACACCTCCGTGGCCACGCTGCCAGGAAGGCTGAAAAGGCGGTGCCCAATAAATGTCAACGTTGTGTGGCTCTTTCAACTTGAAAGCGACTTGCACAAGTTTACTTGGAAATTAACACTGCAGTCATACAGAAGGGGGAAAGGAATGTGTGTTGTTTCCAGACATAATTGAGATTGAACTCTAACCAATTCCGAAACAAGCGATACTTTCCGCAGCCCCGGAGAAGCCAGCTGGCCTCGGGCAGAAGGGAAGTATTGCAACCGACCGGGACACAAAGCGCTCTGTATGCAGCTCGCAGAGAGAGGCGGCCCTGCCACTCGGGCTGGCCATTCATCTTTGTGTGTCCTCGTGATAGAGGTAGTGTTGAGAAGGAGACGTACACGCCCCCCCCCCCCAACGTGAGTGCTGCTTCTGTGGTCTAAGTGGTCCCCAACACCAGCTGCAATTGAAGCATTGCTGACCCAGGAAACGACCCAAGATCACTTTCAACCTGCTGTGTAGACATCAATAATGCAGGCCTGTCCCCCAGAGCTCTGAGCAGTTCCCTGCCTTCTATGGAGGCTCTCGAGGAGGTCAGCAGCAGCCCACTGAGGAAACCAGAGACAACCTCAAGAGACGTGATTCAGCCCCAGCAGAATACTGATACGTGCAGGCTCTCCTTGGAGGCCTGCCACTCTTAGATTTGGAGACTGAGAATTCTCAAGTTATGTAAAAGTTGAGTAAAAATAACAATGCTGCCGCTACCTTTTATTATAGAAGTTACACATTTAGTCTCTTGCAACTCAACTCCTGGGGATGTGAGGATGACTGCATTGCTGATTCATTGGCTTGGGACCCTCTTGGGTTTCTATTTTCAGTGGAGAGCCAGGCCTTTGATCTGGGGTAAAATAAGTTATGACGAATGGAGTAGTTTATAGAAATAATTTTCTTAGGCATCATGGCAGTATTTTGAAGCTATAATATTCTTAATGGTATAGATTTTATTTTTGTTTTTTGGATTTTTTGTTCTAAGGAAGATTATAAAAGTTTCAAGCAAGGGATTGAAGGGTTTTAGTTATTTTAATATCATGAGGTTACCACCCCTGACCCCCTCCTCTCAATTCCATTGTCAAGAGAAAGAACTGAATTTTACTATTGAATTAACTGTCAAAAAGATAATTGATACAAATTCAAGTGTTCTGAATGTATTTAGCTAAAATGTTTACATACTGATACAACATTTACAAATGCAGATAGAAGTGGGTAGCTGCTGAAGCATGTTTGTCTGCCAAAATAGGACTGGTGAGCAGTCTGGGTTGGGACTGACAAATGAGACATTAACTCTCCCTCCATTTAGTTAGGGGAGAGGAGTTGTCAGAAGCAACTCAGCATTCATAAGGTGGAGCAATCAAAAGAGTCCACACAGCATCGTAACAAAGAGCACGGACATTTCCCACAGACCGATCTACTTTCAAACCCAGTTCTACCAGTGGGAACCCTGAACACATTGTCTGAACTTAACCTTGTTTCCTGCATTTTAAACTACCTGAAGGCATGCTGTGCTGACTAAATGAAACAGTGGACTCCTAAAAGGTGTTATCTGATGTTGGGTATAAGCAAGAGTGTCAAAACCAGGCATGTGAAGCAAAGATGAGTATATCCAGGCTCCGAAACAGGTAAACAACTAACAATCAAGAGGTTGAGGAACTGTGGTGACAAAGAACAAAACTGAAGTTGCCAGAAGCCGTAAAAGTACCCAGACACCTAGGGATTGAATAGTGGACCTGGTGATCAAAACTCAGAATTTCAAAACCCTGGATATCAAGTAAAGAGAAGCCTTCAGGCCTGAAGCCCAAATGTCACAGTGAGCAAACCTAGCACTGTCTCCATCCCAACAGGGCAGAGTGATTTGCAGTGAGGACCGAATTGAGCCCACGTGGCTCCTATAGCCAGCAAGGCAAAAAGGAACAAAGCAGCATTCAGAGGTCCCCAACTTTTTTGGCCCAGGGACTGGTTTCGTGGAAGACAATTTTTCCACAGACGGTGGGGGGCAGGGGGTGTTTTCAGAATGATTCAAGCGCATTACACTTATTGTGCACTTTATTTCTATTATTATTACATTGTAATACATAATGAAATAATTATACAACTCACCATAATGCAGAATCAGTGGGAGCCCTGAGCTTGTTTTCACTTGCCACTCGCTGTTAGGGTTTTGATATGAGTCTGCAAGCAATTGATTTATTATGGTCTCTGTGCAGTCAAACCTCTCTGCTAATGATAATCTGTATTTGCAGCCGCTCCCCAGCGCTAGCATCACCGCCTCAGCTCCACCTCAGATCACCAGGCATTAGATTCTCATAAGGAGTGCACAGCCTAGATCCCTCACATACGCAGTTCACAGTAGGGTTCGTGCTCCTATGAGAAACTAATGCCGCCGCGGATCTGGCAGGAGGCGGAGCTCAGGCGGTAATGCGAGCGATGGGGAGCGGCTGTAAATACAGATGAAGCTTCACTCACTCCCTAGCCTGCCGCTCATCTCCTGCTGTGCAGCCCGGTTCCTAACAGGCCACGGACGACTACTGGTCCACGGCCCAGGGGTTGGGGACCCCTGGTCTAGATAGAGGATAGGAATATTCTAAAGATATTTATCAGCAGTCACTTGCTCTCTAGATGATGTCATCCAGTCTTAAGGCTTTGTATTAGTTTCCTGTGGCTTCTGTAACAAATTACCACAAACTTATTAGCTTAAATCAACACAAATGTATTATCTCAAAGTTGTGGAGGTCACTGGGCTAAAAGCCAGGTGTCAGCTGGGCTATGTTCCTTCTGGAGGCTCTAGGGGAAAATCTACTCCTTTGCCACTCCTACCTTCTAGATGCTGCCTGCATTCCTTGGCTCATGGTCTCTTCCTTCATCTTCAAAGCCAGCAGCTTAGCCATCCTCAAGTGCCTCTCTCTCTCTCTCTCTCCCTCTCCCTTCCCCTCTCTCTGACTCTGGCCCTCCTGCCTCCCTTTTATAAGGTCTCAAACTCAATATGTCAAAAACCAAACTACTGAATTCCACTCAACACCCTGCCCACAACAAAACCTGTCCTTCCTACTCCCTTCTGCTTCTCAACCCATGGCTAGTACATTATTTCTACGCTCAGACCAAAAACCTTGAAGCCATTCTTGATTTCGCTCTTTCTTTTATATTCTACAACCAATGGGTATGTTTGCTCTCTCTGTACGTTCTTACAAATACTTATACACAAATGTTCATAGCAGCTTTATTTGTAAGAGCCCCAAACTGGAAACACCTCAAATGTTCATCAACAGGTAAATGTGTAAACAAAGTATGGTATATCAGTATATCAGCATCGCATAATGGAATACTACTCATCCCAATAAAAAGAATAAACACATAACCACATGGATGAATCTCAAAATAATTATGCTGAGGTAAGAAGACAGACAAAAGAGTATACACCACATCCATTTAAATAAAATTTTAGAAAGTTCAAATTAATCTAATAATTAATTTATAGTGACAGTAAGCAGATCAGTAGGTTTCCTGGATGCAGAGTTGGGGTCCTGGGTAGGGGCAGGAGGGAGGAATTACAAAGGAGCACAAGGAAACTTTGGCGGGTAATGAGTATGCTCACTTTTTCAATTATGATGGTGGTTCACAGGTACATGTATATGTCAAAACTTATCAAATTATATAGACTTTGGATATGTGCAGCTTATTGTGCGTCATAGTTCAATAAAACTTTAAAATATTGTAATTATGAAAAAATATGCCTTGTTTTTTAAAAAAGAGGTTGTCTTCTTCCACATGAGAAGGTATTTTTAAAAATGATTCACAGTTGAAATAACTACTGACATTTTGCCAAGAATTCAACACTGTTAAAACTATTGAAATTGCCATGATTTCAAATTTGATATTATAGTTTAATTCTTCTTCAGAAAATATAATTTTAATTCAAAGAAAAGAGGATATACTAAAATGACAAGGTTAAAGTTTTTGAGTGGGAAAACTATTCTTTTAAAATTATGTTTTTATGTAATTTTTAAAAAGTAAATTATGTACTTCCTTTTCCTGAAAAAATGACAGAAAAGACAATATGCAAAAAGATAGAAATGACAAAATCTCCCATTGCAAAACATCTAGAAATTCTGGCTAAAAATCACCTTCATCCTTCAAAATACAAGGTGAGTTTCTAAGGAAATATATGGTCATATTTTACATATCAGAAATGACTGGAGAAAGAACTGAAAACCAAAGTGGTAACTTTTTAAACTGAAATTTCAACTGCTCCTATGGGGTTGTATGTGTTCATACATCTCAGTTTTCAAGAGTCTGAATTCTAATGCCTACTTCATGGTCAGAAAATATGGCCTGAGCCCACTAGGAGCTAGAAATGTAAGAACCTCATATAATGTCAGAACACTCAAAGGACTGTAATTTTCAGTAGTAACTAGAAAATAATAATCCACCCAATAACACAGGAAAACAACAACAACAACAAAATATCTATCTCAGTCTAGACTCTGGGTAGGAAAAAATAACCTCCTCTGAGAATTCCTCATCATGGGGCAACAGCTCTCATGGGTCTGGGATTTGAAACTATAATATTCGTGTGGTCTTGGAATCCTAGAATGAGAAAGTAACATTAAAGATTACACAAAGTCAGTAATAGGCTTGGGATCCCTGGCAGAAGCAAACTCAAAATTCCTCCAGAAGAACGAGTCTTCACACAAGGATTCTCACAGATAAAGCCCCGCTTATGATGAATTCACAATCCAGAATTACTGAATGCATGAAAAAAAAAAATCCATGTGAACAAGAGACAGAAAACCAAGCAGTGTTATTAGTACCTCCACTCTCACGAAATTCAAATGCTAAAACTCTCTGATATAAACTATGAAATGAGTATGTTAAAGTTGATTAAAGATGTAATAGAGAGACTTAAAAATCATTAAAAATAACAGATTAAGAAAAGAAGAAGACAAGGCGAATTTAAAAAATTACCAGATGGAACGTCCAGAATTCTTTTTTTTAAACCTATTTAAATGTAAAACCAAATGAATGGGCTAAGTGTTGATATGACACAGCTGAAGAGAAAATTATTGCAATGATAGATACAGCTGAAGAAATTATACTCTTATTCAGCACAGAAAGTAAAGCAGATAGAAAAAATAAGAGAAAAAAGAGACAGAGATACAATGAAAAAATCTAACATATGTCCAATGATACTTTCAAAACAAGAGAATAGAGATTACATCAGAGAGGCAATACTACTTAAAGAGATAAAAATAGAATTCTCCAGGATTTATGAAAGATATGAATCAAATTCTAAAATCGTGTTTAATTCCAAGTAAGATACATATAAATAAACCCACCCCAGGCATATTGCACTGAATTTGCTAAAGGCCAGAGGCAAAGTGACTTAGGAGCAACCAGAGAGAGAAAGAAAGATATTATACAGATATAACAATTAAAATCCAGAAGACAAGGACAGAAGAATACCCTCCAAATTCTAAGGCGAAATAGCCATAATAAAATAATAAAATTCAGTGATGCTACATATAATTGGAATCTTTGAAGAATGAGATAACCAGTTGAGCGAACATTTCAGGTAACTGAAATTATCTCTTTAAATACTGTAGTGGTTTACATTTTGGCTAAATGAAACCCTTTTTTAAGTTACACCCATTCCTGAATCTATATTCAAAGCATAGTAGCTATAATGTAATTTTTATTGAAATCTCAAGCAGTATGCCATAATTGCAATTAAAAAACAAAGCATGAATAGGGAGGTTTTGGTTCAAGATAACAAACCAAGTACATAAGTTTACTATCTTCTCCAAATCAGTGAAATGTCAGTAAAGATGTATAAAAGGGAATAATTCGTAACAGTGCTGAGAGAGGGAGAGAAGCCCATCAGCATGCCAGAGACATGACAGAGTACCAGAAGAGAGAACACATATGGGAATCTTATTTCCAGGTAGCCAGAGTGGAAGAAGCTCAGGTCCAGAGCCCTCAGTCCAGGAAAAGACCCAGCAAATGTGTGAATCTTTCCTCTTGACCGTAAGCACAGCTGTGGCAGGGATGCGTGGCAATACAGTAATCAACTTATTGATAAGGGGGCAGTATATTAACCTCTGCGACAGATCTCCTACCACCTCTCCTCTACGCATACAGGAACCTGGAAGCAGGAATGTTTGCACTGTGACAAAAGCAGAGCTGGATTTACTAAAGAAAATATATCATCTTCCAGGGGAGTGCTAGTATGAAGGTCATCCCCCAGGAGTAAAGTCCCTCTCATTTTGACGTTTGGGGTGGGGAAAGCTCTCTACTGTTGCTTTCACCCCAACAGCAAGTCAGTTAAATCCAAGAAGGAAAGTCAATTCATTTAAATAATTAATATGAAGAAGAGGGTGAGTTATCTTAAAAATAAGGTAAAAGTATACATTTCTTCTCAATAAGGAAAAAACAACTAGAAGCTGCAGAGTAGGAAAAATAAAACAGCTAAAACAAGAAAATCATGGTCTGTATCTAAGGCATACTTAATTGCAAAACAATGCTGAGCATCTAATAAAGCAGGAGAGAATCCATTTGACATTGACTCTAACCCTCCCTTGAGTGGCCCAAGTTTTGTGAGAAATAATTTAATTTCTTTCTTATAGTCCGGCTATGAATAACAATCGCCAATATTTATCATTTTTCAATTTTAAAAACACACCTATAGTCAAAGCACAGAAGACTAAATAATACTTACAAAGCAACCTGCAACATTTATAAACTTTAGCAATTAAAAAAAATACAGCTGGGAGATTTATAGATCTGGAAAAGGCAGGATAAGATAAAGAAAGAGGGACTTCCCTGGTGGTGCAGTGGATGAGACTCCGCACTCCCAATGCAGGGGGCCCGGGTTCGATCCCTGGTAGGGAACTAGATCCCACATGCATGCCACAACTAAGAGTTCACATGCCGCAACTAAGGAGCCGGCCCGCCGCATCTAAGCCCCAGCACGACCAAATAAATAAATAAATATTAAAAAAAGAAAAAAAAAGAGAACAAGAAAATTGTCTGAAGTTGACAGATTGAGAAGTAGAAGCCTAAGAGATTATTATGTTAAATTATAAAGGAAATTTAAAAGAATAAATTAAATTAATAGTATATCAAATATAATAAAATTTGGTAAAGAGGAAAAGGTAAGAGAAACTATAATTAGCTAAATTCTTTCTATTTCATAAAGGCAATTAATTAAATTCTGTCTAAAGTTGACAAATCAAGAAATGGGGCCTATATAAACACATTATTAATGATATCAAATAATCCCTGAAGTGCTGAAACCAGAAATGATTTTAAGTGGTTACTTCTAGAGAGAGCAGGAATTTTCACTATTTTACATAGTTCTGTTTTGTTTTATCTTTTTATTCCATGCATTTATTGTTTTCGCAATAAAATAAAAATAATAATAAACTTACACTTCTAGGAAAGATTAGAGATTACCCTTATTCTGAAATATTTTTCAAATTTCATGTATAAGTAAATATCAAAATGCTTAAGTCTGAAATACATGAGAGAAAAAATTTGAGAGGAAATTATGGCACAGATTCCTTTTAAGATGAAATAACACTTCAGCATATAATTATAATTTGTCAGGGGAAAACTTTTAAGGTATTACTTTACTTTACTTTTAAAAACCACATAAGCATAAAATTATATTCTGCATCTTTTACTTACTGTGTGCCCATAGGTGATTTATTTATCACTGAATCTCAATTTTTCCCAAAATCTCATAAATAAGCCTAATGATATCTGTAAAGCTGGTTGGCAGAATTAAATGAGATGATTTTAATGAAATTACTAGCTCATTTCAGATGTTCAAAACTGCTAGATTATTAGCACCAATATCTACATAATAAATACCTGCCTGTATATGAAAAAACAGCAACAACAACAGCACAACAAAAAACCTTCAGGATGGTATAATGGAGAGATCACAGATTCTTTAAAGAGAGACTTGAGTTCACATCCCAGATCCGATATCTTGTAAGCATGTGACTTCGGACAGGTAACTTAAACTTTCCAGATCTCCCATTCTACATCTGAACATTGGGGATGGTAATCCATCTCAATGATATCTTCCAAGGATATTAAGGTTTAAGAGCTGGCTGCTTTCACTTATGTAGATGACTCCAGAGTGATGAAATGTTGTAGCTGGAATTTCTACTTTTTCTCTATCACTGTCTGTAGTGGACATCAGTCATGTAAAACAGATGGATCTGAAGTACTTTATATGTTTGGAGAATGACCCACTTCGTAAGTCTTGGCTGAGATCAAGAGTACAGGGAGCTGAATCTATTGAATACTTATTTCCCCAGCCTCCTTCTCCCTTGTACCCAGGGTGAGGCATGTAACCTTGACTCTGCCAATCAGAGCACCAGACTTAAGATTCCAGACCTGGGACACAAGAGAACAAAGGTCTGGGGAGTTCACATTCTCCCTTCCTGGCAGTGCCTAGAGTAGCATTGCCTAATTGCTTAAATTCCTGATGCAGAAGTAGCTGCAGTACAAACTGTCACTTCTGGCAATCACAGGGGGTGAGAGCAGCCATCTTCTCATGAGTGATTTTGTAGCCTTTCCAATGAATCTTTGAGCTACCCAATATCTTTAATAAACATTTCATTGTTTGCAGCCAAGAACCTGACTGGTATGCTGTGTAGCGTCATTTCCTAATATTGTTGGTACCTCTCCTAGCAATCCTTAAACCTGCCCAATCCCAAATCTATGTCCAGAAGATGTTCAGAGAAACATAGTTCCACATGATAAGAACTTGCCTTTGTGCTCAGAGAATTTCCGCTAAGATCAACATGGGGGCTTGGGAGAGGTATAGAAAGACCAGAGTGAGGCAAATGATGTAAAAGTCAGAAAAAGAGGGCTTCAGAAATTGCAGAAAAATGGACCCTGCCAACGTTCAAGAAAGGAGTGAACATCACTCAAGGGCTTTACTTCCTCATTTGGGGAAGGAGTTAGTGTGTTTTTGGTTAAACACAGCATAGTTGTATCACGTTAGGTAGATTTATGACCTCCTGGTTTTCTTTATTTGGAGAATAAGGAGGTGGGTATGGGTGCCAGGTTGACAAGGGATGGACCTGTCATGGTTAATTTTATATGTCAACTTGATGGGGCTAAGGGCTGCCCAGACAGCTGGCAAAACATTTCTGGGTGTGTCTGTGAGGATGTTTCTGGAAAAGATTAGCATTTGAATCAGTAGACAGAGTAAAGAAGATGACCCTCACTGATGCAGGTGCACATGATCCGATCCATGGAGAGCCTGAATAAAACAAAAAGGCAGAGGATGGGAGAACCTGCTCTCTGCCTGTGCTGGGATATCAGTCTTCTCGTGCCCTCCGACAGGCTCCTAGCTCTCGGGCCTCCGGACTTGGACTGAATTACACCATGGGCTTTCCTGGTTCTCCAGCTTGCAGACAGCAGACTGGGGGACTTCCCAGCCCCCATAATTGCATGAGCCAATTCCTAGAATGTCTCCTAAGATTAGATATAGATATAGATAAAGATATAGATATATAGATATCGATCTCTCTGGAGAACACAGACTAATACAGCACACTTAGAAAATCTTCTGTGGCCTAAAGATTAATTCCACAAAGGATTAACTGATGGATTTGTAGCAACTGAAGAGAAGTCTCTGGAGATTTACCACTAGGCTATTTCTATTGCTTGTCCTATTCAAGAGTTTTATCTGCTGCAGGTGAAGGCATTGAAGATATGCTGATGAAATTTCTGAATGACCCACAGCAGAGAGCTAAGGTCACTGTAGCAATATTGCTTATAAACCATTCAGTCCCCATGGCATCCAGCTATAGACTGGATGAAGCAAGTAGCTTGCCCCAACTGGCTACATTTACCATGTCATGAGCATTCAATGGGTTAATATACGTACAGAGCTTAGAATAGGACTTGGCACATAAATAGTGTTCAGTAAAGGTGAACTGGGCTTCCCTGGTGGCGCAGTGGTTGAGAGTCCGCCTGCCAATGCAGGGGACACGGGTTCGTGCCCCAGTCCGGGAAGATCCCACATGCCGCGGAGTGGCTGGGCCCGTGAGCCATGGCTGCTGAGCCTGTGCGTCCAGAGCCTGTGCTCCGCAACGGGAGAGGCCACAACAGTGAGAGGCCGTGTACCACAAAAAAATAAAATAAAAATAAAAAAAATAAAGGTGAATTACTAAGTTATTGTTATTAGACCTAGCTAACAAAGACCTAGCTTTTCATTCTTAAGTCTAGGTGGCTGCAAAAGATCATAATAAATGTAGTAGCTGCAACGGGTGCAGTTTTCTGACCAAAGAATCATTCACTCCCCTTGAAGGGGAGGTGGTTTTACTGAGGGAATCACTGTGGGGCAGAGGAGATGATAAGAGAGATTCCAGCAACAAAACCTGCAAAGAGACGCACAAGGTAATATAGACGCTCATATAGTTCTCTGCACCTGGTGAGTGTTTAGAAATATCTGTAGTATGGGACTTCCCTGGTGGTGCAGTGGTTAAGAATTCACCTGCCAATGCAGGGGACCTGGGTTCGATCCCTGGTCCGTGAAGATCCCACACGCCACGGAGCAACTAAGCCCCTGTGCCACAACTACTAAGCCTGCGCTCTAGAGCCCACGAGCCACAACTACTGAAGCCCACATGCCTAAAGCTCGTGCTCTGCAACAAGAGAAGCCACCGCAATGAGAAGCCTGATCACTGCAACTAGAGAAATCCTGCGCACAGCAACAAAGACCCAACACAGCCAAAAATTAATTAATTAATTTAAAAAAAATCTGTAGTACATGTTAGTTGAGTAGTTTAGAGTGCATAGACAATGCAAAAGAACATTGAGAAAGGAGAGAGCCATGGTGTGTGTGTATGAGGCAGACTATATTGAGATTGTCTTGCCTAAAGTCAACGCTAACTATTGGAAAGCAGAGAAAATAGGCAGGAGAGAGAAAATAGATGAATCAGACTAATGCATGATCCCGAATACCAAGCTAACGAATTTGGACTGGAATCTTGGTTCTGAAAGGAGGGGGATGGCACATAAGGAATAATGTTTTAGGGAGATTTTAGCAGACCTTAGGGCAACTTGGTAGAAGAGTCAGATAGGTAAAAAGAAAGGTCATGAATATGCTGTCAAAATAATTCTACAGGGTGATGAGGGTGTTAACACGTTGAGATAAAGTCCACACGTAAAAGTCCTCATTACTCCAAAAGTTAAATGAGCGCTTACTCAATCTCCATTATTTAACTTAATTCACTTTGAAACCAAAGGGTCAACTTGGTATATATTATCAGTTCCAAGTGCTTATAATTTGATGAAACTCTCTAAATTCCTTGTCTAGTCTTTTGACTTGGTCAAAAGAATAAACTTTTTACATCTGAACCCCTGAAAAACTCCATATATTTGAGAAATTAAACCACTGAATAAGGAGTCAGTCTTGGCCAAGAAAAACATATGTTTGTGTGTTAGAGGATCTAGAGGAAAAAATTGTCAAAAAGCACCAAAGGTTTCTACTTTTTATGCATGTGTTTGTTGAGCTTGCAACCTAAGTTACCTAAATGGAAAGAGGAAAAGTTCCTTTTTTAATGTCTAAAAATTAACACCCAGAAAAGTGATGTTAAATGATGTGTTTATTTATTATAGATTAATAATATATGTGTCAGTTTTGAGGATTCTTTCAAAATTTTAAATATTTTAAAACCATGCCAATAAAATACAATTTCAAATTTTCCACTCCATTTAGGTGCCTCTAAAGCATATGAAGTGTGCATGTTTTTCCTAGAATTCAAACTCACACAATCTGTTAAATTTGCGGCACGGACCAAAAACCTTGGATTTAGCACTAATTTCTCGACTTATCTCACAACCCACTTCCAATCCCTCAGCAGATGATGAGGATTCTACTTTCATAATACATCCAAAATCCTGACACTTCTCACCACTTCTTCTGCCAACACCTGATCTGAGCCACCATCATCTCTCACCTAGGTTGTTGCAAAAGCCTTCCAACTGGTCTTCCTGCTTCCATGCTGTCCCTTTTAATCAATTTTCAAAAGAAGAGCTAGAGTGGTTGTGATAAAACCCCTAGTTTCCCCCTTACTACTCTGCATTCTGGGGCACGGGTCTTGTTCTTTGGGCAAGTCAGACACACATGTGACTCAGGGCCTTTGCACTTGCCATTTCCTCCATCTTCCCCTAGATGTACAATGGGTTGACTCCCCCGTCCTCCTTCAAGTATTTACTCAAATGTCAGCTTTTCAGTGACCAACATTATACAAATGGACACATCCCCCGAATACTCCTTAGCCCCCTTCTCTGCTTTCCTTTCTCCATAGCAGTACCTATACCACAGTCATACCTTATATTGTACTCATTTGTTTCGTTTATTGTCTAGAATAAAGCTCCAGGTGGGTAGAGATTTTTGTCTCTTTTATTCACTGCTCTATACTCAGTGCCTAGTGTATTCTAAGCATCCAGTAAACATGTTGAATCAATGAACTAATCTAATGAGTATTACTTTCAATATAATTCAGTGTTTTATCAATTGTTCATGAGGATTGGATCAGGAACAGCAAGGAAATATCAGGTTCTTTAAATATCATTGACACTATCGAAAGCCAGATTGAAAACATCCTGGCTTACAACACACACTTAAAAATCAGATATGGGTACAAACCCCACCTCTACCACCTTCTGGCTACATTATGGAGGGAATGTTATTTAACCTCCCTGTATCTGAGATTTTTCATCTTTAAAATGTATGTGGGGACTTACCTGGTGGCATAGTGGTTAAGAATCCGCCTGCCAATGCAGGGGACATGGGTTCAATCCCTGGTCCAGAAAGATCCCACATGCTGAGGCCCCACAGGCTCAGGCAACTGAGCCTGTGTGCCACAACTGCTGAAGTCCAAGCGCCGCAACAAGGGAGCCCAGTGCGATGAGAAGCCCACGCACCGCAACAAAGACCCAACGCAGCCAACTGACCCTGCAGAAGTCCAAAGAATCATGAGAGGTTACTACAAGCAACTATATGCCAATAAAATGGACAACCTGGAAGAAATGGACAAATTCTTAGAAAAGCACAGCCTGTCAAGGCTGAACCAGGAAAAAATAGAAAATATAAACAGACCGATCACAAGCACTGAAATTGAAACTGTGATTAAAAATCTTCCAACAAACAAAAACCCAGGACCAGATGGCTTCACAGGTGAATTCTATCAAACATTTAGAGAAGAGTTAATACCTATCCTCTCAAACTATTCCAAACTATAGCAGAGGGAGGAACACTCCCAAACTCATTCTACGAGGCCACCATCACCTTGATACCAAAACCAGACAAGGATGTCACAAAGAAAGAAAACTACAAGTCAATATCACTAATGAACATAGATGCAAAAATCCTCAACAAAATACTAACAAACAGAATCCAGCAACACATTAAAAGGATCATACAACACCATCAAGTGGGATTTATCCCAGGGATGCAAGGATTCTTCAAGATATGCAAATCAATCAATGTGATACACCATAGTAACAAACTGAAGAATAAAAACCATATGATCATCTCAAAAGAGGCAGAAAAAGCTTTTGACAAAATTCAACACCCATTTATGATAAAAACTCTACAGAAAGTGGGCACAGAGGGAACCTACCTCAACATAATAAAGGCCGTATATGACAAACCCACAGCAAACATCATTCTCAGTGGTGAAAAACTGAAAGCATTTCCTCTAAGATCAGGAAGAAGACAAGGATGTCCACTCTCGCCACTATTATTCAACATAGTTTTGGAAGTTCTAGCCATGGCAATCAGAGAAGAAAAAGAAATAAAATGAATACAAATTGGAAAAGAAGAAGTAAAACTGTCACTGTTTGCAGATGACGTGATACTATACATAGAGAATCCTAAAGATGCCACCAGAAAACTACTAGAGCTCATCAATGAATTTGGTAAAGTTGCAGGATACAAAAGTAATGCACAGAAATCTCTGGCATTGCTATACACTAATGATGAAAAATCTGAAAGGGAAATTAAGGAAACACTCCCATTTACCATTGCAACAAAAAGAATAAAATACCTAGGAATAAACCTACCTAGGGAGACAAAAGACCTGTATGCAGAAAACTATAGGACACTGATGAAAGAAATTAAAGCTGATACCAACAGATGGAGAGATATACCATGTTCTTGGATTGAAAGAATCAATACTGTGAAAATGACTATACTACCCAAAGCAATCTACAGATTCAATGCAATCCCTATCAAATTATCAATGGCATTTTTTACAGAACTAGAACAAAAAATCTTAAAATTTGTATGGAGACACAAAAGACCCCGAATAGCCAAAGCAATCTTGAGAAAGAAAAACAGAGCTGGAAGAATCAGACTCCCTGACTTCAGACCATACTACAAAGCTACAGTAATCAAGACAATATGGTACTGGCATGAAAACAGAAATACAGATCAATGGAACAGGAAAGAAAGCCCAGAGATATACCCACGCACCTATGGTCAACTAATCTATGACAAAGGAGGCAAGGACATACAATGGAGAAAACACAGTCTCTTCAGTAAGTGGTGCTGGGAAAACTGGACAGCTACATGTAAAAGAATGAAATTAGAACACTCCCTAACACCATACACAAAAATAAACTCAAAATGGATTAGAGACCTAAATGTAAGAACGGACACTATAAAACTCTTAGAGGAAAACATAGGAAGAACATTCTTTGATATAATTCACAGCAAGATCTTTTCTGATCCACTTCCTAGAGTAATAGAAATAAAAACAAAAATAAACAAATGGGACCTAATGAAACTTAAAAGCTTTTGCAAAGCAAAGGAAACGACAAACGACGAAAAGACAACCCTCAGAATGGGAGAAACTATTTGCAAACGGATCAACGGACAAAGGATTAATCTCCAAAGTATATAAACAGATCATGAAGCTCAATACTATAAAAAACAAACAACCCAATCCAGAAATGGTCAGAAGACCTAAATAGACATTTCTCCAAAGAAGACATACAGATGTCCGCAAAGCACATGAAAAGCTGCTCAACATCACTAATTATTAGAGAAACTACAATGAGGGATCACCTCACACCAGCTAGAATGGGCATCATCAGAAAATCTGATGCTGGAGAGGGTGTGGAGAAAAGGGAACCCTCTTGCACTGTTGGTGGGAATGTAAATTGATACAGTCACTATGGAGAACAGTATGGAGGTTCCTTAAAAAAACTAAAAATAGAACTACCATGCAACCCAGCAATCCCACTACTGGGCATATACCCAGAGAAAACCATAATTCAAAAAGACACATGCACCCCAATGTTCATTGCAGCACTATTTACAATAGCCAGGTCATGGAAGCAACCTAAATACCCAGCGACAGACGAATGGATAAAGAAGATGTGGTAAATATATATACAATGGAATATTGCTCAGCCATATAAAGGAACGAAATTGGGTCATTTGTAGATACGTGGATGGATCTAGAGACTGTCATACAGTGTGAAGCAAGTCAGAGGAGAAAAACAAATATCGTATATTAACACATATATGTGGAACCTAGAAAAATGGTACAGATGAACTGGTTTGCTGGGCAGAAGTTGAGACACAGATGTAGAGAACAAACGTATGGACACCAAGGAGGGAAAGGGGCGGGGCGGGGGGAACATGGTGGTGTGATGAATTGGGAGATTGGGATTGACATTTATACACTAATATGTATAAAATGGATAACTAATAAGAACCTGCTGTATAAAAAAATAAAATAAAATAAAATTCAAAAATTCGAAAAAATGTATATGAAGGCTCAGATTATTGATAAGGTTGAAGGCAATATGCATATAAAGTGCTTAACACAGGGTGTGGCACATAATTAGTGATTTATAACCATCATCATCATCATTATAGCCCCTTGATTAGTATAACCAGAAAATGGGTACATTAATCCATTGGGTTTCTTTATCCTTGTTTGTGTACCTCACCCAGTCAGCCCAAATATATCTGAACTGCACACATGAAACACTGAACTTCTTTCTATTTACACTTCAAAAATAACTAGGATGATAATGGAATTGTTCTATATCTTGATTGTGGTGTTGGTTACATGACTGTATGTATTTGTCAAAACTCACAGGACTCTACAATGAAAAGGGTGAATTTTACTCAATGTAAGTTATGACATTTCAAAACAATACATGGGAGCATTAGTGCAAATGTGTGGAACCAATCATAGTAGTCAGAATTAATTACTTGCTTTTCTCCAACGAGGAGCAAAAACCACTAGGGAAAATCTAAGGACATCAGAGGTAAGGAATTTGCCCTTCAATGCACAGGAGACATGAAATGGCTATGCTTGCCTAATTCCAAGTAAAAATAATTATTTCAAAACAAAACCAAAACATGTGCTAGCATTGCAAAGCAATGAACTCTCTTCTCACTCATACTAACAGAAAGGTGGCAGTTATAAGCCTCTATCCAAGTACATGAAACAGCCTTATTATAATACATGTATAATTTTACAGTTCCCAATGCTTTAGAAGCAAGTATAAATTAACCTAAAAACTGTTCTTAAACATAACACCACTCAGAAACTTTCATGGTTATATGATAAAGCAACATATCCAAATTTTTACTATTCTTTTGATGAATTACCTAGTGACCCATAATAAAGAGAAAACTTCTGGAATTTAATGATATTGCCAGGCCAAAAGAAATGTACACAAATATGTATCAATGAGTAGAACAGAAAACACATGTTTTTTTAAATATATGTTTGTAATTCAAATGTTCCAGTTTTCTCAAACATGAAAGCAGCTATAATTTCCAGTGTGGCTACATACAATGTTGTCAACAGGGAGGAGAGGAATCTAAGCCTTTACTTTTCAAAGAGATTATATGTCAAGGTAAACTTCCATTTAATACATTTATTGTTAATTTTCCCTAAATGTTTGGCCACACTGACTGGCTGCCATATAAAGAAAAACAAATTTTTTTTAAAAATTGAGAATTATTTGCTTAAAGGTAATAACCAAACTTTTATAGAAAATTTCTCGTTAGTATGTACCTTAAAAGAAAAGAAAAATCAACAATTGGTACTTTCTAATCCCTGTTTAAGGACTCAGGCAAGATTACTCAGAGATTTAGCTAGACATGCTAAATAAATACTGCAGAAACGAGGCCCATTTGAATTGAATTTGAACAGCTGTCTGTGGTGTCTAGACCATAAATGATACTGTATTTCAAAAACAAAATGCTAAATGGTTAAGTATTTCCAGGGCCTAAGATAGAAACACAAAGTGAACTCGTTTCTTTGTAAGCCGTTGGAGTTCCCCAGATATTTCTAAACACCTGTTTCAGGGAAATATTGTCTGTGTTTAAATGGTAAAAAGATTCAAATCAAGGAATAAGGTCACTATGACATGGGTCTGAATTCCTAAACTAATATGTATAGGAGGGTAATTGGCAAGGGTAGAATTTTTTTTTTTTCTAGAGAAAGTAGTCCAAATGCAATTTAATAAAAGGCAGATGGCAAATTAGAGACAGTTGATGGTTAGAATTATGGAAGATATGCATTTCATTTTTTGTTGTGAAAACTATTTGTAAACACCAGATCAAGTATAATTTTTATATTTCAAACCACTGAGATTAATACAAAGCAGAGTAGTTTATGGACAATCCTGATGCTTGTGGTGAAGAATTCCATCTTAGGTACTGATTAGCTCCACTGCCAGTGGCATAAGAGCTTCAGGGCGAGCCAGAATCTGCTACAATATGGTGATGACTTAAAATAGTTTTAAAGCAGACAAGACAGTCGAATATAAAAGTAGAAGTAGGGTCCTCAGAGCCCCTATGGGATCTTACTCTATGCAGCATGGAACAGTCACCTAGAAGTTGAGTATTTCGTACATTTCTAGTCTCCACCAATTACAAAAGGCATGGTGAATTTGCAGGATGTTCAAAGCAAATCAATACAGATAATTAAAGAGTTGGAAAACAAAGCTGATGGGCAAAGGCAAAAAGAACCACCTTTTTTAGTTCCCTCAGGGCAGTGATTTTGCATCCCATTTAGTCTGCAGCCCTCAGAGCAGTGAATATTGATACAATACACCAGGTAAAGTGAGTCCTTGGTAAAAACCTGTTGGTTAACCTAGGAGAAAAATTGAGAATGACATGAAGCAGTCTTCAGATATGTGAAGGACTGTTATTTCCTAAAAATGGTGACCTCTGTCTCTGTCTCTGCCTCTACCCAGGAGATAGAGCAACGACAGAAGGCAAAAGCTAGTCGGGATAGGTTAGGGTTTATCAATAGGGTGAGCAACTTGTTCCAGTTTGCCCAGGACTTTCCCAGTTTTAACAATAAAAGTCCCATCCGGATGAGTAATAAAATATTGCCTGCCATATCAGTAAACGAAGGATGTTGCAGCCATCAGCCATCACATTACAGCCACCCCAATGGTGAGCCCTGACGGAACTCAGGATGCAAACAAAGAACGCCCGCCACCTAGCAGTCATCAGACTGCAGTCACCCCCGATGGTACAGCCTGAGGAACCTCAGGATGAGAAAACACAGGATGCTACTAACCCTAAACTCCCAGCCATCGTATAGAATGGATAAACAACAAAGTCCTACTGTATAGCACAGGGAACTATATTCAGTATCCTGGGATAAAGCATAACGGAAAAGAATATAAAAAAAGAATGTATATATGTGTATAACTGAATCACTTTGCTGTACAGCAGAAATTAACACAACATTGTAAATCAACTATACTTCAATAAAAAAATAAATTAAAGAAAAAGAAAGACAGAAAACACAGGATACTGGCCCCAGATAGCTGAGGTGCATAATGAAGGAATGATTTCAGTGAGCCCAGATTCTTGCATCTTCCCATATATAGAAAAGTGCTAAATTCCTTCACTTGAGATATCTAGTTTTCTATAATTAACAATAATCGTTTGACGTTCCGACTACCTGCCCTTTGTTGGAAAAATTCCTATATATCCTGGCTTCCCCCTCAACTCCTAGAACCAGTTTTCTCAGTTATTTGAGATGCTGTCTCCCGGGCTTGAAGTCCTAAGAATGCCCACCTAATAAAACATAACTCTCAACTTTAGGTTGTTCATTTTTTTTTAGTCAACACGGGGAACCCCTTAACCCCTGAGCAAACCAGGCATTGGGTCGTCCGACGTTGCAGATGTTTAAAACAGGAGAGATTCTTATCTGAGAATGGAGAAAAAACTAGTGCCTTTTCATGGGGTTTCCCATGCATATGATTCTACCAGTACCATTACTATCACAACTATTAATTATCAGGGCAATCGTGACAGTGATAACAGCAGTTATCATTTTATTTCTACCTGTCAAAGTAAGTTTGTGCTGACATTAGCTCATCGAAACCCCATGAAATTAGTGTTGTAACCTTGAGCAGAAGAGCTAAGCACACCCCCCAGTCATAAGGAAATAAATACGAACCACAAAAAGGAGTATAATGATTACTTGTAGTTGCATTACAAGCCAGTCTATGCTTGGTCATGCTTGAGGTTGATCAGGCCAAATAAAACATGGCCGAGTGGTTAAAAGCAGGGCTTGGAATCATGCAGGTCTGGGTATGAGTGCTTATTAGATGAAATGGCCTTGGACAAACTACAGAACTCTCTAAGCATCTGTTTCCTCATCTATAAAATGGAGATAATGTCATTACCTGGTCATAATAAGAATTTTATAAGACTTTCTTTTAGTGAACCTTCCTGCAAAGTGATGGTGTAATGGAAAACACGTCTATGAAATAAGAACATAATTGGACTCAGGAATCGAGGTCTCTGGTTACAATAGCTGACATTTTAAATATTTTCTATGTGTCAGAAACTTTCTCAGCACTTATCATGCATTACACACTGAATATAACAACCCTATGAGAAGTATTATTCTCATCCTCATTTTTTAGGGAACCGAAATACAGAAAATTTAAGTATTTTGCCTAAGATCACATAGGTAAGAAAGCAGCAGAGTTCATATTCAAACCTCAGCAATGTAACCCCAGAACATGTACTTGTAAACACAACGCTATACTGTCCCTGGTCTATTTTCAAACAACCTGTGAAGGTATGCGTGAACTGCATACTCTTTAAAAAACAATAAATAAATACAATTTCTCTCAGTAAAACTTTTAATAAGTTTTAGTGGCATAGGGTCAAGGTTAAATCCTCTGACAAGTACCAAAAATATATTTTGTTGATTACAAGAATGAAACAGTCATACCTTCAGATACAATTTGAAGTGATAAATACATAGTACATCCAATCCAGTTTTCATCTAACTAAAATAGTGCTTTCTATTAGCACTATGTGTTACACACTCCATGTGCTAAATAACTACTTTTTGCTCAATTTTTCATATAACCCCTGTTTGAATATTCCAGATTCAGTTAGCTCTCTATTTCATGAAGCAAACTACTCCTAATGATAGGTTAGCTTTAGGAGTAAAAAAGACTTTTATGATACAAGTTGACTTGGCTTTCAATAAGGGAGTAGTTTATCCTTCAGAAACATAGATACAAATATCCTTAACAAAATATTAGCAATGAAATCCCTGAATATGTAAAATGGATAATACATCATGACCAAGTGGGGTTCATCATAGTAATGCAAAGTTGGTTCAACATTCAATATGCAATCACTGTATTTTATTATGTCAACAGACCAGACAAGAAAAACCATACATATAATCTGAAATATATGCAGAGAAAGCATTTGACAAAATTCAAAATCCATTCTTGACAAAAACTCTCAGCAACCTAAGAATAGATGGAAACTTTCTCAGTGTGATAAAGGACCTTTTCAGAAAGCCTACAGTTAACATCACAATTAGTGGGGAAATACTGAATGCTTCTCCACCTAAGATTCTGGGGCAAAGGAAAGGAAGAATGTCTGTTCTCACCACTTCTTTTCACCATTGTATTGGAATTCCTATTCAATGTAATAAGGTAAAAAAAAAAAAATTAAAAAGAAAACTGCTCCATTTATTGACAATAATTATCTATGTAGAAAATCCTAAGAAATCTACAAAGCATATACTATAACTCATAAGTTTAGCAAGGTCTCAGGACACAAGAACAATAAAAAGAAGTAATTGCATTTCTCTGTTCTAAAAGCAAATGATTAGAAAATATAAATTTTAAAAGCTATTCTGTTTATAGGCCATTTTTTAAAACATCAAATACTGTACTTAGGAATAAATTTAATAAAACTGTGCAAGACTTAAACACTGAAAACCTAAAAAACATTGTTAAGAGAAATTAGAGAAGACGTAAATAAATGAAGAGATAAACCATGTTCACGAATTGGAAAACTCTATTGTTCAGAGGTCAATTTCCCCAAATTGATCTGTACACTTAGGCTCATTCAAATAAAAATTCTGGCAGCCTTTTTGAAGAGCAATTTATAAGCTGATTCAAACTTTGAATGGAAATGCAAAGGCTTTAAAACAGCAAAAATAATTTTCAAACAGAAGAACAAAACTGAAGGATTTACACTACCTAACTTCAAGAACAACTATAAAGCTACAATAATAAAGACTGTAGTTTTGACATAGGATAAATAAAACAGATCACTGAAACAGAATAGAGGGTTTATAAATAAACCCAGTTATATGGCCAGTTGATTTTCAACAAGATGTCAAGGTAATTCAGTGGGGAAAGGATAATCTTCTCAACTTGCTATCCATATGGGAAAAATGAATCTTGACCATCACCTCTTGTACTCTAGTTTCCATTGCTTCCATTAAGAAGTCTTAAGAACACAGGAAGTTTTATTTTTGCTCCTTTGCTCACTGTAACAGTTGGTAAAATTATCTAGTCAGCCATTACCATGAGTGGAAATTTGTCATAATTTCAACAATCCCATTTTATTTCTGTATTTTGGTCTTTTTAACATTTTAATGTATTCTTATTTTTCCAATTTCATCTTTTATTTACGTAATATGTTAAACATGGTTATATTTCAGAAAATTCCTATATCTGAAGTCCTTGAGGGCATAAATTTATTATTTTTCCTAACTCTTGTCACTTGTTTCCTCTTTTTTGTGGTAGTAATTGATTTGATTTTTAAATTTTAATCTGTGGAACTCTGGGTCTAGGATCCTTTTCTAGAAAGAGACTTGTGTTTGCTTCTACCGGATGTCAGATTACCTTACGTATCTGGATTGACACTTATTTAGTGTACTAGCTTGGGGTTTGTGAATTACCCTGGTAATATAAACTTGGACTCCAGGCCCATTAGAGAGTAGATAACAAGTTCTAATTTTCCTGAGAGCCTAGATAGAGACAAGCAAGTTTCATTTTTGCTATGAGCAAGCAGATTTTTTTTATGGCCACATTTTCACTGGAGGCACAGTTCCTTCAAGGGGCCCAGGATTATATGAAGGTCTTAAGTTCAGCTGCTCTCCTTACAGGTCCATTTGGTTTCTCTCATTATGTTGCATTGCCATCAATATCCCTGACTTTGACATTTGCTGCCAAGTTAGTCTGAGCTTCTTTTTACCCACCACTCTTGTTTCAGTTAATTTATGTTTACTATATTTTACTATACTTTCTTTTCTCTTTTTTATGTTCCTTAGAAGGTTCTCTTCCTTTTATGTGGCGTAAGCAATACATTAAAAGTGGTTTTGCTCGTGTTGCTGCTTATCCAGCACCTACATATTTTTCAGTGTGAGGATTTTTTAGAATATGTAAGACATCCCTACTGCTGAAAGTAGGAAGCACACACAATATTTCAAGTAACTTTAACACTCCTTTAAATAACACAAATTTTAACTTGGTTCATCTCTTTACATTGATGCTTCAGAAAAGCAATGGAGTGAAGAAAGTCCTGTCTTTAGATTAGATTTCTTCCAAGTGATACCACAAAGGCCTTAACATGAAGTGAGGGAGAGAAAAAGTACCCCCAAAAGATTTTTATGTGAAGATACACATAGTCCTCCTACAACACCTCAAAACTAGACTATTTTTAGGCTTCCATCTCAGGTTCTTCACAGATGGTGAGGCAACATACACAGATGACTCATTTCAACTTCATGTGTGACATTCTGACGGAGAGAAGTTTTCTTTCCATTTGTGAGACAAATAATACTTTCCTTACTACTAGTATGGACTCCACATGATGTTGATTAGATGTCCATACCATAGTTTCTTTCAATATAAATCCTTGGCATTATTAGTGACACCCTGAAACACCATTGTCTTTTTTCTATTCCAATTGCCCTTTGTGTTCCTTTCACAGAATCAGTAGCTCACTCAGCTACATATAACTTACTAAAAGGTATTTCTTTTTTTTTTTTTTTTTTTTTTTAGTGGTACACGGGCCTCTCACTGTTGCGGCCTCTCCCGTTGCGGAGCACAGGCTCCGGACGCACAGGCTCAGCGGCCATGGCCCATGGGCCCAGCTGCTCCGCGGCATGTGGGATCTTCCCGGACCGGGGCACAAACCCGTGTCCCCTGTATCAGCAGGCGGACTCTCAACCACTGCGCCACCAGGGAAGCCCTAAAAGGTATTTCTTTAAGTCACTTCTAAAGACCATAATAATAAGTCTGGCCATGATAACTTCTGTAACCGTTTATTAAGTAGACAAAACCAAATATAAAGTTTATCTTTCTTGTATGTCTATTGCAATGAGACATAAGGAGAATATGCAGACATCTGCTACAGTTAGAGCAAACTGGAAAAACTCTGGAGATTAACTGTATTGGACACCAACTTGGAAATATATCAGTATTATACATTTAGAAAAATGAAATCCAGAGTTGCTACCCAGGTTTTTTGAGAAAATGTTTTGCCAATTCAAATATAAATACATGTGGTAGTAATCAATGTCTATGGATTTTCTAGGCTACTATTAAAATGAATGCATCTATTTGTAATGGTATAATTTAAAACTTCTATTGTTTAAAATTCTAATTGTTAAAATACGAAGTTTCAGACACTTCAAATAAAGTACTAGCAGAATGAAAAGAATAAAGGAGAAGGTGAGAAAAAAGGAAGAGTAAAAATGTGAGAGAAGAAGAAAGAGAAAGCATAAAGTGGAAAAAAAGAATTGGGGGTGGGCAGAGAAGTAGTCTGAGAGTGAGAAAGAGTTGGAGGTTGAGAAGCAATAGACATGGTAAAATTATGCTGAGCGTGTAGCTAGTAACCTGTATGTAAAGCACTACCAGACTTATTTCTAAAACTTATACCTTTAGTCTGAGCTCCATATTAATGTTTATAATCACTTCCTGCATTCTCCCATTGGATGAATGAGACATCTCAAAAATCAACAGGTTTACATCAAACCACCATCTCTTCCTAACTCACTCTCTTCCCCCAAACATATATATCTAAAACCTGCTGCACCCAATACTTCTCATCAAAGTAACTAGTATCCTCTACTCATCTACCAGGTGAGCTGTGGCAAATCCTTTCTTCTTCTCCTTGCACATAGATAGAAACTATTTCCCAGTATCTTTTGCAGTTAGGTATGGTCATGTGACTGACTCTACCAACAGAATGTGGATTAAAATGACATATGCTACTTCCAGATCTTAATCCTTCACACTCTCTCTCCAGGGGAAGACTCAGAAGCTCTAGGATGAAGAGGAACTAAAAGGAAACAGCATAGGTCCCTGAATGACTTAGAATAAAGCCTTCCCCTATGGCAGACTCTTAGCGGACTGATACATGGTTTGGGAGAATTATAAAGGCTTACCTTCCCAACTAAAATGGTATCTTGAAGTAAGGAACTCAGATAACAAACACCAAAAAAATGCATGGCATTGACCTATCGGTTGGAAAGCAAGCAGTAAAGAAGCAGCTGTCACAGGTTCTGAAAAGACGGTACTATATGTTATACAAAGGCAAAATATTTAATAAAACTGTTGTCTGTTCTCCACATGACAACAAAATCTCAGCATCTAGGAGACGGAGCTGGCAAGAATTAGAATGTTGTGTGTTACCTGTTGTTGACTTCCTCAGGCAAGGTATTACAGGAAGGAGAGGAGCTTTAAAAAGAATTGCCTTGTTTCAAGAAAGAAATTAAAAAACAAGAACGTACAGAAGTTTATAAAAGCCCACTGCTACTAGATCACTAGTAATGAAAGCTTGATAAAAGCTTCCAGCAAAAACTGTTCAGTAAAACTTCTCAGTGAAACAACATAACTCAACCTTGTGGCAAAGATTGAATAAGGGTCCTAACCTCGTCCCCATGCTTATTGTTGCGGAGAGCCTCAGGTTGCCTCTATCATGTTGAGAGAGAAATATGAAAAGAACTAGGAAAGAGTGTGGTTATTGGTACATGGAACTGACTGGAAACAGTCAGATCAGGAGCCGACTACTGGCATACCTCGTTTTTTGCACTTTGTAGGTATTGCATTTTTTACAACTTGAAGGTTTGTGGCAACCCTGCTTCCAGCTAGTCTATTGGTGCCGTTTTTTTAAACAGTATTTGCTCACTTGGTGTCTCTGTGTCACATTTTGGTAATTCCCACAGTATTTCAAACTTTTCATTATTATTATGTTTATTATGATGATCTGTGATCTCTGATCTTAATATTATAATTGTTTTGGGCCACCACAAACCGCGCTCGTATAAGACAGCACACTGAATTGATAAATGCTCATGTGCTCTGGCTGCTCCGCTGACTAGCCCTCCCTCTTTTTGGACCTGCCTATTCCCTGAGACACAACAATATTGAAATTAGGCCAGTTAATAACCCTACAATGTTCTCTAAGTGTTCAGGTGAAACTTGAGCACTGCCTCTCACTTTAAATCAAAAGCCAGAAATGACTAAGCTTAGGAAGGAAGGCATGTCCAAAGCCAAAACAGGCTGAAAGCTAGACCCCTTTCTCCAGTTAGCCAAGTCAGGAATACAAAGGAAAAGTTCTCGAAGGGAATCAAAAGCACTGCTCAAGTGAATACATGAACGATAAGAAAGCAAAACAGCCTTATTGCTGATACAGAGAAAGTTTTAGTGGTCTGGATAGAAGATCAAACCAGCCACAACATTCCCTTAAGCCAAAGCCTAATCCAGCGCAAGCCCTAACCGTCTTCAGTTCTATGAAGGCTGGAGAAGAAAAGTTTGAACCTAGCTGAGGTTGGCTCATGAGATTTAAAGGAAAGAAGCTGTCTCTATAATATAAAAATGCAAGGTGAAGCAGCAAGTGTTGATGTAGAAGCTGCAGTGATTCATCCAGAAGATCTAGCTAAGATCATTAACGAAGGTGGCTACACTAAACAACAGATTTTCAGTGTCAATGAAACAACCTTATATCAGAAGAAGGTGCCATCTAGGACTTTCACAGCTAGAGGGGAGAAGTCAGCGCCTGGCTTCAAAGCTTCCAAGGACAGGCTGACTCTCCTGTTAGGGACTAATGCAGCTGACGACTTGAAGTTGAAGCCAGTGCTCATTTACCATTCTGAAAATCCTAGGGCCCTTAAGAAATATGCTAAATATACTCTGCCTGTGTTCTGTAAATGGAAAAACAAAGCCTGGATGACAGCACACCTGTTTACAAAATGGTTTAGTGAATATTTGAAGCCCGCTGTTGAGACCTACTGCTCAGAAGAAAATTCTCTCAAATATTAGTGTTCATTGACAATGCACCCAGTCACCCAAGAGCTCTGATGGACATGTACAAGGAGATTCATGTTTTCATGTCTGTTAACACAACATCCATTATGCAGCCCATGGATCAAGCAGTGCTTTCAATGTTTAAGTCTTATTATTTCAGAGATACATTTTGTAAGGCTATAGGTGCCATAGATAGTGATTCCTCTGATGGATCTGGGAAAAGTTAAGTGAAAACCTCTGGAATGGATTTTCCATTCTAGACGTAATTAAGAACATTTGTGATTCATGGGAAGAGGTCAAAATATCAACATCCACAGGAATTTGGAAGAAGTTGATTCCAACCCTCATGGATAACTTTGAGGGATTCAAGACTTCAGTGGAGGAAGTAACTGCAGATATGGTACAAGTAGCAAGAGAACCAGAGTTAGAACTGGAGCCTGAAGATGTGCTGAATTGCTGCCATCTCATGATAAAACTTTAATGAACGAAGAGTTGCTTCTTATGGATGAGCAAAGTTTGAGATGGAATCTACTCCTGGTAAAGATGCTGTGAAGACTGTTGAAATGACAACAAAGGATATAGAATATTACATAAACTTAGTTGATAAAGCAGTGGCAGGGTTTGAGAAGATTAACTTCAATTTTGAAAGAAGTTCTACTGTAGGTCAAATACTATCAAGCATCATTGCATGTGACAGAGAAATCATTTGTGAAAGGAAGAGTCAATCAATGTGACAAACTTCACTGTTGTCTTATTTTAAGAAATTGCCACAGGCCCCCAACCTTCAGCAGCCACCAGAAGTCAGCAGCCATCAATGTCAAGACAAGACCTTCTACCAGCAAAAAATATTAGGACTTGCTGAAGACTCAGATGATGGTTAGCATTTTTTAGGAATAAAGTATTTGTTAATGAAGGTAGGTACATTTTTTTAGCCATAATGTTATTGCACAATAGACTGTAGTATACTGTAAACATAACTTTTATATGCACTGGAAAACCAAAAAATTTGTGTGACTCGCTTTATAGTGAGATATCCACTTTCTTGCAGTGGTCTGGAACCAAACCCACAATATCTCTGAGATATACCTTATTTTTTGAGACAGTTGTACTGACAAAGAAATTATGAACCTGGTCTAAATACGCATGTAAGTGTTCAGGGAGCCTTCAAACATCTCTCAAGCAAGAATGCGCTATGAAAGCTGCGCATCCTTTAAGAAAGGCAAACTCTCCACCATCTACTTCAGATGCGGTCAAGGAGGATACGGACAGGCAACAATCTCCCAGAGGACAGAACCAGGGGTCACGAACCAGGGAGCTTCTACAAGACCACAGAATTGGGACTAATCAAGAAAATTCCCCTACCTCCAAGATAAGGGATGTTTCATAATGTCCACCCAGTGAATTTCAGAATTGCTACACACCAGTGACTGAGTGCTACCCATTCTGCCTCTTTCTGAATGGAAGTGTTTATTTGTGCTTACTTAGGCTCTGCAACACCATTGTATGTGGGTGGAAGGCAGGTAGAAAATCTGTTATTTTACTCTACAACTCACTGAACTATGAGAAGCAACATCTCTCACTATAAATCATCTGGAGAGTCTGCACTCTGAGCAGGATGAATGACCAGCCGAGGCTTTAGGTTGTCTCCCTTGCCAAAATGATGTCTTCTATAGGAGAGAAGAATAGTGAAAAACACTCTTGGTGGTTGGAAGGGCACACTGTGTTTGTGTCTTCAGCAAAGTTTATTTTCTCCTCCTTTTGGACATCCAAAGATACTACATTTCCCAGGCTCCTTTGCAAGTAGGTATGGCCATAAGAATAAGTTCAGACCAATGAATGTAGCAGAAGTGATATATACAATCTCCATGAACGGACTCAAAGTCTCCCCATAATCCTCCGCGTTCTTTTTCTTTCTGTGTCAACAGCTGGATGGAGGTTCAGAGGAGGACTCTGAGGCCCTATAGGATAGCAGAGCCAAGAAATGGAAGGAGTTTGGTTCCCTGAAGGAATGATTTGAAACAGTGGCACCCCCGCCCACCACTACCAATGTGCACTGGACGGTGCCATGAGAAAAAAAAAGAAATCTTTATTGGGTTAAGTGCACTGAGACTTTGAAGTTGTTACAGCAGTTACTGTACCTTGACTAATCACTCTCTCAAGCTGAATACTGAAAATTAACCTCAATTTTCCACTCTCTCTCACCTCTTACGTATCGTTTTTATAATATGTCTATTTTGGTGCCTAAGTGTATTTCAAATCCTTCTCTTTCTCACTGCCCCTATTGCCACTGTCTTAATTCAGGTCCTCATAATCTTGCATCAAAATTATTGATACAGTCTTCTAATGAATAGCCCTGTATTCCAGTTTACTGTGTATACTCCTAATCATCTTGGACACCGCTTCCAGCAAATTTTCTAAAATGCAACTCTCCCTAGTCAAGAACCCTCAGTGGCTTCTAAATGCCTTCAGAGAAATTCTAAATGCCTTAGCACGGACTATAAGAGCTTTCAGGATTTTATCACTGTCTACCTATTTGGCCTCATTTTCCCCCCACTCCAGCACGTGCTCTCAGAACATCTTCCATACAAGAGTATTCTCTAGGATTTCCAATTATGCAGCTCCCTTAAGTAACGACCTATAGCCTGGTTGCCTGCTTAGGGTGTGAATAAAAAACAGATTCCTGTTCTCACTAAATTACTCTGGAACCCTCATGTTTTATCCACTGGTACCCTCATTCCTTACTCTTCATCCATGACCCCAACTTCTTTTCCTTATTACTAAATCATTGGTCCATTTTCTGTCAGTGTCTTAATTTCACACATACTTAGAATAGTGGCAAATCCTATTTTTCCTCACACTAGTCTGACTCCACTTGAATGCTGTATTCCTAATAATGGATTTCAGGGTAACACCCTCCATTGTGCCAGCAGCTACCCTCTCTGCTCTTTCCCAAGACAATCAAGCTTTGACATTTCTCCTAGTTTTCCCACAATGGAAACTTTGTCTGTGCTCGCCTCCTTCTGGGAGTTGAGAACAAGACTGGAACCTGGGCTTCTTCAAACTTCCATTCCAGTGTCCATCCTCTTTATTTAGAATATGTCCTCCTACTATTTTGCCTGGAAATTCCCAGTCACCTACAAATCCCTATTCAAATGTTACCTCTTCTGTGAAACTGTCCTTGATCTTCAAAGCAGTTTTACCTTCTTTTCTTCATACTCCCATAGCACTTTTTCGTACTCCTATTTTATTACTAATTTATTGTATTTCAACATTTTGTTTCTTGTTCATCTCTCTATAGGGTATACACTGAGGACAGAACATTGTCTTCTTCATTCTTGTTTGCATGGTTCCTAGCAAAAGCAGGTGTGTTTCTTGAATAACTAGAGTCATAAAATCACTGATCCCAAAAATGTAGTTGAGGAAGAACAAAAACAGTGGGGTTCAGCTTGTCAGTATGGAGTATTAAACACACTGAGCTGGGTCAAAAGACCTGACTCAGTCACTATCTCCAGGAGCAATGAGCAAAGCGTCTTAAACTCCTTAGATCAACTTGAAGGACTTTCCAACTCCAAATTCTAGATACCACCCAGACATATTCCTCCCATACCAAAAGTAGCGGGGAACGGGGACACATACAACAATTTACCACGGACAATACCAGACTGCGCAGAATTGTTTTTGGAGTTTTCTGTGGTCTAACTCTGACCAACTCACTCTTCACACATTAGTACTAGTAATAATTTGTTAACCAGAATTTTATTTACTACATCTTCTCCCTCTAGTAAAATTAAAACTTCTTGTTTGCCTTCTCTAAACTCTGTATTTTCATGAACATGCCTTTTTTTATTTGGTCTGTCTGATCACCATCCAGCTTCCAAATGAGCAAGAGCTTCTTCAAAGGTTTTGCCATTTCACTGTTACTTCTGAATATGTAAACAGAAATACATCGCTTTTAAAAATAATTATTTCTAAGTCAGAAGTTAGCTGCTTCATGCGAAATATCTTACTTGTAGGAGAAAATTGCCAAAGATATTTGGCTTGGTTTAGCCCAACTTGGATAAGGGGCCCAAATCTGTCATAACTGATACTTGCCCAGGCTCATACTCAAAGAGTGAGGAACATATGTATGTTATCAAGCCATTATCTCATTACCGCCATCAGTTCTGCGTGTGTGCTGGGCAGAGACGCATCTGTCTGTTCTAAGCCTGAGAATGAAAGCTTAATGCCAACAGTTATCAGGCTGCTGGGAAAATGGTAAAAGCTAGACTGTGGTAAGATTAAGATTCAACTGTCTACACAAGGAAGTTTAGAAGGCTTGGGGGAAAAATTGGCCTAGTGAGAAAGTTGATTTTATGCTCCTTTAACAAATTTAAAAGTCTTAATACACACACATAAATAAAGGTGTCAATTTTTCAGAAAGGCCTGACATCTCACACACCTAATAGAAAGAAATTTTTATAGTTCTAACTACTGGTTATAGTTAAAAAGGTATCTCGAAGTTCCCACTATAGTTAGAAATGTGTCTTGAAGTCCTCTTTAAATTAATATATAATTATATTTAATTTTAAATGTGTCTTCAAGTTCTGGGAGAGAAACTTCATCTTCTTCCCTTTTTATTTTAGGAAGATTTTAAAAAACAAAACAATGTCAGACATACGTAGAATGGGGATTTTGAATAGTTTTCCTTCTTTCCCACCGGGTCTTAATTATTGGGCAACCTAGATCCTATTCTCCTATATCAGCAGGAAGTTGCAGAAATGACACTAGCCAGACTGTGGGACTGTGGGAACATAGACCAAAGTATGACTTTTCCATGCACTTTTCTCCATTAAGCCAGAGCCATATAAGAAAGACTGTGGAAATTTCTGCTCTTTTTGGCTCCATTTTCCCAAATATACACTATCTGTGGTTTAAGATACAAGTCCCATATTTCTCCGAAATTCAAGAAAAGCCAAACTCCCCATAAAATTCATTAGTCAGTTAAGCAAATATCTAGTGTGTCACTGCCTAGGAATATTCAGCAACAAATGTGATAATTGATTCAGATATTTTTAGTGACCCTATTTCCATTCCTTTAAATTTAGTATCAGAGCAAAACCAATGGATACACATGTAAATTTTGATATCTTTAAAAACTCTACAGCAGATAGAGTTTCTATTGCCTGATTGACTCCTCAAATTCCTAAAACTAAAATTTTTTTCAACACAGCATAGTGACATATTCAAGGAGAGGGGATAAAAGGTAAATCATGCCCGAATACCTTTAGCATGAATGAAAGTCTAAAACTGAGTCGACAGCCACAACCTCTCAACCCCCAAATTCCTCCTATTGAGAGTCACAGGCTAATTCCCCTCTCCTTGAACCGGGACTAGCCTTGGTGCACTGATTGATGAGTAGAATAAGGCAGCTGGGTTTTTCTGGCACTTCTGAGACTAGGAGATAAGAAGCCTGGCAACTTCTTCCCAGACCTTTGGAACACTCTATGTGGGAGCCCTGAGCCACCATGTAAGAAGTCTGACCACCTTGAGGCCACCATGCTGTGGAAGCTCAAGTCACGTGAAGAGATGCTGGAGGGTGAGACCCTGCACAGGGAGAGAGAGGCCAAGGAACAATCAAATATGTGGCTGAGGAAGCCGCCTTGTAAGTGGATTCTCTAGCTCTAAATGCCTCAGCCGATGTCACAAATGGATTACAGACAAACCATCCACCGAGCCTAGATCAGAAAATCCTGAGCAAAATAAAAGGGCTGTGTGAAGCCATTAGCTTTCAGGATGCTTTGTTCACAGCAACAGATAAAACAGAACAGAGTTTGGCACCTGAATGGGGATGTCATTATAACAAAAATTTCAAACGTGTGACATTGGCTTTTGGACCTCACAGTGAGCAAAAGTTGGAAGGACGTCTTCTCTGGGCTTGAGGGATGGTGAGGAAACAGTGACTGCAGGCTGGAGGGAAAGGCCACCTCTATTTCGTAATGGTAGGAAATTTGGCAACACTATGCCCTTGTGGAATTTACAAAAAAGAAAATATACCTCATGAACTGATGGATCTGTATAAAGAAATTTCCAGTTAGAATGCTGAAAGTGACAAGCAGCCTCTTACACCTATGTATGAGAACGTACAAAAAGAAAGAAATGAATTTTTTTAAAAAAGAACTGTTCAGCTTTCAAGCAGAACTGAGAGGAAATATAAAGGAGCCAGAACTTGCTGGATTAAAAAAAAAAACAAACTTTTTAAATCCTAGTTTTTCCAATCAGCAAAGGACTCTCAAACTAAGAAACGCCTTCCAGGTAAGTACCAAATTTGGGGCACTACGGGCAAAGCATTGCCATAAGGTAACTAAATCAAGGATATGGGTAAGAAAGATTAAAGGGTGTGTATACTAGGGCTTCTCAAGATCTTAAGAACCTGCCTCTCAGATCCTTTCTCCCAAACAAAAAATCTTAAGGATACTGTTCCCAAGCATCCTGACTCTCCATCCTAGATTTAAAAAAAAAAAAAAAAAGGCTGATTTTGGAAAGAAGCATGGTATGGTCTGGCTTTGGACTGTTCTCCTACGGCAGGGCTACCATTTTTTGTTGGGTGTTGCAGAGAGACAGAAAACTCACCTCTCTAGCTCACAGGTCTTCAGACTTGTACTCAAGAAACTTCACCTGAGAAACGTATCCATATCTGGACCTGAATTAGCTGATCAGATCCCAGACTTCAAGCTAATGCTGAAAAAGGATGAGATTGAGAGGCTTGGAGATATGTGAATATATTGCGTGTTTGGGAAGAAATGTAAATAATTTGTGGCCAGAAGGCCGACAGTGATAGATTAATGTTGACTACAAATTCCTTGCTAGTATTGAATCCTGACTGGCCTTAGTGTCTTGCTTAATTAACTACAGAATATAGTATAGGTGACACAGTGGGACTTCTGAGGCTAGATTATAAGAAGGGCTCGCAGCTTCTGCCAGGGTCTATTGGAACACATTCTCTGAGCACCCTGAGCCATCATGTAAAATATCTGACCATCTTAAACCCACCAAGCTGTGAGAAGCATAAGTCATCCGCAGAGACCCTGCTGGATAAGACACCATATGGAGTGCAAGGCGGAGGAGCACTGAGGTGCCGAATAGGTGCATGAAGAAGCCATCTTGGAAGTGGATGCTGCCATCCCGAGCTGCCCTTGATGACATCATATGGGGCCATTCCCAAATTCCTCATCTACATTATTGAGAGGAAAGAAAGAGAAAGAAATGGTTCCTTGGGCTTCCCTGGTGGCGCAGTGGTTGAGAGTCTGCCTGCCGATGCAGGGGACACGGGTTTGTGCCCCGGTCCGGGAGGATCCCACATGCCGCGGAGTGGCTGGGCCCGTGAGCCATGGCCGCTGGGCCTGCGCATCCAGAGCCTGTGCTCTGCAGTGGGAGAGGCCACAGCAGTGAGAGGCTTGCGTACCGCAAAAAAACAAACAAACAAAAAAAAAACAACAACAACAACAAAAGAAATGGCTCCTTTAAGCCACTAAGTGTTTTGGTTTTATTTACTTATTTATTTTCGGCTGCATTGGGTCTTTGTTGCTGGGCGCAGACTTTCTCGAGTTGCAGCAAGCGGGGGCTACTCTTCGTTGCGGTGCGCGGGCTTCTCATTGCGGTGGCTTCTCTTGTTGCACAGCAAGGGCTCTAGGTGCGCGGGTTCACTAGTTGTGGCACGTGGGGTCATTAGTTGTGGCTCGTGGGCTCTAGAGCACAGGCTCAGTAGCTGTGGCGCAAGGGCTTAGTTGCTCCGCGGAACATGGATCTTCCCCGACCAGGGCTCGAACCCATGTCCCCTGCATTAAGCAAGAGGATTCTCAACCCCTGTGCCACCAGGGAAGTCCCAAGCCACTAAGTTTTGATAGCTTGTTACACACCAATAGAGAACCAGAACATTTTTCTTGCTTTTTTCCCTACCACGTTCCTTCCCAATTTAAAATCTATTTTAGAATCTTTCCCATTAGTTTAAGATTCTGATATAAGACACGTACTTCTAGAACTGCCCTAGTAGTAGAACTTGTGGTGTTTTTCCTTTCAACTACAAACATGAGTACTCCTTACTATTTTATCCTTTGAAAACATACAGCCAAAACTGAACTCATAATTCCACAGAGAGCTCTGCTTTTTAACCACAGCATATGTTGACGTTACCCATTAGCTGGTAAATGCCACTTTGTTCCTATCCTTTTTCTGCTAAAAGGAGATAAAAATTTCTGTACTATCTTACTGTACTGGTCCAGATTATTTTTGTCATTTGGCTTAAAGACTACAAGTTTTCTCTTCCATTTGACTACTGCAACTGAAATGCAGCATCTGTGTCGTGAGGAAGCCCAGGTCACATGGAGAGGCCCTGTGCAGATTTTCTAGAGTACTGTCAGGCAGTAGGAGTTGGCAAGACACATCCAGCTACATGTCAAGATTTCAGTGGACCCCTGCCTACTGTGTGTCTCCCATTTCCACCACCGTTTTTGAATAAGGATATCTACAGCAGTTATCTTATGCTTGCCCTTCCATGGCACGTTAATTATTGGAGACGGGTAATTGTCTTTTTAGTTCACAGATCTTCTGACCAAGAAGAATGAGACTCAAGGAGCTGTACCTGATGATCCATACCCACAGAACTCATCAGAACTGGACCCCATTTTGATAGTGAGATTCTGGACCTCAAGCCTGACTGAGTCTGAGGCTGAAATGAAGTGAGATTTTAGAAGTCTTAGAAGAAAGGTGAGTATATTGTGATGAAGAGATCACTATTGTAATAGCCGGAGTACTGACTTTAGACATTTTCCAAAAATGGCTATAGCAATATTTTTAGTCATACACGCCCTTCAGGGAACGGCCACTCCTCCATCAAGAATTAAGGTCTCTTTCTTTTCCCTTTGAAATTGGACTAGCTTTTACAACTGCCTGAACGGACAGAACGCGCCAGAAGTGATGCCTGTGTGACCTCTGAAGTTAAGTCATAAACGGCAATACGGCACACACACACCCCTCCCTCCTTCTCCCCTGTCTCATCTCTCTTGCAAAATGCTCTTCCTCGGAACCCAGTCAATATGTTTTAAGGAAGCTCGGGCCACATAAAGAGGCCCACGTGTCTATGCCATTTGGCCATAGTTCTGGTCATGGTCTCAGTTAGTCAACAGCCAGCACTAACCGTCAGAATGGGGATGGGCACGTCTTCAGATGATTCTAGCCTCCAGACTTCAAGCTGCCCCAGCTGACGTCACATGGGAAAGATTGTCACCATCGAGTTCTGCCCGAACAGAGCTCGATTTATGAACAAAATAAATGTTGTCATTGTTTTAAGTCATTAAGTTTTGGGAAATAGACGTTAGAGCCTATCAAGAACACAATTTTTCTTCCTCCAATACCAGAAACACAAATATCCCTGCCACAACCTGTGTTTATCGAAACTATTGAATACTTGGAGGAAGAAAAATTAAAATTTTCTGTGAGGATCACCTACTGCAGACAATCTCCCAATCCTTGCCAGAACTGAAAGGAGTATTGCTGTGCTCAAAAACACACATGCTCCCTGTTTATTATTAAAGGCAACAGGGTTCCTGGCTGGGTTAGAACTGAGACTCAGAATGTCACAGTGTGAGATCAGTCTCACCCTACTCCCCACACGGGCTACAACTCCTCGAATCCTCTCCACAATGGCAAACGTAGGTACTCAGTTCCTCCACGGAATTTTTACTGAGTGCCTGGAGTATGTTAAGGACTGTTCCATAAGCTGAGCATACATCAATAACAAATAAAATAACATCAATAATAAAAAAAAAAACCCTGCTCCCCTGGACCTCAAACTTCTCTTCAAGAGAAACAAAATAAACAGGTAAGTGAAAGAGTGTGTTAGAGATTATCACGCTGTGGATAAAATGAAGCCAGTAAAAAGGATAGGGCTACCAAGGAGGGAGCAATTTTAAAAATGAAAAGATGGCATGGAAACAAAACCATGAGAGAGGTAAGGGAGTGAGCCCTGTGGCTGTCGGAGCCAGGGGTGGCCTTCCAGAACAAGGGCCAGGAGGAAGAGGTGTGTGTCTGGTGTCCTCCAGCATCTGTGGTAGATGGAGAACCTTAGTGGAAGGCAGAGAGTACTGACGGACCTAAAATAATCAACAGTGAGGGTTTTTCATAGTACAGTAAATCCCCTACACATGAACGAGTTCTGTTCCAAGAGCACGTTCGTAAGTCCAATTTGTTCTAAGTCCAACAAAGTTAGCCTAGGTACCCAACTAACACAGTCGGCTATATAGTACTGTACTGTAATAGGTTTATAATACTTTTCACACAAATAACATTAAAAAAAAACACAAAAAATAAAACATTTTTAATCTTACAGTACAGTACCTTGAAAAGTACAGTAGTACAGTACAACAGCTGGCATACAGGGGCTGGCATCGAGTGAAGAGGCAGGAAGAGTTACTGAGTGGATGAGGGAGAGGAGGTGGGAGATGGTAGAGCTGAAGGATCGTCAGCAACAGGAGATGGAGAGCAAGCTGCAATTTCACTCACACCTGACGTGGATGGCACAGGTTCTGGTTCCTTGCTGGATTCAATTCTATCGACCCTCTTGAAAAAAACGATCCCATGATGTCTGGGTAGTAGCTACTTTTTTTCTCGTCATAGATGACATCCTGGGCTTGAAATCAAGATACTGCACTACTGTACTCTATACAGTACTGTACAGTAAAGTACACAAAAGCACCACCACTTGTAGAAGATGCATGCACATGACAATGTACACCAGACACGTGAACTAACTTACGTGATTAGACATGCAAACACATGTTCGCATCTTTGAAAGTTCGCAACTTGAAGATTCGTATGTAGGGGACTTACTGTAGCTCAAACTCAACATCATGGCGGTGAAAAGAACAAAAGCAATGATTCCAGGTCCAAGTGAAGTTGTACTTGAACCTACACTGGCCCAGCCTCCTGGAGTACTCTGCACTATGGGAAGTTGAAAGTTGTGTAAGAAAACTTAAAGCCCTGAGTCTAAGTGACCGTCTTAGGTGACCCTAAGTCTATGAGACCATCCCCAGGCCAGGAACTGGGTGGTAAAACACAAATATTTAGGAAACAAAAATACTGTTAGGAACATAAATCATTCTTCCATATGACATCTCCTTTCCTTTCCCACATAGGACCTGTGCTCTCTACTCCAACCTCATCCTCAGAAAAATACATGATTTTAAGCACTATTTATTTTGAATTAATCAAGCTTACTGAAATGTAAAAATAGCTCAAATCTTTTTTTCCTAAACTTTTTCCCTAAACAACTTGAAAATAATGTGTTAATGGATGCCTCATGACCCTGGCATATATTTGTGTTTATTTCATACAAACAAGGACATTCTCCTACATAACTTCAATAATCACCATCAAAATTATGAAAATAACACTGATACTTATTTACATCTAATTCTTAGAACTGATTCAAATTTCACCAATTAATAAATACAATTTCTGAAAGAACGGTGTGTTCTTCATTTATTGACTACCTACTCTTCTTTCCCAGGCAGTGCTCTGACCACTATTCTAGGCAAATGCAATGCATCAGTGAACAAAACAGATAAAGATCCCTGCCCTTGTGGAGCTTATATTCCAGTGGGTGGAAAGAGGAACAGACTAAAAAATGATAATAAGTAAATTACAGAATACATTGGACTTATATAAACAACTGCTATGTGAGGGAAAGGTAGAAGAGGGTAAAGGGATCAGGGTGGTAAGTAGAGAAGTTTGCAATTTAAAACAGGGCAGCCAAGGTTGGCCTCATTGAGAGGCCAACAGCCACTTTTCTCCTGAATCTCCAGAAGCTGTGCAGGAAGCCAGGCATTTCACCATGGATGGAGTGTTACAGTACGTGCAAGTAAAGTACAATGAGAGAAGGGTGAGTTGCAGGAGATGAGTTCAGAATAGCAAAGACCTTCAGGTTTTTATAAAGACTCTGTCTTTCATCAAGAGTGAAATCAGGTGAATGGATAAACAAGATGTTTTATATATATACACACACACACACACACACACACACACACACACACACACACACACACGATGGAATACTACTCAGCCATAAGAAAGAATGAAATATTGCCATTTGCAGCAACATGGATGGACCTAGAGTTCATCATACTAAGTGAAGTAAGTCAGACAGGCAAATATCATATCATTTATAGGTGGAATGTAAAATATGATACAAATGAACTTATTTACAAATGAGAAACAGACTCATACAGTAGACACAGAAAACAAACTTCTGGTTACCAAAGGGGAAAGCTGGGGTGGGGGAGGGATAAATTAGGATTTGGGGATTAGCAGACACAAATTACTATACATAAAATAGATAAGTAACAAAGTCTCTGTCCTGTAGCATAAGAAACTATATTCAATATCTTATAATAAACCATAATGGAGCCTCCCAGGCTTTCTCCCTGCACAGCCTGGGAGCAATAGCCCTTCCCTCGCACCTGACTGGGCCTCTGGGGCCAGGAGGTGCTGCATGAAGGGAAATCTGAAGCACAGAGAAGTTAACTGTCTGGTCCAAGATCACAGAACTAAGCTGTGAGACTTGAGTTGGTGTCCTTCATGCATCACATCTTCCCCATCACTTAAGAAGCCATTGAGATACTTGCATATTTATCTGTCTCCCACCTGCCGTGTGGCTGGCAGGATCCTGGTGCTCTGGCTGGGTGTCAGGCCTGAGCCTCTGAACTGGAAGAGCCGAGTTCAGGACATTGGACCACCAGAGACCTCCCGGCCCCACGTAATATCAATTGGCGAGAGCTCTCCCAGAGATCTCCATCTCAATGCTAAGACCCAGCTCCATCCAATGGCCAGCAAGCTCCAGTGCTGGATGCCCCATGCCAGTCAACTAGCAAGACAGGAATACAACCCCACCCAATAGCATAGAGGCTGCCTAAAAACATAAAAAGTTCACAGACACCCCAAAACACACCACCAGACGTGACCCTCCTCACCAGAAAGACAAGATCCATCCCCACCCACCAGAACACAGGCACCTGCGCTTTCCACCAGGAAGCCTACACAAGCCATTGAACCAACCTCACCCACTGAGGGCAGACACCAAAAACAATAGGAACTACAGACTTGCAGCCTGCAAAAAGGAGACCCCAAACACAGTAAGTTAAACAAAATGAGAAGACAGAGGAATATGCAGCAGATGAAGGAGCAAGGTAAAAACCTACCAGAGCAAACAAATGAAGAGGAAATAAGCAGTCCACCTGAAAAAGAATTCAGAGTAATGATAATAAAGAGGATCCAAAATCTTGGAAATAGAATGGAGAAAATACAAGAAACGTTTAACAAACACCTAGAAGAACTAAAGAGCAAACAATGATGAACAACACAAAAAATGAAATTTAAAATTCTCTAGAAAGAATCAATAGCAGAATAACTGAGGCAGAAGAATGGATAAGTGACCTGGAAGATAGAATAGTGGAAATAACTACCACAAAGCAGAATAAAGAAAAAAGAGTGAAAAGAACTGAGGACAGTCTCAGAGACCTTGGGGACAAAATTAAACATGCCAACATTCGAATTATAGGGGTCCCAGGAGAAGAAGAGAAGATCAAAGTGCCTGAGAAAATATTTGAAGAGATTATAGTTGAAAACTTCCCTAACATGGGAAAGGAAATAGTTAATCAAGTCCAGGAAGCACAGAGAGTCCCATACAGGATAACTCCAAGGAGAAACACGCCAAGACACATATTAATCAAACTGTCAAAAATTAAATACAAAGAAAAAATATTAAAAGCAGCAAGGGAAAAACAACAAATAACATACAAGGGAATCCCCATAAGGCTAACAGCTGATCTTTCAGCAGAAACTCTGCAAGCCAGAAGGGAGTGGCAGGACATAGTTAAATTGATGAAAGGGAAAAACCTACAACCAAGATTACTCTACCCAGCAAGGATCTCATTCAGATTTGACGGAGAAATTAAAACCTTTACAGGCAAGCAAAAGCTAATAGAATTCAGCACCAACAAAACAGCTTTACAACAAATGCTAGAGGAACTTCTCTAGGCAAGAAACACAAGAGGAGGAAAAGACCTACAAGAACAAACCCAAAACAATTAAGAAAATGGTAATAGGAACATATATATTGATAACTACCCTAAATGTAAATGCACTAAATGCTCCAACCAAAGACACAGACTGGCTAAATGGATACAAAAACAAGACCCATATATATGCTGTCGACAAGAGATTAACTTCAGACCTAGGGACACATACAGACTGAAAGTGAGGGGATGGAAAAAGTGATTCCATGCAAATGGAAACCAAAAGAAAGCTGGAGTAGCAATTCTCATATCAGACAAAATAGACTTTAAAATAAATACTATTACAAGAGACAAAGAAGGACACTACATAATGATCAAGGGATCAATCCAAGAAGAAGATATAACAATTGTAAATATTTATGCACCCAACATAGGAGCACCTCGATACCTAAGGCAAATGCTAATAGCCATAAAAGGGGAAATTGACAGTAACACAATCATAGTAGGGGACTTTTAACACCCCACTTTCACCAATGGACAGATCATCCAAAATGAAAATAAATAAGGAAACACAAGCTTTAAATGATACATTAAACAAGATGGACTTAACTGATATTTATAGGACATTCCATCCAAAAACAACAGAATACACTTTCTTCTCAAGTGTTCATGGAACATTCTCCAGGATAGATCATATCTTGGTCACAAACCAAGCCTTGGTAAATTTAATAAAATTGAAATCATATCAAGTACCTTTTCTGACCACAACACTATGAGACTAGATATCAATTACATGATAAAAACTGTAAAAAATACAAACACATGGAGGCTAAACAATATGCTACCAAATAACCAAGAGATCACTGAAGAAATCAAAGAGGAAATCAAAAAATACCTAGAAAAAAATGACAATGGAACCATGACAACCCAAACCTATGGGATGCAGCAAAAGCAGTTCTAAGAGTGAAGTTTATAGCAATACAATCCTACCTCAAGAAACTTCTCAAATAAACAAACTAACCTTACACCTAAAGCAATTAAAGAAAGGAGAACAAAACAACCCCAAAGTTAGCAGAAGGAAAGAAATCATAAAGATCAGATCAGAAATAAATGAAAAAGAAATGAAACAATAGCAAAGATCAATAAAACTAAAAGCTGTTTCCTTGTGAAGATAAACAGAATTGATAAACCATTAGCCAGACTCATCAAGAAAAAAAGGGAGAAGACTCGGTCTTCCCTGGTGGCGCAGTGGTTGAGAGTCCACCTGCTGATGCAGGGGACACGGGTTCGTGCCCCGGTCTGGGAAGATCCCACATGCTGCAAAGCAGCTGGGCCTGTGAGCCATGGCTGCTGAGCCTGCGAGTCCGGAGTCTGTGCTCCGCAATGGGAGAGGCCACAACAGTGAGAGACCCGCATACCGCAAAAAAAAAAAAAAGGAAGAAGACTCAAATCAACAGAATTAGAAATGAAAAAGGAGAAGTAACAACTGACACTGCAGAAATACAAAGAATCATGAGAGATTACTAAAAGTAACTATAGGCCAATAAAATGGACAACCTGGAAGAAATGGACAAATTCTTAGAAAGGCACAGCCTGTCAAGACTGAACCAGGAAGAAACAGAAAATATAAACAGACCAATCGCAAGCACTAAAGTTGAAACTGTGATTAAAAATCTTCCAACAAACAGAAACCCAGGACCAGAGGGATTCACAGGTGAATTCTATCAAACACTTAGAGAAGCATTAACACCTATCCTTCTCAAACTCTTCCAAAATATAGCAGAGGGAAGAACACTCCCAAACTCATTCTACAAGGCCACCATAACCCTGATACCAAAACCAGACAAAGATGTCACAAAAAAAGAAAACTACAGGCCAATATCACTGATGAACATAGATGCAAAAATCCTCAACAAAATACTAGCAAACAGAATCCAACAGCACATTAAAAGGATCATACACCATGATCAAGTGAGGTTTATCCCAGGAATGCAAGGATTCTTCAGTATATGCAAATCAATCAATGTGATACATCATAATAACAAATTGAAGGATGAAAACCATATGATAACCTCAACAGATGCAGAAAAATCTTTCAACAAAATTCAACACCCATTTATGATAAAAACTCTCCAGAAAGTAGGCATAGAGGGAACCTACCTCAACATAATAAAGGTCATATATGACAAACCCACAGCCAACATCGTTCTCAGTGGTGAAAAACTGAAAGCATTTCCACTAAGATCAGGAACAAGATAAGGTTGCCCACTCTCACTGCTATTATTCAACATAGTTTTGGAAGTTTTAGCCATAGCAATCAGAGAAGAAAAAGAAATAAAAGGAATCCAAATCAGAAAAGAAGAAGCAAAACTATCACTGCAGATGACATGATACTATACATAGAGAATCCTAAAGATGCTACCAGAAAACTACTAGAGCTAATCAGTGAATTTGGTAAAGTTGCAGGATGCAAATTAATGCACAGAAATCTCTTGCATTCCTATACACTAATGATGAAAAATCTGAAAGAGAAATTAAGGAAACACTCCCATTTACCATTGCAACAAAAAGAATAAAATACCTAGGAATAAACCTACCTAGTGAGACAAAAGACCTGTATGCAGAAAACTATAAGACACTGATGAAAGAAATTAAAAGATGATACCAACAGATGGAGAGATATACCATGTTCTTGTATTGGAAGAATCAATATTGTGAAAATGACTATACTACACAAAGCAATCTACAGATTCAGTGCAATCCCTATCAAATTACCAATGGCTTTTTTTTACAGAACTAGAACAAAAAAAATTTTTAATTTGTATGGAGACACAAAAGACCCCGAATAGCCAAAGCAGTCTTGAGGGAAAAAATCAAAGCTGGAGGAATCAGACTCCTGACTTCAGACTATACTACAAAGCTACAGAAATCAAGACAGTATGGTACTGGCACAAAAATAGAAATATAGATCAGTATAATAGGATAGAAAGCCCAAAGATAAACCCACACACATACGGTCACCTTATCTTTGATAAAGGAGGCAAGAATATACAATGGAGAAAAGACAGCCTCTTCAACAAGTGGTGCTGGGAAAACTGGACAGCTACATGTAAAAGAATGAAATTAGAACACTTCCTAACACCATACACAGAAATAAACTCAAAATGGATTAAAGACCTAAATGTAAGACCAGACACTATAAAACTCTTAGAGGAAAACATAGGCAGAACACTCAATGACATAAATCACAGCAAGGTCCTTTTTGACCCACGTCCTAGAGAAATGGAAATAAAAACAAAAATAAACAAATGGGACCTAATGAAACTTAAAAGCTTTTGCACAGCAAAGAAAACCGTAAACAAGATGAAAAGACAACACTCAGAATGGGAGAAAATATTTGCAAACGAAGCAACTGACAAAGGATTAATCTCTGAAATATACAAGCAGCTCATGCAGCTCAATTTCAAAAAAACAAACAACCCAATCCAAAAATGTGCAGAAGATCTAAAGAGACATTTCTCCAAAGAAGATATACAGATTGCCAACAAACACATGCAACAGACATCACTAATCATTAGAGAAATGCAAATCAAAACTACAATGAGGTATCACCTCATATCGGTCAGAATGGCCATCATCAAAAAATCTACGAACAATAAATGCTGGAGAGGGTGTGGAGAAAAGGGAACCCTCTTGTACTGTTGGTGGGAAAGTAAATTGATACAGCCACTATGGAGAACAGTATGGAGGTTCCTTAAAAAACTTAAAATAGAACTACCATATGATCCAGCAATCTCACTACTGGGCATATACCCTGAGAAAACCATAATTCAAAAAGAGACATGTACCACAATGTTCACTGCAGCACTATTTACAATAGCCAGGACATGGAAGTAACCTAAGTGTCCATCGACAGATGAATGGATAAAGATGTGGCACATTCCATTCCAATATACAATGGAATATTACTCAGCCATAAAAAGAAATGAAATTGAACTATCTGTAGTGAGGTGGATGGACCTAGAGTCTGTCATGCAGAGTGAAGTAAGTCAGAAAGAGAAAAACAAATACCGTATGTTAACACATATAAATGGAATCTAAAAAAAGAAAAAGAAAATGGTTCTGACAAACATAGGGGCAGGACAGGAATAAAGATGCAGACGTAGGGAATGGACTTGAGGACACAGGGAGGGGGAAGGGTAAGCTAGGACGAAGTGAGAGAGTGCCATTGACATATATACACTACCAAACGTAAAATAGACAGCTAGTGGGAAGCAGCTGCATATAGCACAGGGAGATCAGCTCGGTACTTTGTGACCACCTAGAGGGGTGGGATAGGGAGTGTGGGAGGGAGACACAAGAGGGAGGAGATATGGGGATATATGTATACGTATAGCTGACTCACTTTGTTATACAGCAGAAAGTAACACAACATTGTAAAGCAATTATATTCCAATAAAGATGTTAATAAAAAATAAACCATAATGGAAAAGAATATGAAAAAGAATATATAAATATGTATAACTGAATCACTCTAAGGTATACCTGAAACTAATATAACAATGTAAATCAACTATACTTCAATAAAAAATAAATAAAAGAGTGAAATCAGGAGCCATTGCAGAATTTTCAGCTGAGGATGACAGGAGTGGACAGTCAGAATTACTAGATGCAATGTTGAGAAACAAGCTGTAGGGGGAGATATGGCAGATGCAGGGGGATCTGTTAAGGACAACTACAGTAATCCAGGTAAGAGATTACGGTGGCTTGTCAATGGTAGTACCAGTGGGTAGGTGAAAAATAATCAGACCGAATATTTCCAAGATGTAAGAAGGAAAAGGCACCTGCCTACAGGTCCAATAGAGGGATGAGTCATGAGTGATGGAGAGAGACCTTTAAGGTGGTAGCAGGCAAAAGGCAATGCAGAAAACCAAGGAGGGTCAGTGCCACCACATGAGTGACCTCAATGGACACAAAGTGTGCAGCATTCCAGTGCAGCAGAGACCTGGAGCAGGCGCTACAGAATTCTGGGGAGCAGTAACAGAGCAACCAGATTCACGCAGATTTTGAGAAGCTTTATCCTAAGTGTCTGTTTCCTAAAATTAATCACATAATTTGGAAGGTCTGGCATGATGTTTTTGTCCTGAATTCTATATCAAAACTACTGATTCAGCTTTCCCGGTGGCAAGGCTTAGAACTTCATTGTGTTTATTGTGGTATTTCGTCTTCTCCACTTTCACTCAAAAACTGTGTACATATAAAGAAAAAGAAAAATTAAAGGCCAGAACAAGTTACAAGACAGAAATGGAAAACTTCATAACACACATCAGCCCATAAAGAATGCTCTTTGTCGCAGTTCAGCTTCTAGCCTCCATTTAGGGGCTTCTTTCTTTACCTTTTAAAAGATTCAGAGGCATTATTGGCTTAAGGTCGTAATACACAGGGATCTCCCCTCCGATGCATTTGGCAGGTATTTACGTTTGGGGAAATCTTTAGACTTAATACCCGTCTTATTAATACGGTGAGGTTGTAAGCTCCTTGAAGTAATGTGGACATGGGTATTAACACAAAGATATCCTGAGGCAATGTCCTCCCTACGACACAATTTTCCACTGACTTGCCCTCCACCCAACCAGCGAGGTAGAGTCAGGGCCTTGTGTCTCCAAACACCTACCATTTAATGAAGGAGGAAAAAATGAGGGGCTAGAGAAGAAGGGTAGATACCAAGTTTGCCTTACTCTGATTTTTTTTTTTCTCTTCCCCAAGAAAAGAAGCCAGTTGCCACTATTCTCCAAAACCTCCAGAAACTGTCAGAGACTGAAATTTCAAATATTCCAAAAAGCCTCTCTTGGTATATGAACATTTTAAGAGTATCCTCAAATTTTTGATAAATTTTATTAAAATGAGATAAATAACGCATAAAAGGGGAAAAGTGATGGCTAAGTGGATTTATTTCCATTATCAGCATTAACATTCTCCAAGCAGGAAACTTGTTCTCCATTTTTTCCTCCCTCCAAATCCACTCAGTCAAGCAGTCCTGCGTCAACATTTCTATTAACAGTGTCTCTGGAATTCCTTTTCCATTCCTAGTCTCTGCATTGATGCCACTGCACCCCTTCTTTACTCTAGGATCACAGCAGCGGTCCCAGATCTGACTTTCTACGTCTGTTCCTTCTCCTTCACCCTAGCTTCCAAATTGATCTTCCTCACACACTTTCATTAGGTAACTCCCCTGCTCTGAAACCTTCCATGATTCCCCAGTGCCTACAGAATGAAGCCCAAAAGCTGTGCACAGCTGCCCCCTGGTGGCCACCTGCTGATTCACTGCGCTAGATTCTAGACTCAACCTAGGCTGCAGAGAATAATAGTTTCTCGTGGAAGATGGAACACCTTCTTACGTTCTAAAGAAGGCCAAAAGTGGGAAATTAAGAAGGTTTCTCTTTCACCTCTGTAGAAGAAAGCACGCGGGACGAATAACCTTATGCTCCCAAGGAGACACTAGTCTTCCCATATGGCTCTTTTAGAAGGAGCTTACATTGTGAGGTGGACCTTCTCCATTGTTTCCACTTTTGAGTATTACACCAACTGTGGAATTTTCTGGACAAAGCATAAATAAGAACTCCCTGATTTACAATTTAATTGGCCCCTTGACCTTCTTTCCTAAAAGCAGAATGCTGTAAATTTAGATTCCATTCTTGGAATGGAACATAAAATCCCAAAATTAATCAGAAAATAACGTTTAAAAACACAAAATTTGCTGTTCCACACATTAAGAATGTAAGACCAAACACTTAATGTCATTTCTTAAGCGTTTCTCTGGGGGATATTTTTCTTTTTGTGGTCTGGACAAAATAACGCGTCTTAAAATATAAGTGTAAAGGAGTTTTAACATGGAACAATTTTGGTCTCGGTTTCAGCTGAGGTCTTAATACAAGTAAGTGCCAACTACTCCAACATTCAAAAATACAATCTTTACGCAGAATTAGCAAAGTAATGGCTGGAAAAACAAAAAACAGTTGTGACACTGACCCCTCAAAAAAAACCTATACCTTTATATAAAGTATACAAAGGGTATAATTGGAGGGCCAAGAGGAATTGGAAATTGTAGACAGGGTTTCTTTAGAGACAGTGGGAGCTGTGCCGCATCTCTATCCTCTCCCGTTTTGAGAGTGAAATGGGAGTGTGATATTGTCTTCCAACCTCAAGCCTAATATAGGGACCTTCAGAAGACCATTCAGAGCGCTCGAAATGTGTCCCCTGAGGTTTGAAGGACAGAGTGAACTGACATGTCCGATTCACCTATGTAATCCAAGGACAAGAGGCTGGCTGGGCAGCAGAGCACAAGCTGTAGCCTGAGAAAGAGTATCATCCCTCTGGATAGAGAGTCTCATGTGTGCATTTCTCATAACACCAAATGTAGGTCACAAGCAAGTAAGTGGCAGAGAAGTCATCTTAGATCCTGTGCAAGAGGGTCTCCTGGAGGGACAAAGAAACAGCAGAAAGATGCTGGAGGAACTGCTGGAATTCTCAGGAAATGACAACTGAATCCTGAACAATCGTGACAGAAGATGCACTCATCTACATCAAGGAAACTCATGGATAAGACCCAAGAGATGGTGGAGGATGGCAGAATGTCTTCAAAGAACCCAAGCACCCTTGAGATGCTGTTGTGGTCAGTGTAAATCCTCATCATGTCAACGACATTGGAGGAAGATCCCTTCTGTATGGAGCTTTCTCGAAAAACTGAAAATAGACCCACCATATGACCCAGCAATTCCAGTCCTGTGTATATACTGGAAGGAAACAAAAACACTAATTTGAAGAGATACATGCACCCCAATGTTTACAGCAGAATTATTTACAATTGCCAAGGTATGGAAGCAACCCAAGTGTCCATCAAGAGATGCATGGATAAAGAAAACGTAGTATATGCATACAATGGAATACTACTCACTTATAAAAAGAATGAAATTTTGCCATTTGTAGCAACATGGATAGACTCGGAGGGCATTAGGCTAAGTGAAATAAGTCAGGTAGAGAAAGACAAACATTGTATGATATCACTTATATGTAGAATCTAAAAAATACAACAAACTAGTGAATAAAACAAAAAAGAAGCAGACTCATAGAGAACAAACTAGTGGTTACCAGTGAAGAGAGGGAAGGGGGAGAGGCAACATCGGGATAGGGGGGAAAAAAGGATTATTATGGGATTTTATGAAATCATGTGTGTGAAAATTTTCAAAATTGTAAAACATTATAGAATTTAAAGACTCTTTCACTCAATAAAAAAAAGCAAAAACAGAAAGATCCCTTCTGTCTCTTCTGCCGCTTCTACCCTTACTAAATTAACTCTAGAGAAGTTAACTTAGTAAGGGTAGCCCAGTGACCGGGAAAGAGGAGTAGAGGTAGTAGGCATGGAAACAGAGAATGAGGTAACCATGCCCCTAGTCCCTGTATTTAACTAGATGTATTTCTCAACTTAGGCTCTTAATGACTAAAAGTGACTAGAGGGGTTTGTGTTACTGAAAGTGAGCAAAAAAAAAATCATGAGCCTACTCTACATTTCATTTGGAAGCAGAAATATAACATTCCAACTGCACTAAAAATTAGAGCAGAATGTCTCAAAATTTGATTGTCAAGGTTTATGAACAGTAGACGCTGGTGGTGGATGGGACAATTTTCATGTAATTCAATCAAATTTTTCTACTTCAAGAATCCCTTGTTCTTCTGCTGGAGTGAGACCTACCTATTTCAAGAACAAACGTTCTATGGTTGCTTGTTAAGTTATAATTCCAGGTATTTTGTAACACAAAGATTTATGTGTCATAAAGACAAAATATTCTGGTCAACTAAAAGAAAATTATCTTAATATATGTCAATTATGACTCATGCAGTGAATTTAAGATTTGGCACTTCATAAAAAGTTGTTTTCTCATTGTTTTTGAACAGCAGGGCTTTTTTCCTGCATGTGTCTGGTCATGCACGCACGAACTCTGCTTGATTTACCTGTATTCTAAGAACATTCGCCTTGAGTCTAGCAGTGTAAACCCCAGATGTTGGATCATTGCCACCTTAAGCTCACAGTTAACTGCAGAACTGAGAATGAATCTTGTCTTAATACTGTTATAATATGACTTAATATGAGTTATGGTCGATTCAACATCCCAACTGTAAGAAACCTCAGTCGGCATTAGGGCTAGAAGGTACCCTTGTATTAATGATACTCAGAGAGCCACAAGGGGGTCTGTGACTACTCCCTTTGCCCCTGCAGTTGATTTAATATTGAGCAAGCACCTGCTGAATGAGCGGATACATGGAATACGGTGAGACGGAGGTGCTGGACATTAAAGAGAACTGTGTGAGGAAGTTTAGTTTTCACCCAACTGAAAAGATAAAATTGGTTTCATTCTACATGCATTTTAAAGGATAAATAGGCACTTTCAAATATGAATACTACCCTGCCTGGAATTTGTGTAGCACTTGTTCATCTACTAGATTATAATATCTGCAAGAGAAAGGGACTGGCACTCTTTAACCATCCAGAGATATGTGGAATATTGCTCCTGCTAGGCTAAGTATAAGAGTACATTAAAGGGCTTCCCTGGTGGCGCAGTGGTTGAGAGTCCGCCTGCCGACGCAGGGGACACAGGTTCGTGCCCCGGTCCGGGAGGATCCCACATGCCGCGGAGCGGCTGGGCCCGTGAGCCATGGCTGCTGAGCCTGCGCGTCCAGAGCCTGTGCTCCGCAACGGGAAAGGCCACAACAGTGAGAAGCCAGCGTACCGCAAAAAAAAAAAAAAAAAAAAAAAAAAAAAAGAGTACATTAAAAATCCAACTAAAATATTAAACCAAAAAATAGTAGGAGATAAAGATAAGTAGGTAAAATGTAGCCTAATAATAAAAGTATTGACTTACACTTCTGGTCATCTAACCATGATAGAGTAACAAGGACTGCATTTACCCACCTGCCTTAATTTTAAAAAGAAAAAAAGCAGGCAAAATATGTGAAACAACACTTTTTCAGACTGTGGACAGCCAGTAGTGTAGGACAGTGATCTCTGAAAGAAGATAAACAGGGTGAGCTCACAGTGGCCCAGCTCACTCTTGCCTCAAGCCTAGAAAGGGTTTTCCAGCACAGCTGAGGGAGAGGAAAACCACACAGGGCTTGACAGACCCCTTGAGTAGAGGACACAACTGAAAATCAGGAGACCAGGGCAGCTAGAATGAGCTGGGCAGAGTACTGTAGAGGAGAGAGGTCAGAAATCCACAGAGGCTCCTGTGCTTGAGTCCTGAATAGTGAGTGAGGAAACTACAGAAGCCAGAGGAAGAACCTCCAGAAAGAAGCAGGAGGAACAATCCCTGGAGTTCACACAGGGCTACGAAGAGCCCCTCTTCCCACCAGCCAGAGTGAAAAGATCTTATCCTCCAGGGAGCAAGGAAGAGAGCCCTCAGAATGGTCCTACCTCAGCAGTGCTGCCACGTGAGACACAGACTACAGGCTACTCTGGACCTGCCTAAGAAGACCTAAAAGCAAGCCTCAGGAGGATCAAACAGATGCCTAGCAACCTAACTGCACCCCAGAGCAAAGCCCAGAAATATTTATAGTACCAAAAGAAAAAAAAAAAATTCAGCACTCAACATTGTACAATTCACAATATTTGGCATTGAATCATATCAGGCATGCAAAGAAGCAAGAAAATATGACCTGTGACCAAGGGAAAAATTAATATAAAGAATCTTAATCATTTGGGATAGTTTTCTTTCCTGAAGGGGAGAGTGTAGGGGTCCAGGGGGAGAAATAAAAGATTTTAATGAAAGATGTGAAAAAAAGCAGCTCAGTTGAAAGTCTTAGGTAGAAAATCTAGAAATGAGGTAATACTGTCCTTCTCAAGAGCTACTGCTCTTGAATAAGGGAGATACAAGATCTGTTTTAAATGTATGAACCATGGGGCTGGCGTATGGCAAATCATTAAGAAAAAGATGTTAAAAGCTCCATTGTTTTTTAAATTAATGTAACTTGGAAAAGAATGTGATCATAAGCCAACAAAGGAAAGCTAGAAGATGATAAGATCAGCCTTGGAGAAGTGAGGTCACTGTGGGTCACATCCAATTGAAGACCCGCCGCAGGAGACAAAAGAAAGACGGAAACAGCAGAGTAGATGGTGCCAGCAACTCTGCCACCTGCTCCTCCTGCTTTCTGAGCGTCAGAAGCCCCAGGGAGGTGGCTTTGTTGCTATCCTATACATTGTTGAGTCATCCAAGTTAAATCCAAAGAGGAAACCCCATTCAACAGCACAACTCTCTGGAAAAACTAGACTTGTTTCTGGATAACCTGTAATTCTGTGGGGAATTCCCCCTAAAATCGGACTTCTGGGAAAGCCTGGAAACTCACAATTTGCATCCTTTGAAAGCTTGTAGACCCTTGCACTGATGCTCACTCTTTCTCTCTGGGCCCTGGTCTGTATCTCCTGCTATCTGTGCCCTCTAGGCCCCTCTATGAGGGCTCTCTATAGACTAGCTCCAGGCAGGTTCCATCCTGACTGGGCCTCATGGCTCCCTTCCTTGTCAGCCTGTGCATAGTGAAATTATTTCCAGTGAGGTGATTACCCTCCCAGGGTATATATCTCATGCTCTAACCTAGGGACCCACAGCCTGCCTAGGAGTACCAAACCAGTAAGTTGGCATTTACTCTGGACTTCTGTTTCATTAACTGAGCTTCTCAGTTGGTTGCTCAGTCCAGAAGACTCATTGGCATGCTTTTCCCCTAAATGTCAGATGTAGTTTGCTTTAGTCACTCTTCAGTCCATATTGTGGAGATGAAAAGCGCTGTGATCTCCAAAACTTAGTTTCTCCTTCACAATACTTCTGTGGAAAGTACTTATATTGTCTCTCAGTGATTATCAGCCTGGAATCAGAGGACTGTAGACTGTACCTATTAGTTTCCACAGTAATCCTGTTTTGTGCCTATTTAAATATATTATTCTGAGAAGGTAGCTATAGGTTTCATCAAACTTCCAAAAGCTTCCACGGCACAAGAAAGGTGAAGAAACCCAATGAAAGTAGCTGTCTCATACAGAGCTCTATTCTTGGATTCATTCGTATATTTGAGATATGGACTACCTAGTAAGGCATAAGGTAGTTTTGGGGAAGAATGGAAAGTAACAAGATGTGTAAGGCAGAGTCCTGGGCAGTTCACATCTACTTTGGATGAATAAGGCATATACGTGAAATCTATGTAAAAGCGGGACAAAATCACTTTCTACCATAATCCCCTGTTATATTTTCTCCATAGGTCTAATAATGGTTGACATTATCTCGTCTGTTTCCACTCTCCTTGCCTGTTATTTATTGTCTATCTCTCCCACTAGAATATGTCTTATTCACTAAATCTCCAGACCTAGAATAGTGCCTGGCACATAAAGGGAACTCAATAAAGATGTGATGGCTGTATACACGAATAAGTAAATAAATGAACAGAAAGACTAGAGCAATTCTAAGACTAAACTACATCCAGCCAGTACCATGCTAAAACAAAACAAAAAAAACCTTATGACTCTTCATTTCTAGGTATCCATTTCTTTCTCTCCCCAAAAGCCCGCACTGAGAGAAGCCACTTACAATCTCTCCTACTCTCTCTCATGCAGGGAGTTCCCTTCACCCCATGCCGTGTGCCCTGTTTTCTTCCTTTGTCCTCCTGGACCCACCCTGCTCTCTACGAGTGACCGAGTGACCGAGTGACCGTCCTCACCGGGCGAATGTCACTCTTCTCCCAAGCAGCTGCAGGCTCCAGAATTTCTGGGGGATGAAATTCTCCTTGCCACACATCCTTGAAAGGCTAAATTAATAACGTTAACACCAACAAGCGCCTAGGACTTCAAAGGAGGTAGGATCAGCAGCCCCTGGAGTTGTCAGGAAAAACTTCATGGCAGGAGTGCGACTTGAGCTGGTGCTTGAAGGATTAGGTTTCGAGTTCAGACCCATGGCCTGTCCCAGGGCAGGGCCCCATGCAGTACAGATCAGCATTTGTAGCCCTCACTGGCTGACAAGCCAAACTCTGGAGAAGGGAATTGGAGCTACTATTTAAACAGGCCCAGAAGGATCCTCAGCACTGTAGGTCCATTCACAGCTTTAGTTCAAATAAAACTGAACTCGGAATTCTCTGAGTAAACTTCATCACCTCTCAAGCACTTATCCCTTCAGCAAACCGTGGCATACTCCCTGATTTATGAAATCTTTAGAAGGTGCTAAAGGGCCTGGAGGAGGATATTCAATTGCAAATTCCTCAGTGCCTCTCCCTCTGGGACTCTACCATGGCAGGAACACTCATATTGGGCATTTGACGAGGACTTTCCATGCAAGGTACCCAGAAACTCTTCGCACATATTATCTTATTATAATTCTTAATTAGAATTTTGCACTTTAAAAATGCTTCAGGAAGGCTTCCTGTTCCTCTAACATTTCCTCAGGTTCTAATCCCAAAAGTAGCCACCTACACGACCTCATGATACCTGAGCCTACGACCAACAGAGTCACTCTTTTATTTCCAGCAGGCCATGTTTTAAATACCAAGGCATTGTCTGGGATGGGTAACATCACAAACAGATAGAGCACTTTGTCAGACCCAGCCTGGTCTCTTAAAAAGTAGAGAAGTTCCCAAAGAAAATGAATAAATTAAGATTGTGGGCAGAGAGTAGGAAAAGAGAGGATAAAAGTTTCAGACCATGAAAAGGGGAGAGTGTGAGATGGTTGGGCAGTGAGGTAGCTCAATGAAGTCAGGGAAAGTGATGGGGTAAATGGTCAAAGAGAAAGAGATGGTCCCCAAGCCCAAGCTGAGCTTATTGGATGAAGGTGTAGGTGGAACCAGCCTAAGTGCTCAGAGCAGCTGTCCAAGAAGTGATGAAACCAGAAGATGCCCTAGAACTCATGTTCTTAGTGATAATTTTAGAAAACAGAGAAAAAGAATTTAGCTATAAACAAGACAGAGAGAAAAATTAACCCTGATTCTTCTACCATCTCAACAAAGCTCTGCTATATATACAGTAGAGAGTACAGCAGATTTCTATTCTTCCATAATCTTAGAAATCATTTCCAAGGATAATTCCCATAAGCATGCTCTCTCCAGTTTCCAAACCCCTCTTCTTTCCTTCTGGAAGCCGGTCAGCATCTCACCTTTTAGCTCTTAGCAGCTCAGACCTGCTTCTACCTTCTCCTGTGGTCTCAGCTTGGTCCCCCTGCCCCCTGCCTTCAGCCCCAGCACAGATCCCCATGGCTCTCCTCCTCTCCTGTCCTCCTAGAGAACAGCAGCTGGTTCCCGGCACGAAGTTACCATTCCCCTGCACCCTTCTACCAGCAACTGAGTTGATGGCACTGAAATTCATCATTCTTCCAAATGTATGTGCTTTAAAATTAATTTTTTAAGCTTTTTTTAAAAAATTAACTTTTAATTCCTAAAACCTACCTCTCAGATATAATCTGCCCCTCTCTCATATACTCTGTGTCTTTCTCAGTTTAGTAAGTTAAGCTAGACACATTCTGTTCAAAGAACTGTATGAGTGATTATTTCCCTATCAAATTGTTCTCATTTGTAGCTGTTTTCACTATGAATAAAATAAATGCCCTAAATTCTATCTTTTCATTTCCACAATATGTACCCCAATTCTGAGCATCTTCTTTTGAAAATAAAATATTAATCCTGGTTCTTCTCTCCAGACTTCTTTTATAGCCGTATGGTTTTAAATTTTCATGAAAATGTAAACAAAAATTACTGCTTCTTTCTAGAACTGAATATTTTCAATAAAGTCACTTGCCTCAAACTGGGAACCCAGAATAATGAAACATGTGTTTGGCCCCCTGTCAAAAGAAATACTGCTTTCCTGTTCCTCTCACTGCCAGTCCCTCAGCCAAGCACGGATCCCTGGGGATCTGTGAAGTTTCCACATCTCACTTACTTCAAGAGCTTAAGAGAAGGAATCTTTCTAAATTACCCAGTACTAAGTGATCAATTTAGGTAAAGTGCTGTCATTTCTTCATTAGAATCATTCTCCGGGACGGAATTATTACTCTCTTCCAATCACCTTCATATTTTTTTGACTGAGATGCAAAGATTAATAGAATAATATGATAAACTGTGAAATAAAACAAACTGCTTTCTTTTTTCTTTCACCAATAAATCTCCTTGTCTCCCTGAGTTACATTTTGTCACTAAAACTAAAGATTCTTTCCTTAGAAATCCATCAAATTAACTATGCCATGCTGTGTAGTGGAAGGCATACTCAACTAAGTCAAAACACCTTGGTTCTATTCCAGAATCTGCTTCTAATTATGCAGTTCTAATTCCACTGGGTCTCAATTTCCGCATTAGTAAAATGAGCAAGGCAAGCTATATGATTACCACACTCTTTGCAAACTTCATTATTCATTCGTTCAGTATTTATTGCAAACCTACTGTATGCCAGGCACTGTGTTAGGCACTGGGTATACAAGATGCCTCTAGGAGCCCACATAGCGAATGACATTGAAATATAAACAATATCCATGGACGAAAGGGAACTTGGAAGATACATACAGAGGAGATCTAAATATTCCTGGAGATGGGAGTGAGGGTAGTGCAAAAGAGATGACTGTTGGAGAGGGACCTGTGGGGTAAGAGGTAGTCCAGCAAACAAAAAGGACAGGACGAGGGGCTGAGGATGGGGAGAATGCCAAACATAGAACAGAGAACGGACAACAAGATGATATACTGTTAGTTCTTTAGGCTTTCTGCAAACGCAGACATATGAGAAGGAATGGCATTTTAGGGAAGGTAGAGATGCCTGGGTTAGGTGGAACTCGGTGCACGGTGAGGAATGGCAGTTGAGGAGCCACAGAGGAAAGCTGGGGCCACATTGCGTAGGAGCCCTGCGTGCAGCAGGGTTTAGGCTTCACCTGGGCAGTGGGCTGCAGCAAAGGTGTTGAAGCTGCAGAGCACGTTGACAGCAGTGTGGGGATGGACTGGTGATAGCAGGTCTGACAAGATCAGTTGGAATACTCCTGCAAGAATCGAAGGAAGAGAGAAGGGGGACCCAAGATAAGGAAGTGGCAGTGAGGATGCAGAGGAGGGACCATATACAACAGAGATCTCTGAGGTATAATTGACTGGCCTTGTTGACAATTAAAGGTGGGCGGAGAGTGAGGGGAAGGAACTGAGACGATCTGGATGTTGGTCCCGCTCATTAAGATGGCGTATGAAGGTGGAGGCACAGTTACGAAAGGCAAGATAAGATGTTCAACTGGGGCCGTGTAGTGCATGAAACTGTCTTGAGGACGCGCAGATGGTGCTATCCATCAGGTAGTTGCACAGTCAGGTCTGGAGTTCAGGAAATGGCTCAAGTCTTGGAGGCTAAAGGCCTGTGGTTGCCAAGGGGGAGGGGGTGGGGGAGGGATGGAGTGGGAGTTTGGGGTTAGCAGATGCAAACTAGTATACATAGGATGGATAAACAATAAGGTCCTACTGTATAGAGCAGGGAACTATATTCAATATCCTGTGATAAACCATGATGGAAAAGAATATGAAAAAGAATGAAATGAATGAATGAAAAGAATGAAATGAAAAAAGAATGTATATATGTAATATAACTGATCACTTTGCTGTACAACAGAAATTAACACAACATTGTAAATCAACTATCCTTCAATTTAAAAAAAAACTGACAAAAAACTAAAAGGACTTGAAGGTTAATATGAACATCAATAATAGTATCTAGATGGTAGAGGTATTTTGACTTTGCTTCTTCTCCTCTTAATGTTTTTCTTACATCCCCTGCACAGTGATGTTAGGATCAGAGGCTTTTTTGGTTGACTGATTGCTTGAGTGGTTGTGGTATTCCAGCTTCTCAGAAAATTCACAGGACAGAAGGCTGCTTTCTCTTGCAATCTGAGGAAGGGACCTGGCCTTACAAATGGAAGAAATTCTTTTGGAAGGGAAGTAATTCCATCTTTTAGAATGGAAGTAAATTCTAAACAAAGCATCCTTGTCTAATGCCACACCACAAGACCATTTCCTAGGATCCTTAGAGAAAAATATCCATAGTTAAGTGTTCAGTGGATAGAGAAAAATGATAGAGCTGTAGGTAGATCCAAAAGAGTATACCAATGAATGTGTAATCTGAAAGTGGGGATTTCACTCCTCACTCAAACACCAAACTGTGCATTCAAGATTGGTGTCATTTACTGTATGTGCACGTGGGCAAGTGCTGAGGAAGGTGCAGTGGTTTTCAGCCTCAGTGGGACAGACATAACTGGTGAAAGGTGATAGATGGAGAGAAAACGGCAAGACAAAGTTCCAGGCTGTCTGTGTGTTCAAGGTGGGAAAGTTTAAGTTTTAAGGTTTAAGGTAGAGGGATAAAGGCAAAAAGGGAAACAAGCTTCCATGTCCCCTGTTCATGTTTAGAAAAGGATGGCTTCCTTATCATTCCAAATACATTTAAAACTTTCATATGGCCCATAATTTAGATAATTAAATTTCTATCTGGATCTTCCAAATAATCTATCTGCTGGTAGTTAAAGTCATGAAGCCATGAAAGTAAGTGTTCTCCAAAGAAAATAGAGTGAGAAGGAAAAAGGGTCAAGGATGGAAACAAATAGAACACTAAGACAGGCTCTTAAATTGTTTCAGGTAACAGACCATTGGAGAATCTGTTTATAGCTATGGACCATCTCCCCGGGGGGGGGAAATGTTAACAGATTTTAGCATGGAATTTAATGGGATTCACTTACTCCAGGATTCAAGGATCCCAAGTCAAGGAGATGGGGGAGGGCTTACCTGGTGGCTCAGTGGTTAAGAATCCACCTGCCAATGCAGGTGACATGGGTTCGAGCCCTGGTCTGGGGAGATCCCACATGCCACAGAGCAACTAAGCCCATGCGCCACAACTACTGAGCCTGTGCTCTAGAGCCCGCGAGCCACAACTACTGAGCCTGCATGCCACAACTACTGAACCCGTGCTCCACAACAAGAGAAGCCACCGCAATGAGAAGCCCACTCACCGCAATGAAGACCCAACGCAGCCAAAAATAATTAATTAAAAAAAAGAAGCTACTATAGTGTTTCTGTGCATGAAGAGAGAGACACTGAGAATTGGAAAGTGTATGTACGAAATGTTACCTGTCAATTATACCTCAATAAAACAATGTATATATTGTACATTCCTTACATGAGATTCCATGCATACACAACTCCATAACATGGAAAACTATAAAGCAACAAAAATAAGCTACGGAGTTATGCTATACCATGGATGAATCTTAAACATTATATTATGTCAAAGAAGGTACACACAAAACAAGACAATGCATTGTAAGATTCCACTTATATAATGTCCAGAAAAGGCATATTTAGAGAAACAGAAAGCAGATCAGTAACTGCCTAGGACTGGGAAGAGGAGTGGGTCCTCTCTACAAACAGGCGTGGGGGAATTCAAGCCACTGAGCTGAACATTTATGGGGGAAAATTGTTTGTACAATACACCTTGATAACACTCTTTTCAAAAAGATGTCTCTAGAAGCAAATGAGCACCTCAGGATTTTTAAATGGAGCTTGGATATTTGGTAGGCATTTTTTCATGATATTTGGAATTTACATTATAAAATCCTTCTGTATCAAGTTTTGGACAATCAGATTGGTTCTTTTCAAGGAATCCTATTACCTCAAGCCGCTGGACTGAAGTCGTAATTGCAAAGGAGATTAGTCTAACAACTATCTTCCATTAAGTACTCTAGAAATCTTTGCAGTAACTTCCTGTGGTCAGGAGGGAATGTGTGACTGCGTGCAGCTGATATTCCATGGGGATGACTCCATTGTGCTACTATTCCTTGGATAGTTGAAGTGGTTTGGCTTAACACAAATAATTTTTTGTCCTTGGTAAGAATTTGCTTAAGTAGAACCATCATCATTACACTATTAGGTTGAATTTTAGGACTTAAGCTTGTTTTGCTGGCTTTTGGTCCATTTACATTTGGCTTTCTTAGGAATTAACCACAAACCATTAGTGAAAACAATACAGAGGCCTGGAGGAAGTCTGGGCAAAAACAGCTGAGGACATCCTTAGCAAAGTTTCTCAGACCTTTTCCTTGAGTTCTCCAAATACACTGACAAATTAATGACCTCTATTAAAAAATCATTAAAAAGAGAAAACGTCTGGAACTATTTCCAGAGGATCCTCTGAACTCTCCTTACATTCTCCCCTCCTCCATTCCCTGTTCCAGGACACAACACCGCACTAGATACACGTGGCAAGATGCCAAGACTGTATTAATTTTTAAAAGAAAAACAAAATTAAGTCCTAGCATCTATACAGAAAGAGGAAAGATCTGAAAGCCTCTTTTAAGTATGCCTGAAATCTACTCTACCGCTACCTCCAAGATTCTGATTAGTGCAGTGAGGAGGGATGTAGGAATATTTTGCCAACGGGGTAAGGCTGCTTTGGAAGAGTCTGACATAACCCTCGGGTGGGCGAGGGAGGATGTGTGGATGCCAGGTGAGGGTGAAGGGTAGCACGTGTTCTCTGAAAAATCTACCTAGTTTGCTCATAGGAGTTAGATATTTCCTCAATACTCCCACCATATCACTCTGAATATAGCTCCAAAATATAAATATCTTTGTGTTTATCATATTGTATTGTCTTTCTCCCTCTAGAGATACAACTGTAATCTAACACAGGGCTCTCTCCACAGTTCCTGGCACACTGCCTTTCAAAGGGTGTGTTCTAATGTATCTAATAAAACTGTAGAAAGGTTGTTATAGAAGTTTTTATAAATAAAAGTAATTATGAAGTGAAATGAATTTATTCGAACAATGACATTAATTAACAACACATTTTACCTGGAGAAAGAATGTTATCATTAAGACTTTTCCATCAGATTTTGTACTCAGTAGCCACATATCTGTTTTTGTAAGCCAGTTGCTTATGTTAATGTGCAGCGTACTATATGCCTTTAGCATCAAAAAGAGTCATGTTCTCACTAGGAGTTTCTCTAATTAATGTCATGCCAAAGAAACATTCAAGCATGCCTTCATAATGCTTGTGTAAAATTTCTTCCTGGTCATTATATTATGTCAAGTCTAAATACAGGATTTGCTGTATGTACTGTTCTTAATTCTTTGCGTTGCACCTTGTATCTATAGCTGTTGCCACTTGTTTTGCAAACCGGTCAATCTGTTATGGTGATGTCAATATTTGGAGTTACATAATAGTTTCTCCTTAAAGGTGAAAGGCACCATACCAATATCATAAAATATTTAGATCTGACAGAACACTTTATAATTAGATGCAATGTGCATTTGGAAAAGCCTAATAAAATGTACCCAATAAGAAATATAATAAACCAAGCCTGTAAGACCATCTCTTACTCTGTGTAATGCTTAACTCAACATCATGATTTTCACAGGAAAGTTGAACTCTAATAACTGAAGGGTCACTAGTAAGAGAAGGAAGGGGAATAGATGCAATCACTTCCCAACACTTTTATGAAGCTGATTTCCATTACGCTCAAAGCATATTAAGAGAATGTATTGATTAAATAAGTTACCACTAGTTATTTCATCACACAGTTAAACAACAGGAAAACTAGACCAGCTGATACAGATCTGCCCATGAACACATAGCAGGGGAAATGGCCACATTCCAGTCACTGCCATTTGGTGACACCTCATTGAAACACAGATAAGGAACAAGAGAAATGGTTGTGAACTTTCTTTATCCCGGATAGTTAAGAGGATGTTTACTTCCACTCACCTTAATGACTACATATCAGAAGTTCCTCTATATCTGACCTAAAGTAAACAGATCTTTTTATGATTTATTTCACTACAATTTCAGCTTTTATGAAGACTCTGTTGAGTCTGAAGCCTAGCGAGATGTGAATGGTCCTTAAGCAACAAGGGAGCTCAAATGCCCAAGTAGGTAGATAGCATGGCTCCTTGTTCAAACACATTTTTCCTAAGTGATCCACAGTGATGGCAGGAGAGAAAATGATGTCTCTTAGAAAGTCATGACTTGGCTAAAGTTAAACTAGCCTTAATAAAGAACCTAAGAGAGAGGAACTCAAAAGAATGTTTGAAAAGCTGTCTTAGAGATAATCAACGAATTCTACTCATTTGTTAGGTGTCTCAGAAGGAAAAAGTGGGGAAATCTACATTTGGGAGCCTCTTTAAACCTTCTAAAATAAAATGGTGATCACTACAACTGAAGAGTTTAATTAAAGGACTTCATTTTTAAATCCGTATTTCAAGGTATACGTAATTTATATGCTTCTTTTCCTTATGTACTTTTGGAGAACTATATGATGTGAAAGAGATATGAGACATTTTTTACGAAATCTTTTTCCCTAAGAATTAGTAAGTAGTAGGTGTTTTGACTGGTAAAGATGAACCTAAATTTATTCTAAACTCAGAATAAATTCGACTAATGAAAATTGGATTTTGCTCATGGCCAAATGATTAGTTCATTCCTTGAGTTGATATTTTAATTCTCTAAAAATGTTATGCTGTTGTAAATTGCTAGACTTCCATTTGTTCAATGTGCTCTACTTTAGAATAACCTTCTCTCCACCTACCCTAAAACCGAGCATTGCTGTATGAGGAACGAGCTTGGGGTCTATTAAGCAGACCCAGAGTGGAACCCAGATTTTTGTCACCTACTCATGGCGTGACCTGAGAACAGTGCTTAACTTTTCGTAGGCTCAGTTACCTCATCTATAAGAAGAGGACAATAATAACTGACCCCAGAAAGTCACTATAAAAATTAAATGAGATAACATATTTAGTGTGTTAGGCACATATTAGATCCTTAATAAATATCATTTTGCCTTCTTCTTCTTCTTGTAACATGGGAAATAATACATTTTAATATATCTAATGGGTTTTTATGTCCAGAATTGTATTGATAATATAGGACACAGTAGACTAAGAGAAAGTACCTATTTGCAAGGAGCTTACACTTCTGTGTAGGTAAGAAGCTGTAAGAAATAAGGCAGGGTTTTCCTCTCTCACCACTCCACTTTGTTTCATCCCCTCCACACCTTTGGTAGGTAAAGGAACTTTCATAATAATAATTCATAGAAACTATACTTTGAGAGAATGTTAATATTAGCAAGAGAGAGAAACTTTGGATTTATAATCATCTACTCTACAAAATAAGAAACAAAAGTCGGCCCTTTAGGAGTACCGTTAGCATCTACAACACAAAATTAGAAGGGATTACAGACTTGTTGGTGGGGGGAGGGAGGGATGGATTGGGAGTTTGGGATTAGCAGATGCAAACTATTATATATAGAATGGGTAAACAACAAGGTCCTACTGGATAGCACAGGGAACTATATTCAATATCCTGTGAGAAACCATAATGGAAAAGAATATGAAAAAGAATGTATATGTATGTAGAACTGAATCACTTTGCTGTACAACAGAAATTAACACAACATTGTAAATCAGCTATACTTCAATAAAATTAATTTTTTAAAAAAATTAGAAGGGGGCTTTCTCTCTATTTTTACATGAAAACCAACAATAGTCTAGCACCCTCCAAGAGTACTGGCTTTGAAAGAATTGGAATGTAACACCTTTGCCACGGACACAGATTCTCAGGATGGATCCCACTCACTGCTAAAAAAAAAAAAAAAAAAAAAAAAAAAGAGATACCTAGAGCCATTTCAACTGCAGAGGACATCCACAAAAGGAAGGCAGAGGGAGAGAGAAAGAATACGGTAGATGCTACTTGTAGACTGGAGCAAACAGATTAGTTGGTTCCCCTCTGGAGACTTCAGGAATACTTGAGTGCAGAGGGGTTTGCAGGAAGGTCTTCAGTTCTGCAAGTTGAGCTGTAACAGGTCAAATATGTAATGATAGTACCAAATGCTATCTGCCAGACATCATTCAATATGATTTACTCACATTAACTCGTGGGAACCCCCCAACTACCCTAGGAGGTAGGCACTATTATCATCCTCATCATACAAATCACAGAACTGAAACTCAGAGTGGTTAAGTGGTTTGACCAAGGGCAGGTAGCTAGTGAGCTGTAGAGTTGGCCCTTGTAGGCAGGCCACAAGGGCTCCAGGGTCCACATTCTTTTTTTTTTTTTTTTTTTGCGGTACACGGGCCTCTCACTGTTGGGGCCTCTCCCATTGCGGAGCACAGGCTCCGGACGCGCAGGCTCAGCAGCCATGGCTCAGGGACCCAGCCGCTCCGCGGCGTGTGGGATCTTCCCGGACTGGGGCACAAACCCACGTCCCCTGCATCGGCAGGCGGACTCTCAACCACTGAGCCACCAGGGAAGCTCAAGGGTCCACATTCTTAACCACTGTGCTACACAGCGAAGTTGGCTAAGCTTGAGACTGAAAGTTAGGGATATAGACAATACACCTCCAATTTTGTGAAACTGAATACACAGTATATAAAGCAAAGATGAAAAAATACAAGCAAATGTTTACATTTACCTCTGATGGTGGCTTTACCTAAAGGTGGCTTTTAGATTTTTTCTTTATGTACTTTTTTTGTATATTATTCAACATTCCTGTCAATAATTGACATTAGAAGTCATTTTAAAAGGAAACTTTATAATAACTACACTAACTTTTCCTTACACAGTTCTTTTGTTTGTGGTACCTTATTAAGATAATCCCCAAATCTTAATTTTATAAACGTCATAATGGAGGAAAGTACAGATTCCACTTCACAGACAAAGAAAACAAAGACAGAAATTATTTACTCAACAGTAAATAATGTCCTGATGGACAAATATTTGGAATATGGCCACTAGTGTTTGCCAAATATTTATCAGATTTTTAAACTAAGTACCTAAAAAGAAGAGGCAGAAAAAGTGAAATAAATATCTGAAACACCATGAAGAAACTTAATGCAGAATTCAAAATAAAACCTAAGTTTCGTGAGTGCAAAACTAATAATTTTGAGGAATTCTGAACTTACTATGGGTTGAAGCCCTAAGTGACGCAATGAGGACTCACACTTTCACTGGGATGGTCCTGGATTTCAGTGGACTATGATGTGGATCCTTAAAGAGACATTGTTCTATATTCTCCTATGGAGGCAAACTCTGGGGTGTTGTCAGGTACAGCGTCACACCACTTAACACCTAGAGCAGAGGAGTCCAATGGAACATTCTATATCTGCCCCGTCCAATACAATAGCCACTAGTCACACGTGGCTATGGAGCACTTGAAATGTGGCTAGTGTGCCTGAGAAACTAAACTTTAAAGTGTATTCAACTGTAACTAACTTAAATAGCCATGTGTGACTGGAGGCTACCATCCTGGACAGCACAGATCTATAGCTTTCCCACATCTTATCAGTTTTTGGCCAGTTTCTCCTATTCATTTTTGATTGAAGTATAGTTGACTCAAAATATTGTATTAATTTCAGGTGTACAGCAGAGTGATTCAATTATATATATTCTTTTTCAGATTCTTTTCCATTTTAGATTATTATAGGATATTGAATATAGTTTCCTGTGCTATACAGTAAATCCTTGTTGTTTATTTTATGTATAGAAGTGTGTATCTGTTAATCACCTACTCCTAATTTATCTCTCTCTCCCCTTTCCCTGTTGGTAGCGATGAATTTGTTTTCTGTGTCTGTGAGTCTGTTTCTCTTTTGTAAATAAGTTCATTTGTATCATGTTTTTTAGATTCCACATATAATTGATATCACATGATATTTATCTTTCTCTGACTTACTTCACTTAGTATAATACTCTCTAGGTCTATCCATGTTGCTGCAGATGGCAATATTTTGTTTTTTTCATGGCTGAGTAATATTCCATTGTATCTATGTACCACATCTTCTTTACCCATTCATCTGTTGATGAACATTTAGGTTGCTTCAATGTCTTATCTATTGTAAATAGTGTTGCTATGAACATTGGGGTGCATGTATCTTTTCAAATTAAAGTTTTCATCTCTTCCGGATATATGCCCAGGAGTGGGACTGCTGGATCACACAGTAATTCTATTTTTAGTTTTCTGAGGAACCTCCATACTGTTTTCCGTAGTGGCTGTACCAATTTACATTTCTACCAACAATGGAAATCCTATTCCTTTTTCATACATAAATATATATATAATATCAATTCTACCATATTAATAGCTTCTAATAATTGATGTTCTTTCTCTCTCCCATTTCCTAAGCTACCAAAGTCTAGCCCTTAAAATATATACTTGGGCAAAATTCTCCAAAATCACCCCTTACAGAATGAAGTTTATTAGAGATTCTGAAGTAAGACTGTCAAGTTGATGGGACATGTGCTTACGTTCCTACCTCACTGGAAGATGGTGCTTCACCTTAGTCAAGCTCGAACCAGTGTCTCTTTTTTAATAACAGCTTTTTTGAGATAGAATTCACATGCCATAAACTTCACCCCTTCAGAGAATATAGTTCAATGGTTTTTAGTATATTCAGGTTGTTTAACCATCACCACTAATTTTAGAACATTTTCATCACCCCAAAAAGAATCCCTAAACCCCTTAACAAGGACCCCTCACTCCCCACTACCTCAAGCCCCTGGCAGCCACCGATCTACTTTTGGTCTTGGTACTCTTGTCAAAGCACCACATTCCTTGAGCAACAAATCTGTACCAAGTAATCTTCGTTTTTCTTCTCTCTTCTTCTTTTCCATGTATTTTAAATTTTCTTAACCATTTTAAATTGCTACATTGCCCTCAATTTCTCCTTGCCTATCCGGCTCAGTGACGCCCATGTGCCAGGGCTCTTTAATCCACCTACATTCAATGTCTTTTTTAAAAATTCTTTTAAGTCTATGGTCAGAGGCAACAGTTCTTTTATCATCAAAATAGGCCAAGTGAGGCAACGAGTTCATGCTTAAAAGTCTGGGACTTGCGGGCTTCCCTGGTGGTGCAGTGGTTGAGAGTCCGCCTGCCGATGCAGGGGACACGGGTTCGTGCCCTGGTCTGGGAAGATCCCATATGCCGCGGAGCGGCTGGGCCCGTGAGCCATGGCCACTCTGCCTGCGCGTCCGGAGCCTGTGCTCCACAACAGGAGAGGCCACAACAGTGAGAGGCCCGTGTAACGAAGAAAAAAACAAAAAAGAGTCTGGGACTTTAAGAGTCTGGGACAGGTAGAGTGAAAGTGTGTCTCGACTTCACTTTCATAAGCAATCTGAATGGTGTTATTCCTGCTCCCATCCCCAGCTCCATCTGGTACCGTTCCAGTTCTCAGCATTTGCAACAATGCCTGGCATATAGCACCTCTGCCATAAATCATCGCTGAGTGAATCATCGTATTTCTTTATGACATGTTTAGAGGCTTATTCCTCCCATAGAGCTACCCAGCTAGACTATCATTAATTTCCCTTCAAAAATTACCTATTAAATGGCATCCTGATGCCATATGTAATGTACAGAGATATGTCAACTGGAGTGTGTTTCCTAGATTGCTGAATTCAGTGAATTCTCAGAATTCTTCTCTTTGGTGAGCACCAAATTATAAGGAAGGAAGTCCCCGAAAATAATGGCTTATATGCTTTTCCCCACAGAACATGAAAATATAAATACCTTCATACATAACTCACGTTGGTTCTCTCATGAATGTTTGTTGGCACCTTTGTCCTAGTTTACCCCCAGACCAGACTTCTTCAGCATGTACAGAGGATTCCAGCCTCTGTGATGTTCTCACCATGCAGACAGGTGAGGGGAAGGAAGAGAGGTGCTGGGAGGGAGATACAAGTCTCCACACATATCTTCCTTTCAGTTCAAGTATGAAAATGGAGATCAAAAGCCAAACCTGCAGACACACTGAACTCGGCCGGAGCCAAGAGTTACCTTTGAGATCGGCAGTTCCAAAAGGCATCAACAGGCATCCTCCTGGTAATTGCCAGGTGGGAAATGTCATCCCGTTGCTTGTGACAGACATGGCGCAGCTGTGCTTTGCTGAGGGTGAACAGAGGCTGGCCCTGAGCCGTAACGGGGGGCCCACTGCGGCCTGTGCTCCGCTTCCTGCCCACAAGCCTCTCCTGCTCAGTGCTTGTCAAACACCCCGGCGATTAATCACCCTGAAGAAGTGGGTCTAAAACGGCTCAAATTGCCTGTTGAAGATTAACCGAATCTATCAGATTTCCAGCCAGAATTAGGGGGTAGGGGTGCAGGGGGGCTGAAGAGTGTCTTTTCATTGGGGAAAGCTTTTCAGCCAGATTCACTGCAAAGCTCTCAGGCTGGTCATTCCAATCCTGACTGAAATTTAGAGCCTCTTCCAGCCAGAAATCCTTATTCTTGAGGGAGAGACGGAGAAAGGACATACTATATTTATTTGCCTTTATGAATTCCTGGTGTGGAATCGAAGGTGTACAGCTCGAGCTAATACAGGTGGCCCTGTGGCCTCAACTGCCATTGTGAAGAGTAACTTGTATGTATTCTGCCTACTGTTTGTATAAAACAGCTCTGCTGCACCAACACTCACCCTTCCCTGGGTGGAGAATTTCAGTTTCTGTCAGGCGTCCTGGGCTGGCAGTCTCACCCTCGGGGGAAGGTGAGCCTCCCAGCTGGGCTTGAAGGGCTAGTCTCGGCCCTCTGAGAAAGACACGGCCTCTAGAGTCACACTGCCTTGGGCAGAGGAGCTGCTTAGGCCACACACTGCAAAACCATCGGCTGCCAGGGAGCTGTGTGGAGCTCACTCACCCTATGCCTGAGGCCAAAGGCTTGTGATGACCCCAGCCCTGGCATGGGGTGATGGGCAGTAGGCATCTCCTAGGGTAACTCTGATCTCAGGACATTGGGTAACCCCTAGGGTATCTTTATATCCATATAGAGTCATTGTCCTTAAATACCCCAGCTTCAGGCCACCAGGAAAGTCTCCAGAGACTGTCACTTCACAGAGGGAAATGGTTGTGTCTTCTTTCTAACCTCAGAATGTCTCATTCGACTCTCTGTCTTCTCATTCCTTTAAAAGTGTCATCACAGCATGATCTACAGGCAAGCTAACTTCTTTCTATTTTAATCTGTTCATTTATGTAACACTGACTTCTGCCAAACATGCTGTTGTTTTTATTTAAAAAGCTATGTTCGCATAAATATCTTCTTAATAACATAAATATTTCTAAATAACACCTAAGGCATATATGGACCACCCTTAAAATAGAATAACCCTTTAGGTTTTTACATGGGGAAAGAAACCCCAAATATACTGGAAGGCAAAAAAGCGAAAACAGAATGTTTTGAATGAGCTCATTTCCCGAAAGATAGTCATATATACAGAGAAAATAATTGGGAAGAATATGCATTAAGTTGTTGACAGCAGCTGTTTCTACAAGGAAAGATTATTGAGAACTTTTACTTCCTACATTTTTAATGCCTGTAATATCTGAAATGTTTTTAACAGATCTTGGTAGTTGGAAAAACAGTTAAGATAAAAGTAACTGCCGGGCAAAGCCGATCATTAGCTGTGATTTAAGAGCAGAGAAAGCTTAAGGCCCTAGGGCCTCACCACTCAGAATGTGGCCCCCAGGATACAAACAGCAGGTCACCTCGGTGCTTCTTAGAAATCCCGAATCTTAGGCCCCTTTTTACGTTCTATATCCATATCTACATTTAAGTGGAAGAAAGCATGGTCTGCCCATATTAACTATTACCTCCTTCACCTGATGCATGTGATTCCTTTTTATAATAATAAAAATAATTTTCAGAACTTAGAAAAATATCTACAGCTATTTTATTTTATAACTTGTACTAAGAGATAAACATATTTTTGTAAGAACAGATTTTCAACCATTCAATGACGATGGACTAGGCTCCCACTGAGAGGGAGGCACTTATCTCTTCACTGAGAAGGTCAAGACTGAATCCATGTCCTCCAAGTAAAAGAGACAGGAATAAGCAGTCAGATGGAAAATGTGTAAAAATGGTATAAATAGGACTGCCCTGGTGGTGCAGTGGTTAAGAATCCACCTGCCAATGCAGGGGACACGGGTTCCAGCCCTGGTCCAGGAAGATCCCACATGCCGCGAAGCAACTAAGACCGTGCACCACAACTACTGAGCCCATGTGCCACAACCACTGAAGCCCGCGCACCTAGAGCCGGTGCTCTGCAACAAGAGAAGTCACTGCAATGAGAAGCCCGTGCGCTGCAATGAAGAGTAGCCCCCACTCGCCGCAGCTAGAGAAAGCCCACGCAGAGCAACGAAGACCCAATGCAGCCAAAAATAAATAAATAAAACTAATTTTTTTTAAAAATGGCATAAATACAAGGTAAAAAGTGATAAAGAACCACAACTAATCAAAAGGCTGTTGTGCTATTTGGCTGAATGAAGAATATCCAATAATATCTTTGCTAATCTTGCTGACTTTTCACCACTCAGAAGTAGAGGAAGGATATTGATTGGAGTAACAAATTCTGGAGTTAATTGTGACCATCAAGGAAGGATAAGTTGGTGATATAAAACTAAAAAGGAATTGGGGGTGGGAAAGTAACAATGTCATCTTGAGCTTATCATATTCACAACAAAAGAACAATGGGTACAGCTAGATTTTAGACAAGCCACATTGATCTGAGCACCTAAGATGAATACAGTTCAATTAGAGGAGAATGTCCTGAAAATGAATCATTCGGTCTATACATCTGCCCATTGTCGAGACTGGAGGAGAAACACTTGTAAAAAAACGTAAATGGCTCTAACAAGAACTCTCTGGCAATTTAAAATTTTAGAAGGTCACTTACAAACAATAAATGGGTGTGTAGATGATCCAGGGTTTATGACACGCCCCTTCAACATACTTGTATTTGATTTTGGGCCCATGTGAATACGGAAATGATATTTAAAATTTTACTCCTAAGTCCAATTCATAGGAGCTTAGACTGGTGAGTTGAAGATGTAAAGTCTTTGGGAGAGGTTGATCTGTGTGCTCCCTTGGGAACTGGAGACTTGTAGACTGCCAATAAGAGAAAATGACAGACTATGCTGGTTATTTTCTGAAGGAAGAAAATAAAAGGCTGGATAAAAAAGGTGCTTTGAAGTTATCATTACACGCATGACTTTGGTGGACAGCCCTGGAGGCTGGGGCAAGAGAGGATGCACTGACCATTTAAGAATCAGGGGCTATTCGCGCCTACAAGCCTAGAGTCTGCCACACATCTGGAACATTTCAATAGAGGCCTCGCAGATAAGATTGACAGCTTCATGTCAGACACAATTAGAGGAACCAGGATTTCAATCCCTGATATGTAAGATGAAAGTAAAGTAGGACAAAAGCAGAAATAATAGCAACTCTTTAGATAAAAGTGAATAGGTCAGAGATGTTTGTGAAATAAATAAGAGAGATCCACCCAAGTCACCCTCCTTTGAACCCAGCAATGTCTTGACAACGCTCACTGACATTCCAACACTTGAGCGTAAAGAAATATTTCAGCAGAATCATCCAACCAGGATTCTAGTCCTCAGTATTACTTGTCATTTCTAAAGAGCAATATCAGAGCTTGTTAGTTGATCTCTATTAATACTTAAATGGAAATATACAGAGAGAGTGTTTAACACGTTTCTCACACATAGCTCTTCTCCCCAACCCTCCACAAAAAGAAAGAGCCTCTGATTTAATGGATAAAAGATGCTGCATCATTCGAATTATTTAACATGTGGTCTATTTCACTTGGATTTAACTCTCAGTTTGAAAACCTTCAAATTTTTGAAACCAGTTCTGTCAGACTAAAACAATGGAACTAAAGGCATTGGTTTATATTGTTACCTCGTTCAAGTAAAGATTTGAGGTGACTTACAGCCAAAAGCATGTGTAATAAAATTAATAGTATAGAAATTTAAAGAAAAATTAGAACTGAAGAGAAGGAAAACAAAAAAATATGACTACTCTGTGCTTTATGGTTTGCAAGATTGCTATGCATGAGTTGTCAAACCCTGCCCTGGTCTTTCTGGTAGAGAATAATTGTTCTCATTGTCATGAAAAAATATAAAATCTCTACCTATGAAATGATGTAGAAAAAGCACGTGTTGGGACTTTGCTGGTGGCACAGTGGTTAAGATCCGCCTGCCAATGCAGGGGACACGGGTTGGAGCCCTGATCCAGGAAGATCCCACATGCCTCAGAGCAACTAAGCCCGTGCACCACAACTACTGATCCTGCGCTCTAGAGCCCGTGAGTCACAACTACTGAGCCCATGCACTGCAATTACTGAAGCCCACGTGCCTAGAGCCCATGCTCTGCAACAAGAGAAGCCACCGCAATGAGAAGCCCGCACACCGCAGCGAAGAGTAACCCCCGCTCGCCTCAACTAGAGAAAGCCCACGCGCAGCAACAAAGACCCAATGCAGCCAAAAATATATAAATAAATTTAAGAAAAAGCACACGATTGCTTTCTTTCTTTTGTTAATATATGGACACGGTGGGGTCAACACTGATCTCTGGCTTTTTGGAAATCCTGCAGCATCGACTGTGCTACTCAAAGTGTATTCTCAGGACCAGCAGTAACAGCATCACCTGTGGGCTTGTTAGACATGCAGACTCTCAGCCCCAGCCCAGACCGGCCAAATCAGGAGCCGCATTTTTCTTTTAACATTTATAAAATTCATTTTATTTTGTTTTTAATTTTTATTGAAATGTAGTTGATTTACAATGTTTGTTAGTTTCAGGTATACAGCAAAGTGATTCAGATATATATATATAATATCTATATATTATGTCTATATGTTATATAATATATATGAATAGTCACCCCTAGGGATGCTTGTAAGTATAATATATATATATAATATATATATATATTCTTTTTTGGATTATTTTCTGTTATAGGTTATTACAAGATATTGTAATATATAGTCAGGAGCTGCTTTTTAACAAGATCCCCAAGTGATCCCATGCACATTAAAGCTTCAGAAGCACAGATCAGTGACATTAATGATCCCATACTGTCTTGTTTCTGCATAAATGCTTAGTATGTGTCTACCTAAGCTTGTAGCAAACTATCAATTGCTCAGGGCAGAAACTAGCTTTTTCCTTTTTTTCTTCCATGACACCAAGCACATCGAGAACACTGTAGCAGAAATAAAATAATTTTTCAATGAATAAATCATCATAAAAGGAAAAAAATTAGACCAAGAGGATCAAAATCAATTTATACAAGATAAACTATAGTATATATTATACACCTTAATAACTTGATATTATTTTAAATAACATTAATAATGACTAATATTTATTACTTATTTGTGGCAGGTACTAATAAGCACATTTCATTATCTTCTTCACAACACTATAAAGTAGTACTATTACCCTCGTTTTATAAATGGGAAAATTGAGATTTGAGATTAAACAAAGTGTCCAAATCAACTGCTCAAATGTAGTAGAACTATAGTTTAAACATAGGGTGTCTGATTACACAAACCATATTTTTAGCCACAATTGTCTAATGAGAGCTTCTTTGTGCCTGGGTTTCTGAGTGATATAAAACCCCAGGACCAAGTAATGAGATTAGAAGGTAGGAAAGCTCATAATGGATCAAGTGATTGGACCTGATCCAAGTTGATAAATGAGTATCTCACATTTTTAAACAACGATAGCATGCTTATATTTTTGTGACTCTGTAAAATCACAGGCCTCCTTTTACGAATTTGAGAAGTATATTCTAGTATCAATGGAGATGAGACATAGGGAAATGAAGTGGGTAATAAGTCACAGTAAGAAAGCTTATACATTACAATGCTCCGAACTACAAAATATTTAACGAATATTCATCCCTAGGGATGGTTCTAAGCATAAACTATCTATGTTTCCCTAGACAATAGTTGCCAAAGATAATTTATCCTTTCTACAGCTAGGGAAACTGAGGCTCCAATAGGTCAGCATGAATCAGAGGTCCCTTTGGGTGACATGTGTGTTAAGTTATCCATGTTTGTCATGACCCACTACATTTTCTCTCTCCTACTGATGGAAACCATAAAGAAAGAAGATAGCAGGTGTGTGTATCTATTTACATGAGTGTGAAATATGTATATAAGGAATAACAGACTTCCCTGATGGCGCAGCGGTTGAGAATCTGCCTGCCAATGCAGGGGACACGGGTTCCATCCCTGGTCCGGGAAGATCCCACATGCCACGGTGCACCTAAGCCTGTGCACCACAACTACTGAGCCTGTGCCTGTGCTCTAGAGCCTGCGAGCCACAACTAATGAGCCCGCGTGCCACAACTACTGAAGCCCGCAAGCCTAGAGCCCATGCTCCACAGCAAGAGAAGCCACCGCAATGAGAAGCCTGAGCACCGCAACGAAGAGTAGCCCCCGCTCACAGCAACCAGAGGAAACCCGTGCACAGCAACGAAGACCCAACACAGCCAAAATTTAAAATAAATAAATAAAATTTTTTTTTAAAAAGGAATGTCATCACAGGTGAAGATGAATGTGTAGGTGGAAAGATACATGAAAAGTGAGGGTCGTGACCTGCAAGGAAGATGATACATTCCTCCTAAGGGCTGGAGTTTTCTTTTATTCCTCTTAACATCCCCAGTACCTAGCACTATATTTGGTACTTAGAAGGTAAGTTTTATTGTATGAGTACCTACTGTGTGCTTAGCTAGTAGGTACTCAAGAATTACCTGTTGAAACTTTACAATCACATATCTAATTCTGAGTACCAGCCTGACTAGTACAATGATTTTAAGTTGTTTCACCAGTCTACGCCTCAATTTCCTCATCTGTACAATGGGCACATGAGGCTAACTTCATTAAGTTATGAGGCTCAAGTAAGATAACGTAGGTAAATTGCTTAGCATGGCCCGCGTCACACTAAGTGTCCAATAAATGCAGCTAGAAATATGAACCTTCCAGTAAGGTTACATCCAACCTCAGTTTTTACCCATGACATCTTAGCCCATCTTACGATTTTTTCAGATGTGTAGACCAGAAAGAAACATGAACTGACTGCCTTTGAGTGGCAGAGCCAGGACCATGACAGGTTTTTGACCAGGTCTATTCCTCCTTAGTCACCATTCACAGGAAAAGGTCTTTCCTTAAGATATTGAGTTGTCTGGGTATCTTTCTCCATTAGAAAGTCTCTCTTCCAGGCTCTTACACAGCCCCAATGAGCAAATGGGGTTCCCACTTAAACAACAAGGAAGATCCTACAGTGGAGTTGCAGCCACAAAGGTCAAATTTGTCATCTTCATTTACAAAGAGGAACTGTATACACCACTTCCGCTGCAGAAGTAGGCTGCTCATGGTTTTGTACTGCAGGAGATCACTCATTCAACTAACCCCAAATCCAGATTTCCTTGAAACTTGGTGCCTTTGGGTACTTTATATTCCTTTATCTGGGCCCTAAAAGGACATATCTGGTAGACAAATTACCTGGAAACTCAAGCCTTGTGCTGCATATTTTCATGAATGATGAAAACAGGAGGAAATGAATCCAGTGTGTCATAAAGGAAGAATTAAGCCCTGGAGGATGGCAGGGTTTCTGAGGTCATTCAGACCGTGACCATTATGATCATGGTGACAAGAGGCAGTGTAGTGAAGTGGTTTGAACAGTTTTAACTACAATATGGTATCCTGGAGGGAATCCTGGTACAGTAAAAGGACATTAGGTAAAAACTAAGAAAAACTAAATAAATTACAGACTTTGGTTGATATTAACATCAATATTCGTTCATTTTTTTAAATTTATTTATTTTTGGCTGCACTGGGTCTCCACAGCAGCACGCGGGCTTCTCATTGCAGTGGCTTCTCTTGTGGCGGGGCACCAGCTCTAGGCGCGCAGCCTCAGTAGTTGTGATGCATAGGCTCAGTAGTTGTGTCTCGCAGGCTCTAGAGTGCAGGCTCAGTAGTTGTGCATGGGCTTAGTTGCTCCGTGGCATGTGGGATCTCCCTGGACCAGGGCTCGAACCTGTGTCCCCTGCATTGGCAAGCAGATTCTTAACCACTGCGCCACCAGGGAAGTCCTGGTTCATTATTTATAACAAATGCATCATACTAATATAAGACATTAATCACAGGGGAAACTGGGTGTGAGGTATGTGGGAACTCTGTAACATCTTCCCAATTTTTCTGTAAATCTATAACTGTTCTAAAAAATAAATTTTTAGAACTTGGGGAGAGGGAATTGATGAGGGAATAGATGAAACAGGATTAGACCCAGAAATAATAATTATTGAAGCTGGGTCATGGGTACGGGAAAGTTCATTACACTGTTCTATTTAGCATGCTTGAAATTTTCCATTGAAAAAGTTTTTTTAAATAACTTTCATTAAGAAAATAAGATTAAGAAATACTGTCCTAGACAACATTTCCCCCACAGTTCTATTTAAGCATCAGTAAAATTACCAACTAGTAAAAAAATTTTAGAAATAAGAGGCTTGATTTTGACATACCAACTCAATCTAAAGCACCATTTGTTTACTAAATAAAGTCCTCTCACGTGATATTTATAGCTACTACAGACAGCAGACAGCCGTGCTCTCTAAGGAAATAGGTTTGTATGTATGCATAAATTTGCAGATGCTATACATCTATTTCAATTAAATTGACCCATATTAATATTCCAGAGTAGACTTACTCTCTAGCTTTAAGATTGTTGTTTCTTATTGCTTTGCTATCTCCAGCCTCTAGGCTTGGGATGAAGGCTATGTAATGAGCTAGTGAGCGTCCACCACAAGCAACCCTAACTCATATATTTTACATGACTTATTACATAATGGGTAATATGTAGCTTTTTTGTTAAAGTTGAGTAAATAACAGAATAATGGTACTTGACATGTTAAAAATCTTTCAAAATGATCATGAAACAAGGAAAAATATACTCTCTCACATATCTTCTAAGACAATTTACTCTCAAAAAGACTAGTCAAACTACATAGTTAAATGCAATAAAATAATAATTAGTGTAAGGGTACCTTACAATGAGGGTAGAAATAAGTATTTTATAAACAGGGAAACTGAATGAGAGATTAAATCCAAACTCACAGAACTGGTGAGTGACAAAGCCAGATATATAAACAGAAGTCTGAACGAAGTTAGAGCCCATGATTTTTGAATTAGATCAGATGCCTTTCTTCTAAAATATTCAATATAAAGACTCAAACTGAAAAATCTAAATTGCACCCTTAACCTACAGTCAACATCTTTCTTCTCTAGGATAAAGACCAATGAATCAACACTAGCATTCCAGGAATTGTGCCACCATGTTAGAAGACATACATATAGCCTAGGTTTTGTTCTTCTTCTCCTTCAATTCCCCTGTGCAACTCATTTTTCTTTATATTTATCAAGGTAATGCTATTATTCTTTTTGCTATATTATTTAATCCCCAAACAACTGTTTTCACCTTTTTTGTCATTGGCAAGGTTATGGAGGGTTATAGGGTTACTGAGTTCCTACCTTACAACACAAGGGAGTTTTGCTATTATTTATTAAATATGCTGGACTGCAAGTGTGCAAAATATCTGCATACAAAAGCAAGGTTGACCCAATTTAAGAAACTGCCTGCAGGGGCAGAAATAAAGACACAGACGTAGAGAACAAACGTATGGACACCAAGGGGGGAAAGCTGCAGGGGGTGGTGGTGTGATGAATTGGGAGATTGGGATTGACATGTATACACTGATGCATATAAAATGGATGACTAATAAGAACCTGCTGTATAAAAAATAAATAAAATAAAATTCAAAAAAAAGAAAAAAAGAAACTACCTGCAAGAAGAATTATGTGGGAGTTGCACAATCCAGAGTTTGATATTAATGAAAGAGGAGTCCTGACAATACACTCTACAATCCCGTCATTTCAAACCTCGCCTCCTTGGTTCATATATTCCGTTGTATATTCATTGACATATATTTATGAGATGTACTTCAGGCTTTATAACACACTGAGAGTGGCCTAGGGAGTAACTCCCAAATACAGTGCCTCCCTCCACTGTAGTGCATTCGGGTAGATGAGGCAGAAGTAAGAGAACACTGGATGTGAACAACCCCTTCAGCAAACCACTCTGTGTCCACCGCCTTTCTGACAGCATAATACTTCACACCTGCTCAATGAAGAGCTTGATGAAAGAATGAATCATACCTGTAAACCCTGGATGCTTTCTGAACTAAGGTTACCATATACAGATTTCACCCAGGTAACACATTTTTTTTTTAATTTCTTTCATTTATTTATTTTTGGCGGCGCTGGGTCTTCGTTGCTGCGCGCAGGCTTTCTCTAGTTGCAGTGAGTAGGGGCCACTCCTTGCTGCGGTGTGTGGGCTTCTCACTGCGGTGGCTTCATTTGTTGCAGAGCACTGGCTCTAGGCACACGGGCTTCAGTAGTTGTGGCTCGCAGGCCCAGTAGTTGTGGCACACGAGCTCTAGAGCGCAGGCTCAGTAGTTGTGGCGCACGGGCTTAGTTGCTCTGTGGCATGTGGGATCTTCCCAGACCAGGACTTGAACCCGTGTCCCTGCATTGGCAGGTGGACTCCCAACCACTGCATCACCAGGGAAGCACCCAGGTAACACTTTAACAAGCTGCATGATTTCTGTGTGTCACCAAGAAGACTCACTGTTTCGCCCTGCCGTTATTAGTGTAGCTTCCAAGGGAAAAAGCCAGTTTCTTGCCAGGGGCCTCAGTAACATGTAGAATTCTCAGAAACACTGAATTCTAATGCCGGTGTTAATCCTCGGTGATTTTTTTGAAACTCTGCATGGTTTAGCTTCACCTACAAAAGACCTAACAGAGATTTTCTACAGAACAAACATCAGCAGAGAGAATAATTGTAAGGCCTTTTACAAAAACAACTGTTAAGACTATTTAGAGACAGCCAGCAACGTACAAACCTGTCCCCACTTGCTGAGAAACCCAGAAGCTGTTCTGTTGAACCAGCCTAACTCACCCAGTAGACAAGCCTCCCAGCCTAGCTCATGACGGGTCTTGTCATAATTCAGCTGGAGCCACTGGTAAATATCCACCTGTCTATTACTCATTAATAGAGACAGGATGTCAGCTGTTTCCATGACTTGGAGAAACATAGGCTTTTACCACCTTCTGGCTTACTCTCAAAGTAATATTAGAAACAATAAGGCAGACAAAGAAAAGAAGGACAGGAAGATGCAGTGTCAAAAATAAAAATAAATCATCATTGTCTGATGGATACAAAGATTACAAAGCAAGCCTTTAACTTGCTTTACAGGTTTTCGTAATTCAACTTCGGCAGTTTGGTCACCTTCTTAGGAGATGGAGAAAAAAGTCTCCAAACTGATTTATGTATTAGCACATTTTATTCTGCTAAGGCTGATAGGTATTTTCATCTTGGGAAGTTATTAACCCCCATCGGTGATCTTTCGATTACATAACTGGTGCTGACATCTGTTTGGGCAGTAAATAATTTGTCATACAATGTTTACTTATGATATGATTAGAGATCTTCTAATTTGAATATTAAACAGAATTGCTTCCTGTCTTCAATTTTAATCTCAGGATGTACTTTCTGTGTCAGTTACCACACCAGTGGTTGTAACAAATAAGTATGCAAATTCAATGGTTCAACCCAACACAAGTTTATCTCTCACTCATCTAGCAGTCCAGGGTGTGTGTTCTGGGACAGCAATGAGCTTTCCATCACACGAGGAGTCAAGGACCCAGGCTCTGCCCGGGCCATGGCTCTCCCCTTCTCCCATTCCTTAGAAACATGTCATCATCTGCATTCAGCAGTGGGAAGGGACAGGAAACATGAAGAAGGTACAGCCCTGATTAGATGCCTTGGCGTTGAAGCGACACACATCACGCATGGGCAAGGGAACTAGAGTCAAGGGGACTCTCACATGCAGTCCTTACTGGGAAGCCACTTCCATGGCGTCTACACCTTGGAAGGAGGAACACAAATTCTAAGAGACAAGTGAGCGCCCCCTCTGCCGCAAGCACAAACCTATAGGGATGAGGAGACACACAAAGCGAATTATTCCCAAATGCCTTCCAATTCATTGGGCAATGCCTGAAATTTTACAAAGTCTTTTATTTAGGTTCAGACTGTGACCACCTGTTACAAGGTAAACGTGCTTCCAGCTGTTCAGTTATTTACATCGTGAACGACTCTCTACTCCTTTCTTTAGAGAAGATATTGGTAGCGTGAAAGCGGCATGAGGAGAGCCTGAGTACATGGAGGGGAGAAAAAGGACCAGGAGGATGGTTGTGGAATTCCTTCCTCTGAGGTCTTCTCAAACCTATAGCCAGAGCCCTGGGACCCACAGAGATACCTTCATCCTCAGCGAAACTGCAGACAAATTCTGACCCTGACAATGAAAACTGAGGATCCTGAATTAAGTAGCTCTGGAAACTCAAGGTCAGTCACACCTGCAGCCACTCAGGCTCTGGTCCTATAACCAGGACTCGTGTTTGGCCTTCGGTCAGCTGCCGTGACAAAGTCCCCGCCTTAAACAATTCCTATAACTGGCTCTTTGCCTCTATATCTGAGTAATGACTTAACTTTGCGTGGCAATTTCATGGGCATCAGTCTTATATAATCTTTGCAATAATTCATGCGTAGAGGAGGCATTACTATTCCCTTCATAAAAATGAAGTAGCAGAATCATAGGCAGGTTAAGTACTCACTCAATTAATGCAGCTATTACATGGCAGAGCCAAGAGCTGAAATCAGACCTCTCATTCTCCATCCAGTATTCCTTCCACTAGGAAATACTGTCTTACTGAATATGCTTCTTCCTCTAGGCCTCAGGTTTTGGGCCTATTTGCTGGCACAGTCCCCTAGCCCTCTCTGTGTCTAGAGTTCTGTTTCTTTGATGCCTTTATCCCATAGATAATTAATTATGGATCATTACTATCTGCCAAGCACTTCCAAACCAAACAGGCTGCTTCTCCTTATAGAGGTTAGTCTATTCACCAACAAATATACTTTCAGATAATAAGTGCTACAAAGGAAACAAATGGTAAAATATAAGAAATGCAAGTGGCAGATGTAGAGACATGGGAGGAGGAAACCTACTTGGACAGGGCTGTCAGGAAAGCCTCTCTATGGTGTCATTTAAGCCAAGACCTGAGAAATGCTGGGTCAGCAGTGAGAAAAAAGTGGTGGTATTTGTGGGTGGGAGTCTCTGGACCAAGAAAGAGACAGACAGGAACAAGGAAGGGGAAGGGAATCCATGGAACTGAAGCAGGGTGGGGGAGAGGAGCAAAGATGTGTTTGGAGAAGTAGCAAGGTCCAATCATGGAGGAGTTTGGATTCTATTTGGTTTACATTTGGGATCCCCTGAAAGGTTTTTTAAACAGGAAAGTGATGTGATCACATGTATTAAAAGATTAGTCTCCCTGTGCTAAGGAGAACAGAGGGGGAGAGGGAACAGATGAAGGCACAGAGGCATTCAGTGGCTCAAGGATGAGAGGATGGTATCTTGGAATATGATCGTGGCAGACAGATGGAGCTCAGAGCAGAGCTGACATGTACTTTGGAGGGAGATTGACAGGACTTGCTGATGGAATGGCTTTGAGCACCAAGAGAAAGGGAAGAATTAAGTTTCTCTTTTCCAGCCTTTGGCTTTTGCAACAAGTTTCTAACGGTAGTATCTTTCTTTTTTGATATAACTTTATTTTTTAAATTTTTATTGGAGTATAGTTGATTTACAACATTACGTTAGTTTCAGGTGTACAGCAAAGTGAATCAGTTATACATATACATATATCCACTCTTTTTTTTTAGATTCCTTTCCCATATAGGCCATTACAGAGTATTGAGTAGACTTCCCTGTGCTATACAGCAGGTTCTTATTAGTTATCTATTTTATATACAGTAGTGTGTATATATCAATCCCAGTCTCTCAATTTATCCCTTCCCCCCATCCCCTGGTAACCGTAAGTTTTCTTCTACATCTGTGACTCTACTTCTGTTTTGTAAATAAGTTCATCTGTACACTTTTTTTAAGATTCCATGTATAAGCAATATCATATGATATTTGTCTTTCTGTGTCTGAACCTTCAAGTTGCAAACTTTCAAAGATGCGCCCGTGCAATCACCTGTCCAATCACGTAAGTTAGCTCACATGTCTGGGGTACATTGTCACGTGCGTGCATCCTCTACAAGTGGTTGTGCTTTTGTGTACTTTACTGTACAGTAGTACAGTATCTTTATTTTTGAGGCACAGGACCCAAACGTAGAACGGTACACAAAGGTTGTAACAGCTGTTCAGAATGCAATCCAGTGCTACTGTGTCATCTATGATGAGAAAAAAAGAGCTACTACCCAGACATCATTAGATCGTTTTTTCAAGAAGGTCGATAGAATTGAATCCAGCAAGGAGCCAGAACCTGTGCCATCCACGTCAGGCGTGAGTGAAATTGCAGCTTGCCCTCCGTCTCCTGTTGCTGACGATCCTTCAGCTCTGCCACCTCCCACCTCCTCTCCCTCCTCCAGTCAGTAACTCTTCTTGCCTGTTCCCTCGATGCCAGCCCCCGTATGCCAGCTGTTGTACTGTACTACTGTACTTTTCAAGGTACTGTACTGTGAAACTAAAAATGTTTTCTTTATTTTTTGTGTTTGTTTTTTATGTATTATTTGTGTGAAAAGTATTATAAACCTATTACAGTACAGTACTATATAGACGACTGTGTTAGTTGGGTACCTAGGCTAACTTTGTTGGACTTACGAACGCGCTCTCAGAACAGGACTCGTTCATGTATGTGTAGGGAAATTACTATACTTTGATTTTCTCTGCTTTAGCAAGTAAGAAATGATTTTGATTGCCTTGTTGTGGGGAGGAACATCTTCACCCAGGAAAGCTAAACAGACATTGGGTGTCTAATGTCTAAACCCTACCCAGTATGCTATCACGCATGACAATAAGAGAAAGAACCAACTATTTGTATTCAGAGGGTTAATGCAACCTGATCTCTAGGTGGGTGACCAGAGAGGATAAGGGGCAACCAACCTGCATACAGTAGCTCTGGGCTGAGGGGGCAACACCTCAGCACTGATGCAAGGACCAGCCTTGACAAACCATGCTGACCCATGCCAGGAGCTAGGTGTGAAAATAAACAAATATCAATGATGGCCTCACATGCAGTGTTCTTGGACACACCCATGGTTCTTAATTAAGGTAGCATGGAATTATATACAGGCTTCACTGTTAGAAAAGCAATTACAAAAATCCCAATTCAGGGAATAAAAATGGCATCAATTTTATGATATTAATATAAAGTACCAATAAGCATCAGATATGCAGATAATGCCAATGGGATTAAGGATTTGCTTGAGGAAGGATCTATTCCTCTTTAACATTGTTTCAGTTGAGGACCACATCAATGAAAAATAATTTTGTTGACCCTTTTTTTTTTTTTTTTGCGGTACGCAGGCCTCTCACCATCGTGGCGCCTCCCGCTGCAGAGCAGCAGGCTCCGGACGCGCAGGCCCAGCGGCCATGGCTCACGGGCCCAGCCGCTCCGCGGCATGTGGGATCCTCCCGGACCGGGGCACGAACCTGCGTCCCCTGCATCGGCAGGTGGACTCTCAACCACTGTGCCACCAGGGAAGCTCTGTTAACCCATTTTTGACAATTATTTGAAGATGCCCAGTAATTGGTCTGGGTTGACATCACAGGTACCAATACTGCATTCACTGTTTGCCTATTCTGAGCAAGACACAGTCAGTGTCATTCATTCTTCCTTAAATATCAGAATTCTGTTACGACCCACTGTGTTAGCTCAGGAAATGTTTTCTAATAAATGTCAGACCACCCCCACACAAAAGATTTTATTCCCATTTTACTGGTATGGAAACTGAGGCTTAGAGAGGCTTTGAGACTAAAGTCACCCAACTAATAAGCATGAGAGCCAAACTCAAACAGTTTTTTCTCCTTCTTCAAAACTCTTCCTATTCTTGTTTCCATGTGGCAATCTTCCTGAGAGGTGGGAATATTTGAATGGGACTCTTATCAGATATTCCAGAACATATGGTATTGTGCTTCAAAGTATACTTCAGGGGGCTAGTTAGCCCCTAACCACCAGTTTCAACTTAGAACTCTTTCCTGGAAACTGCCTTCAGAGCCTGTTTACAAACTGCAGAAGATAATGAGTCTGAAGTTTATAATCATCTCTCAGAAAGAGAATAAGTAGCTGCCTCCTCTGTGTGAGTTTAGGGACATGAAAAATGCCTCAATATCTTCCCCAGATAACTCTCTCACCCACTGGGTGAAGCCTGAAATCCCCCCAATAAGAGCTTAATCCCTTTAATTTAAAAGTTTGATCCCATGTTAAAATGGAAAACCCTGCAAGAAGAGTAACAAAGGATCTAAAAGCAAAGTGCCAAGCTGGCTCATTCTCACTGCAATTATTCTAATTCTCTCTTATCCTATTGTGAATGCTCACTTATTCACGTTTTTTTTCTCTCACTTTTGCTCCTGAGTTTGAGAAACAAACTCATGCTGGAATGCTAATATCTATGTTTGTAATTAATGTCTTATTTGCCCAAAGTAATTTGCATATTTTAATAGTTTTCTGGAAATACATTCTTTTTTTTTTTGGAAATACATTCTGATTGGTAAAATTTTCAAGCCAATAGAAACTATTTTTGCTGATGTATCATCCCATGTTGATAATCATTTTTCAATCTCTTAAATTCCATTTCTTCTAATTAGAATATGGTTTTGGAGAATCAATCAGGTTTCATATGGAAACTTGTTTTGCAGTCAAAATTTCCTAGGAAATTTCAATCTATCCCAATTGTTTTCTACAAGAAGAAAAGTAGAATTACTGTGACTCTTTGTTTGGCATGAGTAGAGGTCTTTTAAAAAATAATTGATACAATGCATTTGCTATTCCTTTTAGCAACCATGCAGAATTATTTATTTTACTACCTATAACTGAAATACCGTAAAAAATCTTATTTCCAAACCACAGAATGACATTTTAGAATTTAGAACATGGATGTTTTTATCCTCTTACACGACCAAACAAAAAGTAGTAAGTCCAAGCATTCAAATTAGTAGTGCATAAAATATCCTAAATACTCATCAAATATCGCCTTCACTTTGTGCTGCACAGACATGCACGCAGATATGAATAGAAGAAACACAGCCACGTCTGTGTTTGTGAGAACAGGACCTCATACATCAAAAAAGACCATATTACATTCCCATTTTCTTGTTTCCTCAAGTTCTGTCACTCATTTAACATTGACTTAATACTTACAAAAGATAATTGACAGAAAGTCTTTCTATCGGAAAGCCACAATTTAGGTCACATACTTTGCTTATTCTGTTTCTAAGTCTTGAAGCAAGTGGCAGTGAAAAAAGTTATTCTCACACCCAGCCTGCGGTGATCAGTATTTGAAACAAAAGGGAAAAACAAATCTATAACCACCCCACTTAATCTTTAACCTTGACTTTGTCCCTATCCAATTCTTATAACTAAGAATATTCAGAGGAATTATTTTAGATTGGAAGGAATAAAGCAAAGACAGAGAAAGAGAAAGAGGAAAGAAAATAAAATCGGTGTTCTAGAGAGTTACACCTACTTACAGTAAAGCAAAATAATTAAAGACAGACCCTCTTTGCTTTCCCTCCCTCAAGCACACGGTTAAATAATTTGCAAAATGGTGGGGCAAAGAATCTTTGCTTTCTTCTTGCATTCTCCGCTTTCAATGTCTCAATACCTTCAGCAAGTTTTTTGGTTCATCAAATCCCCTCCTCGAATTCTATTTAAATGACATTAACATTTGCCCACTGGGAATAGGACTGATATTATCAACTTACTTGTAACAAAAGCTATGAAATTTGAAACAGACTGTGGGAAAATGTTGGCTCAATGGACAGTACTATATTTCTGTTTCTCTTTTCTGGGCCAGAATGTCAAAGAGATAAGTCTCTGAATTCACACAAGTTACTTTCCCTGCCCTGGTTGCACATTGCATGGCAGATGGCCGAGTGTGGACTAATGTTCTTTAGTAACTTAAGTGTGGGATGGAACCAAAGCCAAGTTATTATCTTCACTTTTTTTTTTTCTCTTGATCAGAGAAACAGCTTCAAAACTCATGACCCCATTCTTAAACAGTGAAATGTCTTCTTTTAAAAAATCCTGGGTCATTTTAAGTAACAAACCAGGGAGAGACTATAGTCTATGCTTTTGTCACAAAGCTACAAGAGCAAGAGGTTTTTAATAAATAGCTATTTTCCAGGCAATATTTTTCTTTCATTAAAAAATGTTTTTATAATCTACCTACCAAATAGTATATAAAACATTCTTTTGTATACATTTTATATAGAATGTATATAGAGAAATAGATGTTACCAATATAGCACACGACTCCTGGGTGCCCCTCCTTGAACACCTCTCCCTTCCCTCCAAGGACAATCACCATCCTGAATTTATTAATCATTCCTTTCCTTTTATAGTTTTACTTTGTATATGTGGATCACTAAACAATTTGTTAGTTTTGTCAGCTTTGAGCTTTACATAAATAAAATCATGGAGTATGCATGCTTACATGATTTGCTTCTTCCACTTAATATATTTTAAGATTCATCTATGTTGACATTGTAGCTTTCATTCATTTATATATACTGCTATATAGTACAAATACACCAGAATTTATTTATACATTCTATAGTTGGTGAACATTTAGGGGTTTTTTTCTGGTTCTTAACTCCTCAGAATCATGCTACTATGAACATTCTTGTACATGTCTGATAATGTTGCCGTGCAGGAATTCTTCCAGGAGTTTAATCAAAGGGTCCTAAACACAAATTCTACCTTTACTGGATAGAGGTAAACTCTTTTGCAAAGAGACTCTACCAGTTAACACTCCCACCAGCAGTGGATGAGGTTTCCATTGATCCACATCCTTTCCAACACTTGGTACTATCTAACTTTTCATTTTTGCCAGTTTGATAAGTATTATATGGTATTTCATTGGAGTTTTATGCTTCATTTTAGTGATTACTAATAAAAGTAAACATTTTCATATGTGTGTCAGCCAGTCAAGTATCCTTTTCTATAAAAGACAAGTTTGTTCATGTCTTACCTACTTTACTATTGAGGAAATTTGTGTATGTCTCTCTTCTTTATTAGTAGGAACTCTTTATATATTTACAGTACCAATCCTTTGTAGCTGTAGATGTTCATAATATCTTCCCCCAGCTTTTTGCTCATCTTTTCATTTTCTTTGTAGTTATCAAAAGTTGTTCATTTTAATGTGGTAATTCATCAATTATTCTATGTATGGTTTGAATGTTTAACGTCTTAAAAAATCCTTTCTTGCACAAAGACTATAAAATCATATGAAATAAGTGATGTGCTTGTTTCCTTTACAGTTCTTTTCCTCCCTTCCTCTTCTGTCTGCCACCTAGCCCATGCTAGGACCACTTTCTTGATTATAGCCCAGTCTAGTCCTACTCCCTGGGAATAATTCTCTATAACTCCTGGCTCTGTGCTCTTGGTTCTACCCTCTGAGTCATCCTTCCTTTTCCATAAAAATAGCCCAAGGTTATAGCAGAGTAGAATTCTAAGCTTGTTCCTGTTAGCAGTAAGTTGGAAATCCAAAGTCCTCTTTTCACTTTGTGCTGGCTCTGTGCTCTTTGTTCCAAGTTAGTATAAACAGATATTTAACTTACCAGTATAAAATGCTAAGACAGATAGCAATAAATTAAAAGTATACTCAATATTTATATAAAGAGATAATTAAGAAAATAAGCAGTTTTAATCTCCAATGCCAGGCAGACTTTAGTCAAACACAATCAACCACTTGCTAGCTCTGTAAACACAGGCTCCTGTTAAGTTCTCTTTATTTCAGTTCTATTATCCTAAAATGTGGATAAGGAATGTAAATGAGTCAACATTTAAAATACTTTCAGGACCTGCTACGTGGTGAAAACTAAATACATTTTGGTTATTGAACAATGACTCTTATTCCTTCCCACATAGCATTTATGTTCAGATTAACAAGAAAAAGTTGACAGTAAGCAAAGAAGAATCACAAGCTATTTAGCCATTTTAACCAAGATTTTTAAAAATATAATAAGTAGTGGTAGAATTGTTTTTGCAGTTTTATATTGTTTCATTTTATTTATTTATTTATTGGGCGGGTAAAAGCAGTACTGTTTAATGAAAAAAAGCACTGAACAGAGTTAGAAGTCTTGGCTTTTCATACTAGTTCCTCCTCTGACCAATAACTATTTGATGTGAGTAACTCACAACCCTCTTGAGGCTTAGTTTTTATATCTGCAGAATAGGAATTCTACCCCTGCTCTGTTTTCTCTCCGTGGTTATTGTCACTATCAAATGATACAAAGAGGCTGTCCAAAGGAGACAGAACCATCACTGAGTTCTGTGATGTGTGGTCTCCCTTTTAGACCTCTCAAATACCCTGATTTTGAGCAACTCACATATAATGAAACAGACTCAGAAAGTTTAAGCAACTTGTTTCGGCTTACTTGCTAAATAGTGGAGCTGGATTTGAATCGAGATGTGTCTCCAGCCCACACACTTTCTCATGACACTGCACTTGGAAAACGATCATCCTTTTGGCATTACGTCCTGGATCGTGTTAACCAGGATGAATGAGGCGGACTCGGGAAGACACACCTGGAAGCAGGTGTGCTCACAGAGGTGAGGGTGGGGAGTGAGTGGGGCAAAGCCAGTGCTGGAATGAGAGTCAGAGAGCCAGAGCCTAGGTGGGTAGCAGCAGAACAGTCGGATAGATGTAGGAAATCTAAAAGGAGGGAATCAAACACCTGCATGGAATGGCAGCCATAAGGGACCCACAGGTGAAGAGGCTTGCAATCAAGACAGATCAATTAGCTTCAGCATAAGGACACCAGCAGCAGACAGGTGAACCTCTGAGTTAGAGATCACGGGAAGGGAGAGATTTTTATCTGTTTTACTCACTGCTGTACTCCCTATGACTGGTAGATAGTAGGTGCTCAATAAGTAATTGTTGGATAAATTTGGGGGCTCTAAGAAGAAGACAACAGAGTTCCAGAAAGTTACTGAGACAGTGAAGCTCAGTTATCAGAACTAAAAGATCACTGCCCCCTAATCAGCAGGAATGACTTACTGCCAAGTCAAGAAACCCTGTCCTACAGGGACCTCTGATTTAAAGTCAAAAATAAACCTTGGAATTCAGGTAAGGTTAGACCAGCAGGTGGGAGAAAGGACTAGGGGAGAAGAATCAAGCCCATCCCCTTCTCAATCTTCCCTCACGTTGCTTCATGCAAGTCCTACCTGTCCTAACCCCATTCCAGCTGCCACCTCCTCCCTGGATCAGTGAGCACGGGCATCCCGGTACATTTGTAACTGGGCTCTGAAAACATTTTCTTCAGGTAGCCAGATCCTAGTTCTTGCTCAAAGCTCTCTTTGGAGGAAGAACCCTAGCTCTCAATTCCAGCTGGTTCCTGCAGAATTCAGTCTGTGTTTCTGTGGCCTCAATTCTCTGGTGGCCCTTTCGTTGATACGAAACACAAATTCATAATGCTATTGTCTTTTCATACAGAGCATTGCCATCACTGAAAAGGAACTATCAGAATGTACCTTTAACTCTCCCTGGCAGAGAAGAATGTCCATACTGACCCCTCCCTAGAGCCGGACCCAAGTCTGTCCTTGATGTGTGAACTTATGGGAAAGGACTGGGCTTCACACAGGCCCATCCTCAGTTTTCACTTTCTCCCCTCCATCCCCTCCATGTCAGTGATCTCTCTCTCCTCACTCCATCCCTAGAGCTTAGCAGGAATTGCCATCTTGTTTCATGGCCAGAACGGACTTTACAATGTGCAGGTGGTATCCTTATCCTGCTAACTGTTCCCAAATATGAGTTCTGGAAAGCTGCTTTATTTTCAGAACCTCTTAACTCAGGATAAGGTATGGGTCCTACAAACTGTTAGAAAGCTTTGGACTTTGGTTTAAGGGAACTACTCATAATCTGCTCCAGTTATTGAAAATAGCAAAATAAAGTTCCCTGTGGTCTTTTAGTATGTCGGTCTCCAAATACCGAGAAAATAATGTATCAGCTGAGTTGGACAAATGAGTTGGTTAACAATGCTCTGAAAGGAGATAACACTTAACCAACATCATCCTCTGTGCAGTAGAAAAGGAAGGGCCATAATTAGCACAGAGGATTTACATTTATTTTTCCGTTATGATCTGAGCTTAATCAAGATATACACTGGTCATATTTATGTCTATCCAACACAAAATAATTGAGTAAAAGCAATCATTATCTATCTTTATTTTAACACCTGATGCAGATGCAAATACTCCCAGAATGTCTACTGAAGCTTAACGATCAAATTAACCGCAGCAATTCCCCAGAGCAGAATATTTAATTATATTCTAAAATGTGGATAAAGGGAAACAGTAAAAACATTGATTTGGAGACAGCATAAAAGGCAGATGTCATCAGTAAGATTACACTTTGAATTTTATTTAATGTAGGGCAAAAGAGAAAAAAATGCTTTTCTCCCAACTATATTTTTTCATAGAGGACATTGGCACTTTTTGTCCCTCAGAAAATTACTGAATGGAGGAATACAAATGCTAATAAAAACCTTTTGGCTTCTTTTCAGTTCCTAACACATACTCTAGAGTTCATGCTACGGTTATCAGGAGAAATCTATGGAAAATAAAGCTGAACAGAACTGCATATCATCACCTGGCTTAACCTTGTCAAGCAGGGATGAGACCGGAAGTGCCAGGTGACACTGACTGACAGAAATGAAAACCCGTGAAGAAAACACACTGAGGAAAGGATAGTGAAAAACTTAATGAGATCTGTACCCTACCACGGCCAAGATCAGAGAAAAGTGATATACGCATTTTGTGTTCCAGCAAACGGATAAGTTCCAGCAGCCTTTTTTAGCCTTTCCACAACCCTCTTTACACAGTCTTGATGATGGGCAGAGGGTCATTTGGAGAGATAATATTTCTAATTGTATAAATTATATTCCTGATGTACTAATACCAAGGTTATTACAGTTCAAAAATCATTCAGTGGATTATGCAAGGTCATAAATTAAAGAAAAAAGATTTGGAAACCACAGGAATTTTTAATTTCCTAGGATTTTTTATTATATTCTTTTTTTTAATTGTGGTAAAATATGCATAATATAAACTGTACATTTTTAAATGTGCAGTTCAGTAGTATTAAGTATAGTCACACTGACATACAACCAATCTCCAGAACTCTTTTAATCTTGCAGAAAACTGAAACTCTATTTCTATACCCACTAAACAACAACTCCCTCCCCCCAACCCCTGACAAACACCATTCTACTCTCTATATCCATTAATTTGACTTCTCTAGGTATTTCATATAAGTAGAATCATACAGTGTTTGTCTTTTTGTGTCGGGCTTATTTCACTTAGCATTATGTCCTCAGTGTTCATCCATGTTGCATATGTGTCAGAACTGCCTTCCTTTTTAAGGCTGAATAATATTCAGTTGTAGCATGTATCACATTTATCCATTCATCTATCGCTGGACACTTGGGCTGCTTCCACCGTTTGGCTGTTGTGAACAACGCTGCTACAAACTAGTCTTTCCACTTTAATCCTATGTTTGTGCCTCAGACCTGCAATCATGAAAAACTGCCATATCAGGTCCTTCACATTCCTGCTGAATGGGAAGACTGACCACAAAAATGTGATGCGTCTCCTACTAAGATACTGAATTCTATTAAAGAACCCTGCCCCATCCCTCCTCCCTTCTGTTGTTTTAATGTGTACCTATAAGACACTTACAAAAACCTTAAGGAAGAGGCATAACATACGAACTTTGAAAAATTATATCCCACCTGGGGAGAAGGAGGTGTGTCAGAATCTGGGGCAAGGGGCTCATGTGTATGACTTAAAAAATCCTGTACTTTATCCTGACACACATAACGTCTTGAGACCTACACCAATGGCTCCCTGGCTTTAAGATTTGACTGCCCAGTTAAATGTAAAAAAAATATTCCTTAAAGAAAAACATTCAAAATTAAGTAGTTTGGAATTTAAGGAAATTCCTTAACTGTAAAAGATTTAACTCAATGAAAAATTCACTTCTTTGCTAGAACAAATAAAAACTATCTCAAGCACATCCCACAGGAACCAATGGTCTGTAACGTGAAATCAGCACCTCACTAGTTACAAGTCAAGTTCCTCCCTTCCTGCCACATGACCTTCACCAGGCCCAAGAGAAAGAGCAGGAGCTGTTAGATCCGTTTCAGGGGTAAGAAAACTCATGCGCTGGGTGGGTAAATGAGCTGCCATAGGCACCATGATCAGCAAATGGCAAAAATCAAATGTAGAACCCTAGACTTTTCTGTGGAACACAGAACTGAGAGTGTTTAGAAACCTTTATAGCAATTTACAAAGCACATTCTGTCTGTTGAATCTAAAAAATAAATTAGGGTTTGTACTTTATGTCCTGGGAGTTTTCTTTTTTTTTTTTTTAACATCTTTATTGGAGTATAATTGCTTTACAATGGTGTGTTAGTTTCTGCTTCACAACAAAATGAATCAGTTATATATATACATATGTTCCCATATCTCTTCCCGCTTGTGTCTCCCTCCCTCCCACCCTCCCTATCCCACCCCTCCAGGTGGTCACAGAGCACAGAGCTGATCTCTGTCCTGGGAGTTTTCATTTCATTTCTCATAATTAATTTCACTGTATTCTAAAAAGTATATCAGCCCACAAAAATTTGAGGGTTAAAGAAACTAATCCTTCACCACGGTTGGACTCAAATTCCTCTCAAAAGCAAATCAACCCCTAATGGGTGTAGGTGAAAATAAGCATGTATCAGGAATTCTATACACCATCTCAAAATACTTTATAAGTAATAGTTAAGAAATGCAAATATTCACAAAATATGAGAATTTTCTAACCAGCTTATCAAAAACAGCATACAATGCACAAAGAGGTAAACACTGCACTTCAAAATACCAGATGTCAAGGACAGAATCTGAAAGTGAAGGTTAAACGTTACCATCAAGGACAAAAGATGGTTTGACAAGGCATAGTTCCTTCTTCATGGCACATAGAAGAAACCACAGCCCTGCGCAACCACTGCCCCGTTGCTGACCATTCCAGGGGTCTCTGGTTGTCAACCATTCCTTAGGTCACTGAACCTCCCTGCTGGAGAGAACATCCAGTGTCTTCTCGTCACCTAGGGTCACTCTACAGGTCAGGAATAAATGGCAAAAGGGGCATCTTTGGCACCCAGCTAAATAACCACGTCATCTGCTTAGTGCACTCCTGTAGTGTTTTCTTTTTTTCTTTTAGATAATAGTTAAATTCAGGTTCAATACAATTTATAGCATTAAAACCAGATTCTTTTTTGAGATAATAAACTAGGTTCTACAGTTTCTCTCTCTGGTAAATTGGTCCTTTAAAGCCGCAAAGTTTATAACAGATCTGCCATGAACACTCTTGTAAACATGAATTTTTTCATATTCAGGTTTTTTTTCGTTGCCTTAATTTTCAGGTAATTATACTCTTTTGTTCCACCCCAAGCAGCACGTTACCTTCCTTGGTATTTATACATCCCAATAATTGCAGATGGTTATCAAAGCCTATCTTTGCTGTCGCTAAGCCCAGATGAACCTATTTAATTCCCTTACGTGTCCTCTTAAGTCAGTCCCTCCAGCCCCCTCAATCATCTCCCTGACTCCTTGTCGGAATGTTTTCCAAGAAAACGTCTACATCTTTCCTGGTCTCGGCCTCCCAGAACAAATGTGGTTTTCAGGTGCCATTTCATCAGGATCACTTCCCTACCCCGGGGTAAATCTCTTGAATTCTTCACATCCCTTTGGTCTTTTTGCCCCTTCCTATATCCAGCATGGGTCCAAGGTATTTTGCTGCCCAAGGCAAAATGAGGCTTCTCTTCTTTTATGCCATGTAATTGGATTTATTTCAGAAAGTTTCACATTCTCTCCTCCACTCTCCCCACTCCTCCTTCTGTTCCTGAATTATAGATACACTGCTAAATTATCTGGCTGCAAAAGACCATCAACAAATCCAAAGTCTTGTAGTATTTGGAAAGGTCAAACGCTCTAGGAAGTGTGGACTCTGATAAGTCATTTCTAAAAGCCTCGGTGTCCTGTCTGTAAAAGTGGGCAATGACAAAAATAAGAAAATGTTTGTAAAAATATGAAAGAATATACAAAATTATTTGTAACAGGGAAGGAATTCTATAAAGTAAGCTTTTTGTTCTTTTTTATAATAATTCAGGCTTTGTTAGAAATAACAAGGTCACAAAATGACTTAGCAAAAGTAAATACTGCATGTGGAAGAAATGCTACCAGTAATCCAGACTTTATGCTTCCTCTCTCAAAAGTCTTCAAAATCATGAAAGGTCTGTTGCTTAAATATTGTCCTGTATATTTAAGGACTATAAATATAGTCCTATCCGGGAAGGGATTTTGTATAAGGATGAACAGTTGGCCTGCTGGACATAAGGACTGCCTCACTGGGAGAAGGGAGAGCATAGAAAGCCCCTCCCACAGGTAGCAGTTCAATTGTTAAAACTTTCCCAAGTGGAGATCTGGGCCTCCGTGCCCGGGAATGCATGCGCTGATGCCACATATCAGACATTTGGATGCATGTTGCTGGGATCAATAGATGCTTTGGGGAAAGACCATAAACTCCTGAGAGTGACTGTCACCAATTAAAGCATAACTGTTCACGCCAGGGAACTCCTTAAGCTGTACACAAAGAGACTCTCATCTTTTACAACCAGAAGGCAAGAAAAATTTAGGATCCAACCCCAGAATTACTTTAAGAGCAGCAGAGCTCCAGGAGAGGTTGTATTCTCAATCTTGACCCATTCATGACTCCAAGGTCAGGGCTCTGATTCTGAAGTAGTGGGAACGTAAGATACGGGGTGAAGATACCTGAGTGGATACATTAAAAAAAATATTAAATCCTAAGATTTTCCTGAGCCTTCTGGGCCTGCAGAAGTGGTCCACTCCTCCCTGTTAAAGGCTAGTGTCAATGCAACTAGTCACTAAACAATCTATGATGAGGAATAGAAGAGAGTTTTGTTCGAGCCAAGTTGAGGACTCTAGCCAGGGAGCCAGAGATTCGAGAAGCATTCGAATTGTGTTCCACTGGACTACAAAGCAGAGGAGGCTTATCTAGGCAAAAACTGCAAAATTGCACAAATTGTTTGTCAAGAATTAGGATTGGAGCTGGCAAGAAGTAAGGGTGCTTGTTAAACAAGGATTGGTCACATAGTGACAAGGGGAGACCTCAAGACCATAAGGTTGCAGCTAGGAGCTGGTAGCAGATAACTGTTTTGAGTACAGCTGGTGGTATCCTTGAATCTGATACAGTTCAGAAAATTCAAGTTCTCAGTGATGCAGAAACATGTCTGAAACCACACCCATAATGGCCACTCGGCTCCATTTTGGATGCCTGAGCCACAGTTACTCCATTTGGTTTGTAAACGATTTTAAATATGTCATCACTAGTGACAGACCTCCCTTTCTTAAAAATTATGAAGGAACTTCTGCCTTACAAGATCTCACACACACACACACACACACAGCATTCTTGATCTACTCCCACTTCCTGGCCACCAGACAATAACTAGGACTAAGTCAAAATAAAATCCTGCTGAAGAAGTATTGGATCTGCTAACAAAGCAAAGAGATTATAGCTTAATATTGCCTCAGGGCCCAAAGATGTACGAGCAGAAACTGGAGGAGTACAAGATGGAATTCCAAGTACCACATCAATAGGAGCAGAACATACAACTGGACTAGAAAGAGTTTCTAGGATGGCAGCACTCTTCTGGGATACACAACTTCACATACCGGCAAGGATCCAGGGAGATAATACTCCTACATTGCTAGGACGGCTCTGGGAAGCTTGGAGAAAGTGATAGCACTCACTAAATGAGTAGAAATGCCACAACTATCATGGTTAATAGTAAAGAAGGGGTCAAAAAACTCAGAGACGTGGGCATGCTAGAGTGGAATATAAATGGTAAAAATGAATGCATAAATGAATAAATATCTTCCCTTACCTTGGAAAGACACATTTATACACTGCTGCCAGAATTTTCTTTCTAAAACTCAAATCTGATCACATGACTCTTCATTCGCACATACCAAACAAAATTTAATTGTTTTAGATTTATTCTTTTTATTTTTATTATCTGTGCCTGGCATGTATTTGCCATATCAAAAAATACTTGTTGAATAAATGAAAGGACCTGCTGAGCTCTCAAGACTCAGTTCCTCCCGCTACCTTCTCTTCTAAATACCTCTCATTTGAAAGGACAGACACGATGTCTTTCTCACCACTCCCCAAATACGACAACCATTCACAGCCTGGGCCTCTATATAAGCTGATCACTCTGCCTCAAATGCTATCTCAACCTTCTTTCATCCATTCACCCAACAAATGTTTACTGAGTGCTACACACACCCTCTCTGCCAATTCCAATTCACTCTTTATGACATCCTCTCTGAGAAGGGATTCCTGTCTTCCCCAAGATAAGCGGGCTTCTCTGGGCCATGGCACCTTGAACCTTCCCCTCTAGACACCTCCCCTTTGAACTGCTATTTGTCAGTTTACATGTCTTTCTCTCCACTTCACTGAGTGCACTCAAAGCAGGAAGACCACCCTCTAGCTCAGACCCCAGTGAACAGGAAGATGTGTTGCGGATACCTATTTCTTTCATCTGCCTGGTCTCATTTTCAACGTTCTTGTAGCAACACTCCTGCTTCTTTGAGGAACTACTGCACTCTCCCCCTGCTCCCCACTCTGTGTGGCTCCAACTTCTAATCCCAGTTCATCAGTCATGGGTATCACACATGCCCTTAGTCACAGAGGTGGGCACGTGACCCAAGCAGGGACCTGTGTGGTCCCTGCACAGGAAGGAGCTCCCTCTTCCCAAGGGGTGGGGGGGTCACTAACTTAAAGCAGCCTGTGGCCATGACCTCCTGCTCTCAACCACATGAAGGAAGCACATCTGAAATAGGGAGAATGTGGCCAACAAGCAGAGAGAAGTAGAGCGGGGATAGCAGACCTAACATTGTTTTAGTCTCTGAAGTCCCTGAGGCCGGATGCACCCCGAGTCATTCAGGTAAATCATCCCAAAAAATTGTTGAATGAACACAAATGAAAATTTTAAATATACGTTCAAAACAGTGTTCATTGTCAAAACTCAAATCAAACATATTAAATTATTCGATAAATTATTATCGAGCCTCTACTGTGGGCTGGGCCTTCTTTTAGATGTTAGGCTGGCACAAGCCACTTACTCTTTTCATAATATAATGCTAATTCGAAATTAGCACTTACCTCCAAAAAAGGAAACAAGCCCTTAGAATTTTATTAAATATTTGTATTTTAGAGTGATAAGCCCAGTCTTTTTTATTGTATCTATTCTTGGTTATTGGGATAATTTATGTTCTAATGTGAAAGCAGATAATAGCCCTCCAAAATGGTATAGATATTGGATCAGTCATGCAAAAGTCAGCTAAACAGTAAACATAATATATCAAATGAGGTCAGGAATAAAAATGTATATTTTACCCACAATTGTATATATTTACCCACAAGAATTAAGATGGATTTGATTCTCAATAAGGCAAGAATGATAATGTAAGAATCGTATTACTTGTTAATGATCTAACTAACTTGCCACCTAAAGGCGCTGACACATTTCCCCTGAAATAGAGTAGCATGGAGTGGAGGTACCAGATGGCACACTCAAGAGGTCAGTGTTCTCTTGGAAAGCATGCAGCCTGAAACTTAACATCCCTAAAGATGTGATCTACCCCAAACAGAATACAGGATTCCTACCACCTGGTACTGTGAATCCTGACTGTAGAATTTTGGCATTCAAGGATTAAATACATGAGGCATAAACTCTTAGAGAAAAACTCAAATCAGTGACATGTATTTTTCCCAAGGCACCAAATAACAAGGCTGGTAATTTCAAGCAAATCTCTTAGCTAGACCTATGTGTGTTTCCCAAATCTGGCTATGTCTCAGAATCACAGCTTTTTAAAACTAAAGCTATCTGGGTACTTACCTACCAGTCAGATTCTGAATCAATGGATCTAAGATAAAGCCTGAGCACCAGTATTTTTTTTTCAGTTCCCAAGATCAAACTGATGTAAAGCCAGATTTGAGATCCAGGAAACAGCCCAGCACTCCTATCTGAATAAATCTTTCTTTTTCTCTACCAGTCATCGTGCACACTCAACTTTTTTTGATGTCCGTTAAGTAAGATATAAAATTTCAGCTAATATTGAAGAGATGGTTAACTTGCGTCATGAAGCTATACTTAGGAAATGTGATGTTTTTCCATATCCAAGAATTGGGGAATTCATGAAGATCTTAGAACACAACCCTCCTGAATATCAAGAGTCTACTATATCTTATAAATTTTAAGACTGCAATGGCAGCTACATTATATTTAAAAATCTTGAATTTTAGAACTCACATAGACTTGGGAACTCATTCAGTCTAACTTCCTCATTTTACAGAAGAGAAATCAGAGCTATTGATGTTAATGTACTAACATCATTAATGGATTTCATTCAGATGGCAGATGAACTCTGAAATGTATATTTTAGTGTAAATTTTTCAAATTCTTCTTTGGTGAACACAGCAATGTCCTAAATCACAAAAGCCTTCCAAAATACTGAAACTGATCTGTGGAGCCCATTGTGCCATTGGGTCAGTAAATAAATTGGGAGCTGATTCCATCTGTAAAAGCCTCTCAGTTGGCAACCATGACTACCTTCCACCTATTAAAATGGTCAGTTGACCTGATCATTTATAAAGGCTCTAATCTGAAAAACAAGGAAATTTCTATAAATCAAGTTGAAAAAAATGTTGACAGAGTATTGTGTTCTAAGATGGAGCATATTCTAAAATGGGGTGGATCATAACATAGGTTTGTGGCTCAGGGTTACCTCCAGGAAACACTCAAGGCTTCTGAAGTTTGATTAGTGAATCTAAGCAGAATATGTAACTTTCTAATCATAACAAACATAATGTTCAAAAAGAATACTACTTATTGGTTTTCAAGAGAATTCTACCTCAAGTGAAACTGATACAACATTTCTTGTAGACATGCACAAATTGTATACAGTGCCAGCTTTTATAACACTGAGAATAAATACACTACAAAGTTCTCAAAAGTTATCTTCAGATGTTTAATACCTGTATAATTGAGGAGACTTGTGGCTCTAGGTGCCTTATAGTATGTCACCATTTTATATAGCAACACTCCAAAGAAATCTGTCAAGTTTCGACTAAGTTTGTACAAGGCAAGACTCAGTGTGAAACCTATCTCAGATCACTTCAGACATTTTTAGCATACATATGAAGCTGGCCAGAGACAGAATGCCCACACCAGACCTACAGCATCTACCATCTGTAGCATATGTCATTGGTCAACTGTGCTTCAGACCGTGGGGGAAATATTCCTGAGATGTCGGTGATTTTCTAATTTGTAACAAACAGAGACATAGAAACAGGCCCAAAAGGGTCAGAACTTGAAGGGGGATTATTTCTTTTGTTCATTAATTTGTTTATGCAATAATCCCATATTAAGCACATTCATTACAAATACAAACTAGCAACTTAGATCTGGAACTTTCCATTGATAAGTTAACAGGTTATATAGTATAACCTTGTCTGTTTGAGATTTACTGAACTGGAAAAAGAAAATTTATTATTTCAGTGTAAAAATTGACTTAGAGAAAGAAAAATACATATTCTCAACGAGTTATTCATACTGTAGAAATTATTGAAACTGTTATTTAGGAACTATCACAAGACTGTGCTCTAAGATTTTCCCAATAAGGAAAATAAATCCTCCCCTGAGTCTCAAATCAAAACCAATAAGTTCAAGTACAAAGTCAACAAGTAAGGTCATCCCATCTGTGAAGATTTCTTTAAATAGTGACATAATACAAGGTGGATCCCTCCTATTACTTATTTAGTAATTTCATCTTAGCACATCTGAAATTTTAAGAAATAGTAATTTTTTTCTATGCCATCAAGTTTACTGGTTATTCATACATGAATAATATCAGAGGTAACAGATGCTACATTTAGGAAAAACAATGTCACATGCTATACCAGGAAGTTTTTAAAAGAAAAGAATGGTTTGGAAAAAATAGAACTCAACATCACATTAAAGAAATTTTTATTCTAAATATATTAGAGGAAGTATTTGGAGGGCATGGGCTCATATTTCTAGTTCAGAACTTCCTTTCAACTCTTTCTGCTCAGTCAACAAGTTTCTCATTCCAAAAACACGTCTAACCTCACCTAGGCTGTATAATTTTTCTAAAAGCACTCAGTTCTCAAAATGGCCAGTGTCCCAAACCTTTCTATTTGAAAAAAAAGGGCAAAAGACAAAGAAGAACTCAATCTAATCATCTGAATTTCTCTTTTTTCCTATCCAAGAATGAGAAGTATTTCAAAGTAAAAGGTTAGTGACATGTAGAAAAATCCTTGTGCCATAATGCACAGTATAGAAAATACTTAGGACACTTATAATACAATATTGTGTTACCATAAAATGTTTTATTTAAGTCCCTCATCTTTCTCAAAAATAAAAAAGCTTGGAAGAACCCAACAGAAAAAGACATCTTAACATCTTAACACTGATTAAGAAATGAAATTATAAAATAAAAACTTAAGTATTGAGGAGAAAGCAAATATTCTAAAAACATAATTGAGAGTGAAATTTATCTGTGATCATCCTGAGAGGTAGGGATAAAATAAGAAACACAATCACCTATGTTGACCCTTTGAATGTAGAAGTGGAAGCACATCAATTTCTTGACTAAAATAGTATTATTAATATCATCTAGGATTTTATACTGTGTGGCTCAATAGCTAATGTTCTTGACAATGGTTTTCCAAAAAATACAGAAGTCCTCTTTAAATGACTCTTTCTTATATAACCCCCAGCTTTCCAGAGAACACATCCTGGAGATAAAAATAGCGTCATGAGAAGAGTATTCTCCAATTCTATGCCAATTGAGAAAGTGCAACCCATGGTAAATTCCTCAACAAATGAAAAGTCCCCAGGAAGGGCCTTCTTGGCTACAATTTGCCATCCACAATTTTCTTTCTCTCCTGTTCTATAGTGACAGCTCTGTCACTGCTGAGGCCAAAAATGGTGGCTACATCACTGTAGCTCACAGAAGTGGCCATCACCAATGGTTAGCAAGGACATTAACGTTGTTGCTAAGAGTTGATGTCTGTCCTGAGACTGCCACCTTCCATTTGAATACACTAAGCTTGACTTTACCTTAGGGGCTTGCCCTAGCTATTCCTCTGCCTGGGAAGCTTTTTCCTCATGTCTTCATGTGGCTAACTCCCTCAGGAGCCCGTGTCTCTCCTCAGATAGCCTATGTTTCCCTGAACATGCTACCTAAAGTTATCATTATCCCCTAGTCCCTCTCTATCCCATAATCCTGTTTTATTTTGGACTTGGACCTAGTCACCAAAACAATCAATCACTCCTTCTTTCTGATTCTTCCTAGAGGACCAAAAAACAAAACCAATCAAATCAAAACAAACAAACAACAAGAAAAACACTTAAAGTTGGCCAAGTTAATGGGCAGATAGTGGGATGAGTTCCTCAAAGTTGTGCAGCATCAAATAAATAAAAGGCAGTCAGTGCCCTCCTTCTATCTGGTTTTGAAATTCAGGTTTACTTCCAATGGGTCCTGATTAGACCTTGTGCAGCAATATAGCAAAATGTTAAAAGGTAGCAAATATATTTCAGGAGGTTTTTCCCAAATTAAATATCTGCACAAGGGGCTTCCCTGGTGGTCCAGTGGTAAAGAATCTGCCTTGCAATGCAAGGGATGCAGGTTCGATCCCTGGTCAGGGAACTAAGACCCCACACATCACGGGGTAACTAAGCCTGCAGTGCCTCAACTACTGAGCTCACACACCTCAACTAGAGAGCCCACGTGCCGCAAACTACAGAGCCCACACGCTCTGGAACCCGTGCACCACAACTAGAGAGAAGCCCACACACCACAACGAAGAGCCCACGCGTCCCAACGAAAGATCCCACAGGCCTCAATGAAGATCCCACGTGCCGCAACTAAGAGCCAACGCAAGCCAAAAATAAATAAATAACTAAAACAAATAAATAATAAATCTTACCCAAAAAATCTGCGCAAATTAATAAGGTTAATGTACTACTAACCTCAAATTTTCCATTTGTCCCCAAAGTACGGTCAATTAAACATACTTTTTTAAAAGAAAAAGTGCTGATCTCTAGAACAGAGGTGTTGGCACATGTGGTACAAATAGGAAGAATTTCGACTGAAACAAATACATCTCTGAGAAACAGGCACTCTAAAACTTAGAGCAGTGAGGAATCCAGAAAGTTTGGTTAGGTGTGAGAGGAAGTTCTTTACTTAATGGCAAGCCAGAGCATGTGAAGATGGCAGAACTATTTCGTAAGATTACACAGTGGCTCCTTACAAACTGAAAGGATTATTTAGCCATAATCTCCGTACTTCCCAAAACAATGACACTGTGATTACAGCGCATGCCCAACACCGATAAGAATATTTTTATTACTCACCAAGCTGACCTCAAAAAGGTTCAGGATTCGTTTGCAGAATTTAAGACAAGATTTAAATAAGTAAATAAGTATTTGTTTAGGTTGTCCTTTTTGAATGTTGGCATGAAATTGAGGCTGGTTATGAAATGTTAATATGCTGACTGCCATGGTGTTACCTGAACTGGATGACCTGGCATTGCTATTGAAGTCTCAAGGCCACAACAAGGTATATTAAACTTTGGGAAATACAGCCACAGGACACACCAGCAGAACTTGCAAAACTCTGCTGTGATATCGCAAGGACTGTTTAGTTAGTATTTACAGTTGATGTTTCCCAGCCAAGTCTCTCAGTACAAAAAAGTAGACTTGGCATTGCAAGGACTCATCTACCCTCTCAGACTTCCAGCACCAAGTATTCACGAGACTTCATGACAGTAAACTTAATTTTTTTCCATTAATGTCTGTTACAAAATTGGTGAGTGACTTGAGGAAAATATTTTGACCAAATCTAAAGATCATAAACAAAAAAGAGTTGGTGGGGGGGGATTCAAATTACACTTTTTCCTATTTCCTAAATACAAATTTGTCCTGAGAAGTAGAATCAAACATCTTTAGTTTAAAAATAAAAACTAGGTTTAAAAAAAAAAAGAAAGATATACCATGCTCTTTGATAGAAAGGCAAAAGTATCAACTTGGATTTTTCCTAAATTAGTATGTAAATTTAGCTTAATTCTAATAATCATGCACATGGATTTTTAAAATTAGATAAACTAAATGAAAAAGAAAATAAAAAATTAGAAATAAAACAACAAAAACAACCACAAAATTTGATGAAATAACAATAGAATATTTCTATATGGTAAAAAAATATATGTGTGTATATATATATATATATAAAATCAAGTCAAAATGCTAAAAACAAACTGGAAATATTATTTGCAATTCATGTACACAATGGGGAAAGGACAGTCTCTTTAACAAATTGTGTTGGGGAAACTGGACAGCCACATGCAAAGGAATGTAACTGGACCACTATCTTACATTATACACAAAAATTAACTGAAAACGGATTAAAAACTTGAACCTAAGACCTGTATCCATAAAACTTGTAAAAGAAAACATAGTCGGTAAGCTCCTTGACACAGGTTTGGATGATGATTTTCTGAATCTGACACCAAAAGCTAAAGCAACCAAAGCAGAAACAAACAAGGGGGACTATATCAAGCTAAAGAGCTTTGGCACGGCAAAGGAAACCACCAACAAAATGAAAAGGCAACCTACTGAACAAATGAATGTATTTGCAATTCATATATCCGATAAGGGGTTAATATCCAAAATATATAAAGAACTCATACAACTTTATAGGAAAAACAATTTTTTAAAGAGCAGAAGATGTGAAAAGACATTTTTCCAAAGAAGACATACAGATGGCCAACAGGCACATGAAAACATGTTCATCATTAATCATCAGGGAGATGCAAATCAAAACCACAATGCAATATCACCTCACACCTGTTAGAATGGATATTATATCAAAGAGACAATAAATAACATGTTGGTGAGAATGTGGAGAAAAAGGGACTCTTGTGCACTACTGATGGGAAAGTAAATTGGTGCAGCTGCAGTGGAAAACTGTATGAAGTCTCCTTAAAAAATTAAAAATAGATCTACTGTATGATCCAGCAATTCCACTTCTGGGTATTTATCTGAAGAAAATGAAAAGACTAACTCAAAAAGATATATGTACCCTTGTGTTTATTGCAGCATTACTTACAATAGCCAAGATAACCTAAGTGTCCATCAAATGGATAACTGGATAAATAAAATGTGAGATATAAAATATATATATACACACACACACATCACACATGCGTGCGCATGCACACACGTGCACACAATGGAATATTACTCAGCCATAAAAAAGAAGGAAATCTTGCCATTTGCAACAACATGTATGAACCTTGAGGGCATTATACTAAGTGAAAGAAGTCATTCAGAAAATAGAAATACCATATGATTTCTTGTATATGTGTAATCCAAAAACAAAACAAACAAACAAAAAACCCCCACAAAAAACAAACTCATAAATGCAAAGGACAGATTGGTGGTTGCAAGAGCAGGAACAGGGGATGGGGAATGGGTGAAATGAGTGAAGGGGTCATTAAGTAATTTTTTATAAAAAGAAAAGTGGCATTCTTGGAATAGGCTGCATACTCACAAGAAGCAGAGAGATAAAAACACTAGATATACTTATTTATTGTGTGATGTGATACAAAATGGTTTGTGGAAAATGCTTTTGAGACACCATACCTATGGTGGTAAGGAACTAATTTTGGATCTAATCATCATTCTTTAGAAAAGACTGTAATCCAAGTTAGAGTTAAATAAATAAGTAACCTTAAAACAAAACTTTTTAAAACTCAGTACGGAAACTTACGTTATAACACAACACAACTGAGATTTTATGGATGTGGGTGGTTAAACATGTGGGCCACTGAAAATTTAGTTAATCTGAAAACTTTCAGAATATATTTCCTTATATGTATTTGTCCATAGTAGGGTTAAAGCTTTTAATCTGCAGTCTGTCTAGTGATCAGAGAGGTAATAGTTAAGGAAAAAAAAGAAAGAAAGAAAATGCCCAAAACAAACTGAGAATAATATTTGCAATTCATGTCAAAAAAAAGTCTAATTTCTCTAATACCAGGAGCTTCTAACTATCAATAAGAAAAGACCAACAAAAAGCAAGCAAAGTTTAGAAGCAGATTAGTCACTGAAGAATAAATACAAATGTCTCCTAAAAATATGAAAAGATCTTCAATAAAGAGTAATTTTAAAATGCTGAACTCTACTGAAATTCCATTTTTCACCCACCAGATTAGCAAAGTTCAAAAAGTTTGATGAGGTACAGTGATGGCAAGTATATAGTGAACCAGGAATTAAATTGCTGCTGGTGTGTAAATGAGTCCAAACTTCATGGAAAGCAATTGGCAATATCTATCAAAATTTACATGCACATACTTATGGAAATTCCGCCTCTAGGAATTCATCCAGTGGAAATACTTGCATATGTGCAAAACAATATTTACATAAAGATCTTCAGTGTAACATAGTTTGTATTAGCAAAAGTTTGGAAATTGCCATCAGTAGGGCATTGCTTAAATAAGTGACAAGTCATCTAAACCATGGCAGCACTCTTGCTTTTCTATATGATGATCGTTCTCCAACATCTGTTTGGCTAACAGGCCGTACTTCGCTAATCCTCTCCCCAGCCCTAGGAGATTAGTCTTGAAGTGTGCAAATCGATCATGGTCATTCCATTCTCCCTGTTGGAATACAATAAAACCTCCAGACCACTGTCTCTGGAGGAAACCAGTGGCTGGGGGATAGGAACTGAAAGGAGATTTACTTTTCTCTAAATGCCTCTTTGAACTTTCTGAATTTTTCAACAAGGACAAGTATGTATGAAAAAAAATACATAAAATTTGTAAATAACGTCATCTTCCATTTCTAATTAAGAAAACTGAGGCCTAAAAATTATATTTTTGAAGGTTTTGAAAGTAGCAGCAGAAATGAAGCCTAAGTCTATGTACTCTAGCTGTAAAGTGAGTCCCAGCAAGGCCCAGCCTATCTGGATATAAGGTCTGTTGTTATTTGCTTTAATATCATCTCTTTTCCCTGGTGAATATGCAGAACGGTTTAAAAACTGATAACCGTAAATTCAGGCAAAAGAGTTCAAATTCTGTCTCTGCCACTCCTTGAGAGCTATATGAGTTTAAACAGGTAATGTACTTATTTGCACCTCAGCTTATTCATCATCAAACAAGATAACAATGAAACCGCAGGGCTGTGAGTATTCAGTTACAGTTGACCCTTGAGCAACACAGGTTTGAACTGCAGGGGTCCATTTGTACGCGGATTTTTTTCAATAAACACGACAGTACTACTTACCCCTCCTTGGCTGAGTCTCCGCACGCAGAATCGTGGATGCGCCCACCTTGGGACTTAAGTAGCAGTGGCTTTTGATATCCATCGCGGGTCCTGGAACCAATCCCCCAAGATACCAAGGAAGGACTGTGGTTTAAATGAGATAAATTAGAAAAAGCTGTTAGCCTTGTGCTGGGCTTTAATGAGTGCTCTAGTGGACATTGGTTGTTGTAATGTGCTCACTTAGTGAAAGTAGATTCAAATGAAGTTTTGGTTCAATATTTTGGGAATTTCTCAGCACTCATTAAAATAATCTGAAATACCGCATCAGGGATCGTAAAACTAAGATTGGGATAACTCCTTTTAAATCAGCTAAAAGAGTATTCTGAGGAGTATTTCTCACACTTAAGCTTTGCCTGAACATTGGAATCACCTGAAGAGTTTTTTAAACTACTGATGCGTGAGTCCCACCTTCAGCGACTCTAATTTAATTGGTTTGGGCTGCAGTCTGGGCAGCAGAATTTTTAAAGAATTTTTAAAGGTCTAATGTGCAGCCAAGGTTGAGAACCACTGGCACAGACTCTTCATAAATCATCTGTTCTTAAGTTATAGCTATTCTCATGGTGTTGGTAGAGGTTTGAGGGCTTATATATTTCCCTCAAAGATTACAAGTTTCATCAGGACAAGAATTATCTCTTTCTTTTTCTTTTCAACCTCTGCTTTCTATTTTTCCTTTCATCTCATTAACTGCCCAGGTGAATCTTTATCTTCTTCTGTTGATTGATTGGCTATTAAAGATTGCAAACTCTGACAGCAGCTGGAAGCCTCCCTCCTTAAGAGTTTTCCTCAGGCTCTTTTCTGGGGCTAATGGCGGACTCCGGGAGGACTTATGCCAAGGAGTACTTCCCAGAACTTCCACTGCCAGTGTCCTTGTCCCTGCGGTGAGCCACCACCACCCTCCGCCTCTGCAGCAGACCCTCCAACACTAGTAGGAGAGGCCCTTTAATCATCAGCACAATGTATGGCACATGCAGAAATCGTTTAGACAAAAAAGTGTTTCAAGAGAGATTCCAGGAGAGGGGGAAGATGGTGGAGGAGTAAGACCCGGAGATCACCTTCCTCCCCACAGATACGTTAGAAATCAATCTACACGTGGAACAATTCCTACAGAACACCTACTGAACGCTGGCAGAAGACCTCAGACCTCCCAAAAGGCAAGAAACTCCCCACACACCTGGGTAGGGCAAAAGAAAAAAGAATAAACAGAGACAAAAGGATAGGAACGGGACCCGCACCAGTGGGAGGGAGCTGTGAAAGAGGAAAGCTTTCCACACACTAGGAAGCCCCTTCGCGGGCGGAGACTGCGGGTGGCGGAGGGGGAAAGCTTCGGAGCCACTGAGGAGAGCACAGCAACAGGGGTGCAGAGAGCAAAGCGGGGAGAATCCCACACAGAGGATCTGTACCACCAGCACTCACCTGCCCGAGAGGCTTGTCTGCTCACCCGCCGGGGCGGGCGGGGCTGGGAGCTGAGGCTCCGGCTTCGGTCGGAGCGCAGGGAGAGGACTGGGGCTGGCGGCGTGAACACAGCCTGAAGGGGGCTAGTGCGCCACAGCTAGCCGGGAGGGAGTCCGGGAAAAGTCTGGAGCTGCCAAAGAGGCAAGAGACTTTTTCTTCCCTCTTTGTTTCCTGGTGCGCGAGTAGACGGGATTAAGAGCGCTGCTTAAAGGAGCTCCAGAGACGGGCACGAGCCGCGGCTAAAAGCGCGGACCCCAGAGACGGGCAGGTGACGCTGAGCCTGCTGCTGCCACCGCCAAAAAGCCTGTGTGCGAGCACAGGTCACTATCCACACCCTCCTTCCGGGGTGCCTCTGCAGCCCGCCACTGCCAGGGTCCCGGGATCCAGGAACAACTTCCCCGGAAGAACGCACGGCGCGCCTCAGGCTGGTACAACGTCACGCCGGCCTCTGCCGCCGCAGGCCCGCCCCGCACTGCGTACCCATCCCTCCCCGCGCCCTAGAGTGAGCCAGAGCCCCCGAATCAGCGGCTCCTTTAACCCCGTCCTGTCTGACTGAGGAACAGACGCCCTCCGGCGACCTACACGCAGAGGCGGGGCCAAATCCAAAGCTGAGCACCGGGAGCTGTACGAACAAAGAAGAGAAAGGGAAACGTCTCCCAGCAGCCTCAGGAGCAGCGGATTAAACCTCCACAATCAACTTGATGTACCCTGCATCTGTGGAATACCTGAATAGATAACGAATCATCCCAAATTGAGGAGGCTGAGCCGTGTGGATGAAAGGCTCTTGGTGCTGCAGCCAGGAGTCAGTGCTGTGCCTCTGAGGTGGGAGAGCCAACTTCAGGACACTGGTCCACAAGAGACCTCCCAGCTCCACGTAATATCAAATGGCGAAAATCTCCCAGAGATCTCCATCTCAACACCAACACCCAGCTTCGCTCAACGACCAGCAAGCTACAGTGCTGAACACCCTATGCCAAACAACTAGCAAGACAGGAACACAACTCCACCCATTAGCAGAGAGGCTGCCTAAAATCATAATAAGTCCACAGACACCCCAAAACACACCACCAGACGTGGACCTGCCCACAGAAAGACAAGATCCAGCCTCATCCACCAGAACACAGGCACTAGTCCCCTCCACCAGGAAGCCTACAAAACCCACTGAACCAACCTTAGCCACTGGCATCAGACACCAAAAACAACGGGAACTACGAACCTGCAGCCTGCAAAAAGGAGACCCCAAACACAGTAAGATAAGCAAAATGAGAAGACAGAAAAACACACAGCAGATGAAGGAACAAGATAAAAACCCACCAGACCTAACGAACAGAAAATAGGCAGTCTACCTGAAAAAGAATTCAGAATAATGATAGTAAAGATCCAAAATCTTGGAAATACAATAGACAAAATGCAAGAAACATTTAACAAGGACCTAGAAGAACTAAAGATGAAACAAACAATGATGAACAACACAATAAGTGAGATGCAAAATACTCTAGACGGGATCAATAGCAGAATAACTGAGGCAGAAGAACGGATAAGTGACCTGCAAGATAAAATAGTGGAAATAACTACTGCAGAGCAGAATAAAGAAAAAAGAATGAAAAGAACTGAGGACAGTCTCAGAGACCTTTGGGACAACATTAAACGCACCAACATTCGAATTATAGGGGTTCCAGAAGAAGAAGAGAAAAAAAAAGGGACTGAGAAAATATTTGAAGAGATTATAGTTGAAAACTTCCCTAATATGGGAAAGAAAATAGTTAATCAAGTCCAGGACACACAGAGAGTCCCATACAGGATAAATGCAAGGAGAAACACGCCAAGACACATATTAATCAAACTGTCAAAAATTAAATACAAAGAAAACATATTAAAAGCAGCAAGGGAAAAACAACAAATAACACACAAGGGAATCCCCATGAGGTTAACAGCTGATCTTTCAGCAGAAACTCTGCAAGCCAGAAGGGAGTGGCAGGGCATATTTAAAGTGATGAAGGAGAAAAACCTACAACCAAGATTACTCTACCCAGCAAGGATCTCATTCAGATTTGATGGAGAAATTAAAACCTTTACAGACAAGCAAAAGCTGACAGAGTTCAGCACCACCAAACCAGCTTTACAACAAATGCTAAAGGATCTTCTCTAGGCAAGAAACACAAGAGAAGGAAAAGACCTATAATAATAAACCCAAAACAATTAAGAAAATGGGAATAGGAACATACATATCGATAATTACCTTAAATGTAAATGGATTAAATGCTCCCACCAAAAGACACAGACTGGCTGAATGGATAGAAAAACAAGACCCATATATATGCTGTCTACAAGAAACCCACTTCAGACCTAGAGACACATACAGACTGAAAGTGAGGGGATGGAAAAAAATATTCCATGCAAATGGAAACCAAAAGAAAGCTGGAGCAGCAATTCTCATATCAGACAAAATAGACTTTAAAATAAAGACTATTAGAAGGGACAAAGAAGGACACTACATAATGATCAAGGGATCGATCCAACAAGAAGACATAACAATTGTAAATATTTATGCACCCAACATAGGAGCACCTCAATACATAAGGCAAATACTAACAGCCATAAAAGGGGAAATCCACAGTAACATATTCATAGTAGGGGACTTTAACACCCCACTTTCACCAATGGACAGATCATCCAAAATGAAAATAAATAAGGAAACACAAGCTTTAAATGATACATTAAACAAGATGGACTTAATTGATATTTATAGGACATTCCATCCAAAAACAACAGAATACACATTTTTCTCAAGTGCTCATGGAACATTCTCCAGATAGATCATATCTTGGGTCACAAATCAAGTCTTGGTAAATTTAAGAAAATTGAAATTGTATCAAGTATCTTTTCCGACCACAACATTATGAGACTAGATATCAATTACAGGAAAAGATCTGTAAAAAATAGAAACACATGGAGGCTAAACAATACACTACTTAATAACGAAGTGATCACTGAAGAAATCAAAGAGGAAATAAAAAAATACCTAGAAACAAATGACAATGGAGACACGACAACCCAAGACCTATGGGATGCAGCAAAAGCAGTTCTAAGACGGAAGTTTCTAGCAATACAGTCCTACCTTAAGAAACAGGAAACGTTCGAATAAACAACCTAACCTTGCACCTAAAGCAATTAGAGAAAGAAGAACAAAAAAACCCCAAAGTTAGCAGAAGGAAAGAAATCATAAAGATCAGATCAGAAATAAATGAAAAAGAAATGAAGGAAACAATAGCAAAGGTCAATAAAACTAAAAGCTGGTTCTTTGAGAAGATAAACAAAATTGATAAACCATTAGCCAGACTCATCAAGAAAAAAAGGGAGAAGACTCAAATCAATAGAATTAGAAATGAAAACAGAGAACTAACAACTGACACTGCAGAAATACAAAAGATCATGAGAGATCATTACAAGCAACTCTATGCCAAAAAAGTGGACAACCTGGAAGAAATGGACAAATTCTTAGAAATGCACAACCTGCCGAGACTGAATCAGGAAGAAATAGAAAATATAAACAGCCCAATCACAAGCACTGAAATTGAAACTGTGATTAAAAATCTTCCAACAAACAAAAGCCCAGGACCAGATGGCTTCATAGGCAAATTCTATCAAACATTTAGAGAAGAGCTAACACCTATCCTTCTCAAACTCTTCCAAAATATAGCAGAGGGAGGAAAACTCCCAAACTCATTCTATGAGGCCACCATCGCCCTGATACCAAAACCAGACAAGGATGGCACAAAGAAAGAAAACTACAGGCCAGTATCACTGCTGAACATAGATGCAAAAATCCTCAACAAAATACTAGCAAACAGAATCCAACAGCACATTAAAAGGATCATACACCATGATCAAGTGGGGTTTATTCCAGGAATACAAGGATTCTTCAATATACGCAAATCAATCAATGTGATACACCATATTAACAAATTGAAGGAGAAAAACCATATGGTCATCTCAATAGATGCAGAGAAATCTTTCAACAAAATTCAACACCCATTTATGATAAAAACTCTCCAGAAAGTAGGCATAGAGGGAACTTTCCTCAACATAATAAAGGCCATATATGACAAACCCACATCCAACATCATCCTCAATGGTGAAAAACTGAAAGCATTTCCACTAAGATCAGGAACAAGACAAGGTTGCCCATGCTCACCACTCTTATTCAACATAATTTTGGAAGTTTTAGCCACAGCAATCAGAGAATAAAAGGAAATAAAAGGAATCCAAATCAGAAAAGAAGTAAAGCTGTTACTGTTTGCAGATGACATGATACTATACATAGAGAATCCTAAAGATGCTACCAGAAAACTACTAGAGTTAATCAATGAATTTGGTAAAGTAGCAGGATACAAAATTAATACACAGAAATCTCTGGCATTCCCATACACTAATGAAAAATCTGAAAGTGAAATCAAGAAAACACTCCCATTTACCACTGCAACAAAAAGAATAAAATACCTAGGAATAAACCTACCTAAGGAGACAAAAGACCTGTATGCAGAAAACTATAAGACACTGAAGAAAGAAATTAAAGATGATACAAATAGATGGAGAGATATACCATGTTCTTGGATTGGAAGAATCAACATTGTGAAAATGACTCTACTACCCAAAGCAATCTACAGATTCAATGCAATCCCTATCAAACTACCACTGGTATTTTTCACAGAACTAGAACAAAAACTTTCACAATTTGTATTAAACAAAAAAGACCCCGAATAGCCAAAGCAATCTTGAGAACGAAGAATGGAGCTGGAGGAATCAGGCTCCCTGACTTCAGACTATACTACAAAGCTACAGTAATCAAGACAGTGTGGTACTGGCACAAAAACAGAAAGATAGATCAATGGAACAGGATAGAAAGCCCAGAGATAAACCCACGCACATATGGTCACCTTATCTTTGATAAAGGAGGCAGGAATGTACAGTGGAGAAAGGACAGCCTCTTCAATAAGTGGTGCTGGAAGAAAACTGGACAGGTACATGTAAAAGTATGAGATTAGATCACTCCCTAACACCATACACAGAAATAAGCTCAAAATGGATTAAAGACCCAAATGTAAGGCCAGAAACTATCAAACTCTTAGAGGAAAACATAGGCAGAACACTCTATGACATAAATCACAGCAAGATCCTTTTTGACCCACCTCCGAGAGAAATGGAAATAAAAACAAAAATAAACAAATGGGACCTAATGAAACTTCAAAGTTTTTGCACAGCAAAGGAAACCATAAACAAGACGAAAAGACAACCCTCAGAATGGGAGAAAATATTTGCAAATGAGGCAACTGACAAAGGATTAATCTCCAAAATTTACAAGCAGCTCATGCAGGTCAATAACAAAAAAACAAACAACCCAATCCAAAAATGGGCAGAAGACCTAAATAAACATTTCTCCAAAGAAGATATACAGACTGCCAACAAACACATGAAAGAATGCTCAACATCATTAATCCTTAGAGAAATGCAAATCAAAACTACAATGAGATATCATCTCACACCAGTCAGAATGGCCATCATCAAAAAATCTAGGAACAATAAATGCTGGAGAGGGTGTGGAGAAAAGGGAACACTCTTGCAATGCTGGTGGGAATGTGAATTGGTACAGCCACTATGGAGAACAGTATGGAGGTTCCTTAAAAAACTACAAATAGAACTACCATATGACCCAGCAATCCCACTACTGGGCATATACCCTGAGAAAACCATAATTCAAAAAGAGTCATGTACCAAAATGTTCATTGCAGCTCTATTTACAATAGCCAGGAGATGGAAACAACCTAAGTGTCCATCATCGGATGAATGGATAAAGATGTGGTGGGCTTCCCTGGTGGCGCAGTGGTTGGGAGTCCACCTGCCGATACAGGGGATGCGGGTTCGTGCCCCGGTCTGGGAGGATCCCATGTGCCGTGGAGCTACTGGGCCCGGGAGCCATGGCCACTGAGCCTGCGCGTCCAGAGCCACAGCTCCGCAACGGGAGAGGCCACAGCAGTGAGGGGCCCGCATACTGCAAAAAAAAAAAAAAAGAAAAAAGAAAAAGGAAGATGTGGCACATATATACAATGGAATATTACTCAGCCATAAAAATAAACGAAATTGCGTTATTTGTAGTGAGGTGGATGGACCTAGAGTCTGTCATACAGAGTGAAGTAAGTCAGAAAGAGAAAGACAAATACCGTATGCTAACACATATATGGAATATAAGGAAAAAACAATGTCATGAAGAACCTAGGGGTAAGACAGGAATAAAGACACAGACCTACTAGAGAATGGACTTGAGGATACGGGTAGGGGGAAGGGTAAGCTGTGACAAAGAGAGTGGCATGGACATATATACACTACCAAACGTAAAATAGATAGCTAGTGGGAAGCAGCCACATAGCACAGGGAGATCAGCTCGGTGCTTTGTGACCACCTGGAGGGGTGGGATAGGGAGGATGGGAGGGAGGGAGACGCAAGAGCGTAGAGATATGGGAACATATGTATATGTATAACTGATTCACTTTGTTATAAAGCAGAAACTAACACACCATTGTAAAGCAATTATACTCCAATAAAGATGTAAAAAGAAAAATTTTTTAATTAAAAAAAAAAAGAGTTTTCCTCCTCAGGTGGTTACCTGCTTAGTGAGAACCACATCAGGTGGGGCACATCTGCCACACTGCTAGGGCTCCTTCTACAGGCAAATATTTCCGAGATGCATCTGGTTCTCAGCCAAAGCAGTCAAGTTCCCTGTTGTTTTTCCTTTCCTCCCATTTGTTTTCAACTTTTACTGAATTAAACAATGATGCACATGAAACCGTGCCCGGAAGTAACTATCTTGGTTCTTGCCTTCAGGCGTTTAGGGAAGGAGTGTGATACAGCAGAAGAGCACTGGATTTGAAGTCAGGGTGTGGGTTCAAGTCCTGGTCTACCACTTACGCTGAACAATCACTTTGCATCATTGCTAGGTCTCAAATTCCTAATGCATGAGATGGGTAATAATAATATAGGGTTGTTAGGATAATGAGATTAGGTGTCTGGAAAGCACTTTATAAAATATAAAGCATGTTTCAAATAATAATTATTATGATTGTGAAAGGAATAAGTGAAAACCTTAGGCAAAGGATTAAATCGGTTCCATATAACAATTATTTAGCATCCCTCATTTAGAAGAGAAATAATTTCCCTTAAGTCTTTCCTTGTTTGCCAAATCTATCAGATCCTACATCCCTGTCTAAAATTTAACGTGGTTACCCTTATTCCCAACCCTGTAAAATTTGTCATCTAAACACAAAGCAACTATGTCATTGTTGAGATATTCCTTTTCCCAGTGAACTCTTAGAAGGAAGATATGATGTAAAAAGCAAAGGGAAGGCAGCTAGTAGGCATTCGCTCATTTATTCATTCCGCAGGTGTGTACTGAGAACCTGCCATGTGTCTTGAGAGCCTGCCGGGTGGACAGGGCTATGTGAGGAACTGTGGTGAAGTACCAACCAGGACGAGCGGGGGAAAAGTGATAAATGTTACAACTAGGAAAGATGGCGATCATGAGCAGGAAACCTCACGGAGTCAAAAACTATAGAAGTGGGCTTCCCTGGTGGCGCAGTGGTTGAGAGTCCGCCTGCCGATGCAGGGGACACAGGTTCGTGCCCCGGTCCGGGAAGATCCCACACGCCGCGGAGCAGCTGGGCCCGTGCGCTGAGCCTGCGCGTCCGGAGCCTGTGCTCCGCAACGGGAGAGGCCACAACAGTGAGAAGCCCGCGCATCGCAAAAAAAAAAAAAAAAAAAAAAAAAAAAAAACACTATAGAAGTGAAGCTTGAATTCACCGTCCAAATGGGGCTGGGCAGGATTGGTGCCCAGGCATGGAGAACAGGAAGGTCTGGGTGAGAGAGAGTACGGTTCATTAGAATAGCTGAAAGAAACTGAGCATACCTGGAGTGTGTGAGAGGGAAAGTGGTGAGAGAAGAGGCTGGAAGGGTAAACAGGAACCCTAAACCTTGGAACCCCTGTCAAGGGATTTGGATGGTATCCTAGGGGCATTGGGAAATCATTAGAAGATTTGAAACAAGAGTGGGAACCTCAGATTTCTAGGGGTTTTTTTGTGGGTTTTGCTCTGTTTGGTTGCAGTTTGGAGCATGCTTTTGAGAGAAGGAACGAGGCGAGGAAACTGGTTGTAATACTCCAGGGGGAAAATGCTTGTGATCTAGTCTTGTGACAAATGGAATCAGAGAAAGGAAGGGAGCATTCTTCCTAAAACTCAAATCTGATGATGTCACTCCCACACTTGAAACTCTTCAAACTTTTCCCATTGTCCTTAGGATAAACTTTCAAAAACTCTTAAGACAGCTTAAAGGGCCCTTCACGTTCTGGAACCCCCTTCCTCCCCGCTTACACACCGACCCTCTCTGCTCCTTGTATGTACTAAGCTCTTTGGACCTTGAGGTCTATTACACATAAGCCGCCTAGAAACTTCATAAACTGTTTGGTTTACTGAGGAATAAATGAATGAAGTGAATGACTTAAGAGATGTGTATCAGTTAGGCTTGTAATTGATAAAACTCGGAGGGGAGAAGGACATCAAGGATGAAACAGATGGTTCTGGCTTGAGTAACTGGTTGGTTTAGGGAACCTCTGAAGAAGAGGCAGAGAAGATCGTTCAGTTTGGCTTATATTGAGCTTGAGATGGCTGCAAGTTATCCAAGAGGCGATCCTAAACAGGCTATTGGACCTCAGTACTTAACATACACCTGATTCTGTGCCAGGCACTTTCACACCTATTATCTCCTGTAATTAACTAAAGCCAAATGTAAGTGAAAAACAATTAACTATATGATCTAATTTTAAAACAGGCGCTGCACTAATTATGTTAATCCAGACTATGAGTAGCCCACATCTATTCATCTGGGGAAATGAGAAATTTATCCCTGGAGGAGTTTTAAACTATTGATTTCAATCACTTCATTTCCAAAGTATCCCTATGGCACAATTATGGGAAGACTTAAAAAACAAAAACAAGCGTAGATGGGTTGGCGAATAATTTTATTCCCATGGAGCCATTTTAGCCTGTCCCAGTCTTTTGCATGAGTAATCGTGGGGCCCAGCTCATTTTAAATAAGCCCAACAGAGGTAAAGAGGAAAATGCCCCACCACCTTCAGCTCAGCCAACATTCTGCATTCCATACCACCGTCAACACCAGTCCCTGCAAGGGTTCTCCCTTCCTGCTTTTGACAAAGTATTAAAATCCAGACCTGTGAAATATTTCTTCTACCTGGTTTATATATTTTATGTATCTTTGTTTCATCTCCAGGTGCAACATTAGCATTCCAGAATACATTTCCACTGCATCCTTCAAACCTGCGGACTCTAAGTTCCCCAGCAATAGAACCAAGCTCCTTGCTCCATAATATTTTAAAACAATGTTTCTCAAAATATGATCTATAGCTCAGCACACTGGAATCAACAGGGCTGATTTCTTAAAACACAGACTTGGGTCCTTACCCCCAGATCTACTAAATCATCATTTCTCAAGGCAGAACCCAGGAATCTGCATTTGTAAAAAGCTACCCAGGTGCCATATATTCACACTATAGTTTAAGAATTCGGATAATTTTTCTTAAGTAAGGTAGACAATTCTCACTACACATCTTGCTATCAGAAATAGTTATGCCTTCTCACAGAGAAGTAACATACCAGAACAATAAATACGTTCAATAAGTTAATAAAAATTTGAATCCACAAGTAAAAACAAGAGACTGTTTTAACACTCTGAATTGGACTCCTTGAAAGAAAATTTTAGAAGATTTTACCCACCTACTGTTGCCACTAGAATAATTGCTGGAGAACAAATATTTTACACAGAACTACTAAATACCAGGTAAGTGTTCACTGATTACAAAAAAGTAAGCTAAGTAAAGGGGGTACTTTATTTATTTTTTTAATTTTATTTCATTTTTTTTATACAGCACGTTCTTATTAGTTATCTATTTTATACGTATTGGTGTATATATGTCAATCCCAATCTCCCAATTCATCCCACTAAAGCAGGTACTTTATAATTAAGGTATCTTATTGAGATTAGGGAAGATTCACGTTACAGAGTAATTCCTGTGTTATGAGGGTTTTGTTTTTAGATTCTGTTTTGTTTTGTGCATATTTGTTTGGTTTTTGGTAAGTGCTTTTCAAAGACGTTTTCTAAAAGGAATGGCAGAATTGACTCACTGAATTAAACCCTCAACTACTGCCCACAAACCTTCATTCAATGTCTGTATCTTTCCCATAGAAAGATTCTGTGCGTGTGTGTTTATATATATATTTAATACTCAACCTAAATACAGATATTTCAGTGTGTTTAAAACTCTTGTTTTCCGAGACAAATAAATACTGTTATTTGAGAGATGCTGGACAAACAGAGATATGTGAGACTTAATCTCTGCGTTTCTCTGCATTTTTTAAATTTGAAAAAGAGAAGACAAAATCACTTGTGAACATTTTCATTCACAAAGCTGCAGTCTTTCTTTTATTATTCAGATATTGAAAGGTTAATTTTTAAGTACTTTTCGTTTGCGAAATAAATAGAAAATTCTATTATCCATCAATTAAACATAGGTAAGAAGTAACAGACTTTGAACAGAGGAGAGATACATATTATGCATGCAAGGAAAATTAAAACTCGAGATGCTGCCGGGGTGCGGGGCACGTGCTTTGATGTACAAAAGAACCATTGTTCGTGTGGGACAAAACCTCCCCAGTATGGAACAGAGATAAAAAGGCGGGAGTTTCTAGCAGATCAAGGTCAACTGAGATCTATGAATAACATAAATGCTATTAATCTAGTACCGAATGAATCACGGGAGTTCAGCAGGGTATGGTTATGTGGCAGAGTTCGTGGCAGGAGTGTTTTATGTCACTTTTGTATTAGATAATGAGCATATTCATCCAGATTCCTAAATACCATCCAAACTGGCACAGAAGAAGCCTTAAGGAGCTTGAGAGAACAAATCAAAGAACTAGATCTGAAGCTCAGAAAGGTAATAGGGATGTTCAAACAGTGCGGCAAGTTATGTTTGCAGGCATCCGTACAATCTCACCCTGCAGGAAATAGCGTGAGAAAGGATTTCTTAGTTGGATGGCTAGCAGCTTATTATGTATAATGTTGCCTCCCTCATTATGTCCTAGTTTAATACTTAGAAACGATGCAGACAGTAATACCTTAAAAGACTGGATGCTGGAAAACATGGAATTCTTTTCCTCTGATGACTAATTTAAAATACAAAATGAGCTACTTCTTTCTTCGGGGAAACATTATAAAATCAGTAAGTATCATTCTGTTTTTTTCAAATTAGAATCTACCTAAACGCTTGGGATTCCTTTCATCTAAGTCTTACTGAAATATATATTTATTATATATATATATATATGTTTATTTATTTACATTCCACATCCATTTATATTTTTTAGTCTTTATTGGAGCATAGTTGATTTACAATGTTGTGTTAGTTTCTGCTGTACAGCAAAGTGAATCAGCCATACATATACATATATCCACTCTTACTTAGACTCTCTTCCCATATAGGTTATCACAGAGTATTGAGTAGAGTTCCCTGTGCTATACAGTAGGTCCTTATTAGTTACCTATTTACATATAGTAGTGTGCATATGTCATATATATGTGTATACATATACATATATATATAGTAGTTTGTATATGTCAGTGTGTATACTTATATTTTAAAAGCACAATTAAAGGAGTTGAAAAAAGGAAAAAAAGAGTTGAAAAGGAAGGAGAACTGGGCAGAAAACAGAGGACTTGTAACTGGTGGTAGTAAACTCATCCAACAGAAGATAGGAAGGAAACAAAAGAAAGAGAAATAAGAATAAAAGAAAGTAAAAGTAAGGAAATAATATAAAGATGAATTTTTTTAAAGTAGACTGCAAAGTAGTACACCCTTCACTAAGGGACTGCATTTCCATCTACCCAATGGAGCATAAAACCTTATAGAAATACATTAAAAACTCACAAAAAGCAAGCACCACAGAAGACTGGCCCATGATGACATCTTAATTTGAACACAGCTGGCCACATGTACTGAGCTCCTACCACTTAGACCCTGTTTCCACTTTATTCATTCTTTTATTCAATAAATATTAAATGCCTTGAATTGGGCATTGAGGACACTGCAGTGAACAAGACATACATAATTCCTGCCTCATAAAGCTTGTTGCTTTAAGATTGATTTCGGTGGTTAAAGAGGGTTGAATAGTGTTCTCCAAAAATTCACATCTATCCAGAATCTCAGAATGTGACCAACGGGAAATAGGGTCTTTGTTAGGATTTTGAGATTAAGTCAACCTGGATTCAGAGTGGGCCCTAAGTCCAAGGACTGGTGTCCTTACAAGAGGAGCAGATGTAGAGACACAGAGAAGGTGGCAGAGGGAAGGTGGAGGCAGAGATTGAAGTGATGCATCTACAAGGCAGGGAAAGTCGAGAACTGCCAGCCGCCCCCAGGAGCTAAGAGGGCAGCACGGGATGGTTCTCCCTCTGCTTGCAGAAGGAACCAGCCCCGCTGACTCCTTGATTTCAGACTTCCTGGCCTCTAGAACTGTGAGAGAATGAATTTTTGTTGTTTTAAGCCACCCAATCTGTGGTCATTTGTGATGGCAGCCCTAAGAAACTCAGATAGTGATGCACAGAATTAATGCAGACGTCAAAACCCAGACTACAGTACCACTGAACATGTGAGCAGCCAGATGAAACAAAAATGCAGACATCAACAGAATCCTTAATAAAGGAACCAAAGAATGAAGGTGGGCTCGCCAACAGAAGGGACTTTAAGATCATCTAGCATCATCCTGTTCATTTTAGAGCTGAAGAAACTGAAGGGATCTGTCCTTTGGCTTCCTTTCTCCTTCATCTCAAGTGAGATGTAGATGGTCTCTTCTGTGTCAGGCAGGAAAACTCTGGCTGGCTGACACCCCGAATGATTCAGCTGGATTCCCAGGGAGTGGGAAGTTCTCACCAGTAAGAAGGTAACTATAAAATGCTTTTATTCTAGAGCACTTAACCTGTAGGTCACAATGGGAGAAGCAAGAAATATGGACTCCCTGTCCTTTAGAAACACATCCACAATCCCAAATATGAGACCTGTTACATTTAAGCTATAAGTCAAACAAGTATATTTTTGGTTCCTTGGGTTAAAACTAAAGGCTTAAAACAAGGCAGAAGGAAGGGCAAGTGTAGAATATTTCCACCAGTGGCATTTAAAACGAGGGCAGGATGTTGCTATCTGGCTGATAGCAGACCAGTTCTATCAAACCAGAAAAGCCGGACAACACACACACACACGCACACACACACACACACACGCACACACACGCACACGCACACACACACACGCACACACACACACACAGCCTATTTAATTATGTTGAAGGACTACGAAAGTAGCCAAAAGCTTGAGGGGGTCAAGATCCTTGGTAGAAGGAAAGTTAATTGAGAAGCCGGAGAGAAAGTGGCTGCTGAGATGCAAAGAAACTGAGCACAACAGTGAACGGTCTCATGGGACAGGAGAGTCAACAACGGGAGCTCAAGACCATCAGGAGACCCAAGGTGTGAGGAACCAAGATCCTAGAGAGAAGGGAAACACAGGAAAATAAGCCGCTTTTGCTCTTGAGACACTCATCCATTCGTCTGTGGTGCAGTCCAAGAGATGAGGATGTAGATCCAAAAGGTGCTTTGCTAAGTGGCTGAAACACTGAGCAGAGCTATTGGCAGCCTTACTGCACTGGGAGATCAAAAAAATAAAAAAAAAAGAGTATGGGGGCTGCCAACGTGGAGGTGCCCAGGCAAACATTTCAGGGTTTCAAGTGAGATTTCCTACACCTTCAAGTAAGGGCAAACGCCAAGTAGAGACGCCTTAAAGATTGGAACTCGGCCCCAAGTCAGCTTGTTCCCTAATTGGTTTAAGGTGATCTGCTTGTCTACTACCTGCCTTCCAGAATCTAAAGAAATTCTCTCTGAAGAAAGAGAACATCTTTGATCCTTTCTACAGTTTTTCACATGTGAGGTCCAGCCTTCCCTGGAAGGTGAGCAGACACACTCGAGAGAGAGAACTAGAAGGAAAGAAACCATCATGGAACCAGACCCAGTTACGATTCGGATATGGAAAGGATCAGACCCAAACTTTAAAACCAGAGCAGATTTGCACATCCCTTTACCACAGACAGTCCACAAAGCACCACAGACAAACTTGTAGTGCACGAAACTAGAATGGGACCTAGCTAAGCATCTTGGTGACTCAGAAACTTCTCCTCTGAAGGCTGTTGTCCTGAGGGAGAAGAGGGAACTCTGAACCATTGGGAACCATTGCCCCAGAGGCTCAGTCCTGTACCCCCTTAGTGGCTGAAGCCAGTATTTCCCCAAATACTGCCAACCTGGCAGTCTGCATAAGGGATATGCAGACCAAGTCCTGGAACAGGGATATCCTTGAGGTAACAGCTTCTGGGACCAAGACAAGCAGGCAGAAAGGAAAGTGAGGGGGCCCCTGGCTTTCCCCACTGGCAGCATCAGAAAGGCTCCGAACAGAGAGAGGAGCTCTGATGCTGACAGGGGCCAACCTGGGAGGGAACCACTGGCTCCACGGTACCAGGACAGGCGACGGGCTTTGCTCTGGTCACTCACGTCTATGCTCTGAGTGTCTTTGCATGCTAAAAACCAAGGACAGGGCTTTTGTCCTCTCTCTCCCTTCCCCTAATGACTTTTAGTGGTGAAGCAGTTAAGGCAGTATTCCTCCTCTTGGCTGGGACTTTGCATTTTTTACTGGCACCGTCTTATCCCCAGAGACAATAGCAGATTGTGTGCCGTGTTCGCAGAGGGATCTTGTCCTGGCAGGCAGGCTTCCAGTCAACACGCTTAACATCCTCTGCAGAGACCGTGCCGCGTGCCTTGTTCCAACCTGACTTTCAAGTGTCTTTTATAAAGACAATCATCCTAATCACAACGGGCAACTGCGTGAGGAAATTGCACAGATCTGAAACCAAAAATATTCCTAAGAAAGTTTGAGGGAGAAGCAAAGAGAGAGAGAGGATGCCCCAAAGGGTAGTAGGGAAGGTGGCCTCGACTGAAATCCTGGGACCAAAATGCTCCTGACCTCCTGCCTGTTCCCTGATTAGAAAAAGCCCTTCTCTTCCTCATACCTCTGACCTGGTTAACAGCCCTAAACAGCTTTCTGTTGGGTAATTTTAACCACAGCCATCACCCAGGTGAGGAGCTTTCCTGGCAGAAAGGTAAGAAATTTCAAGATACGCAGAACTGCCAACCAGGGCCCGAGGGTCTGTGTCCCCGACCAGCAGCCACGCCCTGAAACCACAGTTCCTCCCCAACAGCCAGGGGGAAAGCACCCCACAGGTCACCCCCAGGAAAGGCTCTCTCGGGCGACGAGAAATATGAACTAAGAGAAACAATGACTAAAGCCCTCGTATAGTCACAGTTCATAAAGCACAAAGCATTCTGGACTTCCATATTTCAAAAACTTATGTGAAGAAGACAGATTTTAAACATAAGGAGACAAATTCATCAAGGTAAAGCAGCTTGCCAGAGGTCACGTGGCTGGAAGATGACAAAGCTGGTTATTCAAATAAACTTTCTGGGGGAGAAAAGACAAATCCGTCACACAGAAAAATTCCCAAATAATTTACAGAGATGCTCTGCCCTCGAGGAGGTGGCACGTAACTGCCCACACCGTACGTGTGGGCTGAGCACCGTGACGACCTTCCAGGAGGACGGCGTGGGATCGTGAGGGTAAGTTCACCGTGGAGAAACCTGACACAACCTCCGCCATCAGGTGGTCAATGGCAACATCAACTCTGATAAGTCACAAGGATTGGATGTGATGAGAATGGCACTTTACCTCTGTGGTCTGCCTCCCAAAAACCCATCAACCCAGTCCAATCGTGAGAAAAACAGCAGACAAATTCCAACTGAGGGGCATTCTACAAACAAACACCTGACCAGCACCTTCTCAAAACTGTCGAGGTCAGCAAAGACATGGAACGTCTAAGAAAGTGTCTCAGCCTAGAGGAGCCTAAGGAGACATGATGATTAAGTGTACTGTGGTATTCTAGACAAAATCTAGACGGGAAAAGGTCATGAGGTGAAAACTAAGGAAATCTGAATAAATTATGGACTTCGGTTAATGATAATGTATCAATAGTGGTGCATGAATGGTAACAAATATACCATGTTAATGTAAGATGTTAACAATAGGAGAAACTGTGTGCCAGGTAGATAAGAAAGCTCAGTAGTATCGTCTCAATTTTTCTATAAATCTAAAACTGTTCAAAAATTAAAATTTCACTTGACTAAAATGCCCGAATATCTCTGCCTAACATCTTTCTATAACAGTACACAGTTGTGTCTCTTATTAAGCAAGCATTTTCTTGGTATGTAACTCAGTTAATTAAGTCTAGCTCCCTGACCAGACACTAGATTCTGAGAAAGCAGGACCACGCCTGGTTTTGCCGAGCATTTGACCCCTACCATTTTGCACAGTGGCTGGCCCCTAGTAGGTGCTCAATAATGCTGAATGAATGAAACTAGTTCCAAGGGTGTTTAGAACAGCTTTCTCTAAACACATTAAATTCAAACATTCAAAGCTAGGGCAGAAAGGATGCTAAAATATTTAAAGTAGCAAAACAAGAAAACAGGATCCCAGCACTGATTTTAATTAAGGTATTAATTCTGATGGTGGGGATTAACATGGACATTTAAGAACGAAGCACAAAAATATCAAAACACTTAACACACACACACACACACACACACAAAAAGAGCAAAGCACAAACCATATGATCCAGCAATCCCATTCCTGGGCATACATCCTGAATAGATAAAAACCCTAATTCAAAAAGATACATGCACCCCAATGTTCATAGCAGCACTGTTCACCACAGCCAAGACACAGAGACAGCCCAAGTGCCTATTGATAGATGATTGGTTTAGGATGTGGTGTATATATATATATATATATATACATATATATAATAGAATATTAGTCATAAAAAAGGCATGAAATATTGCCATTTGCAGCAACATAGATGGACCTAGAGAATATCATACTAAGTGAAGTCAGACAGAGAAAGACAAATATCATATGATATCACTTATATGTGGAATCTAAAAAATAATACAAACAAATCTATATACAAAACAGAAGTAGATTCACAGAACTAGAAAACAAACTTATGGTTACCAAAGGAAAAAGGGAGGGGGAAAGGGATAGACCAGGAGTATGGGATTACCAAATTCAAACTACTGTACACAAAATAGATAAGCAACGAGGATTTATACAGGGAACTATATTCAATATCTTATAATAACCTATCATGGAAAATAATCTGAAAAAATATATATATGTATAACTGAATCACTTTGCTGTATACCTGAAACGAATACAATATTGTCAATCAACGATATTTCAATAAAAAATAAAAAATTTTAAAAAGAGCAAAGCACAAACTAGAGCAAGGTTACAAACATGAGTTGGAGCCCACATTACAAAGAAGAGGAATCAAAGAGTCAATGAACTTCAAGATACATACAAACAATCTGGTATCCCATTAAAAGTCAGTGGGATCCATGTGTACTCACAGAAATACAGCATTTGTAGGCCTGAAAGCTATCCTTTCACTTTCTTGGCTTCTGGGCTTTATTCAAAATTCTTTGTACAGTCTGAGTTTCCCTACAGAAAGAAGACAAAATATTTAAATGGTTACAGAATAGATAATCACCCCATGAAGAAAAGTTAAGAAGTTGAGAAAGGTTATCCAGAAAAGGAAAAAGCTAATAAGTGATCAATAAAAACTACTTAATGTGTAACAAGTGTCTGTAAGGAGAGACCTGACTACTTTTGTGGCTTCACAGAAACCACATAAGAGAAAAATTAGCTTAAATTGCCATGAGGCTTTTTCATCAGAAACTTCCTCTCATATCTTGGAGAGCTTTAAAATTAGAATGGCCAGCCGTCTGGTTGACATGGCCCTACCAAGAAAGAAGGGTGGTCTTCAGGAAAGTCTTTTAGATCCTTATCAATCTATGATTCTATTATTTGACTCTGTCTTGACTCTGCACATACATAAAATGATGGCCACAAGGCCTTCTTCCATCACCAGCCAGACCACAATCTTCACGTGGGCAGAAACCATTTCTGTTTTGTTCACCTCTCTCCTCAGCACCCAACCTTAGTGCCTGGCTTTTTGGTGTTCAGTCAACACTTGTTGAACACGCACATTAATAAGTAAATCAACATTGAATCATAAAGAAGATGGCCAATTATTTTCTGCTTTTTTAGACTTATGAGAACTCAAACTATAAGAACAAGAGCAAAAGAATGTTGCTATCGTTAATTTCTATTCAATCATCTAAAAGAACTTAAGTAGATATTCTACAGAAAAGCCTAGGAAAAGGCATTAACACAGGGCCTGACCCACTATAGTCACTATGGCAAATGTAATTTACAAAGATAGCCACGTTTAATGTATAACCCATCCCACTCTTCTTACAAAGTGACACTGACACACCTCCGTTAGGGTCCACATTCCCTTTCCTTGAACCCAGGCACACCTTGTAACTGTCCTAAATGTTACAAAAATGATGCAATGTTATTTCTGAGTCTAAGTTATACAAGGCAATATATGGCTTTCTCTCTTTCCTTTAGAATGTTTACCCTTGTAACCCAGCTACCATGTTGGGGAGAGGCCTAGGCCACATGGAAAGGCCACAGGTGGTGACCCAACAGCAAGCACCAGACATGTGGGTGAATGAGACTTCAGAAGATTCCAGCCCCCAGCCTTCAAGCCTTCCCACTGGGGCCCCAGTCACCATGGAGCCATCTCTCCTGTGCTATGCCTGAAGTTTAGACACACCAAAATCATAAAAGTTAATATATGATTATTTTTATCTTAAACAACTGAGTTTCAGGTAATTTGTTACACAGCATGATAAATAATATAGGGATTACTCGATGTTAGTTCAATTAGTTTAACTGGCTTGAATATCCCCAGGTCAGCTGAACAGATTTGCTGAACGCCTACTCTTATATGTCTGGCACAGGTTTAGGTACTAGGAATACACACACTTGAGTCAGGCCCCTCCCTTCTACTAGCTTCCTGTAAGGGGAATAAACACAAAGTAAAAAGTTAATTTCAGCATACTATGATCTGTCTTTCTATTACTAGTGGATCCTTCCTGGCTCAAACTTGGATCCTGAAATGGGGAGCTGGTGACCCCTGTGGGTACCTCTTAAACTGATTGGCATGTGATCTCCTGGCTTTTCTTGTGATGGTGGGGACAAGAAAAGTAGCTAAAGAAGGAGGTGGAGGTTATATTTACAGTGGGCTGGGGCTCCTGAGGAGAGGGAGAGGTACAGAACAAGGACAGGCATCGTTTACACAACCCAGGCCTGATTCTGAGTCTCTTTGAGAGGGGAGTCAATTGAGAAGTGAAGAGAGTTAAGCTTTTGAAAGATCTTGTGACACCCTCAGTGCAGTCAGGGCTGTTTCAGGGGCCCAAGTGGTAAAGGCAGAGTCTGCAAGACATCAATACTGTGTTACCGCATTGGTTATTTCTTATTAATTGGTTATTTCTTATTAATACATTCATGGTCTGCGTTTTTTTTTTAATTGTGATAAAATATATATACCATAAAATGTACCATTTTGGCCATTTTGAAGAGTACAGTTCAATGGCATTAAGTATATTCACAGTATTGTGCAACCATCACCACCGTTTGTCTCCAGAACTTCTTCACCATCCCAAACTCAAACCGAAGCTCCACATCCACGATAGCTCCCCGCTCTCCCTCCTGCCAGCCCCTGGTAGCTTCCTTTCTACCTTCTGGCTCTACAAACTTGACCATCCTAGGTACTGGTTCACAAACTCAGGAGCATCCCAGTGAAATCTGAGACCGGCGCCTTACACGGAGGTGCAGGGAGGGACCGAGAAAGAGGCAGCCCACTCCAGGGTGGTAGGTGGCAGTTTTAACAAGCAGGGGAACTTACTTATGAGGCTTGTCTTTAGGGGCCGCACGATGAGTGTCTGTCCGCCCTGCCCGCCAGCATCTTAACTGTTTATACAGACGCCTTAAGGGGGTTCAGTCACGTATGCATTCAGATGGTCTCAACAACACACTGCTCCCTCCAGCCTGCGTCCTTGAAAATGTCTCCTAGTGTGGGAATGGTGAGTGAAATATACATTCACAGAACAGGGGCGGGGGGTAAGGAGCCTCCCACTGCCCGGGTCCAGTTCACGGGTGAACCAGCGGTCACGTGCTCGCGATGACCTCCTCCAACCGGCTACCCCTCACAACCTGCTCTTACAATTTTACAGGCCCCTCGTTTTTTGCAATGTGCCCTGAGCGGTCAGCGAGGGGTGTCACTAGCGTGGAGGTAGTTCATTCGGTGGCCCTCTGGCTGCACTGGAGGCCGATACCACAGCAATGATATAGGCACGTGCAAGAGAAAAGACAGATTAAGAAAATGATTCCCAAAATAAGTAAGAATTTTTCCATTAAGAGTTCCATCATCCAAACTTTTGATTTTTTAAGTCCCCTAGGCCAGGGGTCAGATCATTCAGAGTGTTCACTAGTGTCCTCATGTGATTTAATAAAGATGACACATGAGCAGACTCATCAGGTATGAACACACAACAGTCTGTTTGGATAATGACACAGGTGCCTCCTGCGAGGCAGTAATAATGTCCAAGGCCACCCTGTTTTGGAGGACAGCTTTTCTCATTAGAGATTTCAGTATTCAGTAATGACAGGCTTTGCCAGGTATTACTTAAGCCTTGTTCCAGGCCAATGGAAGGGACAAAGATGGTGGCCAAATGATTGTACCAGTGGAAAAGGGAACATGCGCACCTGGCCTTGAGGAGAGGGAGGTTGGCAATGTCTGTTACTATGGGGTGGATTCTCTCCTGCGCCCGGGGAAAACCCAGGGCACAGCTGCCCAATCTCCCAGGTGGCAGCCGCAGCAACAGATGTGTACCATGTAACCACTGGGTCCCACTGGGGGTGACCCAATAACTACATGGGCATGAGCGATGCAACAAGTCAATGCCACACCAGTCACTATCCTTTAATGTGACAGAGTGACTGCACCGTTCCAGTGATATCCATCCCTTATTCCTGGTACAATTGTGTTGGTTCTATTTAAAGTGATTTTTCTATTCCCAACATAGGGGTGCCCACGTGCTCAAATGTCTATTACCTGGGTGAGTGACATGAACCCACCCCAAGTCTGAGTATAGTTACCCATCGGTCTGGTGATGGAATTTTTAGGGCCCTGTCGGTCAGTAGGTTGATGCTTGCCTGTGTAGTTTAACTGACAGAAAAAGAACACCCATGCATTTTGATAGCGTGTGTCACAGGCCAGGTGTCCGGATCAGTGTGGGTGATATTAGACGAATTAAGAGCGCTAGTCCTAGTTTGTTCTTCCTTAATGTACTGCTTTAGGGCCTTCCAATCCCCTTCCTGGAGTGGCGATGCCCACCGTGGCAATCCTGACAAGCTAGAGAGGGGCAGCTGCTCACATACCCAATAGCTGGATTGATTCCTTTGCCAGGCATTCAAGTGGGCCCGCTGAAGAAAAATATTTCCATCAGGTGCCCATTCTGTGACCAAACACCATAAGGGCAGCAGAAGTCAAATGTTGAAAAGACAGATATTTAGTAAGAACTTGCATGCGAAGGTCTTCCCCTTCTACAAGAATTACGCTTGTGTCCTGACCCTTAGATGTTAATGGGGCTGCAGCGTTAGAAGTCTGACCCAGTTGTGCAGACCCTTCTACAAGAATTACGCTTGTGGCCTGACCCTTAGATGTTAATGGGGCTGCAGCGTTAGAAGTCTGACCCAGTTGTGCAGACCCTCCATGTTGGCCTGGGGAGGCAAAACTGGGAGGAGATGCCAGACAAGGACCCGCACCTTCTCCCGTCTCTCAGTGCTGCACGTGCCATTCCAGGTAGAGTGCATTTCAGCAGATCCGGTGTGCAGCAAGACAACAGGATCCCAGTAAAAACTGAGGGCTTCCCCCTCAGCCAGGGTGCAAAGTAATCCATCCATCCTCATGGGACATCACATTGCAAATTCCAGTGGATAACGCCTTTCCCAGGCATGATGGGACCTGGTGTTCACCGCAGCTTAGCACGTTGATCCACGGTAAGAATCGGGACAGTGGTTGTTTCCCGTGACTTCCATAACTTTATAGTGTTGGGTGTTTCAGCAGGGGTCCTCAGGGCATATGGGGCAACGCTGTACTGGTTGCTCATGCGAATGTATAAAGGCTGGGATAGTACTTTAGTCCACTAGGCCAAGGCGGCTTTACCTGTTAGCCATTTAAGCTGCTGCTTTAATATTCCTTTCTTCCTTTTCTACCAACCTTGCTGCTTGCGGGTCATAGGGGAGATGGAACCTCCCTTCAGCGTCATGTTCTTTTACTCAGTCTTGCACATCATGACCTTTGAAACATGACCCTCGATCACTATCAGTTTGATGAGGTTATCTGTACGTGGTATTCAGCTTCTCTAATCTCCTAATGGTGGCAGTCTGGTTTCCATGGCAGCGGGGGAAAGCTTGGGTTAGGCCACATGCACTGTCCACACAAAACAGGGCATATATAGAGCCCTCACTCAGAGAGGGAGGGGCCAATATTATCAATTTGCTGATCTGTCCCTGGTTGGAAACTCCAGTGAACGGCTTCAGACTCCTTTGGCAGTTGCCATGGGTGTTGCTTAGAATACACAGAACGTGCTGTTACCAAATTAACCAAATCACTGTCTATCAAGGGCAAGCCGGCATCCTTGGCAACATGCCATCCCGCCCAGGTGCTATGGTTGCCAGTTTTTCTAAGTCCCTAATCTGCTCTGTCTACTGAAGGATCAGTTGCTAGGCTTCATACCCAGGCTAGGGCAGCAGCTTCCCGATTGCCAGGGGGTGTCAGCACCTTATGAGCCAGGACGAGGAAGACAGTGAGGGTGTCTTTCCACACATCCTGACCCCACAAGGACTTATTCATGATCATCCACCCCTCGGCTTCCCACTGTCCAAGCCCCAGGGTTAACCCCTTTAAAACAGCCCAACGATTAGTGCAGAGGGTTAACGGCCAGGGCTTCTGAGTGACCGCCAGCCAGACTGCCCCGTTCAGCCCACTGGCTGCTGCGGTTCGTTCCTGTTTCCATCCAGATGGTGTCAGTGTTGGGCTAATAGAGACTGCAGTCCGTGTGGACAGATGGCCCCAACTAGACCATCTGCACGCCAGACATCAGTGGGAGTTTCCCCCCTCCGTCTCTAAGGGCTGCAGGGGCCGCCACAGCTATGGGGCGGGGAGGGGCATCTGGAGGATCCACATACTCCACAGGGCCTGGAAGCACCCACGTTTCTAGAGACAGTGGGCTGGCGGGCAGGGTGCTCCTGTGCGACAAACGGGTGTGTCATTTAATCAACGTGGGAGTTTAAGCCATGACAGAGGTAGGTCAACGGAACATATTTTTAACCCACCGCTTGATAGGAAGGGAAGTTCTTGCCAGGATATATTGTTCCTTCATAGGAGGCTGTACCTGGAGGGGCTCTTTGTACACAGCAAGGAGCTAGTGCTCTCTGGGGGTATCAGGTTTCTGCCCTCTTCCAGAACTGAGACCAAAATCCTAGGGGTGCTCTCTCCTTCTGTTGTCTCTGCCACACTGCCCAACCCATACCTTCCAGAGTCACACATGCCTCTAATTCAAACGGTAGCCTGCTTGGGAGATGCCCAGAGCTTTCATCTGCTTCACTAGTTCATTTCTGCCTGCTTGAAGGGAGGTTGCTGCTCTGATTCCCAGGCCCACATGTGCCCTTTCTTTACCAGGAGGTATAAGGGACAGAGGCACTGTGCCAGGTGGGAATAAAAGTCCTCCCAAACCCCAGAATTCCTACAAAGGCTTGCACTTCTTTCACCTTCTTAGGGGTTAGACAGGCTTGCACCTTATCAATCACAGCTTATGGGACACTCTGGGTCTTGCCCAACGAAACGACTCCCAAAAACTTTACAGTGGTGCCTGGGCCTTGAGTTTTCTGTGGGTTTGCCGCCCATCCTCTCCCTCACAGATGTTCCAGTAGAGTCTGCAGAAGGTCCTGCAGCAGCGACAAGACTTCATAGGTTAACACTATATCATCAATGTAACAGGCCATTTTTCTGAAGCGGGGAAGACGAACAGGGCCAGATCTTGGGCTACCATCCCGTGACATACATGGGATGTCAGGTAGCCCTGGGGAAGCAATTGTTGCCCTCCCACGTGAAAGCAAATGGATCTTATGACTAGGTGGCCAGCAGTGTACTGAAAAAAGCATTTGCTAAGTCTAGTACAGCATGGTACATTCTTAGGACAGCAGCCAAGATATCTAAGATGGTGGCAATGTCGAGCACAGCCCCTTGGGTGGGAGCAGTACCTTGTTCAGTGCTCTGTGGTCCACGATGATCATCTGCCATGAGCCACCTGGCTTTTTCACCAGCCATACTGGGCTGTTGAGAGCACTAAGGGCAGGACATAAGATACCCAGTTCTTGGATGGTTTCTTTTATTTCCTTATGCCCCCAGGCAGTTAACATTGTTTGACAATTACCACTCTTCCCCAGGGGCAGTAGATTTACTGGTTCCCAGTTGGCATATCCCTCAGCACTGGTTTGATTACCCTAGCCTGGAGGCAGAATTCACTGACAGAGGTTTGCAGAGTTTGATTTTGTAGAATATCAGTGCCCAATCTGTTCTCTGGTATTGGAGAGATAAAAACCTCGTATTCTCGAGGGGGAGAACACGCAACTTGCAGTGTCAAAGGGACCTTCGCCCTCCATAACCATTGATGGCACTAAAGGGACCAGAAAACTTCAGAGGGTGACCATGTATTAGAGTACATTTGGCTCCAGTCAACCAGAACTGTCACCTTTTGTTTACTTCAGGGGGAGTCAGTGAATAGTGAACTCAACAGGATGCCTCCGATAGCCTCCAATGGCCCTCACCTGGAGGTGATCTTGGCCTGCATCCTATACCCGGGGCATGGTGGCAGGGGGCACCCTGAATAGGACTGTATCCCTGAGGCCTCTGCTGGAGCAGGCAGGGCATCGGGGATGGTAGGGGCAGATGGGCAGGTCTGCACTGTTCAGGTTTTAAGGGTTTCCACAGGAGACCAACACTGTGTTTCAAGTGGGTCCTGGCAGCAATGAGGTCAAACCACATTCGCTTCCGCGTTACTTTTACAAGATTCTTTACAGCCATTTGGTATAGCCTTTCGGGTTTTTGAGCTCCCTTTCTACCTTGGGTCTCTCCCATAGCCCGTACCCGTTCCAAGGATTTGTCATTTCCCCCCCAGATCAACAGTGGATTGCCTAGCATCACAGATATCTTGCCCACCAAGGGGCTCAGCATGGATATCAGTGTCCAAGCTGGGTGCTGGTGGCAGACTGGAGTATTTTAGCCTTCATTCCTGCAGTGAATGTGGCCTGATCGGGGCTTTCAAAAACAGGGGTGTGATTGGTCTGTCTCATTCCCAGCTCCCTAAGAACTTATCGCACCTCCTCTATAAATTTCCAGGGTCCCACATGCCTAGCGAGGGCCCCCTCATTGGGCCAAGCCTCCCCACAGGCTAGACTAATCCGACCTGTAACAGAGTGAGGACATACTGTGACCCCACCCAGGGGAACACGCAGGCAACACTGAAGGGCAGGGTGTGTGGCTATGTTGCTCATTTTCTCTGCCTCTTACCCAGTCATAAAAATGCCACTGTTCCCACAGCTACACTAACTTTGCCTGTTTACTTTCCCTCCCTTTCGCTGGAACTTAGCAGCTATACCAATAAGCTCAGTGGGAGAAACTTTTCTCATCATGAACGTGTCCTGACTTAGGGGCTGCCCTGTCGACTGGGGTTGTCGCTGTGCTTTTGCTTTCCTTTCTATTAGGGTCCCATGGCACCTATGTCTTAGGGGGCATTTCATCCATTTCACTGTCAGTCACAGCATCCTCCCCTTCACTCTCCTCACTTTCCCAGGGATTCCAGCTCGTAGCCTCCCGATCAGCCTCTGTCACCAGCCCTTGGACCTTCAGCCGTGGCAGGTAGCACCCTCCTAGGGTTTTAAAACCACACCTAAGGTCTCCAGCCTCGCGTCCTGCTCTCCACCATGTCTGCCTGCCCTGAGCTAGTCCTCCTGTAACCTCAGCTCTTCTTCCCGCTTTCTAACTCCAGCTTCAGCCTCTAGCTGGGCATCGGTGGCCACCCAGCAGTCCAGCAGAAGCCGCCCGCCGTGCAGCCATTCGCTTCCTTCCAGCCCACGGCGTGTCCTGCACAGCTCCTCAAACCAGCGCGGGAAGCCAGCCGGCGCTCTCGGCTTCCCCAGACGCGCGCGGTGGTCCACGGGCATCTAAACCCAGGCCACCCCTCCCCACACGGAGGTCAACAGCCAACCTGGGATTTTCCCTACAGATGCCTCTTTCCCAAGATCCATTTCTTCGGTCTCCTGGCTGGTTCACCAACTGTGGAATGGCAAACTCTGGAGCTGTGGAATTCCAACTGTGGAATGGCAAACTCTGGAGCTTTCCGGGTGAAATCTAAAACTAGCCCCCATACCCAGAGGGCAAGGAGAAGCCAAAGAAAGAGGCAGCCCACTCCAGATTGGTAGGTGGCAGTTTTAACAAGCAAGGGAATTTACTTACCAGGCTTGCCTTGGCGGCCGCAAGACAAGTACCTGTCCGCCCCTGCCCGCCAGCATCTTAAGTGTGTATAGAATCCTTAACGGGGTTTAGTCAGGTATGCATCTGAATAAGCTCAACACCACATTGTTCTCAAGCCTGCATCCTTGAAAACTGCTCCCACTGTGTGAACCGTGGGTGAAACATACACTCAAAGGACAGGGGAGGGTGTGAAGAGCCTCCAACTGCCCTGGTCCAGTTACTGGGTCAACCAGTGGTCACATCCTCTCAATGACCTCCTCCAACGCCAGATACATCATGTAAGTGAATGATACAGTATTTGTTTTATGTGTGTCTGGCTTACTTCACTTAACATAATGTTTTCAACTTTCATCCATGCTGTAGCATACGTTAGAATTTCATTCATTTATAAGCTGAATAATATTCTACTGTATGTATATACCACATTTTGTTTGTCCACTCATCCATGGATGGACACTGGATTCCTTCCACCTTCGGCTGTTATGAATAATGCAGCTATGCACGCGGGTGTCCCTGCTTTCAGGTCTTTGGGGTATATCCCCAGGAATGGAATTGCACTACATGCTGGATCACTGGGCTCCCTTTCTCAGTTTATCTCAATTCCCCTGCGTCTTCAATCTTTGCTCAAAGCCAAGCAAAACCCCATCCTGGGATCCATGCTGTCTTCACTGTCCTTGCTGCAGGTGGCTGGGCTGCTGGAACAACTCATACAGCCACATAGATTGGCTGGAGTACGGGGCCCACCACACTGCCCATCAATTCTTCCATTGCTCTAGAACTCCATAGCCCACTCCCACAGTGGCTATTCCAAGCCTTTACTGCACTCCTCCAGCCCCACACCTTCCTGGATTCTCTCCGCTCAACACCTTACTTCACCTCTTAAAGTGAGGTTTCCCAATCTCCTTCATTCACATTGCACCTTCATGATTTTTGCTCTAATCATTTACCCTGGAACTATCATTTAGTATGTCTCTTTAAATCATTTAATTTTTAATTATTTATTTATTGGCAATAACATCCGGAAGGGTCCCAGTTGTGCTATACAAGATTTTTTTTTTTTTTTTTTGGCTGCGTTGGGTCTTTGTTGCCGCGCAGGCTTTTCTCTAGTTGCGGCGAGCGGGGGCTACTCTTCGTTGCGGTGCGCAGGCTTCTCATTGTGGTGGCTTCTCTTGTTGCGGAGCATGGGCTCTAGGCGTGCAGGCTTCAGTAGTTATAGTATGCGGACTGAATATCTGTAGCTCGTGGGCTCCAGAGCACAGGCTCAGTAGTTGTGGCGCACGGGCTTCGTTGCTCCGCGGCATGTGGGATCTTCCCGGACCAGGGCTCGAACCCGTGTCCCCTGCATCGGCAGGCGGATTCTTAACCACTATGCCACCAGGGAAGTCCCCAAGATATTTTTTCTATAACACAGCTATTCAAAATGTTCATTCAGACACCACTTACAATTATTACCATCAGTAAGTATACCATAATTTGGAAAACTGTCTTCTGTGAATGAGATGAATGGCATTGAGAGCGTACCTGTTCATCCTCTACAAGCTCTCCTACATCCACACCCAGGAGATCCCACCATCTGGAATCTTAACTCCATCACCCATTGTCCTATTAGGAAACTTGATCCATCAGGAGCCTCCTCTCTCCTCCCACATTTTGACCTCTTTCAGCTCTTCTGGTTCCCATCTCTTGTGCTAGGACTTCGTCACCTGTCCCACTTAAGTCTCCACGCTCTTCTTTCATCACACCCTACTTCTTGCACAGAAACACTAAACTGCTTGAGTTTTTAGCACATATTGTTTTCTCTCACCTTCTTACCGTTGCCCAGGGTCTTTTCTCGGTCTATAATTCCTTTCTCTACCTCCCCACCTCATCTGAAAAAAAAAAAAGATAAGAATCTATGGACTGAAAGAGGATAAGAGGTTTGATTTCTTTCTTTTTATGATCTCTAATTTTAAATGGACACAACATATGGCCAAGTTATATACATTTGCTCAGTTTTACCACCATCCCTCCTTCCCAGCCACCATTCTTTTAAAAAACTCTATTATAAAATTTTTAATATTTTTTCCATTCTTTACTCTGGCATCAAAAGACCTTGTGGATGTATAAGACTGACAATAACACTACCAAGTCCACAAGTTCAGCTCTGAGTACAAAGTAAAAGAAATGTGTCCAAAATGTCTTTTGCCGCAATATAAAGTCGCTCTCAGCAGATATAACATATTTTTCTATGTAACATAAATTAAATCTTTAAACCATATCTTGTTGCTAAAATAAAAGTGCTCTCTAATTTTATCTAGATATCAGACAATATAAATATTTAGAAAGTTTGTTATACTTAATATAATGATCTTTCTATTACCAATTAATAATTATAGAATTACTATATATAATGCTTTTGATTTGCTCAAATTATTTGACCAAGGTAATGTTTCCTAGAAGACTTCAAATGGATGGATGGATTTCTTCCTAAGTTTTATTTTTCCAAGGTCACAGGAGGAACAGAAATTTTAGTTTGCCACCTCAGTTTCCAAGTCTAATACCTGCAACTTTTTATTGCAACAGTAAAGCAGCAGAAATTACAAGAACTTTCTTTCTTGCTACAGACTGCCCATAAATCCTACATTCCACTGGATTCTGGACAGTGGGTACTGGATGAGGCACATTTCAAGTGCCAGTTTTTTATAGAACATGTCTACAAAAAGAGTAATCATTTTAATGTTGTTCATAGTTATCCTTGAAACCTGGTACGCTAGTAGTTAGAAAATATCCTATATTTTACGCTTCAAAGTTCTCAACCTATAAGAACATTTTTTGTTCTTTCACATATCTCACATCATTTCATCGCAACCATAATCTTGGTTGTGTGGCAAGTGCCCTCTTTTCTTATTCCACTTCCTTCTGAGAGAGAATTGCCTTAGTCTGCATTTGGGGAAGCCATATGCTTCAGGGGAAGCTGGGTAATTCTGCCTCTGCTGTGATAATGAGATTGCCTTTGTCAGTGACTGGTTTGTGAATGACAAAGAAATGTGAGGGCAAATCTCTGAGGGACCTCTAGGGAGGTTTTAAAGCACACTAGGGGAACCCCTCTCATTTCCTGTCTCTGGAAGCTGAGGCCACAGAGGAAGAAAGTGAGCCCATAAGAGGCTGTAGGCCGAAGGCCCAGGCATTAAAGGGAGTGGATGGAAGGGAGGAGACAGAGGGCAAAATACTTATAAACAATAGACAATATATACAAACGTAAAATAAATATATAGAAAACATACAGAAGAGTGTACAATGGCACGCTGACATAAATCCTTAATGCAACCAAAACTCCAAAGCAGTAGCACACCTCAACAAAAGAGAGACTGATGCAAAAAACATCAAGGAATGAGCTACAACTACATGTATCCCCTCACCATGTACCCTCTCTTATCGACTCTCTTCATCTCCCCCAACTGTAGCAACTTTATCTAGTCTTGGGGCTGGGGCGTTACCTGGATCTGTCCAATACTCTTCTATGCCTCTTGTTTGTGTCACAGGGTTATTATACTTGGGTCCTTCAGAGTTCTGATTTTTGACACTGATTTTCTTACAACTCAAAATTTTTTATCTTCAACTACTGTCCCTGCCATGAATGTCATATGTGCATTTGAGAACATGAAACTAAAATTGACTTTTTTTTATTACTCAAGACCCTTACTTGATAGTCCTGGCATTGCTGTTCTAATAAGCAGACGCTGAGAACACTTAGTACTACCTTCCCTGCTGCCTGGCTAGAGAACGCACGGTATGACTCACAGGCTGATCAAGGAAAGAAGTATAGATTAATATTTTAGGTTATCATCTCGTTACACTAAAGAAAAGTTTGCAATTATTTTGATATCTTATTTCAAAATAAGTATGAGAAAATGTAAGACATTTTCCTTTAACTTATCTTAAATAAGTGAAATAGAACATTTATTGATGATGTATTGATGAACAGCAAACCTATTCATGAAAACCCTGATTTATTTTCAGTTTAATTTTGACATACTGTGAGGGTTCTTTGTTAAAGATATGATGTTAAGTTAAAACATTTCTTAAGTATATTTCCAACGGGACAACCTTATCCAACAAAAATCCAAAGTTCCAATTTGCCCGGCCAATTTGACGTAGTCCTGATGTGGATGTAGATCAGGACTGCAACAGTAACATGGGCACTAGTCACAACCTTGCCTCTTTCTGTTGAAGAACATTTCCAGTTTGCACTGGGAGCTGAATAGTTTGCCCTATATGGGAACAGCCCTACCCAGGCTGCCTGCATCCAGGGTTTCAATGCAGTTTAATACAGTCCCTCCACACAGCGTCTTTTCCTATCAGGTTATTTTCTCCTATCCTGGATTTCAGAGCCAGGTGACCTAGGTCAGCTCACCACAATAGTGCTTCCTTATATAAGAGCTTGATGGGAAAGAATAAAGTCTACAACTTGTCAGCTCATTTCTGCTTGTAGCACTGCCAAATTTGGGGGCAAATTTCGCTTCTCTTTTGCTCTACATGCCAATGAATGGTTGGGCCATCCTTGGGGCTCCCTTATTCGTTACTCTTCTCCTCCCATTCTGTCTGTCAAGTGAAGTTCTTTGTTCGAGACATAACACACAAGGCACTGCCGTAAGATTACTGAGCCTGCTGTGACAGTCAGCTTGACCATTAGGGTCCCTGGAGCTGACCAAAGAACCATGATCAGAATCTTCATCCTTTTGGCTACTGTTGAAAAAAGCACTGATGTCATATTCCATACAGTTTATAGGCTGTGATTTACCGCTGCTGGACAATTATTGTATTCATCGTTTAATTATTAAATATAAAGCTGTCATGAACGTCTGTATAATTTTTTCTTCAGTTGAATTTTTTCCACGTGATAAATTCCCATAAATGAGATTATTAAAACTACTACAAATGACAATTGTATAGAAATAAAATTTAGGGTAAAACCTATTTTAGAAAAAAAGAGAACACAACTTGCCTGAAAATTTGTGGCAACTCTGCGTGGGGTCAAGACCTGGGAGGAAAGTGTCAAAATGAAAATTGTATTAAGGTAATGAGATTAGGAGTGATTTTTTTTTTCAAAAATTTATAAAATGATGTTAAATTTTGCTGCAATTTTTTAAAAGAGCACTGAAGTTTTCTAATTATAGGGGACATGAGTTTCTCATTGAAAAAGTATTTATTCTTATTCTCTAAAGAGTATGTGGAAAAAGAGTAGGTTTTCTTCAGAACATTAGTGCTTTTAATGACATAGTCAAACTATACTGGTATTGTTTGCTGGGGTTTCAATAGTTGAAAAGTATCTAAAGAACAATAACAACAACAAAAAGAATCTCAAAGTACCCTGTTTTTATTGTGCTGCTCTTTGTCATAAATGTGCACATTTGGGGAGTTGTAATAATGACTGATCTACTAATTCAACATAATTGAATAATCATTTTTTCATATCTTAGTCTTCATTCATTCAGATTTGAATTTAGTTTACATCTTGTATGTAGATTCCAGAGGAAAGACAAAGCAAACAATGAGAAGGAAAAAACACTGAGGGTTGGGTGGATTTGCTTTGTGTGAACAAGTAATAAAACATTTCCTCTATTTGTAAAGTTGTCTTAAAGGATGGAGAATAGCATTAATGCGTTCTAGTAGCTTACTTTAAATCAACATTTAAACTTTAAGTCTTTATTCCTTTTGCTTCTAAGTATCATTATGTATCACTTTGTCCTTACTTCGACAATTAGGTAATCTCTAGCATTTAATAGGAAGCTTTTGTTTTATGTCTAGAATGCCCACGTTCGCTAAAGTAGATACTATTTTTAAAAATTAATGTGCCTCATTAATTTCATTCTGAAATCACAGTACAAAAGTGCTGTAGACTGCTGCTGTGAATGCTGGGTGTTTTTTTTCTTTTTTTGGAGGGGGAGGTTGTATGTTTTGGTTTTGGTTTGGCTTTTTACTTAAGATTTTATGCTGTATGGTGTGTGTGTGTGTGTGTGTGTGTGTGTGTGTGTGTGTGTGTGTGTGTGTGTGTGTGTGTGTGTGTGTGTGTGTGTGTGTGTGTGTGTGTGTGTGTGTGTGTGTGAAAGCGAGAGAGAGAGAGAGATTTGGTAAGGTTCAGCAGGGGAAATACAAGGAAAAAGAAGTTACAAGAAGAAAGTTTCAAGTTTTGCAAATAGGTCACTCATTAAAGTTTATATGGTAAATGCAGGAAGGCTCATCCCGGGGTTTTATAGAGCATTCTGGGTGGGCAGAAGAGTCGGCAGAACCCAAAGCTTACGTAAACCATTGCTCTTTCAAATACCCCTCTAACTCCTCAATGAACATTCAGCTACTCCTTACCCTTAAGTAAACACACTCAAGAATCAAAGGAAGACAAACTCGGTTACACAACTCAACAAACTATTCATTTCTCATGCACCTTTTACAGATATGTGAATGCTAAAGAATGCTGGACCTGGAGGAGAAGAGGGATGTACAATAAATTACTTAAGGAATTAGCAGTACTTTTTATTTTCTTTACTTAAGAATGTCATCTTTTCCATTTTTAAAGATTTTCAAAAGTCACCCTCAAATCTGTGGCATGATCAACAACAATATACACTAGAGATGGAAACATCTAAGATTTTTTAAAGCATTTTTAATTTTTATGGACATGGGCAACTAAATAGATGATCTGCTTCCTTAGGAAAGCATAAAACACTTCTCCAGTAAAAGCTAAAAATGATTCCTACCTCCAAGAATCTTGCTAGCTTTATTTCCCAGGTATTTTTAGAAAAATTTCAGTTTATGGGCTCCACTGTACCTCTGGACTCTTTAGTCTCATAATTCAAGGTCACTACTTCATAGTTCTCTGGGTAACCTTGTTCCTAGAATTCCCCTTCCAAGCTCCCATCACCAGGGAGGGCTCTGGCTCTTATACTTTCCACACAGCATCAAGTTCAGGGCTTAATAATCATAAGGCTTTACCTGCTTCTATTAGCATTCTTGAGATACATTAACATAAATAGCCAATGACTAAAATTGCTTGGATTTTTTCTCCACTCTAAATGACTTATAAGATTACATACTTACTTGAACAGTCACATGAGAATTTCTTGACATTATTTTTCCTGGTTTAGATTTTTAGTTAACTACACAATTGAAATCCCTGTTATATGACAAGAGATTTTTGAATGAAACCTGGAAGTTTCACATTATGTTTTGAGACTGGATCTTAATGAGTACCTTCTGTTTTAGAGGGCTTTCTCTGGACAGGAAAAGGAGTTGCTGCCTTGTTACTGCAGGCAGAGTGGAAGCCCAGGTCTCCCGCTCGGTCTGCACTGACACCCAAGGAGGGGGCCCCCTCATCACTGCTAAGGAGGGAAGGTTATTCCAGCTCCTCACATGGTGTCCACTAACCCTGAGGAGGGGTGGCGTTGTTATCACTGGATGGCGAAAGTCCTAACTCCCCTCTAGGCCTCTTCTGACACCCAAGTGCAAGCTCCCTACCTGGCCTTCTCAGCCCAGTGGAGGGAGGGTGCCTCGTTACAGCCTGGCAAGCATGGAAGTCTAGACTCCTCACTTCGTTGGTGAAGGTAGCAATGAAACCATGTTTATATTCTGTGTGTTTGGCTGCAGCAGAGTGGCTACTGTCTAACAGTTTTCTGTCTTGTTAGGTTGGCCCTTTCCTGGTCCTTTGTAGAGAGATCAGAGTTTTGCTGGGGGCTGTTTGTGTCTGTGGCCTTTAGTGTTTCCGGGATGCTGGCTTCTTTGGCTCCATGTCTGGGATATACAAAGCAAGGAAAACTCAGGGAACTCACCCCCATGTTGTCTCCTTGGTCCCAAGGTTCCTGGCTGGTCTGCCTTCTTCCCTCCACCTTTTCTTAGTTAGCTATGTTCTATGTAATGTTCAGATACAAGCCTAGCAAAATATGTGCAAGATCTATATGTGAAAAATTACAAAACTCTGACTAATGAAATCAGAGAAGAACTGAATAAATGGAGAGAGTTTCCATGCTCATGGATGGGTAGACTCGATATTATCAAGATGTCAGTTCTTTCCAACTAGATCTATACAGATTTAATGCAATCCTACCTAGGATAGACTTTCACATATTTGGTCAGAACTGTTTTGAGAGCAAAATATTTGGGCTTTGAAGTTAAATGGAATTTGAGTGTAAATTGTGGTCATCTCATAAATGGTACAGTTTCTTCAGATTTTGTTCTAGATAAAATAAAACTGCCTAAAAGATTTCAGCTGAGGACTCCAGCTTCTAGGAAGACGGAGTAAACATACTTTCCCTATTCCTCCCACTAAATACAACTAAAATTCCTGCTTTCACTACATCTGCATCAGAATTTTGCTACAAGTTTTGATAACTTGTGTTTTCATTTTCATTTAATTCAAAATATTTTTAAATTTCTCCTGAGATTTCTTCTTTGACCCCCATGTGTTATTTAGACGTGTATTGTTTAATCTCTACATATTTTAGGATTTTCCTGTTATCTTTCTGTTATTGATTTCTGGTTTAATTCCACCATGGTATGAGAACAAACATGGTATGATTTTTATCCTTTTAGATTTTTGAGGTGTGCTTTGTGGTCCAGAATGTGGTCTATCTTGGTGAATGTTCCATGTGAACTTGAGAAGAATGTGTGTATTGTGCTGTTGTGGATGAAGTAGTCTATGATATCAATCATATCCAGTTGATTGGTGGTGGTGCTGAGTTCAGCTCTGTTCTTACTGATTTTCTGCCTGCTGGATCTGTCCAAAAATCCTGCCCTAAAATACTTCAAATATAAGAATTCAGATAGTCTTGCGTTTGAGGCATGTGTATTGAAGACAGCTAATGGGACATCTAGTCAACAGCAGACCTAATGGGATGTATATTGTGAGTTTCTGAGGAACCCCAGATTTGGGCAGAATTGGGCAGATGTACTCTCCCCAGGTAGTACTGGACCGTAGCTGGCTTCCCTGGGCAGGGGTGGAACAGAGCATCCCTGGAGAACAGAGCACAACTGGAATTCCTGTGAACCACTAGCTGCAGAGAGGAAGAAGACAAGTTGAGCAGAGCATACCCAGGTATTTACATTTCAGATTTACCCATGAAATAAATTATTCCCCTGGGGAAGAGCTAATAAAGAGGTGGACTAGGTCAGGAGTTATACCAATTACATTCCCTCCACACAGATGAAACATCAAAAGTGGTGACCTCCCACCCCTTCCAAAAGTACACATTAAATCTTAAAAAAAAAAAAAAAAAATTAAGGGGGAGCATGAGGCAGCACTCAAAGCCGCAGTAATCACTGCAAATCCACTATGGGGAGGCATCTGTGCAAGGCTTTCCTGGTGTGGACAACCCGTGAAGCTCAGCGTCCACCTCGCACTAGACCGGAGGGCAGAACCAGGGCAGGTGAGAGTGGAGACTGTGGGTTTTCTTTAGGCCCGTATGAGCAGCAGGGTCTTTACCTAGAACCCTCCTGACTCAAAAGAAAAATCAGACTTATAGTTTCATTTCTAAAAATAAAAACTGAGATCACGCATTTGGGAGCTAGATCACTGTAAAGGGAGTGCCTATTTCAGCTGGCCATTTCCGTTTGTTGTTTTACCAAGCAGAGATTTGAAAATGGCACCCGCTTCCCCTGGCAAGGTTTTGTTGATGGCCAGTGTGGGTAGCACTGAATGATCTTTGAGACAGTGGTTAAATTGTTGCTGTTGACATTTCCACTAAGCCCAGCTCTAGAAGCAATTGTTGAGAAGTTCCTCACTCTGTGGGGCTCCCAACTGGAAAATCAAGAGAATGAAGGGGCAGAGTAAAGCAGATGTAAACCCACTGCTTTCACACTGCTGTTGCAATGACTTGACTGACAATCAATAAACCAGGTGCAAGGAGCTTGGATGGTCAGTAACCCTGTGGGCATGCAAGACTTCTAACTTCTTTTTCATGTTGGTGGCTTCTGATGGCCTGAGCAGTTCTCCTGTCAATTTTGGGGAAACAGATAGTTATGCCTGTGTATCAGTTTGAATTGCTCTTAAGTATCAGTAGTAAAAAACTTGACTAATAACAACCAAGCAAATAATTTATTTTTCTCATTGAGCAAAAAGTTGGAAGGTAGGTGGGTCCAGGGCTGGTGCAATGCTCGATGATGTCAGGGAACCTCACGGCTCCTCCTTCCTTACCACTCTACATACTTAGTCTACCAACTGTTGCCTCAATGGCACAAGATAGCTGCTTAAGCTCCAGATGTCACACTTGAGCCCAAGGCAGGAAAAATTTGGGAAAAGGAAAGGAGGGGCTTTAAATATCTGTTGCTTTAGTCAGAGAACCCTGGGACACAATTTTGGTAATGAAGCAAGGAAAATTAACTTTAAACCCAGAATCATTTTGTTCTTCTCTAAACCTACCCAGGCTGGTTATCCTCATCAACCCCAACCCCTTTCCACCTAATAACCTGGTTCTAGAGAATTTCTCACCAAAACAGCTGTAAGAGATCATAAGACAGGACATTTAAATGCTGCAAATACCTGATCCTGGAGCAGCCCAGCTCCCAAAGGCCTTGAAGCCACAAGTCATCCTTCATCTAGAGACTAAAGGACCACGGAAATAAGCCTTGGTTTCTCAGGAATAAACTACATTCGCAGGAAGAAATAATACTCTCCCCTGAGAGCTGCCTCCTGGAATATAGAGAAAAAGGCACATTCTCTCCAACACTGTGCCTGGGAACATCTCACCTTGATGAAATTAGAAGTCATGCTGACATCACAGAACACAGGGCCATTCTAGTAAAATAATGTATGTGGAAAACGTCTGTGAGAGTATATGATAGTTAACAGTGGTTACTTCTGGAGAGGGAGAGGGAGTTGAGAGATATGTGAAAAGGAGATATCACAATTGATTCCATATATTTCTTGTACCCGTATATTTGGAGAAGAGGGTGCTTATACTACTGCTGGCTTCTGAAGTTAGTAATATGTCAAGCGGTAAAGTGAATGGCTCCAACGACAGGTGGAGAATCTCGGACTTGACTTTTTAAAGGTGTAACCGTGTGCTGGGCACACTGGACTATGAAGTTACACTGGGCCTGGATCCTACCCTCAGCGGAAGTGACTAGGCATGAATGCAAATTACTCTGACCCAGAGTAGAAGGTGAAGAGGTTCAGGTGCAGTATCACGGGAACTGAAGAGACAATTAGTTCCTTCTGAGGAGCAGCAAAGAGATGGTAACATATGAAATGTTTAAACATACTTGCACACTTCCATCTTTTCAAGGTCTAGTTCCAGTGTCATCTCTGCAGTGAAGGGTGCCCTAGTTCTCTCAGAGATCAATTACTCAGACCCATGATGTCTGTTCCCATCTATCTCACGTTAGCACCTTTTTCGGTTTATAAATCTGCTTCCATTAGCCTCTGAGCTAAAGGGCAGAAAGCATCTTACATACCCAGGGACACACACAGATCCCGGCCCTAGCAGCTATGCCACCCACCCCAGCCATCCATTCATTCAATTTGTCAAGATCTGTGCTAGGTGCTGGGGAGGCAAGCAAAGCTGAACACGAGAAAATATCCACCACTGGGGACAGAAACACAAAAATCAACAGTGATGGCGCAGTGTCATAAATGCCTTGACGGGAATAATAGAGGGGTCTAAGAACCAAGAGGACCAGAGTCAGGGCAGGAGAGAATTTAAGCTCTTTTTGAAGAAGATGGGAAGAGGAATAAGGTAGGAGATGGATTTCATGTGGCGGCAACAGCATGATCCCTTCAAGAACTATGAACTGACACTCAAAAACATCTCACCCCAACTACGATCACGGTAGAGTCCAAGGGACTTAGCTCCAATCTATGTGTTTCCCTTTCAAAGTCATAGACATTAAAAAAATAAATAAATCCAAGACTAAGAACCCATCATTCATAAGAGAAAGCTGGTGAAGTAATTTATCCCAGAATCAGAAACCACCTGCCCACCAACCTATTTTCTGTTCACTTCCCAACCAGGATTTCAGTGCACTGGCTCCCTGAGCAAAAGCAATGAGTCACCAATGATAGAGTGTCATCAACTCACAGCGGAACTCTGAGGGGACTGGCCTGTAGGCTTCCGAGCTTCAGCCCAGAGACGTGTGTGCGCTTCCTCTGCCCCACCAGTTGGAGCGCTTCCACTCTTTGCATAACTGGGCCCCTTAAAATCAATGGTCATCTAGGCAACTGTTGCTTTAATTCCACTTGCCACAGAGGAGATACAGGGAGCCAGCACTCGATCAACGTGATGCTACTATAATCACCCTTTCCAAAGGGACTGGCAGATAAAATGCCCACATCAGGCAAGGGCTTACTTCAGGTCCTGGAGGCATTTGCTAACACTAACTGGCAGCCCAGTCAGCAAACACACTGAGCCGAAAGATGTAGTGTCTACCTTTTTCTTTGGCATAAATCTCACCTAATCCTCAGGTACATATTGTGCTTCCCAACAAACAGATGGGAAAACTGAGGTGTGTCGGTTAAGCAAATTGCCTGAGCTTGCATGAGAGCTGGTATTTGAGTCCGGGGGTAATCTAGCTCTAAAACCCAGTCTTTCTGTTACACGAAGCTCCCTCTCTTAGTCATCCACAGGCTCCTCAAGGATAGAGCAGGGAAGATACTAGTGGAAAAACATTATACTTTTTTGAGGCGAGAAAAATCAACTATATGGTAATTAATCCAATTCTGCTCGCTTTACAGGATTATGGAGAAAGTAACTGCCTTCTCAGCACAAACAGTTCTATTCTGTCCCAACGCTCCCACACTGCCCTGCAGATACAGCCCTGCGGAGAGCCACGCTGTGTGTTTAAAGGCAGGAAAACCAGAAGGCTCTCAGTGAGAGAGGTCATGAAGCAAGAACTCCAGAAATGCTCATTAACCGTTTGAGATCTGTATTACGTGCCTTTTCCTTGCCCTGCAAAGTCTGACTTACGTCTTGATCCTAACACTTGTAACTTCCTATCACTTGTACACAAGGAGATAGATATAGAGAGAAACACATGATAAGAGAGGCATCAGCAGGACTACTAGACCAAAATCCACAACTTCAAACTATGGGAAGGAAATGTGCTGTCACAGGGCAGATGTATTGCACTGGAACCTCTGGAAATTGAGGCTGGGATGTTAATTTCCCCCCAATTCCCAGTTGACTATAATGCACCATATTGAATAACAATCACAGCTCTAGAGATATTCAAAGAATCATTCAATCAAAAATTCACCTCTGGAGATCCTGTAGAATTAGGGATATGTACGACCCAGCTGTCTCTTAAAAGTTCATAACTCTCAGCTGAAAATGGTATTTAAGGTGAGGGTTTCAGCCATTTTGGCGAGTTACTCAGTTTTTCTGGGTCTTTCCCACGTATACATGTTATTAAACTTTTGTTTGATTTTATCCCGTTTGAAAAAAGAAGGTTCATAAACCTCAGTGAACTGACGCTTTCCACAGTCTCATCATTTTAAAAATCTGGATTTAGGAAGTGATATTTCACACTTTATTATATTAGAATGAGTGGTCACCAATGCTTGCCAGCAATTAAGGGTCTTTAGGTCTTCTCTCTGAATGAATAAAATGGGAATTAAAGGTTTACAGCCCAAATGCCATAGTTAGTCAAACCAAATCACTATGCAGGAATTTACATGGCTGAGAAAACTAAGTTTGATGGAAACGAAATAACATATTTCCACACTAGGGATTTATGCACAAGTACAGTTCTTATACCTCTGAAGAGTTCATCTTTCCAACAAGGTTATTTGTTACTTTTCACATTCTGAGTCCTCCAGATTGCTTCTGAGCTTTGGGCAAACTTTTGTTGTACTTGCTGATCTCACTATGCTTCTGGTAAAGCTAAAAGAAGAAAAGAAACTGCTTTAAGGAAGGATAGTCTGTGGCCCTTCTCGCTGTCACTAAAGGTAAAGCACTGATTTAATTAAAACAAACACGAAGGAGTAGGAAAGTAATAAAGTGGGTTTGTTTGTTCTTTTTGTTTTGCAAGCTTGAGAGGAAAACCACCTCCAAGATTATGTGAACCAGTGTGTGATCTGGGCTTGCTATAACCTCAGCTGTTAAAGGGGCAATAACCCTATCTCTTCCCTATTTAGCTGCTGAATTTTTTTTTTAATGGTTTCCATGAAAACTAAGTGGGTTTTTTAGAAGCAGGTAGCTTAATCTCTCAAAACAAAAACAAACAAAAAAAAGAAAGCTAAGTTGAAAACATCAAGAAAGAAAAGTGAAAACAAGCAAACATGTTGAGTTCAAAATAAACATTTTCTTTTTAACTGCTTAACTTTTACGGAAGTATGGAATGAGCTTTTTCTGTTTTTCTAAATAACTTTAGGGAAGGTTGCATTTTAGGTCATATGTCCCAAATAAGAACACACACCCATAAGCAGGTCTGATCTATGGTGACGACTAATCTTTTGCAAAGTAGAAAGAAACATAAATTATCTTCATAAAGCTGATGCTTTTGCATTTATTAAAATTAAACTGCAATCTATCTCCCAACATACAAATTACTGTGACAAGTTAAATGATGTTCCCACACTCCAACCTAATTCCATGCCAGTTGTTTTCATGTAACATAAGTTTGATCATATAAACATTTTGTGAGGCCAAGGTGGTGATAATATATTGTGAATCAAACTGATTTTGAAAAACATGCATGACAGGTTCACATTTCCACATTTACTGAACTTTATTAACACATATAAAACATGTTTTATATATGGGCAAGGACATTCAATACTAAATGGCACATTATCCTCTAACAGTTGAACTTTATCAAGAATGAGGTTTTAGAATATAATACACTAATATTTCATGACTATTTGAAGAATTAAATAGCAAACAATTAAAATAACAATTAACAGCAGTTTAAACATACAAAAAGCTCACTGTTTACTATTGACCATAAGCGGAATCATTCCAATACAACTTCTATTTAAAAAAAAAAAAAAAAGGAAAAAAAAAATAGTACCATGTGTGTTCTACAGGCCAAAAAAACGGGTGTCTAGGCAGGGCTGATTAGGTGACTCCTGCCCTAATACTGCAGTTACTTCTCTCAAAGGGCAGTGGGTTTAGGCAGTCACTTCTCAGCACAGTGTAGAGTTATATACAGGGTGATCATATAATTTCTCCTCCAAATTAGGACACTTATGAGAGAGGAGGCACTACATTAGGTGAGGAAATAGGAATAACCAGATCTGTTATGAGCAAACTCAGGATATATATGTCACTCTAGTTAAATACAGTATCAGATGCACTATCATTACCTTTGTGCTTTTGGGGACAGTATAGACCAGTTGAAAAAAATTATATTAAATTAAGAAACCCTGAATTTTTCTCCAACTGGACTTTCTGAACTCCACTTTTCCTGTCATCAGAGGTTTTGCTGGAAATATTAGTGATTATTATCTTAACAGGTTAAAATTTATGAACTTCAAAGGCATGGGATATAGCTTATAGACTCAAAAGGCTAGAGATTAGTATTTTTTTCTATTAAAAAGAGATTTTCATTTTAACCAACTATAATAGAATTTGTCTTTTAATTTCTAAGATGTATCCTGAACACACTATATAGAAAATGTATTTTTACCTTAAATGCAGTTTACTTCATAAAAACATAAAAATGGATTTTTCTGGCCATAACTACCTTATTCAAATATAATAGAAATAATGTAATATATTTTTTGTATTAACTTCCGAGCTCCAGTTCACACTCATTCAAAAATTGTTTATAGATACCCTAACAAGGATTTTGATTTTCAATCTTTAAGGCAGGGTGCAAAGGCAATTAAGTATCTCCAAAACACAACAGCAGCTATTCTGTCCAAGCTCACAGGAAATGAAGGGAAGTATGTAGGATCTGATAAATCCAGAAGAGAATGTTGTTTTTTAAAATAATATTCTGATTCTCCTGATTGGATGATGAGATTTAAGACTACCAATGAATTGTACCAATTAAAGAGTATCAGGTAACATCACACTTGAATCTTACAGATTTGGGGGGAAAAAAAATCAAAACAAAAAGTGAAGTTTTGACATTGGGTCAACATCCACATGCAGAAACTAAGTATTAACGCCACAGAAACAAAAAGAAAATTTTAATAAATTGATGTATGATAGATGATCTAGATATTTTAACTTACTATGTATCATAGCTTAATTTCATTAAAAACTATTACAAAGAACAAAGTACAGGTCTACAGGAAAATTAATGTGCAATAAAGAGACCTAGCACGAGTTCACATTTCTTCTAAGTAAATTTTAACTTTAATTAATTTCCAAATCAGGCAACTAAATCAAATATTTTGTTTCTTTACCCCAGGCTATTGTTTTACTTCAATGGGTATAACACAGGTACTTTAACAAACAATAAAAATTCTAGCAGGGGAGGAGAATAAATGAGGGAAAACAAGAAAATAGGAGGCTCAATTAGCAAAACAAAACATGTTTTATTTATCAAAGACAATGAAATAAATCAGAAAATACAGAGAAATACAAAAAAAGTTATAAAGCGTAATAAATTTTATTTTTTCAGAAATGGAAAAATGACCCTGAATAGTTTTAGATGTATCTTTTAGTAGTCAGTGTCTAATAATAAACAAGCAATATATTTTATATGTTCTGTATAGCTGTATCAACTGATTTTTAAGTTTAAAAGATAATTCCCATCATTTTTAATGTTGCATTTCAAGAGCAAAGATATAACTGAAGAGAAAACAGATGAGACATAAAATGATTTGTAAAATGTAGTAGCTTATGAATGTAAAATAGATTCCAGTTGTAATAATATTCACACACACTCTCGCAACACACTCACACCCCTATATTCCACAGACACATTTCCATAACTTGAAAACAGATATTTCACATATCTCAATTCAGGAAATGATTTTTACAAGTTAATCCTACAATCAGAAAGCAAGAAGCTATTAAAAGCACAAGTTTTTATTTGCTAAATTAAACTAAACATCTAAAGGAAAAAATATTACAATGATATTTAAAGATACTTTTTATTGGCTTTTTAAAAGACAAAATGCAAATGGGAGTATCTTATTCAGAAAATTAATTTTCAAAAATGTCTTAAATGAAATAAATATACTATCTAATACAATCTCTTCCTGCAAGAATCTCTAAGATGAACAATGCTAAAAACCAAACTTCTCATTTGAGAAACCCTAAAACTGTAAAGTCCCTTTAAAAAAAAAAAAAAAAAACAGATTTTCTTATAAAGGACATGTGGCATACCCACATTTTCTTAAAATTTGTCCTAAAACTATCTTTAACACCCAAATTTTCTATATATATTAAGTTCACTTAATTTAAAATGAATGAAGAGATATCTATCTAGACACAATTTCTAAGAAAAAGATGCAGAAAGTAATTTATGCATGGTTATTTACAGAAAGTTTTGCTAAATAATGATGTAAATATTGGTTCAACAATCTGACAAAGCCTAATAATCAGCACTGCAGGTTTCAAAAAACTTTATATATAACAAAGGATGTTTCAAGTGTAGAGTTACTAGATAAATCTAAGAGCCAGAAACTAAAGTATTTGACATGGTTAATAGTCTCATTTTTATTATGTTAAATGTCAGGTCAGAAGTCAATGGCATTTACACGCTGGAAGACTGTTTATCATTCAACTCTTTCAATTATATCAAACACTGATTAATCAAATGTGACTGCACTTTACTGCTACCACTTTATGGTTTCTTTCAAGTATACCCAAATCTTTTAAATGGGCACATATGCAACTGTGCAAAACAAATGAAATATAAATATTTAAGAGAATGAACAGAAATGGCTTTTAAGCATAAACCACTCTGCCATTCAGTTATGAAGCTCTATCTTTTCCTCACTAATTTGTCTTCTGCTTTTAGTAGTCTTCTATCTTATTAAAGTTGCAGGTTTACAGACGATCTGGAAATTTCACATTGATACAAGAAAGGAATGTCTGGTCGATGCAGTCTAGGGACAAAAAGAATTAGCCTTAAAATGTATTAAGTTGCAATTATCTAAACGACAGCATAATGAAAACCGATCTTATAAGCAGTATTACATCAAGTACATAATATCCTTTTGGTAAGAATGACATAAGGTAGCATATATCAAAATATATTCTAAAGTTTAGGCTTCTAACCATCTAGAAAATATTTACATTAGAGTTTAAACTCTTGAAAATGCAAACAAGGTAATCGCACTGAATATTCACAGAATATCATTTAAGTTAGTAAAATTACTTTGCCTTTTATCTTACAGGTAATACCGACAAACTCTTAAGGTCACAGCTTGTAAAGACATTTTACCAGTTAAAGAGAAAATGTGACATCTTCTAGGGGGAGGAAGAAACCTTAGTGGAACATTTAAAGTGATATTTAAATATAATCCAGAAATGCAATTGTAATCATTGTTCTCTTCAGCAGAAATAAGTAAATCATGTCAGCTTATGTAAAACTCATATAAGCATAAAATTTAAGCAACCAAATCACAAACCATACAATTTATTTATACTTAAGTCATAGCAACTTGAACCATTTTGTACTTAAAGATACATCCAGAAGTTAAGTGTTTTAGGAGACATTTTGCTTATGCGGTTCAACTACATTAAAAGTTCAAATCAATGAAGTGTATGGTACTTGCTTTAAAAGTATCAATAGTATAGCGAGTAGAGATATGAGGTCTCTTCATGTGAAGATCTACTAGCTGCACAATAAATAAATGCCTTTACTATAGACACAGCCTCCAGAAGCTCACTGGATAACCAGTAAGACAACCTCTGCTCATTTCTTTATATTCCCATTTATTCAAGTTGCAGCCTTGGTTGTTGATACAAACTGGCACACATTAAGAAAATAGTAACAAAGCTCCTATTTTCTTCACACAACTTTTATTCATTGATCCAGTTTGTTAAGATCAGTGCATGGCAAGTTGCTTTTCAATCAGATTTGGTTTTTTGTTTGTTTTATCCACCAGATATCTATGTGAATTTCACACTGTTTTATGCAAAATGCCCATTCTCTCTGTGTAAGTGCTTTGTCATATTTTGTTTTTCAAGCTTTCAAATGCTGTGCTGGTGGTTACTTCGTATACATCCTGTGGTCAAGCTTTAAAAAGAAATTTAAAAGTCTGATTTAAAGTTTCAGTTTACTCATAATACATTTTTAAAAATTAAAATGTATGAAATTCAATTTTTAAAATGGAAGTTATCTTAAAAGTTCACAACTTCTTAAATTTCAGTAAGTGACTGTTAACAGTATAAAAATCTATTAAATATGCTGAATTTGAGTAAACAACATGAGTACACATTAAGCATTTAATATGCATCTGATGAATTTGAATACAAAAGGAATAAACAATTAATATATTAATATTTCTTACCTCTATAATAAGAAGAAATATCTTGTTCTATGAGCAGCTGCCATGCTTTCAGACATGTTTCTGACTTTTAGATAATTAACAAATCCTCTGAAGAAAAGAAGCAGGCCTGAGAAGGTTGAAATAATACAGATATGTTATGTTCTTACACAGAAAGGGGACACAACACATTTTAGATAGACAATTATAAACAAGATCCTCTTGGTCTAAGGAATTTAACGTGTAGGATTACAGTCATTCCATAATATATTTTACATTATAATGACAAATCTATTGTAAGGAAATATAATAAAATTTAACTGCCACCCCCAAATTCTTTCAATTTGTTACACCTAGATGTATCTAAAGTAAAGTAAATCCAGCCACGAAAATCCAAAATTACACAAAAATACACACTTACTAAATTATTTCTTAAAAAGCAAAGCTACCTAATGCATTTAAACTGATTCAACTCATAGAAGTCCCATTTTATACCAAACTTTTTAATTACCATAACTACTAAGCAAACTAAGACATATTTACTGATATAAAGTATTCAAGAGAGAACATATGCATGTAATTGCTAACAATTGTGGGATAAAACCAATAACAAGCCTGTCTAGCAAGATCAGGTGCCTGTCATCTGCAAGATTTGTATTTAGAGATATGTGCATTATGTAAATAATTTACTTATTAGTTATTATTTTCAAGTAATAAAAGACTAATTTATAATAAAAATTAAGTTGAGAAAAATCAAGAAAGAAGACTTTGGAAGCAGCCACTAGTGATTTCTTAAATGATTGGAGATGTATCTTCTATCTATCTCAGTGTTCTCCTCTGTAAAATAGTATTTTTAAATAATAATCATTTACATTAATAATCATTTATAATAATCACAGGTATCTTTAGTAATCAATTAAACAAAGCCTGTGAAATGCTTCAAAGTTTCAGGTGAAAAATATTAGCTAAGTATAAAAAGCATTACCATTATTAGTAGAGCTAAGTCTTTGATATACTTAAGCATACAATTCTAAGGGCAACATTTATTGACTCCAGTAAATTTTTAACTAGGTAATGGTGGGCGGGAGGGCAGGGACCAAAAGATATGTACGCATGCAACTTTCCTCACCAGGAGGAAGAGGCTGTCAATTTAAAATGTAAAGTCTCAACTGAAATTTGTAACCCAATTCTAGGACAATAATCGAAGCACTAAAATAAGAAGCATGGTTATAATAAATTAGAGAGGAAAGATAGAAGAGATATACAAATAATGACTTAAACAAGTGGTATAAGTTTCACCTAAATCTGATCCCATCTGCTTCCCATATCCTCTTTCCACTTGTGACCCCCACTCTGAATTCTCCCCTCATGCCCTTCCAGATGCTGTTCAAAGATAATGATATTGTGATCCAAACGTAAAAGTACTACTGAAAAATGTACACCAAAATTATTTGTGAAATCCTTTCTTTTGTCTATGAAGCTGCTGATTCTAAGACATATTTTGTTCTGCTCAGGCATTTTCCAAAATAAACCAATTCACATCTAGAAACCGATCACTCAGCAGCTATTGTTTCTCAGCATTCTATGATGTGCTCAACACTCTTCTGAGTATTATGTGAGAGGAACATTTTGATCATGAATTAAGTTTTCACATTCCCCTAAATGCTAGATTATGGCTCTGATATGGAACTGGGGCTGCCCTCTGCATTCTACTCTGTCTCACAGTTGCCTTCCGAAGGCTCCTCAATCCGCTAATAATATTTATAAGCAAGTATCTCATTCAATATGCTTAAATACCTAAAAGACTTTATCAATTTTTTCACTTTTAAGGAAGAAACTCAATAATGAGCACAGAATCAGTCAGAAAACAATTACCAATACAAAAAACTGGCTAAACTTTTGTACAAGTCTGCCTCCCCAACAAAATCACAACATTAGAATAATTTCATTATTATTATTAGAGAAACAATCTAGGATTTTTAGTGACCTTAACCGACCACTAAGATTTTGTTTCCCCAAAGATCCAAAAGATGCAACAGCAGGACTAAATATAAACTCAAGGAGAACACTGCCACCTACTGAAATGCTATTTTCTGGTATAATTATGTTACTAGAGAAATGTGGGCTCTTAAACCTAAAAAGAAACAAAATGTATTCTTCATGTCGGTAAATAAATTTGAAATGTGGATTAAAGGTATCATGTGATTTTAAGATTAACTTAATTATCATATATCTAAAGAGGAAAACACAAGGGATTGGAAATCAGAAATCCATAAAATTCATCAATATTAATAAAAGACATGCCTTGTAAGAAGAAAACTCAACAGAAGTACTGTGATCATTAGGCATGAAGCCTTTCCTTATGCCTGACTGATTAATGATTAATGCAGGGTACACTTCCAAAGTGTAAAGAATGTTTCAATGATCCAAAAATAAAAGAATGGACAGAATATCCAACTATCCTCCTCTCAACACTTCCTACGATCATTAAAAGAAAATTATGCATGTATATTTTCCAAAATAAATGCTGAAGGTAACTACTTTTTAATCATTTTAGGATTTTCAAGTTTTGTAGGATTGACTTATCATTCAACCACTGATTCTTTAAACTGACAGGCTCTGAATTTTAAATCACAAATCCAGAATGCTACATAGAATTATCTGAATAGCCAAGATGATATAAGTGTTTGGATATGAGAATTTTACAACAGAAAAAATTTTTTCCACATAAATTATAAAACAGTATATTTACATCTCACATTTTTAGGAAACATCAAAGTTAAACTAAATGCAAATTAGTCATACTGAAATGCATTAAGAATAAACTTACCAAGTACAAGAAATATCCACCAAAGCCAATACTGTCCATTGAAATATCCAGTAAAATAATCAGAAAACTGTGGAGTGAACATAAATATATTAACCGTATTTGTGTACCTAAATTTGAAAATCATAAGTCTTAGTTTCAGAATGATTTACCTCAAATAATCTTTAGCACTTAAAACAGCACAAAAAGAAAAACAGAAAAGAAAAAAATACTTAATGACATACACATATAATTATTTGAGAAAAAATAACAGCAAACACACTTATGCAAAATCTTTTAGAAACAAAAAATAGTTTCAAACTGCTTGTAAAGAAGAAAGATAAGTGCTATATATCTGAATCCAACATTTTCTCATTAAGGAGTTCACATGTCAGTTCTTTTTTCATAATCTCTCAAAGCCACAACTACCATCCCAAACACACTACAGCAACCTGCTGCTTTAGATATTAACACCAAAAGCCACATTAGTTTAATCTTATCAGATGGGGATGTTCTGCTGACCTCTAAAAAGAAGAGCTTTTGACCTTCTATACACCCCCTACTGTTAATCACTGCCAAGAATACTAGGCACATAAAGACCCCCAACTCATTAGAGTCTTTTTATTTTCAAACTAGATGCTCCAGCATTCATTTCCCAACAGTGAGCTGAGAACAGCGAAATGAACCTTGAAGCGGCATTTCAACAGTTCCTATTAGTGGCCGTGGTAGACAGTTTATATTCTCTGTGAAGTGAGGATATGAACAGGCAGACGGAAGGCAGGGTTTGATGATATTGGACACAGGTATCTTTTTCTTGATTAGACTAGGGACATGATGATTTATTATCTTCGAAAAGTTTTCTTTTTAAATCAGTCTAATATTCCTGCTTATTTAATCTACTCTGTTTCCATTGGTCTCTGAACCGAATCTGATTTAACTAAAAATGAGTTTGTTAAATGCAGATTTGTCCTCAGATGTATCTATCTCCAACTTTATAGGTTATTATTTCCAACTATTCATTGGTAATTTCCATAAAAGCTTAAAAATCTTATAGGTGTGGTTATAACAAAAACGCTTACAAATTGTAATGTTACTAGTGAGGAAGTATATCCACTAAAGGTTATCTAAATCTGTTTTTAAAAGCTTTTAAATTATTCTCACAGGAAGTATTTACAATATATGAACCATGATCTAAGTTCTCAGCTTAGAGTTTTAGAAATTACAAAGATTAGAGATTTCAGAGTACCATCATAGATGCAAATCCCACATACTCCTACACCTTTAAAATATGTACAATAAAGGGAGAACTAGAAAATTGTGGGAATATAGCTTGTAAAGTAGTAAAGCACTACACTACTTTTTAATCAAATGATTAATAATTAGAAATAAAAGGTTTTCATACAGGTTTTAGAGATTATAAGAACAAAAGGAATAAAGAACCTAAGCAATACATTTTTAACTTTCTAATTTTTAAATATATTTAAAAATATATTTCTAATATTTAAAATATATTTAATATATAATATTACCCGACAAGAGGCAACCAGAAAAGAACAATGTCATTCTTCACCAAAAATACGAACCTGCAGCTATTCTTTATTTATTCCCAAGTGAAGAATAGAATTACCTTCACTTTGAAGTCAAAGAGAAAAACTCACCATGTAAAAAGGATAAACTAATAAGCTTTGGGGTTCATTACTAAGTTGTCAAGTGTTTCAAAATACTAAAAGTCATAGGGTTGAGCCAAGCTGTGTTTTTGGTTTTTTTAAAATAACTAAATAACTCATGTTGATTGGTCAACCGCAGGCTGCAGAAATCAAATTTTGGAAAATAAATTAACCAACAATAAGAATTTATCTGATTTAAATTTGACAAAAAAGAATTCATCTGATTTTATTTTATTAATATGACACCAGTATTTTATTGTTTACATCCTGTCTACTTTCTAAAAGACTTGTCAGTTTTTAATAAAATATATATGACTTTTAAAACAAATAATAGAAACATCAAAAGTCTTAAAAATAATATCAGAATCTGGGCTAAAGATATTTACACTAAATATGAGGTTCACAGCAGCTCAGAAACAAAAAGAAAAGCAGCAGTTAATTTATAAATTGCTTATTATCTAATAAAAGGAAACACCAGGCTTTCAGGAGAAAATCTTTCTCTCAGCATTGAACTACAAGGGAAACTTATTGCCTTAAGCATTATAATAAAAGTCAAAGTACAGTGTTACAGAGGCAGTAGAGAATTAGGAGAAGAGGCACTGAACTGAAATCAAGCTAGATCCAAATCCACATACAAACTGTGGGACACTGAGCAAGTTATTAGACTTTTTATTCTTAGTTTCATCATCAATAAAATGGCTGGCTTGTCTCCAGCATCACTGATACAGACAGGGTTAAAGAATTTAGTGCCTGTAATGAATTATGACTGGAACATAGTGAGTACTCACTGAATGGTGGCTACTGTTATTTTATAACAAAAGATTTTTTTTTTTTTGGTACGTGGGCCTCTCACTGTTGTGGCCTCTCCCACTGCGGAGCACAGGCTCCAGACGTGCAGGCTCAGTGGCCATGGCTCACGGGCCCAGCCGCTCCGCGGCATGTGGGATCCTCCCGGACCGGGGCACGAACCCGTGTCCCCTGCATTGGCAGGCGGACTCTCAACCACTGCGCCACCAGGGAAGCCCTATAACAAAAGATTTTTTAAAATCTTTCTCTTATATCAATTCTCAATATACACTACAGGTATAATATTAACCTTAACTCAGTAAAGGTATTTTAAAAGGAAACTCAACAGTCCCAGTGATTAAACTTGACACTCTTATATACCTTACAAAACGTTGAGAAACTCCAGTCTTTGAATTTAAGGTCCCCATCTTATCACACTGACTGGAGTTGATTACTAGACAATCTAACCCCTTCTCAACCTGGGATTCTAAGAGAGAATTAGGCCCTAATATCCTAGAGGCAAAGGTTGCATATAATGCACTAATTTCTTTTTTATGAATGTAGAATGATACTAGCAATTCAATAACTTTAGGAGAATTGAGAAAATCAAATCATTTTCTGTGTTCTGTGACTCAGACAAGAAATCTCATTTGAATAATTGTAATTAATTCTATTACTAACATAACCAAGGTTGGACATTACCTAGTTCCAACTCTTTCGAGATTTTCTAGTAATAACTTCTGCAAAGGCAGGGGCTGTCTCTTTATCTCTGCATGCCCCATAACACCTAACAGATTTATGCTAATGGTGGGAACCCACTCTACATTTTTTAAATGAAATTGAAACAAGTAATTGCCAGGGGGGCAGTTCTTACAATGGCTCAGGTTTTAATCACCTTAGAAGAAGCCAGTCCACAGGTCCCACCAAGAATCAACTGTTTAATAACCAAATCCTATAATCTAGTCTGAACAGAGACAGGGTATGAGAAGATTACTGAAACCCTGGGAAGTAATAAAATAAGTTTAAAAATAATGAAGAAACACATAAAATTCAAAGTTTTAATATTTTTATAATGGGTAATTTTTTAAATCTATTTGACAATGTAGGTGCATAACTGAAGTGTGTGAAGCACTTAATAAAAGCCGACATATTAGTATATGATTCTACTGAAAATTTCAGGAGGACTTGACTCATTCAACTAGAAATCAATGTTTAAATATATATGATTTGTAGAAAGTATGTATTTTATTAGTTGTATATAGCATTTAAATGTGTGGGTAACTTTTAAGAAGAGTTATTAATTAACAAAGCCACTTTCCTAGCCTTACCTAAAGAAATCAGGAGAAAAGCTTTGTAAAAAGGAGCCAAAAGGGGCCTTCAAGAGGCAAAGGAAAAGAGCTGGGGGAAGATTATGTTAACAATACTACTGCCTGTACAACGGGTACAAAAAATTATTCGGGGGCTAGAAAAGCTGTTGAGATAGGAGAAAGAAAAGGACTTCTTGTTATCTCCCTACACATTACCTCGTAAATGATACGAGATAGACAGAGGGTGATTTCCAGGAACAACAGGAAAATGAGAAGAAAGGCTTAGAAGGAATGTAAAGGAAAAAAAGATGAGTTCTTATAACCACCTCAAAGGCCTGTACTGTACTTTTTTAGCTCTTAATGTTACCAAAAAAGAAAAAATAAAAATAAAAAAGAAACAGTGAGAATATATTTAAGTCCATGATAATTTCACTAACCAATGGAAATTTTTATGTTTTAAAACTGATTTTAGGCAGACCTACACTATATCACAATAGTGGCAGCCATGATTTACTGAGCACATATACTTGTGCAGCAACTGAGCAAGGTACTCTCAATATGTCATGTTCATGCCTCACAAAAATACTGAATGGCAGCTATTATCAGCTTACCATGAAGAAACTAATGCTCAGAACAATTTAAAAACTTAAAGTCAGAACATTGATATACAAAAAGATGAGATTCAAACTCAGATTTATCTGATTTCAAAGTCCTTTCCACTTACTGAGGCTTCCCTGGTGGCGCAGTGGTTAAGAATCCACCTGCCAATGCAGGGGACACGGGTTCGAGCCCTGGTCCGGGATGATCCCACATGCTGCGGAGCAACTAAGCCCGTGTGCCACAACTACTGAGCCTGCGCTCTAGAGCCAGCGAGCCACAACTACTGAGCCCACGCGCCTAAAGCCCATGCTCCGCAACAAGAGAAGCCACCACAAGGAGAAGCCCACGCACCGCAACAAAGAGTAGCCCCCGCTCACCACAACTAGAGAAAGCCCTCAGGCAGCAACAAAGACCCAACGCAGCCAAAAATAAATAAATAAATAAATTAAAAACAAACAAACAAAAATTTCTTTCCACATACTAACAAGCTCTCATATAATACAGTCATAAAATGTCCACACCACAGAGATCACTATGATAGTTAAGGATAGAGGTTAAGAATAAGTCTCAAAATAATTGAGCTCATATACACAAAATGAACATTTGTGAACCACATAGGAAATTTTATGTATTTTAATTTTAGAGACAAAAGTGATAGAGGCTATCAAGACACTCACCCTGACAATAAGGATCCATTTGATCAATGAAAGGCCAAATCCACAGATGGCACCATACCTTCCAGCTATGGTATTGGTGATACAGAAGGATAAACAAAATCCAAGCCAGTTGAAAATAAATGCCACTGAAAGCAAGAGAAATAATTCTTTTAAAGACCACACTTTGGAAACAAATTAACAGAGACATAATATAAACATCAATAATACTTCATAACTCAATGGAAACAGCAGTTCTTTCTCTTAATTCTGTACTAATTAAGTCTTGTTTATAGACTATAGTTTACTTTTTGCAAATGTATTAGTTATTTACTATACATTAACAAGTGGGTAAGCTTGGTTTCTTGTCAGTTTGGTCAACAAGAATCAATACCTTACAGCTTATCACCAAAAGGTGAAACTGCATTTTTTTTTCTTTTATACATACATTTGTTATTGAAGCTGCATTTTTAAACCAGTTAAAAATTAGGTCACAATGTAGCTCCCATGTGATCCTACCCAAAAATTCTAGTCTAAGCCATCATCAGCCAGCCAAATTAAAAAGCAATATTAAAGATGAGCCGAATAAATTATAAACTATTGTTCCCAGAGCAGATACTGTTCATTGCCTTCTCTTCTTACCTAACAAAACCTGTTGTTCCCCTTCCCAGGAACCCACCGACCTCTAGAGCCTGTATTTTTAGGAAAGGCTGGACCCCATACTTAGCCCCCAAAGGTGAGTCCTGTCTGGGAAAATCACAGAAGGCCCAAATCCCTTGCCAGTGAATTTTTTTTTAATAGGACTTCTGAAAAACATTCTTAAAAACACAGCAAGGAGAGGGAAGATGGAATATAGGTAAAACAACAGTGGTTTTGAATTGATCATTGTTGAAGCTGGGAGATGGATACACAGATGTTTATTACACTCTTGTCTAGTTTGAGAATTTCTACAATGAAAGTTTTTTAAAAAGAATAGAAGAAAAGGCCCTTCTTCCACTGGGTATCACGTTTAACTGTAATGCCTGGAACTGCTGCAGGGAGCTTGCTATCAGCCTGAGGATTAAACCATCACTCCAAATAGTGGGGGAGTGAAGAAAACCGAAGTAAAGCAAAGCAGAGCCACAGCACTGATATGGTCTGTGCCTGAGGTCTGCTCATCCAGGGACTTCTTGTTTTGTGAGATAATCTCCTAACTATTTAAAACAGTTGAAGGGTTTTCTATTTCTCATAGCAGAAACCATTCTGACATAGGTCCTTGAGATATAATCAGAGTACCTTATTTACGTCCAAGACAGCAACATCATCAAAATAATAATAGTAATAATAATAAAACTAAAGATCAGTTTGAACCTAAATCTTGTTCAGTGCCCAGCCTCTTACCCTAAATATCTCCAACCAAGCCTCAGGGAGAATAAAGTAAATTACCTAGAGAAATTCTAGTTTTTCAGAATTCTAAAGACAAAGAGGAAACATTTTAGGATAAGTTTAAATGAAATGGCTATTTTTTCGAAGTAATGCCCCTACTCCTGTTAATTTCTTCCTTCCTAATACTTTCTAGTCGCAGCTTTTTTGATCATTTATGGGAAACTGTACTATATGGTGGGATAGTCAGAAAAATCAATTTTGAAATAAGAGACTCGTGTTTGAGTCACATCGTACTCACTCACTAGATATATGACCCTGGACTCACTGCTGACTTCTGTTGAGCCACAGTCCTCTGATCTTTAAGTACCTACTTCACAAGATTGATAAGAGGATTAAGTGAGAATGTAAAGAGCTTAAGCATAGTACAGAAGCTGGCACACGGTGCCGGCTAAAAAAATGCTAGCCATCATCACTACCCATACAAAATGATCTCTTCACATTACAGACTAGGTCCCATCTTTCCTGCAAAACAACTTCAAGAGACACTACTATAAATAAAGCTTGTTTACTCTCTACCGTACTGTACAACAGAGATAGGATATTTCCATCATTGTAGAATAATCTATTGCACATAGCCACTCTGTATCAAACTGGCTAATATTTGTGTTAGGTTAGGGAAAGCACATAACAAAAAATAATTTTATATCTATTTAAACTAAAGAATTTATATTACCAAACAGCAGTAGAGATTCCCAACTGGTTGCTACCTATGTGTTAATGACAGGCTGAGATATGTCTCTCCTCAGCCCTTAGGGCAGGCAGGTGAGGTCTGGGGCAGAGGACAGACTGCTACCAGTCCTGAGCACCTTACTCTTTTATCTCAGTGTGCTATAAACATTCTATCATTTTGCAAGCATGTCGTGTTGTTGAAACATAGGAGGCACTGATGGAGAAAACCCAAAACAGCAAACATTCCAAAAGTGTATTTTCACCTGAGTATGTGTATGTTTAGCTTTGGGGAAAAAATAATTTAAACACTGTCCAATTTCTTCAAAATCAGATTTACCAATATCTATTATATGTATCATTGTAGCCAAAAGAGAAATAAGATTCAAAAGAACAAAAAAGTAGTTAATGAGCCACCATGTTTTCTTTATGCTCTCCGCCAGCAGTATGAATTCCTATAAATTGTGCTCATGTGATATAATTTGTTATAGACTAAACTCTGTCCCCTCAAAATTCATAGATTAAAGCCCTGACCTCCAGTGTGACTGTATTTAGAGATAGTGCCTTTAGGGAGGTGGCTAAAATTAAATAAGGTTATAAGGGTGAAGCCCTAATACAATAGGATTGGTGTCCTTATAGGAAGAGGAATAGACACGAGAAAGCTCTCTCTCTCTGCACACATGTAGAAAAGAGGTCATGTGAGGACACCACAAGAAGACAGCCAACTGCAGGCCCAAAGAGAACCCTCACCAGAAACCAAATTTTCTGGCACCTTAATCTTGGACTTCTACCCTCCAGAACTGTGAGAAAATAAATTTTCATTGTTTAAGCCACCCAGACTGTGGTTTTTCGTTATGGCAGCCTGAATAGACAAATGCATAACTTAATCATCTTTAATTGGTTTAAGCACTACAAAAACAGAGAAGTTGTGACTACTGAAGCATAAATAGATTCACTTTTTATGCCCCTTGGCCTACAAAATAGAAGTAAAGCTGAAGAGGTCTTTACAGTACAGAAAGAGCAAAGCATTCAATTCTGGATCCTCTAGGACATGTCTGTCTCAGTTGTCAAAAAAGAGAATTTAATAAATTGTACACTAAACCTTAAGTATGTAAAATCCATAAAAGAAATAATGTGTAGTAGAGGCAGGTGAACATATACATGCCTAAGAAAGAAGACAAGAACAGAAGGACAAGTTAAGACTGAGAACAGGTAGGCTCCACACAAAGTCACAAGCCAAGTAAGAAGCATAGCTGGGACTGGAGCATCCACGTCTTTTATGCCTATATCGAGTGATCTTTTCATTATATACACCTCCCACCTACCCAAAGAGGTTGGCAGAATAATCTAGAAAGCAATATTGTACACTGTAGTTTATCCATTAACTAGTAAGGCTACACTTTAAAATTTTCAATAGCCACAAGATACTTATAAATAATAAAGGGGAAAAGAGTAACTTCATAGTGAAGAAAGCTGGCGGACACTACCTTAACCTGACGAGAGTTAACATCACTAGTAATAAGACATATCTAGATCATTGCTTCTGATTTGATGTACTGAAAAGAACACATCATTTCTGTGGTATTCTTGAGGGGGAAAAAAAGAAAAAAAAAAGGAAAGAAATGCAAAACCTGAATCTAATCATGAGGAAACATGAGCTAAATCCAAACTGAAAGACATGCTACAAAATAACTGACCAGTATTCTTCAGAAGAATCAAAGTTGTTATGAAACAAAGAAAGACTAAGAAACTGTTCCAGGTTGAGGCAGACTAAGGAAACACAGAAACTAATATAATGTGTAATCCTGAAATAGATCCTAGATCAAGAAAAGGACATCAGTGAGACAACTGGCAAAATGTGAATAAGGTCTACAAACTAGTTAGTAGTATTTTGTAATGTTAATTTCCTAATGTTGATCATTGGACTGAAGTTACATACGTTAACACTTGGAAAATGAAAGTTATATGGCAATTGTACTATTTTTGCAATTTTTTCCTAAATTTAAAATTATTTCAAAATGAAAAGTTTAAAAAGTTTTAAATTAAATTTTGACACTTGCTTTGAAAATAAACAAATGAGTATCATAAATGAATGAATACCAATATACTAACATTATGCACTTATTAAATTTTTTATCACAGAAAAATCCTCATTATATATAAATGCACCAGGTTTCAAACACAGTAAGTTCCCAAAGAATAATCAGTTTCACTATACTTGATTCTGAACTGCATAAAGGCAAATTCCTATCTTATCCTCATGCAATTCTCTTTGTTTAAACTATCAGCCATTGAGAAAAACATAAAGCTAACAATTTATTAATTTTAAGACATTTCCACTAAATTATAAGCAATGAAATAACAAAATTATTTTTCTTATAAACAGAACAAATTCAATAAAATGTTCACAAATATTATGAGTTTCTTAAGGTGTAGTTATAATTCTTAGATGTCCCCCTTTTCTGGATTCACTTACAGTATGTGACCTCATCTAAAAACATAGCTTTACATGAACAGAATAAGTCATCAATGCATTGTTTTTCAATGTGTAGTGCCCAGATAACCCCTCTAAGAGCTGTCACTTTTATGACTCATCCATGGTAGGTACTTGAAAGAATTTACTGAATAAAGATGCTCAAGATCACTAATCGTTGGGGAAATGCAAATTTAATCACAAAGAGATACTACCACACAACTATTAGATTTCTAAATTTTTTTTTTTTTTCTGTGGTACCCGGGCCTCTCACTGTTGTGGCCTCTCCCGTTGCGGAGCACAGGCTCCGGACGCGCAGGCTCAGCGGCCACGGCTCACGGGCCCAGCCGCTCCGTGGCACGTACCCGTGTCCCCTGCATCGGCAGGCGGACTCAACCACTGCGCCACCAGGGAAGCCCTAGATTTCTAAAATTTTTAAAACTGTTAATACTAAATGCTGACGAGGATCAGACCAATAGGAACTTTCATTCACTGCTGGTAGGAATGCAGAACAGAACTGAAAGACAGTTTGGCAATTTCTTACAAATCAGAATTCACGTTTCAAAACACCTTTCTAATTCTTTTTAAAGTTACGTACAAGTAACTTAATATCTTTTAAATTATGTTTCTCTCAAGTCTAAAATGGGAATAATGCCGGTGATTAATTATTACTATAGCATGCTGACGTGAAGATTCACACACAGTACAAAAGGCTAAACCTTAGAAAAGTTTTCTAAACAGAATCCATTACATTTTTAAGCATTAGAGTTCAAGGTCATTTCCACAGAACGTCAATTATCCAACGAACCAAACCTTAATTTCTAGCTTTTAACTAACATATAACTGACTTCTATTCCATTCTTTTAGAGACAAAATCTCTTAGAAGTATGCTCAGATACAAGCACATAAGGCATTTTTCAGTGACACTTCAAGGGATTAGGAGAAGCAAAACATTATCAGGGGATACACACATTTCGTTCTTTACATTTTCTGAACATGGACAAGCAATTATCTCCCCAAATTTACGCGTAAACTTTTTTTTTAGGGTTACATGTGGTAAGAGACTGAATTGTAGACATTGAAAACAGAGAAGGAAAGAATTAAACCGACAGAAGGTTTTAACTGAAATATTCTTATTGATAATCACTGCAGTTTTATTTGCACAACTTGTATAACCTGAAATGCTTAAATTATAAACCATGCTAAAGAAAATCTATTTCCAGACCTTAGAAATAGACAATAGAACAGAACATAGACAATAGCTACTGGATAGTTTAGAGTTTGGAAAATATAGCAAGTTGCAATTTGTAGAACAGCCACTAGATGGTAGTGACTACAAATGAATCTATGCTCATTAAAGCAAATAAACTGAAGTACTGGCCTACACCCTACCCAAAGAAATGTATCAGGAAATGAAGGTGAAAAATAATTTATAGTCTTACTCTTATAATACTGGTGCAGTATTTGTAGAATAGGAAGCATAAAGATATAAACTGTAGAAACATAATTTAGTAAAAATGTAATAAAAGGCAGGTAATTTACATTAATATATTAAATGTAAATATTTATATTCATATTAATTAATGTAGCACCAGTGGCCAAAAATAAGGTCAACCTTATTTTTGTGCCTAGGTTACTGTGCATTTACAACACTGGTGTATCAGTGAAATGCTGTCAGATCTAAAAAATAAAGATTGATAAGAAGATAGCATGGTTAAGTGAAATATAGAAATGGAGAGATAATAACTAAGCTCTGAGTCAAATAATTAGATGGTGTCAAATAACATGTTTTTATTCCTAAGAAACAGGTATTTATACTTACTACAAATAACTACAATAAATTTAAATTCTTTCTTTTTCCAATGAAGATTTCTTAAAAGACATAACCATGAAAGGAATTAATGTTTACGCTACTCTTTTTGTAAAGAAAATATGTGGGAAGCCTGTTATTAATATAAAGGGTTACCAGGTTGAACTTAAACTAAGAAAAAAATTAAAGTTCACTAGATTAACAGTACAAAACAGAGTTATTTGTAGCCAAAGTGTTCATTTCCTTTTCATCATACTTAACATCATATCTAACTACAAATTATAACTAAAACCACAAGACATAAATATTGCATATACAGGGAGCTTCCCTGGTGGCGCAGTGGTTGAGAGTCCGCCTGCCGATGCAGGGGACACGGGTTTGTGCCCCGGTCCGGGAAGATCCTGCATGACGTGAAGCGGCTGGGCCCGTGGGCCATGGCCGCTGGGCCTGTGCGTCCGGAGCCCGTGCTCCGCAACGGGAGAGGCCACAACGGTGAGAGGCCCACGTACAACATTAAAAAAAAAAAAAAATTGCATATACATTAGCTGATTGCCAACCTGAATATAATTTAGTAAATCTGAAGAGAAAAATGTAACTGCCTGCCCATCCACACACACATTTCTGAGCGGTTCAAGTACTACTCTTCAGTAGATGAAATGAAATAAGGAAAGGAAGCAAGAAACCATTTGAAAATGGAGGAAAAGGTAAGGGAATTTTCAGACTCAAAAGTAACTCAACTTAGGAAGTATGTATTTTCTATTTTGTCTATTTTTTTTGGTCTGTTATTAAAGTTGAATGTGGTACTTTACATAGGTAAAACATTCCTCAGTTCTAGCTTCAAAATTAACTCTACAGCTGAAATAAATTAAATCAGCATTCTATCAAAGAAGGTATGAAAGCATGGTCATTTAACCAAGTTGAGGGCAGAAATTAACCCTACCATAATCTAATAAATGTACTTAGTTGAATACTGGGTTTCCAAAAATTATTTTATCAAGTTAAACAGTTTGAATGTCATAATGTTATGTACTGAGTGTACTATGTGCCATTCCTGAGATAGGAACTGAAATAATGAAGACTCTAATGAAGTCTTTCCACAAGTAGCTTAAGTCTACTTTATAAAGTCAAATGTTAATTTAAGAATGTTGCAAAAAGTTAAAATTTTACGGTTTCTGGTCTTCTAATTACTCGCCATTCTGCACAAATAAGACAGAACTTCATACTCCTGTGTCTCAAATCACATTGTTCCAGTTCCCCAGAATATCTCCTTTTCCAACCGTCCTCCTGTTTAAAGACACTCAAGTGGAAGTCCTCTGCTCCAAAAGCAGAATTTATCATTTCATTATACATGCTCCTATAGCCCCAAATGGACATGCAGCATTTCACATACAAAATCATATTTAGCTTTAAATATGCTTATATATATATCTATACAGTCAGCATCTAGCATAATAACTGCAATACAAAGTGTTTTAACAAATTCTAGGATTTGTATCATATGATCACAGCTAGTTAAATGTCAGGATCAATTTACATTTTAAACAAGGTAAGACACACACTGACAATATCTGCCTTCCCTCACTGTCTATGTTACTTTAAATACATACACAACCAATAAATGCAAACAAATAGTTTGGAAATAGTTTCAGTTTTCACTTACTGAAAAACGCCAGCATGAAAATCCCATCATTACCCACTCTGAGCTGGTCTGCATCACTGAAGTCATCTCTTGTTGGACACTCTTCCTCTTGAATCTGTAAAACATAAACTATTAGAATAGCTCACTAAACTATTGATAGTTACAACTTTATTATCTTAAGTGTAAAGATAAAAATTTAAATAAAATCTAATGTCCTCAATGTATTGTATAGGCAAAATGAGATAATGAGTACAGTATCTGATACATAAGTACTCAAAAAAATTAGCAAGTATTAATTTTTCATGGGCACCCCTAAAAAGAGTAACTTTAAAAGTAAACACAAAAAAAAGATAAAAATTGAATAACATCGAATTAATGAAAATGACATCACAAAAGATTGATGTGACACTGCTGCATCAGTGTCAAATGGAAAGAGGATTTTTCATAATCAGTGGTGAACTCTAAATTGGTACAAACTCTATGGTTGGCAATTTGGCAATATTTATCAAAAATTAAAACGTACACATCCTGCGACACAGTAATTCCAGCTCATGAAATATACTTATAAGAAATGATGTATTACAGATAATTCACTGCAGCAATGTTAATAAGAGCAAAAACTTAGACACAATCTAAATGCCCATCAATAGTGGGCAACTGTCAGGAGATAATTCTCTGTTACTCTTTCATGTTTCTACATGTCTCCCAGGTAGAGGCATTGGCTACCTTTTTTCTGTATTATCTTTTCAAGGATGTTTACATAGTAGATGGCTTTGGGAGGGAGAAATAGTATCTCTCTCCAGAGCAGAGATGTAGGCATGCTTATTGGCCATTAGAAAATATTGGGTTCCCCTGAACTCAGAGTTCCACACTGCGAGCAGAGGCATCGCTTGGCCCTCTCTGAGTTGCCCGGCAGGACCTGAGGCTCAGGAAACTGCCACGAGAAAATGCTAATACCCTGGCTACTACTACTGCTGTGAATAATAAAGTTCCTGTCTCTGACCCAGCAGTCCTGTGTCTTCTGTAAGCATCCACAAAACTGTGACAAGCTAATCAGTTACCTTGCAATTAGGCTAAAATCTCAGACCGTTTATAATTCTTGAGATCAATGAAATAAATTACTGTATATCTAAAACAATGAAATTCAAAAAGCAATGTAAAGATTTAAAAATAAATTACAATCTCCAAAATATATTAAGTGAAAATCATTTATATAGTACAATACTTTTGTGTACAAAAATAATATACAAACACATTACTGTAGTTGCTTATAAATGTCGAGAAACTTCTCTGGAAGCACGTACAAAGTCTGTTATCACTAATTACCTCCAATATTCAACAAATATTGATAGAATACCCATTCTACATAAGACTTTGCTTCCTGGTACTTGGGATATATGAATGTATGTAAAACAAAGTGCTTGCCTTTCTGAAGCCTAAATCCCAGTGAGGGGAGCTGGACAATAAATAAAAACATAATAAATAAGTTACTTATACAAAAGGTATATAAATGCTCTGCAAAAAAAAAAAGTAAGGAAAGGATGTTCAGGAAAAAAAAAAGGAAGGAAAGAATGTTTAGAATGTTTAGTAAGGGCTACAGTTTTCAATATGGTGGTCGCATAAGCCTCATTAAGGTGACACTGAGCAAAGAATTAAAGGAGAGGTAAGAGAGTCTGCCATGCAGATATCTCATAGAGGAGTGTTTTAGGCAGAGGGATAAGCCAGTGCCAAGTTCCTAAGAGAGAATCAGACCTGGCATGTTACAAAAATAGTAAGGAGGCTAACATGGTTGAAACCACAGTGAATAAGAGAGAAAACAGGAAGAAATAAAGCCAGAGTCCACTAAAGGACCCTGGATTTTACTGAGTGAACTGGGAGGTCTTACAGAGTTTTGATCAAATGATTGACATGACCTGATTTACAAAGTCACATCTCCATGTTACATATACATAACCTCAGTTGGGTGTTAATTTTCAATTTTGTGGCTCAGAGAAGCTCAGTGCCTTGCCCAAATCACATAATTAGTTAGGTCAAGGCAGGACTTAAATCCAGGATACCAATGTTCTTTCCATGCGATCATGGTAGTCTCACTACATATATTGCTTTTCTGAAAGAAAAAGACTTTCAGGGACTTCCCTGGTGGCACAGTGGTTAAGAATCCGCCTGCCAATGCAGGGGACACGGGTTCGAGCCCTGGTCCAGGAAGATCCCACATGCCGCAGAGCAACTAAGCCCGTGCGCCACAACTACTGAAGCCCCCCGCACGCCTAGAACCTGTGCTCCGCAGCAAGAGAAGCCATTGCAGTGAGAAGCCCGCGTACTCCAACGAAGAGCAGCCCCTGCTCGCTGCAACTAGAGAAAGCCTGCGCGCAGCGATGAAGACCCAACGCAGGCAAAAATAAATAAATAATTATATTAAAAAAAAAAGACTTTCAAAACCATATTGCTCATTATTTAGGCAAAAAGATCCCTTCAACTCTGCAATCATATATCCTTATGGTCTTATGGTCAATTTAATAACTGGCCATGATTAAATACATATTAATGAATTTTTATATCATTTCAAGTTAATTCAAGAAATAAACATTAAAGCACAGTAGAAGGCCAAAAAAACACTGTCAATATGATGGCAAGAATATAAAATTTCATACTCTTTTTGAAACACCAGTCCAAGAGATTTTATCATAGAACATCACTTTTTTTTCTTTTTTTTTAATTTATTTATTTCTATTTTTATTTTTGGCTGCATTGGGTCTTTGTTGCTGTGTGCGGGCTTTCCTCTAGTTGCGGCGAGCAGGGCTACTCTTTGTTGCGGTGCGCGGGCTTATCATTGGGTGGCTTCTCTTGTTGCAGAGCACAGGCTCTAGGTGTGCGGGCTTCAGTAGTTGTGGCACTCGGGCTCAGTAGTTGTGGCTCGTGGGCTCTAGAGAGCAGGCTCAGTAGTTGTGGTGCACAGGCTTAGTTGCTCCATGGCATGTGGGATCTTCCTGGACCAGGGCTCGAACCCGTGTCCGCTGCATTGGCAGGCAGACTCCCAACCACTGCACCACCAGGGAAGCCCAAGACATCATTTTTAAAAAGATAGAAGACATGTGCACAAAGATGTCCTTTACAACATTAACACTGGAAAACACAAACACTCTTGAAAAGAATCTAATTGTTCACTAGAGAGGAATGGCCACTGTATTATAGTATATTGATTCCATGGAATTTCACTCAACCATTAACATAACAGAAAAATATTTACATAAAATGCTTAAAAAATAAAAGATAGTAGCTATGCAATAATTTCAATTACATTAAACACTGACTTATAAACCCTAAAATTGGTAAAAAAAAAAAATTAAAACGAAGAGCTGTAATAGGACAACAGTCGTATTTTTCTTTCTAATTTCCCACAGTGGCTAATTTAAAGAAAGCATTCATTAACTTCATTAACTGTTATTTATTAAACACCAAGGATGTGCCAGATAATAGCAAGGTGCTAGAAATGTAAACACAAGGTCATCCTGGAGTTGTTCACAATTTATCAAGTGCTAGCTTTTACATCAAAAGACAAGTTACTGACACACAATTTTAAACAAGGTACAAAAAAATGAACACTATCCACTATATATGGTCATAATATGAAACTAACTGACAAGCCATGTTCTAAAAGTTTTATAAAGTGAATCATGTGAAACAAATATTTTTCAGAGAAATATTAAAAATGGGCAATACACTTCAGGAGATCAATGAGTCATCACATAATCATACCTGCAACCCTACTCATGAGAAATAGGAAATAGTAGAAAACAGTATTGTTTCCAAGTCTCCAGGCTACCTACATTCCCCCGAAGAGACTGGATTTAAGAAATAAACTTTCAGCTCATCCAGCTGAGATTCGTTTACAACTGAATGTACTCAAGTGCTAATCAGACCAGTTTTTTATCTGAATCAGGTATAGAAATTCATACTGAATGACACTTTGCAGAAAGAGGGTGCTGGAGCACTGGGATAGAAAGGGACGACTTTGAAAGATTTTTTTACAAGGACCTAAGTTATAAGTTAGTCTCTTCATACAACTCTGTTTTTGCTTTCCATAAAATTTTCCACAATTCTCACAAGCTAGAGTTACAATGGTATCGGAAATGGGTAAAAACAGAAAACTTTTCTTTATGGACATATTCCAGCTCAGGCTTGGAATCACATTACTTTCTAAAAACAAGACACTGGAAATGATGAAGAGTTTTTAATAGTAACACTTCAGAGTTTTCTTTCCAAAAGGTAAAATCACCTTTATCCTTACCTCAAAGCACAGAGAACAAGACTTAATGCTTCCTACTTTCTCTTTAGAATTCTATCCAACTGTGTAGAAGTTAGGGCAATAGAGGGCCCAAGGCCCTAAACATCCTTTAAGGACCTTTACCATTTCCAAAGTCCCTAGAAAAACACTCCCTGAGAAAAGGAGTTACTGTCCTACTTCACTGAGAGTGAGTGCATGTAAATATAATGCATGTACAAACACACATGCACTAATAAAAACTCCACACCTTAATAGATCTATCCTCCTTCTCCATAATTCTCCCCTCCCAACATCAAAAATCCTTATTGACTGAGCTATATTTATGCCACTGTCTTAACAGAAACTTACTTCCCCCTCAGAAGGAAAAGAAATCAATAATAGGGGCTTCCCTGGTGCAGGGGTGCAGTGGTTAAGAATCCGCCTGCCAATGGAGGAGACACGGGTTCGAGTCCTGGTCCGGGAAGATCCCACATGCCGCGAAGCAACTAAGCCTGCGTGCCACAACTACTGAGCCTGAGCTCTAGAGCCCGTGAGCCACAACTACTGAGCCCGTGTGCCACAACTACTGAAATCCGCACGTCTAGAACACGTGCTCTGCAACAAGAGAAGCCGGCGCACTGCACTGAAGAGGGGCCCCCGCTCGCCACAACTAGGGAGAAGCCCACAAGCAGCAACAAAGACCCAACACAGCCAAAAATAAAACAATTAATTAATTAATTTTTTAAAATCAATAATAAATTTGAGGTTTACTACCTTTACTTATGTGCTCAAAACTATTTATGATGACGTTTAACTCTGTGTGTGTTGGAGGATGTGAGTGGGAGCAGGTCTGAAGAGGGTTGTGGCTGATGAAAGAAACCTGTACAGGAAAAATGCTTACCCATCAAATAATCTACGTGCTGGGCTCTGGCCTGATGGCAGCAGGACAAGAATGCTATACATACAAGCACCTTCTTCTCCCTTTTCCCCTCACCTAATTCTAGCTTTCCTGTGTCATGTGATATTTCTGTGTCTTTTTCCTGAACAAAATGGGGTTAACCCAGAATCTGACATCTCTAAAGACTAAAGCAAGAAATAAAGGTAACAAACTCTAGTCCTGTTCGCAGTCACATTAAAATGTAAATAATTTCTACCTTTTACCTGACTGAAGAATAGCATACATACATCTCATTGATTCTCCATTACTGAGACAGCCACTCCTTTTACCAGAACAGGAAATAACACACATAGTGTATCACTGACTCTGTTACTAAGACAGGGAGATGAGGGAGAACAAAGGGCGGTGGAATCCTTGACCATCATTCCCAAATTCTAGGGTGGCATGTGTTCAACGGTCAAAAAAAAAAAAAAGTGAATTGACAAACATAATTTTGTAGGCCTGGTAACTTCCTTCTTTGTGTCTTTAACCCACCTTGAGTTCATTCATAGAGTCACGAAACTGGCTATGCTAATATATAAAAAATGAATAGAAAAAAATGATCTATAATTATAGTTATGGACCACAGAATCTAAACTATATAAGAAGGGAAATAAGGACATTGAAGACACTTCATTGACAGTGAAGAGGTCAACGGGGTGGGGGTAACTTGAATGAGGAGTCGGAAGTATGGGGGGTGAAGGTTAAGTGCATGAGATGCCTGAAATCAAGACTTAGGAAATGATAAATTATTGGTAAAGATTCCACCTAGGATGACCAGGGTGGGTGCAGGAGAAGACCAATAGAAATAGAAATCGAATGAGAAGGTCAAGGAATGCAGAAGGTAAATTTAAATAGGAGAGTGCCAAAAAGTGATGACACAAATAAGTAGTAGTAAATACTAAAAAAACTACAAGCACAAAGAACTACTTTTGATATTACTGAATATACAGATCAATTAACACAAATAATATTCTCAGAAGGAAACGATAACATTGTCTTACTCTTTGAGATGTTTCTGCTGCTGCAGCTGCCATTGCAGCAGCTTTGGCCTTCTCAGCTTCATCATACGTAGGAAGAGAGGTAGCAACACTGTAAGGAGGTGGCACAGGATAAAACTCACTGTAAACTTCTGTATCTGAAGAAAAGGATGTTTAAAAAAGATAACCATTAAAACAAACTAATATTATGTTTATAGCCAGAACATAATTTAATAAGTTACAGAACGCCACTAAAGACTATCACTATTTGTAGTCCTATGTTATAAGCTATATAACATATAAATTACTACTACATCGTATATATTATTTTAGTCCTATATTTATTATCAAGAGAAAGAACTGACAAATGTCATCTAACGGCTGATATACCAAACAAGAACATCAAGAATGAGACTCTGAAAATGTGGGCAACACAAAGGAGGTAAACTCACCTCACCATATATGAGCATACTCTATGTTCCTACTGCTATGCTCAAAGACTTTATTTGCCCATAATCTCACAGACAAAAAGTAAAAATATCAGGAATAATGGTAACAAACACTGAAACAGCACTAGCCATTTACTATAACACTGCTAAATACATTAACCTTAGCAACTCTGAGGTTCAGTTAAGTGATTTGCCCAGTATCACACAATCAAGAAGTGGCAGAAGCCAGGGATTTCCTGACTCCAAATACTTTATTATTTATTTATTCTCATATTTACTTGATAATATATAAGACGTTAATTTTTCTACACAGGTCAATTTTAACAACTCCTAAGAAAACTCAGTATTTCTCTTTGCTAAAAGATTGATGATTTTTAACTCTTTTTTTACTCTTGTCCCTTCTCCCATTTTCCCCCCATCTACCTAGTTCTTTAGGTTTTCTTTTTTAGAAGAATTTCTCCCTCCCCAATTTTTAAGCTATTTTTGAAATATGATCTCCAGAAATATATTGCAGTATTAAATATAGACTGCTAATTTTTTTTAAAAACTGCATCATTTATTGCCAACTTTGGTATAAGTAAAATCATACACACAGGTCAATCAATTGATTAGACTTACGCTAGAATCACCGACATAAAAAACAGGCAGATTCTAAAAGTAGTACACACCACAACGTTTGACATCACCTCTGTGGTTTCCTCTATCATAACTACAGCATTTTTACGTCTTGCACATTGTTTACAATTTTACCTATCTTTATCAGATTTTCTTGCATTTTCCACATGAAAAAACACTGCACTCCAGCAATATTTTTCCTGTTGTGTTTTAATATACATAGGTTTTTTTTTTTGTACATAGGTTTTAAAATAAGTATTTTTAATGCTATCAATAAGAGCTAAGGATCTGAAGTTAGGCAATTTTCAATCTAATAACAGGAAGTGGTTAGTGGGAGTATAATACTGAATGTTATCCACCAAAAGTCACAAGAGTCATAAATTCTTAGAAAAGACTTATTATTAGGATGTAAAAACACCATATACCGTCAAGTAAATTGATTTCTTTAATTCTGAAGATGGGAGTAGAAGCAAAATTTAAGTAAAAACCATGATTATGAATTTAAACAATAACATTAAAACTATACATTTTTAAAACTGGAACAATGGCATATATATATATATCCAAGGAGATGAGATCCTTACATTAAAAATAGGTGTGTAAGTTTCTGAAAAATTTTAAGACCCAAGATAGAAAAAATATCTCCACCAATAACAGGTGAAAGTTGGGAAGGAGCACCTTTAATTTTCACTTGTTAATTGTACTTACTTTTCTTCTACCCTTTGAGGCAGTGGTTGGTTCTCAACCACAGAATTTAAAGTCTGGGGAGCTCCAATCCCAGCTCCTCTTCTTAGAAGTTATGTGACCTCAAGCAAATCACTTAAGCACTGTGAAGTTCCACTTTCTCATCCATAAAACTGACCCAGCGAGGCTATTACTTGCTATTATGGGACGAAATAGAAGAGTATTCAAGAGGACTCTGTGAACTGTGCAACGCTATGCAAATGTCACCTTTTATAACTGACGTTGCTCAGATCTATAAAAGCAGCCATAAGGTGACCTCCTGAAGAACATAATCTCCACAGAAAACGGGCACTGCCCATGCCTAAAATATAACAACACTGACTAAGAAGCTGAAGAAAAATAATATCAACAGTTTTCATTAAACAGAAACCCCAAATTCTAGAATTACTCAGTTCTTGTGCTCAATTATAGTCAGGAATGGCCTTTTAGCACAGGTGAAAAAATTAAAAAGACCAGAAATCACAGAGGAGACTGTGAGAATAACTGAACTTCTAGGTACCAGGCTCCACTTGTTTCACAGTTGAAATTTATCTAACCTTTAAAAATGTCATGCTACATTATCAAAACTATTCCAGATCATAGAAAAACTAGAAGCTTCTCAATTCACTTTATGTTGCTTCCATAATATTAATACCCAAACCAAAAAGACAGCACATAAAGTCATAGATCACACTAATAAAGCCACAAAAACTCTAAATAAAATATTAACAAATTTAAATCCAGGAAAGACTAGAACATGATGACAAAAAGAATTTATTCTAAGAATAAAGGGATGGATTAGCTTAAAGAAGAAATCTGTTAATAATACATTTCATTACAACAAAAATTGAAGGAGAAAAACCATGTAATTTTACAATAAGGTACCAAAAAGATGACTCCCAGGTTTCTGGCCTGTTGGAGCCATTTATTGAAATGGGGAAGACTGTCAAAGGAGAAGCTCTAGAGGGTGGTAGAGGGAAGAGGCTGTATACAGTTGTGGTGGTGATACTCTTTGAAACTCCTCCCAAGAAGAGGTGGAGACTAATTCCTCAATAATCTTGAATAGAGACTAAGTGACTCACTTCTAACAGCCTGAATGTGACAGATGTGACACTGTGACTTTTGAGGCAATGTCACAGATTCCATTTGGCTTTCTCTCAGAATGCTTGTTCTTAGAAGCCAGGCTCCATTCAGTGAGGAGCCCAGGCCACAACAAGAGGTCACATATAGTTGTTCTGGCCAACAGCCTCAGCTGAGGCCCTAGCATCAGCCAGCAAACGTGTGAATAAGGAAGCCTGCAATTACCTCCAGTCCCAGAGTCACCATCAGACAACAATCACATGAGACCCTAGCAGAGAACTTCATAAAGAAGCCCAGTTCCCCCCAAACCATGAGAATTAACAAGCATAAATGATTGTTATTTTACTCCATTAGGTTTGAGGTAGTCTGTTAAACAGCAATAGCAACAGTAGCCACAACAAAGGGATTGCAATTTCACTCTCAGCATCTTCCATCATAGAATGATTAACTTAGCATTACTGGGAAAATACAAATTGTGACCAGAGAAATAGATGAGGGTAGTTCTTCAGAATGACCTGCAAGGATAAGATCAAGCAGTAGCAAGCAGTAATCACATCAAGGATGAGTAGCAAGCAGTAATCACTGCCTTGTATCCAGGAAATATTACCATGAGTAGGGGGGACATGATGTGTATGCTTCACCTCCATTCACATGTACTTACCACATTCTCACATTCATCATTAATAATACCTTGTTTATGACTATATAAGTAAACACACACACACATGGATATGTTTATATATTCATGTGTGTATGCATTATATGTGTGCATGAATATATATGTATATATGGTTATTTCTTCCGAAAGTTATATGGCTAATCCACTGGGAAGGGATTCTAGTAAGCATAAGAAAGTTTAACAAGCTACACTTTTAAATTAATTTTTAAAACAATGAGACAGGTAATCTATGAAATATTTTATAAACTATCTTTAGAAAAACTTTTTTTAAAATAATCATAAAACCGAAGAAGCCCATTAACAGACTTGATAATTACACAAAACCATACTGGTAAAAACAAAACCAAAAATCGAGCTATTAAAAACATTACTAGGGCTTCCCTGGTGGTGCAGTGGTTGAGAGTCCGCCCTGATGCAGGGCACATGGGTTCGTGCCCCGGTCCGGGAGGATCCCACATGCCGCAGAGCGGCTGGCCCGTGAGCCATGGCCGCTAAGCCTGCGCGTCCGGAGCCTGTGCTCCGCAACGGGAGAGGCCACAGCAGTGGGAGGTCCGCGTACCACAAAAAAAACAAAAAACATTACTAGTTGTTTCACACTAAAAACAACAATACCTGAAGTTGTAGGTACTTCCACAGTAATACTGCTATAAGGTGGAGGAGACGAGTCAGTCTCAAGTCCAGATGCTGAAGGAGCAGCCTGCACATTTTGTGGTGTTGGGTTTGAAGTTGACGGCTGCTCTACAGCAGATGATTCTGAATTATCCTCTTCATTGTGAAGCTAAGAGAACAAAGGAAAATGAAAACATTAATGTGAATCAAATTAAAAAAAATTTTTAAAGATCATTTCAGGCAAAGAATCATTTTTTAGCTAAAAACAAGGTAAAATAGCATTTAAAAAGATGAACAAAATTTTTAAGAGACATAATCAGTCATTAAGAAGTTTAGAATTTTTATAGTTTCTTTACAATAAGGATGAAGTTCAAATTGTTAGGATTTATAGAGGAAAAAAGTCATGATTACAAATAGATTCAAGTTCTCTCAATCCTACAATAAATATTGTCTACCACGCATCAGTCACTGTGTACTGCAAAGAAAACTTCTAATACAACCACAATACCATATCTATTACACTAGTATCTAAAATAACTAGAAATGTAAAATGAATTAATGAAATAGAATAACAATATATATACATTTTAAAAACGTGGAATACTCTGAGGAGGTTTTCCCAAGTACCAAAAGAATTACTAATAAAGCAAAATAAGTCAGTGTGCACATAAAATTCTGAAAAACGTCATTACAACAAATTTATTGAAAGTTCAAGAAATGCTAGATACTATATTGAGATCTTTATCACTTAACTCATTCAATCCTCACAACAAACCTGTAAGATAGAGACTATTAGACTGTTATCCCCATTTGACAGATTAAAAGAAAAAAAGAAGAAAAAATACCAAACCAAAACCACCCTGGACGTGTAGAGACTTAGAGTAACTTGCCAAACATCACAACAGCTAGCAAGGGTAAAGCCACAAATCACACCCAAGCAGTGTGGCTGCACACCTCTTACTTCATTTATATGGAAGGAAGGAAGGAAGGAAGGAAGGAAGGGAGGGAGGGAGGGAGGGAGGGAGGGAGGGAGGGAGGGAAAGAAATTTTGTCACAGAGCAAATCTGTGTGTTGTGATACAATGCATTTTTGGATTTTAGAAAGAATAGGAGAATTATTACTCCACTTTCTAGGAGCTTCGATAAACTTATTTTCTCTGTACCTCAGTGTCTCCATATGTAAGTTCTGAATGCAACCAAAATCCTCACAGTATTGTAAAATAATATTTGAAAATCATCCAGCATAATGCCTAACACAGAGAAGGCATTTAACAAATACTAGTTCCACCCTTCTTCCCTTTTATTTAATATATTTTATTTTATAAACTCAAAAGCAGAAATTATGTGGTACTCTGTCAGTCCAATAAGTAGTCACTCACTTGCCTCTAAAGAATTTTTTTAAATATGCCAAGTAAAACAGGAGGTCAATTTACTTCACTGCTGTCTGCATGTGTCTTGGTAAGCGATTACACTAGCAAAACACTTTTGGGAGTTCATAAAGGTATTATAACTTTTAACAAAACAGTATAAACAAACCTAAAATCATCTCAAGTTTAAGAAGACAACTTTTTCCATAACACTATGGACAAAAAATGTTGCCTGCCATTCCAGTAAACAATGAATGTTGCCCACCATCAAATCATCAGCCACTGCAGCCAACCCCACACAGTGCATCCTGAGGGGAACTCAGGATGGAGAGAAACAGGATACTGGCCCTAGATAGTTAAGAAGCATATCTAAAGAACAATTTCAATAAGCCCAGACTCTTGCATCTCCGCATACACAGAAAAGCCCTGAAATCATTAACTTAAGATATCTGTTTCGTGTGATCAGCGGTAATCTTCTCATGCCCTACTCTCCCCCACCACCCCAGCAAGAACTCCAGTGCACCCCAGCTCCTCACTGTCCTCTTTGCAACAGCACCTCAGAGCTATCTGAGAGGCTGTCTCTGGGGCTATAATCCTCAGTACGGTCCTCAAATAAAACATAACTCGCAATTTTTAGGTTATGTGTTTTTCTTCAGTCAACAGCACCAAAGTTTATACAATAGCATCCACTCACAGAAACTGAATTCTAAGGTCAAATAAGCATAAAGTCAACTCTGCATGAGCTTTTACATTTATTTACTTGCAGCACTTTTCCAAGTAGGCACTAAATGAGCACCCTCTTGAATAGCAACGCTCTGCCCTGGTGTCATAAAGCATCTTCTGTTTCCCATTACAAGGCACCCAGGAGAATTCCCAATGTAGTCATCTTTGACAACACTTTTAAGAGCAAAAATGTCAGATGAACAAGTTAAGGCAAATAAAGTACAGATCAATACTTAGCATATACTTAGTAATTTAGAATACATTAGTATATTTAGTATATATAGTAATTAATATTACTAAACAAATAATAATGAAGGTGTTAAAAAAGAGGAAGCCACTTTTCCATATCTACTATTAATACTGCAAATGTAGATGAAATGTACTAAAGAGAAAATCCTACATGACAAACAACTCTCCTCTAGTTCCTCACAGGAAACACCCCCTACCACATCAAATATACAAATACGCTCCCCAGAATGACCAACTCTCTGCTTAAACCTGTCAAAATATATTCAAATAACTACAATAAAAAGAATAACTACAGATACTTTTACATATGATCTCAGAAGTAAAGCTTTGGAACTTATAAAACACACCAATTTATTTCAACTGCCTTACCTAATACCTCCAGTTTTATTTTTACAAAATTATAATATAGGGGACTTCTCTGACAGCCCAGTGGTTAAGACTCCGCACTCCCAATGCAGGGGTACAGGTTCGATCCCTGATCGGGGAACTAAGATCCAGGCATGCCACACAGCACAGCCAAAAAAAAAAACCATATATATATATATTACAGTGAACAGTTGCTCTGTGTTAACCGTAAAACCCAATAACTCAGTCAACAATCTCTACCCACTGTAGCATAGAACTTCCAATTTACTTTAAATGCAACACTGTATTTTGATATCTTTGGTGTCTCCATAAATTAACCTACTGTGTGATGAGACAAAATTACTTTTAAGGAAGGACAAGAAAAATTTTAACATAAAAATTTTTCTGCCATTTGAGGCACTACCCCCTCCCCTTTAGTGTGCATTGTACGTCTGCACTATACATTAACTAGATCCCCTTAGAAGACGCAGGAATGCCTCCTCACTCAAAAAAATTAATTTCCATCTGGTGCCAGCAAGGTAACTCCTTAGGAGATAACATTCCTTTCTCAATTCTGTAAAGAGCCACAATGACCCCACTACTCACCTTGTTGCACTATGTAAACTGCCAATATGTTACTTTGTCTCAAAAACTTAAATAACTAACTGTGCTTTGACCTCTAACCAGCAGAACAGCCCTAGGAGCTCTCTGAAAAACTGTCTCCCGGTTTATAATCCTTAGACTGGCTCAAATAAAAATTTCCATTTTGGGCTTTCCTGGTGGTGCAGTGGTTGAGAGTCCACCTGCCGATGCAGGGGAAAAGAATTTCCATTTTCTTAGATTGACTATTGTTTAATTTTTTCGACATTTGATTGCCTTTTACCTAAGTTCTTACAAGGGTTCAAATTAAGTTACATGTTTATCAAATTAGACAATGCCAATTTGTAGAAATTTTTCCTTAATCATGCTGCTATGTTGTTAAATGGTTCTATTTTACATTCTATAACAATTACCTAAACAGCAAGAAAAAAGGGTGGGGGAGGAGTGGGGTGGGACCTACATATATTCAGCAATGAACCAGGCTCTGTGTTCCATCCACACATCACCTCAAAAGTTATCTTCCCAGGGAATTCCCCGGCGGTTTCACTGCAGAGGGAGCAGGGTTCGGTCCCTGGTTGGGGAACTAGGATCCCGCAAGCCAAAAAAAAAAAAAAAAAAAAAAAAGTTATCCTCCCAGCTTGTCCTATTTATGAGCCTCCTGGAAAAAAATGTGGGCAATAGCACGTGAAAATTAAAATATCTTTAATCTAGTGACCAGGGTGATGAAAAGTTGCACACTAAACCACAGTTTTTTAGTCCGAAGGGTAGAAGGATGACAAGAGGGCTTTGTTAAACGTATCTATCTATCGCTAGTTTTTATAGATGTATATTAAGTATTTTTAATGATAAGGAAACTGTAATCATTATGATTAGCTAGCTGGAGGTCTAGCCTTCCTGTGTATAAACTATTGTTTCTTTTACTTTAATTGGCGTGTCTCCTATACATATCCCTTTATTCTATTTTAAGGTGATAAAATACTAATGTAATAACTAGAAACTTTATTTCTGAGAAGCTAGAGATCTCAGTGAATGTTTTCTAAACATACCAAGATGAGAATTATGGAAGTGCAGTCAAGTGTTGTTTAGTGAACAGTGCCCTGTACCAGGGCCTGGTAGGTTAGCCAGTTGTATGGTCTTTTTTTCACCTTTCTTCTCATTTCTTTTCTCTTCTTTTGTTTCAGTTTGGGCACAGAAATTGAACTACAGGGCAGAACTGTAAGATTTTTGGGAAATAAAAACCGAGCTATCTCTAAAGTTGTTTATTTAAAAAAGTTTCTAAAGAACTAATATATGTTGTATACTGCCATATTCTGACTACATTTATTACCAAAGGGCAAAACTGGGAAGAAGAGTTAGTAGTTGCAAGGAGATAAATTTTAGCTCAATAAAAAAAATTTTTAATTTTTAGTTAGAACTTTTTAATTTTTAGAGTACTAGGTTTTCTGTGGGGCAACAAATCCTTTCAGATTTTGTATGACTGACTATCTGGCAAGACTGTTTTATAACTAGGATGACCATACAGCTGTTTTCCCCAGGACTGTCCCACTTTACACCTGTTGTGTCACAGCCCCATTCAATTTAGCGTTTTCTCCACCCCGTTCATTCTCAAAAAAATTGTACGGTCGGTCAACTGACATATAATGGGATTCTTGGCCTTTGTACAAAATTAGTAGATGACAAAGGTTCCTTCTGACTCTAAGATAACATGATTCTAGAAAAAAACCTCTGGTAGCCTCTATCATTCAATGTTGCCTTATCTAACACCTGATTTAGAGAAGCTAACAGGTATGTGTTGCAGTAAAATCAATCTGTAGAGTCAAGCTACTCATTTTAGTCACCCAAGAAGAAAGTGAGCTACCTTATCTATGCTGCTAGGGATAAGGTGCTAAGAAATTTCTACAAACAGCCCAAGTGTTAAAACCAATAGCTCAGAAGACAGAGTCCCACAAAACAGTGCTGCTTAGCAAAGGGAGCTAGATTTTCTACCAATAACACTAAATTACAGCAGTCGTCCTCACGCACACACATACCATTAAGCAAATGAACAGAATCTTAATTTGAGGTTTACTCCCCACCAAATTTTTTCCACTAAACTTTTGCTGTCTCTGGATACCTTTCTTCTGAGAACTAGCCTATGATAAAGCAATGATTAGCAAATGATTCGAAAATGATACAAATGATTAGGAAAGAGCACATAAGCAACAAGTAAATATTAAAGGAAAAATATTTGCCGTGTCTAATTTTCAGCTTCTTCTTTTGGAAGTACAGAAGTTTGGTTACAGTTTTATATTTCATAATATAATACAGGCATATTTCTGCTCATAAAAACCTTTCTTGTTAGTATGAGAGAATATCATTATTTCATGGTGTTCTACAAAGAACAGTGGGCTTCAGATGCTCTGTCACCTGAACAAGTCTGCAAAACAACTGTTAAAAACCAAGTATCATCAGATGTTTTATGAAGACATAACAAAGTGTCTTTTAAACAAAAAGGATTCTTACTTCATTTTTAAACTGTTACTGTCTGCTCATGATATGTCAACTGAAAGAAAGGTGCAAAAGAATATATACAGTATAACTGAGTCTTTTTAAATAATGAGAGAGATAAACACAACACTGTAGATCAACTATATTTCAGTAAAACTTTCTTTTAAAAAGCTTTTTCCTACAAATTCCAAAATAAATAAATAAATAAATAAGAGATTATTTGTGTAGTACATATAGGCAACCAAAATTTCCGGAAGGACACACAAGAAACAGCAAAGAGCTGCAGGTGGGGAAGAGATTTCATCATTCTCTACTATTTGATTTTTCACCCTAAGCATAAATTACTTTGAATTTTTTAATTTTTAATAAATAAAACCAAAATGCAAAAGTCCTCTAATTTCTGGTTTGGCATGTCTCACAGGCAACAATGTACCTAACACTATATCCTATGATAAAAAAGCTTTTTCCACAGAAAATGTAATATCACTATAATACCTTCCCTGGGTTTATGTATATACAACTTTCTATTAAAAATGACACAATCTGAAACTGTAACCACAGGAAAAATATATATGAAGAATGCAAATGAGGAACTGTATCTGTTTTTTTAAAGGAAAAATTGAGAGGGATAATTAATGGGGCAACAGAGTGATTAAAGAACATAAGACCAAATTTATATTGCCACACTAGACAGTTCTTCTGAGCTTCTGACCTAGATACCCACTCATTAATTCATTTCTTAAAACAACATTAAACATAATCACATACTAAAAAGGGGCTCTAGGCTCTTTATGTACAATTCTTTTCCTCCCATACTGCACTGCCTAGTTGACTTCTACACACAGTTCAGGTCTTAGCTTAAAATCAAGTTCTCAGACTTCCCTGGTGGCGCAGTGATTAAGAATCCGCCTGTCAACGCAGGGGACACAGGTTCGAGCCCTGGTCCGGGAAGATCCCACATGTCGCGGAGCAACTAAGCCTGTGCACCACAACTACTGAGCCCGCGTGCCACAACTACTGAAGCCTGCATGCCTTAGAGCCTGTGCTCCACAAGAGAAGCCCCTGCTTGCCGCGACTACAGAAAGCCCGCTCAGCAACGAAGACCCAACGCAGCCATAAATACATTTTTTTAAAAAATCAAGTCCTCAAGAAAATCTTTCCTATCTCTCAAAAGTAGATTAGGACACAATCTTAAAGCACCCTGTTCTTTAGCACACTTACTACAATAGCAATTATTTATGTGCTCATTCATTTACAATCTGTTTTTCCAGCTAAAGTAAGAGCTCTACAAAACTGGAGGTTATGTCTGTCTTGCTGAACACTACAAAAATAAGCTCCAAAGTATTTGGAATCAACTTTGGTTAAAATTAAAAGGAAACGCAATATAGGTCACCAGTCACAACAGTATAAAATGGAAAGACTGGAGAAATAACCTTGCTATTACCCAAGTACTGTGAAGTCTGTAACAGCTAGTTATTACCTTAGTAAGTTAAAGGAGAAAGAGTTAGAGTATATTTACATCCCAATGACCTCCAAGGAACAAAGAAACCAAACAGATGGGATAAAGATCTTATATAAATTGCTATTTTCAGAAGAATTCAGCCTCCAGTTAAATTCCTTTTTATATGCTAAAACTGCAATGTAAATCGGCTAGATCCTAAGATTCTCTCTTTGAATACAAAGTCCTCTATAGGGTACGCTCATTAGTCGTGTTCATAGTCCTTTAATTAAATGACAAATATTTGACCTTATTCTTAAATGTTTATATCAACAGAAAGATACACTTTTCAAAATTCTATTTAGCTTACTCAGATCTTACCTAAGAAAATACATATTTACAAATCTGCCCTATAATTATGCCTCTTTAGCAATAGGTCAATATGATCTTAACACAGATTATCATAGTCCAAGGGAAAAAAAGAGAGAAAAGAAAAAAAAGAAAGGAGAAAAAGATATTTGAGCGGCTGGGCTGGCAATTTCTCATACTTTCATCTAAGGATGTCTGTCTACGGGGCACTGCTCCCTGCCATCCCCCACTTACCTTCTCGGTCTCCCGCTAATTTCTCAATCTAGCACACATGAATTGAGCATGAAAAGACCATAATGTACGCCATAGCTGTCTGTATATTTTATCATAGGAAGATGTTCAGCTTCAGCCTCATCTTTCGTGGTTTTATACCAAAATATGTGTTACATAACATATTTTAAGTTTACTTTTTTTTTTTCTTTTGCATGTACAAAGTTTATTTTATTTTATTTTATTTTTAACATCTTTATTGGGGTATAATTGCTTTACAATGGTGTGTTAGTTTCTGCTTTATAACAAAGTGAATCAGTCATACATAAACATATGTTCCCATATGTCTTCCCTCTTGCGTCTCCCTCCCTCCCACAAGTTTACTTTTAAAAGACTGCATTTTTCAAATCTGGCCAGTACTTGGGTTTTTGTCCTCTACAACTCAAGCAGCTTTTTGAGATATATTTGTTGATGACTACGCTGTGGTCTTAAGCAATTAAGTTATCTGTGGCAGACATGTGATTGTCTCCCTCAAATCCCTTCCATCCCTCTTTCATTATAGATTCACAGTAATGTGGGTGGGACTGAGCCCACCCTACTACCTATGTTGGTCAGGATAATTTTCTCCTTTGGCACTGCAACTGCTTCCCAACCAGCCTGGCCCTCCTCCTGGGCAGGGTGCCTGTGTCAAAGGTGGGCAATAAAATAAGCTAAGATTATCCACTTAGAGGATATAGAAAACTGCTGTGGAAATAATGATACAGAGCAATTCCAGGGTTTAAGATTTCCTTAATTGGTTTGGGGGCCATAATTTACAAACCCCGATGGAGAAGGTGCCCCTACGCATTTTTTATAAGCAGAAGAAAATTTTAATGATAATGTTTGAATTTACAAAACTATTCAAACCCTGAGTTTTCAAAATAGCTCAGTGTTCTGATTTTTATAAGCTAACATACTGGTATTTGTAAAGAAATAAATGTTCCCTGCCATTCCAGTTCTGTAAGGATAAAGCCATTAGCTACTGCCACGGCCCAGGGACAGCGCACCCTGAGGGGGATTCAGGATGGTGAAAAACAGGAAACATTCTGTGCTTTGGATATACTGGCCCTTAGATAGTTAAGATACATATCTAAGAAAACATTTCAAATGACCTCAGATTCTTGCATCTTCCCATACACAGAAAAGCACCAAAATCATTCACTTCAGATGTCTTCTTTGTGCTTAGCAGTAATCTTTTTATCTTGACTACCTGGTTTTCCCAGCAAATAAAGTTCATAGGCATCCTGGCTCCTCCCTTACCTCTCTGGAGCAGTTCCTCGGAGCTGAGAGGCTATCTCTCAGGCTATAGTCCTCAGTAAGGTCCCTGAATAAAACTGAACTCACAACGTTTATGTCGTGCATGTTTATTTCAGTCAACATATCCTATCCAACATAAACAATGATAAATATAATGACAATGGCAACTTGTAATAAAAGGTTCTCTTCTGTTTCCATAATCAAATTAAATAAGAACCCTTTGACAGATTCTCCAGAAAGTTTTTTACCTGCATGCACCAAAATAAGTCAGGAAATGTCATAACTGGTAAAGTTTAAAAAGCAAAATTGGCTAAAGAGTATACTTCATAATAGAGAAGTGAATCTCAGATATTAAATTATAGTAATAATATTAAAATTAGCCCCCTTCTAGCAATCAAAATCTGAACATTCAAGAGGTTTTAAAAGCAAAACTATTCAGGCATGAGAATAAAAAACAAGAGCTAGTAAACTCTAACTGCAACCATTTCCTTCCAGGAAACTATCAGTTCCAAGTTTGTGCTGTACTTCATGAGTCCCTAGAAGCTTAGAGACCCTTTAATTAGATCTGGGAATATTATTACCTTCCTAGTCAGATCATAAGCATGTGAAATTTAGGAAGTATGCTTTATTCATCGTGGTATCCCCTAAAACAAGTAGCAGAGTTTAGGACACAGAATAAGCTTCACATTAAATATGCAGTCCCCTAAGCCTCCCAGAGTTTTTCTTCTACCAAAAGGCAAGAGAGAGCTTGGTCAAGTAATGGATGCACTGAACATCTCAAGATCAATAATCACAACTCATATATTCTATGATTCCCATGGTGTTTTTACACATAGTAGAAACCTGAAATATTTAAGCATTCAACTTTTGCGGGCAATCACCATAACTTAATAAGTAAATATCTGTCCCCCAAAGCTTACTGAATTAAACTAACGGTGTTATCCAAAAACCACAGATAACTGAATTAACACACGCTAAAGAAGAATATAAATTCCATCCCCACATCACCCAAGTTTTTAGAGTAACTACTCTAGAGACATTCTTACCACAGCTAGACAAGACAGTCAATAGTAAAGAAAGTCACAAAAATCACAAAGAGCTGCCCCCTCCCAACACAAAATCAAAGAGCTGGCAAGGCTAGGTCAATGCATAAACTACCTGAGACTCTACACACTGAAGAAAGAAGCAATCAGTGACTTTGAGCACAGAACAGTAATAAATGTTCATACATAGGACTTTTATCCATCAAAAAGTAGTTTACTATTAAAGAATAGAGATACAAAAACCAAAAACAGGTCACAACAGGGGTGACCTTTTGATATAAGTTAATAAAAATGAAGACTCTAGGAAAAACAGATTTTATTAGACAAAAGAAATGAAACAACAGCACACAGGAAGAACATAAATTATTAATTTAAAAAGTAAATATTTCTAATAATTAAAGACGCAAAAACGGTGTGTTAGAATGGAGTAGAAGTCGAACTACTGCTAGTAAGAATATAAATTCACTCAACCACCTTGCAGATCAATTTGGCAATTCCTAGTAAGGCTGAAGGTGTGTAGGACCCAATAATTCCACTTGTAAACGTCAATATTAGAAAATTCTCACACTTGCACATAAAGAGGCACATACAAGAATGCTCATGGTAGTACTATTTGTAATAGTGAGACACTGATAACAACTGTCTGGTCAGCACAAAATGAATAAATATTATTCCACTATTTGTATAACAATTCATTTTAAACTTATTAATTAGACCTACATGAGTCATCATAGATAAATCTTTAAAACACGGTAAGTGAATAAAGCAAGCTGAAAAAGTATAAAATAGTAAAATACTGTAATAAATACATGATAACATCTGTTATCTCCACAGTGGATATAGAAATATCTTTTACATCATTTTCTATACTTCCCTTTATGCTTGAAATGTTTCATAGTTTTAATATTTACATTAAAACAAACAAAAAAAAGCCAGCTAGCCAAGTTGTCTTCCATGTATAAAGTATATATACCATCCATGAGTCCTTGGGAAAAACTACTCCATGATGAAAACCAGGCAATCATAAAATTAAGCAAATAAAAAGTAAATAAGGAGAAAAGCAATGAGAAAAGATATGGTGGTTAACACTGAGTCCTTTCAAAGACAAAACTAATGCTAAACAGTGAGCTAAAGACTAAATAAATAGCCGCTGGCAAACAGACAGCAAACCTGAAAAAGTAAAAATATAATAAGCAACATAAAAATCAGGAACTGGGGAAAGAAAACATGAGAGAAAGTATTAATACCACTCACCTCATCTTTCACAGCAGGGATTTAATCTCTAATATCTAAAATTAAAACATGAGGTTTTAAAAATTACTCCAATTTCTTACTGATTTTTATACTCTTAATTTTAGTGAAATCCTACAGAACCTAACAACTCTGTGGTAAAGAAACCTTTATCTAGAATTCAGCAGTTCTTTAAGGATTTTTTTCCTTGCTGTTAAATCCAAACAAAATCGTATTTTGTATTCTCATTTAAAAAAAATAGAATAGTGGGACTTCCCTGGCAGTCCAGCGGTTAAGATTCCATGCTTCCACTGCAGGGGGCATGGGCTTGATCCCTGGTCTGGGATCTGATCCCGTATGCCATGTAGTGCAGACAAAAAAAAATAAAGAGAGAGAGAGAGAAAAAAAAAAAAAAGAGTAGTGTCCCATTCTTATTACATTATTCCTGTCCATAAGCACAAATGGAAATGTGTTCACCAAATATCAACATAATTTATTTCTGGTTGGTAAGATTTGGGTGCCTAGATTGCTTCTTTTGTACTTACACTGCTTGTATTTAAAAAAATAAGTATATATCACTTTTTATAAGAATATACTTTAGCCTAGTAATTCTCATTTTAAGAGAATTCTTAAATTCTACATCCAAAGAAACTAATCAGAAACTTAAAACAGGATTTATTTGTAAAGTTGTTCATCATAGTGTTATAAAAATGGAAAACCTAAAACAATCTATTCATCCAAAATAAAATAAACACACTGTATCAATATAATAGAATCCTATACAGCCATTTAAGGTGGTGTTTCCAAAGGATACTTAATGAAATAGGAAATGCTCATGATACAGTGTTAAAGAAGTAGCAAAATTGTGTGTGTGTAAATCATATATTATTCATATTATTTTAAATAAGATGAACTGTTAGCAGTTTCAAAATGATTGTTAACAGACAAATGGGTAGCATGGGTGCTTGAAAACTGTATTTTGTTGGGTTTTTTTTTAACTTTTCTGTATTTTTTCTAAGTTCTCTAGAACAGAGATGAAAGAAAGTATGAAACAATCTTTTTTTGTTCTTAATGTAGGACATATGTGATAAAGAGATTTCCATCTATGCTTATAGGTGTAAGTTTCTACACGTTAGAAAACTGACATTTATAAAATTGCTCAATGACACTAAAACTGAAAGAAAATCACCACAGACTTTATATCCATTCAATAACCTTTCATAATCATTCTTGTCTTTACAAGAAAAGAAAGGTACATAAACCCAGATAGATGATGCTTGTTATTTTCCATCAACCAGTTAACAGCACTAATACATAAAGTAATACCAGCATGTAACCATTTGAGTGTTATGATATTCTAGTGAAACTCATTTGGAGGTCAAAATGATTCATAAAGGCTTTCTCTTTGTCTCTTTCCCACCTATAACAAGAGTTTTCTTCATGGTGGCCTTCTGTCTTAACTAGTTGTTAATCACATTATATATTTGTCTACATAATCTATTTTCACAGTCAGTAATATTATCTATTCCTTAGAACTTCAATGAGGATGGCACACCAACACTGTGAGCAACACACCACCAATGTTCCAACTGCTTTATTCTACGTCCAGCTGATAAAAAACCTCCACAAACTTTCCACAAACAACTCTGAGAAAATGCTCATTAAGCACTCAGCATAGCAGCAGTAAGCTACTGTGGCAATAACTGTTGTATCGGTCACCATTCTTCCACTGCAGCCCTACATATAAAGCATAGACAGTGCTTCCTCCATCCAAACTAAACTTTAGAAAGCAGATACATTCACATTATCTAACTGCTATATGGTAGGAAAGTGCAAAAATGATAGGGACTTGTCACAAGGACATACGAGCAGATAGTCAAATCTGGGATGATCTGAGCCTCAAAATGATGATAGTATGAGACAATAATCAATAGAATAAAATTAAAATCCATGAATTCATACTAATATAAATGAATAAATAAACTGGAGGCTACAGGAGTTCTTCCTTATAGAATCCTACATAATAAATGCAGAAGAAATGACAGAATTAGGAAATCACCATTTGACAACCATCGTTATAACTCTTTCAGGTAATCATAAACAATGAGTTCTAAAACCAATGGGTGAAAGTATAATTTTTTAAAGGAACTTTGTGGGGTATACTATAAAATAACTGATATGAATCGTTCCAAAACATTAATGTAATCCATGACAAATAAGATTAAAGAATTGTTCCAGCTTAAGGGAGACAAAAAGACACTAACTAAGCACAATAGCTAATCATGGACTAGATCCTAATCTAAAAATAAGTTTTTTCTTTTGCTATAAAAGACACTAGTAGGGAAACTGGTAAAATATGTTTATAGATTACAGTATTGCATAAATGTCATTGATTTTGATAACTGCACAATAGTTTGTAAAAGTATGTCGTTTTTAGAAAATATACACTGAAATATTTAGATGTAAAGGGATAACATGTCTGCCACTCATTTTCAAATGCTTCAGAAAAAAATATAGCGTATGTGTATATATACACATATATACAAAGAAAATATCACAAAGCATATGTGATAAAACATCAACATTTGAGGAAACTGGGTGAATGGTGTACAGGAAATCTGTGTACTATTTTTTCCACACTTAACTGTAAGTCTAAAATTAAAATTATTTTAAAATAAAGTTAAAAAAACAAAATGCTATATGGCAAGAAAATAGAAAAAAAAATGTTGTATTAACAAACAGATTAATTTAAAACTCTACAATCCCAGCTTCTAACTTCCACTCTATCACTAGAGACCTATATGATCATTAAAAACCTCTACACCTTCAGTCAGTTTACAAAATGATTTCTCTACATTTAATCAAAATCCTAGTTTCCCTGGATGGCACTACATCCCTCAAAAGCCTCTCAAACGCGAAATGTTAATCCTCACACCACCACCCCTTATCTGGAAACAAGAAGACAAAGAAAATGTTCTTGGATACAGCCAATGCTAGATCAAGAGCCTTTCTCAAAATTCACACTGTCTCTACAGCCTGCCAGACTTTCTCTCATCCTGTTCTTAGTATTTACAAGGGTCTAAATCATTCCCCAATGAGTAAAACTTACAAGCCAGCCCCCTACCTCCAATATCATCTCCTCTACCTTTATTCCTACTATAATACAAGACAGCTAAACCAACTTAACACTTCAGCTATGAAACAGGAAGCAATAATATGCAAAGTTGAATGGTCTAGTAACTCCATCAGTTCTCTACTTCTCTGACCTGAGAGTCATCTAGAACTGCTTCTACTAGAAACTATTAGATTTCTACCTCTTAATTCGTGGTCACAACCTCCTGGCCTTTTTTACTCCCTTACTTCCACTTAGTCTATTCCTTGGGCCTTCCATTTGCTGCCACCTGGTTTACTTTCCATCCTACGTAGCCTGGACTATAAAGTGAAAAACCTGCATGACACTCACCCTCAATTTCCTAGTTCCCATATCCTCTGCCACAGCTACCCCACCAACACCCAATTTGGGGTGAGTCTGTCTACTATCTCCTGGTAGAAGGAGAGAAGCAAATCCCGTAACTGTATAGACGGGCGCCAAGTACAAATTTAGTTTCCAATTCCAGCAGGGCCATCAGAACTAGTCATCACCATGGCAGGCGTTTCAGCTCCGCCACTCTTCTAGCCCCCGCTTCCAACCATGGAACTCTCAGTTCAAATCTTTGCCTCCTACTTCTCAGAGGAAAACAGGATTTCAAGCAAAAACTCCTTCAGTTTCTCTCCCCTGAAGCTCTAAATTTAGCGTACGGCTTCCATTTATATTCTTTACTCCTAAATGCCGAATAACTGTACAGAGAAGATCCTGCCTCCCAAAGGATTGTTTGTTTGTTTGTTCTTTATGATATGTCTCTCCTTTCTTTTCTCCACTAACTTCTTTCTCTCTGCCCACATGTATATTTTATTCACACCAGACTTAGAAAAAACCTGCCCACAGCTAAAATTTAAATTTTTATCTTGTGCTTTTTGAACTATTTCCATCTCATCTCGTCCTTCTTTTCCTTCAATAACAAACATCCTAGAAGAAGAAAAAAAAAATCTGTGCACTTCTAATTCCCATTTCCTACCCAATCCATTACCATCTGGCTTTCACTCAAACAGCTCTTACTAAGAACAATGACCTTCTTTCTAATTGTTAGATCCAAGAACCTACTCATCTTATCAAAAATCTTGAATACAGTCGTCCCTGGATATCCTGGTATTTATTCCAGGACCCTCCACTCCCACCCTGCAGATACTGAAGGCCCACAGGTGCTTAGATCCCTATATAAAATGGCATAGTACAGTCTGTCCTCCATATCCGCAGATTTCAGAACCCAAGATTACGGAGGGTATGGTGTACATTCAACACAGTTGAGTGTAGTTCTAATTGGTTTTTCTTTAGCTGCCAGCGAAGGAGTTCCTCTGGTTTTCCTCCTACCTTTTTTTTTTTAAGATTTATTTTATTATTTATTTATTTAATTTATTTTGGGCTGCGTCAGGTTGTACTTGCGGCACACGGGATCTTCGTTGCAAAACGCGGGCTTCTCTCTAGTTGTGGCGTGAGGGTTTTCTCTCTCTAGTTGTGGCGTGTGGGCTCCAGAGCACGTGGGCTCTGTAGTTTGTGGCACGCAGGCTCTCTAGTTGAGGCACGCAAGCTCAGTAGTTGTGGCGCGTGGGCTTAGTTGTCCCGCGGCATGGGGGATCTTAGTTCCCTGACCAGGAATCAAAACCGCGTCCCCTACATTGTAAGAAGGATTCTTTACCACTGGACCACCAAGGAAGTCCCTGGTTTTCCTCCTACCTTTGACTATTCATTGTTTCTTTTGTAGGGGTCCTTACTTTCCTCTGCCAACTTTAAAGAGTCTTAGCAAAAACTGAATCCAGAGCTGTGGATACTGCCTCCTACACAGAGAGTACACTGAAGCTCCAGTCTACGTCATTAGTTTGATTTAGTTTCATTTGCAAAGGCATAAGACAACTAATCCCATGTAATACTGTTAAAGTTACTATCACAAGCATTCATTTGTCGTTTAAAAAATTACTATAGTGTACTGTCTAGTTTGATTTCACATTCTTTAAGATAATCAAGTAGTTGCTAAATGAATAGAAGATAGTTTGATGCCAAAAAATCTAAATTTGAGTTCTAGATATACCACCTCCTGTATAACTCTGACTGAGTCTTCGAGCCTCATCTTCTTTCTGCAATTCATTCATTTTCAATCAGTCAGCCAGTTATCAGTCGCTCAACCAATGGTTACTAAATGCCTAATACAGTATGGGTGCAGGAAATAGGTGCAAATCCCAACCCATCAGTCCCTAGAACTTCTAAATTCTAACAACTAGGAGTTCTGAGGCAAGGGCATAATACAGTATGACTAGAGTGGCAACAGGGGGAATAAAGAAAATTAAAGTTTGCATACTGTATCACAGGTAAACCAGGGAGCCAACACCAGCAAGGACCAGGCCTGAAATACGAACCTTCTTCAGAGTTAGTTTTGTTCTTTCCTCAGCAAACACAGAGAAGCTAAGAACGGAATCCTCAAGCAAAACTAAGTACAGTAAAATCAATTACCAAGACATGCTGTTGTTGATTATTCACCCAGGAAGCACAGAAAATGCCAAGATGCCATTGGCAGCAATAGTTAAAGGGTTCATCCATCAAAGTGTTACAAGCCAAAGCAAACCCTCAAAAACTGGCTGAGAAAAGTAAATACATAATCTGAATAATTTCATAATATCAAAAGCTAAATACGCATACAAATACACACACACTCTCTCTCTCTCAAAAAGTTGACATTTATGTGTCCCTAAACTGATTTCTTTATTTCTGTATACTCATTCTCATGTTACAATGATCACTATAATGCCATATTTCTAAAGGTACTTATCAATAAAAAAAAGAAAAAAACACTGTTACACCAAGATTTTCCACAACACTTGACATGACTTTTTCTAGTAAAAATTTACACACACGTGAATTCATTACTGCATGGATTTGCACTAGGAGCAAAGATGCACAAGACAAAAATATGTTATAACTTGTGCCTTTGAAGAAACCAGAGCGAAAATACTATCCAGAGAGAAACTGCATAGGTGGTTCTTTATGGTACTCAAATTCCAACTGTCAGCAAACCCATCTCAGCACACATAATAAAACGAATTTACCAAATAGTTTTGGAGGGGTAGAAACTCTGGTAAACTAAGTTTTTAACTTTATCTTTTGAAAGACTGGATTCTCCTTTAAAGAGAAGCCTTAAATGTTTTAGCATACTAAAAAACTGATAAATGTTAGTATGTTAATGTTTTAGCATGCTAAACATTGATAAAAGAGGACTTAAAAATATTTCATTACATACTACAGTAATTTTTGCTTTTAATTAATAAGTCAATGAAAAGCACTACGTAGGAATATATCATGTACCAATAAGCAAACTAACAAAATACTGGCACGAACAGTTCTGAGACTATCCTCAACCACCTACGTTGGACTAAGGATATGAAGCATACTGGTTAAGTACAAAGGCTTCGGAATCAACTTTTTAAGACTCAAATCTAGACTCCAGCACTTACCAACTCTGTGACCTGCTTGGACCTCATTTTTATCATCTACAAAATGGAGTCTATTTTCTTACAGGGCTTTCACAAGGATTACAAAAAATAACACCTGTAAATACTTAGAATAATGCCTGACATAGTAAAGGCCCAATAAATGTTACTTTAAAAAAACAAAACAAAGACACTTTATGTATAGCATCTACTCTAGTTCCTACAACAATCCTCTGAGGTGAGTATGGCGGAAAAACTTTAAATAACTGAACTGACACACCTAGTTAGGGGCAAAGACAGGATTCAATTTCAGATTTTACTGTCTCTAAATTCAGACTCTTTCTATGTCAAGATGCCTCCAAAAAAAATTCACAGGTAGTAATCTACCCTTCCACAGGATTACCCTTATGAGTATTTCTGATGCTGATTCAAGTACACACACACACATACACTACACACACCTTTGAATTCACCCATCTACTTCTCTTTAATGCCACTAATTATCTAATCCAAGCCACCATTATTGCTTACCTAACTATTGCCATAGCTTCCTAACTAAATGGCAGACCCTGACATATGGGAGGTCCCCAATGAAAAGGCTGGCTCACCAAGAAGTGACACAAGCCTTGATTAACAAGTCAAAAACACACAAACACAGCTTATAGAATATAAATAAGCAAAGAAAGAACACTCAAATTTAAAGAAAACCTCCAACATGAAAGAAAAACAAAACAAAAATATTAGAAGGAAAGTTAATACAGGGAGTAGAAAAACAAAAACCTCAAAAATCTTTAGTTGGCTCAAGTTTCAGCATGGCAGTATAAGCCCCCAACAGTCCAACCCAACCCAAGCCCCCAGACAGCCACTATAACCTTGAACAAAATATGAAAAACAACTATCTGAGCATTCTGAACATTAAGGAAAATAGGGATTTGGAGGGAAATTAAACCTTGGAGAAGCAACCTGCACAAAGAGTTTTCCCTTTTTGTTCTTTTTGCAGCTTTGCTGCAAGGCAGAACCATAGTTGTGGAGAGGCACCTTGTCTTGGGCTACTAAAACCTCAGTAGAACCCTTGCTATTTCTAGCCGGAGGAAGCATGCAACAAATGGAGCCCAGGCAGGCCAGAAAGTGAGGGGAAATCACTACCCCTTGAACCATGCATGTGTAGGACTGAACTAAAACAGACGAGTAAAGGGCCTAAGGAATTAAGCTTAGATCTGAACCACTGCACACAGAATGGGAGACAGTATTTACATTTTCCAGAGTACCATAGCAAAACACTCAGAAGATCCAGTATAAATCCAAAATTACCAGAAATACAAAATATAAATCACTCCACAGGGAAAAGGCAATCAAGAGATGCCAGTTCTAGGATGATTCAGATTACTGTTACCATACAAAGATTTTAAAGCTGCTATTACAACTATGTTCTGGGAAGTAAAGCAATATTACCTTGAAATCAATGAAATGGCAGGGAATCTCAGCAGGTAAATAGAAAACAAAAAATTGAACCAAATAAAAACTTTAGACTGGAAAAATAAAATACATGAAATAAAAAATTCACTGGGTGGGATCCATAGCACAATGAAGATAGAGGAAAGAGACAGTGAACTTAAATTGACAGAATTTATCCATTCTAAAGAAGAGTAAAGAAAAAGGATTGAAAAAATAAATAAGCTAACAAACAAATAGAGCCACAGGGACTCTAAACCTTTAAAAGGTCTAGAAAACATGTCATTTGAGACTCAAAGGACATAACAGACTGCAGCAGGAAAAAAAAAAAAACTGAAGAAATAATGTCCATAACTCTTCAAAGTAGTGAAAGGAGTAAATTTACAAATTCAACCTCAGTGAGGCTAAAACAGAACAAATTCAAAGAAAACTACATCTAGACACATCATAATAATAGAACTTCTAAAAATCAAGATAAAGAAAAGTTATTGGAGCAGCCTGAAAAACCAATATATTACATACAGAGAAACAATGATTCAAATAACTACAGATTCCTCATCAGAAATCAGGGTCATCATAAGAAAATGGAACAAAACCTTAGAGGGCTGAAAGAAAAAAAAACTCGGCCAAGAATTCTACACCCAAAATATGTATCTATAGGGGAGATCCCTGGTGGCCTAATGGTTAGGATTCCACGCTTTCACTGCCACGGCCTGGGTTCAATCCCTGGTAGGGGAACTGAGATCCCAAAGCTATGGAGCACAGTACCACCCCACAAAACAAAAAATCTAATACTTCAGTAATGAAGGTAAAATAGACATTTCGAATAAAAGAAAGAAAATTGATTAGAGTTGATCTGCATTTTAAGGAATGATAAAGGAAGTTCTTTAGACTGAAAAAAAATTGATAGTAAAGAAAAACTTGTTTCTTCAGGAATGAAGAGAGAGCATAGGGAACGGTATAAGTCTAAGTACATATAAAAGATTCTTTTTTCCTCATAAGTTTTATAAAATATGTGTTACAGGCTTCCCTGGTGGCGCAGTGGTTGAGAATCTGCCTGCTAATGCAGGGGACACGGGTTCGAGTCATGGTCTGGGAAGATCCCACATGCCGCGGAGCAACTAGGCCCGTGAGCCACAACTACTGAGCCTGCGCGTCTGGAGCCTGTGCTCCACAACAAGAGAGGCCACGACAGTGAGAGGCCCGCGCACCACGATGAAGAGTGGCCCCTGCTTGCCACAACTAGAGAAAGCCCTCACACAGAAGCGAAGACCCAACACAGCCAAAAATAAAAATAAATAAATTAAAAGAAGGCTCAATGTTTAAAAGAAAAAAAAATGTGTTACTATTTAAAACAAAAATGATAACGTTTGTTGGGGATTTCAGTGAATGTACAGGTAATACATATGACAACTATAGCGTCAAGTTTGGCAGGGGGAAGGGAGTACACAGTATACAGTCACAAAGTTCTACTTTTTACATGAAGTCATATGACATTAATGTTAAACATATATGTATATATATACATATATATATATATATATATACCTAACTTTTCACTGGTTATTATAATCTTAGAGCAAGCACAAAAATAATAAAAATAATAATATTAACATTAATAATTGATAAATAATAATATTATTAATATTAATTAATAATAATAATATAAAGAGGAATAGCTTAAAAAAGCAATAGAAATTTTGAAAAGGAAACTAAAACAATTATTTTGATCAAATGATCCAAAAGGCAGCAGAAAAGGATGAAAAGAGGGAAAAAAAAGAGGACAAACAGAAGGCAAATAATACAACAGTAGAAGTAAACCAACCATACCAATAATTACATTAGATACAAACACTCCAGTTAAAAGGCAGAAGCTGTCAGAGTGAATAAAAAAGCAAAATCCAACTATATGCCACCAACAAAAGGCACACATTAAGAACTCAGGTTGAAAGTAAACAGAAAAAGATATGCCATGAAAAAAATAAGAAGAGAAATAAAAAAAAATAAGACAGGAATGGCTATATTAATATCAAATAAAACAAACTTGAAGACAAAGAGCACTGCCAGAGATAAAGAGGGGCATTTCACAACAATCTCAGAACACAGGAAGCAAGAAATTGAGATAATTAAAGGGAGATAGACAACTCCATAACCACAGCAGATTTTAACACCCCCTTGCTTAGCAACTAGTAGAATAACACAAAAACAAAAATCAGCAAGGAATTCCCTGGCAGTCCAGTGGTTAGGACTCAGCACTGTCACTGGCGGGCCCTGGGTTCAATCTCTGGTCAGGGAACTAAGATCCTGCAAACCGTGTGATGTGGCCAAAAACAACAACAAAAACAAACAAACAAAAACAAAAACAAAAATCAGTAAAGACACAAGATCAGAACAATACTATGAACCAACTTGATATGACATTTATACAACACTATATCCAACAACTCAAGAATATACATTCTTCTCAAGTACACATAATACATCACCAAGATAATATACTGGTCCATAAAACAAGTCTCAATAAATTTAAAAGGAATGAGACCATACTGAGTGCGGTCTCTTACCACAAAAAAATTAAGTTAGAAATTTTTTAAAAGATATACAAGAAAATCCCAAATAAATGGAAATCAAATGGAATTCAAGAAATAGCCGATCCAACATAGTAAAGTGATGAAGGGAAGTCTCAGTATGACAGCTGTGTACTAGGCCTAGAGAACAAATACTACAGATAGAAACAGGAAGATGGAGGGCTCTAGGAAGAATGTCTTCAAAGAACAAAATAAAGGAACTAATACTTATCCAGTGCATGTGACCATGCAAAAAAAACGTAGCTGGAAAGCAAATTCTGAAAAATGACCAGAGGATCTGCAAAGAATTAACAACAGATACACAAAGGGGGGTGGGGGAGGGATAAATTAGGAGTTTGGGATTAACATACACACACTACTATATGTAAAATACGTAAACAACAAGGACCTACTGTATAGCACACGGAACTATACTCAATATCCTGGTATATATATATCAATATATATTTGCTATACACTTGAAACTAGCACATGGTAAATGAACTATGCCTCAATAAAAATTAAAAAATTTTAAATCAATAAAGAAATAAAAGTCATAAAATGTGAACACTAATTATCAATTTAACCAAATATTAGGAGCTTTTCATACACTTAATCCTCACAATAATTCTATGAGGGAAGTACCTATACTATCCTTACTTTATAGATGAGGAAGCTATGGCAGACAGAGGTTAAGTAATCAGTCCAAGGTTACAGTGCTTGTAAGTGAGAAGCCAAGATTGGAAACTACCAGGCTCATCCTATACCATCCGTGCTCCTCATGTCTGGCATCGCCGTCAATTAAAGAAAGTTAACTATAATGAATGTTCTGTTTCCCAGGACCTTTTAACTCAGCTGACATGTTTACAAGTAATAGAATAAAATTTGTCCTCCAAGCTTTGCTGCATAACCTTAAGCAGAACCTCCCTCAGCCAGTCTTCTGTAAAATGAGACGGTTGAAGAAAATGATCACTAACTACTTCCACAATATCTGGAAACAATTTATTTTCCTTTTTCCATAAGTAAGCCAAATAACCTACCCATGGTTAATTATCTGGCAAATGCAAGTCACCAGTCAGATGAGGAATTATGTAAAACTACCAGAATTCATCTAAACAGGTTTCTTGGTACTATTCTAAAAGCAAAGTACATACCCTAATTATGGATATTCAGAATATCAACACTGTATGGGCTGGGCAACATACTGTTACTTTTACATAAGAGAACTCTGGAAACTGTTCACTTTATAAATATATCAGTAACCTCATGGATACACTTGAAATCATTCAGAAACGGCATTCATTTATTTCTTCAGTAAGTATTTACAAGGCACTATATAATGGGCCCAGAACTACACTGTATACTATTATAAACAAGATAGACCTAAGCCCTACTTCCCACTGAGCCTACAAAACACATACCATGGAATAAGGACTATGATAGGGATAAGTGCACAGTGTTAAAAGAATACACTGAACTTGGTAAAAAAAAAAGGGAGGAAATGGAGACGGTGAGGGAAGGTTTTCTGGAGAAAAGAACATCTGAACAGATTTGAATAAAGAATAGAAATTCATCCCGGAGGAAGCAGAACGAAAAGAAAAAAGGGCAATCACATGTTCAAAAGCCAGAAGAGTCCGAAGGCAGGGGAGATCATGGTCGGGAGTGGTGCCTGGAGAGGAGCAGGGCAAGAGAACAAAAGTATTACAGTTTACAGTTCAAGACACGGCACGCGTGCAGGGCAGTAACAAAGTAAGCAAGGTGAGGTTAGCGGAGGCTCATGTTGTTCTCTAAGGTTACAAACAAAAACTTAAAAGGGTCTCAAGTGTTATTTCCAGTGTTAATCCTTCCCCTTGTGGGGAAATCACACAAAAAGTCATGCTGATATAAATGAATGCCCTACCCAAACGAGAACAAATGTTCTCTAAAAGCTATTGGATTTCTTCAGTCTAACATCCAACAGGCTACAAGTCCTACGAGCCTCAAAATTAGTAAAGAAGTAAAACTATCCAGTTTATTTCCTTATTCTCAAAGCCTCTGCCAAATAGCACAATTTCTTTACATAATGTAAAGGGTAAGTCTGGAGAAACATCATAGACAAACTAAACCACAGCACATTTCTAAACTTTTAAAATACTAAATCGCTGATATTCAAATCTTAAAAGTCAACACCTTGAAATAATCTGATAGTAAATCTTAGACTACTTGCAGTATTTCCCAACTTGCACTTGGCATGTCTTTAACAAGAATTTTACCTACACCTTAATTCCAGCTAAATGATCAAACTTTTGGAAGAAACCATAACAACAACATGGCATGAAAACATAGAGGATGATTTATATAACCAAATGGTAGATAGGCTAGCCTTAATCACAAGGATCTTTTGAGTAAATTTACATTTAATAAGGTCAGCAGAATGTATTCCATAATTATTTAAATTTAAGTCAGGCCTACACATGTAGAATATGTATAAAATTCTAAAATAATATATTATTAATACACATATAATGAGACAGTGTTTTAGCATGTAGGTGTGACATTAAGGAAAGAATAAAAAGAAAATAGTCTCTAAGTAGTCAATATAAAGCAGATGAGAAAAATCAAAGCAGTACCCACAACTCCACAGTCAACGAAGGTACTAAGCAGGACCACTGCACGTGGCTTCATGGGTTCCTTACTGAACAACCCTATGGGGCCAATCATATATCACAAACAACCTGAGAGAGCCCAAGTCTCAGTAGCAAAAAAAAAAGAATTCTTATAAAAATAAGTGTGTGTGTGTGTGTGTGTGTGTGTGTGTGTGTGTAGAGAGAGAGAGAGAGAGAGAGAGGGAGAAGGGGAGAAGGAAGGAGGAGAGAGACACAGACACTAAGCAACATACTGTTAAGCTGTAAGGTAATGCAAAACATGCACACACACATACACACACACACACACACACACACACACACACACACAATCTGAGAGAGCCCAAGTCTCAGTAGCAAAAAAAAAAAAAAAAAGAATTCTTATAAAAATAAGAGAATAAAATAACATAAGCAAGGTTTTGAGTCTATGGAATTGCTCTTGAGCTAGCACCACTCATTCAGTCATTCTTATCAAATACTTCCTAAGTGCCTACCATATGCCAGATAATGGAACATACAGCAGTGAACAAAACATACCTGTCCTCATGAAGCTTACACTCAGGGGAAAGAAGGAGGTAGGAATTAAACACGTAAAAGGTTTGAAATTATCAGGTCGTGATAAGTACTATGGGAAAAATGAAGCAGGAAATGGGGCTAGGGAGTACTGTGAAGGGGGTATTGTGATTTTAAATGGCCTCAATGAGGTGACCACTCCAACAGAATGAAGATTCCATCAGACATGAGAAACTTGTCTTTGCTGTTCTCATAGGAAATTTTATACTCTAACTGGGGTCTCCACACCAATTCTAGTGATAGACCAAGTGCCTGCCTGATTACCAGGTACAAAAAGTAAGTGATGCAAAACAACCTTTACCACGTTCCTAAGGGTTTATTTCAAGACTCAGTGAAATAAAAATTTGTCAGAAGCATCCTGCAACAGGCCCAAACTTAAGGCCTTTATGAGGTGCATTCCTCTTTCATCTACACCAGGGGTGGGCAAATTACAGCTAGCAGGCCAAATCCAGCCCACCATCTGTTTCTGTAAGTGAAGTTTTATTAGAACACAGCCATGTTAACTTGTATACATATTAAGTATGGATACTTTTGCACGAAAGCAGCAGATCTGGCACACAGCTGTGACACAGACCACATGACTTGGAAAGCCTAAAATATTTACTATCTGGTCCTTTACCGGAAAGTTTGCTGACCCCTGGTTCTAGATCATCACCACCACCACTACCACCGTCATAGTGAGATTCCTTTCAGGGCCCTCTTCACGAACACATGGCCAGTGCAGTCACGTGGAACCTTGCCTCAGGAGGGCCTCATGCTTGGGGTTTAATGCTCTATGGTCACCTTTCAATTCTTAATAATTTTATCTTTGAATCCAAGTTTTTTAAGTGAACTCCAATGGGACAAAAAAGCATGTGCCAGGGACCTGGTGCCTCGGCTCACAGGCAGTCTGCCTCCCCAGGAAAGATTCTCAGGCAGCTGAACGCCCTGGCTCAGCTCAACTCACCACCTCATGACTAGGAGTACGGCAAGGTGGTAGCTATGCCCATCCCAGGCTGGCGTCACCATGATACATTCCCAAGCAAAGCAGTATCTAGCAAGTCCTGGCATGGAGGCTGCAATCCCTTGGGGGTGCTGTGGGCTAAGACAGCAGGCCTCTCGGAAGTGGAAACTGGCTTTCCTACCCAAGGCCGGGACCCCACGTTTTCATCTGGCAATGCACCGGACTTGACTGCTTTCACGAAACAAAAATTACAAACGAGAGTTCCATTCTTCTATCAAATCTATCATAAAATTGATTTCTTTGTTTTGTCCCATTCCACTGAGCCATCCCCCTTCACCTTGCTCTAGGCACACAGCTCTCTTCTTATTTCTTAAACCAACAAGCTCATTTGCACCACAGGCCCTTATCACACCTGAAATACTCATCAGCTAGAACATTTCAATCAAGTCTTGGCCTGAGTGTCACACCTGCAGAGTGGACAGAGTTTCCTAATAATCCTGATTCCAATCCACTGAGGAGTCAAACCCACTGGTGAGGCATACCATCTCCAAAGATGCCACCATCAATTTTTTGCCTCCATGTATGTGCACTGCCTCTCCCTCATTGGGAAATGGAGTTTATTTCCCCTCCTTATGAACCTGGGCTGGATTTACGGCTGCTTTAACCAACAGAATGCAGCTGAAATGACATTAAGCCTTAAGAGGAATGGCAGCTTCCTCTTCCTTCTGTGATGTGAAAGGCCAAGGTCACACTGAGAGGGCACATGAAGAGGACACACAGAGGAGAACTGAAATGATCAACATTCAACACTGCCAGCTGAGCTCCCAGTCAACAGTCATCAACAACTGCTAGCGAAGGGAATGAGTCATCTTGGAGGTTCCAACCCAATCAAGCCCCCAAATGGCTGGAGCCCCAGCTAACATCACATGGAACAGAAGAACCGCTCTGCTGATCAGAGCCAAACCAAGGAATCTTGAAACATAATAAAATGCTTGTGTTTTGAGTAGTTTGTTACAAAGCAATATAAAACTAAAACACCAAGATTTGAATACCAGATCCATCACACCTAGATCCACACACATGCCTGTATATATGTAACCTCTTTATGTCTCATTTTTTTCATCTGCAAAATGAAGATCATAACATTACCTATTTCACAGAATTATTCTATGGAATAAATTGTGCTCATGTGTGTAAAGCACATAGCAGAGTGCTCAGCATATTCCTGACATAATGCAAAAAGATATTATTATTCTATTATTGCTATTTTATTATCGATAAAATGTATTACTTATACCATCATCCTGCTTTACCTTCTTTAAACCATCTATTACTATCTGAAATTATGCTCACTTATTTATCTGCCTCCCCTCCATCAAAGTATGAGCCATAAGACACGAACTTAACTGTCTTGTTCACCAGCACCTAAAACAGAATTTGACTGACAGAGATACTTTATAAATTAATATTGAATAAATGAGTTATAGGACCTCAGTTTCACAGTTAATCAATAATGATATCTGTTCGTGCCCCGGTCCGGGAAGATCCCACATGCCACGTGAGCCATGGCCGCTGAGCCTGTGTGTCCGGAGCCTGTGCCCCGCAATGGGAGAGGCCACAGCAGTGAGAGGCCCGCATACCGCAAAAAAACAAACAAACAAAAAATAATGATATCTAAAAACTGCTCCCATACCTTGTCTTAAGTATAAATCTGACAAGAGGCACTCAAAACACAAGATACACACATAAACTATCTATAATATGTTATTTTCAGGATACAATTCCAATGCATTTACTTGTTACTGCACAAATACTACACCATTACTGGATCATGTACTGTTCAAATATGCCTAAGTGATGGCTAGCATCTGACTCAGCACCGTTCAGGTGCTCTAAAGTAGCTTATTCGTTTGTATAATTTTTTTTAAATGAACTGTACTCAATCAAACTAATGACACACTCTCAGTTACTATTGCTACATGCACAGAAACAGCCAGAGAAACTTCCATGTGGGGTCCATTCAAAACCAAATTACCCTGGCAACACAAATTAACATAATACTAATCTTCAAGCTATGGAAACTTGGTTTTAAACACATCTGAGAGTGAATTTCCTGAGTTACAGTACTTTAAAAGTTTAAAATCTATATTAAAGATGAAATAAAAATCAGACATTCACAGAGCCCTGAAGCACCTCTGAGGAAAAGCAGCAGTCTAGAAGGTACACAAAGATACACAAAAACACAATTCAGTGTAACAAGGTCTCTAATGCTGTGATTCTCAACTTTTCCTCTGCCGTGATGTAGAGATGACAGATGCAAGAAACTCACCCTGCCTCCCTCTTCCAATTATAATTTCGTAGGAGTTTTTACATCTAGGAACAGGATTCTATAAGGCAAACAAACCACAGGGGTGTGGTACAGAACGTTAGGTGAGAAATAAACACATGTAAAGTCAGGGAAGTAAGTAAGAGAGAAGACATTATGGTTGAAGCTAATAATAAGTATACCCTGCTGAACTCCAGCAGTTAGTGCATAAAAATTAAGACAGGCAGGGGGGCGGGGAGGAAGGGGGTGGGATTGCTAAGATGTGGCATTGTATAGGTATGGAAAGGTCCATTCAAGGAACTTGTATGTTAAGAACAGAAATTTATACTTCAAAATCCAATAAGCCTGGGCTTCCCTGGTGGCGCAGTGGTTAAGAATCCGCCTGCCAATGCAGGGGACACGGGTTTGAGCCCTGCTACAGGAAGATCCCACATGCCACGGAGCAACTAAGCCCGTGAGCCACAACTACTGAGCCCATGTGCCACAACTACTGAAGCCCGTGCTCTGCAACAAAAGAAGCCACTGCAATGAGAGGCCCGCACACAGCAACGAAGAGTAGCCCGCGCTCACTGCAACTAGAGAAAGCCCACGCGCAGCAACAAAGACAACACAGCCAAAAATAAATAAATTCATATAAAAAAAAAAAATCCAGGGCTTCCCTGGTGGGGCAGTGGTTGAGAGTCTGCCTGCCAATGCAGGGGACACGGGTTCGAGCCCTGGTCTGGGAAGATCCCACGTGCCGCGGAGCAACTGGGCCCGTGAGCCACAAATACTGAGCTCTATGCGTCTGGAGCCTGTGCTCCGCAGCAAGAGAGGCCGCGACAGTGAGAGGCCCGCGCACCGCGATGAAGAGTAGCCCCCGCTTGCCACAACTGGAGAAGGCCCTCGCACAGAAACGAAGACCCAACACAGCCAAAAATAAATAAATGAATAAATAAATTTATTTAAAAAAAAAATCCAATAAGCCCACCAGAATGGCTAAAATTAAAAAGTCTGAAACACCAAACTTTTGGCAAGGTGGTGAAGCAGCCAAAGCTTCCATACATCGTTGGTCTAAGTGTAAAATGGTACACTTAGAAATGGTACACAGACTTGGAAAAAAGTCTAGTGGTTTCTCATAAAATTAAGCATACGCCTACCCTATTACCCAGTAATTCCACCAAAGAGAAATGAAAACGTACGCCCACAAAATGATTTGCACAAGAATATTCCTAACCACTTTGTCCGTAAGAGCCAAAAACCGGAAACAACCCAAATGTCTATCAACAGAGCAATGGATAAACAAACTGCCCTATATTCGTACAAGTTATACAATGAAATACTATTCAACAATAAAAAGGGATGCACTACTGATACACACAATAACAGGATCAATCTCCTAAACTTCTTGCAGAGTGAAAGAAGCTTTGTAGACTATATGCTGTATGATTCTAGAATAAGCAAAGCTCATTCGAAGTGAAAAACGAAACAGTATAGTGATCACCTGGTGGGTTGGAATCAACAGGGAAGGGTCATGAGTGAACTTTCTAGGGTGACAGTAATGTTCTTTCCCAGTGGTCAGGAAACTTTCTCTGTAAAGGGCAGAATAGCAAATATTTCAGGCTTTCTGGGCTCTGCCTCAAATACCCAATTCTGCCACTGTAAATGAATGGCATGGCTGTGCTACCACAAGACTTTATTTACAAAACAAGAGTTAGAATGTAGTTTGTTGATCCCTGCTCTATACTTCAAAAGTGATTTGGGTTACACAGATGTATGTACTTGTCAAAATTCATCTAATTGGCCATGGAAGATTTGTGCATTTCACTATATGTCAATTTTATCCTAAAGGAAAAAAACCATAAAGAAATATTGAACTCTAGGCTGATGATAAGCATGTGGTTGGCAGTGAGGTACACTGATATCTGCAACTTATTTTGAAAGCTCAAAAAATAAGATGCAGGGGCTTCCCTGGTGGCGCAGCAGTTGAGAGTCTGCCTGACAATGCAGGGGACACGGGTTCGAGCCCTGGTCTGGGAGGATCCCACATGCCGCGGAGCAACTGGGCCCATGAGCCACAACTACTGAGCCTGCATGTCTGGAGCCTGTGCTCCGCAACAAGAGAGGCCACGACAGTGAGAGGCCCGCGCACCGCGATGAAGAGTGGCCCCCGCTCGCTGCAACTGGAGAAAGCCCTCGCACAGAAACGAAGACCCAACACAGCCAAAAATAAATAAATAAATAAATAAATAAATAAGCTCAAAAAATAATAAGAAGAAGAAGAATTGACAGATATACGATAACACAGATGCAACAAAATGTTGGGAATTGTAGACCCTACAACTGGTATATGGTATATGGAAGTTAACTGTGCAATTCTTTCAACTTCTGTATATATTTGAAAGTTTTTTCTTTTGTTTTGTTTTTGGCTGCGTTGTGCGTCTTGTGGGATCTTAGTTCCCAGACCAGGGATCGAACCCGTGCCCCCTGCGGTGGAAGTGCAGAGTCCTAACCACTGGACCACCAGTGAATTCCCTGAAAGTTTTAATGTTAAAGTGGCAGGAGAGGATATTCAGTAAGAGACCACTGAAGATTTTTAAGCAAAGAAATGAAAATCAAATTTATATTCTACAAATACAATTTATGCAGCACAAACAATACACAGAAGGATGGTCAGATGAAGGAAGAAAGCACTAAGCAAGCTATTCCAATAGTCCATACCATAGAAAGTATCAACATTTGAGGAGTAAGTACAAAGTGAGTTCATGCAGAGAAGGAAAGTCAGGGGAGTAAAGAGTAGAAAGCTCCTTCATTTCAGGAATGAGGAAGGAGTTTCAAGGAGAACGTTCACAATGTCAACGTAAAAGAACTTAAGCAAGAAGAGAACTGAAAAGTACCTAATAGATTAAGCAATGGAACCTGATGATGTAAAAGAGGTGTGGTAAGAATGTAAACCAGATAAAGGATATTGATAAGTTCAAAGGAAACAAACAAGTGATGATCAAAGGAATCTAGCTGGGCCAAGAGAGGAAGGCAAAACTAGGGAGCATCGTAAAGTAAAAGACTGAAATACTTCTTTAAAATGGAAAACAAAAGTAAACAACTGCACCTAAAAATCACCATATATTATCTCATCCATAAAATGTACTCTTGGGTAAGGCAGGCTGCTATGGGCCTGAGTGTCCCTGCACATTCTTGCTGAGTGTGAAAGAAGGTCAAGGTTACCACAGCATTTAACTGCCTCACAGAGAGAGGTGAACTAGCTTGTTTGTTATTTGCTACAATGTTTGCAGCTTGCTAAAAAAAAAAAAAAAAAAAAAAAGTGCTAGACCCTTGGTCCTGAGTTCCTTAGCTGTGATCCACTCTGTTCTTCCATTAGACCCATCACCCTCATGGGACCTGGTTACAAGGAAAACCAGCACAAATATGCTGATGTTCATGAGTCTACAGGGCTGTGAGTAATAATGTCATTTGTTTCTGACCTGGGAGTCTCCTGTTTTTCTGCCAGCAACCATGAAAAATTAACAGACTATCAGCTTGTAAATACGGTAAAATCAGATCTTAAGACTTTTCACTGCTCTTGACACGGACAACAAAGAACTAGTTGATATTCATGTTGCTAAATAAAACAAGAGACAAAAACATAGTCACTAGCAAAAACTGAAATATATACAATATTTTATAGTTTATTTACCTTACATTATTCATAATATTTATCATGTACCAGTCTCTACACTGTATTTTTTACTTGCACTACATTATATAATTCTCATAATAATCCTAATGAGGTAGGTACTAATATGAGGAAACTGAGGCCTCAAAATGCTATGTAACTAAGCCAAGGGCTCACAAATTGTAATCAGCACAACCTAAATATAAGCCCAGATAACTTTAAAAGATGTGAGGGTTTTTGTTAACTATTAATAGTCAACCTCCTTACCAGCTGATTTATCAAGGGCAACTCTAATTCATATATAACAGCAAAGTATCTATATCATCACAGTATGGATAGTTCATTATTTTTATAGAAAACTAACATTTTGGAAATGTTAATATAATCAAAGTTTTCTCTAAAAATCTGTGGTCAAGGTTTAGGAAGAGCTAAGTTAAACAAATCCAAATCACCGTCTTTACGGCAGAAGCTCTCATGGTTTTAAATGTACAAATGGATGTCTTTATATGCTAATATATATTATAAATCTTCTAAGACCATCTATTATCACCATTCTGAATGACACAGTTTGGGAAACTACTGCTACAATCCACAGTGCCAATTTAACTTATACACAGAATACCTCTGAAAGCTTAGTAGTCAGCTTGGTGGTTCACATACACAAAACCTTTAAAAGGGAGAACATCAAAGTTAGAATGTGGCATAACAGTTCCAAGCCAAGTCACCTACTTCATAGTTTGCCCATTTCCTACCAGACAAAATTGAATTTCCCATAACACAATGGAACTACCTGGCTTTTTCTGAAATTAGAAGGGTAACAAGTCAAGGCTTTTTGTATTTGTAGCTCTGTACATTGTTATCACTTAACAAAATTTGGACGCTTTTAACAATGGAGGAGAGATCACAGAAAAAGTAGTTTCCACATAAAGCTGTGAATTGGTTAATGGTAGTAAGTCATTCTGATGGTCCTAGACATCACCATTAACTTACCAATACGGAAAGCTAAAATTTAACTCTATGAATAAGTGGAAAATTAATATCGTATACCATTTCAACACCAAGCATGTTTTCCTGTCTCCTACTTAGTCAGCTCTAAACATTCAACAACTGAACCTGTTTATTGCTCCATTGTTATTAATCATTCCAGAGTTTTTTAAAAAAAACAAAATTGAGTTAAAGTCAGCCACACAACAGTTGTGTTCATTATACAGGCCAGAGCTGTAAGCTGTAGATTGGTCCCTAGCTTGCTGCAAACCAACTCAGATGCTTTTTTTTTTTCCTTTGCCCTCTGCTCTGAAGGAATGACTCCACCCATTCAAAGTCTATGTAGGACACATCTCCAGTAGTTTGGGGTGGGGGGCATATACCTAGGTAAAGTTACTAATCAGGCCATTCTCAACAAAACTAAGAGTTATTCTAGACAGATGAAATTACCATGTAATTACACAGGAATTGGAATCAAAATCTGAATGTAAACTGTACTAAGATTTTCAAACACTTCACATTACAAGGAAAACAAATTGATGTCCTACCTACTTGAAGCAAGAAGTATCTTTAGAAGGGCAGATTTTTGCCCTCTGCTCTGAAGGAATGCCTCCACCCATCCAAAGTCTCTGTGGGACACATCTCCAGTTTGGGGGGAAAAAAAAGGCAATAAAATATGATACTGTCGGGACTTCCCTGGTGGCGCAGTGGTTAAGAATCCGCCTGCCAATGCCGGGGACACAGGTTCGAGCCCTGGTCCAGGAAGATCCCACATTCTGCGCAGCAACTAAGCCCGTGCGCCACAGCTACTGAGCCCGCGCTTTAGAGCCGGTGAGTCACAACTACTGAACCCCACGCACCTAGAGCCCGTGCTCTGCAACAAGAGAAGCCACTGCAATGAGAAGCCCGCACACAACAAACAGTCCCGCTCGCCGCAACTAGAGAAAGCCTGCATGAAGGAACGAAGACCCAATGCAGCCAAAAATAAATAAATTTATTAAAAAAAGAAAAAAAATGATACTGTCCACTTATTTTGAAAGGAGTTGTAGAGAAAAAGAAAATATCTTAAAGCTGACAGCAATTTCCAACATTTTGGTGTTAGGAATTCTTAAAAATAATAATCATAACTACTGAAAGCAAATGTGACACTATAATAAATTAAGGCACAAATACATCAATTAAAAATGTTTTGAGGGCTTCCCTGGTGGCACAGTGGTTGAGAGTCCGCCTGCCGATGCAGGGGACACGGGTTTGTGCCCCGGTACGGGAAGATCCCACATGCCGCAGAGCGGCTGGGTCCGTGAACCAGGGCCGCTGAGCCTTCGCGTCCGGAGCCTGTGCTCCGCAACGGGAGAGGCCACAACAGTGAGAGGCCCGCGTACCGAAAAAAAAAAAAAAAATGTTTTGAGCAGTGATTTTCATATGTGAACATGGTGGATTCTGATAAGCAAAACTCCCAAAGAGAAAGAATTCGAATCAGTTAACACCATTAAGGAAAACAAATAGCAACAGGAAAGAAAAGAGATTAGAGAAAAGAAATCCCACTAGTAAATGCAATAGGTATTCAATATTTACCTATTGCATTTTATTTTTACTAACATCTGCAAAAATAGTAATGCCTTAAAAAATAAAATGTGTATACACTAACAACCTGAAAAATGCCTTCCCAAACTGGCAACATTTTCCAAACCATTCCAAAAATACTGATAAATTTTCACAGAATTCAGAATATACATCATTTGGAGGTTTTACCGGATGTAACCAGATGAAGTGGAAGCCTCCTGAGCTTTTATCTTAAAAAAAAAAAGCAAAATTACATACATCGGGATTTCATCTTTCAGTAGCCTTTGCATATGTCAAAATACACTTATTAATAGAAATTCTTTACTTCACAACTTAGTGTCTCCTGTGCAAATAGACCTGAAACATGAAATCTGCACTAACATACCTATATTTGTAAATTTCACAAACAGTACTATTAAATTGCATCGTCGGTGCTCCATATTAATGTTTTTCTCCTCTCCCTCAGTAAATAGGTTTAACTAAATTTCCACCTCAAAGTTTACAGAATAACATGCTACCTAGCTGCAACGAAACAGTCAACTATGCTGGGTCCATTTTTAAAATAAGGTTTACGTAGGAATCTCCAATGACACCACCGGAATTAGTATCAGAGAAAAAAAAATTAGAAAATTTGACACGGAAAACATAGAGGGGCACTTTTCACTCATTTCAACATACAAAGGTTTATACGGTTAAGCTGGAAAACCTTGTATTTAAAGAAAAATTTTCAAACAAGATTAGCATTTTTTAAGTAAAACTTCCTGTTTCCCCTCCTACCAAAAAAAAAAGTGATAGAAAACAGAAGGCAATCACTTTTAATTCTAACAAAACAGAAAAGGACAAAATGACAAGGTTAACTAGAACTGAGAAACAAGTTCAGCCCCACGACTATTCTCTACAGTTGCACGATTTTTAAGCCCACATTTTTTTTTTTTTTTTACCAAATCCACTTCCCACCCTACGTAGGGCTTACACCTGCCTCCTCCCCACCGACTCCATCTATGACGGCGACACCTTCCCAGCAGGTATGTGAACTCATTTCCAGTATACAATCCGCAGGAATATCTCTGAAGTGTCTGGGTCAGGGCATAACGAAATGACCGAGAAAGTGAGACATAAAACAGATACAAGTTTTAAAGGGAGGCGTAGGGGTATCTAACAGCGGAGGGATGGGGACCTCGAAGGAGACTGGGGTGTGGAAAGAAAGGTCTCAAAGGAGCCACAGGCAGGCTCCATCCGAGAGGTGTGAAGGAAGCAAGGTCCTGCCAGAAGAGCCAAAAATAAATTAGCCAGCACGTCCATTCCGCGAATAACCCGAGGAAAGGGACTCTGGGGGCCACGGCGGGGGGCAATCCCGGGATCCTCGGCGGCGCAGGAGGCCCGGGCTGGGGCCAGAAACTCACCACCTGGTAGCGGCCAGTCCCCGGCTGGTGATGATCCATCCTGCCCGGCTCGGGATCCGGCTTCCGAGCGGGTGAGTGCCCTCGGCGCTCAGCCCCCTCGGTCACCCGGGTCGACGGCGTCGTCGCCGCAGCGACCCTTCCGCCTCTGTTTGTGCCGCCGCGGTCGCCCAGCCGCACCACCTCACTTCCCGTCACCGCCGCAGAAGCCGCCGAAACCTCCGCGTCGGCCGCAGCTCTGGGCCGAAGGTCCGGGGCACCGCAAGCGCTACTGAGCATGCTCGGGATGGTCGCGCATGCTCGCTGGGTCCTCCGCCGTCCCATCCGCGTCGCGAGTTGGCGGGGGCGGGGGGCGGGGGGTGGGGGCGGTGTTTAGCTGGGTGGGTGGAGGTGGAAAAGTCAGGCAAGTCCCAGGGAGCAATCTAGGTTGTCAGCCTGTCCGGAGTGGGCGGTGGCAAAAGGATCAGGGGAAAAAACATCACCGTCCTTGATTGGTCTTTTTGTTTGGACGGGTTTCGCGCAGGCACAGTCACAGCGCACAGATACAGATGTCGAGGAGAGCGGGGACGCATTCCTAGAACACCTGAGGACAGGTCACCCTGTTTCCCAACACTTCCTCGTATTACTCACCCAGCCTAGGACAAGGCACAGAGATCCGTCTCTAGGACCTTCCTAAAACTCTTATTCAGAATCATCAGTGAGCTAAGGGATGTCTTGTCAGCTTGTTTTGTTTGTCCCCTTCCTGGTAGTAAGAGATTTAAGAATCCAACAGGGACTCTTCAGCCATACTCATGTATCTCGCCAAGGAAAGAGGCCTCTAGCCTCTAGAGCACTAGGTTGCTGGAAGGATACAAGAAAATAATGAAACAATATAGGACTCTTGTGGCCATATTCATATCAATAATTCCAAAGGGTTTAACAGTAAGGAATTACTCCGTGTTTAACATTGTCAGTCGATCTCAGTATCCGGTTAACCACACATGACCTACTATGTGTGAGTATCTCCCACGGGGTGCAAAGCATGTTTCTCTAGCAAGTAGAAGAGTATGATGGGGCAGCGTACTCTTTAACCCAAAGACCTGCTTTCTATACCCTGAAAACTATGATCCCACGTGACCTGGCTCAGCTATCTTTTTTACTTAACTTCCCTCCTGAATCGCCAAAGGAGATTCCTGGAATGAAGAAGGCTACTGGGTGGGCCTGATCACCTAATTAAAATAGCAAAAATACAATAAAGAGAGAAACTCATTGAGAGATCAGCTGAAAAAATGTAAGCCTTCCTCTGATTGCTTTATTCAAATAGATGAGCAGTTCTTCGCATTTTTGCCGTCTTGACACATTTGGTGGTTAGAGAGTGTTAATTAATAGGCTAACAATAAGAGGCAATGATATTGTCATACTTAAATGTCCTTAAACTTTCTTTAGGTCTAACTTAATGTGTTTTAGACTCTAAGATAATAAACATGACATTTCATTGTGTTACTGTACAAGAGCTCACTCTCACAATTTCACCCCAAATGGTATCACCTTTCAATGATCAAAACAACCCCCAGTTCAGCAAAATGCAATTAGATTCCTACACCATTTATGGTCTGTACGGTTCATTTAGAACTTACTTTTATATGCAGTTGCACTTTCATTAATCATTTATATGTCCATTTGTTTTTCAAATAGACTGCTGCTCAGGACAGAGGCCATTCTTTACACCTAGCACACCCGAACAGTAATGGGAACATACCGGTGAAAACCAACATCCTGACAAAAAGCAAACATCCTAAATCTTGTTAGAGTAACAAATTCTTTCAATTTTACTCTCCTCCCAAGTTTTGTAAATGTTTTGCTAATCTAGAGAGGTGACAAAATTCAACAGGAAAGGGGGTCTTCAGTGAAGAGAGGAAGAGAAAGAGGGGAAAGAGAAGTAGAATAACACCTGATACGTATTGAGCCCTTCCCAAGCCAGGAACTGCACCTGTTATCTCATTTCATCCTCACAACTGTTCCATGATGTAGGCACGATTGCAATCCCGGTTTAACAAATCAGGAAACTAAGGCACCGAGAGCCACTTGTCCAAAGCCAAATCACTCGTAAGTAGTGACAGACTCCAGAGCCTCCACTATATTAGGCACCATGGTATAATACACCCTTAAAACGAACAAAGAAACAAACAAAACAAGTCTTGTCTCTTTCTGTCCACCACTACTGTGAAATTTCTGCAGAAGACCCAAAAAAAAAAAAAAAGTGATGTGTCACAAAGAGCCAATCTGACTTCCTTAAATGCCACCTCCTTGATCTGTATGAAATAAGAGATTCTCATTGTTCTCCAAAGAGCTACTCTGAGCTCCTTTTGCCCATTTCTCCACGAAGCCAGTGTGACCTGTAATGGGCCATCACAAGCAGAGGCCCTGAGTTGTCCCACTAGGAGCAACTTTTTGGGGAAGATATGGGGGTAATGATATTCTTATCATTCTAGAGGCCTTAAGCAACATTTGAGATGTTGATATTTAATCTTTTGGTGGCGACAATTTGATATTTAATCTTTTGGTGATGACAAGTCCAGTTACCTAAGGAATTGGTGGTGGTCTACCACTATAAACTCAAGTGGGATTTTAGAATTAGAGTACACTTCACTAACACCTCTTGTTCTGGCCTAATCAATATTCATCTCCAAATACACAGCCACCAAAAATTTAACTAGTGCCACACTGCCAGTGTGACAGACATGGAGATAAGATGGCTGGATTCCCTGTCATGAAAGCACACTCTGCCTAGGCCATCCAGCTGTTAGTTTTGTTGATGTTTCCTTGGCTTGGCTTTCTACCTTGAGGTCATGCTGTCTTCAGGGTTGCACCCTGCTGTTTACTAAACAAGGCAGTAGTCTAGCCCCACTTTTGCCTCACATTGGACCCATTTAAGGGGCAATCTCTGCTTCAGAGTTCCCTGCTGAACTAGCTGAGATTTTGTCAGCTCTGCAGTATGAAGTGACAGCTCTCCGCACCCAATCCTTTTTGCTCTCACAGATGTTAACTCTCCAATAAAGCTCCTGCACTCATAACTTCATATCAGCATCTGCTTCCTCGAGAGCCCAACCTAGACAAGTACCAATATTGTCGACTGAAAGAAAAAACGCAAAACGTTGTGAGTTAAGTTTTACTCAGGGAACTTTCTGAGGACTGCAGCTCTGAGACAGCTTCTCAGATAGCTCTGAGGAACTGCTCCGAAGAGGCAAGGGCGGAGCCAGGATATCTATGAACTATTTTTGCTGGGAAAAACATGTAGTCAAGCATAAAAAGATTACTGCTAATCACAAAGAACAGACATCTCAAGTTAAAATGATTTTAGCGCTTATCTACATATGGGAAGATGCAAGAATCTGGGGTCCTTTGAAATTTTTCCTTAGATGTGCATCTTAACTATCTAAGGGCCAGTATATTCAAAGCACAGAATGTTTTCTGGTTTTCTCCATCCTGAATCCCCCTCAGGGCACACTGTCAGAAGACAATTGCTGTGCCTGATGGCTTGATCCTTGTAGTAGAACTGAAATGTTGGCAGGCAACTCTTTTTTTATAAGATATAAAGTGATAGAACGTTATTATCAAAATTATGTTCAATGACTACAACTGCCCTTTCACATAATTGATGTTTCATCTCCAGAATAACCCTCAGTACCCTCCATTGTTACCATTTTCTCATGTGGACACAATGTATCTACAGCCTTCCTGTTAAGAATGACTTTGATTTTGTTCTTTAGAGTGATGCTGTCAAGCCAAGTCACAGGGACCCCTTTGCCTGGACATACTTCCCACTGGGAATCCCTCTTACCTTCCCAGAAGCAGAGGCATTCGCTCCAGAAGTAAACCAATTTCTTATCCTCCCTATCCTCCTCTGAACCTCTAACCAGGTATGCTAAACTGTGTATACATGTGTAGGATTTTTGTTGAGATTCCCACCAATTAAAGAGCAGCAGAGGACTTCCCTGGTGGCGCAGTGGTTGAGAGTCCGCCTGCCGATGCAGGGGACACAGGTTCGTGCCCCGGTCCGGGAAGATCCCACGTGCCGCGGAGCGGTTGGGCCCGTGAGCCATGGCCGCTGAGCCTGCGCGTCCAGAGCCTGTGCTCCGCAACGGGAGAGGCCACAACAGTGAGAGGCTGGCGTACTGCAAAAAAAAAAAAAAAAAAAAAAAAGAGCAGCAGACATGCCATTTCCTGCACATGATCATCTACACTGGCCTAAATCACAGGTAGGCAAATGCTCCAAATTTTCCTTACTTCTTCAGTGAATGTTAGTTTTTATATCCCTTCCTCTACAACACAGAACTACTCCTCAAGTAGCTACTGATGGTTAGTGTGACCATAGGTCCTAACAGTTCGTTGCATTTGGAATATGTATGATTTTGTATATTTATCTAGAGAATGATCAAAAAGAGGTAAAATCACATTCTCTGTCTGAAGATTTCTATCTCTACCTAATAAAAATTCACTAGCCATTATTTTCTGTATATTAAATTCTAAAGTAGATTTTAGAAAATACAAGACACTATCGTCATTTTAGTAAATGAAAATAAGCATAATTATTACTGCAGTTTTATCTCTGTTACCATGTATGTGGATTTTTTAAAGCAGTTTGTAGGCTCGAACCTCATTTTAGCTTCACATGGTGTTCCTTATTTAACTGGTTCTGACATTCCTGTCATCTGTTCAGCTCTACAATTTTAGAGAGGAAATCTTGTAAAGCGAGCAACTTGACAATCAGGTATCTACTTCCTTTGTCTCTTTTTTCTCCTCCAGTATGTTGAAAGACTCTAAAACATAGCTAATGTTCTTTTTTAAATATATATATATATTTATTTATTATCTTTGGCTGCGTTGGGTCTTCATTGCTGCGCGTGGGCTTTCTCTAGTTGCAGTGAGCGGGGGCTACTCTTCGTTGTGGTGCGTGGGCTTCTCATTGCAGTGGCTTCTCTTGTTGCAGAGCACGGGCTCTAGGTGCGCGGGCTTCAGTAATTGTGGCACGTGGGCTCAGTAGTTGTGGCTCACAGGCTTAGTTGCTCCGTGGCATGTGGGATCTTCCCGGACCGGGGCCCAAACCCATGTCCCCTGCATTGGCGGGCGGATTCCTAACCACTGAGCCACCAGGGAAGCCCCATAGCTAACGTTCTTTATCAGTCAGAGTTCAACCAGAGACAGACCAAGAGCAGATAGATATGAAGAGATTGATTGCAAGGAGTTGGCTTACCCTGTTTTGGGGACCTGCTAGGCAAGTCCAAAATCTGTAACTCAGGCTACTGGAACTCTGGAAGCTGCTGTCTACAGGCAGAACTTCTTCCTCCTCAGAGAAGCCTCAATTCTGCTCTTAAGGCCTTTCAGTAGATTGAATCAGGCCCACCCAGGTTATCGAGGCTAATCCCCTTTACTTAAAATCAACTTATTTTGGACTTTAGTCATATCTCTAAGATACCTTCACATCATGCTTAGATTAGTGTTTGATTGAATAATTGAGACTATAGCCTAACCAAGTTTACAAAGAAAACTGACTATCACATGTTTATTTAAATGCTACAAGCAGAAATTGTCTCTGTATAATAAAGGACGGGGTGGGGGGGGGAACAGAAGAGAGAAAGGGAGGAAGTACCAGAGAGTTAGCTTAGAGAATTAAAATAAATTTTCATGTTGTTATTTCCTATCAGCTTTATTTTTGTGTAAGTACCGTTGTGTATAGAGGCACCACCAGGCAACAATTAGAAAAGGTTTGAATTTCGATAAGCTACAATATTCTTATTTAGCATTTTCATTTTCCCTTTGTGTGGTCATGAGCAACAAATGTGAGCAAATCGACAGCCATTTTACCTTAAGGACTTTACATATTTTAAATTGGGCTAAGTTGTAAGTTATTAAAATGGTCTTTGCTTTACCTTGAATACGGAAGGCTGTTCTTTGACCATACTAAAGCAGGACATTTTTGTGTTGTTGTTTGTTTCCTTTTCTTCTCTGAAAGCCTGATAATCACCTTCTTCACAGAAGCGCAGGGCTGGCACTGAGTATATTGCCTATTATGACAGGTTTCTCTTGACTAACGTGTGATCATCGTGTAAGAAGACAAATACTATAAGTGTGTGGGAGCTGTGGGAGAGTAAAAAATACTAGGAAAGAAAAATGGCTCCTACATATCAAGGTGTTCTTAACATGTTAAAGATCATGCTCTTGCCTTCTTCATAAGAGGAACCAGGCCTTATTTGTTAAACAGCCTGCTGTCAGTATGCTGCTTCACCATTAACAACATAATACAACATTAACAGTAGGGTCACCATATAACAAAGTTGCCTGATTTCAGTACTGAGGATAAAGGGCATTCAACATCTGAAGGGACAAAATGATGACAGTAATTAGACAGAGTGACTTACCAGATGCTGCCTTTCTGGAACTAGGAAAAAATTCATAGCCATTACCTGGCCTTAAGATTCAAATCGGGGAAAAAACTAAGGGCCTAACAGAGCCAAAGTAAGCCAAGATAATGAAAAAAAGGGGGGCGAGGGGAGGGGTGGAATTCCCTTTATATCTGGAAGTTATGTCCTAGAATAAATAAAATATTTATAATGTATCCCACTTCACCTGTCAATAATATGTAAAGTTCCCATGAAATACCTGTAAATTCTGCTTATAGAGAATGATCACTGAGAAATCTGGCATTATTTCCCCAATAAGGGTAAAGACACCAAGCTCAAATCTTCTTTATCTAGCGTCTTAGTCTGTTTGGGCTGCTATGACAGAATACCACAGATAGGGTGGTTTATAAACAATAAAAAATTATTTCTCACAATTCTGGGGGCTGGAAGTCCAAAATCAGAGTGCAGTATGATCTGGTTCTAGTGAGGGCCCTCTTCTAGGTTTCAGACCGCTGACTTCTCATTGTATTCCCACAGGGCAGCAGGGGCAGTGAGGGATCTCTCTAGGGACTCTTTTATAGGGACGTTAATCCCATTCATGAGGGCTCCACCTCTGAACCTAATCACGTCCCAAAGACCCACCTCTTAATACCATCAACTTGGGCATTAGATTTTCAACATTTGAATTTGGGTGGGACACAAACATTCACACCATACCATCCAGATACTGACTTTTAAAAAGAAAAGCATCAATGTTACAAAAACACACACATACACATAAATATAGCACATAGAGTAGAAAATCAAGTTTAGTTTATTTTTGGTGTGAATGGGGCAGATGATTTGGCTCACTATAGGCCCCTGAAATTTCTTTAGAATCCAATTGTTTGGAAAAGAGAGAATCCAAATGTTTGTTTTCATGGAGCCATAAAACTTTAGCATTTGAAGGGACCTTCCAGATCACCAACGCTTCATTTTGAAAACAAGGAGACTGAGGCTCAGAGCGGTGAATGCAGCCTTAGAGTGCTGTCTGCGAAACTGCTACTCCACTTTCAGCTTGGTTCAAATGCAGTAACTCATAAAACAATCCAAAATACTCCATTGACTGTTCCCACCACATCCAGCAAGAAATAGCCATCCAAAACAGTACAAATAAAAATCAAAAATTTAGAACTCTGACACATCAAGAACTCAACATGTGGGACTTTTCTGGTGGAGCAGTGGCTAAGGATCCACCTGCCAATACAGGAGACACAGATTCAATCTTTGGTCCAGGAAGATCCCACATGCCGCGGAGCAACGAAGCCGGTGCACCACAACTACTGAGCCTGCGCTCTAGAACCCGCTTGCTGCAACTACTGAAGCCCTCACACCCAGAGCCCGTGCTCCGCAACAAGAGAAGCCACGCACTGAGAAGCCCACGCACCACAACGGAGACCCAATGCAGCCAAAAAAAAAAAAAAAGGAACTCAACATGTCAAAATTTCTTTGGAAGAAATATTATAGTCAAATGTACTGCCACCAAAAAGGATTAATTCTGAAATAGTTGCTAATTCTCTCAGGGGTTACTGCTTTGGAAACAAGTAAAATATCTTCTTTTTAAAATACAATAAATGGACCCTCCAAAAATACAGTCTTTGAAAGCTGAGTAGATACCTAACATTAGTTGTATGCATGCAAGCTTAAACACCAAACAATCCCAACCCCATACATACATACGTGTCCATTCATATAAGGTTGGGATATAAGATGACCTAAACACATAAAGTTAGCCCCTGACCATGGGATTTTACCATGATTCCTGAGACAATACAGCTGCACATACATACAGTGGCCCCTAGCTACATGTGACCATTTAAATTCAAATTAATAATATTAAAAATTTAGTTCCTCAGTGACACTAGCCACAAGTGTTTAGTGGCTACCGTGTTGGACAGTGTGCTGATAAAGAACACTTGCATCATCACTAAAAGTTCCATTGGACACCATTGCTCAAACAAAGATTCTCTTACTATTCACCTTAATCACCTTCATTTACGTCCTGAATGATCCACATAATTTTCTAATAGCTTTTGTCCCAACTATGCCATATCTTAGCAATGAGGCTCCTAAGTAAGTCACTGAACCTGCTGAGCTGGTTTACTCATCTTTTTTTTTTTTTTTAATTATTTAATTTATTTATTTTGGGTGTGTTGGGTCTTCGTTTCTGTGCGAGGGCTTTCTCCAGTTGCAGCGAGCGGGGGCCACTCTTCATCGCGGTGCGCGGGCCTCTCACTGTCGTGGCCTCTCTTGTTGCGGAGCACAGGCTCCAGACGTGCAGGCTCAGTAGTTGTGGCTCACGGGCCCAGTTGCTCCGCGGCATGTGGGATCCTCCCAGACCAGGGCTCGAACCCGTGTCCCCTGCATTGGCAGGCAGACTCTCAACTGCTGCGCCACCAGGGAAGCCCCTGCATCTTATTTTTTGAGCTTTCAAAATAAGTTGCAGATATCAGTGTACCTCACTGCCAACCACATGCTTATCATCAGCCTAGAGTTCAATATTTCTTTATGGTTTTTTTCCTTTAGGATAAAATTGACATATAGTGAAATGCACAAATCTTCCATGGCCAATTAGATGAGTTTTGACAAGTACATACATCTGTGTAACCCAAATCACTTTTGAAATATAGAGCAGGGATCAACAAACTACATTCTAACTCTTGTTTTGTAAATAAAGTCTTGTGGTAGCACAGCCATGCCATTCATTTACAGTGGCAGAATTGGGTATTTGAGGCAGAGCCCAGAAAGCCTGAAATATTTGCTATTCTGCCCTTTACAGAGAAAGTTTCCTGACCACTGGGAAAGAACATTACTGTCACCCTAGAAAGTTCACTCATGACCCTTCCCTGTTGATTCCTACCCACCAGGTGATCGCTATACTGTTTCGTTTTTGTTTTTCACTTCGAATGAGCTTTGCTTATTCTAGAATCATACAGCATATAGTCTACAAAGCTTCTTTCACTCTGCAAGAAGTTTAGGAGATTGATCCTGTTATTGTGTGTATCAGTAGTGCATCCCTTTTTATTGTTGAATAGTATTTCATTGTATAACTTGTACGAATATAGGGCAGTTTGTTTATCCATTGCTCTGTTGATAGACATTTGGGTTGTTTCCGGGTTTTGGCTCTTACGGACAAAGTGGTTAGGAATATTCTTGTGCAAATCATTTTGTGGGCGTACGTTTTCATTTCTCTTTGGTGGAATTACTGGGTAATAGGTGGTGGAAATACTGGCTTAATTTTATGAGAAACCACTAGACTTTTTTCCAAGTCTGTGTACCATTTCCAAGTGTACCATTTTACACTTAGATCAACAACGTATGGAAGCTTTGGCTGCTTCACCACCTTGCCAAAAGTTTGGTGTTTCAGACTTTTTAATTTTAGCCATTCTGGTGGGCTTATTGGACTTTTTTCATATAAATTTATTTATTTTTGGCTGTGTTGGGTCTTTGTTGCTGCGCATGGACTTTCTCTAGTTGCGGCGAGCGCACGGTGCGCGGGCCTCTCACTGTCGCGGCCTCTCTTGTGGAGCACAGGCTCCAGATGCACAGGCTCAGTAGTTTGTGGGTCATGGGCCTAGTTGCTCCGCAGCATGTGGGATCTTCCCAGACCAGGGCTCGAACCCGTGTCCCCTGCATTGGCGGGCAGATTCTCAACCACTGCTCCACCAGGGAAGCCCCTGGTTTACTCATCTTTAATATCAGATCCTTATCGGTCTCACAGGTTATATTGAAGTTCAAAGGAAATGTAACCATACAAATAAAAAGGGTAATTGTTTCTGAAGACCCCTTTCCTTTCTTTCATTTTCCAGTGACTGCCAGAAAAAAGTGATGTTTAATACCTTTTACACTTAAAATGTGGAATAAATATTACAATATAGGGAAGATAGAGACTACCTAAAAGAACACAGAAGCTGGTTAGGCCTCCCAACTAGGCCAAGTGACTGGGCTTATGCTCTACGTGAGTCATCATAAAATAAGTAATAGCTCCAATCTGTGTAACCATAGAAAGTACATCAGTTGTTGTTATCCAGGAATAAAACTATTCCATAGTATATTTGTCAGCCATTGTAATTATCATAATAATGGCTAACATTTGTTGAAAGCTGCCGCCATTTTTGCTAAGTGCTTCATATATATCTCACTATATTTCACAGCAAACATATGCTGTAAGTGCTATTGTTATTACCATTTTACATATCAGGAAACTGAGACTTAGAATCTTAAGGAATTTACCAGAGGTCACAAATCAGTGAAGGAAAGGGGATTTGCCGGGTTGGTTTTTATTTCACTTTTAACAATTTTTTTATTGAAATAAACATACATATAGAAAAGTAAAATTCCTAAGTGTACAGCACAAAGATTTTCCATAAACTGAACCTATGCTACCAGTACCCATTAAGAAATGGGATATTTCCAGAACCCCAGAAATACCCTTGGCCCACTTTCTGTCTCTACTCCCATACAAAGGGTAAGCATAATCCTGACTTTTAATACTTGTATATAAACATTTGACTTTATCTACATGGAATCATACTCTGTGTACCCTTTTGAGTCTGATTCTTTTGATTAAATTTATGTTTGTAAGATTTATTCATACCATTGAGTGTAGTTGTAATTAGTTCATTTCATTGTTGTATAGTATTCCATTGTGTGAATATTCCATACTTTACCTGTTTTACTGAATAAATACAGCTGATAGACATTCAGGTTGTTTCCAGTTTGGGATTTGTATTAGTATCCTAGGGCTGTGGTAACAAAGGACCACAAACTGAGAGGCTTGAGCAACAAAAATTTATTTTCTCACAGTTTTGGAGGCTAGAAGTCAAAGACCAAATACAGGATTGTTTCTTTGCAGGGATGTGAGGACTAATGCATTCCATGCTTCTCCCCTAGCTTCTGGAGGCTTACTGACAATCTTTGTTGTTCCCTGGCTTATAGAAGCATTACCCCAATCTTCCTCATCTTTACATGGCATTCTCCCTGTGTGCATGTCTGTGCAAAAATTTCCCCTTTCTGAAAGGTCTTTAGACATATTAGATTAGGGCCCCCTCCTATTTCTGTATAACCTCATCTTAACTTATTTTTTTATAAATTTATTTATTTTATTTACTTATTTTTGGCTGCATTGGGTCTTCATTGCTGCACGTGGGTTTTCTCTAGTTGCGGCGAGCAGGGGCTGCTCTTCATTCCAGTGTGCGGGCCTCTCACTGTGGTGGCTTCTCTTGTTGTGGAGCATGGGCTCTAGGCCTGCGGACTTCAGTAGTTGTGGCTCGTGGGTCCTAGAGCACAGGCTCAGTAGTTGTGGCGCACAGGCTTAGTTGCTCCATTGCATGTGGGATCTTCCTGGACCAGGGCTCAAACCCCTGTCCCCTGCATTGGCAGGTGGATTCTTAACCACTGTGCCACCCGGGGAGCCCCTAACCTCATCTTAACTTACAACATCTACAACAACTGTATTTCCAAATAAGGACACAGTCTGAGATATTGGGGGTTAGGACTTCAACATATGAATTGGAGGGGGGACATAATTCAACCCATCACAGGACTATTATGAACAGTACTGCAAAGAATATTTTTGCACATATTTTGGTCAACATATGTACTCATTTCTGATGTGTGTATTCCTACAAGTGGATATGCTGGATTATACAGTATGTATATGCTCAGCTTTAGTAGATACTGCCAACCCATGCACCTATGGTCACCCAATCTATGACAAAGGAGGCCAGAATATACAATGGAGCAAAGACAGCCTCTTCAATAAGTGGTGCTGGGAAAACTGGACCACTACATGTAAAAGAATGAAATTAGAACTCTCCCTAACACTATACACAAAAATAAACTCAAAATGGATTAAAGACCTAATTGTAAGGCCAGACACTATAAAACTGTTAGAGGAAAACAAAGGCAGAACACTCTTTGACATAAATCACAGCAAGAACTTTTTTGACCCACCTCCTAGAGGAATGAGAATAAAAAAAAAATAAACAAATGGGACCTAATTAAACTTAAAAGCTTTTGCACAGCAAAGGAAACCATGAACGAGACAAAAAGACAACCATCAGAATGGGAGAAAATATTTGCAAATGAAGCAACTGACAAAGGATTGATCTCCAAAATATACAAACAGCTCATATAGCTCAATATCAAAAAACAAACAACCCAATCCAAAAAATGGGCAGAAGACCTAAATAGACATTTCTCCAAAGAAGACATACAGATGGCCAACAAACACATGAAAGGATGCTCAACATCACTAATTATTAGAGAAATGCAAATCAAAACTACAATGAGGTATCACCTCACACTGGTCAGAATGGCCATTATCACAAAACCTACAAACAATAAATGCTGGAGAGAGTGTGGAGAAAAGGGAACCCTCTTGCACTGTTGGTGGGAATGTAAATTGATAAAGCCACTATGGAGAACAGTATGGAGGTTCCTTAAAAAACTAAAAATAGAGCTACCATGTGACCCAGCAATCCCACTACTGGGCATATACCCAGAGGAAGCCATAATTCAAAAAAGATACATGCACCCCAATGTTCATTGCAGTACTATTTACAATAGTCAGGACATGGAAACAACCTAAATGTCCACCAACAGAGGAATGGATAAAGAAGATGTGGCACATATATACAATGGAATATTACTCAGCCATTAAAAGAACGTAATTCGGTCATTTGTAGAGACATGCATGGACCTCGATGCTGTCATACAGAGTGAAGTAAGTCAGAAAAAGGAAAAACAAATATAGTATATTAACACATATATGTGGAATCTGAAAACATTGGTATAGACGATTTATTTACAAAGCAGAAATAGAGACACAGATGTAGAGAACAAACGTATGGATACGAAGGGGGAAGGGGGGGTGGGATGAAGTGGGAGATTGGGATTGACATATATATGCTATTGATACTATGTATAAAAGAGATAACTTATAAGAACCTACTGTATAGCACAGGGAACTCTACTCGGTGCTCTGTGGTGACCTAAATGGGAAGGAAATCCAAAAAAGAGGGGATATATGTATACGTATAGCTGATTCACTTTGCTCTGCAGTAGAAACTAACACAACATTGTAAAGCAACTATACTCCAATAAAAATTTATTTTAAAAAGTAGATACTGCCAGATGGTTTTGCAAAATGGTTATACCAATTGCCCTCCTCTTATCAACGTATGACAATTTCAGTTGCAAAACAACCTCACAAACATTTGGCAATCTCTGTCTTTTTTATTTCAGCCATTACAATGGGACTATAGTTCCATCTCATTGTGATTTCAGTTTAGCTTTTCCTGAAGATTAATAAAGTTGAACTCCTTTTCGTATCTTTATTGACCATCTGTAGATCATCTCTGCTCATCTGTTCATTTACTTATTTTTTTATTGAATTGCCTGCATTTGTTTCAGATTTGCAGCAACTCATTTTTCTGAGAATAATTGGTCCTTTGTCATATTTACGGATATGTATATCCTTTTTCACTCTTCTTGGTCTTAAGAACAAGGCTTCAGGCAAGTGGACAGATCTAGGTGATCTGCTTCACTTTCTGCCTCCTTCTCTTATGCATGTGTTCAAAATGCCAAAGGTGGGGACAGGGGGACTCACACTCTAAAATAGGGTCAGTAGGAATAAATTGGTGCAGAACTATCCATCATCATCTGGTCTATTTGAATATATTTTCATATCTGACCTTTAGTTTCAGAGAGTGAGAGTGAGCATGTTTGTCTCTGTAAGCGTCAGGCTGCCATCTCTCTGTCTATTCCTTTCAATGCTCCCTTCAAAAGGCTTTAGCCGTTTGGCCTGCTCACCTCTCTTTTTTACAGCTTTTTGTACTTCCCCTGCCTTCAGGCTGGCTGTAGAGGATAAGATGTGTCTACTTTCAGTACCTAACATGGGACCTTGCATAAAGTAGGCCCTCATTATTGATTTATTGACTATAATTGATTCAAGCCTTCATCTCATTGCTATGTAATAGATGCATAGCATCCATTCTTAGGATGCTGTCTTATTTTTTAAAGAATTTTTGATATCAACAAGGAAATATGCCAAAAGGTAACCAAAATATCACACTTCGTAAATGAGGTTTAGGAAATATCTAATAGTTCTCTATGAAATTTTCCCTCATTTATCCTAAATATAAATAGAACTAGGTCTGACCACTTAAACGTCATCTCACTAATGATCTCCCCTTCCCACTTCCATTTATTATTATAGGTAGAGACTTTTATGATCCTCAACCTTGTATTTGTTCTATAATGGGCTAGAACTCTGCTAAAGAGTTTTCATGAGTTACTTTTTATTATGGTAAAATATATATAACGTAAAATTTACCATTTAACTCTTTTTAACTGTACATTTCAGTGGCGTTAATACAGTCAAACATTGTTGTGCTACCATCACCACCATTTATTTCCAGAACTTCTTCATAATCCCAGACTGAAACTCCCTACCCATTAAACTTTAACTTCCCTTTCCCCTCTCCCCCTAGTGTCTAGCAACCACCATTCTACTTTCTGTCTCTATGAATTTGACTATTCTGAGTACCTCATGCAGGTGGAATGTACATTATTTGTCCTTTTGTGTCTGACTTATTACATTTAGCATAATTTCCTCAGGTTCATCTGTGTTGTAGTACGTGTCAGAATTTCCTTCCTTTTTTAAGGCTGAATAATATTTCATTATATGTTATAAATCTTCACAGTTACTACCCCCTGGCAGACCTGAATTTGAAAGCTGGCTCTGTCACTTATATAGCAACTGACCTTGGCCATGTTGAATTTTCTCTTTGCATATAAATTTTCTCATTTGTAAAATGGAAATGAAATTACCCAGCTCACTGGACTGGAGTAAGGATTTAATAAGATAACAAAATACCTCGTGTAGTGCCTTACAGATAGTCAGTGTTCAGTAAATGGCAGCTGGTAGCATAATGATTCATGTTGATAGTAAGCAATTCAAAAAGTCTGTTACATACATTTCAGGAGAAGTCCAGACTAGTGTGTGCAATGTAGTCCCTGCGTTATGGAAAAGTCATCTTAGGTCGTATACATATGGTATATCCAAAAGGTATTTTTGGTTTCTAAAGTACTCAGATCAATGAAGGAAGACAAAAGTCATTTGTGAAACATGTACTTTTTATTCCACCCACAATCTATTTGCCAGCCTTAGAGAGGTTAAAATGTCAGTTCAAAGAGCTCAGTCTTAAGGACTACCAATGACTCGTTTCTTCAGGGAAAAAAATGTTTCATTTTGTTTATCAGACAAATAAGTAAAATCATATCTTTAAGGAATATGGACTTGATAACTTATTAGAAATAAAAGTATCTTCAGAGTCAACTAAGTCATTCTCAGAGTGAGCATCTGGGAAAATAAATAGCCAAAATTTTCAGGAGAATTTTTAATAAACGTTCATAACAATCTCAATTTAGAGTTCCCTAATACCAAATATTAATATTAACCAAAAAGAAATTTTAAATATGCTTTATAATTTTAATAAAGTTTTTTCATAAACATTTTTCTTTTTTTAAGATTTATTTTTATTTATTTATTATTTTATTTATTTTTTGGCTGTGTCAGGTCTTAGTTGTGGCACGCAGGATCTTCACTGAGGATTGCAGAATCTTTCATTGCGGTGCACAGGCTTCTCTAGTTGTGGCGCGCAGGCTCCAGGGTGTGTGGGTTCTGTAGTTTGTGGCACACAGGCTCTTTAGTTGAGGCACACGAGCTCAGTAGTTGTGGCGCATGAGCTTAGTTGCCCTGCGCCATGTGGGATCTTAGTTCCCTGACCAGGGATCAAACCCGCGTCCCCTGCATTGTAAGGCAGATTCTTTACCGCTGGACCACCATGGAAGTCCCATAAACATTTTTCTTATTATAGAAAATTTGAACATATAAAAAAGATAGACAAAATATTTACTTCTGGTCTTTTTTCCTAAGCATAGTTTTTTATGGGGGCAAGGAGAAATAAACATAGTGAATGATTCTCTGTATTCAATTCTATATCCTTTTTCACTTAACCTTATAATGCAATACATTGAATAGGATTTTTCCAAAGTGATGAGAACTCCTTATGAACACATTTTAATAACTAATTAATCATTCTTTCTTAATCCTTTTCTAGGCAAACTATTTCTGGAGAGGAACTATAGCAAAGCAATTAAGAATGTGAACTTAAGCCAAATTTCTGGGTTCAAATCCCAATCCCACAAGTTGCTAGCATCAAGCTGAGTAAGTTACTTAAAAAAAAAAAAAGGAACTATTAATAGTGTCCCTACCTGTTAGGTTTGGTATAAGGATTAAATGTGTTAATCTTTAACACATTGAATATATAGAAAATTATTAGGTATATATAAAATGCCATAATAGTGCCTCACATTTGCTAAGGATTCTATAAATGTTACCTATTATTAGCTATTAAAAATTCTTGGTATGTTACACTAAAAACTATAATTGTAAAACAAGATAGATGTAATTGACTAAATTTAAAATACGTAACATTATTTGTAGATAACTTATAATGCTTTCTCAGTTTAAATTTTAACATCATCTATAAAGTATTTCAGATCAAGTATTATTAGACTTCTAATCTTCAATTTTTAATTTATGGACTAACTTTGTGATGTTTTTCACTTGTCAAAGGCATATACATCTTCACTGACAAATATAATTTGTCAGAACTTCTAATGAAAAGCACTTAAAAATACGAGTGAAAATCAATAAAATTTAAATTTTTATTTCCCAGTTGCACTAGCCACTTGGTCATACCAACCAGCTCAATAGCTGTATGTATAGTGGCTACTATATTGGAAAAAACTGATACAGAACATTTACATCATTGCAGAAAGTTCTGTTGAACAGAGCTGTATTATGTCTTTTGACAAAAGTAGCATGTTTGCATTATGTATCAATTTATGAGTAATGTGCTTTTGCCCCAATTTTATTCAATTAATTATGCAAATTTTAGTAATTAAAATTTTTTTCTAATATTATAAAAGCTTAATATCATTTGAGAACTGCACAATCATCTATGGTAAGGATCAAATGCAAGAAAAGCAATATGTGAGTGTGATATACATGTTTTATTTCACTTTTTTCTTTTCTGCATTAATTGAAAGGCTACACTCACCTTACTTAACAAATATTATCCTTTAAAATACTTAACTTACTAGATTAAACACAGCTTAAAATTTTTTTTTATAATGAAAAATGACAATTTCTTCAGAAGTAGAGAGACTAATATAACAAACCTCCCCAGATCCACCACCCAGTTTCAACAATTATCAATTGATGCCCTATCTTTTTTCATCCATAACCTACCTGCTGTTACCCTCCATCCTCCACTGGATCATTTTGGAGCAAATCTCAGACATTATTTCATTTTTTCTGTAAACATTTTAATAGGTATCTTTAAAAGATAAGAACTCTTTGTTTACTTTTAATATTTTGTTTTGTCTTTATTTTTTCAGTTTTATTGAGATATAATTGACCTCCAGCACTGTATGAGTTTAAGGTGTACAGCTTAATGACTTGACTTACATATATTGTGAAATGATTACCACAATAAGTAAGAACTCTTTTTAAAATGTAATCATAGTAACCATTATCACAGCTAAAAACAAAGAGACCTAAAGTAATTTTTAATATATTCAAATATAGTCATTAAACAGACAAAAAAAGGCCAGTCACTTTTTCTGACTTTAAAAGCAAATTTTGAGGTTAGGAAGTACATGTGATATTGTCATCAGTTCAAGGTCACTGATCATTTGGTGTCAGAAACACTATGGATCAATATTCAGGAAATGAGAGCAGTATGTTTTATCTGTTATTTGCTAACAACAACAAAAAAGCTTCACACACGAAGTCAAAAATAACCAGTAGAAACAAAAGTAGGCTATCCAATTATTCTAAATAGGCCAAATCATCCTAATAATAAAAAGAAGTTACTACCTCACGCCAATTAGGATAGCTACCATCAAAAATCAGAAAATAATTGTTGGTGAGGACATGAAGAAATTGACCCTTCTCCACTGTTGGTGAAAATGTAAAATGGTACAGCCGTTGTGGAAAGCAGCATGACATTTCTTAAAAAAATTAAAAATAGAGCTACCCTATGATCTAGCAATTCCACCTCTGGGTACATACTCAGAAGAATGGAAAGCAGAGCCTAAAAAAGATATTTGCACATCCACGTTCATCGCAGCATTATTCAAAATAGCTAAAACATGGAAGCAACCCAAGTGTCCATGAATGAATGAAATGGATAAACAAAATGTGGTATATAGGTACAATGAAATGTTATTCAGCCTTAAAAAGAAAGGAAATTCTGACGTATGCTACAACATGAGTAAACACCACAGACACTGTGCTAAGTGAAATAAGCCAGTCACAAAAAGGCAAATACTGTATGATTTCACTTATATAGGGTACTTAAAGTAGTCAAAATCATAGTGACAGAAAGTAGAATGGTGGTTGCCAGGGCCTGGGGGAAGTTACACAGTTAAGTTTTGCAAGATGAAAAGAATTCTGGAGGTGAGTGGTAGTGATGATTGCACAATAATCTGAATGGACTCAATATCACTGAACTATACACTTTAAAATGATTAAGCTGGTAAATTTTATGTTACGTGTAGTTTACCACAATAAAAAAGATTGGAAAAACACAACGCACTGTACTATGCTCTTTGCAACAGAAGACAAACTGTGCATAAAGGGTGAAACAAAATAGATTAATAAATATTTTGCACATGTGTTTGCAAATATACCATACACAAATACAGGAGTGATTCCTGTATATCTTGAAGAGAACGGTATTATTCACATAGGAACTCATTTTTGCTCAGAGTTTTTATGATTTCTACATAATGTGGAGAAAATAATAGTAAAAATGTGCAGAAAACATAAAAAGTTGATGATAAATGCTTGCACAGGTGGAAGGAAATAAGTTGTTTGACTCAGCTAAAACATCCTACTTATAGGCCAGAAATAAGAGACAGAAAATGGATTGTGAAACATTCAACCTGTTTGGCACAGAGATTCAGATACAGGGATGAATAGACAAGACATACTATCATTCAAATTGAGGTTACTAGTTGGATTTACTGGATGCATTGAGAAATTTGGTAGCCACTCTAGGATTTTATAATAAAGAGAAAGATAAACAAAGGAAAGGTCAAAGAATTAAGAGTACAGGAAAAAAAACCAAAATAAAACAGGGAACATAGCTGAATACCGACTTAGTTGGTTCTGATAAGATGTATGTGTAAATTGGAATTACATTTATTTTTTATTTACTTATTTTTTACAGTATTTCTGTTAATTAATTAATTTTTTAACCTCTTTATTGGAGTATAATTGCTTTACAATGTTGTGTTAGTTTCTGCTGTATAACAAGGTGAATCAGCTATATGCATACGTACATCCTCTCCCTCTTGCATCTCCCTCCCAACGTCCTTATCCCACCCCTCTAGGTGGTCGTAAAGCACTGAGCTGATCTCCCTGTGCTATGCAGCTGCTTCCCACTAGCTGTCTATTTGGTAATGTGTATATGTCAATGCTACTCTCTCACTTCGCCCCAGCTTACCCTTCCCCCTCACCGTGTCCTCAAGCCCATTCTCTACTTCTGCGTCTTTTTTTTCCTTTTTTGAATTTTATTTATTTTTTTATACAGCAGGTTCTTATTAGTTATCCATTTTATACATATTAGTGTATATATGTCAATCCCAATATCCCAACTTATCACACCACCCCCCCGGTCGCTTTCCCCCATTGGTGTCCATACGTTTGTTCTTTACATCTGTGTCTCAATTTCTGCCCTGCAAACCGGTTTATCTGTACCATTTTTCTAGGTTCCACATATATGCATTAATATACGATATTTGTTTTTCTCTTTCTGACTTACTTCACTCTGTATGACAGTCTCTAGATCCATCCACATCTCTACAAATGAACCAATTTTGTTCCTTTTTATGGCTGAGTAATATTCCATTGCATATATGTACCACATCTTCTTTATTTCTCTGTCGATGGGCATTTAGGTTGTTTCCATGACCTGGCTATTGTAAATAGTGCTGCAATGAACATTGGGGTACATGTGTCTTTTTGAATTATGGTTTTCTCAGGGTATATACCCAGTAGTGGGATGGCTGGGTCACATGGTAGTTCTATTTTCAGTTTTTTAAGGAACCTCCATACTGTTCTCCATAGTGGCTGTATCAATTTATATTCCCACCAACAGTGCAAGGGGGTTCCCTTTTCTCCACACTCTCCAGCATTTGTTGTTTGTAGATTTTCTGATGATGCTCATTCTAACTGGTGTGAGGTGATACCTCATTGTAGTTTTGACTTGCATTTCTCTAATAATTAGTGATGTTGAGAAGCTTTTCATGTGCTTCTTGGCCATCTGTATGTCTTCTTTGGAGAAATGTATATTTAGGTCTTCTGCCCATTTTTTGGATTGTTGTTTGTTTTTTTGATATTGAGCTGCATGAGCTGCTTGTAAATTTTGGAGATTAATCCTTTGTCAGTTGCTTCATTTGCAAATATTTTCTCCCATTCTAAGGGTTGTCTTTTAGTCTTGTTTATGGTTTCCTTTGCTGTGCAAAAGCTTTTAAGTTTCACTAGATCCCATTTGTTTGTTTTTATTTCCATTTCTCTAGGAGGTGGGTGAAAAAGGATCTTGCTGTGATTTATGTCATGGAGTGTTCTGCCTATGTTTTCCTCTAAGAGTTTTATAGTGTCTGGCCTTACATTTAGGTCTTTAATCTATTTTGAGTTTATTTTTGTGTATGGTGTTAGGGAGTGTTCTAATTTCATCTTTTTACATGTAGCTGTCCAGTTTTCCCAGCACCACTTATTGAAGAGGTTGTCTTTGCTCCATTGTATATCCTTGCCTCCTTTATCAAAGATAAGGTGACCGTATGGGTGTGGGTTTATCTCTGGGCTTTCTATCCTATTCCATTGATCTATATTTCTGTTTTTGTGCCAGTACCATATTGCCTTGATTACTGTAGCTTTGTAGTATCATCTGAAATCAGGGAGTCTGATTCCTCCAGCTCTGTTTTTCTTTCTCAAGACTGCTTTGGCTATTCAGGGTCTTTCGTGTCTCCATACACATTTTAAGATTTTTTCTTCTAGTTCTATAAAAAATGCCATTGGTAATTTGATACGGATTGCATTGAATCTGTAGATTGCTTGGGGTAGTATAGTCATTTTCACAATATTGATTCTTCCAATCCAAGAACATGGTATATCTCTCCATCTGTTGGTATCATCTTTAATTTCTTTCATCAGTGTCTTATAGTTTTCTGCATACAGGTCTTTTGTCCCCCTAGGTAGGTTTATTCCTAGGTATTTTATTCTTTTTGTTGCAATGGTAAATGGGAGTGTTTCCTTAATTTCCCTTTCAGACTTTTCATCATTAGTGTATAAGAATGCAAAAGATTTCTGTGCATTAATTTTGTATCCTGCAACTTTACCAAATTCATTGATTAGCTCTAGTAGTTTTCTGGTGGCATTTTTAAGATTCTCTATGTATAGTATCGTGTCATCTGCAAACAGTGACAGTTTTACTTCTTCTTTTCCAATTTGTATTCCTTTTATTTCTTTTTCTTCTCTGATTGCCATGGCTAGGACTTCCAAAACTATGTTGAATAATAGTGGTGAGAGTGGACAGCCTTGTCTTGTTCCTGATCTTAGAGGAAATGGTTTCAGTTTTTCACCATTGAGAATGATGTTTGCTGTGGGTTTGTTGTATATGGCCTTTATTATGCTGAGGTACGTTCCCTCTATGCCCTCTTTCTGTAGAGTTTTTATCATAAATGGGTGTTGAATTTTGTCAAAAGCTTTTTCTGCATCTATTGAGATGATCATATGGTTTTTATTCTTCAATTTGTTACTATGGTATATCACATTGATTGATTTATGTATCTTGAAGAATCCTTGCATCCCTGGGATAAATCCCACTTGATCATGGTGTATAATCCTTTTAATGTGTTGTAGGATTCTGTTTGCTAGTATTTTGTTGAGGATTTTTGCATCTATATTCATCAGTGATATTGGTCTGTAACTTTCTTTTTTTGTAGTATCTTTGTCAGGTTTTGGTATTAGGGTGATGGTGGCCTCATAGAATGAGTTTGGGAGTGTTCCTTCCTCTGCAATTTTTTGGAAGAGTTTGAGTAGGATGGGTGTTAGCTCTTCTCCAAATGTTTGACAGAATTCACCTGTGAAGCCATCTGGTTCTGGACTTCTGTTTGTTGGAAGATTTTTAATCACAGTTTCAATTTCATTACTTGTGATTGGTCTGTTCATATTTTCTATTTCTTCCTGGTTCAGTCTTGGAAGGTTATACCTTTTCTAAGAATTTGTCCATTTCTTCCAGGTTGTCCATTTTATTGGCATAGAGTTGCTTGTAGTAGTCTCTTAGGATGCTTTGTGTTTCTCCTGTGTCTGTTGAACCTTCTCCTCTTTCATTTCTAATTTTATTGATTTGAGTCCTCTCCCTCTTTTTCTTGATGAGTCTGGCTAATGGTTTATCAATTTTGTTTATTTTCTTAAAGAACCAGCTTTCAGTTTTATTGATCTTTGCTATTGTTTTCTTTATTTCTATTTCATTTATTTCTGCTCTGATCTTTATGGTTTCTTTCCTTCTACTAACTTTGGGTTTTGTTTGTTCTTCTTCCTCTAGTTCCTTTAGGTGTAAGGTTAGATTGTTTATTTGAGATGTTTCTTGTTTCTTGAGGTAGGCTTGTATTCCTGTAAACTTCCCTCTTAGAACTGCTTTTGCTGCATCCTTCTGCTGTTTGCCCTCTGGTGGATGAGACTATCTAAGAGGCTGTGCAAGTTTCCTGATGGGAGGGACTGGTGGTGGGTACAGCTGACTGTTGCTCTGGTGGGCAGAGCTCAGTAAAACTTTAATCCACTTGACTATTGATGGGTGGGGCTGGGTTCCCTCCCTGTTGGTTGTTTGGCCTGAGGAAACCCAGCACTGGAGCCTACCTGGCTCTTTGGTGGGGCTAATGGTGGACTCTGGGAGGGCTCACACCAAGGAGTACTTCCCAGCACTTCTGCTGCCAGTGTCCTTGTCCTCATGGTGAGCCACAGCTATCCCCCGCCTCTGCAGGAGACCCTCCAACACTAGCAGGTAGGTCTGGTTCAGTCTCCTGTGGGGTCACTGCTCCTCCCCTGGGTCTCGATGTGCACACTACTTTGTGTGTGCCCTCCAAGAGTGGAGTCTCTGTTTTCCCCAGTCCTGTTGAAGTCCTGCAATCAAATCCCTCTAGCCTTCAAAGTCTGACTCTCTAGGAATTCCGCCTCCTGTTGCTGGACCCCCAGGTTGGGAAGCCTGACGTGGGGCTCAGAACCTTCACTCCAGTGGGTGGACTTCTGTGGTATAAGTGTTCTCCAGTTTGTGAGTCACCCACCCAGCAGTTATGGGATTTGATTTTATTGTGATAGCGCCCCTCCTCCTCCTACCATCTCATTGTGGCTTCTCCTTTGTCTTTGGATGTGGGGTCTCTTTTTTGGTGAGTTCCAGTGTCTTCCTGTCGATGATTGTTCATAAGTTAGTTGTGATTCCAGTGCTCTTGCAAGAGAGGGTGAGAGCACGTCCTTCTACTCCGCCATCTGGAACCAATCTGAGTTACATTTAATATTTTAACTTTTTAAAATCTGTAGGCATTTATAAAATAGACTATATGAACTCTGAGATCCTGTCCACGTCTAAGTTTAATATTCTGAGTTTCAGTTGCCTTTTGAAAGTTTAATTTGGATTCTTACTCTTCTTATCTGGGAAATAACTTGTAGCTTTTTAATATTTTGTAATTCAATCCTTCAGGAGTTCATTCAGGCATTCTTTCTTTTATGGTATACCTACAACAACATTTTATGACACTGTGGTGTATAGTGAGTACACAAAAATGAATCAGATACCTTGACTGCCCTCAAGAAGGTCACTATCCGTATAGCAAGGATAGAGAGGTGTACAGGTAATTAATTTATCTTTAAGATAAGAATAAGGAGTGAGGTTAAGAAGTGGGTTAAAGGTGTTTCAAGTAGGAGGAAATTTTGAAAGTGCACAAGTACAACCTGGGAAACGAGAATGCACAGTGCCTGAAGAAACTGCAGGTAGTTAAGTATTCTTGGGGAAAAGGGTGGTGAGTGATTGGGTGGCACAGTTAGGAGAGGCCACATAATTAAGGACTCTATTTGGCATGCTAAGGAATGTGGATTTTATCCTGAAGGCAAGGGGAAGTCAGATGAGGACTCCAATTAGGAATGTGACAAGATAAAATATGAATTTACAATTTATCTGAGGATCAGGTGGAAGTGTGTTCAGACAGAGGCATGTAGGGCAACTGGAAGACACAGTAATCCTGGCAGGAGTTATGCTCCCCTGGACCAAATAGGGGACAGTGGGCTCTCAGAGGCCACTGGGATAAAGCCCAGAGATATTGAGGAGGTGGAATTGTCTAAATGTGGTGAGGGTCCCACCCCAGGAAATTGGGTGGTCTGGAGAAGGAGCTCGAGGCAGATAGTTTAATCAAATTTCCCAGGTAATGCTCTTGCTTTGTCAGGTGTGAAACCCACCAGTGTAGATTGCTTCTCAAAGAGCTTGAGTGTCAAAGAAAAGAGGAGAGAGAGGATGCCAGTATAGGGCCAAGGGGCACCTTTGGTTAAAGGTCAGAGCTATGACTGTTCATATCCCAAAGAAAATGAACCAGCAGGGAGGGAGAAGCTGAAGGAGCCGAGATCATAGAATTTTTCTTGCAGGGAAATGACTCTCAGTGGGAGCAGGATCTCAGTTCTGAGGTAGGAACTAAAAAAGTATAGAAATGTAGACACAGACAGTTGGAAAGGGAGGGAAAGGGACAAGGTTGAGGGAATTCTACCTTCTATCCTTCCACCACGACTGCCCCCCGCCCCCCCCCCCGCCCCCGCAAACCCATCCATCCCAAGCAGGTGATGAGAGGGGGCTGGTGAGAGAAAGATAAAAAAAGATCAAGAGCCCTGTTCAGGGAAGAAATTGTGTGTTTGTACTGGTACCAATGGGCACACTTTGTTATTTTCTTCCTACACGGTTGCTAGATTTAGCAAATAAAAATATGACACCCAGCTAAATTTGAATTCCAGACAAACGATGGATAACTTTTTAGTATGTCTCATGCAGTATTTGTGACACACTTAAACTTTTTAAAGTTTATTCTCAATACTAAGCTTATACATACTTTTAAAAATTATTCATTAGTTTTATAAAATTCAAATTTAACTGAGCATTCTGTGTATTACCTGGCAACCCTATACTAGAACTGGAAAAATTGGCCGTGAGGCTTATGACCTAATACTTAAAGTTAAGGTTGAAGTTTACTATGAAAGTCCTCTTCATTTATTAATACTTATTTTGTTTGTAAGCATGACACATTGTCAGCAGCAGACAGGGCCACAAACACATGCTTATAACATGGCAACAACTACAAGCAAGACTGATAAGCATGTGACTGCTGAGCTGTTTCTTTCCTACCTGCTCCTGTCCCATTTCCAGAAGCACCCTCCTTCACCTCTGTCTCTGGGAATCAGTGTTTCCTAACAGTGAATCATCTGTTAGGTTTCTGTTATCCAAGTCTGGAAAAATTTAATCATTTCTCTTATACTACCTTAAACCAGTTACCCTGATATTAACTAAAAGTAGGGTAACAAACTGTCCTGGTTTGCCCATAAGTGAAGGTTCCCAGGACTTAGGATTTTCAGTTTTTTTGGTTTTTTAAAAAATTATTTTATTTATTTATTTATTTTATTTTTGGCCGCGTTGAGTCTTCGTTGCTATGCGTGGGCTTTCTCTAGTTGGCGGCGAGCTGGGGCTACCCTTCATTGTGGTGCGTGGGCTTCTTGTTGCGGTGGCTTCTCCTGTTGCGGAGCACGGGCTCTAGGCGCGCAGGCTTCAGTAGTTGTGGCGCACGGGCTTAGTCGCTCTGCGGCATGTAGGATCTTTGCGGACCAGGGCTCAAACCCGTGTTCCCTGCATTGGCAAGCAGATTCTCAACCACTGTGCCACCAGGGAAGCCCGGATTTTCAGTTTTAACACTGGGAATATCCCAGGAGAAGCAGGATCTGCCTTGACCATGGTAGATTCCTTTAAGCCAGCGATGTCTCTATGCTGATTATGAAGCTTTAATTCTGACAGAAGGATTATAATTTTTCTCCTCAAAAAAACTTTATCTTCATTACTTAAATTGTCTCTCTTTTATATAAAAGGTAAGAATTTATAAAGGAAAAGGTATATCTTTTATACATTAGGCCATATTACATTTTAGTTCTTAGGACATTCTTACTGGAAAAGTTTGTATTTTTTTTCTAGGCTAATTTGTTGTGCCATTTTTAAATGATTGGGTCAAGAAAAGAGGTGATCCTTATATATAGGTTGACTTCATCCCTTCTATACCAATTTGGAGATATCCTAAGGTTCATGAATAATACAGGATGACAAAATACATATACATGTATATATTTATATACTAAATGCAAAATACAAATGACTGGCAACCTGTCTTACTTTCAGAACTCAAAAATCTTAGTTTTGTACCTTGAAGTAAATTATCCTCATAAAAATTTCAAGGAAACTTGCATTCCACTGGCTCAAGCATATCTTTACCACAGGGCAAAACAAAAACAACATAATTCTGGATCAGTGAAAACCTTCATTATGATGGCAGTTCTAGGGTCCTGATTTACAGTTGTGGAAGAAGCTAGCTACCAAACCAATACCAATTCTCTTCTTCTTACTTAATAAAAAAAACTTTGAGGGACTTCCCTGGTGGTCCAGTGGGTACGACTCCACACTCCCAGTGCAGGGGGGCCGGGTTCGATCCCTAGTTAAGGAACTAGATACTGAAGGCAGCAACTAAGAGTCTGCATGTAGAAACTAATAGAAGTCCGCACACCACAACTAAAAGATCCTGCATGTTGCAAGGAAGATCCCGCATACCACAACTAAGACCTGGCACAGCCAAAATAAATAAAATAAATATTTAAAAAAATAAAATAAAATAAAAATTAAAAAAGTTTGATTTTATTCCAAGTAACAATATGACCAACTAAAGAAGTCCTCACAGCCCACATTGCAGCTAGACATGGAATTCAGAAAGGATCCTTAATAGAGGGACAGCCAGCTTACAGGAACCCTTCTTACTTTTTATTTATTTATTTATTTTTGGCTGCGTTGGGTCTCCACTGCTGTGCACAGGCTTTCTCTAGTTGCAGCGAGCAGGGGCTACTCTTCGTTGCAGTGTGCGGGCTTCTCATTGCAGTGGCTTCTCTTGCTGTGGAGCACGGGCTCTAGGCACGTGGGCTTCAGTAGTTGTGGCACACGGGCTCAGTAGTTGTGGCTCGCAAGCTCTAGAGCACAGGCTCAGTACTTGCGGTGCAAGGGCTTCATTGCTCTGCGGCATGTGGGACCTTCCCAGACCGGGGCTCAAACCTGCATCCCCTGCATTGGCAGGTGGATTCTTAACCACTGCACCACCAGGGAAGTCCCTGCCACTTTTCATTTCATCCTGTTTTCTGTTTTGTTTTTTAGGGATGCTATGTTTGGGGGGAGGTTAGGAATGCACAGGGATGTTTATATTTGGGCATCAGGTTAGGAAGAGATGGTTGGCAGCCTTCTTTGGAGAAATATGAGGAACTAATACATTAACACACTTTCTAGGATCACTAGGAATGATGTAGGCTCAGAATTCTTACTTCTCAAAATGGCTTCAGGACTGCCCTTGTTTAGACTACGGAACAACATTTTTTTTAATTCAGATACAACTCAAATATGTGGATTAGGTTACAGTAGGTATTAGATAATCTAAGGGACCAAGAATGCTTTCTAACAAGACTATTTTCTTATTTTGAGCTTATTATATTAAGCTCTCACCAATATCAAAAGATCAGTTTAAACTTAATTTTGTCTTCTAATTTTCTGGATACAGGATTATTTAAGTTCAGAAGTAACTCAGACTGCTTCAGAGATGTTAGGTATTTGCCCAACTTTCTATTTTGATACTATGCACAGTAATAATTGAGGTCCACAAACTTTATCACACAGAATTATTTCCCTCAGCTTCCTTGTTATTTATGACTCTTTCTCTTACCTAGGCTAAACTTACACTTTGTAGCTCTCTCCATTTTTTGTTTGTTTATTTGTTTTTGTCTTTACTAAAAGACCAATCAAGTAGCCAAAATCTATGCACCTTATCTAGCTGTCAAATTAGCTTCCGATTTGTCTCTTTCTCTCTCTTTTGTTTCCCCCCAAAAGGATCCAACTATATTAACTTCCCATTATGAAGTTCTACAACAGTTTGGGCGGGGACAAATATCACAGCCTCACCCTTCCCTCCAGCTGGTTAGCCAACATTTCTATACAGGCGGAATTGCATTTAATATGAAAACAGGAGCAACTGGAATGTTGTTTAATAAGAATAAGGTAGAAGCAATCCAGCTCTTTCTTTTGAAGGCAACGGAAGCTGGTATGTACCGATTATACAGACACAGACTTTAGGCCTGTCTCTAGCAGTGGCTGAGCCATTTCCTCTCTCTCAGGAGTCGCTGCCCTGAGTCACTGCCTAGCTGTTGCTAGGTGCTTGTTTTCTAAGTAGTCACACACTCCACCCTCACTTCCCCACACACAGAGTTCTGGGGAATTGCCCCAATTTTCAGCTCTGCTGAGGTGGTTTGTGACTCATCCTCTTTTCTCTTTAATGACCTTTGAAAGCAACAGGAATAACCCTATTTTTATTTTATTTTATTTTATTTTATTTTTTAGTCATTTCTCTTGTAGGCCTCTTACTTATTTGAAAACAGGTATAATGAAGTCTAAAATCAATAACTCTGTTTTGTATACTATTTATATAAAATTGGCTTTCTATTCTGCTTCCTAGACAAAATATTTTCTTTCCATTGGGGGAAAAAGGGCAGGAGGATCTTATTTCCTATGGGACAGTGGATGATATTTCCCATTAAATGCTCTCAGTAATTGTCCTAAACAAGGTATAGAACTGCAATCCTAGGCATTCTATTTAGGTTCTGTTTATTCATAACTTTACATACAAGATCTCTCCTCAAATGACAAGGACTGCCAGCACAAGCAAAATTGCAGCATTTGATTTTTGTATTATGCTGCAATGTCAGGTAATTAAAAAAAAAAATCTTAACTCCAGTATCTTTGTTTTATTTTATTGTTATAATTTAAAACTGTTATCATAACTAAATATCCTCACCTTTAATAAAACCTCCTTACCAATATTTTATGTTAGAGTTCTTGGCATGCTTATTAGCATTTTAACCTCCCATAAAGTGGAGAAACCCATGTGGATGGGCTATGGAAGATGTCTTTGTGTATGTACTTAACTCCCATCACTAGCCCTGGAGCCGACTGGATTAGAGAATTTTAAGCAGCCCAATTTTGTTGGAACATAAGGTGTGAAGGTGGGAATAGCAGGAGATGATGTAGGAGAGATAGTGTTAAAGAGCTTGAATTTTGTTATTTTAGAGTCTGTCGTAGGTCTGGAGAGAAAGGCTGGGCATAATCTAATTTTAGGAACTCTAAAATCTAATTTAGATCAATTCTCCTAAATTTAAGAAATTATATATTCCGAAAAATTTAGAGAAAAAAAGTATAAGTCTCCTATACAGTTCAAGAAGGTTTAAAACTCCAGAAATACATTTCTCACTATATAACTCAAATGGCACTAGTAATCACATTGAGAAGTGTTATTGGTTAGTATATTCGCGAGTACGTGAAGGAGGAGATATCAAAAGAAACAATGAGATTCACACTGAATTTTTTTGTAATCTCCATTTAAATTTATGTGTATAGATATTTATTTTTATATATAAAATTTTTGTATATGAATTTGTATACGTGTGATATTACACACACACAGATGCATGTGTGTATGTCTATGTAGTGGAAATAAGAAGCATATAACTATGGACAATGTCAAATGATAGAAATATGCCTAAAGAATAAACAGATTATTTTTAAATACCATACATAGCAAGCTATTTCTTTTTTTTCCTTTCTGCTTGCTTCCCTTCCTCCCACCCTTCACTTCTTCCTTCTTTTTTTGGTTATATAAGAAGAAAGAAAGAGAGAGGGAGAGGAAGGAAGAAAGGACAGAGAGAGAGAGAGAGAGAGAGAAAGAGAGAGAGAAAAGAAGGAAAGGAGGAAGGGAGAAAGAGAAAGAAAGGAGAAGACCAAGTTCTGGCTCCAGGGGCTGGCACCTGCCTGTGGTGGGTCCCAGCCAGGCCTGCCAAGCCTCATGCATGTTTGCAGGTTGGTCATTGCTGCCCAGTGCCGATGAGACATGATTGTAGTGCCATTGTACACAAAGAAGGCCTAGCCATTTTTATATAACCTATGGACCAGGTAGCAAGATGGTGTCTATGACAGAGAAAAAACTGTACCTAGAACCTGGATGAGACACACGTAATATAGTTTGCTTAAGACAGTTTTAGAAACCATAAAATTTAATTATCATGGAGTTTCAGGTGAGCATGATTTATGTAAGAAGAGCAGCAGCAAATCTAGGTTTTATGAGGTCTGAAATGTATTCAGTTTGGGAGAAGGGCCCTATTTAAGACAAAATAAAAACTAACAAATTCAAAATTTCTGTGGTCTTTCCCAAGGCCTTGGGAAGGACTCATGCAAGCAAGGGACCCTAAAGCTTAAGCTTTAATCTGCCTTTGCTTCAATAAGGGACTTTCTTTGATGTGGCAGGACCTTATCCTGGACAATCACAAAACCATTTCCACCACCCAAAGACATGTACTTTGTAGGACTCAAGAAGCCACATTCTCTGCCCACCTAAGCAAAAGAACATGGAAAAATGATTTGAGTGACAATTTTCTCAATTCTCCCCAAATGGTTACATAACTAGAACTACTCTAGATGCATAGGAGATAAGTTAATTTGTTGCATACAAGGGATGCCTTAGTGCAATTATGGCCTAATTTGCTCCGGGAACTAGTTGAGAAAGACAACGCTAGCTTCATATCTTCTGGTATTCTTTGCTGCAAATGTATCACTGGAAGCTACACAATAAAACGTGTACGATATATTTGTCAGAGTGACCATTTCTACTACTCCTTATTTTATTTTATTTTATTTATTTTTATTTTTTTGCATACGCGGGCCTCTCACTGTTGTGGCCTCTCCCGTTGTGGAGCAGGCTGTGGAGAGGCCTGGACGCGCAGGCTCAGCGGCCATGGTTCACGGGCCCAGCCGCTCCGCGGCATGTGGGATCTTCCCGGACCGGGGCACGAACCTGTGTCCCGTGCATCGGCAGGCGGACTCTCAACCACTGCGCCACCAGGGAAGCCCTCTACTACTCTTTAAAGCCAGTTTCTACAAGACTGAGTCATCACTTTAGACTATGATCCCAGAAAAAGCTTATTCAGAGTGGACACATCTAGGCAGATATGATCTTCTGGTTATCAGAGGACTAATATAAATCATTAGGGCCAAGAGGCAAAGATGAGGTCATAAGCAGGAAGTGAGGACAAACGTCCGGAACGATGGTGGTCAGAAAGTGGTATCAAGTCTAAACACAGGAAATGTTGCAACCCTGTTCTTAACTGGGGCTAACCACATGATACAAACACAAGCTTGACAGGATGGGTCCAAAGTGAGAACCAATGGTGTACTAATAATATAAAGAAAGCCTACTTCTCATTTTCTATGCTGTTCTAATATTTTCTCTCAAGGGAGAACAATTTTTTGGTGGACAATCATGAAATGAATATTAGTAAAAAAATAGAAACCTATGATTAAAGAAGAGGTTGCAAAGAACATGTCAATAAACTACATGAGATGAAGTCTCCTAACTTAGGTAAATTCCATATCAGTTGTGGGATATAAAGTATAGTTACATATTAGTTATGCCTATGGGGAGGAGGCATCTAGAAGGATTCTCAGAAAAGGCAATGCTTGAGATGAATCTCAGAGATGAACAGAACATTACAGGTGGACAAGGCAGGGTAAGGAAGGCTAAGTAGTGTGAACAAGAACTTGCACGGGATGGGGGGCTTCCCTGGTGGCACAGTGGTTGAGAATCCACCTGCCAATGCAGGGGACAGGGGTTTGAGCCCTGGTCCAGGAAGATCCCACAGGCCACGGAGCAACTAAGCCCGTGAGCCACAACTACTAAGCCTGCGCTCTAGAGCCTGTGCTCCATGTGCTTCTAACAAGAGAAGCCACTGCAATGAGAAGACCATGCACCGCAACGAAGAGTAGCCCCCGCTTGCCAAAACTAGAGAAAGCCCGCGCACAGCAATGAAGACCCAACACAGCCAAAGATAAATAAATAAAATAAATAAATTTATAAAAGAAAAAAAAAGAACTTGTACGGGTATCAGTGATGCTTGAGGGGCTGTGAAAGATGGATTCAGAGCAGGAGTAAAACAAAGATTATACAACATTCAAAAGAGGTAAGAAGATTATGCTACAAATTTCTAAAATGGTTGATCCCAAGGAGGATTTTAAATTGGATTACTAAAGAATGCTTCATGACCTTCTAGCTTCCAGCATGGATTAACTTGAAAAGATCAATACATCCTAACCTCGCCTCTCCAAATCCCACACATACCATTCATTACGGGCAGTAAAGGAATGTGTCTGAGTGCTTAAAAGAGGGGGAGAGGAGGAAAGGGGGCATTGGCTGAGGGGCTGCAATGAAAGTTAGTATAGCATGACCCTGGGGATTAAAGCAGGCAATGGAAGGTTATGCAATAGGAGATGTTAAGGCCAGATGATTGAGGAAAGCCAAAGAAAAAAAAATGTGCCAAGTTTCAAAAACATTAGGAAAAAAGTTACAGGAATTCAAGGCAGAATATGATGCCAAAAATATGAATCTCAGGATAATAATAGCAAGTGCCAACAGTCTGGCATTAAATCAGAGGAAAGAGAGAAAAATAGGAGAAGACAGGAAGTAAGTCCTGAGTGGTTGCCCTAAAACATTGGTTTGTTTGTTCGTTTGTTTTAACATCTTTATTGGAGTATAATTGCTTTACAATGGTGTGTCAGTTTCTGCTGTATAACAAAGTGAATCAGTTACGCATATACATATGTTCCCATATCTAAAACATTGGTTTTTAAGTTGTGAAGCACCAGATGAGCATCACATGAGAATCTGTTAGAAATGCAGATCCCCAGGCCCTACCCCAGACCTACCGAATCAGCAGCTCTGACTGGGATCCAGCAATCTGTGTTTTAACAAGCCCATCAGGTGATTCTGGCACAACTAAAGTTTCAGAAACACTTCCCTAGAATATCAGCTAGAGTTTGCAGCTTGCTTTAATGGGAGTAGGGAACTCAGTTTAACTCCAAGGGCCAGTTTCTATCTTGATTGTTATATGCTAAAGGTTTCTATTTTTAAAAAGCTACCCCAAATTTTTGCATTGTGTTTAGATTTCAGGGATCAGTCACAATTGTTTTGTTAAAAAGGTCTGCTGCAGATAAGAATGGCATTTTTTTCTAACCCCTGAGAGTTACAATGAGCTTTTTATAGCACTGAAAATAAAAGACCTAAAAAAAGAGAAAACTTAGTGAACTTGCCGCTGATTCATTTGTACCAACTGATAAAATTTATGAACCATCATCAATTTTCACTCTATTATATCATGACTTTAGGCAATTATTTACAACAATGCTTCACAAAACTTTAACACTTACTCAAGCACAAAGGTTCCTATTGTGTATTTCATAACAGATAAAATCAGGTTCCATAGCACATCCTCTTCTTTTTGGGGACAGGAGCTTAGAGAACAGAAAGTACACTGTAAAACAAAATGTAATCTGATTTAGGACATTTATTCCTATCCTACTAAATCCAGTGAGCAAAAGACAATTTACTTGATGAAAAAATAAATGATTTTCTTCTCAAAGGGTTTATGAGTCAGGGTCCAGTCAGGAGACAGAAACCACACCAATTATTCAAACAGGAAAAGTTCAATATAAAGAATTGTTAGATAGTAGAAGGCGGTCATCTACCGAAATGAGTAAAAGGAGTCCAGAAATGTCAGGTGCAGAAAAACCCCAAAAAACAGCTACTCTTTGTAGGCTGTGAATACAGACAATAAAGGAACTAAGTACAGTACCAAGAGAAGGCTTCCCCTACCCCGACCCCTACCCCAGACTAAGATTTGGACCTCTTCAGAAAGAAAGCAGCTACCATAGTAACACAGCCTGCCAGTAGCCCAAGAAGTTGCCAGAGTATAAGCTGGCACAGGTCTGTGGAAGAAGCCCACCATTGCTGGAGGAAGTGGTGAGTGGGCTGGAAGTGATACACTATTTGTCAGACGGTGAAGGCAGGCCAGAGCTGTTCAGGCATCTGGTAGGGAGATCATGGCCTCAAGATATGATTGGAGCTCTTCTGCATAGTAGACTACTAATTTCCTGCTTTGAATAATCGTATCTAAGGACTGGAATCTGGAAGGCAAGTGTCTTACTGAGGCTATTGCCTAGAGGGTCACACCAGTGCCCCCTACTGGCAAGTCTAATATTCCCTTAATGCATCTCAAAGAATTTCCTGGGTTCCAGACATACTATTCTTTGCCTCTATGTGTGGTAGCAACACAACTTCCCCTTAGTAATTGGGATCAGTTATACCAGCCAGTAGAGTAACTTTTTTTCCTGTCACCTTCAAATGACAAGGTGGTAATCTTATCTTCCAATTCGATAGAACCATTATTTTGTCTTCTGGTGGAAGCATTCCCTCCTGAGAACTAAGACCTTCAAACCAGTGGAGCTCAAAACTGCTAGGACAGGAAGCAAAGATTCTATAAGTGGGTTGCTAGGCATAGTAGTAAGAGAAGCCACTGCTACTTCTACCCCTTGATTCCTACTACCATACATTAGGGGTAGAGAGTACCATACAAGTCTCTGACTCAAAGTGTATAAATGTATTCTGTAAGACAGACTCCTTGGCTTCAGGGTATTTTTTTCTCCCAAACTGGAACTGTAATCGAGTTTTTACATTTACTAATCAATTAGGCCAACTGCTTCTAAGTCTCTGGCTTCATACATTTTTCTAAAAGATAGGACTTTTATGTTTGTTTTTAGAGCAGATAGTAAAAATGGCTTAGATCTAGTGTGACTTGAACCATAGTAGAATATATGACAAATGGATCATGATATACTTATAAACCATTTAGGGAAATATGGATTGAATGGATGGCTTGGATTAGAAAAGAGTGGAACACCCATTCCCAAAAGATTCACAGGTCAATGTCACCTGAGAGGGACATGTCTAGTATATCAATACAGAAGAGTATTCTTGGCCCAGTAATGTATCACACTGTGATAAATGGCATGGATCATGATATGATTGATGTTAAGGGCATACACTTCAAATCTATGATAAAATAAAATTAGAAGGGATATAGAATAAATTGAATGAGTTAGGATATTAAAATCCTTAGACCTTAAATTTGGGACTTAATTTAACAAGATTAAATTTAACATAGAATCAATACAAATACTAATAAGCTCTTATGGAGTTATACAAGTTGATACTAAAGTTCATATAAAAAAACAAACAGGCAAGAGTAGCCAGGAAAACACTGAAAAAAGGAAACACTACCAGGGAACTAGCCCTACCAGGTATTAAAACATAGTAAATATAAATCCTCCATAATTAAAATAGTGTGGTACTGGCACATGAATAGACAAACAGGCCAGTGGAATATAATAGACTAGATAGAATTAGATCCAAATATTTATGGAAATTTAGTACATGAGAAAGGTGACTACACAAATCACTGGGTTAAAGATAGACTTTTTAGTACATGGTGCTGTGACAACTGGGTAGCCATTTGTAGAAAGATAAAATTAGATTAATATCTCACACCATACACAAAAATAAACTCCAAGTGGATTAAGTATCTACATGTAAATTTAAAAACATCATACAAGTACTAAAGGAAAAATAGATGAATTCCTCCTCAACCTCCATGTGATGAAAGACTTTCTAATCATGACTCAAAATCCAGAAGCAATAAGAAAATAATAAATTTGACTACATAATAAATTAAAAAATTTTGCACAAGAAAACCATAGGACTTCCCTGGTGGCGCAGTGGTTAAGAATCCACCTGCCAATGCAGGGGACATGGGTTCGAGCTCTGGTCCAGGCAGATTCCACATGCCGTGGAGCAAATAAGCCCGTGCACCACAACTACTGAATCTACGATCTAGAGCCCGCAAGCCACAACTACTGAGCCTGTGTGCTACAACTACTGAAGCCCATGCACCTAGAACCCATGCTCGACAAGAAAGAGAAGCCACTGCAATGAGAAGCCCACGCACCTCAACAAAGAGTACCCTGTTTGCTGCAACTAGAGAAAGCCCACACGCAGCAATGAAGACCCAACGCAGCCAAAAATAAATAAATAAATTTATTAGAAAAAGAAAACATAAACTAAGACAAAGTATAATTGACAAATTGGGAGAAATGTTGATGATACATAATACAAAGTGCTAATAATGTTAATATGCAACTACTCTTAAAATTGAGGGACAGTAGCTAAAGCAGTGCTTACTAGGATATTTGTGGCATTAAATATTTATATTAGAAAGGAAGAAAAGTCTCAGATCAATAATGTAAGTTTTCAATTTAGGAACTAGCAAAAGAAGAGAAAAAATAAAACTAAAGCAAGAAGAATGAAGGAAATAATAAACATTAATCAGAAATCAATCAAATTGAAAACAGAAAAACAATACAGAAAGTCAATGAAAAAAAAGGCTGGTTCTTTGGGCAAAAAAGTAAAATTGATAAACCTCTAGCAAGACTGACAATAAAGAGAGAGAGTGGCACAAAATACTAATTCAGGAATAAAAGAGGGGATATCACTACAGACCCCACAGCCAATAAAAGGATAATAAGCAAATATGATGAACAACTCTATGCACACAAATTTAATAACTCTTATGCACATAAGATGAAAAGAACAGTTACTTGAAAACATAAAGAAATCTTTCCCTTCTTTCCATTTTCCCAGGATATTATAACATTATCTTCTGACGATCCCAACCTATTTTGGTTAAAAAAAGCCAGAATTCCAAAGTGCAGTTTGTTTTAATATTTTATTTTTTACAAGACAGAAGTTCCTCCATATAAATAAAATGGATTTAATTATAGTTAGAACAAAGAAAAGTAATCCTGCTGAAAAACACCCCCAGGTTTTTCCTCACTTAACTGACATTCAAAGTAATTTTATAACTTAGTTTGTATGGTGAAAGGCAATATAATTATCTTGTTTACGAAACACAACACATGATGACGTACTGCAATTCCAAATGCCTGCTTCAAACATTGTTAAATGTTCCCTCTAGAAAAAGTGTATCAATGAAAAGGCCCATATTTATTTTAATCAGTGAGTTCTATTTCTATGAGTTCTATATTCTATATTCTATTTATGTAGAACTAGAGCTCTATATTCTAGTTTGGGGAATGGAAACAATTTATCTCATCAGCTTCATTAATAGTTGCTTCTGCTCAGATGGAATGTTAATATAGCTTATGACAACTACTAAACGTTAATTAGTACACATAATTTTCCAAACAAATGGCTAGAAAAAGAGTGATTCTATAATTCATAACTCTTATTTTAAAATAATTTAAGTACTTATTTTTGCTTTCTCTTAGTATATAAACTAGAATTATAAATTTATAAGACCGATATAAAGTAGTGTTATAGGCTGAATTGTGTCCCCCCCCAAATTCTTATGTTGAAGTCCTAACCTCCAGTACCATAGAATATTTGGAGATAGTGCCTTTCAAAGAGGTCATTAAGGTACAATGAGGTCATATGGGTGGGCACTGATCCAACATGATTGGTGTCCTTATAAGAAGAGATTAGGACATAGACATAGTAACAGAGGAAAGACCATGTGAGGACACAGTGGGAAGGTGGATATCTGCAAGGCAAGGAGAGGGGCCTCCGAAGAAACCAAACTGGCTGACAACTTGATCTTGGGCTTCCTAGCCTCCAGAACTGTGAGAAATAAATTTCTGTTGTTTAAGCCACTGAGACCGTGTTACTTTGTTACAACAGCCCTAGCAAATGGACGCAAGGATATTCAATATTTTTTCCCACGTGTTGAAAAATGTCTGCAGTATGCTAGGCTCCGTGGGGAATACAAACATTTTAAGAAACAGTTGTTTCACTCAAGAAGTTTAGAATATTCAGACTTAAGTGGGTTGAAGACTGTGGCAGATCTTATATTCTGTAATAAGCAGAAAGATATATATATACATATATACATTCTCTTATAGCCTTTAAAAGTAAACAGAACGCTGAGTTTTCTCTTCATGATGGATAAAACAAATCCTACAGTGTTTTTTGTTTTTTTGCACTGTAATATATAAAGCCCCATAATAACATGTAAATGCAGTTTAATCATGGACAAATTATTAACGAAGAGCATTTTTTTCTGCTCAACTGCACTTTCACAAGAAGTACAAGCGCAAATAGTAAACTTTATACTACATTTAACTAAGAATGTATTTAAGATCTCCAAACAGATGCTTATTAACACTGAATACCCACTGAAAGATAACAATCTGAGGCCAGGGGACTGACAACTAGAGCTGAGTAGAGACAGGGTCCATGCACCAATGGAGCTAGAATCCAAACAGTTGTATCTGGGATTTTACTCTTCTTACAAAACAGGAGCTACTCTTGTATTTGTGATTGTTCCGAGGAGTAATTACAGGAAATTTCTTTCCAGTAAAAAGTTTCAAAACTTACACACTGCTTTTTGCACTGAAAAAACAACAACAACAACAACAACAACTGTGCTATTAGTTAAAAGAAGATATGTTGATAAATGAGAGTGTTGTCTGTTCTCTGTGGTTTGGTACAAGCTGTATAATCCATTCCCATCCCACACATCTACATTACTCAACTCTATCACTGAATAATTGAAAGTTAGCCTTGCATTTAGGCACTTACTGCATTGTCTTCTCATACATTCTTAATACTGTATTGCTAATAAGTTGATAATGTACCCCCTTGGATTAGAAATGAATAATCAAAGGCACTGAACTCTGGGAATATGAGCTGTCAGCTTTCCTTTCCTCACTAATATTGAGTTCATTACTTTGATCACTTGGGCCAGTGGTTAGGGTTAAGGATAGCTCATACTGCTGAACATTGAATCAGTATTTGGGGGAAGCTCCTTCTGGAAATGAATTAATTTTATCAGAAAGGGGCAGAGGCAAATTCACAGACAGACATGTTCATAGTACTTGCTAGGAAAGATTTTCAACACATAGTTATTGCTAAAAACTATATGAAGCTTTCTTAGGCTTGGTCTATAACTTTTATGATTAATATTAAACAGATTAATTCCATTCATTCAGTCAGTCCACAGAGATTTGCTGAATGCCTACTATAAGATGCTATCTTATGTCAAGTTCCCTAGAAGCAAAGCCTGAGATGGAGATTCTCGTTGAAATGATTAGTTGAGAGCGTGATCTCAGGAGAATGGGGGTGAGAGAGGCAGGTTAGTACAGGGGATAAAAGCTTAGCAGGGATGTAATCTCACTGGGATGCTAGCTTCAGTCCAGTCCCATGGGAAATTCTTTTCTCATCTTGCGGGAAGGCAGCCAGCTTTTGTGTCTCTTGTCAGTCAATTATCTGAGGGGGGCTATATCCCTCAGGGTGTGGCTGCTCCAGTCTCCCGTTCTGCTGAAGGGAAGAGAGCAGTTCTCCTGGGTTAGGGACAGCTGTGAGTTGCTAACAAGAGATACTCATAAGTGCTAGGGGATGGACAGACCAGCCTGATCAAGCAGGGTGGGCACTAAAATAGTCCAGCAGATATGGTACTGACTTGTTAAATTTTTAAATTTTTGAAAATTTAGAGGTAGAAAGTACCTTAGAGATTACATAACAAATTACCACTCGTTTTCCATATAAGGAGAACCGAGGTTCAAAGACAGTCTTAGAAGCGCCCGATTTGGCATAATACGGATTAAAGCACAAATCCGACTTCCAGCAATTTAACTTTTATTATATCCCAATTCCTAATTCCAGAAATTTTTCTTTTGATTAGTATATAGGTAGCAGAAAACTCACCTCTAATCTTTTTCTTTCAGAGAGCAAAAGGACTTGATAACATATTTTGGGACAAAATTAATTTTGTAATGGGAAAGAATTAACTGCTCAAGGTCAAATTACTGGACTTCTCCTTCTTGCAATGAGTTTAAGAATTCAACATCTAAATTTAGATGAGAACAAAAAAATAAAAAGGCAGCCCCAAACTGGCAATAAAAATAAGAGACAAAAATCAATTTCTTCCTATCACAAGTGATGAGGCAGAAAAACCCCAGGCTGGAATAATGCTAGAAATAAAAAGCAGAAAGAGATGCCTCATCACCGGATTTTTTTTTTTTTTTTAACAGAGCTAAGTATTTTGATCACATTTTATGAGGAAGAATCTTGAAAGAAACTGTGAGTTAGGATTCTATTTTTGAGTCTTTAGACTTGACAAAACCAGGAATCTTCCTTTTCTCTTAAAACATCTTGGCTTTATATATATATTTATGCTGTCTTTAGGAGTTATGTAACTGTACCAAATAGTCAAAATGTGAGGATTATAAATTCTATTTACTGTATCTGTTTATATCAGGAGTTCTTAACCTGGAGTCCTTGGATGCCCAAACTGTCTATGGATAGAATTCAGTGCGTAGTTGAACTTGATGGGTAAAAACATTTACATCTTTATTTTCAGTAATATTTAACTGAAATTTAGAAAGTCCTCCAAGTATGAATGTTGGCAAAAATCTTAGTCTCTGTGACCTCATAAACCAATAGGAATCACCGAGACTTTCAAATCACAGTGAAGTTGTTGAATATCTCTAAAAATACCACTTATGCTCATCACTCCCTCAAAAGTACTGCAGTGTTAGCTCTCAGCCTCCCTGTCCACAGACACCCTTGCAGTGGAGCTGGCCAAATGCAGAGCAACTCTGGGCCTCCATATGGTGAAGCTATATAACCTCATAATAGAAATTTAACTCAAATAGCTTTAGAGATTTTTGATATTCCTTGAGAGAATCTACCCATTCCTTGTTAAGCAAGCTATGGAAACTTTAATTAGATTTACGAGAATATGTTTTTAAGAATCTGGATTGTCAGCACTTGAAGCCAAAAAATAAAAAGTGGAAGTCAACTGGATGTCATACGACATGTATATTGCTCTGTCAAAGAAAGTTTATCATTCTTATTCATTTTAAGTAACAACAGCCTTCACACTAAGAGTTGGGAAAAATAAAATTTAAATTTGAGTTGCCTATATTTTAAATCTATTGTTATTTAGTGTATTTTTTAAAGCTCATATATTTTTATAGTACAAAAATAATATTGTTTTTCAATATTTTGAAATATTGAAAAATTTTAAAATATTTTGAAATATTGAAAAAATTTTCAACATTTTTTCAATGATTTTCTTTGTAATCTTATATATTCAAACCATTTATTTTCATTTAATAAAAAAATATTTATTGAAACATAACAAGCCAGCCGTTGCTAGGGACCACATGATGAGTATATCTATCTCATATATAACAGCAATAAATTTTTAACATGCATAACTTATTTAGTACTAATACAAATGTCCACATAACCACAAAGATGAAAATCAATCAATCTACATTTTTTTCAAACACTGTTGTCCCTTGAATTGCTCTTAAGCTCACCTAGGTTCTTAACATCAGGGCAGCTTTAATGGTCCTACTTGGCTACACACCGGCACTTATTCATGCCTAGTTAGACACAGAGTAACATATCAGATTAAAGGGGGAATGGATTTTACAATTAAAAAATGCAAACTATATAAGAAGTGCTGACTACATTTGAATTTAAAAACATTATTACTAGTAGGAATCCATAGGCTTTATCAGACTGCCAAAGGGGTCCATGTTATAAAAGAAGGTTAAGAACCTTTGATTTAGGTGCAAGTTGTTATTTATGCAAATCATGACTCTGAATGGTTGCTCTCACTGGCCTTCGCTTCTGTGTTCTGATTTAAATCATTTTTATTATTTCCTTAACTCATATTTCTTCCTATATTTTTTACCTTTAATGAGATATATTTCACATACCATAAAATTGCTCATTTCAGGTGTGTAATTCAGTCATGCAATTAGTAGCTTTATTGAGTCAGTTTTAGAACATTTTCATCCCCCTAATAAGATCACTCATGGTTATTGATGGTTCTTAGATCATTATTAGGCATATTGAAATTGTATCTCACCTCCTCCTCATTGATTATAGTGTTTTCTAGATTATAAGAATTCACCTATAATGAAAGTCCTATGACTATGTTAACACTTAGCATGGCATGACTGGTATACATTTTAAAAACAGGTTTAATGAAAAGGTATTCATTCTAATTAATTCAGGCAGTAGTCATCAATAGATGCTAACACTGGTGTGTAAATTTTTGAGGAGTATTAAGATAGTTACATAATCTCAAAGTATGTTTCCATAAAGCATTTATTAATTATAAGAGATAATAATGTTACAGTGGAGAAACATGAAAGATACCACCTTAGCCAAATGATCAATGTTAACTTCAACAATAATGGGACAAATAAACAGCATATGCCTCCTAATGTGGTACACTGAGAGGAACACAGCCTCATTTCTATGATATTCCTACCAAAAGTGCATAACTTGAATCTGATCATGAGAAAACATCAGACAAACCTTAATTTGAAGGGCACTCTACAAAATCCTTGTCCTGTACTCTTCAAAAATATCTGCTTCATAAAATACAAAGAACATCTCGGGACTTCCATGCTGAAGGAAAGTAAAAAGATATGACAACTGAATGTGATGCATGATCTTAAATTTCTTTTGCTATAATTGACATTACTGGACAATTAGTGAAATCTGAATAAGGAGTGTATAGTAAATAATAGTGTTATATCAGTATTAATTTCCTAGTTTTGAAAATTGTACTGTGGCTATATAAGATGTTCTTGGTTTTAGGAAATACACACTGAAGTATATAGCAGGAAAGAAGCATTGTATCTGAAACTTACTCTTAAAGGATTCAGAGGTTTGTGTGTTGGGGGTATGGTTGTGGGTGGGTATGTGCAAGCATGCTTGGATGCACGCGTGCACACACACGAGAGACACAGAGAGAGAGAGAGAGAGAGAGAGAGAGAGAGAATGAAGAAGGTTGTGAGTACAATAAAAGTTAACATTTGAGGAATCTGGGTGGCGTGTATTCCAGAATTCTCTGTACTACTTTTGAAACTTTTCTATAAGTATGATATTATGTTAAAAGAAAACAAAATAAAAAACCTTTCTAAGTGTACTCACTGTCATACTAAATACTGAGAGTTCTGATACCCCAATTTATACTCCACTCAGTTATTTTTAGCTACTGGCAAATTTTGTCCATAGATTTTTCACTGTGCCCTATTTGCTTTTTTCATTTGAGTATTCGTGCTCTCCTCTTTTGTTTATTATTTCCCTAGGGCAGATGATGCTAAGCTGCAAACATACGGCCATTTTCATTTTCTGCCAATCACTTACAAACAAATGCCCCTAAAGACCAATAGTTGTGATAAGCTAAAATAAGGTGTGGAAATGTTGAGCAGAATGAGTCATATATTTTGCGAGTCAGCAGCTTTGGTTGGCTGCTGATTCAATTCGTGAACTTGGGAAAAAACCCGTCATTCCTTTGTACCTTATTCTCCTCATAATCTTTTTCACTATGGAGTGTTGAAAGGATTAATTTATGATTGTACATCACTTTGAATCTCCATGATTTAGGTATTAAGGGAATTACCACAATTAAATATTCCTATAAATAGCATACTTATGAAAATCTTCTCCTTGGTATTTTCATAGTTGCTTTAGAATTATAAAAGCTTTTCATAATGCTCAAAATATTACCAGCCTTGGCTTGTGGTAAACTTTCACCCTATAGACATTGTATTATTGAATATTATTGAAGACAATAGGAATTATACAAGGGATTTATAGATTACCATTGTTTTGCCTATTTTATCTTTTCATTTCTAGATTGGAAGTGCATAAATTAATTTTTTTCCTTCAAAGTTTTTGCCCTCTGCACAAGGTCTGCTGTATTTGCTTGCATGGTACCCAATCACCTTTTCGCTGGAATTGAGTTTAAGTTAGGGAAACATGCCTCCTCCAACTCAGTTCATATGGTTTAGTCGGGACTGACCCAGGAAGATGGGGTCCTTGATGCAGATCTGGCCAATCAGAGAGCACACGCCCTGTCTACAATGATTGTAGGAATAGGCAAGTGATACCAAGGACCATGAGTCCCTCTTATGACTCATTCTAAAATTATTAAGAAACAGGTGATCTCCTTCATCTGGGATTGCTTAACTGAGAAAATGTAAACTTAGTCTTTCTAGTAGCTATCTTGTCCTTATGAGGGGAGAGCACATCTAAGCCTGTTTCCAATCCAGATAAAAGCAAAGGTGAGAGGTAAAAGGAAGTAAAATTTCCCAAAGATCATTTGAGTACCTAGATTGGGTATGCCTGTACAGAGATAACAGTTTGCTAATCTGGGTCAATGCTTTTTTTTTTTTTTTTTTTGACTTAAGTTGGTTGAGAGAGCTCCAACAAAATCATTTTGTACATGTGGCAGAGACAGCTGGTTGCTTATTCAATATCCACTTTCCTCTTTATCCTTAGTAACATAATCTCAATTTGATTCAGGGTACCAATTGTCCTAGCTTTAAAAAAAAGTACTTCCCAGCCTCCTTTATAGGTAGGAATGACCATGTAACTGGTCAAAGAGATATAGGCAGAAGTCATAGGCTGGGATTTATTAGAAGACTCTTATTAACAGAAAACTTGGATGAGTTTTTCTGCTCCTCGCCCTTCTACTTATTCCTTCCTGAATTAATAACATATGACAGTTGCAATTCTAGTGGCCATCTTGTGCTCTTGAGGATGGAAACCATGTATTAAGAAAGGATTCCCGTTGTCGTTGTAGAACTTCGTACCAGTGTGGATAGCCCACTTTTGTGTTTCTTACATGTAAAATGATAAACTCTTAGGTATTTAAGCCACTGTAGTCAGGCTTTTATTGCCAGTAGCTGATAAAATTCCTACTTGATATAATACAACTCTGCAATTGAACATCAATGGTACTTCAGGAGATGCCTGAATTTATTTTCTGTGAAATGAAGAGAAACGAGACAAGAGTATTTTTGCTTAAAGTTACAGGTAATTCTCTTTACTTTTGCATCATTTATGAATGTTAGATGACAAGCAATTAATAATAATGGCTGCTACTTCTTCAACCTCTTTTCTGATCCTTTCTATGCAACGAAGAAAATTTTAGATGGGTCAAATGTGGTAGCTCAGAGTCACAAAGCTCGCCAATATGAGCTTGTAGATGTTCTCATTTTTTTGGCCTTCTCCATTCTTATGATTATTGTCCCATTTCAGGAAATCATCAGTCTGTTACTTGGGGCTTCCTGCATCCAATCTTTTGTTTGCTAAGCCCAATTCTCTGCACTAGCATCAACGTTATCATTCAAATATACATCATGATTTTAAAAACTGCTTAAAAAAAACAACGACCTAAATAAGCTGGAGAGTGACAAAAGTCAGGTAGAAGCTGGAGAGAAGTCAGAACTTGAAGGAGGTAGTAACAGGTTATTTTATCAGGTGATTTTTAACAGGCAGTCTCCAGTAAAGGAGCTAAAACTTGGATGGAAACCCACAGTCATACTGGCTTAAAGAAACAAGAAACAAAGCACCAAGTTTAGGGTGATCACTGCAGCTGGAAAGAAAGAGAAAAAATCTCTTAAAAGAGAGATCCAGAAAGGGAGCGTTCCAAATTCTCTGCTCAGATCATAGTTGAAACCTGAACTCTACTTGCACATGACAGATTAAAGGGGCCCAGATAAGGTCAAAAGATTTGAACAGAAATGTAGCTGCTGCCCTCTACGGGGAAAACAGATTTTGGGGTGTGAGTCCAGCTATGTTAACTACATATTAAAAAACAAACGAGCAAACACCACTATTAGAAAACTAGGAATAGAGAGAAAATTCTTCAACTTGATAAAGAACCTACAGCTAATATGGTGAGAAACTTAAAGCTTTCCTGATAACATCAGATACCAGGCAAGGATATCCCTCCTCACCACTGCTTTTCAACATCATACTGGAAATCCTAGCTAATGTAGTAAGACAAGAAAAGGAAATAAAAGTTATACAGATTGGAAAGGAAGAAATGAAACTGTTGTTGCTTGCAGATGACATGATTGTCCATGTAGAAAACCCAAACAAATCAACAACAAAAAAATAACCTGCAATTAATAAGTTATTATATCAAGGTTGCAGGATACAAGGTTAATATACAAAAGTCAATTGCCTATATACTGGCAATGAACAAGTGGAATTTGAAATTAAAAACACAGTATCATTTACATTAGCATCCCCCTTAATGAAATACTTATGTATAAATCTAACGAAATATGTACAAGAGCTATATAAGGAAAACTCCAAACTCTGAGGAAAGACATAAAGAAGAACAACATGAATAGAGAGGTATTCAATATTCATCATCAAAATGCCATTTCTTCCCACTTTGATCTATAGATTCAGTGCAATCCCAATCAAAATTCCAGCAAGTTATTTTGTGATTCTAATGTTTATATAGACTAAGCCCCAAAATAACCAATTCAACACTGAAAAAAATGAACAAAGTTGGAGAACTGACACTACCTGATATGCTTCGAGACTTACTATAAAATTACAGTAATTAAGACAGTGTGGTATTGGGACTTCCCTGGCGTTCCAGTGGTTAGGACTCTGTGCTTCCACGGCAGAGGGGGCTCGGGTTCGATCCCTGGTCAGGGAACTAAGATCCCACATGCCTCGTGGCCAAAAAAATAAATAAATAAAAGATAAATGAGTAGGGACTTCCCTGGTGGTCCAGTGGTTAAGACTCTGGGGGTTCAGTCCTTGGTCGGGGAACTAAGATCTTGCATGCCACCAGTGCGACAAAAAAAAAAAAAAAAAAAAAAAAAAAAGACTAAATGGTAAAAAAAAAAAAAAAAGACAGTGTGGTATTGGTAAAAGACTAGACAAATAGATCAGTGGAACAGAACAGAGAGCCCAGAAATAGACCCACATAAATATAGTCAACTGATCTTTTTTTTTTAATTGACGAAATTGACATACATTATATTAGTTTCAGGTGATTCAATCTTTGTATTGTGAAATTATCACCACAATTAGTCTAGCTGACATCCACCACCATACATAGTTAAAGAAGTTTTTTTTGCTTGTGATGAGAACTTTTACCATGCACTTTCTTAGCAACTCCCAAACATGTAATACAGTATTACATCTATACATTACATCCGCATGACTTACTTACTTTATAACTGGAAGTTTGTATCTTTCCGCATGCCAAATAAATACCATAAGTCCAAAGACAACTAAGTGGTGACACACATCACAAAGGGTTAATTTCCCTAATAAAGAGAGACAGCCTACAAAATTAATAAGAAAAGGACTGACAACTCAAAAGAAAACGAGCAAAGGATTATGAACAGTAAGCTCATGGAAAGGAAATACAAATAACTCCGACAGTGATAGCTCACTCATAATAAGAGAAATATATAATACATCTGCAACTAGATACATTTTTCATCTATTAGATTGGCAAAATTCAAAAGTTTGGTAACACTCAGTTGGTAATACTATAACAAAATGGCTCCATTGCTCCTGAGGGAATATAAATTGGTATAACCTTCATGATGTCAATATCCGTCAACATTACACACTCACATGTCCTTTTACCTAGCAATCCCACTTTTGGGACTTTATCCTTCAGACATAATTTTCACATGTATAACATGGCACATGTATACAAGATTATTATTGAAGCATTATTTGCAATAGAAAAAGACTGAAAACAACTCAAAAGTTTATCAACTGGGGACTGGTAAATAAATTGTGATATATTCCTAAAATGCACTTGCTATCTACTATACAAATGTCGAAGAAAAAAAGGAGTAATCTACAATAGATTTATGGAAAGATTTCCAAGATATATTAGTAATAAAAGCAAGATACAGAATAGGGTATATGATATGGTGCTTTTTGCATAAGAAAAAAAATAGATTAGAATAAGACACATATATATCTGTATATTCATAAAGAAATTCTGGAAGGATACATAAGAAATTAATAATGAATGTTTACCCATGAATGTGGAGGGGCTGAGCATTGAGCTGAGGGAAACATGTTTATGTTTTATTACATATGAAAGAATTACATTTAAAATGTGTCATATTTCAAAGAATAAAACCCAAAAGGTTGGGGAGGTAGCCAAAAGGGGATAGTGCTAATACCAACCTGGCTCCTTTGTTGGGAACTCTTGTTATTTTGTTCTGGATTTATCCAGCGCCATATTTAGAAAAGATTAAATAAAAACTGTGAAATTAAAAAAAATACAATTGATAAGCCTCTATCCATATTGGTCAAGAAAAATAGAGAAAAAAAATAAAAAATAAAATGTGTCATATTTTACCTATCATGTTCTATATTTGCAACTGGAAGGTTTTCATTTTAGTTCAGTCTACCTTACCAGAACCATAAATCTTGGTAAGAAAAAAAATTTTTTTAAGTAAAGGCTATTGGAAAAATAAATGGACAGAATTAATTTTAATTGCCTGCCATTTCTAAGTAAAATAAATGATAATGATATCTTTTTTTGTTTGGGAATATATTTATTATTTTAATAAGAAATAGGATATTCTTTTTAGTAATACATTTATATTATTTAAATAATAACTATATCATTTTTCAGAATCCAGCAGCTTTTAAAAGAGAAAATAAGTTTCTTTAGTTAAAAAACAAAACAAAAATGTTTGAGCTCCCTCTGCTGGATCTGTAGTAGCATATCAGAGTAAATTTTGGTTTTATTTAGAAACAAACTTGCGCATGATTAATGCCATTAATTCATTTGCCAATATTTAAGAGAGTAATTCTAAACTGTGTTTTCCAAAATTTTATAAATGTTAAGTTTTGCTAATATGTCACTAATATTGCCAAGTAAGATGAGCATTTCAATACAAATCTTAAAACGTTATTCAGTATGTGCCTTTAATACATCCTTAAATATGGTACCACATAATTGGGTTGTACAGGAATGAATTCTACATACACCACAATACGTAAAGAAGAACTTTAGTTTTTAAATTTATTATGGCTTTCAAGCTACAGTAATCATAAAACCTACCTGTTGGGTTAGCATATTAACATTTAATTGATTTAAAATATATGCATATTTTGAAGTTAGAAGGAATATAAAATATTTGCATAAACAATGATTAACATGACAATTTAGAGTAACTGTAAATATTGTTTTGTTCTTTGTCATGATAGCATAATCTATGATTACGATGTGCCATGCAAAACTACTAGCTACTTCTCTTCTCTTTTTATTTCTATATTCCAGACCATTGATTAGTGTCTCAGTGGTGACCAACTTATCCTTCTATTTATCTACTAAATTATTTAATTATTTTCTGCTTTACTTAAATTTCTTTAACGATGCCTTAAAAAAGCAATTCAGGTTTTCATCTTTCTGTTTTATCAGTTGTATTTTCCAGTTGTTTGTTCTACTGACATTCCTCTTTCAAACTACTCATGCTTCTTATGTAAGATGTTGTTTTTGTTGGTTGGTTCATGGGTTCAATTCTGATTGTTGAAATATTGGGAATTCCCCATGTGGTGGAAGATAAAGGTGTTTCTAGTCAATGTTGTGCTGATGTCAGCTGTTAGCAGCTTATGAAACGTGACTGTTAATTTTTCAAGAATTTTGCAAGCTAGTTGTTAAAAACAGCTTCTATTAAAAATGAAATTATCTAAACTTAAAATAACATTAATTCTATTAAAAAGGCAAAAAAGTACTCAAAACTGATTTCCTAATTATTCTACTTTATTTTATTATTATTTATGCCACTCAGGTTATTTACATCTATTGTATATGTATAGTGAAAATACTGTATAATGGTGTGTTACTGCAACTTTCTTTCCAACTCTGCATTCAGTGACATCATGTCAGTAACTTGAAATTGGCTATGGTGGGAACATTTGGAAATGGCAAGTGCTACAGAGCTGGGCTTGATTTATTGTTTTGTTGATTGTCTAGATGTAAGAAAGTGATGCAGAAAATGTTACACATATAAGCACTTGGCAAAAATCAACTAAAACATTTTGTGAGAACCAATTTGTTGTATGGAATTTATAATAAAGAGTATTGTATATTTCATTATTTGTAAATTGTGTGCTACACATCTTTTATATCAGTACAACTTATATACATACATATGTATCTATACATTTTGTTTTCTAGAAAGGCAGTTGATAAACATTAACCAACATATCATTAAAGTCTCTATCCCAAAAGGTAGTATAGGCAGGCAAACAGCCAATTCTCTGCTGAGGCTGCTGAAGGAATCACTGATGTGGTATTCACCCAGCCTCAAGGGTAGTGCCATAGCTTTAAAATACGTCCACAAATTCTTTCATACATCTCATTTCTAAAGGTGAGTACTAATTCCTTCCCCCTTGAATGTGGGCTGTATTTGACTCTAATGAGTAAAATGTGGTGAAATTGAAAGTATTAGACTTCCAAAGCTAATTCATAAAAGATATTGTGGTTTCCTGCTTGCTCTCTCTTGGATTGCTTGCTTTGGGGGGTGCCAGCTGCAATGTCAAGAGGCACAAACATCCTCATGAAGAGGCCCACATGGTGTGGAACAAAGGACTCCTGCCAACAGCTATTTTGGAAGAAGATTCTCTAGCCCCAGACAAATCTTCAAAGACTGTGGCCCCAGCAGACATCTTTACTGCAACTTCACGAGAGACCCTGATCCAGAACCTCTCAGCTAAGCAGCTCTCATAGATCATTATTGTTTCTTCAATTCCCAGTAAGTCTTTCACAATGATAATTTCCACTGGTTTTGTTTGGCCTATACGGGTGCTTGTGTGTTTTACTTGTGATTTGAATTTGCCTTTTGGACATACAATTCCCAAATTAAATTAATATCCATCTTCTGGAAAATTACATGCAAATAAGGTAATTATTGAAGAAAAAGAATCAGAATTTGATTCCTGTTAAAGTGTTATCTGTGATTACATGCCCTGTCCTCCAATTTACGCTGGTAGTAAATCCCTCTTCCTTGGTGAAGAGACAGACATAGACTCAAGCTCAATCGATTAGCTTCTTTATCCTGATCATTTGTATCTTGAACAGAGAAGCCCAGGGTAGGTGGTTGCTATTGTGTCATTGGAATGCAGGAGCACCCTATAGAAAAAGTCCATGAAGGAACAAATATTGGCTGCTCTGATTCTTAGAGGTGTGCTGGTTCCTATTGCCTAGGCTTGCTGTTCAGCACTCTTTGATGCCATAAGTTACCTTAATTTCATTCAAAACATGAATCTCCTTTTTTTTCAGTAAGCGGGCCTCTCACTGCTGTGGCCTCTCCCGTTGTGGAGCACAGGCTCCGGGCGCGCAGGGTCAGTGGCCATGGCTCACGGGCCCAGCCGCTCCGCGGCACGTGGGATCTTCCCGGACCGGGGCACGAACCCGTGTCCCCTGCATCGGCAGGCAGACTCTCAACCACTGTGCCACCAGGGAAGCCCTGAATCCCCTTTCATAAAAGTAAATCAGCTACGAATATTGGCTGAATGAATGATAGAAGGAAAGTTAGAGCTGTGTCATAAGAAAAATACATGTTGATAGAGACCACAAGCCTGAGCATGTGTTTGTTGGGCTCTGTGTCAGTTAGTGTTCACTACATAACTAACCACCTCAAATTAATGGCTTAAAAGCATTTATTATTTCTTATCATTCTGTGAGTTGCTGGGACATTATAGTTTGGGCTGGCTGGGCAGAAGCTGAGTGGTTTAGGATGGTCTTTCTCACACGTCTGGTGGTTCACAGGCTGGATCTAGTTGGGACTTCTTCACATGGTGGTCTGGGGTTCTCAGGGTTCAAAAGGATGTGCAAGTACTTTTCAAGTTATTGACTTGTATCACATTTATCTCAGCATATTTGCTTTAATCTCATTTAGTCAAAGCAAATCACATGGCCAAGTCCAAAATTGCTGTGGGAGGAAACTGTGAAAGTGGATATGGAAAGTGTGAACAAATTGCAGGGCCATTACTGTAGTAATTTACCATGGGCTTGAAAATATGAGTAGAGATAGCCTTTAAAGTCCTTTGACTTTCTAGCTCCTTAAAATAGAAGACAAACCCAAAAAACCTTTGTTAATTCTTTTTTAAACCAGTTCATTTTATTTTTTCCCCTTTCTCTGGGAGAATGACAAATATCAAAGAAAGGCCATTAAAAAAAAAAAAACAATCTCTCTTGTGACTAATGTTTCACTTTCTGGTACCCTGAGAGATAGACCAAGTGTCAATTACCATCATGAGCACAATACCATCACAATTACTATACAGAACCGGCCCCCCCACCCCCGCCAATGACAAATGACAATTTAAAAAAATGTATTATCTTATTATTCCCATTTTAGAAATGAAAAAATTAATGTGCAGAAAGTTTAAATGCCTTGTCCAAGATAAATCAAGGCATCAGGATTCAGACCCTGCTGGCCTAACTACAGCTTAGGCTCGCCACATGCCTACCATTGCCCCTGGTAGGGACAACCACAGGGCCAAAGGAACAAGTCAATCTTAGGTTAAGTTAACCAGTTAATGCAATTAATCCACGAGCATACTCTACAGAAAAAAATAATAATAAATAATTTCCTTCATTTCCAGAATGTACAGTTAGGGCTCACTAGCTGCTGCCATTACCTTTTCCCCGACGCTGGGAAGAAGTAGAATGCCATACCCCAAATTAACAAAGATCATCACTTGTCCAGCGACAACGAAGATTTCTCTGTGCCCACAGCTCCTAATGAGGCTACCTGTCATTAGTCCAATAAGAAAATCACTAGATTGGTAACAGAAAGGTCAACACTAACACATCTGCTAATTGTCTAATGAGCCCATGTCCCAGAAAATCTGAGGGAAGTTCCATTGCCCAAGGGGGATCAGAATTTTATGCCTTAGTTTTTTGGACTATTTCTTGCTGTCCAAGGAGTAACACTGGGTTACTATTTTACTGGACACTATTTAATCGATACCAGTAAATGCCAATGATGTATGCAAAGAGGGGTGGGTCTGATACAGAATGTGCATGGATTAAGGTCCAACAAGTCCCCTCCTCTTGGTCCCACCACTGCTCTTGCCTCTCCTGACTACTAGCTCTCCATGGCATTTGACTGCCTGCTGTGTTTGGAATATTCTGCACTTTCACAAGCTAAAGGAACACACACTTCTTGGGGCTGTATGGCAGAACAGGCTCTGGAATCGGACAAACCAGGTTGAAATCTTGGCTCTACCAGCTCCCACTATGTGACCTGCCCAAACTCCTGAGTCCTCTGAGCCTCAGTTCTCTCATCTATACAGTTGGGTCATGAACGATACCTACCTTATGGGATTGACGTAAAGAGTAAATGCATGTCAGCTCCCAGAACTCCATAAATAAAAGCTACTATTCAAGAATCTGGATTGACTGAAAGCGGTGACATAAGAATATCTCTAAGTAGTACTTTTCCCCTAAAGGTCTCTTTGCTTAACACACTTCTGGACCTTCTCTTTTGTAACTGCCTCCAGCATGAGTACCTTTGGTAATGACATGTCTCTTTCCTTTGGGGATGCATTATGACCAGAACTGTTTTTCAGAGCCAACAGTGGTACTGAGAAGAGGAGCATCCTTTTAGTCAAATGTGAGGGGTGACTGTGAAGTCCAAATCTGGTCCCAATACACAAGTCTATCAGCTGTCACCACTCCCCATCCTATGCATTCAGAGTTCCTCAAACCTCACCATTCCCCAAGTGAGCAGAGACTTTCCTGCTCCCAGGGCTTCTCACAGGGCTCCTCCTCCGAATAGAACGGCACAGCCTTGTTTCTCTGACCCATTCAGAAATATCCTACTTATCCACCACACCAGCCCACTCAACCCTTCTGTAAAGCTTCTTCTCTGCCAGGGAGGCATAATGGCACAGCAGTTAAGAACAAATGTAAGAGCCCAATAACAGTGCTCAGGAGAAGCATCAGAAAAGGTGGTGATGTGCATGGACCACGAAGCCAGGCTGCCTGGGTCTGAATCCTGCCTCTACAATGTGGTCATGAGCTCTGTGATCTTAGATGAGTTACTTTATGTCCCCATGTCTCAGTTTCCTCAATAGTTAAATAAGATAAAGAATGGTGGTTACTTCAAAAGTCTATTTTGGAGATGAGATAAAGCACCTAGAATAGTACCCACCAAATGTTTGTCTAATAAAGTCCTCAATCTATCACTTCTTAGCTGGGTGACCTTCAATGGTTTATTTAACCTTTCTGTATCTCAATTTCTTGACTTTAAAATGAGGATAAGAAAAATAGCACCAATTTCATAGGATTGTTGAGGATTAAATAAAATAATATATGTAACTTGCCTACTACATAATTGTATATAGATCTTTGCATATGGCAGGATTTAAACAAAATGGTAGTTTTAAAAAAAAGTTAGTTATTTTTCCTGAACTCTGTAACGCCTTACTCATATATCTGTTACAGCACATATCAGATTATATTGTAATAGCCTAGACTGGGAACTCCTTGAGGACAGGAAGTTTGTCGTTAATCTTCTGGTAAAGGGAAAACCAGTTCAGCTGGCAACTAGGATGTAAGGGGGGAACTGAAACAGAAACCACAACTTGCAAAACTATATAATGAGTCACAAAATAGAAAAACTGTACAAAACCATGATATGCAAGACAAACTAAGTTCAGACCCTTAACGACATCTCATGGTGTTCTAAATAAGACAACAAACTAACCTAACAATAACTCCACACAAAGGCATGTCTTCTAAAGATAAGACCGCTGATTATTCCAACAACTTCCTAGTTTACAAATTCTGACCTGTCTCTGCCAAGGCCATCCAATGACTAACTAGAGTCCTGCAAACTCTGTAGATAATCTTCCTTAACTTCCACCTGTTAAAATGTTGAACTCTCCATTATGTGTGCACCTCCTTGCTGCAGCAAGCTAATAAACCTTTGTTTGAAAAAAAAAAAATACTACCTATTGTACGCTGGACACTGGGAATAAAACCGTGAATGGAAAAAGCTTTTGCCTTCAAGGAACCTAATCTTTTAATGTGGTAACAGACAAATATTAACAATACAGTGTGATATAATTATAAGCAAGGTAAGCACTGTGAACACTTGGCCTAGTCAGGGAAGTCTTTCTGGAGGAAGTGATTTTTAGGATAAATCCCGAAGGGTGATTAGGAGTTAGGTAAAGAATAGGGTTGGGCATGGTAAACATTCTAAACAGCAAGGGCTCCTTGTTCGAAGAAGAGAATAAAGGACAGCATGCTTGGAATAGAATAAAGGACAGCTAGGAATAGATTAAGGACTTTATAGGCCCCATGCATCAAGAATACTGCTAAGTTCTTCCATTTGAAATTCAAAATAAAAATTAATGCTAATTATAAAACACATGCAGGGAAAAAGGCACACAAGACCCAGGGCACCACCTCCAGGCACTTGGAGGAAGGAGGGTCAGTGCAGAGCTGGAAGAGCACGCAGCCAGGCGGGGGGTCGCAGCTCCTACAAAGGTGCAAAGAATGTCAGTAAGAGGATACTCTGTGGCTGAGACCACTGGTAAGAGGCTTCTGGCACTTAAAATATCGGAGCCGTGTGGCTGACAGGGTCTTGGTGCTCCCGTCGGGTGTCAGGCCTGTGCCTCTGAGGTGGGAGAGCTGAGTTCAGGATATTGGTCCACCAGAGACCTCCTGGCTCTGCTTAATATCAAACAGCGGAAGCTCTCCCAGAGATCTCCATCTCAACGCTAAGACCCAGCTCCACTCGACGACCAGCAAGCTACAGTGCTGGACGCCCTATGCCAAACAACTAGCAAGACAGGAACTCAACACTACCCATTAGCAGAGAGGCTGCCTAAAATCATTCTAAGTTCACAGACACCTCAAAACACACCAGACACAGCCCTGCCCACCAGAAAGAAAAGATTCAGCCTCATCCACCAGAACACAGGCACCAGTTCCCTCCACCAGGAAGGCTACCCAACCCACTGAACCAACCTTAGCCCCTGGGGGCAGACACCAAAAACAACGGGAACTATGAACCTGCAGCTGGCGAAAAGGAGACCCCAAACTGAGTAAATTAAGCAAAATGGGAAGACAGAGAAATATGCAACAGATGAAGGAGCAAGGTAAAAACCCAGCAGACCAAACAGATGAAGAGGAAATAGGCAGTCTACCTGAAAAAGATTTCAGGGTAATGATAGTAAAGATGACCCCAAATCTTGGAAATAGAATGGAGAAAAAACAAGAAATGTTTAACAAGGACCTAGAAGAATTAAAGAGCAAACAAATAATGATGAACAACACAATAAATGAAAATTAAAATTCTCTAGAAGGAATCAAAAGCAGAATAACTGAGGCAGAAGAACAGATAAGTGATCTGGAAGATAAAATAGTGGAAATAACTACCACAGAGCAGAATAAAGAAAAAAGAATGAAAAGAACTGAGGACAGTCTCAGAGACCTCTGGGACAACATTAAACGCACCAACATTCGAATTATAGGGGTTCCAGAAGAAGAAGAGAAAAAGAAAGGGACTGAGAAAATATTTGAAGAGATTATAGTTGAAAACTTCCCTAATATGGGAAAGGATATAGTCAATCAAGTCCAGGAAGCACAGAGAGTCCCATACACGATAAATGCAAGGAGAAACATGCCAACACACATATTAATCAAACTATCAAAAATTAAATACAAAGAAAAAATATTAAAAGCAGCAAGGGAAAAACAACAAATAACATACAAAGGAATCCCCATAAGGTTAACACTGATCTCTCAGCAGAAACCCTACAAGCCAGAAGAGAGTGGCAGGACATATTTAAAGTGATGAAAGGGAAAAACCTACAACCAAGATTACTCTACCCAGCAAGGATCTCATTCAGATTTGATGGAGAAATTAAAACCTTTACAGACAAGCAAAAGCTGAGAGAGTTCAGCACCACCAAACCAGCTTTACAACAACTGCTAAAGGAACTTCTCTAGGCATGAAACACAAGAGAAGGAAAAGACCTACAACAACAAACCGAAAACAATTAAGAAAATGGTAATAGGAACATACATATTGATAACTACCTTAAATGTAAAAGGATTAAATGCTCCAGCCAAAAAGACACAGACTGGCTGAATGTATACAAAAACAAGACCCTTGTATATGCTGTCTACAAGAGACCCACTTCAGACCTAGGGACACATACAGACTGAAGGTGAGGGGATGGAAAAAGATATTCCATGCAAATGGAAATCAAAAGAAAGCTGGAGTACCAATTCTCATATCAGACAAAATGGACTTTAAAATAAAGACTATAAGAAGAGACAAAGAAGGACACCACATAATGGGGTGGTGGATCAATCCAAGAAGAAGATATAACAATTGTAAATATTTATGCACCCAACAGAGGAGCACCTCAATACATAAGGCAAATGCTAACAGCCATAAAAGGGGAAATCGACAGTAACACATTCATAGTAGGGGACTTCAACACCCCACTTTCACCCATGGACAGAGCATCCAAAATGAAAATAAATAAGGAAACACAAGCTATAAATGATACATTAAACAAGATGGACTTAATTGATATTTATAGGACACTGCATCCAAAAACAACAGAATACACTTTCTTCTCAAATGCTCATGGAACATTCTCCAGGATAGATCATATCTTGGATCACAACTCAAGCCTTGGTAAATTTAAGAAAATTGAAATTGTATCAAGTATCTTTTCCGACCACAACGCTACGAGACTAGGTATCAATTACAGGAAGAAATCTGTAAAAAATAAAAACACAGGGAGGCTAAACAATACACTACTTAATAACCAAGAGATCACTGAAGAAATCAAAGAGGAAATCAAAAAATACCTAGAAACAAATGACAATGAAAACACAATTATTCAAAACCTATGGGATGCAGCAAAAGCAGTTCTATGAGGGAAGTTTATAGCAATACAATCCTACCCCAAGAAACAAGAAACATCTCAACTAAATAACCTAACCTTACACATAAAGCAATTAGAGAAAAAAGAACAAAAAAACCCCAAAGTTAGCAGAAGGAAAGAAATCATAAAGATCAGATCACAAATAAATGAAAAAGAAATGAGGGAAACAATAGCAAAGATCAATAAAACTAAAAGCTGGTTCTTTGAGAAGATAAACAAAATCAATAAACCATTAGCCAGACTTATCAAGAAAAAAAGGGAGAAGACTCAGATCAATAGAATTAGAAATGAAACAGGAGAAGTTACAACTGACACTGCAGAAATACAAAAGAACATGAGAGATTACTACAAGCAACTCTATACCAATAAAATGGACAACCTGGAAGAAATGGACAAATTCTTAGAAAAGCACAACCTTCTGAGACTGAACCAGGAAGAAACAGAAAATAGAGACAGACCATCACAAGCACTGAAATTGAAACACTGACTAAAATTCTTCCAACAAACAAAAACCCAGGACCAGATGGCTTCACAGGTAAATTCTATCAAACATTTTGAGACGAGCTAACACCTTTCCTTCTCAAACTCTTCCAAAATATAGCAGAGGGAGGAACACTCCCAAACTTATTCTATGAGGCCACCATCACCCTGATACCAAAACCAGACAAAGATGTCACAAAGAAAGAAAACTACAGGCTAATATCAGTGATGAACATAGATGCAAAAATCCTCAACAAAATACTAGCAAACAGAATCCAACAGCACATTAAAAGGATCATACACCATGATCAAGTGGGGTTTATCCCAGGGATGCAAGGATTCTTCAATATATGCAAATCAATCAATGTGATACACCATATTAACAAATTGAAGGAGAAAAACCATATGGTCATCTCAATAGATGCAGAGAAAGCTTTCGACAAAATTCAACACCCATTTATGATAAAAACCCTCCAGAAAGTAGGCGTAGAGGGAACCTACCTCAACATAATAAAGCCCATATATGACAAACCCACAGCCAACATCATTCTCAATGGTGAAAAACTGAAACCATTTCCTCTAAGATCAGGAATAAGACAAAGTTGCCCACCCTCACCACTATTATTCAACACAGTTTTGGAAGTTTTAGTCACAGCAATCAGAGAAGAAAAAGAAATAAAAGGAATCCAAATCAGAAAAGAAGAAGTAAAGCTGTCACTGTTTGCAGATGACATGATACTATACATAGAGAATCCTAAAGATGCTACCAGAAAACTACTAGAGTTAATCAATGAATTTGGTAAAGTAGCAGGATACAAAATTAATGCACAGAAATCTCTTGCATTCCTATACACTAATGATGAAAAATCTGACACAGAAATTAAGGAAACACTCCCATTTACCATTGCAACAGAAAGAATAAAATATCTAGGAATAAACCTACCTAAGGAGACAAAAGACCTGTATGCAGAAAACTATAAGACACTGTTGAAAGAAATTAAAGATGATACAAATAGATGGAGAGATATACCATGTTCTTGGATTGGAAGAATCAACATTGTGAAAATGACCATGCTACCCAAAGCAATCTACAGATTCAATGCAATCCCTATGAAACTACCAATATCATTTTTCACAGAACTAGAACAAAAAATTTCACAATTTGTATGGAAACACAAAAGACCCTGAATAGCCAAAGCAATCTTGAGAAAGAAAAACAGAGCTGGAGGAATCAGGTTCCCGGACTTCAATACTATGATGCTACAGTAATCAAGACAGTATGGTATTGGAACAAAAATAGAAATATAGATCAATGGGACAGAATATAAAGCCCAGAGATAAACCTACACACATATGGTCACCTTATCTTTGATAAAGGAGGCAAGAATATACAATGGAGAAAAGAGAGCCTGTTCAATAAGTGATGCTGGGAAAAGTGGACAGCTACATGTAAAAGGATGAAATTAGAACACTCCCTAACACCATAGAAAAAATAAACTCAAGATGGATTAAAGACCGAAATGTAAGGCCAGACACTATAAAATTCTTAGAGGAAAACATAGGCAGAACCCTCTATGACATAAATCACAGCAAGGTCCTTTTTGACCCACCTACTAGAGAAATGGAAATAAAAACAAAAATAAACAAATGGGATCTAGTGAAACTTAAAAGCTTTTGCAAAGCAAAGGAAACCATAAACAAGACTAAAAGACAACCCTCAGAATGGGAGAAAATATTTGCAAACAAAGCAACTGACAAAGGATTAATCTCCAAAATTTACAAGCAGCTCATGCAGCTCAATATCAAAAAAACAAAACACCCAATCCATAAATGGGCAGACCTACACAGACATTTCTCCAAAGAAGATATACAGATTGCCAACAAACACATGAAAGAATGCGCAACTTCACTAATCATTAGAGAAATGCAAATCAAAACAAATGAGGTATCCCCTCACACTGGTCAGAATGGCCATCATCAAAAAATCTACAAACAATAAATGCTGGAGAGGGTGTAGAGAAAAGGGAATCCTCTTGCACTGTTGGTGGAATGTAAATTGATACATCCACTATGAAGAACAGTATGGAGTTCTTTAAAAAACTAAAAATAGACCTACCATACCACCTAGCTGTCCCACTCCTGGGCATATACCCTGAGAAAACCATTATTTAAAAAGCTACATGCACCCCAATGTTCATTGCAGCACTATTTACAATAGCCAGGACACGGAAGCACCCTAAGTGTCCATCGACAGATGAATGGATAAAGAAGATGTGGTACATATATACAATGGAATATTACTCAGCCATAAAAAGAAACAAAATTGAGTTATTTGTAGTGAGGTGGATGGACCTAGAGTGTGTCATACAGAGTGAAATAAGTCAGAAAGAAAAATGCATATACCATATGCTGACACACATATATGGACTCTAAAAGAAAAAATGCCTCTGAAAAACCTAGGGGCAGGACAGGAATAAAGATACAGACGTAGAGAATGGACTTGAGGACACAGGGAGTTGGAAGGGTAAGCTGGGACGAAGTGAGGGAGTGGCATGGACATATATACACTATCAAATGTAAAATAGGTAGATAGTGGGAAGCAGCCACATAGCACAGGGAGATCAGTTTGGTACTTTGTGTCCACCTAGAGGGGTGGGATAGGGAGGGTGGGAGGGAGATGCAAGAGGGAGGAGATATGGGGATATATGTGTATGTATAGCTGATTCACTTTGATATAAAGCAGAAACTAACACACCATTGTAAAGCAATTGTACTCCAATAAAGATGTTTTAAAAATAAATAAATAAATAAATAAAATACATGTAGGAAAGTCCTTCTGGTTTTTCTCATCATGTGTAGTTTAATACTTTAAAAGAAATCTTGAATTCTCTGAAAAATATTCTCATGTTCCTGCTTTGGCACTTCAGCATATATGAGTTTGTCTATTGCATCATGCACTACTGTTTCTTTAGGGAACTACAAATACTTTAGTGTGGCAGCACTGTAGAGTGTGAAAGGTAAGAGATAAAGCTGGAGAACTAGGCAAGCACCAGTTAATGAAAGATCTAGTAAAGATGTAGTTAAAAGATGTGGTCTTTGTTGTCTACTGACCTGGGTTCAATCTCTGCCATGCTTGGGCACTCACTGTATATGACTGGGCAACTCAAAGCCTTAATTTCCTCAGCAGTAAAATGGAAATGCTAAGCTGTGATGATTAACATAATAAATATAAAGTGCTTATAGCACAGTGCTTAATATAAAACACACTAAATTTCAGTTCGGTATTTTTTTAAATAAATTTGTTCTTCAGCCTGAGAAATGGGGAGTCAATAAAGAGTTTTAAGTAGTGAGATGATTAGAATGGGATTTTATGGATTTCTTTGCTGCAGTGTATAGTCTAGGTTGAATGACAATGAGTAGATTCTAGGTGTACTTAAGAGGAAGACTCAAATAATAATGGGGCTTCCCTGGTGGCGCAGTGGTTAAGAATCTGCCTGTCAATGCAGGGGACACACGTTCGAGCCCTGGTCCTGGGAGATCCCACATGCCGCAGAGCAACTAAGCCCGTGCGCCACAACTACTGAGCCTGAGCTCTAGAGCCCCCGAGCCACAACTACTGAGCCCACGTGCCACAGCTACTGAAGCCCGCGTGCCTAGAGCCCGTGCTCCACAACAAGAGAAGCCACTGTAATGAGAAGCCCGCACACCGCAATGAAAAGTAGCTCCTGCTCGCCGCAACCAGAGAAAGCCCACGTGCAGCAACGAACACCCAATGCAGCCAAAAACAAAGTTATAAAAAAAATAATGATTGGATGGAGTTTGAAGATATATATGCATATATCTATATGTTGCATGTATACATATATTACATATTTATACATACACACACATTTACAAAGTCTCCTATATAAACTGCCACAGATGATGATAGGTGTAAATCTCAGTTTCCAGAAGAATCAAATATGTAACATTATTAAAATCATCTGTCAGTGAAATGATGTGATAATCTGTCAAAATAATTTAAAATGGGCTAAGGAGAGAAGATGGAGTGTCAATGAAATAAAATTGACCAGGAGTTGATTACTGTTAAAACTGGATGACAGGACTTCCATGGTGGGGCAGTGGTTGAGAGTCTGCCTGCCGATGCAGGGGACACGGGTTCGTGCCCCGGTCCGGGAAGATCCCACATGCCGCCGAGCGGCTGGGCCCGTAAGCCATGGCCGCTGAGCCTGTGCGTCCGAAGCCTGTGCTCCGCCACGGGAGAGGCCACAACAGTGAGGCCCGCGTACCGCAAAAAACAAAAACAAAAACAAAAGCAAAACCTGGATGACAGGAAAGATTATACTTTTTTCTGCTTTTGGATACATTAAAATTTTTTCCATAACAAAAAACATTTAAAAAAATATACTAAGGTAGGGAGACCCAGAAAACAAAAAGATCCCTGGGGGGCCTAATAGACTGGCTAGAATACAAGTTCCATGAAGGCAAAGACCTTGCCCGTCTTGTTTACATCTGTATCTCCAGGGCCTAGAGCAGTTCATACCCACACAGTAGGCTCTCAGTGTGTATTTGTTGAAGGAATGAACGCTGGAGAACAAAAACCATAACCTAAGTGAGTCTGACAGCTTAGACTGAGAGCCAAGATTCCTGGGGATCATCTTTTATGCTACATATGATATCTCCCTAGCTACTGTAAGGAAAAAGAGCTCGAGAAAACCATCCCAAGAGAGAGCAGAGCAGATTCACAAACTTCACTTTGGTATTCCATGAGAAGTAGGTATTTACAATGGTAATATGCATTTGATCCCTAGAAAGCTTCTCTGGGGACTCTGTCATATCATTCCATGCCATTGCTTTTTAAAAAACAAATATTTATTGTGGAGATGTCTTTGTCTTGTCTTCAAGCCAAGAATCAGAAGAAAACTATGTATACCCTATCCTCTCCTTCCCTCTCTTATGGCTAATACTACTATGGCTAATAGAAGAGACGGAAGGAATAAACAGTCTTTTGAAGAAGGTTCACCTCTACATTTTGTTCTTATTTCCTTAGTAGCCTTAGGACAAAACTGTCTATTACAAAAGTAATGATGTAGAACCTTAATTAGGGTTTTTGAAATTCAAGCCCACTCTTATGGGGGGCAGAACCTGAGCAGAGGAAAACGACCAATAACACTGAAACAACAGACATCAAGTACAATTAAATGCCCACATGAGGCACCCTCTAAAGTTTTAAAGCTGCTCTGTTCAGTACCATAGCCACTAGCAATGTGTGGCTACTGAGCATTTGTGATGCAGCTTGTCTGAATTGAGATGACCTGTAAGTGTAAAAATACACGCCAGATTTCAAAGACTTAGTAACAACAACATAGTAAAATATCTCAATTATTTTTATATTAATTGCACAGTGAAGTGAAAATATTGTGGATAAGTTACAGAAAATATATCATTAAAAGTAATTTCACTTTTTTTTACTTTTTGAAAAAGTAACCACTAGAAAACTTAAAATTACATATGTGGTTCACACTATATTTTTATTGCACAGCATTTTTTTTTGGTTTGTTTAGTAATTTTCCTCTCCTTACGTGGAATAAAATAAAGAGCTCAGGGTATTAATAGCACAACTCCTAGTCTTCTTTCTCTGTACTGTTTTGGGTCCCTTCTATAAAAGTACTGCTATAGGAGTCGTTATAAGCAATTATAGGTATAAATGGAGTGCCCACTGAAGAACTGGTGATTGTCCCACAAACTCTTTTTTTACTAGAAGTGCTCTGAACTTATTAAGGGGGAAATGATAGAATGTCCTCTGATCCCAATTTACACTATCAGCAATTGCTGAAGTGTTTCCTCTTAAATTACCTAAAGATATACCTTACCACAGCAAGCATTATTTTTCTTTCCAAGTCATCAGTGCCTAGTCTCAGATGAGAAAACTGTATTTCCTTTATTAACATGCTCTTGATTCACTTTTTTTAAAAAATAAATTTATTTATTTTTGGCTGCTTTGGGTCTTCTTTGCTGCGTGCAGGCTTTCTCTAGCTGCGGCAAGCGGGGGCTACTCTCCGTTGCAGTGTGCATGCTTCTCCTTGTGGCTCACGGGCTCTAGAGCGCAGCCTCAGTAGTTGTAGTGCACGGGCTTAATCGCTCTGGGGCATGTCGGATCTTCCCGGACCAGGGCTCGAATCCATGTCCCCTGCATTGGCGGGCGGATTCTTAACCACTGCGCCACCAGGGAAGTCCAGCTCTTGATTCACTTCTAGCGAAATAAAAATCCTGGCATTATTATGTTAAAAGTGATTTGCCTCCCTTCTGTTTTTATTTTAAAATTCCCAAATTTAATTAAGCTTTTTCTTTTAAAAGAAGTATGTACATATGTTCATGTTTTCAATTCATCCTGTCATACTGAAAAACTTTTCAATGGTTGTGTATCATATTTTAAATAAAATCTAGTTCAAAAATCTTAATGTGGCTCTTGTTTACCTAATTTGACCTACAGCCATGTTTCCCCCTAACTTGATACCCTCCTACCTCTCTGGCTTTCTTTAAGAGCCTAGCTCTTCCTTACCTCTGGAACACCCCACAAGCTATTATGTCTGCCTTGAATATTCCTGTCTCTATTTTGTTTCACATGGCTAACTTCTACTCATTACTCCCTTTCTTAACCATTTAAACACTATATTCTAAGAGAAGCCATGCTTGAGTCTTTCCAGTCTAAATTGTTATCATGGTTCATATTTCTCTCTATTTTCTTTCATAATACCTAATATAATTTGTATTAAAATTTAATTACAAAAATTAAAAAAAATTTTCCTATATGATTTTCCGTTAAATGTCTCCCTTTCTAAATTAGGCTATAAGCTCCATAAGGCAGATACCATGCCTTGTTTGTCCATACTGTATTCTCAGCAAGTAGTAGTATATCTGAAACAGAGCCGACCTTCAGTAAACATTCGTTGAGTGATGAATTGGAAAGACCCAACAGAGTACAAGAGTTGCAAACATGAGAAAAGGAAGTAACTGATGAAACAAGGTACTAAAGAGGCCACAGGGGATAAAGTATATGTGCATTAAAAAATAAAACGATAGGGGCTAAATCAATGATGGCCATAGAAAGTCAAAGGTTTGTTAGAATGTATGTCCTGAGAGACATCATATTAAATGAAGGTGGCTAAGGATGGTTTCAAAGAAGTAATTGGGCCAGAAGGGATGGTTAGATTTTATTAACTATAATTTAAAAAATATTTATAAAAATAGAATGAATCAGATGACTTGTGTCATAGGTTAGGTTCTCTAGGACGTAGATGTTGAGGTGGAGTTAGAAGTACAAAAGGTTTACTGGAGGATAGCATTTGTGAAAGAGAAAGGGAGAAAGTAGGATTAGGCAGGGGGAGCCATCAGACTGCCATGCAGGCCTGAAAAAGCCTCTGTCATCCTAATGTTGACATTAGGTCCTTATACTATGCCTTACTCAATCTTTAGTTGAGGATGGGCATGGGAGAGAGGGGTAGCCCTGAAAATAGTGTAACTTCAGCTTGGAAGCTGAGGTGAACCCAGAAGAAGTTAATGACTGAAGGCTGTCAGCTAACTACATGCCTTCGGCAGTGAGTCCTTTCTCGAAAGTAGATCTGAGCAAAGTACCTGTGACTGCGACACAGGATGCCAATTCAACCCAAATTAATCTATAAATTCAATAAAGGATCCTTTTTTTTTTTTGCTAAGCTCAACAATCTTGTTCTAGGAAGTATTCAGTAGACCAAGGGTTCACAGTTAGCTAAGTCAAATTTGAAAGACAAGAGCAAAGGGGAGGGATTTTTCACTATTACATATTAAGACAGTCTATAAGACAATGGTTAATAAAAACAACATGGTACTGGCGTCATCATGGACAAAGAGACCAACTGAAAAAGAGGTCAGAACCAGAGCCATACATAAATGGAAATATGAATATATGATAAAGGTGGCATTGAAAATCAATGGGGAAGGGAGAGACTGTTCAGTAGAATTATAGAGAAGAATTGGCTTGCTGTTTGGAGAAAAAATAGGCTAGATCCCCACCTTACACCAAATAAAGGCATGTATTCCAGAGAGAATAAAGACCTAAACGTGATTCTCGGGACAGAGTACTGACTATACAATAGAAGAAAAAATATAGAATATGTTTGTGATGTTGAAATACAGGCTAAGTGTTTAATCAAGACCCCCAAAGCACCACTGAGAGTAATAAGACTGTCTCCACCAGCTAGGTGAGAGAACTGTAAGAACCTAAGGAGGAGTTAAGTATACTCTAGAGAATATTCCTAGGATCAGGGCAGCTAAGTAAACTATAAGGAGATGGAGGCCTACTGGGAGGTATATCATTATGACTTGCCTATCGAAAATATTTCCCCTGCCTCTACTTCCTTCTTATACCCTTCAACAAACATTTCTGAGTTCCACACACTGTGCTACGTGCAGAAAGAACAAACAGGAATCAACTTGAGTCCTAGTCCTTAAAGAGCTCATAATCTAGTTAGACAGACAGATGAAAAACTAAATAAGACGTTTTAACTCCTATTCTACAGGTAAGAACCAAGAGGCAACAACCTTTGCCTAGGGCATCTGGTATTTGAGCTATAAGGAAAGTCATTCCAGGCAAAAGGAACAGCGCTAACAAAGTCACAGGGCTTTGAAGGAACATGGTATGTTAGAAAATGTTAAGGAGGTAACCTAATAATGGACATTCTGAAATGTTTGTTACTGAATACATAAAGTAATCTATGGGGGTTGTTTTAGTCTTTTCTTAGTTGCACTGCTTATCACATTAGCTAATTATCACCTCTGAAGACAAAGCCAAAGAAGATGAAGCACTGAAGTGATAAGGGATAAATGATAATAGTTAAGAAAGAGAATCATGCTAGGAAGCACTGATGACTAGTCGTGGAGTGATAACAAGCACTGTAACTAAGGATTTAGAGGTGGAAGAGATTGCTATCAGCTACATTGTTCAGGGAAGATTTCCTGGAAGTGGCAGGGCTTCATTTGATCATTCAAAAAATTGAGAAATGACTGTATATATCAGGGGCTGTGCATGGAACAGGAGATTCAAAACCATAGTCTACTAATGAACAGATAATCAGATAATTGCAAAAATAAAGCAATGAGTGTTACAATAGATGTAAGCACAAGCTGATGTCATAAAACCTCAGAGGGACTCCTGCTTTAGAGCAGGGAAGTCAAGGATGGTTTTCTAAAGGTGATGCTGTATGCACTGAATTTAATGGACGGGTAGGATTCAAGTGTAAGGGAGGGAAACACATTTTGCAATGGATCAGTTTAGTGAGAGAACACACCTCTTTCAAGGAGCATGAAATAGTTCAGGGTGGCTGAAGCGAAGGCTGAAAGGCAGTGAAAGAAGTTTCTAAGGCATATAGGAAGAGTTTGATTTTAAAAGGTCCTTTATAGATGTTAAAGAATGTAGATTTTTTATCCTGAAGACAACGTGGAAGTTGATGAAGATTTTAAGCAGGGAACTAACATGATTAGATCCAAATTTTACAATAACTGCTATTAAAGGCAATGATGATGAAGGCAACTGAAGATGAACTGATAAGAAAGCAGCTAAGAGGCAGAGAAATTAAAAGCCTGTTACTATTGTTTAGGAAAAATAAGGAAGGATTCAAAAATACAGTAGTAGTGGTACTGAGAGAGAAGGATGGGCAAGGTTTGAATAGGCAGAGAAAGAAGTAAGTGGAAGCATTCCCTGTGGAAATGATGTGAATAAATGTTTGGAGGAGGGAAAGGTGAGCAAATCTGTTTCCGTGGATTATATAGCATTTAACAGAAGAATGATGATTAGCTGGAGTGCAGAGCCAGAGTTACCCAACAGTTGGTGATGAGGTTGAAAACTGGTGGAGTCAGTCCGCGGCAAGGCTATTAAACAGGCAGGCTAAACAATTAGGATTTTACATTTTCCCTAGCAATATTAAATTTATAAATCATTTTTTTATTGTGGCAAAATATACAAAAATTTACCATTTTAACCTTTTTTTTTTTTTTTTTTTGCGGTACACGGGCCTCTCACTGTTGCGGCCTCTCCTGTTGCGGAGCAGAGGCTCCGGACGCGCAGGCCCAGCGGCCATGGCTCATGGGCCCAGCCGCTCCGCGGCATGTGGGATCTTCCCAGACTGGGGCACAAACCCGTGTCCCCTGCATCGGCAGGCGGACTCTCAACCACTGAGCCACCAGGGAAGCCCTCACTTTAACCATTTTTAAGTGTACAGTTCACAACACTCACATTATTGTGCAACCATCAACACCGCCTATCTCTAGAACTTTCTCATCATCCCAAACTGAAATTCTTTACTCATTAAAAAATAGCTCCCCATTCTCCCCTACCCCTCTTGCCCCTGGCAACTAAGTGATAACAAGTTGATAAAAATTCTATTTTTCTGTCTCTAGGGGTTTGGCCACTCTAGGTACCTCACGTAAGTGGAAACACAGAATAGCTGTCCTTTTGCATCCAGCTTATTTCACTTAACTAAATCACTTGTTAATTAACACCTGGTTAATCAGTAGCAGCCTTCTAATTTGCATACTACTTTATATGCTATATTTTAAAACAAATGTCAAGCTTTTCTGACTTTATCAAATCTTTTCCACTTAGTGCTTAAGGACACTTCACTCTAGCAAATTATAAACTCAGAGTTCTTAACAATTTAGTCTACCACTGTGTCTGCCATAAAAAGCTTTTTATTGTTCTACTTTAAATGTCTATTTTGTGAATTATTTTCATTACAGTTAACAGGCACTAGACTTTTTGTAAAATTCCACCTAGTACCTTAATGGAAGTAAATAATAGCAAATAGAACAACTGAGGCAGGAATCAAACTTATTTGACCACCCAGGAGAAAGGAAGTTACTTTATTTAGGATGCTGATATGAAGGCTCTCTTTTGATATTATGTAATTTCCCTATCTGGGGCTGAATCGGCTCTAAACGGAGGGAATTAAAAACACTAACACTAAAAAACACAAAACCCCCCCCCAAAACCACAAACACTCATCTCCTTTCTGGCTGGGGAAAAGTCCGAAAGTTTCAGATGTTTGGAAACTATTTCAGAACTGTCAAGGGTTGAAGGAATCCCTAGGTCATTAGTGCTCTGCCCATGCATGAAGTCGAGTAATTCTGGACAAGACTTAACTAAGCCTCTGGCAGTCTCAGTGCGTTATATTAGACCAGCCCGTTCTTCCCAATCTTGTCCACAGCACATGCAGAATATAGTACTGCAGGACCCTGAGGTAAACGGAGGAGGCAGCACAGCGCAGCACACCTGTAATCCCCAGGTCGCCTGCATCCCGCCACATCCGAGTGGACGCTCTCAGAGGAGCGCTCCCGTCGGTCGTTCCAGCCGATGCGCCACGCCGTCAGTTACAGAGGACGGGCTGGGGTTCCCGCTGATTCTGAAATCAGCGGCCTTTCCCTCCTTGCAAAAAAAAATAAAGCCTTTATTTCTTAAGAGAATCAAGGCGTGAAAAAGCAAAGGGCCCACAAACCACGCAAAGACGCAAAACTCGCCGAACTTGCCTAGCGCGCTCTCCGCTGATCTTACGTCTCTTCCCAGCAGGCTCCGGGAGTCACCGCGACACTTCAACAATTCTCGCGAGATTTATCGGCAGCCATCTTCTTGGGGGTGCTGGGAGCCGGGAAGACCCCCCGAACCGTTCCCATTCAGCTGCCCTTCGTCTTCGCTTTCTTCACTTTTGCCTCTTCTGCGTTGCCAGCCAGCACCTGGTCTCAAAGCTGAGAGAAAGCCCGGGTCTAGGAGCGTGTCGCGCTCTGGTCCAGGAAGATTCGCTGGGGTGGAGAGAAGGGGGAGGGCCCGGGCAAACAGTCGCTGCCTCAGCCGGGGCCGGGGTCCGGGGAGGGGAAGTTCCTGGCACCCCGTGGACTCGCGGCCTGCGGCCGTCCCCCCGGAGCTGTTGGCCCATCGGGGCTCGCGGGAGCCTGCCACCGGCGCCTCCCACCGCGGCCCACGCGGGCGGCGCGCGGAGGAGGGGGCGGGGGCAGCGGCGGCTGTAGCGACCGCGACCTGGGCGGGCGGACTAGTGTGACGGGCCTCTGGGCCGCTGTGGATGGTTTCTAAAATGATCATTGAAAACTTCGAGGCCCTCAAGTCCTGGCTCAGCAAGACTCTCGAGCCCATGTGAGTATCCGGGGGCTATTTCCTTGCAGGGGTGGAAGTGGGAGATAGGTGGCCTCACGGTTGCCTCAAGTGCCTTCCGTGGAGGCCGAAGCGGTGAACGCAGGTCCCAGGGCTCTGTGTTTTCTCGTCCTCTACCACCCTCGTTCCCAGGTTCAGAATACGCCTGGGAGCCTGAGCTGACCTTTACCTTATCGCTGAGTTGGTTCTTAAACCAATGTCTCTTCCTCTTGTTTTCCCGTTATTTGTAGACCGACCCCAACAACCTACACACACAACTCGTATTTGCCCAGGGCCCCCAGATCAATTTCTTCTGGTGAATCCGAGCATAATCCGCTGTCCACTAGACTATTTTTGTTTCTTTAAATGAGGTGAATAGCCCTTATTACGGATTAGAACAGTTCTTGTCTCAGCCACTCACGTTTTACCTACATACAATCCCTGAAAGAAAGGCCATGTCTCCCATGTGCTGTCTGGCTCATCAGCACCTCTGTTAACTGAAGATGTAACAGGTGCTAAGGTGCCCAGTAAAATTCCCCTTTCCCACCTACACGTTTCTTAGCTTGGAGGAAGAAAATGCAATCTATCCATATGGACTATTTAGCAGTTTTAAGTAGGTTTCTATAGGTGGACTCTGTGCATGTGTGTGTTTGAGGGGGTTCAGAGTGCTGAAATGCATTAGATTGGAAGAATTGAGTGTTTTAAGGATTTATCTTTTAATACACGCAAAATATGGGCCAAGTGTTTTATCAAAATTGGTTGATTTACAATAAACAGCTTAAAATACAATGGGGAATATCCATTCATTTAATAAATTTATTAGGCTCCTTCTATGTACTGTGGGAGGGTCAGGGCTAAAGTTTTTAAATTCCAAAATCAGTAAGACATAATAAACAAGTAAATAAGGTAATTTCAGGTAATAAGAGTAATGATGATTGTAACAGTAGAGAATCATGTAAAAGAGTGATTAGAAGGCCTCTCAGAGGAGGTGACATTTGAGCAACACCTAAGGAACAGAAGGAACTATCTGTGTAAAAGTCTGGAGAGAGAATGCTCCTTACAGAAGGAACAGCGAGTGCAAAGCCTCTGTAGTGGAAATGATCACGGTGTGATCTGGGAAGAGAAAGCAGGCAGTTGTGGCTGCAGGGAACCTTGTGATGGGGGAGAGGATGGAAGGTTGTGAAGTTTGAGAAGTATGCAGGGGCCAAATCATGTAGGATCTTCTAGGCTGTGGTCAAGAGCTAGGATTTAATTTAAACTGTAATGGGAAGACATTAGATGATTTAAAGCAGGCAGGGATTGATTTGATTTTGTTTTAACTCTGCCTGCTTTGTGGAGGTTAAGGGGTCAAGATGAGAAGTAAGGAGACCATTCTGAAGGACGTTGTAGGCAGAGCTGTAGATAGTTTGCATTAGAGTGATAGTGGAGACAGAACTAAATATGTTTAATGAATAGATCTGGTAGAACTTGCTGATCGATTGGGTGTGAGAGATAAGGGAAAGGGAAGTCAAGGGTGATAACTAAGAAGTTAGCCTAAGCAACTGAATCCGTGTTGGAGAGAACAGGTTGAGCGGAGAAGAGTAGGTTGGTTGGTTTTGATCATTAAGTGTAAGGTATTATATACCTAAGTGAGATGTCAAATAAGTAGTTGGTTATGAGTCTAGAACTCAGGCCAGGACTAGAAATATTTGGAGTCATGCAGATAGTGTTTAAAGCCGTGAGACTGGGAAGTTTCTGAGGAAGAATGTGTAGATAGGGAAGCGAAGAGAGTCCAGGTCTGAGGTAGGAAGAAAATTGGGATACATGTCACTAATGAAACAAATGTATGACAAAAGAGGAGGGTTGTCAACTTGATGTGATACTGCATAATGGATGAAAAAGGTGGAGGCAGATTAGTGGCCCTTAGGTTTGTCAAGGTAGAAGTCATTGGTGAACTAAGTGAAAAGTTTCACTGGAGTAGGGTGGTATGGATAGAAGCCTTGTTTAAGTGGATTGGAGAGAGGGAGTAGGCAGGAGTGTAGTAATAGTGGTTGAGAGGGAGAACCCTGGAGCCAGAATGGCTGCCTTTGAATTCTGCCTCTGCCACTTAACCAGCTGTATGATACTAGGTAAGTTACTTAGCTCAGTGCCTCCTTCCTCATGTCTAAAATGGGGAAAATAATGAGTATGTGTTAAGAAAATCTTTGAACACTGCCTGGTTTGTAATTAGCACTCAATAAGTGTTCGGTGAACAGAAAACTTAGAAGAATGTTTTGAGTTAAAATAGCATTCCCGGGGCTTCCCTGGTGGCGCAGTGGTTGAGAGTCCGCCTGCCGATGCAGGGGACACGGGGTCGTGCCCCGGTCCGGGAAGATCCCACATGCCGCGGAGCGGCTGGGCCCATAAGCCATGGCCGCTGAGCCTGCGCGTCTGGAGCCTGTGCTCCGCAGTGGGAGAGGCCACAACAGTGAGAGGCCCGCGTACCGCAAAAAAAAAAAAAAAAAAAAAAAAATTAGCATTCCCTTTTTTAAGCATTCAATTCTCAAATTACTTATCAGCTTTATTACCATTTCCTTTTTTTTTCACTAATTGAAGATTATAGCTACTTTGCTTGTAATTTTTCTTGAGTTTTAATAAAGCATCTTCGGGTATCATATAGCCTACTCAGATGACTGTAGCAGTGCAGTCATTACTGCTGGAATAAAGCACTACTTGTAGAACCTAGACAGTGATAGGAGCTGGGATTGGTCCTTTTATAATGTACACTACTGTGGTAAAAATGCGCCCTTATCCAAGTTCCTGTCCCTTTAATTGCATTTCAGGTGAATACTTTTTTTTTTTTTTTAACAAGCCTGCATCTGACGTTAATTTATTTATTTTTGCTGTGTTGGGTCTTCGTTTCTGTGCAAGGGCTTTCTCTAGTTGCGGCAAGTGGGGGCCACTATTCATCACAGTGCTTGGGCCTCTCACTATCGCGGCCTCTTTTGTTGCGGAGCACAGGCTCCGAACACGCAGGCTCAGTAGTTGTGGCTCACGGGCCCAGTTGCTCCACGGCATGTGGGATCCTCCCAGACCAGGGCTCGAACCTGTGTCCCCTGCATTAGCAGGCAGACTCTCAATCACTGCGCCACCAGGGAAGCCCCTCAGGTGCATTCTTTTAGATGACTTTTAACGCTGATTACAGTTATTTAAGATCTATGGTTTCTAACCTTGGTTTTGTGAAACTTGAAGATGTATTTGTTATCTAAAGAGAATTTTTTGCTTTACTTCGTAATTGCCATATAGCACCTATTTGAGGCAGGACCATATGAAGCACAAAGGATAAGACACAACTCGAAACGTGTATAGAACTTTTTTAGCTATTTGTGCTAGTAAAGTATCTGATGGTTTTGGACTTGCCTCGTAGTTTAAATGTATTAATTCAGCACATATTTATTGAGCACTTAATCTACTCTGTGCTAAGCACTGTGTTAGATATTGGGGAAATAGTAGGAAACATGACATGAAATGACCATCTTCATATTGTTTACCGCTTAGCACGGAAGACCGATGGTGAACAAGTAACCATAAGACTAGTGAGTGTTATAAATCCAGAATGCTGTCAAAATATATGTCTGGGAGGTCAAGAAAGGCTTTCCTGGCATGATAATATTTCATCTCAACCGGGGTGGATGAAGAGCAGTTTGCTGGGGCAAAAGGATGGGAATGGAGAGCTGTGACAGCAAGGTTTTAGAGGGCAGATGGTATGAAGGCCCTAAAATAAAGGGAAAAAGAGGTGTCTTGGAGGAATTGAAAGAAACTGAAAAAAGAGCCAGTGGATAGCTCCAGAGAGAGGAGCCAGATCGCACGAGACTCTTGAGTCATTTTAAGGATTTGGGATGTCACTGAAGGGTAGTGGGAAGCCAGTGAAGGGTTTTAGGGGAGGAAAGTTTTCATACGGACATTAAGAAAAAAAAAAAGTCAACCTGGTTGCAGTTTCAACATGAAATAAAAGTTGGTAAATCTGTATTTTATTTGATTATAAGGTCTGTAGGTATATCAAGATTCTGAGTTTTTTTCATAATTTATTGAAAATATAGGTGTTAAAATTGTCATCTTGAAATACTTGATGTTTTTGTTCTCCCAAACATTTGCTTAGTCATGCATGCTAATAATAAAATTAGATGTTGGTCTTCCCTTTTACATTGATTTCTTTTTCATAATGTGCAGTCCTGGAAAAGAATTAAGCTATCTTCTTTCGATGTTTTTTTTGTTTTTTTAAACAGAAGAGGTTTTCTGCTGTATTTTAAAACTTTTTCTGAGTTTACACATCACTGAATGTGGTGATTTAATAAAATCATGGATTATTTTTAGTTTAGGGGAAACCTCAAAATCTAATCAAACCCCTTAATTTTTCAGAAAATAAAATTGAGAGACAGATGGACTTAATGATGTGCCCAGATTTTGTTGAGTTTAGTAGTAAAGAACAAAACGCCTAGTTTTGTGCTCCTGCTACTATGTAGTGCTGTGGAGGTAGCATTGTGTAGTGGAAAGAAAACATTTTTGTGTCCACATAGACCAGTGTTCACATCTCAGCTCTGCCACTTATTAACTGAGTAATCTAGGCAAATGAACCTCCCTTTTCCTTGTTGGTGTGATAGGGAGAATTATACTTGTTTCTTTCTGTAGTTGAAAGGATTAAATGAGACATTTTAAAGAGCCTAGCCCTTCCCTCCTTTCTTAAATACCGGATTGATTAAACACAAATAGGTTACATTACTATTATTGCTACCATTAACATTTGAACACATTGTTAAAGTTTTGTATTTCAAGTTCTGTGAGGTAAATACTGTACCTCCATTTTGCAAGTGATGACCCCGAGGCACTAGAGCATGAAGTTGAGATACTTGCCCAGAGTCACAGCTTTTACATGTGACTAAACAGTGATTTAAACTCAAGTTTTTGACTCTGGAGCCTTGTTCTTAATTTACTACAACACAATACAATGTATTGTTTCCTATTACTCTGTGTGTGTGTATATACACTTTTTTTTTTTTTTTTTTTGCGGTACGTGGGCCTCTCACTGCTGTGGCCTCTCCCGTTGCGGAGCACAGGCTCCGGGCGCGCAGGCTCAGTGGCCGTGGCTCACGGGCGCAGCCGCTCCGCGGCATGTGGGATCCTCCCGGACCGGGGCACGAACGCGTGTCCCCTGCATCGGCAGGCAGACTCTCGACTACTGCGCCACCAGGGAAGCCCTATACACTTTTTTACTATTACATTTTTGGAGTAGTAGCTGCTATTGTAAAGGAACAAAGTTCTAAAGCATCATGGTTATCAGTGCTTTAGAGTTTAAGAAAGAAACCTAGAGTTTTTGTAGTCTTTTCCTCTTCACCCACGCTTGTTATTAAACCTTTCTTACCACATTAAAATTTATTTTTGTTCCAGTTTTACAAGAAGAGCTGAAAGGTGATCTTGTTATTTCTGAACTTTATACCTGTTTCCCTCCCTTGATCTTTTTTTTTCTACAGACTCCTTTGGGCACAGAGTCAGTCTCCCATTCCTTAAGGAAGAAAAGCTTAGCAACAATAGCAAAAAATAAAACAAAAAGTTAAATCATACTTCTAGTCACTTTGCTAGCTTTCTTTTCCTGTCAGTGTTAAATCTTGAAACAGTAGTCAGCCTTTAATTTTTCACTCATTTGCCCCAGCCATTTACTTCTTAATGCCTGTAATATAGTTTCTTGCTACTTGTATTCAACCAAAATTGCTTACCTCAATGTTACCAATGAATTTGTTTATTAAATGTAAATACTTTGTATAAATTTTAATTCTTTGACCTCTGTATATAACGTTAGACAGTGTTGATAGCTGCCTTTTTCTTTTTTTTAAACTTCTCATGCCTTGGATCCATAATATTTTGGTTCTCTTCTCAAATCATTCCTATCTCCTTAAGTTCTTTTTCTTGCCTTTGAATTGTATTATTCTTAGTTCTGTTCCCAAGACTTTTTTTTCTTAATCATTCTACTCCTGCTCCCTCATTCACATTCATTCCTATGGATGGTTTCCATTGTAATACGTGCCTGTGGTTTTTAAAAACTTTGTGTGTGTGTTGTAGATGCTTTGAAAGTTTGATTAAAGACTGTTTTCCCCAGGATATTGCATATACACATTTGCATTTGAATTTTAGAGCTTTTCCAACACATACCTGTATGCATTTATTTTTCACACAATTATGTTTAGGCTTAACCACTTCAAAGTTTTAAGCTCTTAACTCCGATTGCTAGCTCTGTACCTGATCCTCTCATCTGAACTTCAAACTATTGTATGTTTCTGAAAATAAAAAGTTCACTTATTTCCATTTCATTTCTCCAAATTATCTGGGCTTGAAGTTTTATTTTTTTGGCTTCTCCTCCCTTCATTTCTTTTCTCCCATTCGAGTTGGTCATTGGGTTCTGTCTCTTTCTTTTAATAATTCTTACTAATGACAGTGCTCAGTAGGGGACTCTTAACTCCTTATCTAAACCATTGCAGTTTGTTTCCTAACAAACCTCCCTATCTCCAGTCTTTTTCTCTCTTCCAGTTCTTCTGGCCTGGATGCCCAACTTGTTTATATCCTATTGTTAGATCAAAATCTTCAGGACTCCTAAGTAATTAATTGCATACTTTTTAACTTGGTTTTCAGGACTCTAATGTCTGTTTCAAATTATCTTTCCAGTTTATATCTTCCTACTTTTTATGTAAGTCTTAATTTCAGCAAAACTGAACTTTACATTCTGATTCTTTATCACATTGGTCATACTGTCCTTTTCCCCTCAACTTTAAGTAGAAGGTAAGTGCTTCTACTTCATTGAGTGCTATTTGCTAACGCTTGTGCATTCATTGTATGTGAGCTAGGTTCTGTTATACCAATTTTAAGGATGAAGAAGTTGACTCTTAGGAAGATTAAGTAATACACTTCATTCATAGCTTATAAATGATAGAGACAGGATTAAAAACAAGACACTTATATTCCAGAGCTTTGTTGTGCATTATCATGTACTGCCTTTCTCCGTTTCTTTTTTATATGTTGAAATCAAAGGTCAAGTGTGATTCCAGTTCTTCCAGAAAGCCATTTATCATCTATCCAGTTGGAAGCAGTGACTCTCCTCCATGACTCTCCTCTCCTAGCTCTAGTTTGTACTCATCACTTGCAAACTTGTTCAGTAGTTAATTCTTACTTGTTTTAAGGGTACTGTTAAGAGTCTAAGGTCCTTGAAAATAAACTCCAAATCTTAAGGTTAAGTGTTCTCCTGTTCTGTGTGAGCACCCAGCACAATGCCATGTGTGGGGTGTGCATCTGAGTTTCAAATGCATTAGTTGAAATTTCTATTTTGTGCACCCATGACTTAAGAGAGAAGAGGCATTTGTGTAAAACTTTTATTTCAGAGAAGCAGATAAGTGAGCAATTTGAAGATTTACTAATCTCAGGGCCTGTTTTGCTTTATTTTTACCTTTCAGCAGTTTCAAATTTACTAAAGCTTAAGTGATTTTTTTAAGGGGGAAAGGACACTGAAGAGTATTAACATTTACTCATTAAAGTATTAGTGAATGCTGCTGTATGCTAGATTGCGCACCTCCATGGTGCTGCACAAAAAATTATGTATGGTAATTCTAGTCTGATGAATTTTACAGCTGGTAGAAGAGTTTTTCTGTAATTAATTATTGGCTAAAATATTTTTCATGACCTTCATTACCACATTTTACTGCTGCAACCTTAGTTGGGTTTTCCATCTGAGTGATGAGTAGTTAAAATGCATTTAGCATTTTCTGTCTATTTTAGCAATTCCTTTTCTTTGGCTTACAGTTCTTTTCAAATGAATTATTTTACATGCATAAATCAAGATATAGGGATAGTATTATGAACAAAATGGAAAATAAGATATTACAGTGTTTGGTGTGTACATATTGAGAATGAATAACTCAAACTTGAGCTAAATGTAGGCTTCTAGGAATTTTTTTTCTTCCTCCTGCTTCCTTAGTCCCAGAGAATAGAGAATGAGTGAAACGAGTGGATGGTAAATGCTTCCTACTAGACTTACTCACTACCCTCCTACCACCTTGTTTCTGTGGGAAAATCCTTTTCAGTTTACAGATTGTAAGTTCTGAAATAGGTAAAAGTTTATTTTTAACTTAGGGTTATATTTAGTATTTTGTGTGTATATGAAACAATGGAGTATGTTGGAGATATGTTACTCATTGGTTCTCACTGCGATATTTTGCTTATGTACAAGCAAATATGTTTATATATATTTTTCTCTTTTTTTATATAACTGGTTTCATACTTGGAGGTCATTCAATATAATACATAAGAGACTTGCCCCCTTTTTAACGGTTGCATGGCATTTTAATGTAACGTGTGTACCATAATTTATTTAACCAGCCTTTATTGATTTACTGAAAAAATAGTACTATGGTGTATATATCTATCATGTGTCAATTTATACTTAACATAAACATTAGTTGCATAAGGTTTTTTTTGGCAGATTCTTTTTTATTTTTTAAAATTTTAATTTATTTATTAATTTTATTTATTTTTGGCTGTGTTGGGTCTTCGTTTCTGTGCAAGGGCTTTCTCTAGTTGCGGCAAGCAGGGGCCACTCTTCATCGCAGTGCTTGGGCCTCTCACTATCGCGGCCTCTCTTGTTGGGAGCACAGGCTCCAGACGTGCAGGCTCAGTAGTTGTGGCTCACGGGCCTAGTTGCTCCGCGGCATGTGGCATCTTCCCAGACCAGGGCTCGAACCTGTGTCCCCTGCATTGGCAGGCAGATTCTCAACCACTGCACCACCAGGGAAGCTCAGTTGCATAAGTTTTGACAGTTATATATGCCTATGTAATCACCGTATAAAACAGGATCTAGAACATTCTCTGGAACATTCTCTTGTGCCTCTTTCTGGGTTTTTCTTTCCCTCTCCAACAAAGGCATCTACTTTCTAACTTTGGCATTATGAATGTGGCTGCTATGAATATTCTTATTCAAGTCTTTGTGGAAATATTTTTTTTGGGTAAATACCTAGGAGGATATTTGCTAGATCATAGGGTAGATAGATGTATGTTTTCTATTATAAGAAACTGCCTAATTGTTGCTACCTGTGATTTATGAGAGTTCCAGTTGCTCCATATCCGCAGCAATATTTAGTATTGTCAAGGGTTTTTTTTGTTGTTGTTTGTTTTTAAACCTTTAGAGTGAGTATAAAATGGCATCTTTCCTTTTTTGGACTGACAGTTTAGTTCTCTTTATGGTTTTAATTTGCATTTTCCTGATGACTAATGCTATAGAGGACCTTTCCATGTGCTTATTGACTGTCATATCTTTTGTAAAGTATCTAAGTCTTGCTTATTTTTAAAATTGGGCTGTCTTTTATTGTTGACTTATAGGAGCTCTTTATTCATATACAATACATGTACTGCAGATTTTTTCCCCACTCTGTGACTTTTATACAGTAGTCCCCCCTTACCTGTGCTTTTGCTTTCTGTGGTTTCAGTTACCTGTGATGAGCTGCTGTTTGAAAATATTAAATGGAAAATTCCAGAAGTAAACAATTTATAAGTTTTAAATTGCATGCTGTTCTGAGTAGCATGATGAAATCTTGCACTGTCCTGCCCGAGATGTGAATTAATCCTTTGTCCAGCATATCCCACCTGTTAGTCACTTAGTAGCTGTCCTGGTTATCAGGTCAGCTCTCATGGTATTGCAGCGCTTGTGCTCAAGTAACCCTTATTTTACTTAACAATGACCACAACACGCGAGAGCAGTGACGCTGGCAGTGTGGATATACCAAAGAGAAGCCATAAAGTGCTTCCTTTAAGCGAAAAGGTGAAAATTCTCGACTTGATAAGGAAAGAAAAAATTCAGTACTGAAGTTACTGAGATTTACAGTAAGAATGAATCTTCTGTGAAATTGTGAAGAAGGAAAAAAATTCTTTCTGGTTTTGCTGTCACACTTCAAACTGCAAAAAAGTTGCAGCAACAGTGTGTGATAAATGCTTAAGATGGAAAAGGCATTCAATTTGTACTAAAGTATTTTGAAAGGAGGAGAGAGAGACTACACTTACATAACTTTTATTCCAGTATATTGTTATAATTGTTCTATTTTATTATTGTTGTTAATCTCTTACTGTGACTAATTTACATATTAAACTTTATCATAGGTATATCTGTGTGGGAAAAAATGTAGTGTATATAGGGTGTATTTGTGGTTTCACTGGTTTCACACCCCCCCTCCCAGTGGGTGTCTTGAAACATATTTCCCCCATGGATAAGGGGGGACTATTGTATAATGATGTCATTTCGTGAGCAGAAATTTTTAATTTTTATTAAGTCCAATTTATTTTTCTTTTATGGTTAGTGCCCTTTGTGTCTAAGAAGGCTTTATCTCCTCCAACATCATAAAGATATTCTATGTTCTAGAAATTTTCTGCCTCTTGGTTTTATGTTTAGGTCTGTTCATCTCAAATGAATTAAAAAAAATGCATATGGAGGAGTTTGGGTTTTTTGAGCACAAGCCACCTGTTCTTACTTGGCCCTGCAGTAATCGTTTCTCAGTGCCAGACTCCGACATTTTGGTTTGTTTGGCCTAACTGTGTGTCTCTCAGGCAAACGAACTTGCGTTTGGTATCAGTTTTGGTGAGCCAGCCCAGTAGTCTATTCCTGTGGCAGGTTGACCCTGGCCAGGAGCAGCCTCTTCCCTGAGTCCCCAGCAGCTGCCAAAGCTCATTTCGTTCAGAGGCACTCAGAAGGACTCCCAGACAAGCACTGGCTGCCCTGGCTCAAGGCTGTTTGGAGTCGAGAAACGAAAAACAAACAAACAAAAAAAAATGGATGTGGAATGAGATAGGGCTAAATGGCTCCTTTTTTTTCTTTAATAAGTATATTAAGTTTTCCAGAAATGGTTCCTAAAAAGACATTCCTTTTCCCATTGGGTGACTTGGCACGTTGGTTGATAATTAAGTTATGTATAAGTCTATTTCTGGATTCTGTCTTGGTCCAATGATATTTGGCATGTTGGTTGATGATTAACTATATATGAGTCTATTTCTGGACTCTGTCTTCGTCCAGTGATATTTATTTATTATGATGCTTATACCACACTGTCTAAAGCCAACTGCCTTTATAATAAGTTTTAAAATCAGGTTATATAAGTCCTCCTAGTTTGTCCTTTTAAAAGATTGAGTTATGCTGGCTTCTTGGCATTTCCCTATAAAGATGAGAATCAGCCTTTCAGTTTCTGCAAGAAAGCCTGTGTGATTGTTGATAGGGATGTGTTGAATGTAGAGATCAATTTTAGAAGAAAGAACATCTTCATAATATTTAGTCTTCCAGTTGATGAATGTGGTAATCTCTCCATTTATTCAAGCTTAATTTCTCCTGGCAATGTTTTGTAGCTCTCCGTGTGGAGTCCTTGTAAATCTTTTGTTAGATTTTTTTTCGCTGGGTATGTGATGTTTTATAAAATCATTTTAAAATTTAATTTTTCAATTTTCTTTGTTATTTATAGAAATATGATTGATTTTTGCATATTGACCTTATTCTGCAACTTTCTAAGTACACTTATTAGTTATAGTAGCTATTTTATAGATTCTTTGGAATTTCTTTTACCAGTCATGTCATCTGTGATTAATGACAGTTTTACTTTCTGATTTTTTATGCCTTCATTTCTTACTGAACTGGTTAGGAACGACAGACAGTACAAGTTAAATTAATGTGGTAAGAGTGGACATTCTTGTTTTGTCTCAGTCTTAGGGGAGAGAGACTTAATGTTTCAGTATTAACTGATGTTAGTGCTAGATTGTTTTTTTTGGCCGTGTCAGGTCTTAGTTGCAGCACGCGGGATCTTTGTTGAGGCATGCGGGATCTTTTGTTTTGGCGTGCAGGCTTCTCTCTAGTTGTGGCCTGCGGGTTTTCTCTCTCTAGTTGTGTTGTGCGGGCTCCAGGGCGCATGGGCTCTTTAGTTGTGGTGTGCGAGCTCAGTCGTTGTGGTGTGCGGGCTTAGTTGCCCTGCAGCATGTGGGGTCTTAGTTCCCCGACCAGGGATCGAACCTGTGTCCCCTGCATTGGAAGGCAGATTCTTTACCACTGGACTACCAGGGAAGTCCTCAGTGCTAGATTTTTTTTTGTTTGTTTTTGCGGTACGCAGGCCTCTCACTGTTGTGGCCTCTTCCGTTGCGGAGCACAGGCTCCGGACGCGCAGGCTTAGCGGGCATGGCTTACGGGCCTAGCCGCTCCGCGGCATGTGGGATCTTCCCGGACCGGGGCACGAACCCGTGTCCCTTGCATTGGCAGGTGGACTCTCAACCACAGCGCCAGCAGGGAATCCCTAGATGTTTTTTATAACTGCCTTTTAAATACCAGATTGAGGAAATTCTCTTTTATTCTTACTTTGCAGAGTGTTTTTGTCATGAAAAGGTATTGAATTTGTCAAATTCTTTTGTCTACATTTATTGAGATGATCATAGGGGTTTTCTCTCTTTTTCTGTTAATATCGTGTATTACATGGATTGGTTTTCAAATGTTAAGCCAGCCTTGCATTCGGGAGATAAACCCTGCTTGGTCATGATGTATTATCATTTTTATACATATTACCGGATTTGATTTGCTAATATTTTGTTAAGAGGTTTTGGTTTTGTTTATGAGGGCTATCTGCATTTTATTTTTTCTTTAAAATGTTTGGTAGACTTCACTGATGAAGCCATCTGAAACTGAAGATTTTGTTGTGAAATGGACTTTTTATTACGAAATCAGTTTCTTTAATAGGTGTAGGTCTGTTTAGGTATTCTGTTTCTTCTTGTGTCACTTTTGGTAATTTATGTTTTTCAAGGATTTTCCTTTTAAGTTGCCAGATTTATTGACATAGAGTTGTTTCTGTTGTTGCCTTACTATTCATATAATGACTAGACTCTATTGTGATGCTCCCCCTCCCCTTTTAAAAATTATACCTGACGTTGGTAATATTACTCTTTTATTGACCAGTTTTGCTAAGTTTATCAATTTTATTCATCATTTCCAAGAACAGTATTAGCTTTGTTGATTGTTTTCTGTTTCAATATTATATTTTTATTATTTCCTTTTTTCCTACTTTGAATTTAGTTTGCTGGCCTTTCCCTCTTTATGTCATTGGTTTTATATTTTTCTTTTAGTTTCAAAAGCTTGGAGCCTGGAGGTAAAGCACAGGCAAGTATCCAGAATCTTGTTAATGCTGAGATTCCAGTTTTTATGAAAGGGAAAATCCTGATCATGCCCTCAAAACATTTGAAACCAGTGGTGAACTGAATCAAACTAAAGCTTCTTACAAAGCCCAAACCATGTCAATTACAGAACAAGTGACTCCACTCTAGTGGCCTGACGAAAGGGCATGGCATTTACTGAAGGTAAATCTTATTTACTTCAGTCTCCATTCACCTCAGTGTTCTTTTACACAAAACGTTCAACAGAAGATCAAATAACAAGGAACACAAAATAGTAAGAAAATAAGATCCACATGAGAAGAAATAGTCAATGGAAACATACCCAGAGATGACGCAAATAATAGAATTATTAGTCAAGGACTTTAAAATAACTATGATAAAAATGCTAAAGAATTTATTTGAACATGTGGACAGCATGCATAAAGATATGGGGAACTTCAGCTAATACACGGAAGCTATTAAAAAGAGCTTAATGGAAAAACCTAGAAATGAAAACTGTAACAGAAATAAAGAATTCTGCTTTGCAACAGACTGGACACCATAGAGGAAAAAAACAGCAGTGAACTTGAATGTAGGAAAATAGAAAATATCCAAACCGGAAACAAAGGGACAAAAGTAATTTTAAAAGATACATCTGAGATCTGTAGGATAGTATCAAGTAATCTAAAATACAAGTTACTGAAGTCTTAGAAAAAGGAAAGAAAAATGAGGCAGAAAAAATGTTGGAAGACATAATGACCAAGGACTTTCCAAAACTGATGAAAGACATCAGAACATAGATCCAAATTGGCAAAACCAAACAGGATAAAATACACACACACACACACACACACACACACACACACACACACACACACACACACACACACACAGCCTTAAGCATATTGTAGTCAAACTGCTGACCAAATAAAAAGAATCTTAAAAGTAGCCAAAGGGAGAAAAAAAGACAGATACAGGAAAACAAAGACTTAAATGGTCGCTAATATTTCTTCATAATCATTGGAGGACAGTGGCAATAGAACAATATCATAAAACAACTAAGTGTACAACCACTCAACACTTACCAACTAAAAACACAAGAGTAGTTCTGCAAGCAAGGAAGGAGAAGTAGAAGAGATCTACCAAGGCACTCCCAGCTTTCAGCTAGCAAAGTCTGAGAGTAGAACAGGAGGGCTGAGCAAAACTCCTCTTAGGCATTCCAGGCCTTCACAGAGAATTGGGTGGTTACCCTACAAAAGAAAAGGGAAGGAGCAACAAAACAACTGCTTTGCCTATATTCTCCATTTATTAATTTTCCACTGCTTACTGGCAGTTTAAAAGTTGATACGGAAAAAAAAACCCCAAATCTTGAAGTCAGTTATTATAAATAAAAAACATTTGAATGATGTCAAGTCCTGCATATAAGCACTAATAGCAGTTCAGCAGATCATTTGTTGCTCTTTTTAATATAGTTTAAGTGCAAGAAGTATTTTGAAACCTATAACTTAACCTTTTTAGGGCATTTTAAAAAGAAATTATCAGTGTGACTCTTGTTATTTTTATATATTTTCTTTAATGATAGCTGAAGTACTTATTTTACATTTTCAAAACGTTTAATTTTTTATAATAACAGACTGTGAAAGAGATATATCTTATTTTGAAAACTGTTTTATAAACTTGTACTTACCAGGCTGTGAAAGTTTTTCAAGAACTTTCTCAAATTGGATTGTGTTAAAGTTTTTTTTTTAATTAATTAATTAATTTATGACTGTGTTGGGTCTTTGTTGCTGGGGGTGGGCTTCCTCTAATTGAGTGGGGGCTACTCTTCGCTGCGGTGTGAGGGCTTCTTATTGCAGTGGCTTCTCTTGTTGCGGAGCATGGGCTCTAGGCGCATGGGTTTCAGTAGTTGTGGCACATGGGCTCAGTAGTTGTGGCTCCCGGGCTCTAGAGCACAGGCTCAGTAGTTGTGGCGCACGGGCTTAGTTGCTCCGCGGCATGTGGGATCTTCCCAGACCAGGGCTTGAACCTGTGTCCCCTGCATTGGCAGGTGAATTCTTAACCACTGTGCCACCGGGGAAGTCCCTGTGTTAAAGTTTTGAAGCTCCTGATGACATTGAGTGCCCCAAATTGGATGAATAGTTATGTTCTATGAGGAATTATGACCGTTCATTATGGGTAGGAAAAGGTTTTTGACTCCAGCTAGCCTTTGTTGGTTTCAAATTAAAAAGATTTTATTACCATGTTGAAGTGTTTGGACATTTTGGGGACTAGATTATGGGATACTGGGAAGGTTAATTAAAGTAGCAGAGTAACTTGGTCACATCTCTTCTTAAGAATGAAACTATGGTGTTTAGAGATTTGATTAAGTTGTAACATTTTGGAGACAAGGAAGATTAAATCGTTTTTTAATTCTAGTTTTAAGAGTGAGTTGTAAAATGCCTAAATTTGGGCTTTGGCAGGAGGTAGGAAGAGAGAGGTAGTATACTTAGAACATATGTACTGGATATATATGAGGGCCATTGAAGCAGTCAGAATATGGAAGAAAAAGCAACTAGGAAGGACTTGTCAGAATGCTTGTGAGCTTTTTTATTGACCTTTTTTGGTATCTGTGACAGCTTTTTAAACTGTTGGCATACCTTTGTATTTGTAATAATTGGGTTTGACCTAAACTGAGAATTTTTTTTTTGTGAGTTTTGGTTGATATGCCCCTGACTTAGTATGCTATTACATACTGTGATAATTAGTAGATACTTCTCAACCAGTGTGATTGGTTCTAGGGAAAAGGTAGACATAGTTACCTAGTCTGAAACAGACGAGCACACCAGTAGTAACATTTGAACAGTGGTAGAAATATGTGCAGATCTTAAGGTCTGGCAATTCAGAAAAATTATGTAAAGTGTTTCTACCTAGTAGAATTTAGTTATTCTTTATCCTTCCCAGAGGCTCAAACTTTGCTCATGAGTGTTCAGAAAAGGGAATTATATGGCTTTTGAAAAAGACCTAGAGGAAAAAAATTTTTTTTCAGATTACATACTGAATTATTTTTAAGTTCAGTTAAAGTTCCTGGGAATGAGAGTAGGGGAGTGCAATGACGATGAAAGCTTTGCATCTTATTCCTAAAAAATGCCCCACTTTGTCAGATTGTATGGTTCCACACCTTTGTTTTAAAAATGAGAAAACTGAAGCCTAGAGAAATAAAATGCTAACCCAGAATTATATAACTAATGAATAAAGTAAGATGATATCAGACTAGAAATCTGAAAACCCCTGGGCTTTTGGAGTTCATTTCTGTGCTTTTTTTTTTTTTTATAATACCAGACTGCTTCAAGGAAAAGCTGTTAGTTTGGCTTAGAAGACAACATAGATTTGAAAGGGAATAGTGCTTAAAATATAGTAGCTAGATTTTAACACCTATTCTAAGGGGGTGGCAATAATAGGCATCTTATTACTTCAAATTTTTATTTTATTTCATTCTTTAGTGGTCCATTTGTTCCGGTGTTTGGCAGGTCAATAAAATGCTTTCTTATTTGCAGTCATATTTATTTGTAATTATTTCTAATTTGGCAGAGCAGCTGTTCTCTCAGATAAGGAAACTGAAGCTTAGTTTCTTTAGTCCTGAGATTTGTGAGGTGAAAAGTATCCCCTTTTTAATGAAAAAATTTCGCGTGATTTGATAGCAGTATTAGAAAACTGTTGTGGCAATATTGGAAAAAATCCAGAAGTATACCATACAGCCACACAGCATTAGCCCGAATTTTTTTTTTTTTAATATATGAGGAAACAGTTTGTAAGAATTTAGTTGAAAACAGAATGACAGAACTAGGTTTTTCACATTTCTAGTCTTAGTGCTATTTCTTTTGGATAATTCTGCCCCTTCTTGGTCAAGAGAGAAAATGTTCCTTAGCCTCTCCTGTCTCTTAGTAACTGAAGGGAATAAGCGCTTCAAATCTGTTTTGTAACTAGGTAAATGTGAATCCACATATAAGTAACTGAAGAGGTGGCCTTTGGAAGCCCCAGAGCCCTTTCCCAGAGAATTTGATTCTTCCTCAGCTGTGAATTAGAATGTAAAACGTACAAGAAATAATGGAGTTTTGTTGTGGGCTGCCATATCAGCATTTCATCTGCAGTTCCACTTTTCTTTTAAGAGAGAATTCTGTGACATGATTCTATAACCACACCTATCTGTGCTCAATTTGCTCTTTGGGCTACTGCTTTTTGCACTGAGCAGTATACAGTCTGATTATTGGGTCTTTGGGAGTGTGAAGACTGACTTTGTCTTTGAATTAGACGCTTAACACATGCTTTCTGAATCACTTCTAAAGCAGCGATTCTCAAATGTGGTGTGAGGACTCCTAGAGCTTCCTGAGACCCTTTCATGGAGTCTGTGAGGTCCCCACTTTCCCAACTGTATACCTGTGTGAGGCCAGATTTTATATTTCAACCAAAACAGGGTATCACAACAGATTGAATATAAAAGTAGATGTAAGTATCAGTCTATTATTTAAGGCAGACATTAATAGTATTTGCAAAAAAAAAGAAAAAAAAAGAACCATTGTCAATCTTCTTACTAAATTTTTATTTTGGTGTGGGAATGTAACTTTATTCACAAAAAAATATAGGGTACAGGTTTCCCCTGATATCTGAAATAGAGTGTTCCTGTGAAACTTTTCGTAAGCTGAAATGGCGTAAAGTGAAGAAGTAGTTACTTTAGGACACATCTTGTCAATGGATGCACAAAATAAATTGAGATAAAACATAGCTGCTCACAGATACAGTTCAAAGCTATGGCAGCTTGATGCTGAGATGCCCAGTGTAGTTCTTGGGGAAGGATCTGGGCAGTGCCACTCTGGCTGCTTATGATACGGGCTACCTCTATACAACTTGCTGCAAAACAAATGCTGGACACTATTTATATTTTTCATCTTTTCTCATAAAAGTGAAAATTCTTTCTGAATTTCTTGTGGTTAGTAGTTACCAATGTAGGTCTTCTGTAAAAGCTTCACAAAGGGGCATAAAGCAAACTTTTGAAAAGCAGGGGATTCCTGTGTTTAGTTTCAGGTGAGGCTATTAGTTATCGAGCTCTGCCCATCCCTGCATTGCAGTGGGGGTATAGCTCAAACTGGGAGAAGGTCAGTCATTTTCAAGGACCAATATGATGCTCTGGGAGAGAGGGGAGGCTATTTTCTCTGGCTTCACTAGCTGTCAGAATAATGTAAGCCCAGAACTGCTCAGGGCTATTTTTGTTGCCACATGTGCCTGCCTCAAAATAAAGCAAGTTCAAAGGAAAGCAGAATAGAAAGGGAGTGTCCTGGTAACATCATTTGAACTCCTGGATCCAGCTCTGCCTAAAGTCAATCCTACTCTTGGACTTCCCATTTATTTATATCAATAAGTTCCTCCTTTTGATTACTCCTCCTACCCCCCACCCCCAGGTATTTATAGTTAAATCATAATGGATTTATTTAGTTATTTTAAACTAAATAATTTAGAATTTTCTCATTTTTAAATTTTAATATGGTAAATACTAGCTTTTAAATAAAAGCTTTTCCGGGTCCTCTGTCATTTTTAAAGTGTAAAAAGATTCTGAGACCAAAAAGTTTGAGAACCACTGCTCTCAAGGTAAGGAGGAATTCCTGCCATTTCTTGGGGGTAATATAAGGGAATGAAGGAACTAACTGAATAGTATTCAGCATTATAATTACATGTTTTGTACTAAGTTTGTGCAGTGATAAGTGGTTCATGTGATGCTCATGGATGTATCACGTTTACATATGCTTATTTTGTGGTGGTCATTTTATTTTGTAGAATAAAGTGGGTATGTAATAATTCTTTATGAGTAACCTTTGCTGTAACTAATTACTACATACAAATAATCTATGTTTTACTCTTTTTTTGAATTGGATGAAACCGTATAATAAACTATGGTAATTGAATTTTTCAATGTATATAGTATGTTTGTTGCAATGGAATTTGGGTTTTTAAAAGAGTAATTCTGTGTACAGAATATAATTGCATGACTTTGATGTAAATTAGATATTTTTCTTGAATATAAAGTGAAAATTTGGTAGGAACAGACGTGGGTGTATATCCGTGTTCTAAAGTGACTGAGTTAACATATTTAAATTTAATTTTTAATTCCCACTGCCACCTCCAGCTCCTCCTTCTCAAGATTACTGAAAATGGAAGCTTGGGTAAAATTTCATCAGTTATCTTCCACTGAATTTCTAAAGCCTCCAAAAAACTTGGGCAAAACAAAACAAACTTCTTTTTGAAATATTGTACTGGTGTGTTAGCTTTTTGTTTTTTGCTTCACTGTCTCGTTACTATTTTGAAAGTACTAAATTAAAAAGTAAAAACTAATATGATGAGTGTGTTAGGAAGATTAATTAGAACCTTTATATCTAGGGGTGATTCTTTTTTTAATTGAGGTATAGTTGATTTACAGTGTTGTGCTGATCTCTGCTGTACAGCAAAGTGACTCAGTTATTTGATTCATGTTTTTTGAAGTCTTTCTTAAGAAAATTAAGTTCTTTTCGGAGATTTTATTAAAACATTTGATTTTCTGCATTGCTTTGGCTTTTCTAACTTATTTAGTGCATGTGCTCTCCTTCCCAGATACAGCTGGAGGAGAAAGACCCTCTTAGATATTCACCCATGCTTTTCAGGGGTATTATTATTAGTTGTATCCTTAACTGAATATATTCAGAGATTGATACAATTTTATTTTTATGCCTTTAAAATCATTGGTTTGAATGACTTCATAGTGATCTGATGTAAATTTTAAATCCTTAACAAAGGTGAGAGATTAGAAATCCAAATGTGCATGACACATTTGGATGGAATGGAGCACTGGACTCCTATCCCTCATGAGTCAAGTATCAGTAGATACCCACCTCAGCCCTTTCCTGTTGGTTCCCTCTGCCTGGGCTGACCTTTTTCCAGAAAGCCAAAAAGCTTGCTTGCACTACATTCTGTTCCCTATTTAAATTCTGACCCTGTTTAAATATCCTTACCTGATAATCTTATCTAGGATCTCCTCATTCATTCCTTCTCCTCCCTCTGTTTTCTTTCTTCCTCTTTTTTTCCCTTCATTCCTCTTCTTCTATACTTTATCCCATTACCTGGCATTTTTTCCTCTTCGGAGCACTTGTTTATATGAGAATGCCTTCTGTGTGTGTATTGTCTGGCTACACAAGAATCCCTAGCAAGTTATCTGATAATGATATCCATTTACCATTCTGGTCATTTTCTAAGAATGTTTGACTTTGTTTATATATTTATAAAAGGTGGCACCTAGAAGTGAAAGCAGTGGCACTCCCTACTGCATGGGAGAGCTGCACTGTTTCCTCTCTGGTTATGATTTGTTTTCCTCCATTTTAATGCTTTATCTCATTTGACTTTTGTAAGTTGAAATACTTAGTTGCTTCCCCTTCACCCCACCTTCCACAGTGCTATTGGTAAGCCATGTCTTCTTTATTTTGTAGTTTCTGGTTTTTGTTGTGTTTTCCCTGCTCCCCTCCTTCTATCCCCTCACTGCTCCCACCCTCCTACCCCCAACACACACACACAGAAGGGTAATTGAAGTTGGAGCACTCTGTGGTCAGAATTGTACTTTATTGGCAGATTATGTTTTCGCTGGGCTTAGAAGTACTTATGGAACAGAGACTTAGTGGGAATTCAGCCTGTTTTCTAAGGTAGGAGTGAAGTTTGTCACTGTTTCAGTATTATTTTTTTGTCCTTAACATTTTCAAAATCTGATTCTTTTTTTCTCTTTCCCTGATCTGAAAGAAGATTTCAGCCCCACTTTTCTTTCACATGTTTCTAGAATGCTGGCAGTGTAGCAGAGGGTAAAGACTAGCTTTGACAAGATAATGTGTCATTCAAATCACAAACCTATCATCAGCAGTACCAACTGGTATAGTAAAGTACCTCGTGAACAATCTTGTTTACCATGGAGACAGTTTTTAAAAGTAACCCCTTACTATCAGAATATAGTTTTCTTTTGATTCAGTAATTTAAACATTTTTACTTCATTAATTTTGCATAGCAGATTATTATCGCTAGATGTTCAGATGAAGTAGCATTGGTACTTTTAATTAAGAGAAATAGAAAAGAGAACACACAGTTTGCCTTTTGTCCCTGATCCATAACATTTTGGTATATTATTAAACTTCTGTGGTTCAAATTATTTTTTACTTAGCTATAATTTGTAACTACATACCTTTTTTTGTTTTCAAAAGTTATTAAAATAAAAATGAAGTGGCTTCCTATAGGACTTAAGAAAAATTACCTCCCAAATGCATATTTACCTGTTCTGTTGTTAAATGTGAAATTGTAAACCTTGCTTCTACTATGTAATTTGCAGTCTAACAAATTTTAAAAAGTAATCTACCTTTCAGACTGTTTTAAGTATTTAACATTTTTTGGTATGGTAGTTAATTCATTATGATTGTTGTGGCTTTTTTTGGTTCTTGATTTGGTTTGAATTGCTTCTAATAGAAGATGTTGAGCAAAGATTGTTCAGGAGTTTATCTTGCTGTTTTATAAAACTGTATTCTAGGCCACAATAATTTTTTAAAAATCGCAAAAGTCTTTCTCCACATTTTTAGCTGCTAACATTTTAATTCACTTTTAAAGTGTCCTGTTTAAAAAATAATGGAGGGAATGGAATAGATTTGGTGTTTAGCTAAGAGAAATGTAAAGTGACAGTTATTAGAAAGGCTGTTATTAAGTTGAAAATTCACTACAACAATCAAACCAATACTCAATCAGACTATAGCATTTGGACTCAATGTAGAGATTCTGAATTTGTTCATTAACAGTTGCAATAAAACTGTATAACACAGTGATAGTATTATGTATCACAGTGATTTCCAGTAAACTGAAGTATGTTCAGCTTGGTGTCTAGTTAGGTTAATGTTTAGTTGATTGTGCTTATTCAGGTTACCTAACATGAGAAAGTACTGTTTCATGGTCTATCATGCAGTGTTACCAGATTGCCAGATATAAGTGTATCTATAGATACATCATGAGGTTATTGTCCCATTTCTTCATGCTTATTTCATCACAGAGGCTGACCCCAGCCTCTCCAGTTTCTTTGAATTCGTTGTCCAGCTCTTTCCTATATCCTTATCTGTGGACTTTTTGCTAAAGGAAATTCCTTGTTTAATTGGTGTTTCAGAAAAATGGGAAAATTCATGGCCCATTGTCTCTGGAGTCATATCATCACCTTCACTAGCAATTAAGTGAAAAGCAGGCTCTAAAATTTTTCTCACAAAATTACCAACATGAATATTATCTTTAATATTGTGCATTTAATATTAATGCACAATATTAACGTTAGCATTATTAATATTAGCATTATTTAATAATGCTCATTGTGATAAACATGAAAAAATTAACTTACCACAAATCACTTTGTCTGCATTTAAAAAATTGTTGGTATAAATAAATATATTGAAATAAATTTCAAAGAGAAAGTGTTTAAAAATCTCATGTACCATTGAAATGATTTTTTTTTTTTCCTGTTTAGGTTATAACCCACTTCAAGTCTTTGTAAATAAATGGAAATAGATCTATGAGAAAAGTTGATATATAATTACTAACAGATTACCCTGAAACTTAACTTAGTAGCACAGCAGACCTTTATCATCTCATGACATATATCATTCCTGTGGGTCAGAAATTTGGAGCAGGTTAGCTAGGTATTTCTGGCTCTGAGTCTTTCATGAGATTGTGGTCAAGCTTTTGGTCAGTGCTGCAGTCGTTTCAAGGTTCCACTGGGTCTGTAGAATTGGCTTCCATGTTCATTCATGTATGGGTCTTGGCAAGAGACCTTAGTCCTCCCTGGAGCCCTCATTTCATAGCCACATGGTGCTCTCTGTAAGGCTGCTTGAGTGTCCTTGAAACATAGCAGCTGATTTCTCTAGAATATATATATAATTGCAAATGACCTAGATGGTGTCTGACCATAAACATCAGACACCATCACTTCTGCCATATTCTGTTTGTTTAGAAGCAAGGCACTAAATTGAGCCTACTCTCAAAGAATGGGGAATTGGGCTCTGCCTTTTGAAGGGAAGATTGAAGAGTTTGAAGTCACAGTCACCACAAAGATGTACACTAAGGAGTCTTAACATTATATAATAAATGCTGTACTAGTTCCTTAATAGAGTAATTCTCAACTCTGATACTGTATCAGACTTATCTGTACAGCCCTTAAAAAACAAACAAAGCAAAATGCAGATGGTTGTATTAGACCTGTTGATTCACTTGCAGTCAGATTTTCCATAGGTGCAGCCTGTGCAGCCAAAGCTGTCCAGTGTCTTTAAGATGTACTTTTTGATTCAGTGACATGTTACTGCTATAATTCTGTAAAACTGTTACATTCCAGATATGTATAGGAATTAAGACTTTTTGGTATATGTATTAAAGTATTTTCTAGCTTTAATGTGTATAAGTTCCTTATTAATATTCTAGCATTTGAACTTTTGGTAGAACATGTGGAATTTCTATTTTGTGTTTAGTATTGTTAGAGTTAAAATTGCTAATAGTTGTTACAATAAAGAGCGATAAAAATGAATTGAAGGATGTCATGTATCATGTATGTATCTGTTTTTCCTCAAATGAACTATTAGGTTATCCTGTCTCTCCCCCTCATTTGTAGTCATCTCTCCCTACTGTAATTCCCTAATGTATTTGTCTTTTTTTAAAAACTGTAATTGGTAAGTCTTTTTGTGTCATCAGTGTCCTTTGAAAATTTAATTTACTGAGCATTATTTATGTTACTGGCATGAAACTAAGAGAAGCTAGGAAGTTAAATCTAAGCTGGGGGTGGATTCTAACTTGGGATTTTGCCAAGTTGGTGGCATAGAAGAAGAGTAGAAAGAAAGTGAGGCAAACGTGGCTGAGGAATTTAGAGGTTGTTTGAAATAGTGGACTCTGAGGGGAGAGTACAAGAGGAAGTAAATTAGAGGAACTGTGCCTTGGACAGCAACTAAGGGAGGTATTGTAGGGGGCTTTTACTAGGATGGATAGGGAGTTGGTGGCTGTAACTAGATGTTTGTAGCAGTAAGTAAATTGGAGGTCTGGTTTTTGGGTAGCTTGTTGTAAGAGCAATTTGGTGTAGTGGTTAAGAGAGCAGACTTTAGAGTAAGAAATTTAGGTTTAAATCTTGGTTCTGTTACTAATTTACATGTAGTCTTGGGCAGTTTGCTTAACTTTTTCCTGAGCCTCAGTTTCATCAGTAAAATGAGAACTAAATATAGAATGTAAAGTGTGGAGCACTGTTCATGGCGCAAATGAGGGTTCAGTAAATGTTAGTGCTTAGCTATTGCTATTATTTTATTATTATTTACCCTAACTTGTAAAATGATCTTTAATTAAATAGGTAGCAACTTTAGCTTAGCTGAAAAACAATTATCTGCTTTTTAGCAATTGGATGGGCATGGTTTGGGCATCAAAAACTTTCCCTCTTCCCTCCTGACCCTGTTTCTTTTTCACTTCCTACTCCCTACCCCCATCAACAAATAACCATAGTTACTTGTTTATACTTATAGCTATTCATTATTCAGACATAAGCCAACCCAAATATATAATCTCCTTTTCTTCCCACACAAATGGTAATACGCTATACAAGTTTTTTCTCTATCTCGCTTTTTAAACTTAACAAATTGATAGGAAAATTTCTCCATGATATGAAAACTTCCTCATTCTTTTTTGTCCTTTTGCTGTATCCCGTTCCCTTGTGTAGATTTAGTATACTTTCTTTTTCCAGTCCTCTGTAAATGGACAGTTGCAGATTTTTGATTTTACAATCAGTGTGACACTGAATGACTTGTACACATATCATTTTGAACATGTAAGTATATCTGTAAAGTTAATTCATTGAAGTAGAATTGCTGGGTCAGTTGTATTTGTGATCTTTTTACTGCCATACCCTAGGAGCTACCAGTTTACTCTCAGCAGCAATAATGTATGAAAACTGATTGTTTCTGTCTTGCCTCCAGAATATGTTTCCATATATTTAGATTTTATCAACTTTATAACAGAAAAATGATATTTCAGTATAGCTTAAGTTTGAATTTCTCTTATGGATGATGTTATATTTTTACTCATATTTAAGAATCATTTTTATTTCTTTTTCTGTTTAGTATTTCATTTGACTTTTAAGTCTTTTTTACATTCTTAAGTTTTTGCTTCTTTTGTATAGTCAAATTACTCTTGTGCAATATATGGATTTTCTCTCATAATTCAAAAGGTCTTCATTACTCCAGAGTTGTAAAATAACTTTTTCTTGTTTTCTTCTAATACTTTAATGGTTTCATGTTTTTACTGTGGTATATGGAATAAGTTATGGGTCCAACTTAATTTTTTAGAAAGACAGCTGCCAAGTTTTCTCAGTACCATTTATTTTGTAGTTCATCCCTTCTTCCTTGACTTGGATGTCACCTTTATAAAATTTATGTTTCTATATATATTTGGGTCTATTTCTAAATTTGCTTTTCTTTCGTTAAAATTCTGTATTGTGTGGTATGTTTTCAAGTTTCCCTTTATTGTCCTCTTCTTCAGGGTTTTTCTGACCATTATTTACCTTGTTCTGGGGGAGAATAGCCTCTTGGTTTTTTTTGTTTTTGTTTTTGTTTTTTTTTTTTGCGGTATGCGGGCCTCTCACTGTTGTGGCCTCTCCCGTTGTGGAGCACGGGCTCCCGACGCGCAGGCTCAGCGGCCATGGCTCATGGGCCCAGCTGCTCTGCGGCATGTGGGATCTTCCCGGATCGGGGCACAAACCCGTGTCCTCTGCATCAGCAGGCGGACTCTCAACCACTGTGCCACCAGGGAAGCCCGCCTCTTGGTATTTTTATTGGTACCACACTAATTATTAGTTTTTGATGTTTTGGTGTTGTTTATAATTTGTCATAACTTCTTTTTTTAATAATAGAGCCTACTGAATCTTTAATACATGTATTAGTGTGTATTTGGCAGAATACTGAATGATGACTACATATACCACGTAAAGCATATTAAGATAAGGGAGAGAAACTTATATTTCTTCATTGCTTTCTATGAACCAGATGCTTTTTTACATATATTAACTCATTTAACTATCATGCTATTAGTTTGTAACTGGAATTCGTAGAATGTGCAATTGTTTATGGTTAAATTTCCTTCAACATTGCTTTTTTCTTCAGCTGTGATGCAGATCCATCAGCCCTAGCAAAATATGTTCTCGCTTTGGTAAAGAAAGACAAAAGTGAAAAAGAATTAAAGGCGTTATGTATTGATCAACTGGATGTATTTCTTCAAAAAGGTAAGATCTTTGGTTTAAAAATACTAATTTAAAAAGTTATTTAAAATAAGATTCAGAGAGTGTTAAAGGAATTCAGTAAGAGACAGACTCTAACTGTAACAAAGTTGAACAAATAGTATTATTACTGATTATATCCATAGCTTATTTATAATGGAAATCTTTTCTTTCATTAACGTCCATATGCTTATTCTTAAAGAATGCTGTTATTTTTTTCTTGAGAGATTAAGAAAATGACTGAAAGATAGTACTGCTTAGGAACCTACTTTGGATGTTGTCTAGCACAGTGCTTCTCAAATTTTTTCACCTTGCCAGCATTTAGGTAATGATAATATTTCTGTTTGGCACACTAGGCAGGATACATGGAGACTAGTGATGGCTGGGAGCGACTGACCCAGAGGCTCTAGCCATTCTAGCCCTCAGCATCCTGAGAATTGAATGGATCAGTATTACCATGGGACTTGTGCCATAGTACACTGGTTGGGAAGCTGTTGGTCTTAGTATAATTTTTAGATTTATAAAAATCAAGGCATATTTCATCATACTGATGTGGAGAAGTAGAGAATAAATATCTTAGCAAATGATTTTTAATCTATGCTGGTTTTGGTTTTATTTTTAGAGACACAGATATTTGTGGAAAAACTTTTTGATGCTGTGAATACAAAGAGTTATCTACCTCCTCCAGAGCAGCCATCATCAGGAAGCTTAAAGGTAGAATTTTTTCAGCACCAAGAAAAAGATATAAAAAAAGAAGAGGTAAGAATTTGTGTTAAACTTTACATGTTCTTTAAAAACATATTTGGAGTGATTAAACTGAGTTTTATTTTTTTTAATTTATTTTTAGTTTTGTTTATTTTTATCTGTGTCGGGAGTCCTCAAGACCACCTCCAGGTTTGATTATTTCACTAGGAGTACTCACAGAACTCAGAGTGTGTAGTCATACTCATGGCTATGATTTCTTACAGTGAAAGGATACAAAGCAAAATCAGCAAAGGGAAAAACGTATATGGTGCAAAATCTGGGGAAAAACAGGAACAGATTTCCAGAGGTTTCTTCCAGTGGAGTCAAAGAAGATGCACTTAACAAGTAGTGACAACATGTGTGAACCAGGGGCGCTCATTAGAGACACAGTGCCCAGGGTTTTTATTTAGCACTGGTTACATAGGCATCTTCAGCCTCATATGTACCAAAATTCCAGACTCTGAGGAGGAAAGCAGATGTTCAGCATAGACCATATTGTTTATCCAGACAGTTTAGGCATAGTGAGCTATTGTTATCAGGGAATGATGTGAACCTTCCAGAAATTGTTGTTTGCAGATGCCAGCTAAGGGCTTACCTTATCAGCAGGTCTTTCTAAAGATAACAGTCTCAGGAGTGCTTTTAATTCTTTTCTGCACAGTGTTTATAGGTATGGACTCTTATTATCTGTGTTCTATGAAAATAGATTGTCAGTAGATCGGTTTGCTTCTGCCTACATGCATTTTGTAGGGGACTTTTTTTTTTTAATAGATTTATTTATTATTTATTTTTGGCTGTGTTGGGTCTTCCTTGTTGCACACGGGCATTCTCTAGTTGTGGTGAGCGGGGGCTGCTCTTCGTTGCAGTGCACGGGCTTCTCATTGCAGTGGCTTCTCTTGTTGCGGTGCGCAGGCTTCAGTAGTTGTGGCACATGGGCTTAGTTGCTCCACGGCACGTGGGATCTTCCCAGACCAGGGCTCGAACCCATGTCCCCTGCATTGGCAGGCAGATTCTTAACCACTGCGCCACCACGGAAGCCCTGTAGGGGACTATTTTTAAGGTAGTCAAATAAAAGGACCTTCACAGGGCAATGTAAATGACTTCATACTTTAAGAGGTGTTTACCTTTCATACAAGATTACCGTCTTGTTTAATAATCATATAATAGTTCAAATTTCCTCAGTTTGATGTTTAAAGATTGTAATTTTAACAAAAATAATCATTGACAATTAAGCTATTAATATAATATATCCATGGTTAGCCTAGTTTTAGGTCAAACAAATCTTGGTTAAATTTTTACCACTGTTTGGGGCTTCCCTGGTGGCGCAGTGGTTGAGAGTCCGCCTGCCAATGCAGGGGACATTGGTTCAAGCCCTGGTCCGGGAGGATCCCACATGCCGCGGAGCAATGAAGCCCATGTGCCACAACTACTGAGCCTGCGCTCTAGAGCCCACGAGCCACAACTACTGAGCCTGAGTGCCACACTGCTGAAGCCCGCACGCCTAGAGCCCATGCTTTGCAACAAGAGAAGCCAGCCAATGAGAAGCCTGCGCACTGCAACGAAGAGTAGCCTCTGCTCGCCGCAACTAGAGAAAAGCCTGTGCACAGCAACAAAGACCCAATGCAGCCAAAAATAAAAATAAATAAAATTAATTAAAAAAAAATTTTACCACTGTTTTGTGACCTTGAAATTATTACTTTTCCAACCCTTAGTTTACTCAGCCGTGAAATGGAAATATTATAGGACTGTTGTGAGGAATAGTAAAATAAGGTCTGTGAAGCACTTGGCAGAGTGTGTGGCACAAAGTAGGTTCTCAGTAAATGATAGTTGCTATTATTGTTGAGACATTGTTGTGTGTTGGGTGTGGTTGTGGCCCTTGGTTTTTTTTCACCTGATAATCTGTTTTTTTCCAGATTATATAAGTAATATATGTTCGTTATGTTTACATATGTGTTATATAATAATATTTACATATGTATGATATGTATTGTAATTTACATATGTATTTACATATGTATTATATAATTCTCAAATGTATTTTTGTCTCTGTATATCTGAACATATTTGCACACATGTATATATATATATATATATATATATATAGTTACATGCACATATACATAAGACACCCCCATCACTTCTGTCTTCAGAGGAAGACCAGAAATAATTTTATAACTGCATGTTTTGTACCTAACGGTATAGGGGGTCTGTTAGTAAGGAAGAATGGGATAGTGGATATTGTCTTGGCAACTGCTTATGCAACATAGAGATATACAATAATTTATTTAAATTTTACCCATTGATGGAAGTCTGGATTGGTTCCAGAATTTTTTCCAGATAATTGCAAATTATATTTTAATTCTTGGAAATCTTGAGTAAATCATGGGCTCTTTGTTTGAGAAGCAGTAAGCCTTAGTCTTACATCTGTTGATATAATAATATTTCACCACAGTTGTCTTGAGCAGTTGTGAAGGATATTTATCCCTCATCTTTCAGAACCGAAATGTCAGATGGCAGTCTGGATTTTAAATGCTGTGGGTGTTGTGAAAGTTCGCAGTTGGGCAGGTACCATGGAATGTGACAGTCTGTCAACCTAACTTACTTACAAGAGTGCATGGAAGCAAACTGAAGGGAAAAAGTGCATCAGGAGGGTTTTTTGTTTTGTTTTGTTTTTGCAGGGGGGAAGGTTGAAATGGATAGGAAGAGTAGAACAAAAAAAGTACTTACAAGAAAGAAAAAGGCAAACTGTTAAAAGAAGGCTTTTAAGTATTATTTCTCAGAGTTTGGTCTGTTGATAGGATTTCCATTTAATTTATCATCCAGTGTGAGACACTTGACAGTGAGAGGCTTTTACCCAAAGGAATGCTGAAACAGCTGGCATAAACTGGGACATATTTATGCTATCTGTAGACTATGTGCATAAGAATATCTTAGGGTTTTTATTAAACATGCAAAATCTTGAGCCCTATCATATTTACAGAAGCTCATGTTCAATATTTTCTGAATTTGTTTATGCTCGGAATCCTTTTTTCTCTAATAACACCTCTTAATGTCCTGTGGAACCAGTTTTTTGGGCAGCATGGAAAACTGGTCTAGAGAAAGTAGCACTGATCAAGGGAATGTTTTTCAGGGCTGCATTATATTAATTATATAATATGAATTGTAGGAAAGAGGAATGTATAGCTGTCATACTGCTGTGAGAAACTAGAGAACTGTTTTCACTTGTTTATTTTCACAGGTATTTTTTTCTCAAATGTTTTCTTTTTCTATGACTTGGTTAGTTCTAATGCATTCTCCTTTAGTCCCTAATGTGTTTGGTGCCAGATCAAATCCATGAAACCAAAACTTGAATGGACTTTTGAAAGAAGGAATAAAATTGGCTTTCCATTAATGATGTGTAAAATGGGGACACTTGCTTAAAATGTTTTTCTTGCTACTGTTATCTACGATAAACATTTATGAATTTCTTTACCATTCACTTTAACTTTCAGCAAGCCTGTCTTTTATTGTTAAATTAAATGATTGTACTTAGAAGACAAATTTATTTTGTTTAATGCTTTCACAAGAAGACTCTATTGCTCATATTTTAATATCAGTTAAGTCATTGAAACAGTAACATGGCAAGGAATAACTGTTGTTAAATTTGCACACATTTTTCTTTGTGTATCAGATCACAAAAGAGGAAGAGCGAGAGAAGAAGTTTTCTAGAAGGCTAAATCACAGTCCTCCTCAGTCAAGCTCCCGATACAGAGAAAATAGGTGATTGATTCTTTGAACCATGTTCAATGTTTAGACATTACTTTTATTTTATATGAATATTTAGACTTGATTTTCTTTTACATAGGGGTAAGTAATATCTACTCTTTTATTGGTCTAGGAAAGTGATAACTCACTCCTTTTCTACCAAGAATATCTAGGTGTGATTTGTTGGTCCTGGAAGTGAGATTTAGAACAGTGCTTGGCATATGTTGGTTATTGTTATTATTTTTATTCCTAACTGCAAATTCCAGTGAAGTCTTAATGTGAGACCTTTTTTGCCCAAAGTTTCCCTTTAGAGTAAATACATTATTTTTCCCATTAAGGCTTCAAAAGCATTTAGAGTGCAGTGCATGTACTATATACCTATAAGTATGAGACTGTGTACAAGACAATATATACTACAGGACATATGTACAGATCCCTTAATGTATAGATGCATTTGTGTATAAAATGAAGACTTCAAAAGAGTTCTTTTTTTCTTTAGAGGTTTTAGAGTACTTTAGCAGGTCATGTTCAGGTTTTCAGTTTTTTGAGTTTCCTATGTTTGTATTCTGATGATGGGATAAAGAATCATGGTACAAGAATAAAATAGAACTTTTGCATTTAATTAGAGTTTTTCCTGTATCCACTTAAATATTTTCATAAAAGTGATCATATATTTCTTTAGAAGTCGTGATGAGAGGAAAAAAGATGATCGTTCTCGCAAAAGAGATTATGATCGAAACCCTCCTCGAAGAGATTCATACAGAGACCGGTACAATAGAAGACGAGGGCGAAGTCGCAGTTACAGCAGGAGTCGGAGTCGAAGTTGGAGTAAAGAGAGGCTTCGTGACAGGGATAGAGATAGAAGCAGGACTAGAAGCAGAAGCAGGACCCGAAGCAGGGGTAAATAATCCACATATATGTGTATTTTGGTTGGCACTTTCATTGTGAAAAAAATTCTGTATTTGAGGGTTTTAAAAATTGTTTTAATTTTGTCAGTGTTATCTTTTTTTTTTTTTTTGCACTGAAATTTTTGTTTATTTACAAATGTTGTAAGCATATTTCAACATAGATACATAGATGATAGAACTGTGATTTTAAATGTCTATCCAATATTACATTATATGTTTTTTTTTTAATATCTCTAAATAATTTTACATTTTTTTCTTTAATATACATATATTCTATTCATAAATTACACATATATACCACTGTAAAAATACATCTTTTATGTATAAAACATATACAGTCGTCCCTTGGTATCCACAGGGGATTGGTTCCAGGATCTCCACAGATACCAAAATCCCAGGATACTCAAGTCCCTTTTATGAAATGGCACGGTATTTGCATATAACTCACACACATCCTCCTGTACACTTTAAATCATCTTTAGATTAGTTATAGTACCTAATACAGTGTAAATGCTATGCTATGTAAATAGTTGCTGGGTACATGGCAAATTCATGTCTTGCTTTTTGGAACTTTCCGGCGTTTTCCCAAATATTTTTTTTTTTTTTATTCATTTATTTTTAATGACTTATTAGAACAAATACCTATAGATATCATTATATATATGATATATAAATTAATTATACAATATATCATGTATTAATTATTAAAACATACTCTGGTAAATATTATATATTCAATATGAAACAGGAGGAAAGGGGGCAGGGCACAACCTTTAAAAGAATTACATAGCCCGAGGACACAACATAAACTGATTAGAACAAAATAGGTCCAAGATGGCGGACGAGTCTACTTCCACTAGACCTTGAGCCTCAGTATACACTCATTGTAACACATCAGCAAGCTAAGCGACACACCCACAGGTGCCACGACAGTTCCAAGGATGACCATAAAGGTCAAAAAGTGGGCGGTGGCTCAATTCCTAGAAATCCCCACCCCTTCCCCAAAATAGCTGGAATACTCCTCCCACTCATCAGCGTATGAAATTACTCACCCCTATAAAACTAACAACCCCATACCCTGGTGCTGCCCTCGCCTTCTTTTTTTTTTTTTTTTTTTTTTTTTTAATAGGTATACCTGGATTTAATTCTCACTTCTACCGCTTGGTAGCTGGATAGCCTTAGGCAAGTTTCATACCTCCCTGAAATTCACTTAATTCAGTCTGTAAAATGGCATAATAACTTATTATAGCATCCTTTTAGGAATTTTAAATCAGTTCTTGAAATAAAAGTACACAATATATAGACAAGTATGGATTCCTCAATAGATGTTTGACCTTTCATTTCTCCAGTATCCCACCCGCATCAAATAAAGAAAAATACTTTTTACAATTTACGAATATTTCATTGTTGTAAAGTTAAAGCCATAAAAATAATCAAATGGCCTACTATCATACCATTAGAAGAAAAAAAAAAAAAAAAGGTGTTCATGAGAGTTCCATATTAGAATACAAGTTTTCCTTAGGCACCTGTTTATGTATGCTATTCTGCTCTTTACAATAAATAATTAAATTTAAAAGACTTAATTCCTCACTTTTAAGACCTTATTAGTTTACAAATTACATATTGACCTATGCTAAATTTTATACCGACCCATGCTAATGAATTCAGTACAGAAAACAAAAAACACTGCACTCAAGCAAACTACATATATATATATATATATATATATATATATATATAACTTATATGAGAATTGCTACTCCAGCTTTCTTTTGGTTTCCATTTGCATGAAATACCTTTTTCCATCCCCTTACTTTCAGTCTGTATGTGTCTCTAGGTCTGAAGTGGGTCTCTTGTAGACAGCAAATATATGGGTCTTGTTTTTGTATCCATTCAGCCAATCTGTGTCTTTTGGTGGGAGCATTTAGTCCATTTACATTTAAGGTAATTATCGATATGTGTGTTCCCTTTCCCATTTTCTTAATTGTTTGGGGTTTGTTATTGTAGGTCTTTTCCTTCTTTTGTGTTTCTTGCCTAGAGAAGTTCCTTTAGCAGTTGTTGTAGAGCTGGTTTGGTGGTGCTGAACTCTCTCAGCTTTTGCTTGTCTGTAAAGGTTTTAATTTCTCCATCAAATCTGAATGAGATCCTTGCTGGGTAGAGTAATCTTGGTTGCAGGTTTTTCTCCTTCAACACTTTCAATATGTCCTGCCACTCCCTTCTGGCTTGCAGAGTTTCTGCTGAAAGATCAGCTGTTAACCTTATGGGGATTCCCTTGTGTGTTATTTGTTGTTTTTCCCTTGCTGCTTTTAATATGTTTTCTTTGTATTTAATTTTTGACAGTTTGATTAATATGTGTCTTGGCGTATTTCTCCTTGGATTTATCCTGTATGGGACTCTCTGTGCTTCCTGGACTTGATTAACTATTTCCTTTCCCATATTAGGGAAGTTTTCAACTATAATCTCTTCAAATATTTTCTCAGTCCCTTTCTTTTTCTCTTCTTCTTCTGGAACCCCTATAATTCGAATGTTGGTGCGTTTAATGTTGTCCCAGAGGTCTCTGAGACTGTCCTCAGTTCTTTTCATTCTTTTTTCTTTATTCTGCTCTGCAGTAGTTATTTCCACTATTTTATCTTCCAGGTCACTTATCCGTTCTTCTGCCTCAGTTATTCTGCTATTGATCCCATCTAGAGTACTTTTAATTTCATTTATTGTGTTGTTCATCGTTGCTTGTTTCATCTTTAGTTCTTCTAGGTCCTTGTTAACTGATTCTTGCATTTTGTCCATTCTATTGTCCATTCTATCTCCAAGATTTCGGATCAACCTTACTATCATTATTCTGAATTCTTTTTCCGGTAGACTGCCTACTTCCTCTTCATTTGTTAGGTCTGGTGGGTTTTTATCTTGCTCCTTCATCTGCTGTGTGTTTTTCTGTCTTTTCATTTTGCTTATCTTACTGTGTTTGTGGTCTCCTTTTTTGCAGGCTGAAGGTTCGTAGTTCCTGTTGTTTTTTGTGTCTGTCCCCAGTGGCTAAGGTTGGTTCAGTGGGTTGTGTTGGCTTCCTGGTGGAGGGTACTAGTGCCTGTGTTCTGGTGGATGAGGCTGGATCTTGTCTTTCTGGTGGGTAGGTCCACGTCTGGTGGTGTGTTTTGGGGTGTCTGTAGACTTATTATGATTTTGGGCAGCCTCTCTGCTAATGGGTCGGGTTGTGTTCCTGTCTTGCTAGTTGTTTGGCATAGGATGTCCAGCACTGTAGCTTGCTGGTCGTTGAGTGAAGCTGGGTGCTGGCGTTGAGATGGAGATCTCTCGGAGATTTTTGCTGTTTGATATTATGTGCAGCTGGGAGGCCTCTTGTGGACCAGTGTCCTGAAGTTGGCTCTCCCACCTCAGAGGCACAGCACTGACTCCTGGCTGCAGCACCAAGAGCCTTTCATCCACAGGGCTCCTTAATTTGGGATGATTCGTTGACTATTCAGGTATTCCACAGATGCAGGGTATATCAAGTTGATTGTGGAGCTTTAATCCGCTGCTTCTGAGGCTGCTGGGAGAGATTTCCCTTTCTCTTCTTTGTTCTCACAGCTCCCAGGGGCTCAGCTTTGGATTTGGCCCCGCCTGTGCGTGTAGGTCGCCGGAGGGCGTCTGTTCTTTGCTCAGACAGGACGGGGTTAAAGGAGCCGCTGATTCGGAGGCTCTGGCTCACTCAGGCCGGGGGGTAGGGAGGGTCACGGAGTGTGGGGCGGGCCTGCAGCGGCAGAGGCCGGCGTGACGTTGCAGCCTGAGGCGCGCCGTGCGATCTCCCGGGCGAGTTGTCCCTGGATCCCGGGACCCTGGCAGTGGCGGGCTGCACAGGCTCCCCGGAAGGGCGTGTGGCTAGTGACCTGTGTTCGCACACAGGCCTCCTGGTGGCGGCAGCAGCGGCCTTAGCGTCTCATGTCTGTCTCTGGGCTCCGCACTTTCAGCCGCGGCTCGCGCCCGTCCCTGGAGCTCTCTCAAGCAGCGTTCTTAATCCCCTCTCCTCGTGCACCAGGAAACAAAGAGGGACGTAAAAGTCTCTTGCCTCTTCGGCAGGTCCAGACTTTTCCCCGGACTCTCTCCCGGCTAGCCGCGGTGCACTAACGCCCTGCAGGCTGTGTTCACGCCGCCAACCTCAGTCCTCTCCCGGCGCTCCGACAAAAGCCGGAGCCTCAGCTCCCAGTCCCGCCCGCCCCGGCGGGCGAGCAGAAAAGCCTCTCGGCTGGTGAGTTCCGGTCGGCCCGATCCTCTGCGCTGGAATCTGTCCGCTTTGCCCTCCGCACCCCTGTTGCTGTGCTCTCCTCCGCGGCTCCCAAGCTCCCCCACTCCGCCTCCCGAAGTCTCCACCCGCGACGGGGCTTCCTAGTGTGTGGACACTTTTCCTCCTTCACAGCTCTCTCCCGCTGGTGCAGGACCCGTCCCTATCCTTTTGTCTCTGTTTAGTTTTTTCTTTTGCCCTAACCAGGTACGTGGGGGGTTCCTTGCCTTTTGGGAGGTCTGAGGTCTTCTGCCAGCGTTCAGTAGGTGCTCCGTAGGAGTTGTTCCACGCGTAGATGTATTTCTGGTGTATCTGTGGGGAGGAATGTGAATACTTATTTTTTTCTATTTTGATGTATTTTGTGGGTCCAAGTGAATACTTTTTAAAAATTTCTTTAAAAATTTTTATTTTATACAAATTAAAGCTACAATGAATTACCACTGTACACCCATCAGAATGATTGAAATTAAAAAGACTTGCTTTACCCAGTGTTGGTGAGGATGGAGATAAGCTGGAACTCTTTGGAAAACACTTGAACAGTATCTTAAAAATGTTAAGCCTGTACCTACCAAATGATCCAGTCAGTCATTCCACTCCTAGGTGTTTACTTAAAAGAAATGAAAGTGTATTTCCACACAAAGACATACACAGATGGTCATGGCAGCTTCATTTGTTATAGCCAAAAGCTAGAAACAATCCAAACGTCCATCAACAGGTGAATAGATGAACAAATTATGGTATAGCCATAGAATGGATAAAAAGGAAAGAACTATTGATACATGCAGGAAAATGCATGAATCTCAAAATAATTATGCTGATTGAAAGAAGCCACACAAAAAAGTGTGTGTGTGTGAGAGAAAGAGAGAGAGACAGACAGACAGACAGACAGACATAGAATTTTAGAAAATGCAGACTAATCTATGATGACAGAAAACAACTCAGTGGTTGCCTGGGATAAAGTAAAGGAGAGATGGATCATAAAAGGGAACAAGGATACTTTTGGGGGGTGATGAGTATGTACAGTATATACCTTATTTTGATTGTGATGTTTGGTTTCACAGGTGTATACATCGATCAAAATTCATTAAATTGTACATTTTAAGTATGTTCAGTTTATCATATATCAGACCTCAAAACTATGAAAACAGTTAAAAATTTTCATTTCAGATGTGTGAGTTTACAGGAGTGTCTCATTTCCAACATGCATATTTTTCTTTCAATGTGTATTATTGAAAGGGATATATTGCAGGCAGTAGAACAACTAAACACCTTAAGAGTAAAACACCTTTACTCAACTTAGATTTTTACTACCCTTGCGACCTTTATTGTATAGTTACTTTTAGTCTTTAGGAAATAATATTTATGGCTTTTGTATAAGCCCTGTATTTCTCTGTTACTCTTAGAGTTTTTCCCCGCCCCGTGATCTAGGTGTATTAGGCCTTTCTGCACATTGCTTCACTTAACTGATCTCCTTAATGTCTTTTCTCTTTCCTTGGTAAATTTTCTTTTCTTGGCCCAGTTAATTTCTTTGTGTTTATTATGTACTCCTTTTTCTTCCTCTTTACACATCCATTCTCATCTTCAACAAATAGTGTTCAGTGTATAAAGCCATGCTAGGACCTTTGAATGGATGACAACTAAATATTCACCACAGAAAAAATAACCATACTTGTATATTTTGTTTTGTTGGCTAAAGTTATGCATACTAAGATTGCAATGAAGAAAATTTAAAAATTCTCTGCTAAGTAAAGCTCAAAGAAAAATCTCATTAAGTACAACAAGTTTATGTGTGGTTTTTTAGTTTAGGTCATATTGAAAAGAAATTGCTTATCTTGGAACATTGTATATACATTGAATAGTTTTTAAAAGGAGGATTGTGTAAAATTTGAACTTTTTCTCTATGTTTAGCAAAAATATTGGGTTGGCCAAAAAGTTCATTTGGGTTTTTCCATAACGTCTTATGGAAAAACCCAAACGAACCTTTTGGCGAACCTAATATCTATTTCTTAGCTTGGGGACATGTGTGTTTTTTGTTTTTTTGTTTAATAGAGTGTAGTTTTATAAGTCATTTATATTTTATTGCAGAAAGGGATCTGGTAAAACCTAAATATGACCTGGATAGAGCAGATGCATTAGAAAACAATTATACTCCAGTCTCTTCGGTACCTAATATTTCATCTGGCCACTACCCTGTACCTACTTTGAGCAGCACTATTACAGTAATTGCTCCTACTCATCATGGTAATAATACTACCGAAAGTTGGTCTGAATTTCATGAAGACCAAGTGGACCATAACTCGTATGTAAGACCACCAATGCCAAAGAAACGGTGTAGAGACTATGATGGTAAGCCTGTCAACTATTTCATGAGGTATCGAATTAATATTTCCAGCTGAGTAACTTCTGTAAATTTAGGTTATACACAAAGACTTAACCTATTGGAAATAGTGGGAAATTAGTTTTAAGCACTTCATGAATTCCTCAGTATATTACTGAAGTCTTCATTAGTCACCACTGACTATTGAATATTAATTTAAATAGTGTTTATTTGCACCAAGTCTTAATGTATTTTTGGAATTTGCCAAACAAGAGTAATATCTACTGAGTAACCTACCAGGGAATTGGCTACTGAAACATTCTTGACAAAACTTACTTCTTTAGAAATCAGTGGTTATTAGAATGTTAGTAAAACCTAGAAATGTGAATATCACCTATATAAGCATTTTATAAATGAATTGAAGACTCTTTAAGATTTTACTGTAAAAGTTTTGTAAACTGTATTAAAGCTGTATCATGTTGCTAGCTGGGTATACTCATTTTAATTTGGTAATATTTTTTAGTGGGTATGTTAGCTATATTTTCACTTAATATATATTTTATATTACTGGAAATGAGTAGGTAGCTCTTGTGATATGGTTACTTATATTTGCCCAGTATTAAAAATATTCCTATTTTTAAATATCTCCACTTTTTTTAACTTAGAGAAAATGTATATGTCCAGCGGTTTTCATATTTCTTTCTAATTGTTCTTCCTCACAGAAAAGGGTTTCTGTATGAGAGGAGACATGTGCCCTTTTGATCATGGAAGTGACCCGGTAGTTGTAGAAGATGTCAATCTTCCTGGTATGCTGCCTTTCCCAGCACAGCCTCCTGTTGTTGAAGGACCACCTCCTCCTGGACTCCCTCCACCACCACCAATTCTTACACCCCCACCTGTGAATCTGAGACCCCCAGTGCCACCGCCAGGCCCATTACCACCCAGTCTACCACCTGTCACAGGTAAGTAAATATGTTTGCCTATGCTTATTATCTATCCATTCATAGTCTTTTATAAAAGTTGATAGTTTGATGCTTGATTTTGTTAAAAGTATCTAAAGTAATCCTATAGATGCCTGTTAGGAACTAAGAGTAAGATGCTCCCATCTGGAATATACTCCTTATTTTTCAGGCTGTGCCAAACCTATGGTTTACTGTGGTTTAGGGTGGCCCTGAATTATGCATGTTACTGATGAATCCCAGCTATCTGTAGTCCTTTATAGCTTAAGACAAACCTGTTTTGGAATACATTAAATGAATATTTTACCCTGAAAAACTCATATAGTTGTAAGAGCTTGGTGTTTGTAGATATTATAATTTGCTAAAGGAGAATATCACGTTTGGATATACAATAACTTATTTTATTTGTTTGCTTTCAGATGATATTTCTTATTCTTTGGTTTTGACAGGACCACCACCTCCACTTCCTCCTTTGCAACCATCTGGCATGGATGCTCCCCCAAACTCTGCGACCAGCTCTGTTCCTACTGTGGTAACAACTGGCATCCATCACCAGCCTCCTCCTGCTCCACCCTCTCTTTTTACTGCAGGTGCGGTTTTGGCCCTCTCTGTATTAATAATGTAGTATAGTTTAGAGAAGAGTTTTAGGTGAGGAATTTAAAAATGTCTAGAGAGTGAATTGCTCTATCAAGTCTGTTTTTCTTACTAAAATTATATGGAATAAAATGTAGACATGGTGAATGCACATTAAATATAAGTTCTCAGTTACACTTTTTAAAAAACTAAGTTTTTAATAACATTTAATTTTTAGAAGACTATTTTTAAAAATACATATGCATGTTAGTTATGAATTAGTAATATGTTACGTAGTTGACTTTTTCTATTATCAGTATAAAAAAATTACCAAGAGGAGTTTTATAATTGTTTTTTAATTGCAGTTTTTGTATTACCAGATACATATGACACAGATGGCTACAATCCTGAAGCCCCAAGCATAACAAACACTTCCAGACCAATGTATCGACACAGAGTGCATGCACAAAGGCCTAACTTGATAGGACTAACATCAGGGGATATGGATTTGCCACCCAGAGGTACTATGATGAATCTTTTCTTCTTATCATTTTCATAATATCAAGAGTGGCAAAGCATTTGAAAAGAACAGTCGGTCCTGTGTTTATTGGAGTTGAGTAAGGGATGATGCTTATGTTTGTTCCTTGGATCCTTTGGTCTCACATGAGAGAGAAGGTAATGTGTGGTACCCTATTTGTGGTGTTGGTGACATTTTATTCTGTCTTCCAAGGGGAAAGGAATTTCCCCAAAGTCCTTATTTTCTAGCTTTTTCGGGGTATATGCTATCATTTGCAGTCTTAATTGGTTCATTTAAACTCTTTAAGAATAATGCTTTAATTCCTAAAGATAAATTCTTTTGTAGTTTAGATCATGAAATTAGCTGTACAAATTTAATGCTTGATACATATTTTATTTTTGTTTGCTTTTGACATGTTAGAATTTGATACTGGTTTGCTTATAATACTTTAAGCAAAAAGAATTATATTTTAGAAAGTGACTTGTTAGCTTTTAAAATTTTCTTAGAGGAGACAGACTTTTTGGTATAATTTCTAAATGGGAGAAGAATATAGAATTTAGACTGGTCCACAAGCCAGGGCAGGAAAAGTGCTATACAGAGGTGCAAACTGATACAAAGGTTCAGAGGAGGGAGAGTTCATATTAATTTGAAAGATGGAGCAATGTTGTCAGACATCATAGAAAATATTATACAGGCCAATAAAAATATATCTTTTTTCCTAACTACTTCAACTAACTTTTAAATCCCATTTTCTTTCCAATCTTTCCTTGCCATCTTTTATTTCTAGTAAAAAAAAAAAAAAAAGTCATGCATTGTCAGTTGTGAATAAAAGTCCAACTTGTTTAAATAAGTAACAGTCTGTACCTAATGTGGTTTAGTAAACTTGTGTTTACTTACACTTTGCACTTTTTTTGTTTGTTCATTAGAAACTGTCAGATTCTGAGCATCTACTTTGAGTGTTCAGAGAACTTTCTGTGGTGGAGGACTGAGGAACATTTTAATTTCTATCCTGTGAGATCACAGGACAACATTTCATGTGGATGTCCCTTTCCCCCCACACCTTTTAAAGTCTCTTTGAGGCATTCTAATGACTTTCATTAATAACAGCAATAGAAAAAAGGTTTCTTAACAATTTTTATGTAAGGGAAATAAGATTGTTTGTAATTGAAAAGTAGCCACTTAAGATTATGGCTGTTCATGGTATTTACTCATCCCTTGAGTGTCTCCTACCTGACTAGTTCAGAGAAAAACCCTTCCTTCTTTGGGTCACTACTTAGCACTCATTTTCTTTTCATTATACCAGTATTCCTTGCTCTTGCTGGAACCATCAAATCATCTCATTCTTACCTTGCTGCTTTGGAGTGGCATAAATGTATGCCACTATAGATCAACATTTATTAGATACATCCCAAATCTAGGACAGTTTTTTGCTGGTGATTGAGAGAAGACAGAAGGATCAAACCCCTTGCACATAAATCTTACCATATAGAAGTTGGAATTGTGGTAATTTCAGCTCCACATGCATGTAGTTACAAGTTATAGGAAATGGCTCTATTGAGATATAAATGTCTGGTATGCCTACTTAGAAATTTGAATGCCTTTTCTTATAGAATCATTATACATAATGATTATTTTATTACTTTTTAAATTTCTTTAGGTACATCATGTACTATTTCTGTAAGCTGGTTTAGGAATATATTTTCCATTAATAACATTGTTTTTATGTACCAGACAACTGATTTAGCAAACCATTTAAATTGAGGATTACCTATACTTCTGGTTGCCTTATCTTTTTTCAGTCCTCCTCCCCTCAAAATGTTCTCATCTATTGCCCATTTGGTTTGAAATTTACTGGCCTGGATTGGGACATATACATAATTAAAAGTTTATAATATTGTTCATTATATAATTACTATACATTTCTAATAGCCTATAGATGGCCTCATTTACATTTGTCACAGACTATTATGTGATAACTATATTTTTATGCTTCATACTTTCAACTTTATAGGAAATTATTGTTATTAAACAAATGAAAAAACTTTAGGCCTTTTGATGCCTTGGAATCAAAAAAGTGATAATTGTACTTTCTAGATTTCTAAGGCAGTGGAGAACTTGATAGACACTCCCTTGACTGGATATAGATAGGTAGGAAGAAGGGCTAAGTGGTTTTTCATTTGCCATCAACAAAACCAGTGCTGAAAACGTTAAGCAGAAAAACAATTTATTAAAAAGATATCAGGGGAAAACACAGTAAATACAACTAATAGACACATTTACTAATTGTATATCAAGAGGAACTTGCTTCTGTGTGTTTAGCACTCCTTTTAAATAAATAACAGTGAAAGAGAATATGAGTGAGAGAATACAGATGAGTTGGAGCAAACACATCACTGCCTTTCTTGGTGAACCTTCAGATAAAGAATATATTAAAGTACAAAAGGATATTGGATAGCTCAAAGACTCTTTAAAAGGGCTAGTGAACATGTTTGGGAGGCAGGAATAGGCCAGAAATTCTGTTGCAGAACTGGTCCTGTGAAGATACCACTCGGCAAAGAAACTACAACTTGCACTGTGAATGCCAGCAATGCCAGATACTGGATGTTTCCACCTGATCTGCTGTAGAGATGTGGGATAAGTCAGAGTTAGCCGGAAAAAGGGGGTCAATAAAGCACATATATCCTGTGCTACTTTTGTGAAACTGGAAGATCTTTTTGATTAGGAACAGAGGGAGTAAGGGATATGGGAACGGGGAGGTAGGAGGCCAATTAAAGGCGTTTGAAAAATTCTAGAAAAGAGATGATAAGTAGCTAGACTAGGGTAGTAACAGTGGGAAGTAAGAGATTTAAGTTTAGTGGAAAGAGTTGACAACACCTTTAATTTATTGAATTTGGGGACTTAGAATGGGGGTAATGGAGAAGGTGAAATGAAAGACACCAGGTTTCTGTTTTGGATAATTGGGCAGATGATAATATCATTCATTGAGAGGAAGAACAGATTTGGTAGGAGGATCTCCTGCATGGAGACTATAGTGGTAGCCATAAGAGAGATTGTGCTGAAACAGATCCTAAGTTCTTTTGGTTAGTTATATGTTTAGAAATACTCAGAATAGGAGTTATATAACCAATTTATCCATCTTTTAAGAAAGGAGTTTTAAAATATATTTTTTCCGTGTGGACTAATGTTAGCATGTTTTAAACTTTGGCGTCATTTGGGAATAACAGGTTAAATGTAGTTTTGTGTTTGTCAAACTCCATCTAAGTGTATGTAAAATGTTGAAAGTAGCACATATTTACAGCTCTTTTGCACTGCATTTCAATGTTGAATATTTACCTTTTTTAATTTAACATGATTTTATTTTGTTAATATGCTGATGTTTAAATAAGCAACTCATTTCAGTCACAACTCCAAGTTATTGAGTCTTAGGATTACTAGACTAGTGTTAAATTTTAAATCTTGTAGATTGTGCATTTAATTTCAAAACTATAAACTCAGCCCCAAGATGATTTATTTATTATTAATTTGACATATGAGAATTACTGATTATTGTTCAGTTAAGCGTGAAAGGAATTCAAAATAAGTTAAAATCCCTTAGATGACTGTATTTAGATGTACTTATATTTCTATTTCTTCTAAAATGTATATTTGGACAAAAATCCAGAACTTTGTTTTTAATGCAGATTTAAGGAGGTGGCTACGATTAACAGAAAATATTAATCTATGCTTTCTTTTCTTTTGTTTCAAACAGAAAAGCCTCCTAATAAAAGCAGTATGAGGATAGTAGTGGATTCAGAGTCAAGGAAAAGAACCATTGGTTCTGGGGAGCCTGGAGTTCCTACAAAGAAGACTTGGTTTGATAAGTAAGCTGGCAGGGGAAATTGAGGAATTTTATTATGCAGTGATCTTTAGGATCGTTGCAGTATTATTGTGACAGTATAGTGGTCTCTTTCAAAATAAAATTTATTCTGTAGGCAGTCCCCAACTAAAGTGTATAGTATTTGTTTTCTAAAAATATGTAAGTTAGTAGTCTGGTACTTGGAAGGTACTTTCTTATAGAAATGGTGTGGTGGTTGAGCACATTATTTTTCCTATTTGTACCTCCCCCTACCTTCACAAAAACAACAACAACCCACCCCTTAATTTAGCAATGTTGTTGAATACTAGCTGTTTAAAGGATAGTCATGAGCCTATTCTTAGAGAAGGAAGGAAGGGTTAGGTATGAGAGGAGACTTTACATGTGGGCAGTTCCTGTTAGGAGTTAGAAAGCAGCCTTTGTGGGGGTAGGGGATGCTGTGTGTTTGATGATTCATATGCATGTTTGAGGAAAGACTGGGATCACACTTTTAGAGCTTTAACATATGTTTAATAATGGATAATTTCTAGTTCTGTTTCTGCCTTTAATTCTGTGATTTAGGGCAAGCAATGTAACCTCCCTGGGCCACAGTTTTGACCCCCTTTCTTCAAGTGTCAAACGTATGGCCTACAATTCTGACTTTTTTTTTTTAATTGGAAGGAGGTCGAGACAGTCATTTCTTGCTTTTAATCAATGTTTTGAAGTAGGAAATATCTCAATAAGTTAGCCTTTGCAGAAATGGCAAAGGTTATATAGGCAAATTGACTGAAAGAGGGTGCTAAGAACTTTTCTGCTAAGAATTTTAAGTAGGAGTGGAATAGAAGTGAAAAGGAACAAATGATGAGGAAGAAACCTTCTCATTTGGCTTCCATGAAAGATAATGAACACTACTCATTTGGAAACTTCATTTTTTGAGGGAAAAAAAAATTCCCTTTATCAACTAGCAATTTCAATTTTGAAAAAAAAATTGAACTTAAGTTGCAAAACTTTATTCCTTTGTACTTGATAGGGATCAGGATTTATAAATGAATGTATTAATTAACTTGATTTTTGTTACAGGCCAAATTTTAATAGAACAAACAGCCCAGGCTTCCAGAAAAAGGTTCAGTTTGGAAATGAAAATACCAAACTTGAACTTAGAAAAGTTCCTCCAGAATTAAATAATATCAGCAAACTTAATGAGCATTTTAGTCGATTTGGAACCTTGGTTAACTTACAGGTAAGAGCTTTGAAGTGATTCTGTTGTCTCTGCTTAATTATCTAGAGAGGGAATCTTAATATAGTAAGAAAAATAGTTTTATAAGAAAATATTATGGAAACTTTGGTAATATTCTAAGTTTAGAAAATTGGATATGAAGTGAAACTTTTTATTTTAGGAAAATGTGATTTTGAATAACTATTTACTTTCAAAAGGCAGGAGACTTGATTGATCTTATTATACACTTTTTACCTAATAGAGATTATCATAAAATTACAGCAAAGTTAAATAACCACAGTGGTAAAATCTAATCTTAAAGTAGTTTTCATTTCCTTAGTTTCACATTAGCAGAATGCTTCAGTCAGATTTATTTTTGCTGCCGCTATGGTGGGACACATTTAATAGATACTTTGGGGGCCCAGATACCAGGTAATCCATAATCAGTTTAAACATTTACTTTTTACTCTTCCACTTTTGAACATCTTTTAAGATAAATATCAGTGTAATTTGTATTTGATTTCCCCTAAAATTAGACCTTGGCTTAGCTATATGTTACTTGTGAGGTTATTTAGTATTGAGTTTACATTATGTAATATGTTGAAAGTTCAAATAATGTTGGGCTTCTTCTCCAGTTTGTGCAGCATTCTTTTGAACTAAATTATTTCCCATAATTGGATAAGAATAAATGTTAGAGAGTACAGCTTAAGTTGATACTTGGAAAAATTTGTTTTCTTTCCATTTAAAAAATAATATTATAAAAGTAATAGATGAGGGACTTCTCTGGTGGTGCAGTGGTTAAGAATCCACCTGCCGATGCATAGGACACGGGTTTGATCCCTGGTCCAGGAAGATCCCACATGCCGCGGAGCAACTAAGCCCGTGTGCCACAACTACTGAGCCTGCGCTCTAGAGCCCACGAGCCACAACTACTGAGCCCGCGTGCCTAGAGCACGTGCTCCGCAACAAGAGAAGCCACCGCAATGAGAAGCCTGCGCACTGCAAGGAAGAGTAGCCCTCGCTCGCCGCAGCTAGAGAAAGCCCTCAGGCAGCAACGAAAACCCAACGCAGCCAAATCAGTCAGTCAGTCAATCCCTAAAATGAAAAGAAAGTTCAACAAAAAAGGGTGGGGCAGTAGAGATTTACATAGAATTTAAAGAAAATGTGTTCAGCTCTCTGTCTCTTCCATTCTTCTTCTCATATATACCCATAATATTATTACTTTATTGGTAACAATTTACCATGTGTTATTTTGGATTTTTTGTTTTGTATTTCTGTGAGTATGTATCTACCTATAAATCAGTATGCAAACTTAAAAATATGTACATATTTAAAAGTATGTGGGTCTCGAGTATACATATTACCCTGTAGTTATTTACTGCATCTTGAATATCTCTAAATATTTTTATGGCAATTCGATTTATCTAGCACGTTTAGATCTAGACTTTAAAAAGTTCTTTTCCTTACACAGTTAACTACATTAGTAATATTAAATTTAAAGAAGTTTAAAGCTGAGGGTTAAAACATGGTATCTCACCATTGTTTCAACTTGTATTTCCTCAGTTACTGGTGAGATTGGTATCTTATCTCTGTACAGGTCCTACTGCTGTATCTGTATACTACCTGCATTATTATTTATAAAATACATATATTTGAAAGTTAGTTTAAAAAAACCCTTTAGCTTTATCCTAATATAACTGCCCCCCCCTCTGTTTTACATGAATCAGTATTTAATTCTTAACAACTACTGAGTGGGTATTGTTATCTGGAGCGAGGTTGCTTGATTCAGGGTCTGTGTGCTTAATCCTTATTTTGTATTGCTTTGCATCACCAGTGGTTTATATAACATACTTCGGAAAGTACTGGTATTATTGAAAGAACAGGAAATTGAACACTAAAAAGCCCTGGATCTACTACTTACTCATTGTATGGATCTACAGAATCACGCACTCTTTGAATCTTAGTTTCCTTATGTGTAAAATGTGATTGTTGCTATTGTTTTGTAGATCTTACTCCCCCTGCCCACCTTAAATTTTCTTACGCTCTTGGAAATATTTTTGTGAGGGTTACCAATTTGGAAAATTTTACAGATGGATTTTTCTGTGATTTTCAGTTAGAGATCACTCCTTTCAAAGTAGTTTACTGACTTTTTCTGACTCTGGGGATCTAAGTCATGTCACTCAGTGACATAAGGATTATTTCTCATAGCCTTAATATTGGGGGTAAAAAGTGAAACATTCTAATGCTTGTATTTAACATTTGTGCAGTGAGCATTCTCTACTAAGTGTTATATAGAGGAGGCTCTGATTCCACTCTGAACGGTCCTCAGTTACCATTTCTTCTGGAGTGAAAGTAGGCTACGGTAATAATCTAGATATAAGGAAGTGTAAAGGTAGACTCTTACTTGGAGGACCAATATTTCATTTCTTGGGGAATTTTACTGTATAAAGCAATAGATTCATTCGCAAATTCACTGTGCTTAATATTTTAAATTTTAGGTTGCCTATAATGGTGATCCTGAAGGTGCCCTTATCCAATTTGCAACATATGAAGAAGCAAAGAAAGCAATATCAAGTACAGAAGCAGTGCTAAATAATCGCTTTATTAAGGTTTATTGGCACAGAGAAGGAAGCACCCAGCAGTTACAAACTACTTCTCCAAAAGTAAGAGAGAAATTTGTGTGAAATTAAATGCTTTTCTTGGAACGCTCTTGGCACAGTGTTTTTTTTTGTTTTTGTTTTTTTGCGGTACGCAGGCCTCTCACTGTTGTGGCCTCTCCCGCTGCGGAGCACAGGCTCCAGACGCGCAGGCTCAGCGGCCATGTCTCACGGGCCCAGCCGCTCTGCGGCATGTGGGATCCTCCCGGACCGGGGCATGAACCCGTGTCCCCTGCATCGGCAGGCGGACTCTCAACCACCGCGCCACCAGGGAAGCCCTTGGCACAGTGTTTTTTAAAAGCAACTTCTCTAACCTGTTCTCTCATTTTATTATGACATTAATCCCTAGTTTAGATAATTATAAGATGATATGTGTAAAGCCTATAGAACAGTCCCTGTTACATGGGAGATACTCCAGTACATGGTAGCTGTGTGTATTCTAGAAACTCAGACTGTAGGTTCATATTGGAAATCCTTCCTTCGCTCTCTTTTTCTCTCTTTCAATCAGTGAGCCAATGAATATGTAAAGTTTAATTGTTTGCAGATGTGTACTACAGCAGTTTGTTTTTCTGTTTATCTTTCTTCTGTTAACTAAAAAAAGAGACAAGATAGTGAAGGTCAGATTTTGATTTTTTTCCTCTACTTTGTAAATATTTTATGCATCTGTATACATGCATGAAGGAATTTGGGAGGTGGTTAGGTTTTGATTATAAGCTGCACTTTTAAAACTTTCTCTGCATGGGCAACTTAGTAACAAAATAACAAAGGTTACCTTCCATGCTCATGAACTAATCAACTTGTTTAACATGTTTTTCTTGTTCTGAGGTAATGCAGCCTTTAGTCCAGCAGCCCATTTTGCCTGTTGTGAAGCAGTCAGTCAAAGAGCGGTTGGGTCCGGTACCTTCAAGTACTGTTGAACCAGCAGAAGCCCAGAGTGCCAGTTCAGAACTTCCTCAGGTAAATGAAAAGTCTTACTGTGCCTGTCCTGTAATAGGTTCTCAGTCAATTAGTTTCCCTTGGTGATTTGAATTATAATTAATTGTGTGTCTGTGTATATGTGTATATATATATATATATGTATTATATATACGTTTTATGCAGAAATATGATTGTCTATTCGTATTTGAACACCACTTGTAAAATTTTTTTTTACCATTACCATAACGTTTTCACAGTCTACTTTTCCTATAGTATTTGAATCTTAAATTCTTTCGTATAGCTAATACTTATTTATGAGAATAAATACTTTTTCACTTTGTAGAGGAGACATTTTCCAGCAAAACTGTCTAAAATGTAAAGTTTTAGTACATTAAATCTTATTTTTCCCATCATCTTTTACTTAACTAGAATGTTGTTCCAGAGATAATTATGCAGTAGACTAAACTGAAAGCTTTTGGAAAGGGAAGGCTTAAACCTTGAAGTTACTTATGCAGCTCTCTCAGAACTTTGCATCACTTATTCCTGACTCTCAAATTCTCTTCTCCATATGCCATTCCCTTCCCTCCCTTCCACACTTGAGTGGCACTTTCTTGTTTCTGCACCCTCAGTCTCTTATGTTTCAATATTTGCTGTGTGAAATAGTTAGGATGTCGTATCCTACTTAGCTAATGGATGCCACCTTGTTAAAATAAGTCTTTGTAGATAATTCCTGAAGAGTAAGATATTGAGATTTTACAAAAACATGCAGAATGTAAATTAGTAAATTATTAGGTACTAAAAAAAAACTCCTCCAATCCTGCTATCCCAAATCATCACCAAATACAGTGTATTTGGCTATAAAACAAACGTAATTTAGGAAAGAATGGCATTTGTTTTAAGCTCACAAAGCAGGCATGTATTTTAACTACTCAGATCTAATATTTAGAATGTACAAACTTTCTACTTGTCAACATAGGATTCTAAGAATGTATGGTTCTGTATCACTGGAGGGGACTTTAGCAACCACCTGGTTCAAATCTCTTATTTTACATCATAATTTTCCATGATTGAGTAATACTGTATACTGTTCGTTTTTCCAAACATTTTCTTTCTGTCTCTGTCTTTGCAGAAGGCCCAAGGTTTTGTTATTAACATCAGTATACTTACAGAGTCAGTATATGTTAGTAAAATCAGAATGTTCAAAATCCCTACAGACTTATATATGTTTGGGGAAACACTGAATATGTCCCATTTTAATTTTTTTAGAATGTAACTAAGTTATCTGTGAAGGACAGGTTGGGTTTTGTATCAAAGCCATCTGTTTCAGCAACTGAAAAGGTAAGAAGAATAGCATGATGTGTGTGTCTTGGCTTCATAAATGTTTTCAGGTGGCATCTTAATTTTTTAATTTTTTTCATAGTTCCAAACTCTTGCTTCTTAATTGTATCTTTTATTCCTACCTTTTTGCTTTCCATTTGCTGAAAAAGAAAAATATTTGCCTACCTCTTTTTGCTTTTTGCATCAGCATTTTAATACTTGCTGCTCACTGTATTTCCTTATGCTCCATTCTTTTTGTTTTTATTTACTATTTTTTCTTTAGAGATATCATACATTTTAATTTGAAAACTCTGACAACCTTATAGAGAGGGCCATGAATTAGGAATTTTACCTGAGTTTGAGCTCTGGCTCTTCACTTACTAACTGCATGACTTTGGGCAGTGCTCTTAACCTTTCTGAACCCTTTTCCTCATCAGTAAAATGGTGATGGTAATATTTGTCTTATGGGGTTTTATGATGATTAAATAAAATCAATTATTTAAAGAGTATTTTGTAAATTAGAATGATATAAATAAGTTTTTTATTTATTACAAACAGCTATTGTGTATAGCCTGACAATATAGTTAGTTATTTCTTTTTTTAAATGAGGGGAGCAAATGCTGATTAAATTGAGAACATTTTTGGACCTGTCTTATAGTTCTGTGTAGATGTGTTATTTTTCTCTGTTTAGGTATGTGTGAATGGCCCTGATCTTTAGTCTTTTTTGAGGTATGTCGAATCACAGAATATTAGAATTAGATGATCTTTCTCATTTCTTTATCCTCACCTTAAGGAAGGTAACCCCCAAATAGTTTTATGATTGACCTATACACTATGAGTTACTGAGCTAGGACTGGAATCTGGGTCTTTGATTTCTTTCTAGTCCATGGCTCCTTCCATTATGAAGATTACGTGGGAAATTGACATTATAGTTAATTAGAGCATCCCATGAAATAGCTGACCTGCTCTCTTCACTGGTTCTTCAGTATATTATTTTCCTATTTACTGTGTTAAACTTTGGCAATTCTAGAAATTTGAGTATGAATCTCATTTTGTATATCACATTTTCTTCTTGGGTACCTCAGCATTACTTTAGGCATAAAATGCCTAAAATGATTCATTATTTCCCCTATAAAGTAATTTCTCCTCCTAGCCACCCACCTCTGGAAGTGATGCCACCATTTTCCTTGTTGTGCAGTCTAGAAGCCTTAGAGTCATTCACTTGTGTTTGTAGTCCATTTGTCTCCTTCAGTTCCCTGGCCTCTGGACTGGCATCCCCCTCCTCTAGTTTACACTGCCACCATTCTACTCTCAGACTTTTTTTTTTTTTTTTTTTTTTTTTGCGGTACGTGGGCCCCTCACTGTCGTGGCCTCTACCGCTGCGGAGCACAGGCTCTGGACACGCAGGCTTCGCGGCCATGGCTCACAGGCCCAGCCGCTCCGCGGCATGTGGGATCTTCCCACACCGGGGCACAGAACCCACGTCCCCTGCATCAGCAGGCGGACTCTCAACCACTGCGCCACCAGGGAAGCCCCAGACTTATTTTAATGTTAACTTCGTACAGAAACTTTCATTTCCTCAGCTGAATTTGCTTGATTCATAACTCATCATACCTCAGTTATTGTGGTTCTGTTACCTCTGCTTTAGTTGTTCCTTTCTACCCTAATGAGCCCTTTTCTGTTCATTGTCTCTTGCTATTTCCTGCCTCTTTTTTTTTTTTTTTTTTGATGGTGGTTTTTCTGGAGTAATTTCCTTCTGCCTAACAGATTTCTAGTCATTCTTTTAAAGATTGAAAATCTCTCTAACCTCTACTATGAAACCTCCAGAGTTTTCCATATATGCCCCCCTCCCGAATTTGTGTGGCTTAGTCTATGCCACTAAATTTAGCAGCATCTAAATATTTACTTTGATTATTTTTATCCTCCTTGATAATAAGTAACTAAGGAATAAAATAACAATATAAGGGCTGTTACTTAGTATAGTGCTGAGCAATTCTGGTGAGGTCTACAACCCTGATTATGTGTAGGATCTGTTTATGTCAAGATTTGGATTCTGAAATTGAAGTGTACTAATTATAGCTTTTACAAAACTTTTCTAGCGTGTTTTGCTACTTGTTCTCATTATTGTTTTTTAACGTGTTTTATATAGCTTTAGATGAAAGGTGTCCAAATTTGGAATTGATAGTATAAATTTGCTAATATAGTTAGCATTAAGTATATTTGTGAAAAATCACTAATGGTAGTGGGCTATTTATGAAAAAAAACCTACTCAGTAAATACTGTAAAGAATCTTCTAAGGAAAGCAATTATTTACAAGTATGTAACTTCCTGTCATCTTCAGTGAACGTGTTTACAGAATAGCATTTTGTTTTTGCTTATTCTTGGTTATTTCTGTTCCCCTAGTCCATAGGGGTTTTTACTGCATAATCCTTAGAGCTCAGTGATTCAGAGAAGTCTTAGGAAGAGTAGGAGAATGTTCCCCATCATCAAATGTTATTTCAATTTTTTTTTAAATTGAAGGCTGGGAAAAACTCAAACCTTGCATCCAAACAATACCTTTTGTCATTGTTTTTGCGGTACGCAGGCCTCTCACTGTTGTGGCCTCTCCCGTTGCGGAGCACAGGCTCCGGACGCGCAGGCTTAGCGGCCATGGCTTACGGGCGCAGCCGCTCCGTGGCATGTGGGATCTTCCTGGACTGGGGCGCGAACCCGTGTCCCCTGCATCGGCAGGGGGACTCTCAACCACTGTGCCACCGGGGAAGCCCTTTTGTCATTGTTAAAGCAAACAAGTACACAAATGTAAAATTTTATCCCCTTCCTGTAAATAGCACCCACTAAACTCTCTAGTGATTCTTTGTTATTCTAAGATTGCATGTGAGAGGGCTAAGAAAGAGGAAACTTAAAACCTAATTTTTACTGCTAAATATTAAGATACTGTAATAGCTATTAAATAGGTATTGTTTGAGTAGAGTGATCAGTAAAATGATGTTTGAGTGCCTCAGCTTACTCTAGAGAGATTTATGAAGAATAAAGGTGGCACCTGCATATACCATCCTGGTTAGTTTTGTTTTTTTAAAAAATAAATTTATTTATTTTTGGCTGCATTGGGTCTTTCTTGCTGCACGCGGGCTTTCTCTAGTTGTGGCCAGCGGGGGCTACTCTCATTGTGGTGCACAGGCTTCTCATTGCGGTGGCTTCTCTTGTTGTGGAGCATGGGCTTTAGGCGCACAGGCTTCAGTAGTTGTGGCATGCAAGCTCAATAGTTGTGACTTGCAGGCTCTAGAGCACAGGCTCAGAGTATTGCGGCGCACGGGCTTAGTTGCTCTGCAGCATGTGGGATCTTCCCAGACCAGGGATCGAACCCGTGTCCCCTGCATTGGCAGGCAGATTCTTAACCACTGCACCACCAGGGAAGTCCATCCTGGTTAGTTTTTTAAAAAAGGTTTAGACTGTCCAAATTATCCCCGTAAAGCTCTTCTAAATTCTAAGAAGGTAAACTGACTAATCAGTTGAATATTTAATGTTCTTATATCAGTTTTAGGTATATCATACTTATGGTACAGGATGTTATTGTTCCTTAGCAGGGTTTTTTTTTGGTAATCTAAAAATATATCCTGGTCCCCTTGCATGATGATAAGCTGACATCTGTACCATGGAACTTTTAAAAGGGAAATTGTGTGGCATAATTGAAGGAACATTGCATGTCATATAGAGAATTTGGCTGTTAGGTTTTAGCAGCTGACATTCTGGATGATCCTGGATAAGTCTTACTTTCTCTGTTTCCTTAACGATAAAATACAGTCATTTAAGTAACCCTTTGATTTTTAAAATTTGTATTTGTTGTGTAATTTTGCTATGTTATTATAAAGATTAAGGAAATGTATGATCATTTCTTTTCATAACTGTTATTGACTAATTTTAATTTTAAAAAATGGATTGGCCTCTGTCAGGATTATTCTGTGGATTACTCAGTCAGTATTATTACCAGGATTATTTTTCTTACAGAGAAATATGATTTATATAAAATTATTTGCTATGCTGAATTTTCTGGGAACCGAGCTGTTGTAGCAAAAATTGATTACTGACTTAAACATGTTTTTCTTTGATGTTAAGATATTTCTCTGCAAGATCTTCAATCCCTTTGTCTCTTTTAAGCTAGTTGGTATTCTTGTAAGAAATAAAATCGTTAATTCCTGAAAATATTTGATAAACTTAATTTTAAAGTAAACTCCTGTCGTCCTCACTGGAATTCCCAGTTAAGTTTTGCTACAGAAAACACATCTGTATGCTGCTTTAAGGGAATGTCATAAGTGAACATTGAGATTTATTGAAAGGCTGATTATTTACTTAATATAAAAGTTGACTATATGGTAATTATATATTAATAAGTTTCCTACACATAACTCCTCAGAATACTGTCTTTTTTTTTGTGGTACGTGGGCCTCTCACTGTTGTGGCCTCTCCTGTTGCGGAGCACAGGCTCCGGACGCGCAGGCTCAGTGGCCACGGCTCACGGGCCTAGCCACTCCACGGCATGTGGAATCTTCCCGGACCAGGGCACGAACCTGCGTCCCCTGCATCGGCAGGCGGACTCTCAACCACTGCGCCACCAGGGAAGCCAGAATACTGTCTTTTTATTGCATTTAAGCAAGGCACTTCTGCTTTAGACACCTGTGAGAACTAGCTTATTGGGAGTGTTGCTTTGGGGCATCCTAACTATGTTTCTTTTGTATTTGATTTTAACTTGGGCACTGGTTATTAAAAAATGATACTTGGATGACTTAATTTGTAATAACCTTCTTTTGCAGTAGGTAATTTTTACAAAATACTTCTTTTATTCCGTTTTTATCCGTGAGAAACATCTATTTTTCTTTTTTTTTTTACAAGTACTAATAATAGTCATGGCTTGTAATATTTTATATAGGAAGTAAGATAAGGAGGTGTTAATGGATTATAACCTCTATTTTATTGGAGAATTGGCTTTTATCTTGGGAAGTAAGAGGTATTAGTGATGCATATTTTAACAACAAAGCGTGTGATACTTTTCAGCTCATCTTACGAATTGAAGAGAGCTTTGATACCCGACCTGACAAGTGTACTACAAGAAATGAAAATTACAAGCCAATATCTCATGAACATAAACGCAAAAATCCTAAGTAAAATGTTAGCAAATGTACAGTGATATGAGAAAGATAATACATCCTGACCAGGTAGAGTTTATTCCAGAAATGCAAGGTTGATTTAACATTTGAAAATCATTTATTTCACCATATTAACAAAATAAAGGGTTGGGAGGAGGTATGTGGTAGATGTTGGAGGGAGGGAGAAGGACCCCATGTGATTATCTCAGTAGAAAAGAAATGTGGTAAAATTATTTAGTCACATTAAGCATTCTGCAAACTAGGAATAGAAAAAAACTTCCTTAATTTTGACAAAGTATATTTGCAAAATAACAAACCCCTACAGTTAACATATTCAATGGTGAAATATTGAATACTTTCCCCCTAAGATCAGGAACAGCAAACGATGTCCACTCTTGTCACTTTTTTCCAGTAGTATAGGGCCTAACCACTACAATAAGGAAATAAAATAAAATAAATGGCATAAACATTGGAAAGGGAGAAACAGAACTGTGTTTACTCACAGATGATATATGATTGTATATGTAGAAAATCCAAAAGAATTCACAGGCGATTGGAATTAATAAGTGAATACAGTAAGGTCACTGGAAATAAGGTCAATATGTAAAAATACAGCACATGCAGAAACCATTTTGGAAAACAGAGGTGTGGTTGTTTAGAAAGACCACTATGTTTTTATTATATTCTTAGAATCGTAGCATCATCTTTTCTTTTGGGTTCATTACATTCTTCTCTTTTGTGACAACTCTATCCTCATCTTTCGAAAAATACAGATATTTCTTGTTATTCAAACTCTTACTGTCTAAACTCTGGAACCTAATAGATTCAGATAGTGAGCAATATTTGTAATCATATAGTTCACTGTTTCTAAGACATTTTATTTTCACATTTTTACACCTCTGAAATTGGGCTACATCTTATAGTTGTTGGTATTTATGATTATAATTGGCAGCCTTTTCCTTTAGTAGGGTTATATTAAATGACAGTGTGTCTCCTAGGCAGTGATATCTTAAGCTCAGTGAAATATATTAGCTGATGTTCTGTTTTTACAGAAGGAAGTTCCTGGAAAAAACAAGGAAGTAAGATGCTTGTAGCAATAAAGGAGTCTTCTTACTGTTATCATATACTTTTTTTTTTTTTTTTTTTTTGCGGTATGTGGGCCTCTCACCGCCGTGGCCCTTCCCATTGCGGAGCACAGGCTCCGGACGCGCAGGCCCAGCGGCCATGGCTCACGGGCCTAGCCACCCCGCGGCACGTGGGATCTTCCTGGACCGGGGCACGAACCCGTGTCCCCTGCATCGGCAGGCGGACTCTCAACCACTGCGCCACCAGGGAAGCCCTATCATATACTTTTATTCACCTTGCAACAGCAATCCTTAGTGTGATATCTGGTGTTAATAACAGTACTTGGAAAGGGAGTGTTCCCTACTCACTGAAATTGGAGAAATGCTGAATTAAACAAATTATATAGGTTTCTTTACTTCTGGCTTTCTCACAGCTCTTACGATAATATACATTTTGAAACTAGAAAGTAGGGTTATGATATTGTTTCCAACTTTATTTGAGTATAGAAATCCTGTTTTGGTCACAACTGTTCAACTTGTTATGGAACCATCATGACGAAAACAGTTTATAAACACTCAGTCACTTTCTTATGCAGATTATCTTACGTTTCTCCCTTTATAAAGTTATTATCTCACCCTATATAATCATACAGTTTGACATTGTATGGTGTGGTAAGGTAGCATGGAATAACTTTTCCTCTAGAGTTACAGAGAATGTGACAAGTTAGACTATGAACTAAATCTGTGTCTACTTTATATTTTACTGAATGCAACCATTTCATACTTGTTAGTGATATCTTAAGTATTTTCATTATTGAAGAAAATTATCAAAGTTTGATACACATCAACTGTTGTAAAGAACCTTTATTTTTAAACGTCAGCTGTGCTATATGGAACTAGTGTAATTACAGTATTCTAGGTTTTTATTTCATTTAGAGGCTAAGACATTCTTGGATACTTAGAATAGTGATGAGTTGCCTAAGCTTTGTGATGTTCCCTAATCTAATTTCATGATAAAAGATTAGAAAGTATTGTCCAGATTGCTACTTCTCTGATATACCCAGTTATTTACATTTTAGTACTGAGAAAGTAGGGCTCTTTTTCTCATTGATACTCTTCTATTTATGTAGTTCTTCTAACCTCTTTTAGGTCATGAACTCCTTTAAGACTTTGGAAACTATGTTTTTTCCTCTGGGAAGTTACACTCTTCACACACATGGTTTCATGTTTAGATTTTATAGCATTCATAGCTCTCTTTGAAGGGATCTCTAAACTCCTTTCCAAGAACCAGTAACCAACCACTCTTTGGAACCTACAACTTTCTGCTTTCGGAGGATAAAAAAGGCAGCCTATACACTTTAATTTTCTTAAATTGACCTTTGTGTGGAAAATATTATCCACTCTGATCTACCATCATTTCATTTTAACTTGGTGCAAAAGTGTTTATTGAGTATTTGCTGTGTGCCCCGGTGCTGTTCTAGGCCCTGAAGGTAAAGCAGTGAACCAAGCAAAAAAATCCCTACCCTCATGGAATGAATTTTTGGGTTTGTGAGGACATTAGGCACCATCAGGTTGAACTTCTTATTTAATGAGCAAACTGAGGCCCAAGAAGGTACCTGAATTTACCCATTGTCTCATAATTAGTTGGTAGTAAGGTTTAGGTACTAGAAGAAGCACAAAGAGGAGAAAGACATGTTATTTTTGTTTCAGGGCTCTTACAGTGAAGATAGGGAGAGAGATATAAAATAAATTAATATGTCATCAGGTCATTTTTACTAAATATTTTAATAGGAATAATATTTCATCAAAGGACCTAGGTAGAAGAAATAAATGATTAGAGCTTTGTGGAGGTCTGGAGTGGTTGTGCTGAACCTGAGCTGAGTTTAAGGGAATAAGGTCACTTAAAGTAGGAGCAGTGCTAGCAAAGGAATGGAGATAGAAAGCAATAAGGTTAATTTCAGAAATGTAAATTACAAATGATAATTTTAAATTGTTTGCAGGACAGTGTCTGATTTCCTCCTGTGCTGTGTTCTTGTGTACAGTTTTTGCTTTAGTCACTAGGAATACTAGTAATGTATTCAACAACTAATATTTTCTCAGTGGTACAGTAATGGCAGTGTTTTTTATTGATTTGAAGTTTCTGTATGTTTGCTTTTTGCTTTTCTTCTAAAGGTATATGGTGTTAATTAAAATTTTTTTTACTTTCTAGTTTATCCCTCACTCATACCCTTTCTTTCAAATCACTGTGACTTAGTTATTACAAATATATAATACTTTTAGTTCAGTGTGGTAGATTTTGACAGGAGTGCTTTAGAGTTTTGAAGGAAATAGTACTCAGGAAATCATGAATGCTTGATACATTTTTTGAGAAGTTGAATTTGTATTGGTAGGTGTTGTCTACATCTACTGGCCTAACAAAAACGGTGTATAATCCAGCTGCTTTGAAGGCTGCACAAAAAACCTTACTTGTTTCCACCTCTGCAGTTGATAATAATGAAGCACAGAAAAAAAAACAGGTAAGTATAGTAGTGTACAGAATTTGCAGGTCGGGAAGCTTTTCTGCATGTATGTGTTTTTTCAGTGCTTATCATAAAATAGAGCTAAAAGAAAGGTATATGTTGGCTGCCACTGAACTTTTATTTTCCCTAGTATATTAGTAAATATTAATTTTCATCTTGGAATGAAAGGCTCTCCTGATTGATTTTTGAAACTTGTGTACTTATTTAAGCTTTACATAGGAAAACTTTGCATTTCATTTTTGTTGCCAAGCTTCTTCAATTACAACCAGTTCTGTCTTCTTGGGTAATTTCATTTATTGGAAAGGTACATGGTAAATATTCTAATAATATTTTTGATCCCTTCTCTAGGAGGCACTGAAACTTCAGCAGGATGTAAGGAAAAGAAAACAAGAAATTTTAGAAAAGCACATTGAAACACAGAAGGTAAAATATTAAAGTTAGATTTGGCAAAATGTATTTATAAGTGTCATAATTTTTAGTGAATTTAATCTTACACTCTATAGATAGTCCTGAGAAACATATTTACTGTAATTGATAATGGTAAAACTGAAATATTTATCAATAGTAATGTATATATTAACTGATAAAATGTTGGTGATGAAGTGTATTACATTGTGTAATATACATTGCACAGTGGACTGGGAAATGGATTAGTTTAAATGGAGCTATGACTATCAACTTGAAATGAAAATAAGGAATATTTATCCAGGTATGTTGCTGCACAGTAGTTCAATAGATAGTAAATGGAACCTTTTTCTCATTGTTGACATATGTACCTTTCTTTAATTGGCTTGTGATCCTCTAGTCCTATGTTGTCTGGTACAGCAGCTAAGAGCCACATCTGACTATCAGGTACTTGAAATGTGTCTAATCCAAATTGAGATGTGCTGTAAGTGTAAAATACATACCAGATTTCAAGCACGTAGTATGAAGAAAAATGGTAAAACATCCCAGTAGTTTTTGTTGAAATGTTACTTTTGATAAAATGAGTTAAATAGAATATGTATTTAATTAACTTTAATGTATCTCTTTTATCTTTGTAAGGTGGCTGCTAGAAAATTAAAAATTATGTGGCTTGCAGTATTTCTTTTGTACAGTGTTGCTCTAGTTATGGCATTTAATTAGTGTCAGTTCTTGATTATGTCTGGTAATAAAAGTTATGACACTTGAAAATATTGAAAATACACAAACTTTTTACCTTTTGGTTTAAAATGTATGTCTTTTCTAATTTAAATTTGTATGTACTTGATAAAGAGACATCACAATGCTTTACACCCAAAACTGAAACCATCTTGACTCAGAGAACCTATAATACTTTGTGATGTCTTCTCCATATTACCATGTTTATCTTCTTACTTCCTATCTATGTTGGGCATATTGTTCTTAGCCTAGCCAGTTACTGTTCCCTCTGACAAAGAAAGTAGGTAACTAAATATGCCATTTTTCTAATATCTCATATGGAGGGAAACCGTAAAACTTTTCCTCTGATTCTTTCTGGGTTACGGACTATGTTTGGAGTGGGAATACTTAGGATCAGTAATATCAGCAAGTGGATTAGAAAGTAAGATTGTTGCTATTTCAAAATGACAACTTTTCAGGGATTGAATTAAATTTCTTGTGGTTGTATGCTTTGAACTTATGTTCTAAGAGACTTAAGTAGTAATATAGTTCTTCACAACGTAAACCAAGATTAAGACTTCAGATAGTTAGCATCACCAATCTGCTCTTCTTCTATCTCAGTGATTGTAAGCCTTGTCATGAATACATAAACTAAAAGTAGCAGTTATTTATATTTACTTTGCCATGTTTGCTTTTTAAATAATAGTAGGAATGTATCATATATTTGTTTTTAAAAATTTGCCAGATGTTAATTTCGAAACTGGAGAAAAACAAAGCAATGAAGTCTGAAGATAAAGCAGAAATAATGAAAACTTTAGAGATTTTGACAAAAAATATTACCAAGTTGAAAGATGAGGTCAAAGCTGCTTCTCCTGGACGCTGTCTTCCAAAAAGTATAAAAACCAAGACTCAGGTATTTCAATTTGTATTGTTATTCATATTACTACTTGTTAAAAGAACATTAAAACACTACATTATTTAAGATTCAGTTTTCCTTTAGCTAATATTCTTTGCTCAAAATTTGATCATTATATACTACCATTCTTCTCCTTCTCTAGTAATTAATAAGTAAATAAACACAAACAAGCAAACTCTACTCATCTTTTGAACCCTGCACATTGTAGTTAGAAAGTCAATTTTAGTTAGAAAGTCAGTAATTAGACAAATAGTTATGGATAATCTTAAAAAGGTAGCTAGAGGACAAAACAATATAGGTACTGGAATGCTTGACTGAGGAGTTTGAGATTTATTTTGTAAGTAATTGGTGGTATAAAATATTAATGAACAGAGAAGTACCAATCTGATGTCACTGTACAGAATGAATGATATTTTCTTTTAATAAATTTATTTATTTATTTTTATTTTTTGGCTGCATTGGGTCTTCATTGCTGCACACGGGCTTTCTCTAGTTGCGGCGAGCGGGAGATACTCTTCGTTGTGGTGCGCGGGCTTCTCGTTGCAGTGGCTTCTCTTGTTGCAGAGCACGGGCTCTAGGTGCACAGGCTTCAGTAGTTGTGGCACACGGGCTCAGTAGTTGTGGCTCGCGGGCTCTAGAGCACAGGCTCAGTAGTTGTGGCACATGGGCTTCATTGCTATGCGGCATGTGGGATCTTCCCGGACCATGTCCCGAACCCATGTCCCCTGCATTGGCAGGCAGATTCTTTAACCACTGTGCCACCAGTGAAGTCTCCAGAATGAACGATTGAAAGGGAGAAAATTCAGGTAGGTTAACTGATTAGATACAAAAAAGTGAGCAAGTTAATTTCAGATGACAATAAGTGATTTAAAAAAAACCCGTGGAGTTATACAATACTTATACTTAGTGTGTGTGTATGTGTGTATTTGTTGTGTGTGTATGTATATATGTGTGTGTGTATATATATGTATATATATAAAATTATGAGTTTATATTGATATTTCTCATTCTAATCTAATACCACAGCGTTCTTCTTTTCTTTCTCTTATGCCCTATCTCCCTGTTCCCATGATGACAACTTGGTTCCCACTAACATCAATACAGTATGCGTTTGCACAGTCCTGTAATCCATTCGAATAGTTCCAGAATTGCTAAAACAATACCACTTCCAACAACTAACTAAATATAAAATTAAGAATTTGTTTGCATTCTTTACAACCTCATAATATACTCCACTAAGAGTATAGAGTCAGACCCGTGGTGTAGGATCATGTGTTTTTCCGTTCGTGTGGTTATGTTATTAATTTGATAAAGTTAGGTTTATTTCTGTCTGTATTCAGTTTTGGATCGCTCTCCCTGTCATTCTTGCTGATTTAATTTTATTTTTTGAATAAGTAAAACATTAACATGATTCAAAAGTTATACTATATAAAAAGGTTTATATAAACAACCATTCCCCTTTGAGCCCTGACACTCTGTTCCCCACTCTTCCCTCCCTCTTGGTGTGTGTGTATGTATTCTTTCTTACATAAAAGCGTACTATATATTCCTCATTAACACCTTGGTGTTTTGCTTTTCTTTTCAGTTATTTCCTGAAAATTACTCCATATCAGTCCGTAGAAATCTCACTCTGGCTTCTGTCTGGAAAATGAATTATAGGGAAATCAGTGGAAGTAGGAACAAGTTAGAAAGCTGTTGCAGTAGTGTAGACCAGAGGTGACTGGTGGCTTGAACTAGGATGGTAGGACTGGAGATAGAGAAGAAATGTACGGATTAAATGAGAATGTGTAAAAATTTCTTTGTAAGAAGTTTGGTATAAATGCAGGATATTGATTGTCATCACCTAAAATATTTATTACTATTTTCTAGATGCAGAAAGAATTACTTGACACAGAACTGGATTTATATAAGAAGATGCAAGCTGGAGAAGAAGTCACTGAACTTAGGAGAAAGTATACCGAATTACAGCTGGAGGTATGTTTCATGATAGCCACACAGTACGCTAAAGAGGAGTAGTTACAGTCTTGATGGTTTATTTGAAAATACATTCCTCTCATTCTGGTCAGCAGTCGTTGGCATGTTGGGAGTTGATGTGGAAAAGAGGGAAGAGGTTAGCAAATCTTTCAGAGCTAATAGAAAATCTCTTAGTATTTAATGAGGGGTGATAACCATTCTACTTTTATACACAAGTCCCTCTACTTCTAGTGAATTTTGTTCCTTTTCTATTTTCGGTTTGTTTTTCTTCTTAGGACCAAAATCTATTAAAGGCTTTTCATTTATTCTTAGGGAGATATTCTGTGCATGTATAGGCATGTTACGTTGAGTTCCTATAAGGATCAGACTTTTAGTGGTAGAATTATATTGAAGAACATGCTTACTTAAGTTTTGCCTATAGATGGTGCTGTGGATGTTAAAGAGAAAAAAAACTAACTTCTTATAATTTAGTTATATGATTATATAAGAAAAATCTAGTAAAATTGATCTCTATACATGAGAATTTTTAACATTTAGCAAAAAGATGTTTAAGAATCAGAATTACATTTTGAAGTACAGGGACATTTATGTCATTAGTGTAGTTGGTACTTGCCTATATTTATCGTTGCCACAATTTAATTTTTTGTATTTTAGCTTATTCCTTTTGCTTAATCTGAAAATAATGCTTTTTTTCCAAATTCGTTAGCAACTTGATTTTCTTTTTCCAACATAGTAGAAATCTGTATTGAGTACTGGTATCCAGCTATTAAAGACTTTAACATTTAGCAGCCATTGTTCTTGTCTTAAGGCTCTTGTCTTGTCTGTCATAGGAAGCCATAGGATGGTATATTAAACCTGCATATATTTTGCGTTCTCTGGAAAACTGATATGGTTGTCTGTGTGTCCTGCCTAAGATAACAAGTTTTGGAAAAGATAGGTTCCTTTTATGTTAATATAGAAATTGTGTTTTCACCATTCTGGAGATTTCGTGCCTGTGTTCATGCGACTTTAAAAAAATACATTATCATTTTTAAAATTTTGGCCCATAATTTTAGCAAATAAATAATAGTATTACTAATATCCTTTATATTATTGGTCCATGTTTTCATTCTTATCATGATATAGCTAAACACTGAATGACATCTTCTGTTTTTCTTTTATGATGGCCAAACTTTAGTTTGCAATTAATATTAGTATATGCAGTAATGCAGTGTTTGCCAGAGTGTGTTCATTCACCACATCAATTCCATATTTTGTTAATAGGTATTAGTGAAAAAAGCTTTTGAGGCCAAATAAGTTTGGAAGAGGTTATAGTAAACGTGTGTTTTTTTTTTTCCCCACATTCTATTTTTTATTTTTTTTAACATCTTTATTGGAGTATAATTGCTTTACAGTGGTGTGTTAGTTTCTGCTGTATAACGAAGTGAATCAGCTATACGTATACATACATCCCCATATCTCCTCCCTCTTGCATCTCCCTCCTACCCTCCCTATCCCACCCCTCTAGGTGGACACAAAGCACCGAGCTGATCTCCCTGTGCTATGCAGCTGCTTCCCACTAGCTATCTATTTTACATTTGGCAGTGTATGTATAAACATGTGTTTTGTATATGGTTTTCTAGAGGCTTGTAATCTGTGAATCTCCAGAAACACATGTTTAAATACTCAGTATTGCTCAAACTTACTTGTCCAGGGACCCCTTTTTTAAGGAGCATTTTGAAGTTCCTAAGAGTATACTTTTGTATATGCTGTGCTGTTATTGACATTAATCCTTGACCTTTGAAGTTTGTTATTTGGATTTTAGATGATTGCTTTAGCTAATGTTAAAATTAACTGTCTTGAGATGAATAAACTAAAATATTTATACTTGCAGAGATTTTGGCAGTGGTGCCTGCTTGACATTTTCACTTGGATGTCTCACATCCTCAGGCTCAACATGTTCAAAATTGTGCTTATTTTGTCCCTAAACTCATCTACACAATTACCCAAACCAGAAATCTGGGAGTCATCATTGATTTCTCCCTTTCCTTCAGTATTCATACACATTTAATTACCAAGTTTTATACATATTACTCCCCAGTGTATCTTTTTTTCCTTAGTTAATCAATTAATTAATTTTTGGCTGCGTTGGGTCTTCGTTGCTATGCGCGGGCTTTCTCTAATTGCGGTGACCAGGGGCTACTCTTCATTGCAGTGTGCGGGCTTCTCATTTCAGTGGCTTCTCTTGTTGCAGAGCACGGGCTCTTGTTGCAGAGCACAGGCTCTAGGCACGCGGGCTTCAGTAGTTGTGGCTCGTAGGCTGATTAGTTGTGCCTCACAGGCTCTAGAGCACAGGCTCAGTAGCTGTGGTACACGGGCTTAGTTGCTCCGCGGCATGTGGATTCTTCCCAGACCAGGGCTTGAACCCATGTCCCCTGCACTGGCAGGTGGATTCTTAACCACTGCGCCACCAGGGAAGCCTCCTCAGTATGTCTTAAAAGTGTTTATTTTACTTCTCTCTATCTCCATGGCCACCATTGTAGACTAAGCTTCTATCTTCAGTTGTTGGCACTATTGTAGTAGCCTGACTGGTTTCCCAGCTTGTTCTCTTTTCCTTTTACCAGAATAATATTTTAAACACTGATTTGATTACATCACCCTACATCTGAACTTTAGATGTTTTAATTGATTTTCATGGCTCTTGGGATAAAATCAAAATCTTTAACGTGGTTCTTAAAGTTGTTCATTATCTGGCTCTGCCTGTCTCTCTAGCCTCATCTCTTCATCACATGTGGTCCAGCTGTACTGGATTTTATTCCTTCTTAGAAGTACCAAGTTCCTTTCAGCCTTGGTTCCTTTGTTCATGCTCTAATCCCCACCCCTCACCCTTGCCTTGCTTGTTCTTTGTATCTTCTTTGATGCATTGAACAAATAATTAAGTTTCTACAATCTGCTAGCTGCTATTTTAGGTGCTGGGGATAAAGTAGAGAGTAAAACAAGGAAAAATATTCCTCATGGAACTTTTATTCTAGTAGTTTATTCATTGCAGATCTTTAATATTCTATTCAAATCTTTAAGGAGAGCATTTCCTCATTTTTTGAATCACTTCTCATTAATATAATCAAATAACTAGATTGCTTAATGTCTCTACCCTTCTAGGATTTGAGCTTCATGAGGGTAAAGACTAGACCACAGGAAGTGCTCATTAAATATTTGTGGAATGAAGGAATGGTGTGCTATTCATATAGAGAGATAAAGTGGAATGTGTTACTGTGCTACTTTGGTTGTATGATGGTGTTAGTGTAAATGATCAAAATGATGAATTTGAAATAACTGTACATATTGAAGTCAACGGGCAAACAAATGGAAACACTGTATTTGAAAGCCATAACTAGAAAAAATACACTTATATATATAGGTATCTTGTATGTCTACATTATGCTAACTTCTTTTTTTTTAAATAGATTTATTTATTTGTTTATTTTTGGCTGCGTTGGGTCTTTGTTGCTGCGCCCGGGCTTTCTCTAGTTGCGGCGAGCAGGGGCTACTCTTTGTTGTGGTGCACGGGCTTCTCATTGCGGTGGCTTCTCTTGTTGTGGAGCACAGGCTGTAGGCACGTGGGCTTCAGTAGTTTTGGCACACGGGCTCAGTAGTTGTTGCTCGCGGGCTCTAGAGCGCAGGCTCACTAGTTGTGGTGCACGGGCTTAGTTGCTCCGTGGCATGTAGGATCTTCCCGGACCAGGGCTCGCACCTGTGTCCCCTGCATTAGCAGGAGGTTTCTTAACCACTGCACCACCAGGGAAGTCCCTATACTAACTTTTGAAGTAACATTCAGCTCTGGGCCTTATTTGGAACTCAAGAATTGCTGGTCTTTTTGTGATATAGTTTGATGTCTTAGTAGATAAGGCACATTTATTAATTTCAAAACATTGCTTAAATTAATGTTACTTTGTTTTCTAAATTCATTAGCTGTCTAAATTTTTTTTCACTTTAGAAACTAAAACCCTAACTTAAATTATGAAATCCTTTTGTAGGGCATTATTTGAATATGTAAATATGTATCAAATTGTATAACTCATGTCAGATTGTATGACTCATCTGACTGAGTATAACACTTGGCTCGTGTTAGTAATTGTGATGTTTAACCTATTTGTCTAATCTCTTCTAGGCTGCGAAACGGGGGATTCTCTCATCTGGTCGTGGTAGAGGAATTCATTCAAGAGGTCGAGGGGCAGCTCACGGCCGAGGCAGGGGTCGAGGTCGAGGTCGAGGTGTGCCTGGTCATGCTGTGGTGGATCACCGTCCCAGGGCATTGGAGATTTCTGCATTTACAGAGAGTGATAGAGAAGATCTTCTTCCTCATTTTGCGGTACTTTCTTACTGTCCAACAAAACAAATACTGATAATCATTGTTGGGGATAATGGATATTAAAGGGAAAGTATGAAAATGAAATGAATAAGCCCATTAATCTCACCAAAGGTTTTGATTAATCTATAATAATCCTTTGTTAATTACTTAAAAAACAAGCTCTAGTGGTTTTTTGTTTAATCATTGTCTGGAAGAAATGTTACTATTCTTACACTTAGTAGGCCTTCAGCTTATGAAAGGAATGATTTAGACCTTATTGTTTCAGAGAGGGAAGTCCTATCGTTTAGTTTCATTTGATATTTACTTTTAGGAAAAATTTAGCATATTGCATGGGCCATCCAGATTTTTAAAAATTAAGATGGAATTTTATTTGTTAATACTGTATTCTTGACCTAGCCAGCCTAGAAATGACACAAGACACAATTCTGGAATACGATCTTGACATTGCCTTATTTGGTGCCAGGGTATAATTAAAGGGAGTCAGTCTAATTGCAATGGACTTCCTTCTATGAGGAAGGAGAATAAGATTCTAGTCCCTGCTAATCCATTATTTTACTTGGATTTCCTGGGATCTGTTGGGTTCATGTGCAGAATGGAGATCATATCTGCCTAAAGCCCTTTCAACTTAAATGTTATGATTCTTAGTGGTATCCCAAAGGTTAGTTACTAACCATTGGTCTTGCCTGCAGCATTAGAGTAATTGCTCTGGAGATAAAAAGTAAATAACCAGTTCTTTACCCTCAAGGATTTTACATATAATGGTTTAACACAAACCAGTTAAACTACAAATAATTTAAAATCAAGTTAAATTTATTAAAAACTATAAATACTTCAGTAACTTAGAGAAGTATTTTTCACACAGACATATGATGGTGAAAGAACAGTAGAGGAAAGTTTCAAGAGGTAGTAAAGCTGGAGCTTGGGTCTTGAGGGATAGGTAAGCTTATAGATAGGTACACAAATAATTTAACGTTTTGAATATTCAGATTTAAATATTTGACAGTTATATTCCAGACTGTTAACTGCAGTTACAAATGTAAAACTGTACTTTTTCAGGACATAGAGAGGTATTGAAAGAAATAGTATATGTTTAAGAAATAACTAAAATGATTAATATTTAAGGATGGTGAGTCTGGAAAGTCTTCTGCTTTATGGCTTCAAAGGGAGAAAATAAGGAATCAGCTTTCTAGCTTGGAAATAACTGTAGCTCGATTCTTCCCTACTACACACCCTGTTTCTGCACCTTCCCAAGGGGAAGAAGATCCAGATAACTTAGGTGTACTACATATCGTTATACAGCTAATCAGGAAATTATCAAAGGATATGCTCAAATAATCCAGACAAACAAGGTGAGTTTAGGAATGTGTTTTGATGAGACTGAAATGGTTTTGGTTTTAGAAACAGTCAGAGCCTCTAAATGGATATTCTTGGATGTATTTGGAGATTCGAACTCTTCTCAAAGTTAGTAGTGGTAATGCACATTTAAAAAATTGCCAGTCTTTAAATAAGATAGCTTCTCTATCTCAACCCGTGATTTGAACATATGACAGGTATCAGAGAAAAAAAATCTACATTACTAAAGGATCATTGACGGTTACAAATTGTGATTAACAAAATGCTTTCTTTAATTTATCCATTGGAACCAGTAGCAGTAATAAACATTACAGCTAAAACTTACAGAGCACTTATTTTGTGGCAGGTATTTTTCTGAATGCTTTTTATATAACTCACCATATTATGAGTTATTTTGACAACTCTATGAGGTAGGTACCTTTATTCTTATTTTAGAGATCGGGAAAATGAAGCATGAAGAGATTAAGTAACTTGTTCAAGTTTACACAGCTAGTACTAACAGAGCTGGGATCTGACTGATTCTGTGGTCGTTTTCTTTACTATGCCCTACAGAATTTTTCTGTGTGGAGTGTGTGTATTTAATGAGATTGTGGTTATAATTTTATTTGGGGGTAAGAAATAAGGAGGTATTAGTAATGATATATAAAGGACTAAAGTTTTATGTGATAAAGGTGCTGTTTTCTGCTGTTTGCAGAAAAATCTTCCTACACAGGGAAAAATAAAATCCAGCACACCCAAAACAAGCATAATTTAATATGTTTAGCTTTTAAATGTCCTAAAAGAGTGTGGTCTAGAGGAGGGTAAAGTAAGAGTAAAAGCAGGGTCAATTAAAGTTTTGAATCGAAAACTTTTGAATGAAAAACTGGACTCTCATCTTGGTAATTAACTTAGTTACTTTGGAAAAATTACTTAAATTCTCTGAACCTCCCCCCCCATCTTTAAATTGGGAATGATACAAAAAACTCACACAATATTCTGAGGATTAAATATTCTGCTTTAGAAAGAATTTAACATACTCTGGAATTGGAATAATGAGTATAGAAGGAATGGCAATAAGGAAACTCAATCTTTCACCATTGTTTCCCTATTTAAAGAATAGTTCAATCAAGTGTAAGTTACCCTGGTTCTAGAAAGTATAGAATTGTAAATAATATTGGAAAATAGGAACACCCTTTATCATACAATATTACGTCCTAAAATGAATTATTCATAATTTCTTTCTGCTAATCACCCTGAATTGTTATGCATTCTGGGTTATATTTATTGGTGTCTTAATATTTTAAAAACCATTAGGATTTTGGATGTTTCAAAATATTTATTTGGAGGAAATACTTTTTTTTAATTTAAAGCAATATGGTGAAATTGAAGATTGTCAGATTGATGACTCTTCACTTCATGCAGTAATTACATTCAAGACACGAGCAGAAGCTGAAGCAGTAAGTATTATAAATATTCTAATTTATTAAAATTCAGATTTAAATGTTCTATAAATATTGCCTCTAAGTTTTAATATAAATGAATTTTTTTTGACTTACTAAAGAACTACACTGTGACAGTAGATAGACCATAGGAAGTGGAATTCATGGCTACAAAGAATGTCCTAAAGCAGTTAGGCAGTTTTATATATAACATGAATATTTAGAATATATAGTTAATCACCAAGTTGAATGTCAAGTTGTACTCTCTTGAGACATCAGGAATTCTTCCATTCTCTTTCACAGGAGATAGGGCCACTCCACTTTCCATTATCCCTTTCTCAGCTGGCCCAGAACAAGTCTGCTTTGGCAGAATGAGTGGTGAGGGGTAAGATACAAGCGGAGATAGAATCCTGATGGCTGCTCTTCTTAACCATCCCTCATCTGCTACTTCCTAGTCCCAGTTGGCTGAACCCTACAGTGTCCGTAGCTCAGCATACCCACAACTAGGCCTCTACAACTTTTTGCCCAAGACAGGAATATATAGCGCTAGCTTTTAGGGTCCTTTTAGTATAGTTGTCTTAAAATGTGTATCTTGAATTATCTTTCTAAAGAATGACCAGAAGTATATGCAGCCTTGTCTTTCTTCTGGGTTTAAAAGATTTAAAAAAGGAAAATGAGTGCGAGGTGTAACGGGTTCATCGGAACATTTTTAGCCCTATGTATTCTTTGTTCAAGGTTGTAGAGAAATAGATGTACCATTTTGACCTTGGAAAAACGCGTTAAGCGTTCCAAACAGTTAACCTAATGTGAATGAAAGAGTAGGATGGTTTTCAGAAGTTTTAAGATGATTGTGGTCTAAATAAGTTTTGAAAATCTTCTAAATTGATTTATTCTCTTTGTAGTGAATACTCCCTGCTGGTACATTGCTGGGAACTTACCTGGTAGGAGTTGCTCTTGGCACATTGCAGCCTATAAAAAAGACTGTTGGTCTGATAAGTCTCAGAAAAGTGTTTAACTGGGCCCTAGAATAACATAGTTTCAGGGTTAGGCGGGTGGGTAGTGGATAGTTTTATAGAATAGGAGTTCCTCATCCTAGAGTTTTATTAAGTTTTAAGAAATCTTCTATTTAAAGGTCTTTTGTGAAAATAAAAGGTAATTTATAATTGATGAGAGTTTAAAACTTTCTTATAAGCTTATATGTATATGTGTTATATTGAAAAAGTAGATTTTTGATCAAGTTTTCTCTGAGAGGTATTATTGAATATAAGTTAAGAATGAGCCTCCTTTAAATGACAGCTTCAGTGACAGTTTTCAGTGTAATATTGGATACGTTGCTTGAGTACCATCTTTTTATGTTCTATTTACTTTCTAGGAAGTAGTCTTATTATAAAACAATGGTAATTGTTATGTTCAAATGGTTACAGTATTACCAAGTTTGTGAATTTAGTAACTACTTTAAAAATATATATTACTACTTGTCCCTGTTTACTTATGTGGCTGAGAAAAAAAAAACAAAAACGCTCCTGCCTCTTAAATAATTTTTGGATGTTTTGCTTTTGGTAAGTAGGACCTGTTGACATATATCTTCTTGGGTTTTGCTTTTTTCTATCTCAGATATAAATTCTAATATATATTTTTATACTATGTATATATCTTCCAAATGAATAGCAGTTATTTCAAAGACCTGGGATTAATGTATAAAGAAAGATTTTAACAGTGAATTATATGAAGGTTGAATAAGTGGCAGAATAACTTAGCTTAAGTTAGATCTGATGAGAGTTAGCTTTTCAGGGTAAATACCATTTTAGTTGGATTTACGTAACAGACTAAAAGGAACAACTACCATTGCTATGATAAACATTTGGAATTAGGTTATAGAAGTTGTTAAACATTTCCTTAAGCCAAAAAAATTCTTAAAATTTTGTAACATTCTATTTTAGAAGAGGATAGAAAATTAAGTTGAAGCTAATCTTATACAAGCAGAATATAGGCTAAAATAGTGTTTTTCAAACTTCTGGATTTTAGGGAACAGTGAGGTTTAGGAATTTAAAAACTAGTGTGTTTGACATTAGGTTTCCAGTGTTTAATTTTGTCAAGGAAGAATGCTTAAAAAGTACAAAAAAAATTGTACCATCATTATATAAAATAAAGAAAAATTTAATACCAAATGTAGGTGTATATAAACTCAAGGTAAAGGATAGTCCTTCCCAAGAAAAGAAAATTGTAAACCTTTGCTAATGTTTATTTCCAAATATTTCATTGTTCATAATTTCTGAATCATTGTATTAGATGGCTGAATGTATGTCTATTTCCTTAAGTCAATAGATGCATAATATTTCAAAGGAAAGTACAGGAATAAGATAATCAAGACATTCAAATATGACTGAAAAGTAAGAAATTTTCCTCAGAAAAGAGATTGAAGTATTTTAAGGAGTAATAATATAAACAGAACCATTTTAGCTTTAGGTTAAGATGGCTAAGGTTTGATTCTGGTTAGTTAGAAGATGGATCCTACTGCTTTATTTTCTGTTTTCCAATTTGTCTGTCACCACCCCTAATGTACTAAAGGTGCATAAGTACCCAAACAGGACAGAAAAAAGTAACCTCTTCCCATGACTGGTTAGAATGTTAGTTTTCCTACTCTGAATTGTTCCTATACTTTTGTAAGAAACCAGGATCCAGTTTTAGAATAGGAATAGTTAAGTTCCTGTTTTATAAGAATCAGTCCCAAAGATGAAACTCTACAGTCCCAAACTCAAAGAAGGTATATAGCTTTTTATATCACAAAGAAAGAGAATCTTGTTCTACTGGTGCGTTTTTGACACCCATGCCTCAATTCCCAGTAGTTGTGTGGATTCACTGACTCAGAACTTGTAAGGTATACTTAGAACAGTGCCTGGAACATAGTAAACCCTCTTAATGTTAGCTATTTTTAATATTTGTGTGTGTGTGTATGTTTAAGAATGAGAATTGATTGGTAAATCAGTGAAACTGAATACAAACAAGATAGAGTGATTTCAAAACTCTCATTCTTTAGACCTGAAGATAGAAGCACAAAATTGGATTCATAGAGGATAGTGCAGCATGAAGAGTAGAAGTTGATGGGGCTGACTGAGTAAATAGTAAATTTATAGCAAGAAGTAAATGTATAAGTGGATTCATTCAAGAGAAATCAAATCATGTATCTCACAGTCTTTGTGTGTGTGTTCTTGCTGATTTACTCAATAGTTATTAAGTGTTGCTATGTGATGGGCACTGTGCTATGAGAATTAGTAAATCTAAGTCTGAAGCTTGTGAGAGTGGCCATGTAGTCTTTCCCTATAAATTCTAAAAATCAGAATTTACATGTTTTTGTGGTCCTTTAATGTAACTTCTGCCTAAACATTGTATACTGTGGTTATTACAAACATTAATAAGCTTGGTTTTAACCTTCTTTTATAGATAGCTTTATCGATATGGTTACTAAAAAAAAGTTAGGTACACTAGGCTTGCAGCTTTAGCTCTTCTGGCCTTAGGTCAGATTTCCCCACATTGTTTTTACAGAACACTGGTTTTATAGGAGCTCCTCTAGCAAAGGATTCTCTTGTCAGTAAATTTGTGAAGAGCTGCATTTTGTATATTCAATTTAGAATTATAATCTCAATGACTTGAAAAGGCAAACACACCTGTTTAATTTTGCTTAATCCAGCCTTTTCCAGATGTTAATTGTTTCCAGAATCATTTTCCATGTAAGATATGGAACCTACCTCATAACTACTTTTCATACTTTTTTTTCTTCCTTCATTTGTCAGGTCTTCAAAGCCTTTTTTTAAATTTTTTCTTCTGTCACTGGGTGTGCCTGCTTTCCTTACGTCCTAATATGGTGCAAACTTGGAATGACTATGCAAGACTAAATAGGCAAATGTCTAAAGCAAGCCTATGAATAAAATGCTTCAGCTTTTAAACATACTTTTTATTTACACTTCAAAGCATAGAAATGAGAGAAAATTGTAAAATGAACTTCTACACACTCATCATCAAGCTTTAGCAATTATCTACTTATGGCCAATCTTATTTTGTCTGTATTCCACCCACTAACAACCCTCTGCCTCCTTATTTTGGAACCATTCCCAGTCATCATATCATTTCAGCTGTAAACCTTTCAGTGTTTATACTGAACCTGTTCTCTCGATATTAGAGCCTTAAAAAAATAAAACAATACTATTATCGTACCTAAAAATGATTAATATTTCTTAAGTATTACCAAATACCAGCGTTTACATTTCTCTGGTTTGCTTATAAATATTTTACTTACTTCCTTTAAGGATTCAGAATAAGATTCATATTTTGATTTAACTTGATTGGTATTGTGAAATTATAAATTCATAGATTTAAACATTTCATGGGCATTGATCCATTGTCCTCAGTTATTGATGTCCTATCTTTGGCTAGTGGCTAGTATATAGGTTTGTTCCTGAGTTCTTTTGACAGGACTCTAGTGGGTTATGATACTTTCTCTGCTTTCTGGTATGAAAAGGTGTTCTAGGTTCATCTTATAAATTTTCTCTTCCAGACTAGGAACTGGCCATTTCTCTAAGGAGCTCTGATTCTTTTTACTGGGAAAGGTATTTAAAGACCACAATCTGAGTACTAGGGATGCTCATTACTACTGAGTTTGTTACTATAACTAATCTTTTTCAGTGGTAAGAGCTGGGAGTGGGGAAAAAAATGCATATGTTCATATAGACACGTGTACATATACATACATATCCTACTGATATTTCCCATTTAATTCTGTACTATATGGTTTTTATACACACACGTATACAGGTATACCTTGTTTTATTGTGCTTTGCTTTACTGCAATTTGCAGATATTATTTGTTTGTTTTAACAAATTGAAGGTTTGTGGCAGCCCTGCATTATGCAAGTCTGTCAGCGCCATTTTTCCAATAGCATTTGCTCACTGTATGTATCACATTTTGGTAATTTTTGCAGTATTCCAAACTTGCTTCTTCATTATATTTGTTCTGGTGATCTGTGGTTATTTAGGGGCACCATCAAACCATGCCCATGTAAGACAGCAAATTTAATCAATAAATGTGTGTTCTGACTGCTCCCACTGACCAGTCATTCCCCATCTCTCTCCCTCTCCTCAGGCCTCCTTATTCCCTGAGACAAAACAACATTGAAATGAGGCCAGTTGATAACCCTGCAGTGGCCTCTAAGCGTTCAAGTGAAAGGAAGAGTCACACATCTCTCACTTTAAATCAAAAGCTAGAAATGATTAAGCTTAGTGAGGAAGGCATGTCAAAAGCCAAGATAGGATGAAAGCTAGGCCTCTTGCACCAGTTATTCAAGTTGTGAATGCAAAGGAAAAGTTCTTGAAGGAAATTGAAAGTGCTACTCCAGTGAACACATGAATGATAAGAATATGAAATAGCCTTATTGCTGATATGGAGAAAATTTTAGTGGTCTGGATAGAATATCAAACCAACCACAACATCCCCTTAAGCCAAAGTCTAATCCAGAGCAGAGCCTTAACTCTCTTCAATTTTGTGAAGGCTGAGAGAGATGAGGAAGCTTCAGAGGAAAAGTTTGAAGCTAGCAGAGGTTGGTTCATGAGGTTTAAGGAAAAAGCTGTCACCATAATATAAAAATGGAAGTGCCGATATAGAAGCTGCAGTGCGTTATCCAGAAGATCTTGCTAAGATAATGAAGGTGGCTACTGTAAACAACAGATTTTCAGTGTAGATGAAACAGCCTTATATTGGAAGAAGGTGCCATCTAGGACATTCATAGCTAGAGAGGAGAAGTCAATGCCTGGTTTCAAAGCTTCAAAGGTCAGGCTGACTCTCTTGTGAGGAGCTAATGTAGCAGATGACTTGAAGTTGAAACCAGAGCTCATTTAGCATTCTGAAAATCCTAGGACCCTTAGATTTATGCTAAATCTACTCTGCCTGTGCTCTGTAAACGGAACAACAGAGCCTGGATGATAGCATCCAGTAAATAATTTTAAAATTAAAACTTTAGAGAGTTGTAGATTCACCTTACAAATTTGAAGTATGTGCTAAATATAGAGATTTACAAAATTAGGTCATAAGAAATTTTTAATAAATTAAATAAATTTATGTATGTATGGCTGTGTTGGGTCTTTGTTGCTGTACGCGGGCTTTCTCTAGTTGCGGCGAGCAGGGGCTACTCTTTGTTGTGGTGCACAGGCTTATCATTACGGTGGCTTCTCTTGTTGCAGAGCATGGCTCTAGGTGTGCAGGCTTCAGTAGCTGTGGCTCGTGGGCTCTAGAGCACAGGCTCAGTAGTTGTGGCGCATGGGGTTCGTTGCTCTGCGGCATGTCGGTTCTTCCTGGACCAGGGCTCGAACCCGTGTCCCCTGCATTGTCAGGCGGATTCTTAACCACTGCACCACCAGGGAAGTTCCCATAAGAAATTTTTGAAGAACTTACTATAAAAAAACATCACTTAACATTTTTTGCCTTTTTTAGCTGGATGAAAACATGAGTTTTATGAGTAGCCATTTTGCATGAGACAGTTGGAATTCCTTACAGGAATATATTTTTATGTAATAGTTATAGCTTCAAAAAGATTACAGTTTGTTTCTGGCCTTAAATATTATATATAAGTACTTAAAAATTTTTAGTTATATGACATGATGGGGTCATGGACTAAAAACTCCTGAGCTGCATTTTAATAGGCATGAAATATTTTAAATTTATCATAAATTTATATGTGCAAGTTTAAAATTTATACCTGGGGACTTTAATATCACACAATTCATAGTCAGATGTCATTGAACATGTAATTGTTTCTACATATCACATTATGCTGTACTTTGGGATTGTGCTATAAATCTTTTGTGACTATGAGTTATTTTGGTATGTTGCTAACATTGATTTATGTTAGTTCACATTACTTTAATTTGAAAGCATTCTTTCTAAACCAGCCATTTAATGTAACAAGTACTTAGACTTGACTGTTTACTCAGTTTTACCATATGCAGGTCTGAAAGCTTTGTAGGGAAGTGCTTTAGTTTTCAATAGAAAAGTTCAGGGTTTTTGTTTGTTTGTTTTTTTCTTCTTCATTGAGATATTTATATTTTGTAATAGTGATACGTCAGACATTTTATGGTATTTTTTGATTTTTTTGATGTAATTTAAAAATAAATACACATGCAAAATTATTCTTATATTTGTTAAAGGTTTCTAGTTTATAGTTATTATATGAGCCATTTGTGAATTAACAAGAATTAAGATCTACAGCCAGAATCTTGAAGTGCTTTGAGATTGTTGCCTTGAGTAGCAGTTATCCTTTTACTGTAGACATGGAGACATAGTTCTTCTAGTCAGATATTGGCCAGTAGTGAAATAGCTCTACTCGATTATGAGAAATTGTTCCTGTTTTCTTTTTATAAAGGAATTTACAATCACTAGGCTGATTTTAGAAGTAAATAACAGTATAAAGTACATTATAAATTGCAATAATAAATAGTAAATAAAGAAGTAAACCACAAAGCAAAAATACACAACTTTCACTTGTGTTTAGCTAATTTAGTTTAAATATTAGGTACTATAACATTTCATTTTTTTCTTCACAAATTATTAATATTCTATATTCCAATGTTCTTAATTGTTTTAGGCTGCAGTTCATGGAGCTCGTTTCAAAGGGCAGGATCTAAAACTGGCTTGGAATAAACCAATAACTAATATTTCAGCTGTTGAAACAGAAGAAGTTGAACCTGATGAAGAGGAAGTATGTTTTTTTTCCACTTGTTTTTACCCTTAAATGTTTACGTTTTTATATAAAATGTGATTTTATGGCTGTGATTTTAACATAAAACTTTTATTCCTGAGCCATCTTCCAGGCAGGGGATATCAGATAAATGCAGACAACTTTAAATTTTATGTATTAATGAGAACTGTGGATTGCTAATCCAAAAAGAATATATGAAAATCATATATATACTCAGTTTTCATTTACTCTTAGAAAACATTAATTATTCATTAGATTTTTATCCACAGGAAATCTTGTGATATTTTAAGTTTTAGAGTATATACTCTCTTCAGTTGCTTTATTAACATTTCAGGTTTCATTTTAATTCATACCATTTTAGTTCATTAGCATGAATGCCTGCTATATGGTAGATACTGTGATAGGCACAAAAATGAATAAGACACGGTCCCTGTTATCAAGGAGCTTATAATATGGAAGAGGGGGTGGTGACAGACACATAAGAAACTAATTATAATAAAAGGCAGACTGATATGGTAAATAAAGATTTGAACAATATGCTGTGGGAACCCAGAGGAAGGAGTGATTGTTTCTTTCCAGAAGAATCTTGAAGGAGGTGGTGGCAGTGGAGCTGAACCCTGAGTGATAAAAAAACTTTTCATAACCAAGAGCTGGGACTGGGAGTATAGTTGAGAGAGGCATTTTAAATGGCAGAAGTATAGGTGTGGAAGAGTATATTTTTTCTTGGGTAACAGCAGGTAGTCTGATGGCTGAGAGGTGAGAGCATGAAGAACAGTGAAGTGGAGAGCCCTTTGAAACCAAAAACCTAAAGATAAGCAACTCTGTTTTGTTTAATCATGAAATAAGCTGTAGGAAAAAGTTGAGGAAGTTAAGGAATGAAAGGTAAGGTGGGGAAACTAAATGGTTCCATGTTTTACATTGGTTAGATTTTCATAATGGCACTTCATTTTGTTTGAAGAGCATTCAAGGCTGTTATACATATCCATAGTCAAATGCAAGAATAAAATGTGTATTTTGAAACTCATATACATGATTTGTCATTTTATATTTTAGATTATACCTTTGTCCTTCCATGAGTTTGAATTGAATGGGGAGAAAAGCAGGAGAGCTCCTGGTATTAGGTATTTTGAAAAGTTTGAAAAGTAGACTGAGAAGCTTTTATGAAGGGAATGGGGAAAAGAAAAGAATGCTATAAAAGAAAATGTTTGTTACATATAGCAGAAAAGAAATATAAATATTGATAAACTTTATTCAAGTTGTTGGTTGATTTAGTGTCAGAGAAGACTTATTGATGTTTTCTTTAAAACAAAAAAAAGGTGTGGAGCAATGTTTTGTAGGTATAGAAGATGGCATAATTTGATAAAGAGAGGCAGGAGAAACGGCATGTACAAAGGCTTACTTTGATATTTTTTTAGTGTCTATTTGATGCAAGCAATAGAATAGATAGTATTGAGAAACCATTGAGTAAAGATTGCTTTTCTTTGTTTCTTGAATGTTCTAGCTATAGAAATACCTTTTGTATTCAACTCTGTTGAGAGTAATCAGTGTTTAAAAGTGTCACCTTTTTTCTTTTCTTTTTTTTTTTTTTGGGTAAATTCCTAAATGCATTTTAACCTAAAGTTTCAGGAAGAGTCTTTGGTGGATGACTCATTACTTCAAGATGATGATGAAGAAGAAGAGGACAATGAATCTCGCTCTTGGAGAAGATGATTTGACTGATCATTGATCTGCATATGATAGAACTCTACCTGTGTTTCATTAGTATTATCTAATGTACTTTTACATATTTGTAAAAACAATTTTTGGTAAAATGTGATGAAGATGGATTTCACAAATAGACAAAAGAGAAGAAAACTACCTTCTGAATCCTGTATTTTGAAAGATTGATGTTTGAGTTTTATTTCAGTAAACAATTGGTAAAGACATCACACTAGAAACATATGCAATGTTTTTATTACATACTTCTACTGAACATTACAGAATTCTTTGGGTTCTTTGTAATTTAATGAATAGGTCTGAAGACTTAATGACCAATACTTGTTATAACTTAGAGGATTTTGTTTTACTCCAAATAAGGAATGCATTTGCATTTAAGATCTTAATGAATGTTTTCAAAAATGAGTAGGTAACATAGTACTCTAACTAAAGTCTCCAAGTTATGTATTCATAATATTACATAGTAGTATGCTTAGGCTTTACTATGTATTAGCCTTTTGTTGGACTTGTGTATGTATTTTACAATATGGGTTTTAATGATAACGGTGTATGACTGCTTTGCATTTGAGTCCTTATGCATTCAGATGTTAAAAATAAAGTGGAATGGTCTCTTGAAAAGAAAAGAAAAGAAAAAAGCAATGACAAAAAAAAAAGACAATGTTCCTTGATTTAAAAAAAGAAAAAAAAAAAGGAAAAGAAAGTTAAAATAAATAGACCATTCCAGATGGTGATCTACCCTTCCCCCCAATTATCACAAAAGGAGCTATAATCACTAACTTATTCTTAATAATAATAATAATGGTTACCAGTACCTTTACAATAATGTTCAATCCATTGTTTAAAATTTATACCACTTCAGTTTGGTTTGATCCTATAAACTTTCAACAGATGTCTTAAATTAAAAGCAGGCTGATTAGTTTGGAACCAGACTTCAAGTAGAGCTAACATTTGGTGAATAAGAAAACATCACATTACATTTTGGATGTATGAAAGAAAACTTGACCATTTGAAGATGTATGAATAAAGAAATGTACTATAGATACTACTTTAGGAAAACACTGTTTGGTAAGTGTTCCAGTCTGATATTTTAAGTGTGCATTTCCTATACTTGTATAAAAAATCTTTGACATTTGCAACAATATTGTGATTTTTAAGTGGCTTTCTCTGACAAGTGAACATGATCATTGAAAGTTGATACAGCAGTTTCCAGGAAATAAATGCATTCTTTGTAGAATGGAGGGTGGAAGATTACATATTTATCTTTTACAGTTTATCCTTTTGGTTGCAAGTGTTTCTACCCCTCCTGAGAATATAGTGATTATATTAAAAGTCACATAAAAAAAAATTACTTTCTTCCCATACTGGGGTCCTCACAATCACAGACTGTAATTTCACCACCATGGTCTTTTGCCAGTGGATAGCTAGTGGATGCTGTTCCTCTTTTCCTTTTCTTCCCACACTTAGGGTTAAAGTTGTATATATATTCTTGATGGTATTATATTTCATAGGAATGTTTTGGCTTGCAGTTGATGCACATGTTTATATTTAAAATTTCACTATCAGATTTCTTTTGTCAAAATAGTGACTTTACTTGAAACTTCTTTACTCTACTTAGAGCTGTGATATATTTTGATGTAGTCTCTTGTATGTTGACTATGTGCTATTCTGATTCATTAGGTAAGTTTGTTTTCTTTTCTTTTTAGTAGTCGTGAAAGATGCCAAATTGGCAGAGGCTCACGTTTCTTCTCTTTACACCAAACAGGTATTATAAAGAAAGAAAATCTTGCAAAGGCCAGTTAAATCTCCATGCTGATTTTTGGCTTTATAATATGATTAGTAAATTTTAGCATGATGTTTTGCAATTATTGTAAAATTCCCTTATAATGTAACTGAAATCACATACTATTTACTTAAACCCATAAATAGCTAATCACTTTCCCTAATCTTAAATTCTGTAGTAACCTAAAATTAAAAGGTTTTACACCATGTTGCTTTGAATGAATCAGAAGACAAGTATGTTTTGATAGGGTCCTGCAGTATGGGGATTAAATATTAGCAACAATCATTAGGTCCATAATTATATTTTTATTATCATTAATATGATTTTAATTATAAATATTACGTAGTATGAAATTGCTATTGGATTTTTTCAAATTAATGCATATGTTTATAAATACTAGTACTCTACATGTACTTTCATGTGTTCTCATTTAAAACTTAAAATATCCCTTTGAAGTAGTTGTTAATTCCCATTTTACAGATAAGGAAACTTAGGCTAATAGAGATGAAATGACTTGCCCAAAGTGACAGCTAGTAAGTAGAAGGACTAAATTTGAATTGCAGGCATTCTGATTTCAGTGCCAACTTTTTTTTAAACCTCTACATTGCTACCTCCTTCCTAATTATTGATTGGGCATGAGATTGTGTTCACAATAAATGTGGTAGTTGTTACACAAAATTAGTAGACTTCTTGGTCATTAGCCAGTTCATACCTTAACCATCCCTTTTAACACAGCACTTTGTTCATATCTCTGTTACAGTACTTATGTTGTAATATAATTTATCTGGTTTATATGTCTGTCTTCCCCACTAGATTACAAGCTCCTCTAGGAAGGGGACCATGTCTTATTCATCTTTTTATCTCTAGTGATTATCATAAAGCCTGGCTCATAGTGGGCATTCAGTTGTTTGTTGGATGAATTAATGGATGAATGCATATTTAAATCTCCAACAATGGAGTGACAATTACCTCCCTTGTTAATTCTTATCAATTTTCTAAAAATCTCTCTTGAAGGTCTTCTCAGTCATTGGGACCGTCTTAGTAAACAATTGATACTGTTAAGTATTGCACCAGTGGGGGTTACAAATACTGATGGAGGAATATACAAGTAGTCTTAGTGGAATTTCCATAACAATTAGTAGGCTATTAAAATTTTGGAGTTTTAAATGTCCATTCAGGAGTAAAATCGCCTTTTGGTTTCTATCAGTGTGTAAGAATAGAAATGTCAAGAGCCACTAATCTAGTCCATCCCGGTTAATTTTTTATATCCAAAGATGAGCTAGTGTAGAGTACTGGACAAGGGTTAAGAGATTTAGCTTTTGGTCCCTAGCTCTGTGATTTGACTCTCTGGCCTTAGACAAGTCTCTTAACTTATCCAGGGTTGTTTCCTTGTCTGTAAAATGAAAGGGGTTGGACTAGATGATCTCTGAGGTCCGTTCCACGTCTTTAGTTTCCCTGGTAGTATATTAGTGTTTGATCTAAAACAATTAAACATATCTATATCAATTCTCCCTACCTGTTGTTGCTGTTGCTGTTTCTATCATCTTATCAGTGGAAACAACTTAGATTTGGTTATGATAATTCATACAGTGTGTCTTGGTACAGTTTTGTATATAGTGTTCCCAAATGTTTGCCTTTGCTACCCAAATTCCTTTTAACCTGGGAAGTGTAGATTAACTTCTGTATTCACACTTTTTCTTCTTGCTTGTAACTTTCCTTTCACTTCCAAACTTAAAGTTTAAAACTCTTTCTTATTACAGTATGCTACCTAAAACTTGATACACGCTTTTAAATTTTGCAGTTCTAACAAGTTCTTTGCTGTAGTATAGATCTGGGCTGAGGTGGGAGTGAAAAAGGGATTGAGACGTAGGTAGCTACTTTTTCCAGGAAAAAATTGAAGGAAATTATGTATCATTGCTTTAAAAGATTGATTAGGATTACCTCAAGGGATGGTTGAGTTGTCATTTTACATACTTCACTCAATATTTTATGTCTCTACGTAAGCAGTGTTGCTTTAACTGTTATTGGATAATTGTAACATTTAAAAATTAATTTTAGTATTTAACCAGTACTCAAGCATTTAATGAAATCATGTTGCATGAATGGGAGAGTATTCCATAGCTCTTGTTTTATTTTGTAATATAATCAAATGTATCAAACAGTAGTTTACTATAAAGATAAGACTTCACTGTTTTAGCTGATTGCCTGTAGAAAGTATGGCTGAGCTTAATTGAAGGAAATTTCTTGTTACTAGAACTGTTTTATGGGGACTGTATTTTCAGTCTTACTTGGAACACTAATCACTGGCTCTAAGGGTTACAAAAAGAAGGCAAACAGTTGCTTGTTTGGTATGTTGAAATATCAATGGCTATTGTAGAATATTATACAAACTTTATCAGTCTATATTTTCTTTCTTTTTTCCCCTTACCTATAGTGTGAACTAATTATAGAAAATCAGTTTTAGTCCTTCCAGAATTTATGTAAATATTTGTAAGATTTTCTTTTTTCTTCCCTTACAAGAAGTCTTTTAGCCTTTTAAAACAAAAATGTCTTGCATAAAATTCTGGCTTATTAGGTTAGTTCACCTTTTGGTCTTTTGCAGGGCTTTTCTCATTCTTCCAAAACCATATAATTAAAGCAGAAATGTAATCTAGGAATAAATTGTCAGCATACAGTATCTGTAAGGCAGAAAGAAAATTTCCTTTTCCCAGATCTCAGGAACTACCTTGTTCTTGTTAACTTCTTGAACTGGCTAGTTGCTCCGAGGTATGTATACAGCATACAGGCTTTTAGAGAAGAGTAGATTTTTTCTCTCTGATCATTGTATACCTATCAGATGACAGCAGATTATCTTCCAAAATAGCTATCTAAAAGACCTAAGAAAGGAAGAAACCTTGGTGAACATGACTGACATACTCAGTAATTTCTAATGAAAACTTGTTCAAAGAAAAATTTCATACTTGTTCAGTAGAAAAATTCCTAATTTGGTTAATAACTTTCTTACAGTTTATCAGTATTATGTACTCATTACTTAGTATAATTAAAAGCATTTTTATTTTACTTTTTTGTATCAATTTATTATATTTGCTTCTTCCTCATCCCTCCCTCCCTGTCACTTTACTTCATCCATCCTCTCATCTTCCCAATCATCCAAGTTAGTCTTCCTTTGTATACGAAGCAGTGTCTCATTTTGATATGTTCCTTTTTATTTACTTTTGTTGTTAATCATTATGCTTAGTAGAGTATTTTATGTCATATAGTGTGATTGAAGAATGAAATGGTTATCACATGGAGTTTAAGGAAATGAAGTCCTTGGGAAACTTAAGACAATTGTTCTTGCTTTTATTTTATATCAATATTTTGGAATTTGTTCGTGATTTCTTAAAATTACTACTTTGCCAACCCACACTGATAAAAATTTACTATGTGGTCAGTTATGACATTTCCTAATCAAAAATTTTAGATCGTAACCATGTTGCAGAGCTGTGATCTTTGCAGCTTAATGTTTCAGTGAAGCATGATGCAGAGAAGTTTTGTTAAATCATTTTAACCCAAGGCTGATCTTTGTGAAATTTGTCTGGAACTTTCATTTTGATTCCTTTCTCAGATTTTATTTAATGTTAAAAAAAATTAGAGTTCAGTGTATGGTATGATTCAGTTTTTAGATTTATTTACTGTTTTCACAGTTTTTTTTAATAGTCTTCTCTTTTTCCAGCAGAGAGAGATCATCATTGCCTGAATTTAGCTTTGTGACTACAACAGCAAGACCTGTTCCTGTCTGGAGACGACTGTTATAATAATATGATACTATCGTTTTATGTTTGCCCTTTATCATTTTGAATAGATGTTTACATGTACCATAATTAGCATTTTATCTTTACAGTTCTTTTAGGGTACATCTGAGTCCAGAAGTAAATCTGATTGTGTGCTTTGTCTGACCTTATTCTTAAATGTTTTCTCCCCTTTATAGCCATTTATTTTTAAACAGTCTAAGAAGGAAAAAAAAGAAAATCCTCTTGGTTTTCCTAACCTGAGATAAGTTTTCAGTCTCAGCCAAATTGAAATTGTGTCTAGGAAGTCTGTAAAGCCATGATACTATGTTCATTAGCATGAACAACTTAGAATGATGAAAATGATTAAAAAGTTAAACCTTGGTTTGGCTTTAATTTTCCTGGGTTTTTAGGATACATTTCTGGAGTTAGGATAGTCACTTAAAACAATTTTGAACAATTAGTAAAATACTTTTTTCACATGGTGATAACTTGCCTGTTTCTTCTAAATATACTTATTGAAGTCACTGCCAAGGCCACTTACCCAAATAATTTTTAAAAAACTCTTAACTCTTCAAAGTAAACAAGGAAAATAATTTTCTTTCTTTTAAAGTAGTATAAAATGATCTGTGGATTGTAGATATTGAGAAATATCTATTAAATGTCTAATTTACACAGTTTTTCCTTATTTTCCTCAGTTGCAACCAAGATATCAAAGACAATTTTAAAAGCAAGGGGAAATAGTGTTGTGTGTCTAGCATTGTTAAAACTATAGTTTCCCTGTCTTAAAAGGTGTATGTCCATATCATTTATTTATAAGCAATATGGCTTGGAATTATTTATAAAGAGTGTGATTAAATTTTATTCTAAATATTCACCCAAAATACCCTCTTTATAATGGGCACCATAAAGTTTTCAGAAAACTAATTTCTTAGTATTCCTTCATAGATTCTCATTAGCATTTGAGAAGTCGGAAGTTATACTTGATAGCAACTCCTTTAGAAAAGTCCAAATTATACTTGATTCTTTTCTCCCTTGTTTTTTGTGGTTTTTTTTAGTTTCATTCAGCCATGCTCATATTTTCACCTTTTTGTGCAAAGTTAACTATTCTGCAAGCACTTTTTCTTGAGTATGCATTGCATTTGTCTTCATGAAAAAAAAAATGAACCCGTCAGACGTAATGTAAGTTATCTATTTTGATACACGTTAGTTGGAGACAGCATGGTTAATGTAGGCTTGGTTTAAAGGAAGGTCTTGTTAACATAATTATGACCTTATAGCCTACAGGGCATTTTAAAACTTGGACTTCTCTTCTAGTTCACATTTATGAACAAACATATAGTTGCTGGGAGTTCACAAATATTTTCCCAGATTAGTTCAGTAGTTTTTTCTTTTTAAGGAAAGATTCTCTGCCTGTGTAATAGAATAGTTCTAACCTGCTGGGCTAAAAACCCAAAAAACATTCTCTGAAGGGACCATACTTGCTGTTAACAGTTTTGGTTGGTTAATAGATGTGGATCATATCCCACCGCTCTCAATTTTATTTTGTCATCTTCCTCCCCCCCCCTTGCTTTTAAATTAAAAACAAACTAAATTGAACATGCCATTGGGAATCAGAAGTTGAGATGATTTAATTCTCATTGAGATCATTGTACTTTCTGAAAATTGCTGTGAGATCTGGTAGGTCAGGTACATATTTGAGTTCCCATATGTTTATTAATTAAAAATAGGGATTTTCATTATTTCATTTTCCTGAAGAGGATTCTTACGGAGCTATGTGTAGATAACTGTACAGAATCACTTTTGTGTAATTGAGTGAAGCAGTTTACCTCTGCATGATTGCATTATGGAAGCCTTTTATATATCTTTATATTTTTCAATATACTTAGATTTTTACACTATCAGCTGCCCTAGTCATGCTATATTTGTTTTTTTTTAATAGAGTTTATAAATATTTGTGCTCAAAATACAGATCAATTGAATATTTTTGGTCTTGTTTACAAGATAAATAATACTTTAAAGTGATGCAGCCCCTCAAGTGTCTTAGGAAAAAGTCATTGGTGCTACAAAACCTTTCAATATCATTTTCAACCTGTTATCTAGACTTTGCTAGGCTTAAATCTATGATTGCTTATAACTTAATCTAATCTAGCAGCATAATTATAAAAGTGGTCTGCGGTGAGTCGGGTAAAGAGCCCAGCCAATTAGAAACATCCCATAATTTAAAGATAAGATGGAGAATGACATTATACTAATTTGTGTCCAGCTTCCCCAAAAGAAAATAGTTTCTTCAGTTTTTCATTAGCTCTTTTGATAAAAGGAGTGGTGTGTTAATATGACTAGAATAAAGAAAATGATACATTCAGCATGGCTCAGTTTTCCCACATTTCAAATGGAAAACTTTTCTATTCCTAAAATATGGTGTAATCCTGTTCTGCTTTAAATTCCCATCTGTCTTTTACTCAACAGGAGGCAGGGTAATTCTTAAATATTTATAGAACATTTGATAAGTTCTAAAGAGATGTATTATTTACATTGTACAAGTTTTGTGTTGATGTGCAGATTGTTTTCTACATCTGCAAGACTTCATTCCAGCACCTTAGTGAATGTTCTTAAGATACAATTTTTAAGTATCAGCAAAGCATTCATAGATGTTTACTTTTGATTCTCAGAATCCTGAACCTGTTTTGGGTATGATGTTACTTCACAACATGTCTGGCACAAGATTTCCTTTAATAGTGGTTTAGTCTAACTCAATTTCTGTGGATTGTTGAACCGAAAAACACCAAAGGAGTTCTTTCTTGTCTGGAGACTGGATTGTTCCAGTTTTTAATACCTGTGCCCATAAGTATCCCATTTCACGAATGTGTGTTGGCATGGGGGGAAAATTCCCTGCTCTTTGAGTGGAGCGAAAGTAATTGGTTAAGCTGTAGCAGCTTTTTTTGTTTATTTTTTAAAGTGATAATAAAACTTGAACTGAAAATGGTAAAACTTGAACTAGAAAACTACTCTTGTATGCTTAGAATGTTTATAGTATTACGTGTTTATGTGAGGTTGTCAACATTTTTATTATTTATAGTTGAATTATGTTTTGTTTGTTAAATATCCATAATGTTTATTATTTTTATATTTTGAAAAATTTTAAAATAAAATAGTCTTACTAAAAGCAGTTGTTAACTTTTTAAAATTGTCTTGCATTTTGCATCAATTATAGTAACATAGAATAGAAAGGAAAACTGGCAGCCCTTGGGCACTGCACAAGTAGAAACATAAAGTGCTTATACTGTCAACTTCCAAGGCCAATGAAAGTTTTTGGAACTTCCCTCCATAATTTTCAGTTTTCATCTGAACATTTCTTCTCCTGATCTAATTTGATATACTTTTCCAGCATTCAGCATGTTCATTTCATATTTATTTTTATTGAATGATAAATATTGCAATATTTGTTTTTTGTGTTTGTTTTTCATTGCAGATATCCCTTCCATCATCTATAACTTGGGTTAAATAAGTTTGGTAATAACCTGTCTTCCACTGCTTCTACAAGAAAATACATTATCATCTCAGTATATAAGTTTTGATAAAAATCTAGTTAAAGAGATCTGGTTATGAAATAGTAGAAGTCTCTGGCTTAAAATAGAGGACTTTGGTTAATAAATAATGATACTTGGTAAAATTATTAAAAAGAATTATATATATAGATATATACCTATATATAGTACAAATTACACACAAAAATGTAAGCCTTTAAAGTCTTTCGCATTTTGAACCGTGTTTTAATCTTAAAATGACATTTGTCCCTAAGATCTCATTTAAATCAGAATTTTCAGGGACATTACCAACCCATTATTTAAAAAAAATAACATCTGTGATTTAAAACTTCGTAGACAATCCTGTATTTTTTATTAGAAGTCAGTGTTAGGAAGAAATACTTAGAAGTTATAGCCGTCTGCAAGTTTGGAGTTGGATAGCTTTCAAATTTGTACTAAGTTTAATGCAGTATTTGTTGTTGTTTAGGGTTTTTTGGGGGATAAATAACTGGATAATATGCCAACTTCATATTTTTTTTCTTATCAAGTTGATATTCAGAGTTAACAGAAATTAAAGAATGATGATAAAAAGGAAGATCTCTGGCATTTAACAATTGTCATGTCTGAATGAGGTAAGAATTTACATAGAAACCAAACAGGTAACTCTTTGACAAAAATATTGAATACTGAGCTGATTATTAGTCATGACAGCCCTCACATACATCATATTTATAATATTAAATGGATGAAAACTGCATATACTAATGTAATATAATCCTAACCAACCATTTTTTGGTCAACCTAAAAGGAGTAGGTCGTTAAAATTTTGTTTTGTCAAGGTTTCCAGTGAAAAAAGAGAGAATCCCCAGATTGGGAGTGCTCACAAAAGAATAGAGCCATATAAGGTGCCAAGGATGGGAAGAGGAGGATGGATTATAGATTTAGTCCTGCATTTGTGAAAATTCTGACTGAAGCAGCCTGGAAGCAAGTAGTACTTTTTATTTTTATTTTTATTTTTCTCCTCGACTGATAAGCTTTATGGAGCATCAAAAGACATGAAAATTTCATAGAAAAACATGTATCCAGGGCACATCTATTCAAGGTCCTGCTTGTGTTTCTCATGGGGATCCACTTAAGGAAGGGATGATGATAGCAACCTGAGCGAGTTACATTGCCCCCCACCCCAATAACTCCCTGTTATCTGCCACAAGAGCACCTCAGCACAACTTATCACATAAAGCCATAAGCCACGCCACTCAGACCTAATGTCCAGACTCAATGTCCCAAGATTTTTACTGTGCTATGTATGTAACCTACCTGTGACTGCCCTTACCCACTTGGACCTGGGAACATTCCAAATGTGAACAATTAGGGCCTTCCTGTGTGCAGTCCCAACTATGGCATACTGCAAACTATAAACTTAGAAAAATCAATTGCATTTCTATATACTAGCTCTGAACACCTGGAGGCTGAAATTAAAAATACAGTGCCAATTATAATAAGCGAAAAAGTGACATACTTGTGTGTAAATCTAAAAAACTGTGTACAGGACTTGTATGCTGAAAACTACAAAATGCTGATTAAAAAAAAAAGAAAAGGAGACCTAAGTAAATGGAGAGACTCATGGGTCGGAGAACCCAATGTAGTAAGTGTGTCACTTCTCCCCAGACTGATACACAGGTTTGACATAAGTAATTTTCTTTTTGGTAGATACAAGATCATACAAGAATTTATATGGAAAGGCCAAAAAGAACTAGAATAACTAAAATGATTTTTTTAAAAGAAGAATCAAGTGGGTGAAATTATCCAATTTCAAGACTTATAACTATAGTAATCAGGACTGTGTTCTTGATGGGAGGGATAGACATATAGAGATCACAGAAGTAGACCCACATGAGTGTGCCCAACTGATTTTTAACAAGGTGCAAAAACAGTTGAATGGAGGAAATAATTGCCTTTTCAACAAACAATCCTGGAACGATTGGTCATCCCTCGGCAAAAACAAAATGAACCCTGACCTAAATCTCACACCTTACTCAACTCAAAATGGATCATGGACTTAAATATAAAGCTATAACTTTTAGGAAGAACAAAGCATCCGGAAAAATCTTTGGAACCTAGGGCTAGGCAAAAAAGTTCTTAAGACTAGATACCAAAAGCTTAATCCATAGAAGTATGATAGATTGAACTTCATCAAAATTTAAAACTTCTGCTCTGTGAAAGAATCTGTTAAAAGGACAAAGAGATAAGCTACAAAGTGGAAGAAAGTACTTGCAAACCACATTTCTAGTATGTGTCAGGATTGGTATCTAGATTGTATCATTAACTCAAAGCAAAACAATAAAAAAGCCAGCAATCCAATTAGAATATAGGCAAAAGACATAGAGACATTTCCTCAAAGATGACATTCAGATGACAAATAAGCTTGTGAAAAGATATTCAACATTCTTTGCCATTAAGGAAATGAGAAAATTAAAACCACAATGTGACATCACTACATACCTATCAGAATGGCCAAAGTAAAACAGTGACAACACTAAATGCTGTCAAGGATGCAGAGAAACTGGATCACAAATACTCAGTACATTGCTGGTGAGAATTGGATAGCAACTCTGGAAAACAGTGTGGCAGTTTCTTAAATAGCCCAACATACAACTATCATATGAACTAGCAGTTATACTCCTGGGCATTTAACTTATTTTCACGCAAATACCTGTACACATTCTCATAGAAGCTTTATTCATAATAGTAAAAAACTGGAAATAATCCACAGCATTCAATGGGTGAATGGTTACTGATAACATCCGTTCCATGAAAATACTACTCAGCAGTAAAAAAAAAAAAAAACTATTGATACATGCCACTCCGGGATGAATCTCCAGAGATTACACTGAATGAAATAAGCCAGCCCCAAAAAGCTACTGTGTGAATTCCATTTATATAGTATTCTTGAAATGACAAAATTATAGAGATGAACAGACTAGTAGTTGCCAGGGATTATGGAGGTGGTGGCGGTAGGAGGAAAGCAGATGTGGCTGTGAAAGGGAAACGAGGGATCCTTATGGTGATGGAAACTGTTCTCATCTATCAATGTAAGCATACTGGTTGTGATAATTGTACTATAGTTTTGCAAGATACTACCATTGGATTAGCAGAAATTTGGTAAAGGGTAATGGGACCTCTGTGTTATTTCTTACAGCTGCATGTGAATTTTAATTATCTCGAAATCAAAAGTTTAATTTTTAAAACAGTAAAGGCAGAATAACATCTAACTAGTCCCATTTTAGGGTGCAATCTAGGGAAATGCCTTGGATGTGTGCCCCCCATAAAGAATGAGGTTTTGGGAATTCCCTGGTGGTCCAATGGTTAGGACTCCGCACTTCCATTGCAGGGGGCACAGGTCCCCTGGTCGGGGAACTAAGATCCCGCATGCCGTGTGGCGCAGCCAAAAGAAAAGAAAAAGGTCTTGAGAACAAGTATTTGAGGTGTATAAAAGCAATGAATTGAGTTTGCACACTTGAGAACTTTTGGAATTACTGCAGACTTATTTCTCTCACTGGTTACACCACAGCCAGTGCCAGTAAATGAAGTAGTTCTATATATATGTTGCATGTTAATTCTTCCCATCAGCATTGCTGCCTGAAAGGGACTTCAGACTGAGAAATGGCACAGCTCACCTACCTATGAAAAGGTGGGTGAGGAGTAAAACAATTGATTCTTATCTCACTCTTCCTGCCCTTTACCATAGTTCAGGAGGGTTGAAATCATCCAAAAGGGGAAGGAAACAGAACAAAAGCAAAATTTTAAATGCTCTGAAGGAACAGAGTTTCATGAAAGTATAAAGCAAATGGATCTGACTTAGGAAAGGCTTCCCGTAACAAGTGATCTTTCATTTGAGATGAGAGCTAAGCAGTCTACTATGGGGGAGCATATTCTTGAGGGAGTGAACAGTTTTGTACAGAAGTACTATAGAGGGACCAGATGTGCATTTGAAGAATGAGAGAAACCCAGTGTGGCTACAAGGCAGAGATACACAATTTGAGAATTACTTATTACAGAAATCTTAATCTGTCAGCATGAAATTCCTAGAGGTCAAGTATAGAGTGAGGAACTCTACATTTAATCCAGATAATGTGGACAGATTCTGCAAAGGAAAATTAGAAGGGGCAATGACAGAGGTAGAAAAAAACCCAGGAATGGGAGTTATAGAGGCCAAAATAAAAAAAGCCCACTTTGCTTTATAAGGAAATGATCAACAGTTTTAAATGTTGCAAGGTAAAGTAAGATGAAATGTGAAAATGTCCATTGGATTTTAGGATAAGGAAGTCATTGATAACCCTGGAATGTGTTTTTGTCTTTTTTTGTTTTGCTTATTTGCTTTTTAATGATGGATATCGGAGACAAAATGTATAGGCTAAGGAGTGAAATGAGGGTAAGGATATGGAGACAGAGTATAGACAAGTTTTTTGAGAAGATTTTTAAGGGTAGAAGAGAGATTAGTAGTTTGCAAGGCAGATGAGATAAAGGGAGGCCAGAGGCCTAATCATGTTTAAATCACTGCAGAAAGGAGTCCCAATTAGAAGACAGAGTAGACAGTAATGATAGTTTACGGTGCCCAAAAGATGGGATGAGAAAAGATCCAAAGCACAATTAGAAGGACTGCTCCTAGGTAGTAATACACACAAGTCGTCCACTGGAGGACTAACTGGAGACAAGGAGAGAAAGAAAATTTCATTATGATTTTAGGTTTGGTAATGGAATTAAAGGAGTTCCCATCAAATGACTTCAGTTTTCTTTACAAGTAGGAATATCATTTGCTACATAGCCCTCACCTGTGTAACTGCTGTATAGCATCCCCCTTTTACCATCTTTCTCAGTTATACCTGAGAATCTCCTAAATATCTAGTCTTAACTAGTCCCCTCACATTCTTCCTTACCAGAATCATCTGGACTCTTCACGAAGGCCTCTATCACTATGTGGCCTCTGTTAAAACACTGCTTTACTGGTAACCCTCATAGTGTCCTTCTCCCCTACCCAGGACACCAGAGCTGCACTGAGCTGTGAGAAAGTCAATGACCCTTCTCCAACTCTGTCAGTCTTTGTTCCTGGGATCCAGTGTATAGCATCTGCTCAGAGCCTGTCTCTCTTGAACACAGCTCTTCTATTTCCTGCCCTAAACCTCTCATGCCAGTGGGTAAACAAACATCTTGCTATCTCAGAATCCTTTTTTTGCCCTTTCTACTCTCTTTTTTTATATTTAGGCGAAAAAGTAGTTTTCGTAAATATCAATTAATGAAAATAAGCGGTCAGAGGAGTGGCAAAAGCATGAAGTAATTAGAATGTAAAGGGTTTTAAGGAAAATAGAAGGATAGAAGGAGTCTGAAAAGAAACAAGGTTTAGAGCATGGTAAGAACTTTGAACTTCATACTGTGGTGTTGCCACTGAAAGGTTTGAAAGTTTATAAGAAAGAAGGTGATGGAATGAAAGGAAGACAGGGATGAGGGCAGGGTAGTGTTAAATGATTATATTTGCAGTTTTGAAAGATCATTTTTGCAGTGGTAAGGAGGGTGAATTGGAGGCAGGGAGGACAGTGAGCATAACAAGGGCAGAGAAACCCCAGATTTCTGGGCTGAGCAGTAAAGCTGACTGGTTGTGGGATTGGGAACTGGCTTGTAAAAAAGGAAAGAAGTTGAATTCATTTCTGACATGTTGAGCTTCAGGGCCTGTAGCATATCAAAATGGAAATAACCTGTGGGCAGATGTCTGCTATCTGAAGCCCAGGAGAGAAGTCTGGGATGCAGATACAGGGCTGGGAACCATATATAAGAATGAGATTTCCCAGTGAAGGACACATAGCATTCAAAGAGGGAAGACAGGATGGTGAACTCCATTATTTGCAAGGACTGGAGGAGGAGGTAACCATGAAGTAGATGAAAAAAGTTGCTAGAAGAAGACCAAACTGAAGTGATGTCACAAAAGCCAGTGAAGGAGAGAACTTCACAAATGGGGGCTTAATCAAATAAGTCAAGTAAGGTCAAGATAGATTGACAATTCATAAGTCTGTACGTAGCTTAATGGAAGGAAAAGACATGCTGATGTGGAATGAAGAGTAACTGGGATGCTAGGTGGAGACAATGTAGGAAACTCAAAGTGGAAGGCAAAATTCAGTGTGGTAGCTTGCTGGGTAAAGGAAAGGTGGTGGTTGATTCTTTTTAGAATGGCAGAAACATGAGCTCATTTTATAGACTGAAGGAAAAGAGTCAATGGAAGGAAGAGATTAAGAATGTAAGGGAATTTGTTTATAATTGATAAGGTGTTTCAGGGTACACCGTGGAAAGGAATGACAGAGCAGTTGTGAGAAGAATGATGAGCGTATGCTAGAATGTGGTCGCCAAGGCCCAAGTGGAATGTGGCAGAGAGAAATGCATGGAACTAGCCAAATTCTGTATTTTAAATCAGTTTTGATAGTGCTTTTGGTCATTACTGAGGCAGGTGTCAGGTGCTGGGGGATGCTGGTTGTCATTTGCAACCAATCCCCACACATCTAAACACAACTGGAATATTGTAATTGTCCATTACAAAATGTAAGTACTTTGCTCATAATAAGCATCCAAATGGATTAGGCTGCTCTGGACTTTTCTGGAAAAGAGAGAAGGGAAATTAATAATAATAAACGTGTAGGAAGGGGTAGTGAGGAGAGGGAAAATACCAAGGGAAGAAAGATGAAATAACAAAGCCTGGCACCAGAATTAAAAAGACCCTGTGTAAGAAAAATGTGTTTGTCTATGCTTTCCAGGAATAAAAGAAAATTTTGGGTTTTTCTTTTCTTTTCTTTCTTTCTTTCTTTTTTTTTTTTTTTTTAACTCTGAACTGTTTATTTCTTTCAAGCTGTGTCTTGATGCCTGGAGTAATGAAAATCTTCCCAGGGCAAGAGTTGTTAACTTTGGCTCCTGCTACTGCTTCCTAGAAATGAGTAATGTAAGTTAAGTAGAGAGAGGAAGCACCTGGGTTTAGTAATTGTGTGACCTCCAGCAAATGATTGGAGTAAAGATCTGTCTCCTCATATGGAAAGTGGAGCTAAAAACAGCACCTTTCTCACTGAACTATTGAGAAAATCTGATGAAACCGCAAAAAGTAAGGATTTATTTGGGGCATAGCAATGACTCAATGGATTAGTAATTGTTTATAAAGACTTGGGGGTTGGAAAACACCGCCTATGAGCTCCCTGTCTGGGGGAAAGGAAGGCCCAGAGGAAGGTCAATGAAAATGGATGCAGGATAGTTCCATCATCCACTCCCAGTGCCTCATCTGGGAAGGTGAATTGGATTTACCTTCTCATCTGCTCTGGTTTAGTTGTAGGGAATCCTGGGAAAAGTCTCGGTATTTCCCCTTCTTCACTCCAGCTGCTTCTAAATACTCTGGAGCCCTAAATTAAAGGGGCATGGAGCCTGTGGAATAGTGATAGCTGAGCTTTTTGTATTGCAAGGAGTTAAGGCTGCTTCAGGTACTCCCTGTGAGCTCTGTGTCTTGGGGGAAACTGGCTTGAGAGTTTGGTGAGGAATTCCAAAATTATTCAAGGTTAAAAGATGTGGACAAATTTCCGTTACCACAGTTTACTTAAATAGCACCAGTCCCCAAATGCCATGATTCAAAAATCAGTTATCACAGTATATTAGCATGTAGTTGTGTTGCCTTCTTGTCTCCCAGTGATAGACTCATGAAACAGTTTACAAAAATGGGTAATGAAGTGCTAGTTACAGCAGTTTTAAAATGGCGGAGAGGGTCTTTGCTGTCTCAAGAGTGAAGAATAGAAGGGGACAGTTAACTGTCATGGAAGAGGGGCTGGCTCACAGGGGCTGCTTGGACTTCTGAGGAGTTCATACACGGCTGATTCTGAAAGTGATAAAAGATGCTGGAAGGATACACACAAGAGCTGGAAGTGGGAGCTTCTTTTCTTCCTTTCTTTCCCTGGTAGTCTCCCAGTGGTGCCTCCCATTGGCAGTTAGTCTGGGAAATGTAGCTCGCAGACACCCAGCGTTACAAAGCCAAGTATAGAGGGGTTGGATTGAGTCTGAGAGGCAGTAGGTAAATAACAGCATAGCTGCCATCACCATTTCTCCCAGGGATTGTTGGAAAAATAGGATTGCTAATGCCTTGCTTTGACACCTCAGATCTTTGAAGAGGCATGTCCACAGGGCCACTGTCATATGTTTGCAGCGCTTGTAAGTCATGCATTGAAATAAATGGACACTTTTTGCCCAAATATCAACCACAGGTCAGTTACAACTACTTTTTTTTGGTCTACAAAAATCAGACACTTTTTCCCAAAGGCTATCATTGTTTTTGGTAATAGTTCATTTCATTTCTGATCCTCAAATGGCTAACCTTTGTGTGATTCCATGTCCAAGAACTTTGCTGGCCGCCTTTTATCTATTCTCAGGCTGTGGGTTTGCTTTTTCTTTACACCCTTTCTCATTTGCCTCTCTATTTCTGGTAATGAGGTATCCTGGGTGTTCATTCTTTGAGAGGATTTTTCAGTATGGTACTCAAAGAAAAAGAGGCTAAGGAATCTGAGATTTTAATTCATTTCAACTTTCTTTGTTTCTTTGTTATACCCCTCCTGACCCACTGGGAAGAAACAAACCTATGCCTTTGGAGAATTTTAAGCTTATGCTCTGGAAACGAAAACAGAGGCTTGCACATACTTCTTAATATATTTCTTGTTTTCTTTTACATACATTCATTTACACATAAGCATTTGTGTGTGATAAAGATGGATAACCACAGCATTTGAGCGGTTTAAAAATACTGTTAAGACAGTTCTGGGATCCTACCTGATACCTGCTTGTACTGGTGGCAGTGACACCAGGATGGAAGAGGATAATGTGAATATACAGAGAAAGTTAATGAAAATTACTAAATGAACTATAGATGACAAGTCTTGCTTATATTCTAATTTTCATAGCTATTTTTTTCAAATACATCTTTGATATGCTAAGAAGCTATAAGAAGGATACCAAACAGTTAAACTGATGAGTGCTTCTTTTTCATTGCATCATTTTGTGCTTTATAACTTTTTATGGAAACTTTTAGAGGTACCTCACTTTTTGACTTAAAAAATGGAATATTTGTCTCAGAGAGCTAGACCTAGCTGCAGTCAGTTTTTGAAAAATTATGCCTCTATGGCTTTAAGGGAAGACTGTCTTGATATAACATCCCAAGGAAGTCTTTATGATACATTGGTTTGCTAATAACACCATCGGCTAAGAAGTAATAAGTGAAGGTTCTAAACTAGTACGTATCATACATAACATGCACATGTGCATAAAATGAGCAAAACTAACATGTTCTATGAAGTGTTCATTTTTATTAACTGACTATAACAATAAAACGTGTATTCTAGTGGAAAGAGCCTTTGGTGACCAGGGTTCCATTCCAGTTCAGGCTCTACTACTAATTAACTCTGTGACCTAGGCAGTCATTTAACCTCTCTGGACCTGACTGCTTATCTGTGATAAAAGAAAATGAATCAGACTAGGAATAAGCAGGATACATCCTGACCACCAACTCCAGAAAGTAGCCCGTTAAGAGCTGAGTTGAAAATTCTAAGGCTGGGTCTGGGCTTAATGAGGAGTGCCACGATCGATTAGTGCTGTCTGCTGTGAGTGCAGGATATGGAGAGCGGCAATGTAAGTGCCAGATACTAGCTGTCTCCCTAGACTAGCTTACCTCCAAGGCCACTTGTGCTATGCCATATAATTCAAGTTATTCATCATTTAAATTTAATTTACAAACATAAAGCAAACTGGAAAAACAAATCTTGAGGTTTCCTGACCTAAACATGGATTTTGGAAAAACACAATTTTTCCTTTTGGAAGTAGAAATAAAAAAGGAAGTTTCTGCCAGAACTTTTTTGAAAGCGTTTTAAAATAATGTAAACTTATCTCCCTTCACGCTTTCATTATCGCATGAAATATTAAGTACCAACTTTGAAATTGTCACAGTGTGGGTGTTGAATATTTGCTGAATTGAATTGAATTGGGGGATAGAAAGATGAATAGACACAGCCTTTGCTCTTGTAGAGTTCATGGCCCAGTGGGGAAGGCAGACATCCTAGCAGGTAATTCCAATACAATATGTTAAATGCTATAATGGTTTTGTGAAGCTTAAAAAATGAAATGACCAACTTTTTCTGAAGGAGTTCCTGCAGGTTCCACACAGAAGATGACATCTGAGCTGAATGTTAAAGGGCGAATAAAAATCTGTCTGGTGGAGCAGGGTAGCTTAGGTATTTTGGCACTGTTGAAAAAGAATTCCTTCCCACAAATTATTTGTATTTTGGGGGGTTTTTTTGGTTAAGTTAGAGTCTAGAAAATTGAACTGTAATTGTTAGTGATTATTCTTGCTTGTTTAAGAAAATATTGTCAAATCATGTAGGCCTGAAAATGCAATTTGGGCTGCCTGGGAGAGTAGGGATGAAGCATTTAGGTGGAAGTTTAAATATCTCTGGATGACAACCGCAGGGAACAATTTGGAAGGAGAGATGACAGAACCATCCTGATCAAAACTGGAGACTCAGAGAGAAGGGTAGAGGGCACACTGGATGAGAAGGGTCTTGGGGGTTGGAGGGGTTCATCAGGGAATTTGTGTAAGGATTTGGAAAGGGATTGTCCTAAACCAAGGGCCTCCCAGGAAAGGACTTAGCATCTCCAGGAACACAGAGATGGAAGCAGTATCTCATGCTGGAATATGACAGTGAAATAAAGTATTAAGTTATGAGAATGACCATCAAAAGTCAGGTGAACAAGAGAACTCAGTTACCAGAAGAAAGGTTATGTAGAACCCATGGAGGGACATGCTGACTGTGTATTAGTGGGTGAAGCCTTCATTTTTTATTTTATTTTATTTTTTTTGCGGTACGCGGGCCCCTCACTGCTGTGGCCTCTCCCGTTGCAGAGCACAGGCTCCGGACGCACAGGCTCAGCGGCCATGGCTTACGGGTCCAGCCGCTCCGCGGCATTTTGGATCTTCCCGGACCGGGGCACGAACTCATGTCCCCTGTCCACTGGCAGGCGTACTCTCAACCACTGCGCCACCAGGGAAGCCCAAAGCCTTCATTTTTAATACTTGCAAAAAACGATAGAAAAAATTTACTCTGTAGACTGTGATGGTTTCCAGGGTAAAGTGGGGAAATTCTCAGACCAGGTGCTTCCTTAGAGGGAGTAGTTCGAGATCTCAGCTCCCTCTCCCTTGGAGCTATTGAAAACTGTTGGGGAGAAGTGAGAGTGGACCAGACTGTAAATTTCCCCGAAATAGACTTAAATGTTGCTCAGAGGGTTTGGTTGCTGATGCTCTGAGTTGTGACTATGTGTTGGCACGCCTGGTAAGTAGAGTTAGCAATTGGATTTGCTTTTTAAGCTGCATGTACGCATTTGGGCAGCAGATGAGCCTTACTCGTGCAATGATTGGCTAATAGTATTATCCAGGCCCTCTCCTGTGCAAGACGAGCTGTGACACTGAACTGTGAGGACTCTGTCCATTTACCCACTGAAAAAGCACATTTATAGATTGAAAGTGCAACAGGTCTTTTGTTGTTTTAAAAGGATAAAATCAGATGTATTAGATGAATAAAAACGTGGCTCATGGACTTCCCTGGTGGCGCAGTGGTTAAGAATCCACCTGCCAGTGCAAGGGACACGGGTTCGATCCCTGGTCCGGGAAGATCCCACGTGCCGCAGAGCAACTAAGCCCGTGCACCACAACTACTGAGCCTGCACTCTAGATCCCTTGAGCTACAACTACTGAGCCTGTGCACCTGGAGCCCGTGTTCCGCAACAAGAGAAGCCACTGCAATGAGAAGCCCACCCACAGCAACGAAGAGTCGCCCCCACTCGCTGCAACTAGAGAAAGCCCACACACAGCACCTAAGACCCAGTGCAGCCAAAAATAAAAACAAAAAAATGTAGCTCATGTTCTGAATGAAATAAAGTGGGTCCTGTGTCTGCAGCATAGAATTGGGATTTGTGGGCAGCTATATCTAACTTTAGTTGCGTAGCACACTTTTGGGAAGTCACTCAACAAACTGATCATTTTCCAGTCCATTTAATGAACTCCTTAAGCAGACGGCATCAGAGTTGCAGCTTGGACTGCCACTCTTTCTTTTCACAGCAAGTCATATACGATATTGGCAGGGTTAGCAAATATTAACATTCAGATTTCAACTCAGGCACGTTATTTTCTGGCTGAGAATTACATGTGTGGCATGCGTATTTAATTTTAGTCAATTTCTTTTTCTTGGGTTTTTTTTTTTTTTTTGGTAACCTAAAAGAAAATTTCATAGGACATAGTGAAATTTCCTTACTATATAAAAAGGGCTTTGTTCTGCTTTAGAAGACTGTTAGGCAGGATCTACTAAAGCTGAAGAGTCGTATTCAAATATATGTGTACACCCAGTGACCCAGGAATCCTGCTTCTAGGTATTAGACTACATAGAAATTAAAATACATGTGCACCAAAGCAAATGTACAAGAATGTTCCCAGCAGCAATCCAACGGTAAGGATATGCTGTGCATACAACAGAATACTATGCAGTGAGAAAGTATAAACTACTGTTACACAACAACACAGATAAATGCCACAAACAATATTGAGTAAAGTAGTCAGGCACTCCCACCTCCCCAAAAAAGAAGCCAGACCACAAAAAGTAGACTTTGTAAGATTCAATTTATATGAGTTTCAAAAACAGGCAAAACCGAGCTATGCTGACGAAATTCGGAAGAGTGGTTATATTTGAAGGGGTTAATCACTGAGAAGAGGCATATCGGGGGCTTATGCGGCATTGTTAATGCTGCATTTTTTTTTTAATCTGAATGGTGGTTACACAGGTGTGTTTAGTTTGTTAAATGTCATTGATATATACACTTATGATTTGTGCACTTTTCTGTATATGTATTTTTACTTCTATAAAAAATTTAAACGGGTTTTAGTAACAAGCATTTACATTTGTAATATTCTAGCCTTGTAAAGTTAGGTTTAAAGATTTCTTTCTCATTAGCATAGTAGGATCAAGTATTTTGCACAGGAATCAGTATTTTTATTTTTATTTTTCATTAAATACATGTGTGTACCAGTTAGTATTTTCTGAATTTTATGACATTCTCTGTAGTAGTTAATCCTGCGGTAAGCAATGATGATTTTAAGAGATGGACTAAGGTAGCAAATTATGTCAAAGTTTCTTGCAGAGCCAAAGATGTCTATTAGCTAATAGTATCAGTTGCCTTTAACAAAGTATATTTTAACATTTGTGTATTTATTTACTTGAATATGAGTACTATGTAACTCATTTAAACATGGTTTGCCTTTGTTACTATCTTTACTTTATTGTATTGTTTGGTTACTATCTTTACTTTATTGTATTGTTTGGTATCCTCCCTTTTTATAAAAAGAATTTAAGATTACATTGCCCCTTTATATATATATTATATATATATATATATATATATATATGGCCCCTATATATATATATCCATAAAGTACATACATGTGGGCGTTTTTTTTTTAACATCTTTATTGGAGTATAATTGCTTTACGATGGTGTGTTTCTGCTTTGTAACAAAGTGAATCAGCTATACATATACATATATCCCCATATCTCCTCCCTCTTGTGTCTCCTTCCCACCCTCCCTATCCCACCCCTCTAGGTGGTCACAAAGCACCAAGCTGATCTCCCTGTGCTATGTGGCTGCTTCCCACTAGCTATCTATTTTACATTTGGTCATGTATATATGTCCATGCCAGTCTCTCACTTCGTCCCAGCTTCCCCTTCCCTGTCCCCATGTCCTCAAGGCTGCGTCTTTATTCCTGTCCTGCCCCTAGGTTCTTCAGAACCACTTTTTTTTTAGGTTCCCTATTTACGTGTTAGCATACGGTATTTGTTTTTCTCTTTCTGACTTACTTCACTCCGTATGACAGTCTCTAGGTCCATCCACCTCACTACAAATAACTCAATTTTGTTTGTTTTTATGGCTGAGTAATATCCCATTTTATATATGTGTCACATCTTCATTATCCATTCATCTGATGGACACTTAGGTTGCTTCCATGTCCTGGCTATTGCAAAGAGAGCTGCAGTGAACATTGTGGTTCATGTCTCCTTTTGAATTATGGTTTTCTCAGGGTATATGTCCAGTAGAGGGATTGCTGGATCATATGGTAGTTCTATTTTGAGTTTTTTAAGGAACCTCCATACTGCTCTCCATAGTGGCTGTATCAATTTACATTCTCACCAACAGGGCAAATAAATGCTCACTCCAGCATTTATTGTCTGTAGATTTTTTGATGATGGCCATTCTGACTGGTGTGAGGCAATACCTCATTGTAGTTTTGATTTGCAATTTTCTAATGATTAGTGATGTTGAGCATCCTTTCATTTGTTTGTTGGCAATCTGTGTATCTTCTTTGGATAAATGTCTATTTAGGTCTTCTGCCCATTTTTGGATTGGGTTGCTTGTTTTTATGATACTGAGCTGCATGAGCTGCTTGTAAATTTTGGAGATTAATCCTTTGTCTATGTAACACATGCTATGTAATTCATTTAAACATGGTTTGCCTTTGTTACTATCTTTACTTTCTGCATCTCTTCATAAAGTATTGTTTGGTATCCTCCCTTTTTATAAAAAGATTTAAGATTACATTGCCCCTTTATATATATATTTTAATAAATATATATATATATATTTAGCCATAAAGTACATATGTGTGGGTGTTTTCTGTCTTTTTTTTTTTTTTGGCTGCATTGGGTCTTCGTTGCTGTGCGCGGGCTTTCTCTAGTTGTGGCGAGCGGGGGCTACTCTTCATTGTGGTGTGCAGGCTTCTCATTGCGATGGCTTCTCTTGTTGCGGAGGATGGGCTCTAGGCACCTGGGCTTCAGTAGTTGCGGCATACTGGCTCAGTAGTTGCAGCACGTGGGCTCTAGAGTGCAGGCTCAGTAGTTGTGGTGCACAGGCTTAGTTGCTCTGTGGCATGTGGGATCTTCCCAGACCAGGGATCGAACCCATGTCCCCTGCAGGCGGATTCTTAACCACTGTGGCACCAGGGAGGTCCTCCGTTTTCTGTCTTTTTGTCTAAAATCAGTGATGTCTTCCCAGAAAGGTGTGTGTGTGTGTGTGTGTGTGTGTGTGTAGTGATAATTAGAGAAATTGTAAAATCAGATATTAAAAGGAGCTGAGGATAATAGTTCATATTCCTGTTTTCAGATAGCAGACACTACCCTCTGAGAAATTTGGTGTTGTAAAGCATTTTATTGAGAACTTTTAGAGACTACAGAATTATAAAGCCTCAGCGAAGCAAACTAGGTAACAAGCTCTAGTGTTTTTTAACCCTTCTGGCTTCATAGAATCATAGACTGTTTGTGCTGGTTGGGACAGAGGTCAAACACCCTCACATTCATGGAAATTGTCCCTCAGAATCTCCTGGTTGCTGGTGATTGTTCTCCAAGGTTCTGAGCACAAAGGAGGTGCCACCCTGAACCTGAACCTCTTTGCAGAGACACACTTGAAGATGAACTGACTATATTAACTACAGAGAGGACCTCTGCCTTGGAGATGGAAGCCTGTTAAGAGAACAGCTGCGATGTCTCGGATTTCTTTCCATTGTGCTTCGCTTTAAAAATTTTAAACTTTGCTTCAGTCCTAAAGCCTGTGGTACAAGAACACAGCTTTCCAATCTTATCTATTTTCCAATGTAGGATAAACATGTTGGGTTTAGTTAAATTATGAATGCTGATAATATTCATTTGGTACAATTTATATTCTTCTTTTATCTTTTTATTTTTGACAGTTTAGGCTGGGGCATAAAGCATTATTATATTCTTGGCATCCTCCCTTAGAAGTTTTAAATCAGTTCATGAGGCTTTCAGCGCGCTTCCTGTCATTCATCCATCAGCATCCAGTCCATTTAATCCCGGCCTCTCAGCCGAGCTGCCCTAGCCCCTGTTGTGAGTGATTGGCCTGCTCCAGCGCTCCCAGCTTCTCCTGTCACATCGCATTTGCATAAAAGAGGACAGATAACCAAATTTGAGCACACAAATGAAAATGCTAAGCGCTAAACCTGTCACAGTTGTTGTTCAACTAATTGTGAAAAATTTGATTTGCTTGCCTTTCACTGTTTGTCATGTGGACCCCCTTCTCAAATGTGCCTTGGCTTCTGCCTCTGTACATGTAGCTTTTAAACTCTTGAGCACAAGCAGCCCACCCTGGGGATTACTTACCTCTCCTACCAGCTTTTAATGTTGGCTCATCTTCTTGACTAAATTAGGCCACCATGGCAAACAAACACATAATTAAAAACCCAGGAAAGACAACTGCAGTTGCACTTCTTAAATTGATTTTTACAATGCTGATGGATGCCTCTGTGTGTTCTTCCATTTGATAATTTTATTTCTTTATATAACCTTTTGGTAGGAGAAAATTAAGAATGGGCGTTGTAGAAACCTTTATGTTATTTTAAAACCTATGTGTTATTTTGCTCCTTTCTGTTCCTCAAATAACAAAACTTGTATAATGGGTCTTAAAAAGCGTATTTCTGTTCCGTAATACTTTACCTGCCATACCAGTATACATTTTTAATCAAGGTTTCAAATGATTCCATTTGAAATTGTATTAGAAACAATGGATAAAATTCCTTTGCTCACAATACTCAATCACATGAGCTGTTTAAATGGTAGGTAGTATGAGTGTTTTGAAAATTTGTATGTGTACTATGTACAGTCTCGTTCAATATTTGTTATAAAGAGGCTTTAACTTGTTTTTACAGGCATTAAGTTGGTAATTTCTTGATGCTCATTAAAACAATACATAATGGTATCTCTATAAAGTCAAAAACCTTGTTTTCCAGGAGTCGCACGAGAAAATGTCTCTTTCATTTATAACAATACCTCTCATTGCTTTACTGCATTAATTTGTTTCTAATATTTTAGGTATGTGATGTTCAAGCAACAAAGAAGATGGCATTAACTAAAGTTGAAACCTTTTAGGGTTGAATACAGCTTAAATTACCTTGAAGAATTGGAGGGTTATATTCTTGAAATTGGGTTAAAATGAAATGTGACATTACAGTGACAGTTTGTGGTTTGCAAAAGTTGGATGTAACATCATTTATTGCAGTATTCCTTTGGGATTTATTTTTAGTAGGTCATATGAAATGGATTAAAGAAATATTTGAATGGTATAATTTTATACAGTCTTATCCTAAAGAAAAGAAGGTCTTTCTTTTTGCTACAACCCCCTAAAATGCTGAGTGGTTAAATCTAACGTGAAAATTTGAATGCACACTAATCTCTTTACAATGTTTAATCCCGTTTTAGTTCAAAGGAGTTATATTATGGTATGAAATGCTCACCACTTTAACACATACATGATAAACTTAAATTTTTTTTTTAACAGCTAGAGGAATAATTTCATCCCTATTATATTTTGTTTATACTTCACTATTTTTATGTCATCGTAATTTCTTACTGTGTGGGTGAAAGTCTCTATGACCCTGATGTATAAATTTCAACTAGATATGGCTAGTCACATATGAACAATATTGATTATAAGATATTTTAATATCTCTAAACCAAACATCTGGAAAAGACCACAAAAATTAATTTAACACTCTAGGAAGGGTTGAATGAAACTCTTACCAGAGAACTCTCTTATTATAGCATTTAGCACAGGACCTTTTACAGAGTAGAAACAAAATAAATTAATAAGTCTAAACCATGGTCTACCTTCATTCTACTTCCGTGTTGTTCTGATTCCTCTTCAGTAATATTTTTCCTTTATCCACATATATTTTCATTTTGCATTAGTTTAATTATGGATCATTTAATTATGGAGGTAGCATTAACACTGTGGTTAATAATTTGGCTTTTAGAACCAGGCATGGGTTGGAGTCCTGTCTCATGCTCTCAGTAACTGTATGACCTTGGGAGAAACTCACTGTTATCTCCAGATTTCTCTTTGACATACTGGAGGTGATAATAACACCATCCTCACAGATTAGTTATTAGGTTTAAATGACTTAATGCATGTGATACTTTTAGATTATAATTTGGCACATAGTAAGTGCTCAAAAGTAGTAGCTATTATTGTAGTGCATACAAAATTAATGCTTTACTTTTGCCTTTGACCTATTTTAAATACCTTTTAAAGGTTTCTGAGCAATCATATTTAGTATTTTAATGGTTTTATATAATATTCCATAGTTTACCCAATATTTCCCCAACAAGTGGATGTTCATATTATTACTAGTCCTCTTACTTTTATAAATAAACACTGTTATCTGTATCTCTGTTCATTCAAGCCCCCTACCCTACTACCCCCACCTTTTGTATTATTCCTCTGAGCTAAGTTTCCAGAGTGAGATTCCTGTTTCATATGGCATGAACTCTTTATGAATATTGAACTATATTGCAAAATTGTCATCTAAGAAGTTGAACCACTTTACAATGTCAACCGCAATCTCTGCCCTCACTAGTGTTGGTCTTGCTTGCATTTCCTGCTTTGGTGTGTTCATCCCCTCAAAGTCGCATCCCAGCTCGAAACTACTGCATAGTTACCCCTTATTCATTTCACATTAGAATAATTCTTCTTAACCATTGTCTGTCTTTTGGCACCATTAGAATTATTCTTCTGTGGCTTCTTGAATAAAGTTAAAAGTTTTTATTAGTTAAAATAAACCATTGAATCAATTGCCTACTAAGTCTACCATTAAAATTTTTTTTTTTTGTATTAGGAAACTGCACAGCCTAGTTCCAAGAATACAGGCTTCAAGTCAGACAGATCCGGGTTTGAATCCTGATGTTATTATTTACCAAGCTGGGTAACCTCAGGCGAAATCTGTCAACTTCAATTCCTCATTTAGGATAAGAGCAACCATACCAAACTTGTTTGGTTATTGTGATTTAAGGCATGTGAAATCTTGGCTGGCTTTAGGCACTCAATAAATATTAGTTAATTTACTCTTTCAATTACTACTATGTTCCTACTCTTGCTCTTTTCTCAGAATATTTCCTGGAAATATTTTTCCTCTCCCATTTCCAAACCATTGCAAATGCTGAGATTCTTTATTCTCTCTGCTGAATTTTGGTATTTTTTTCTTTGAAATCATCTTTACTCATTTCTCCATATTAGACTCACCTGCTTCAATGACTACTCTTGTTTGGGATTTGAAGAGTATATAGAATTTTTTTTATTGAATACTAAGCTTATATTGGGATAAAATACTGAAGGAATCCATGAGTTAATATGAAAATATAAGCTGTCATTTGGGTGGGGAAAGCAGAAAAGAGGAGAGAAGACTTTTATGAAATCACTTCTCTTCCCCAGTGAGTGAAACCATGTTGGTTCCTGAATGGCTCTAATATATCCTCCTGGTCTTGGAGCTAGCAGAACTTGAGATAAAAGAGACTCAACAGCTCTTGGGCTAATTATGTTTACAAAGTGCTTTCCACTCATCTTGGCCTATTTAAATTTTTAATTGTATAAAAACATTTCCCTGACCTTAGAAAACTTACAAGATGGTTAGAAATATAAACAAAACATTTTTAAAAATCACAGATAAAGATTAGGAAATAACACCAGCATGACATGCGTAGACCAGGATTTTCAAACTTCAGCAGTATGGGAACTGAAGAGTGTATGTGGTCCCTGAAAGTATTAAAATTTAATCAGTAGCAACAACAACAACACCATGTTGACGAAACAAAATACATCTGTGTGACATTCTGTGGGATGCTGCTTTCTAACTACTTGCATGCAAATTATGTTTACAGAACCAGCCATGGTTCAGGAAGAGTTTATGAAGACATTGGTTTTAAGCTTTAAATGACAAGTGGGACTTGAAAATAGGAGGCCATATGCTAGGTAGAAGTGATGGAAGGGGAAAGGCAGAGAAAGAAAAAGTAGATGATCTTTCCTAAGATGAGTGAACGCTTTGATTTTATTTGAGAGGAAATTCATGCCCAAGACAAAAGCTCCAGTGGTGAAAAGGAGTTGATGTTTATACTGTGTGCAGGGGCAAATTACAGAAGGGGATGCCTCCCCCTCCCCTCCCCCCTGGAGATTAACCTAATGAAAGTAATATTTGGTTTAGGATGATTGTGCAGGTGGTGTGCTGAAATTAGGGGACAGAGAAAAGCCTGGAGAAAAAGAGACCAGTTTGAAGATGATTTCAGTGGTCCAGGTACGAGGTACTAAGTATAAAGGTGGTGAAACATGGAAACGGAAGAGCACATAAAATGAAGGTTTCATAAAAAGAATTAATAGGTCTTGAGACCAGATAAAATTTGGAGCTCAGAAAGATAAAGAAATCAAAGTTCATTGATGTTTCAAACTCGGGCAGAATATTAACTAATGAAACAGAGCTAGCTGGCTTTGGGGGGAAGTTCTGAGTGTGATTCTAGATTTATAAAGTAAAATATTTAAGTGATGTCGTGTATAGGTAGTTGTGGTGATTGAGATTGGAAGTGCAGGTGTGGAGATCAAATATGAAAGTTACATGGAAGGAGGAAATGAAAAATGATAAACTAGAGTCAGGGGATATAACTTGTTTCAGGACTTTGACAGTGAAAGAAAAGCTAGAGAGATAGCTTGAGCAAGTAGGAGAATTATAAGAAAGTTATTATTTTTCAGGAAAAGGGAGGAAAATTGGGAGGGGCCAGTAAAGTAGGGACACCTCTTTCTCTGCCCAAAGCAAATCACATGATCATATTGTAAAAAAATTAATAAACATAAACCTCAATTAAAATAGATTGGGGAAACGAGAGAGAAGTGGAGGGGCTCTTCTGTGATGATACTGGAGCCCAACAGAAGAAGAATGATTCCTCTTCTTTCCTGGTAACAACTCAACCAATGAAAAGCCATTGGACTCTTTGTTTACTAGAGTCCTCTCAACTTCCTTTTCCCCTCTATAATAGAGTTTTCCTTCTCTTGTCAAGTGGGGACTTGTACACGGCTCACAATGGTTGTAGACCACGAATTGCAATTCTTTGCTGATCCTGAATAAATCCATTTTTGCTGGAGAAGTAACTGGCAGTCTGTTTTAGGTAAACAATATCAATAAAAGTCCAAATCCCACACTGGATTAGATTCAAGAATTAGGTTCCTTTTTTTTGCTGCTCTGGGGACAGCAAAGAAAGGGAACTCCCTTTCTTGTAGCAAGAGGTAAGATCAGAGTTCAGAGTGGGAAACTACCATAAATTCCTGAAATTGTGTGTGAATTAAAAATGTTTTAGTAGGATTCTTTTTTCACGACCTTTGATATCTGCTTTAGAATTTTGTTAAATGTTTTATTGGGGTTGTAAGATAATAATAGCTTTTTATTAAAAGCTTTGAGAAATTATAACTGCCAAGACCCAGTCACTGTAGTGAGTGACTACAGTAAGTGATTGTAGTGAGTGACTACAGTAAGTGATTATTGTGATCATTCACAATCACAGCAGGCATTACCACTCCTCTTCAATGTCTGGTTTTCCTTCACCTTTGGGCAGGCAGATGGGTGGGCAGCTTTTCCCCACCCTGCTGTCCTGAAGATAGGTATGCATGCAATTTGCTTTTCCCAGGGCGTGTGAGTGGAAGTACTATGTGTTAGTAATGACTCAACTCTTCAACCTGCTTGTCCTTCCCATTGTGATTGATCACGGACATGCATGTTGATGTGAAGATGCTGTAAGACTCAAGCAGGTGATAATGAAGCCAACATGTGAAGGTAAGCTGCCCCAGAGTGCTGTCTGTTGTCTGTTGTCTGGGAGAGTGAGAGAGAGAGAAACTTTTGTTGAACTTTTTTTTTTTTTTTTTTAAACCGCAGCTTAATCTAGCTTATTCTGATAAATAAAATGACTGAATTGAAAAGTATAAAAAAGGCAAGTTACAGAATGCCTACAGGTCTCCCTTCACTTACCTGAAATGTTTATAGTGGTTCCAAGTATAAATCCTTATACTTAGAATGTAAAATTTTATAACAATAGGTATAAACAGGGTAGTAATAAGAGCTAACATTTAATAAGCTCTTTCTGTATGCCAAGACCTGTTCTAAACCCATCTAAGCTCTGTACATTCTCTCATTTAACCCTCATGACAATCCTAAGAGGAGACTTTTATTAATAGGGCCATATTACAAATAATAAAACTAAGGACAGAGAGGTCTGGGAACTTCTCCATGGCAAATTCAATGTTCAAACCCAATATGTCTGTTTTTAGGTTCTTTGTGCTTCCAGATGTGTGCGTGAAAGGTGCACAGCAATTGACACTGATGTCTGAATGTCCTGAATCCTGTGTTGTCTGAATATAAAACCCAGCCTTTTCTTCTACTATAATTACATTCATCAGAATTTCAAACTTGAGATCCTTTCTGCTACTAATTAGTAACTAAATCTTTGAACTAAAAGACGTGATACAGATTATTTTGAAGAATTATAACAGTTTGACAAAATGAGAACCCTTGATTAGCCTATGGATGGAAATCAGTCAAAGCCTAGTCAAAATGATTTACATGCAAACCTTGAGAAGTAATTTGACTGATTAGTTGATTCTACACATACATGAAAAACAAACATCACAGATAAGGTGAGAAATCTTTGATTATGCAGATCACTTCATTTATTTAGCACTTCTGATGTGCAAAGGACAGTACTAGGGGTGATGAAGATTCAGAGATGGATAAACATAGCTTAGGGAGCTCACAACTAGGGAGTATGTGACATCAATGATAACAATAATAATAACAACAATATCTCTGAGCATTAAAAATGCGCCAGTATACCAAAAACCATTGAATTTGCACTTAAAAATATGTGCTAGGCATTTCACATACATTTCTTATTTAATCTCCAAATTAATCTTATTTAATAGTTGTCCACATTATAAAATATCCATGGCTCAGGGAGGTCAGGTAACTTACCTGAGGATACACAGTAGGTGGTAAAGCTGGGATTCACATGGAATTTTCTTGGACATCAAGGCCTATGCCTTTCTTTACTAGTATTTCTAAAGGTGTGTTAGATCTATACTGGTGGTAAATCAGAGATTTTAATGTGGTACAAAAATAAGCAGCTTATTTGAAGAGTTAAGGGTTTTACAGTTAATTTTCTACTTACTAAATAAGAATATATAGTTTTATTTTAAAGTAAATGTTTTTAGGTAGATAAAATTAAATTGATTTAAATGAAAAATAGTATTTAGGTTTGCAAAAAAATGTGAAGATAGCACTTGAGTGCTTAAGTGTTGAAAATATTGCTCTAGGCCACACTAGTATGGCTGCAGGAGGGCTGAGGGTCAGGAAAGGCTATGCTGCTGTAACAAACAAGCCCTGAATTCAGGAGTGTAAGAAAAATGGCTTATTTATTTATGGTTCACATTATATACCCAACATGACAGGAAGGGACAGTCGGGGGTGTGGAGGTGTCTCTTTTCCAGGTAGTCACTCAGGAACCTAGGTCCACTAGCTTATGTCACTCAATGGGAGTCTGGAGGATTAAGCAGGGACCATCCATGAAAGGTTAAAGAATTTGGACTTTATCCTGAGGGCAAGAGATCAGTGCTTTTAATGCCTTTTGCTCTATTCACTGCAAGCACAGGCAGTGTCATGGCTAAGAAGATAATACAATATGTTGCCTGGGGACCCATCACTAAGATTTTTGTGATTCAAACCTAATATATGAAAATCCAGGCTTATACTGCAAATAAATATGGGGATTGCTCAAACTGCAAAAAGATTCTTTGCTTAAATAAAGGATTAATTGCAGGGTGCTCTTTAAGAGTAAATATTCCTTAAATGGGCTATTAGAAATGAATATTTATTTAATTCTGTGTAAACGCAGCTTTTTAGAAGCTCTTCTGTGATGCGGAGTTTTACCTGTTTCACAGTGAAGGTAACAATGTACATATTTAAGATATGTGAATATTGTTTCCATTAACATTAACAGCAGAATGGAGTTGTTGGTGTTTTTTTTCCCCACGTGAATGCAATGAAAGCAAGTGTAATTTAGACTGTAAGCATTGGAACAAATACAATTTTGAGAGGCAGCAACATTTCTTTAGTGATTATTTGAGCTCTCAAACTCTTAGTTTATGTTTCTATCATACCCCTTATCAAGTAGAATTACAGGCTTACAGGGCTATCTTCTTCACTAGCTCTGTCACTGAGGACAGGAGATGTTAGTTAACTTTGTCTTTCCAACACCTGACACAGGTCTGGGCTCTTAGTAGGTGCTCAATAATATTTGCTGAGTGACTAAAACAATACCTTGCATTTTTCAAACCAGATTCTAAAGCAGAAAGCTTTTCTAGTCAGTTTTGCCTCTGCCGACCATGACTTTATTCTTAATTCATCAGTCCTTACCTCTCTTTAGTTTGCAGGTTTGCTAGAGATAACAGCTAAATCTTTCCTCTAAGTAATCCAAGATAAATAAGAAATACACTTCAAGAGAGCCAATGAATTCTTAAATTGTTGATTCCTGTGACTAAGTGAGAAAAATGAATGTATCTGTGTAGTCAAGAAATAAATTCCAGGCAACCTTAGCATAGTTGTCTAGTTTTGAAACATTAAGGCCAATTTATCAGCCATTACACTCCAGTTAAGTACTAATCAAGTTTGTGTCCCCTCCAAGCTAAGTAATAGAGAAGAACTCTGATTACAAGAGAACACTAAAACCATCTATTATACAGTCTTAAAATGCTTGTGACTTTAATTTCCATGAAGAGCATATGCTTATTGTGTTTAAATGTCAGTTTTACAAAAGGCATACATCACAAGTGGGACAGTCAAGTAATTGGAAAATAATTTGCAAAAACTTGAGTCCTTCCTTTATCACCTCCCACTTTGAAATTTTTTTTTTCCCTTTTAGGTAAATTTCTATTACATCTCTTTATGTCCTAAAGTGTATGTATTGACGCAGCTTCAGCTTTCAAATCCGTACCACTTGTGCTGTTGAGAGCTCTGATTCCCAGATGATCTCCATTCCCTCTGTTCGAGCTTAAGCATCATTTGTTATCCTTGAAATTTATGTGACAAGCCAGAATTGTGGCCATGTATGCATTTGCTTCGGAGAGCGCAGAACATACAAAGCAAAGAGGTAGAAAGCAGATGCACTCAGGGCTCAGATTAGCACTTGAGCTCAGTAATAAAGGACCTGCCAGTAATTAAACCACTTCAGAATAATAAAATGATTGTACACAGTATGGAGGGAGGCCCACCATTAGATTGCTCATCATAGCTAAAGGAAAGGAGGACCTGGGCTTCCAGGGAAGAGGTATTGACCTCCAGATTCTTTCTTTCGACACCTCCAAAACATGACATTGTTCAGGGGTATTAAATCAGTGCATCTTTGTTTAGATGAAATATAATGCTGGGCTGTTAATATATTGATACTTTCTCTATGTTTTAGAGCATCTAGGTCTAGAGACCAAATTTTTTGGAGTTCTTTGTTAATCAGAGAGGCACTATGTAAACTAGAACAAATTTCCTGTGGGTGGGGACCAGCCATTGTATACAAGCAGGCAGAGTGAGTCTTCCTCCTCCTGTTATTGTAGTTTCCGTTCAGAAAGCAACACTTAAAGCTATTTAGATGGAGGGGACTGAATAGGGATGAAGAGGCCAATTAACCAATTTTTCTTGGCCTTTCCTCACACATAGACACATTCTGTACAACACCCCAGTTTTGATGTATTATTTTAATTAATCCCAGTCTTTTGAATCCTGCAGAAAAAAGGTTAGCAAATGTAACAATGCTCGGGAGTTTCTTTATCGTAAAAGACACATAATTTCAAGCATTTAATAAGGTAGATTTATTCTGGGTAGTTTAGCTTGCACATTCACTCAAACAGCCCTCCCCAAAGACAACATTAAAAATGTGATTAGTTAGCTGCCATCAATAACACAAAATAGGAAAATGCTCTCTGAAGGGACAGCTTTGTGGAGGGCACTGCACAGTGTGTAGTAAAAATATATGGCCTAATAAGTTTACATTTGCAGGCTCATTTGTTAAAACTCTTGAATTTCTAATTTGTGTCGGAAAGATAAATGGATGGAGCCACAGTAAAGTGTGAGATTAATACTGATGGATGGGGATTCAGTTTTTTGCTAGCCTCTTAGTTCCACACAACCCAGTAGGCAGTTTATAGGAAAACCAAATGTAAATAAAAAGAAGGACATTATTTACTCCGGTTGAGACCAATTACCAGTTATTTTGTTCCTTTCAACCTTACAGTTAAGGAAATTTCTATGTAATTTAATTATTATACTTCAGTAATCAGAAGGGCTACAATTTATAATTTGATGTTTCTAAGATTGGCCTCCAGAAGCTCTATTATGTGAGGAGCAATTAGGGATTGCCCGATTCATTGTTTTTCATAAAATATTTCCCTAGTCAGATTGTCCCTAAAAATTTTTTTCTGGACACAACATGGGAAGAAGACATGGGTTCTGAGGAAAGGCAGAAGAATGGTAGGCTTTGTCACAGCCAAGGGTTTAGGAAAAACCAAATGTGATTTCTGTAGCTGAAGAAAATTTAATGCCTCTTTTTGTTGTCTTAAACCACTCCCCTTCCTCTCCCACTTAAGGCCTTAAGCAGCCCCCTGGCATGGAGTTTCCTAATGCCTCAGGAACTTCCTCTGTATCACTGTTGGCCATCAGATCAGTAATGGCAACAATGGTCAATGGCAGAGAGGGAGGGAAATCAATACCCCAAACACTTAGTTTGATAAAAATCACTCTAAAATCCTGAAATGGGTGCTCAACACATTTGGAAACTCTAGCTCCTTTGACTGAAGCTAGACATATTTCTAATTATGAAACATGTTCTACATCCTGTGCCAACATTTCATAGGATCTACTTGGAGGGGTGGGAATCAGCAAGTTAAATTCCCCTCCCCTCCTCTTCCCTTCTCCCCCCTTCTCGGTCTCTCTCCCCGCTCCACCCTCCTCTCTATCAGGGCATCATCACACACCTGAAAGCGGTCTCCAGGAGGGACTCTCCAATTGTCCCTGAGTTCCTCACTGATTCCACTTGCCTCAGCAAGTCCCAAGAGGGAGTGTAGCACAGAGAAAGGTTTGGCCAAGGGAACAGAACAATCTGAGAGGTGGCCCTGGTTCCACTACCTAAAAGCTGTGTGATGGTCAAATCCCTTATCTTCTCAGAGTCTTATTTTCCTTCTCTCTAGAATGGGAACAGTATCATAAAGGCTATATACGTTATATGCATGGAATAAACATATAGTAGTGCTTTAAAAAGTAGTTTAGGGCTTCCCTGGTGGCGCAGTTGTTAAGAATCTGCCTGCCAATGCAGGGGACACGGGTTCGAGCCCTGGTCTGGGAAGATCCCACATGCCACGGAGCAACTAAGCCCGTGCGCCACAACTACTGAGCCTGCGCATCTGGAGCCTGTGCTCCGCAACGGGAGAGGCCGCGGCAGTGAGAGGCCGGCGCACCGCGATGAAGAGTGGCCCCCGCTCACCGCAACTAGAGAAAGCCCTTGCACAGAAACAAAGACCCAACACAGCCAAAAAAAAAAGTAGTTTAATTCCCTGTCTTTAATTAGGCTGAAAAATAACCTTTAAAATGTTAAAAATTGTAAAGGGGAATTAAAAAAAAAATCAATGTAGAGTTAATTGTGTGACCATGTCTGGAGGTGGTGACGTTCCCCAGAGAGCACCTCCATCCACAGGATGCCGAAGGCACTGCTAACAGGTGCTGGCTGGCTCAGGGGGGCTGCATGGGGGCTTCTGATGTGGGGTGGGAGCTGGGCTTCAGCTCCCTCTGCTTCTCAACAACATGAGAAGCCAAAGCTGTAAGTGTGACGTGCACTGGCCTCGGGCCAGTGGCCTCCAAGCCTGGACTGACCTCTCCTGAGCCCCAGTGGCAATTTTTAGCATAGAGCTCTCTGGCGAGCTCTCTGGTTTCTGAATAAACTACATCTGTCCCTCTGGCACTGTATGGTTCAGCTCTTCAAAGAACCATCTCCAGCCGGCATTCAGCTAAGGCTAATTTTAGTGCTGATGGTTTTTGTGTGCTCTAGTTAGATCTGCCCCGGGAACGTTGCCTTGTCCGGAGATCCAATCCGCTGCTCCTCTAATCTGCTGAGAAATGAGCAGGAGGTGCTCACAAGTCCGGCAGTTAGCATTTGTTGAGCACTTACTATGTTTTTTAAAAAGGATCTCTTTTCACAGGAATGCAAGAAAATGACTTTCGTCTGTGTTTAGTATGTGACCCAGGGTCAAATGTTTGCATCTGAGGTGGAGTGTGAAGGAATGGAGGCATTGTCATGACACATAACCACAAATTGGATTGGTAAAAGGGCAAAAAATCCAAATGCACTGAAATTTTCTATCGGGAAACATCGGTCCTAGAGAAGGAAGCAGTATGTTGTCAGGAGAGGCTCCTGAAAGTTTTCTTTGGTGAAAGTTATTTGTAGAAAACTGAAGCTGTGGATTACTTTAGGAAATTCTAGGAATAGATTTAGCATGCACTCAAGGCTCCCTTGCTTAGGGCTAAGTGGAATTAGAGGGAGTATAAAGCACACAGAAGAGAAGCATTCTCTCCGTTTATGGGCCCTTGATCTTAGGCCATGAGAGAAATTTGTGTTGGTGAGTGAATCCTCCTATCAACTCTAAAATGGAGAGAAGAGCCTTTTCAGAGTTTTCTTAGGCGAATTTGTGGTAAAACATGAAGAAGCAGATTAATCTTGAAACTTCTAGAACTATATTCTCTTACTTAAAAATTCTGAATGGTTCCCTATTGCCTATAAGATAAAAATCCAAGCTCCTTAGCTCCACATAGCAGACTCTGTCATTTTTGTAATATATAAATTTATTTATTTATTTCTGGCTGCGTTGGGTCTTTGTTGCTGCACGCGGGCTTTCTCTAGTTGCGGCGATCGGGGGCTACTCTTTGTTGTGGTGCACAGGCTTCTCATTGCGGTGGCTTCTCTTGTTGTGGAGCACAGGCTCGAGGGGCGTGGGCTTCAGTAGTTGTGGTGTGTGGGCTCGAGAGTGCAGGCTCAGTAGTTGTGGCACATGGGCTTAGTTGCTCTGTGGCATGTGGGATCTTCGCAGACCAGGGCTCAAACCCATGTCCCCTGCATTGGCAGGCGGATTCTTAACCACTGCGCCACCAGGGAAGTCCAGACCCTTTGTCATTTATTCCCACAACTTTGCAGCCTCATCTCTTTCATTTTCTACCAATGCATTTTGGCCTCAGTTACACGGAACCCATTTATGGGTTCCTGAGAACACTGTTCAGATGCTATTCCCCAGACTGGAATGTTGCCCTTGGCCCCTGCTGGCGCCCCTGCCTGCCCTGCCCTTCAAGGCTGCCCTCAAATGCAGTCTCTACTTGAGCCCGTGTGAGCACCTTCCTTCCCTCTGCTCCTCCCTCATGCTTAGCTTAGTCTCTTCTAGTCCTCAGCTATTACCCAGAAATTGTGTTTGGCTGTTGTTTCGGCACATAAACGATGAACCCTTTAAAAAGAGAAACCTGTGCCATTGTCCTCACACATAGTGTAAGAACAAAGGCACAAGGAGTCTGAAGGAGAGCCATTGTTCCCAATTAGTGCCTTGTGTTTTGTGACTTGGGGCAAGACAAGACAGATTGAGGAGGGTGGTTGCCAGGAGAAATCGGTCACTTGTGTGTCATGGTTAAACACATTTACAGACACTTTTTAAAGTGTGTGTGTTTGGGGTAGGTCGGGGAGGTGGAGGGTTGGCTAAGCCACAAAGCAAAGGCAAATTTAAGTGTTTGGGTTGACTAATTGGCACAGAGGTCTGAGATAATGTTTCCCATCATTGCTCTAAAAGATTTATATGTTTTCAAGGGACTTTTAGACTCATTAATGAGCATGTTTGTGGCCTTTTGTTCTTTAATGTGATAAAAAGGAATACAGCTCTTCAGGTGACAGCTCTCTGCCTGTTATAGGTAGGAAGAGACTGTAGAATGTTAGTTTGAATACACCACACCCAAAACGAATGTCCTTTATCTAGAGGCCACACACTTTCAAATCTGAAGTTCCGATTGATCAGACCATGAGTAGATCAAGTTCCTACGTCAGTAATCAATAACTCGAATCCCCCCACATCCAGCCACCTGTCAGTTCCTTGTTTAATCAGAATTTTAGGAAGGATTAGTTCTGCAATGAATTCTTGTGAATTTGCTTTCAGTCTTCTCTACGTTGATGACATCCTTGCATATGTATATCCACATTTACCTCTCAGTGGGAATGCATATTTGACATTTCAAAGACTACAAAATATGATCTGGAAAATAAACACTGCTGTAGTAATTTTGTTGGTTGATCATCTGTTTAATGTAATGTCAGTTAACTTTGAGACTGAAAATTAGGCTGGCTTGATTTGTTACCAATTTTCAGTGCTGTTTTCATCCTGAACAAAAAACAAAACAAAACCTCCATAAGATCTAGGGAGGATGAAGAGTAAAGATGGATTTTAATCTTTATGGGAAGAACTGTCAGGTATTTTCCAGCATCTAAATGTAGGTTACTTAGATTAATTCTAAGACACAAAAGGCATTTTATGCTTTCAGATTTAAGGAAATGATATTCCAGACAATGGACCTATTGTTTCATTCTCTATTTTATTTCATGGTACTGGTGAGCTTCCCTGCATGGAGAAAAACAAGGCCTTTCTTTTAGGTTGTACTGATTCATAAAAAGAACCTTCTGTGGAATTCTGTAAATAAGGGTTTGGTGAGTTTTGTGTTTTTGTTAAAATGTTTAGTCTTTTTTTTTTTTTTTTAACTGAATGCTTTAATGTCATACAGACCTAGTTTTACAATTGAAGTTGTTATTCTATTTTAGATCCTGATCATGTGGAAAACTTACTTGGAACATAGAAACTTTTATGACTACCAAACTCCATTTTCTGAAAACAAAGATATGAATTTAAGAGTCCCAGGTGTGACAGGATGATAGCATTAATCAAGATAGAAAGATTCCTAGACTGGAGTAGGAGAATGAAGCGCTTCAGGAGTGAGGATGGGGGTAGGGCAAGAAGAAGAAGGATTTGCTAGATGATCAGATATATTTGATCACTTTAAAAATTGTATTGAGACGATGTTGGTAGGATTGGGAACAATTAATGAAAATAACACAGAAAAATTAGCAAGAGAAAAAACTAGCAATCATTAATAACAGGAAAATATATTAGAAAAGAAATTTAATCGTAGTACCCTATTTTGCTCAGCAATAAAAATTACATTGTCAGAATAATGTAAACAATAAAGTTTTTAATAAAAATTATGGCATAACTATATTGAAGAGAGGTGATATAACTATATTGATGGGGGAGAGGAGAGTGAAGAGAACTATATCCTCATCTACCACGGTAGCAGGTCAATAGATGGTTCTCATAGTGGTTAATCAATTTAAATTTGATTAAATCAATTTAAGAAAATATAATAGCAATATGAGCATATTATCCAGAAGTACAGAGGTAAGGACCATAAGGAACAACACAAAGGCTTGAAGGTAGTTGTCTCTGGGGAACAGGACAGAGGGGTAGATGGCTGTGGTTTCCATCAAAAACTTTGATATTTCAAATTATGTGTGTTATTTTTGATAAAAACAGAAATTAATATTTTGAAATTAATTTTCTTTTCCAACTATTCCACTCCCATCTTCTTTCCTTTCCTAAAATTCTAAATACCCATAAACACATACCTTTATATTGAACCACACAGGGCAGGAAGGCAATAATCATACTGGTTATTCAGTAGCATACACCACAGGATTGTTGAACTGGATTGGGGATTATCTGCCCTTCTTAGATTTATGTTACATATGAGACTCTTAAATTCATCTTTATTTTCAAAAGATGGAGTTTGATAGACACAAAAGTTTCTATGTGCCAAGCAAGCTTTCCACATGGTCAGGATCTGAAATAGAATAACAACTTCAATTCTAAAACTAGGTCTGTATGACATTAAAGCATTCGGTTTTAAAAAATGAACATTTTAACAAAAGCAATAATGTCATATAAGCACAGAATTCACCAAACACCTATTTGTAGAGTAGAAACTTCATTATCAGAGATCTAGTGACTAAAGGGTTGAGGGTTTGATGAAGAGCTGGGATCTTTCTGTTTACAATCTGATATTTCACCTCAACCTGTCCTTGGTGACTGTAACCTCTATGATTCAATTTACCCAGATCTCAAATGCTTTGATAAACTGTCTTGAGGGGTTGGGGAGGAATGTTAATTTGGTGCCATATAGTAGAGGTGGGTTATTTGGGCATTTCATCCATTGCACCTTTTTTCAACCCCATGTCTAACCTCCACTTCATATGTACTTGATATCGCCAATTATTGAGACTTTCTGGGGCTCTGTGGCTGGAAACTGCTTGCTTCTTTTTGGAAGATATGCAGGTTACAACTCCTGTAAGTCAGATAGAACACCTTCAAAAGTGTTTCATTTTCTGTCCTCTTTGTCCCTATGGGTTTATGATTTTCTTTTTTTTTCTCTGTTGTTTTTGTGATTTTTCTGAGAGAGTAAAAACATGATATGTATGTTTAAACTGACCTGTTTTTAAAGAGAAGTCCAAACATTTAACTTATTTAACTTACTAGTAGTTCCACTTGTACTCAGTAAGATAATTTATAGGTATCTTGTCATCGCAACAATCTTAAAAAGGAGATATGACATCTTTACTTTGTTTTTGTTTGTTTGTTTTCTTTTGTTTTTTGGCCATGCAGGATCTTAGTTCCCCGACCAGGGTTTGAACCTGCTCCCTCAGCAGTGAAAGCATGAAGTCCTAACCACTGGACCGCCAGGGAATTCCCAGACGTCTTTACTTTGTAAATGAGGAATCCGAGGTTCAGAAGAAATAAGTAATAGATCCAACATCATATGATAGGTAAGTTGTTCAGATTGTGTTTGAACCTCCTCATTTTCTGTGGTGCCATAGTACCTCTTCTTCATGTGAAAGACATGTTGTCTTCATTTTAGCACATCAATAGGGCCCAACGTTGCTCCGATGTTTTTACTGCTTTGCTTGTAAGAAGCAGAGTTAAGCTCTATTCCTAGACACGCAGCCTCCCGATGGCGCTGACTATTTAGGACATCCCCCTTCTCTTTTTCTGTTCTTCAGGCAGGCTCCCTGTGCCTTACTCACCCTCTCTGCTGGGCTCTCTCTTTGGTGCATCACAGTCTATGTGTCACTCCCAGTCTTGATCACCTCTGTACCCAGATGTCACTCCATTTTCCTGCTCCCACTCTCCCAGATGAATGTTTTATACTCACTCTGCTCTCCTCCAACTTGAACACTCTCTTTTCCCTACTCATGCTCCACTGATGACCTTGTTTCTTTTATCACTGAGAAAATGGAAGCTACCAGAAAAGAACTTCCGCATCCTTCTATCAAATCTACTGACCCTAACCCATACCGCTATTTTCTCTCTTGTTGCACTGGATGAACTGTCCCTGATCCTAATTTAGGTGAACTCCACCTCAGGACACAGGATCCCAGCCCTTTTTGCCTGCCTGAAGACTCTTGTATCATCATTTTTCCCTTCTCTCTTGGAGGACTTCATAAACATACGTCATGGAATGGTATTCTTCATTAAAGAAAAAAAAAAATTCCTGCCTTGACTGCTGAGCCCTCATCTACCTACCCTTCTACCTCTCTCCCCCCTTTTACAGAAAAGTTGCTTGAGTGGTATCTGTTTGCTTTCTTCACTTTCCTTCTCACATGATTTCTTGAATCATCTCACATCAGGCTTTTGCACTTAGCCCTCCACTGAAACTACTTTTATCAGGAACATTGAGGGCTGCCCCACTGCCTAGTCCACTGGGCGAGTCCCAGTGCTCCTTTACTCAGTCTCTCAGTAGAATTTCACTCTGCTGGCTTCTTCCTTCTTCTAGAAACACTGCACCCTTCTGGATTTTCTTCTTTCATAAGGCTGCTATCTATCCATTATAGACTCCTTTTCCAGATCATTCTCCTCTTCTTGACCTCTACATACGGGAATGCTCCAGAGCTTAGTCCCTGGACTTCTTTTCCTTTTTGAATTTTTATTTCTTAGATGATACAGCCATTTCTGAGGCTTTAATACATCTCTATACTGATGATGCCAATATTTGTTCTCCACTGAACCTCAAACTTGCATATTCAACTACCTGCTCAACTTTTTCACTCAGCTGCTTAACAGGCTTCTGAGATTCAATGTGCCCAGGAGAACTCTTGATTTTCCCCTTCACACCCATTCTTCCCCCAGCGTCCCTGATTTCTGTAAATGGTTCCTCTTACAGCCAATATTTCTCCATCTCCAAACCTTGAACTCATCCTTGGCACCTTTTTCTCACACTCCACATCCAATCGATTCAAAAATCCTGTTGCCTCTTCCTTTAAAATGGATTCCACATATGACCATTTTTATTTTATTTTATTTTATTTTTACTGTGCTGTGCGGCTTGTGGGATCTCAGTTCCCCGACCAGAGATTGAACCCGGGCCGCGGCAGTGAAAGCACGGAATCCTAACCGCTAGGCCACAGGGAACTCCCATATGACCCCTTTTTCATCTCTTTCATCACTAGCACTCTAATTCACATTGTTCTTTTCTCTTGCCTTGTCTAAGACAATACATTCTAACTAGTCCCCCTGCTTCCATAGTCACCTTACTGTAGTTTATTCTTTACACAGTAGACAAAATGATACTTTAAGAATGTAAATGAGATAACATTGTACTTTGCTTAAAAGCATCATGTTGCTCTGTTCTATTTTCTTCATAGCACTCACCACCTCACCACAATGGGACATTATATCACTATTTGCTAATTTGATTGTCTTCTTTACCTCCAGAATGTAAGCTCCATGAGGCCAGGGATATTGCTGCTCTTGTTTACCTCTACCATTCAGACTGCTGAAATAAAAATACCATAGACTGGGTGACTTAAACAACAGAAATTTATTTCTCACTGTTCTGGAAGCTGGGAAGTCCAAGATCAAGGTGCAGGCAGATTTGGTGTCTGGTGAAGGCTTGCTTTCCGGTTTATAGTCAGCTGTCTTCTCTCTGTGCCCTCACATAGTGGAAGGGGTGAGGGAACTCTGTAGGGTCTCTTTTTTTTTTTTTAATTAATTTATTTTTATTTTTATTTGTTTTTGCTGCCTTGAATCTTTGTCGCTGCATGCAGGCTTTCTCTAGTTGCGGCGAGCGGTGGCTATTCTTCGTTGCAGTACGCAGGCTTCTTATTGCAATGGCTTCTCGTTGTGGAGCATGGGCTCTAGGAATGTGAGCTTCAGTAGATGTGGCATGCGGGCTCAGTAGTTGTGGCATGCGGGCTCAGTAATTGTGGCTTGCAGGCTCTAGAGCGCAGGCTCAGTAGTTGTGGCTCACGGGCTTAGTTGCTCCACGGCATGTGGGATCTTCCCGTACCAGGTCTCAAACCCATGTCCCCTGCATTGGCAGGCGGATTCTTAACCACTGCACCACCAGGGAAGCCCCTGTAGGGTCTCTTTTATAAGGACAAATCCCATTCATGAGGGCTCCTCTCCCATGACCTAATCACCAGCTCCATGTCCTAATACCACCATACTAGGGATTAGGATTTTGGAGGGACACAAACATTCAGTCGGTAGCAGCCTCCATATCACTAGTGTTTAGAAGAGGGCCTGGTACTTAGGAGGTGCTAGGAAATGTTTAATGAGTGAACGAATGAATGAATGGTCTTGAAAGCACTCCTGGGATCCTGTAATTGTTTTTTCAAGTACCATTGCTTACTTCATCCTCCTGCCTTATCCTAAATAACCACTCTCCCATGGATCTCTTAAATATACAAAAATTTAGTGTTATGCAAGTTTGTTCTATTGCCCTATTCAATTTATTTAAATATAGTTTAGAATGTTGGATGATGGAATAAAGTGTATAATAAGTAGATGATTAAATTACTTAAATATGGCTATTGTACATTTTTCGATAAAACTAAAACGGTCTTTCTTTATGAACAGAACTATGTCATCGCGATTTTGGTGGGGAATAAATTTGAGTTAAATTATTTCATCTTACTGAAAGTTTACTTTGAACATGAGCTGTGGTAAAGATGTAGGTATCTTTTTGTGCCTTGCACTGTGTGTGCATGTGCATGTGTGTATGTGTGCGTGTTGTTTTAGAAGCTGGGGCAGTTACACGGTGGAAGGTACAGGCTTTGCCTGATCCACGTAGCATGTGTGTAATCTAAATTTTTTAATAAAGAAAAATGCTTCACTACCTAATGCCCTTCATTTAAAACAGAGAACATGGTTTTTGTTAGAACATTATCAGAGACAAACGCAAAATATTATTCATGACCAAGTTGAATTAGACACAAAGTTTGTTTGCTACTCTTATGTGACACTTCTTCTCTTTTTCTTGGAAGTATTTGTGCAATGAGTTTTTTCCATATATTTGTAACAAAACGTCGAGTCCTCCACAGACAGGAGTCTATCAGTTTAACTTAAGAGCATATGGCAATTTACATACAAACTGCTTTATGTTTAGAATATGGGGCTGAGGCACGATGCTGTCAGTTTGCTTCTGTGTGAAGCTGGTTGGAGCCCACAGTGAGATGGTTATTGCAGCAGTAGCTGAAATAAAAGATAGGTAGGGCAAGAGACTCGGAAGTTAAATATCAGATAGGTTCAATACAGACAAAGCAACAAATAAGCAAACAAAAGTAAATTAAATATCCAAAAAGGTCCATTAAAAATGGAACAAATAGGGCTTCCCTGGTGGCGCAGTTGTTGAGAGTCCGCCTGCCGATGCTAGGGGATGCAGGTTCGTGACCCGGTCCGGGAGGATCCCACATACTGCGGAGCGTCTGGGCCCGTGGGCCATGGCCGCTGAGCCTGCGCGTCCGGAGCCTGTGCCCCGCAACGGGAGAGGCCACAACAGTGAGAGGCCCGTGTACAGCAAAAAAAAAAAATTGGAACAAATATAAATAAAAAAGATGGTAACAAGAAGTCCAACTATATTAAAAATACAATAAAGAAAAATAGATTAAACGTATTAGTTAAAGATAGGGATGATCAGATTAGGTTAAAATATACTAGTTTACATCTAAAGTATGAAGGAATAGAATGGTTTAAAGGATAGAAGGACAGTATACTAAGCAAATATTAACCGAAACAAGAATGGTATGTTATATTATCAGACAAAAGAGGCTTTAAGACGAAAAGCATTATTAGGAATGTAGAGGGTTACTAAATAATGATAAAATACTGAAATTACCAATAAGACATAGCAACTCTAAACTTGTATGCCTCTAATAAAATATAATACAAAAATTGAAAGAACCAGAGGAAGATAAGTCTGCCAGTAACGGTGAAAATTTTATTACACCTGTTTCATTGTCATATCCAAGATAAAAATAGTTAATAAAGATACAGAAATTTGCACAACACAATAAACAAGTTTGATTTAATAGAACTCTGCATCAAACTCTTAAGGAATCCAAATTCTTCTTAAGCACACATAGGACATTTACAAAAAATGATTATGAACTGGATTAAAAAGTGAGTCTCAACAAATTTCAAAAAAATCAGTATTATATACACTGACCTGTAACCTACATCTCCCAGATCCTCAAAAGTTCTGAAGCTTTCTGGTAAATGCTTGAGCAGCAATAGCTCTGTGGGTTAACTCCACGTGGAGAGATTAGTAAGTGCCCAAATGGGTCTACAACCTTGGGTTGTTGTGTTGGGAAAGGGGATGAATAGGCTTTGCTGCAAGCTGAATTATGAGGTGACAAACTACTTCCAATGATGCCTTGATAGAAATACATACACTTGTTTTGCAGAAAATGCAAAGAAACCAGCAGCTAGGCAAGAGCTGCAAAGAATTTAGTTAATCAGCTGCTTCTAGTAAGGGTAGTTACGGAAAATCTAGCTGAACCAAGGTGAAGAGATGTTTAGTTTATTAGGGAGGAATGAAAAATTTTTAGGTGCTGAACTATGTCAAGAAGGTCAGATTATATGAGTTAATGTGAAACTAACCAACTCTGCAATGGCTGTTTCATGCTGTGTCTACAATTTAAGGCCATTTCTTCCAGGTGGTATATGCTACATGTACAGCCACATACAATTTTAATTTTTTGGATAAGATCCTCATTTTGGTTCTTTTCCTACCTTTTCTTGTTACCCAATCTGTATAGTTGATGGCAGCCCTTTAATTCCTACTCCTTTACATTTGAGTTATTAATCTATGTGATATGAAATTGGATGGACATGTGTATATATTACAAACCTCCTTTGATTTTTCTTCCTTTAAGGATGGTTGATAATTCTTGAGGCAGGGAATATATTAAGTGCTAGTTGGGCACTAAACTTTACTACTGACATTACCTATTAAGTATCTCTAAAGGAAATAATAAAATAGCAGCTTTTTAGAGCCCATTTGTGACTCATAAAATATGGGTTAAAACCTCCCATTTTATTACACTTTTACTTCTGTAATTATTACTGTAAGTGATGGAACAGTGCAGGGCAATCAAGAAATCAACTCTCTCAACTCCTACACTCGAAGACAATCTGTGAAAGTCTAAAGAACAGCCTGATGAATTAAAAATAAATAGATCAAATGACAAGGCAACAGAAACAAAAACCAAACTCCCAATAAAGTAATCAAAATAATGCTAAAATCATAGATCTGCAGAACCCCTGAGCCCATACAAACCTGCTTATTCCCCGCTTCAACACTCAAGGACGACCGCAGGAGATTTGCTCAATGTCTCCACACCATAATTTGCTCATTCAGTAAATGGGACATAAGAATTGTACATAATGAATTTTGTATTTTGTGGGGGAGCTAAGTGAGCTGATATATGTAAATACAGTAGCACCAGTTCTGACATGTAGCAAACGGTCAGTAAATGTTAGTTAATATTAATTAATATCATTATCATTATAATTAATAATGATAATTGTCTTCTTATACATGGTCCATTAGATTGTATTGTGGTATGTCTGATGTGATGTTTATGAAGCTATTTTACCAGTAGCCTATTTTTTTCCCACCTTGATATGTGCTTGAAGTAGTAATCACAATTGACTTATACTCAAACCCTATTCTCACTCACTTTTTTTTTTTTTTTTTCGGTACGCAGGCCTCTCACTGTTGTGGCCTCTCCCGTTGTGGAGCACAGGCTGTGGACGCACAGGCTCAGCGGCCATGGCTCACGGGCCCAGCCACTCTGCGGCATGTGGGATCTTCCCGGACCGGGGCATGAACCTGTGTCCCCTGCATCGGCAGGCGAACTCTCAACCACTGAGCCACCAGGGACCCCTCACTCACTTTTGTTGGGAGAGGATGGGAAGACTGTAAATCTAGCTGTTAGTTTTTACAAATGCTATGTGAATGCCCTTTATTTCCAAAGCATTACTCTTTTGGTTGTAGGAATAAGCCATGGTCCCTGGTTTCAAGAATGGTATGGTGTAATATAGTACCCAGACACAGATACAAACACTGTCATACAATAGAGAGAACCAGAAAGGGGTTGCATGGGCGAAGGGAAGTGTTGTGCATGGGCTAAGATTCAGATTTAAATTAAAACAATATTTAACCAATAAGCTCCTGGATTTCAGACATTTTTCTCAGAATTCACTGTCGTTTGGTATTGAACCAATCACCCATGGCTCTAAACTGGGACATTAGTTATTATGATATGCAGTAATCACTTTAAAATCCCATTGCAATAGTGTTATTTAAGGTAGTACCGTCTGTGTTTGAAGCCAGGAGAAAAGAAAAAATGTTCCTTTTTTATCACCCTCCATTGCCCGGATTCAAGAGACTCATGGTCTAGTGAAAAAAGACAACAGTGTATTTATTAACAGGTATATTACTATGTCATGTGATAAATTCTATAATTGAGGAATGAAGCAGTGATATATGTATGGTTTTCCTTGAATGAGTTCTAGTTTATCTCTGGGAAAAATGAAGTTTGTGAAACATGTGTTTATGCCCCTCAGTGCCCTGGGTGTTTCTGTAATCCTTGATTTTCTGTTCTACACATTGCAGGCTCCTACCCTAAATACTATGCCCATGTCACAGGTTCCCTTTTTACTTGTCATCTAATTCACCCCAAAGAAGTACTGACATTTCTCCACTTTCAGGGTTAGAATTTCAATAGGGACATCTTGAAGAAACAACTTCTTATGTGCAAAACGAGGAGTGAGTGAGTACGATAGAGGCCTTTGGCTGGCATGCTTGTCTGAGGGTTTCATCTGCCCACCATAAAGAGTCTGTGTCACATGGTGAAAAAGAATGGACCTTGGATGTGACAGACCTGAGCTGTAACTCTTGCTCCAGCGTATACTGGCGGTCTTGGGCAAGTTATTCAGCCTCCTGGAGTCTGTTTCCTTATTATTAAAACAGGATAAGAATCTCTATTTCAGAGAGCCACTGTGCAAATCAAAAGAGGTCAACCTATATAAAATGCCTAATGCAGTGTTTTGTATGTTGCAAACAATAGAGAAATTATAATGGGGAGAGACAGACAATAGATGAAACTAAAAGCTAAAATATGCTCTTTCCTGCTTTCTTTTTCTCACACCCCCCACTGAAATCTGTCCATTTTGTATCTCCTTTACCCTGAAGCTCTTCGATTTACTGTGAAGTTCCATGGGATTCCTGGAGTTCCATGGTGATATTCTCAAGTGCAGAGCACTGACCTGGGAGCAGGAATATGTGAGTTCCAACCTGCTTCTTTTCATCATGAGCTGAGTGACTTTCACAAGTTGCTCCAAACTTCTGTGATTATGTTTTATTGTCTTGATATTCTCTAAGATTCTTCTCCTGCAGATATTGCCTATTAGAGGTAATTACCCACAGAAATCTCATTTAATTCACACAATGACCCTTGAAATAGATATTCTCTGTTTTTGGAGACAATATTCTCACCTGTTGGGTCTAACCCAATTTTGGATTCTAAATGTAAGGGTTTCAGTCCAGTTTGTTTATGTCTGAGATCTATTTATACATTCATTTAACAGGTATTTATTGAACTCAGGCCCTGGGTGAGCAGGGAGGTGGGCCTTTTGGAGCCCCTCAAAACCATGCTCATCAAGCTGTTCCCTGGGACTTCCCAGGAAGAGTCATTCTTGGCAGCCAGACTGTGAAGTCCCAACAAAGTGTCCATGGGTAGGACTTAGAAAGAGCTGGGAATGGACTCTGAAACGAGAGAACATTGTGAGAGAAAACCAAAAGCAATAAGTTCATTGATCCTTAAAAAGTTTTCCTTAGAGTTGGCTGGAACTTCAGTCATGGGAGCTCTGGCTGAAAATGGTATTTCTAAAAGAGATTAAGCATATCTATTCTGAAGATTTCAAGACATTTTAAAATGAGTACAATCTTTTGAGACTGAAAAACTTTCTTGTTGGGATGGAGGGAAAGGGTCCACATGAGCTCTCATGCGTTATAAGGTATCTAACCAGTTACAGTATCATTGCAATGCTGTTCTAGGCCACTTTTTTTTTTTTTTTTTTTTTTTTTTTTTTTGCGGTACGCGGGCCTCTCACTGTTGTGGCCTCTCCCGTTGCGGAGCACAGGCTCCGGACGCGCAGGCTCAGCGGCCATGGCTCACGGGCCCAGCCGCTCCGCGGCATGTGGGATCTTCCCGGACCGGGGCACGAACCCATGTCCCCTGCATCGGCAGGCGGACTCTCAACCACTGCACCACCAGGGAAGCCCCTGGGCCACTTTTAAACTCTCCTTTTTAAACCCCAATAGGTGAAACTTCTCCTTTCACCTCTCATAACCATGTGACCAAATGAAAAATCCCTACTTACTGTTATTAACCTGATTCTCAGTGAAGGGAAGCGGGCCCAGTTGCTATGGAAAGGAAGCAAACTGTAGGAAGATGTGAGAGCTCTTCTTTGCTGTTGTTAACATGGCTAACTCTAGGTAGAGGGGAAGTGGTTTTATTTTTATACTAACATAATTAGCAATTATTTCAGGTTGAGCTGCGTTTTTGTGTTTGGTTGTGTTTTAATATGCACAATCAACTTGATCATTAAGAACCATAGTTAGAGTTGCTGAATGTTTCATTTTCACATCTATCAGCATAGATAGATTTAATAATTGAATGCTCAGACTCAGGTGTGGAGATAATCTGTGAACTCTTAATTAACATATTGAAAATAAAGGTAGAGTTCAGTGACAGATTTATTTTTAGTTGGGAGGGTCGGTCCAGCTGGTAAATGCAATCACATTACTCTGCCACTCTACCTTTTGCATAGGTACAAGAGTATGTCTGCTCTATTACTACTGTGCCAATAATGTCACTGACAATTAAAACGCCAGAAACACCAAGGCAAAAGTAAATTCCTCAAAGTAAAGAACAATAAAACATTTAAAAATTAATATTTTATCTAACCAGCTTTTTGCCACAACTGAGTGACATTATTTTTACAGCTGTATTGAGGTGTAATTGACATGAAATTAACTGCACATATTTAAAATGTAGACTTTGATGAGTTTTGACATATGTATACACCCATGAAACAATCACCACAGTAAAGATAAATGAATGTATCTACAGCCCTAGAAGTTTCTTTGTGCCTTTTTGTAATCTCTCCCTTGCTCCCTTCTCCAACCTCCTTCCAATCCCTGGGAAACTACTGATCTGCTTTGCATCACTGTAGTTTTGTTTGCATGTTATGGAATATTATATAAATGGAACAATATGATGTGTACTCCTTTTTGTTTGGCTTATTTCAGCATAATTATTTTGGGTTCGTCTGTGTTGCTGTATGTGGCAATAGCTTATTCTTTCTTATTTCTGAGAAAATTCATTTCTTTTTATTGCTGAGTAGTAATCTATTGTATAGATATACCACAACTTATTTATCCATTCATCAGTTGATGGACATTTGGGTTGTTTCTAGTTTTGGCTAATAGGATAAAACTGCTATGAACATTTCTATGCCAATTTTTGTGTAGACATAGGCTTTCATTTCTTTTAGGAATGCCTAAGAACAGAATTGCTGAGCTGTATGATGGGTGTATGTTTAACTTTTAAAACTGTCAAACTGTTTTCCAAATCAACTGTACAATTTTATATTCCCTCCAAGAGTATTTGGAAGTTCCAGTAGCTGCCCATCCTCACCAACACTTGGTATGGAGAGTCTTTTAGCCATTCTAATGGCAATGTGGTGAGATCTCTGTGGTTTTAATGTGCACTTCACTAACGACTAATATTGGACATCTTTTGATGTGCTTATTTGTCATCTGTATATCTCCTTTGATTATATACTTGTTCACATTTTTTACCCATTTATAAAAGTGAGTTGTCTTCTGATTGAGTTGTAAGAATTCTTTATATAATGTAGATGCACTTTTTTTCATATACATGCTTTGCAAATGTTTACTCCCAGTCTGAAGTTTGCTCTTTGTTTTTTGTAATAGTGTCTTTTGAAGAACAACATTTTAATTTTGATAACATCCAACTTATTATTTTATCTTACAGTTTGTGATTTTTGTGTGTGTCCTATTTAAGAACTGTTTCCTAAACCTAGGATCACTAAGAATTTTTCTATGTTTTCTTCTAGAATTTTTGTAATTTTAAACATTACATTTAGGTCTATGATTCACTTTTTTTTTTTTTTTTTTGCGGTACGCGGGCCTCTCAATGTTGTGGCCTCTCCCGTTGCGGAGCACAGGCTCCGGACGCGCAGGCTCATTGGCCATGGCTCACGGGCCCAGCCACTCCGTGGCATGTGGGATCTTCCCGGACCGGGGCACGAACCCGTGTCCCCTGCATCGGCAGGTGGACTCTCAACCACTGCGTCACCAGGGAAACCCTATGATTCATTTTGAATTAAATTTTGTACTACAAATCATTGCTTAGCAAAATTTTTAAAAGACTTAAATAAATGGAAAATTACATGGATCAGAAGACTCAATACTGTTAAGGTGTCAGTTCTCCCCAGATTGATCCCAATAAGGATCCCAGCAGCCTTTTTAAAATAAAAATCAACAAGCTGATTTTAAAATTTATATGGAAAGGACCTAAAGTAGCCAAAAGAAGTTTAAAAAGAACAAATTTGGATGACTTACACTACCTTATATCAAGACTTACTGTAAAGCTATAGTAATAAAGAAAATGTGGAATTGGTATATAGATAAGCAAATACATTAATGGTACAGAATAGAGAACACAGAAATTAAACCCACACACATATGGACAGTTGGTGTTCAACAAGTGTGCCAAGGCAATTGGGGAAAAAGATGTTTTCAACAAATAGTGCTGGTTAAAATAAATAAATAAATAAATAAATAAATAAATAAATAAATAAATAAATAAATATTTGTTGTAGAAGTGGAAAAAAAACAAATAGCGCTGGAACAATTGGATATTTGTATGCAATGAAATGAACCTTGACATTGTAGACATTTTAATGAATCATTATCAAGAACCTAATAAAATATCGTGGTTTGAATAGATTTTCCAGATACTAAATAAATGGTTAGAAATAAATGGTTCAATTTAAAAAGTTTAAAAATTCGAATTGGGCTTCCCTGGTGGCGCAGTGGTTAAGAATTCACCTGCCAGTGCAGGGGACACGGGTTCAAGCCCTGGTCTGGGAAGATCCCACATGCCGCGGAGCAACTAAGCCCGTGTGCCACAACTACTGAGCCTGTGCTCTAGAGCCTGCGAGCCACAACTACTGAGCCCGCGTGCTGCAACTACTGAATCCCGCACACCTAGAGCCCATGCTCTGCAACAAGAGAAGCCACTGAAATGAGAAGCCTACACACCACAACAAAGAGTAGCCCCTGCTCTCCGCAACTAGAGAAAGTCCCGCGCGCAGCAATGAAGACCCAACACAGCCAGAAGTAAAATAAATAAATTTATGAAAAAATTTATAAATTTTTTTTCACCAGACAACTGTGGAAAATTCATACAAATGATCATATAAATTGTAATCAATAGGGACAAATCCAGTTCATCAGTCTCTGTTTTGCCTTCTATAAAAATATGAAAAAATATTCAATACAATGCCATATATAGAAAATGAAAACAGCCAAATAGAGTCACATTCTCTATCATTCTGTTTACATAGGCAAACGAATTTATCAATACTTCTTTTAAAAGATTGGATAGAGGGCAAGGTTAGGTTGCTTTGAAAACAGCTTGCTAGATCAGTAAAACAAAACTTTTTTGTATCACTATATTTACCTCTTTTGTGTCCAGTTGGGGCCTGTAGTAGCAAATACAAAATTGAGAAATGAAGGTAAAAGATTTATCAGTTGAAAAAAAATTTATTTATTTGTGACCAGTTCTCTCAATACTACTTATATTGAACTCTCCATTCTCTGGCTGTTATCACTGTTTCACAAAAAAAGTAATAAAAAACTTGTTTACCTTCTGTATCTTTTTTCCATTTAAACCACATGCAGATTTGTTAGAGCCCTCACTGCTTTCCATGCCAGTAGATGGCATGCTTATTCTTGTTTTTATTTTAATAGGCTTAGATTCATGATAAATGTAATGCTCTGAGCTGGACTTACATTTGGTTCTGGTTCCTACAGTCCACGTTTGGGATGAACAATTTCTGATGCACATGAAAAGGAGAGGAACACTCCAGAGAAGGATAAAACTGTGGTACTTGGAAAACTGAGATGTATCCAAAAACTTGTAGCTTCTTTCTTTCTTTTCTTTCTTTCTTTCTTCCTTCCTTCCTTCCTTCCTTTCTTCTTTCCTTCCTTCCTTCCTTCCTTTCTTTCTTTCTTTTCTTTCAACAGACATTTATTTCTCAAGTTCTGAAGGCTGGAAGTCCAAGATCAAAGTGCCAGCTGATTCGGTTCCTGGTGAGAGCTCTCCTTCTGGCTTGAAGACGGCTGCCTTCTCACTGTGTCCTGTGGCTTTCAGTGAAGTTCTCTGGACATCTCCCAACATCTGTCTGGAAAGGATCCGGCAGGTCATCAGGGAGGAAACTCACACTGTGGATGAACTCCAAGTTTTGCTGGCTTCTCCATCGTGTTCTCCTGCGACAGGAATGAAGTGAGTCCATGAAGAAGTGGGAGAGAAAGAGAGCGTCAGGGGCCTGGAGGTGGAGGCAGGTGCCACAGGCTCTGGGTGGAGAAGGGCGGCAAAGAAGCCGAGGGATGCTTCTTTATTTTTTACTTTGCTGAGTAGTGTCTGGTCTAGTGATGGTAAGAATTTTTGGTGAGGGGTAGACTGAAACTTGGCCATTCAAACTATCTGCATCTCTGCAGGGCAACAGTTTCTTGTAGGTTAACTCCACCACTTCTGGGTGATACCTCAGGCTTTCTGGCTGTCTCTGCTCCTTGTTGCCCTATGTGGAACAGCTTCTGGATATTGGGGAACATTGACCTTGTGGCAAGGGGATTGGGTCTTGGGTCTGAAATGCTGGCTGTTTTGGATGTTCCCTGTTCACCTAGTGGCTTGGTCCTGATGACTCTGCTGCTGTGATGTATTCCCTTGGCACAGTCAGGGTCCTTCCCCCAGCTCTGCAGGTGCTGCATTCTGCTGATCTCAGCCACAGCTTCCATCTGGCTGGGCTTCAACCATCTGCACCACAGCCTCTGCTTCAGGGTCACTGTGTCCCTGGTAGGGTGACCTGTGGCTCACCTTCTCACTTGCTGCTCTGGGCTGTGAAATGGCTCCCTCACTGAGAGTACAGACTGTGAATGTCTGTATCCCTTCCACAACCTCCAAATGGAGCCACCGGAATCTCAGTGCCACCATTTCTGGCTTGCTGTCTCTATGTGTCCCACTGTCATTTCTATTCTGTGATTACCATGTTCTGGGTAAGGGCATAGTGCAAAGTGTCATCTCTCCAGGATTCCAAAGGGGAAATAGGTCCAGAGGCACCTGCCTTTAGCTTAACTTTCCATCTCCCTGGGATGGCTACATATTTACTATGTCTTCAGGGGCCAGTCATACTTCTCCTCCCACTTTCTCCCTTCAAATTTTTGTCCCCAGAAAGCAGACAAAATTTTACCTGTTCCCAGAAAGTACAATTCTTCCCATTCATATTTGTTGAAAACTCCCCTTAATTCTTTTTTACCATACAGATTATCTTTGCCTTAGATCAGTGTTCTCAACACTGTCATACACAATGCTCCCCTTTTATATAACAAATATTTGTAATATCTTGACTATAAGTATTAAAACAATGACCTAAATTTATTATAAGAAACAAAGGAAAATAATTTGTTCTAAAAAGATGTTTGCCCCTGTATGTAGAATCACCATGAATCTCATAGCCATGAATGCAGACTGATACAGCTGTCCTACTGTGGACTCAAATATCATGTGTGGCAAAAATTTTCGAAACTGTGAAAACTCTTGATAAAATCTAATCATAACAAACTATAATTTTTCCTTCATTTACTTTGCAGTTACCATCCTAGAAAGTCAGTGCATATTAAAACTGGCCAAGTAATTCTACATGTATGCTATATATATCTATATTTAAAGCAAAATTAGATCATTATAGATATAGCTTCATTCATGCAATGTTGTGCAAAATTTCTTCCTTGTGCAGAACTATCTTGTGCATTGTAGTACCCCTGCTTCCTGCTAACTAAATGCCAGTAGTGCCCCAATCATTGTGACAACTAGCCTTTTCCCCAATTTCCAAATCCTCCCCTAGGGGGCAGCAGCATTCCCGTTGAAAACGATTGCATTAGGTAGTACCTTCCCATAAAACGTTTATGATCTCTGCACGTCACAAATTTAGCAATACTCTGCAAAATTAGCCTTTTGTTCATATTCTCTCAGATAATCCCAGCATCTATGCTGTGGAATTTCTTGGTACGTGTCCCCATTATTGATAGATCGGGGGACTCCCAAGTTGCCCAGACATTCTTTGAAAGCAATAGCACCATACTACGCTGTCCTCTATTCTTGTCTTTTGCCCATTTATCTATTGAACTATTTTCTCATTGGTTTAAATTAACTCTTAATACCTCTCTGATATGATTAAGAAAACCAACATCCAGAAACTCCAAGTGATTCACAAGGAGTCTCAGAGGAGGAAACTAGGTAGATCAGGACCAGAGCTCTAATCTTCTGTCCAGAACGTTCCTGCATAAGATTATTGCCTCATAAATTAATCCATTGGCTTTTAATTTGGAAACCAGTGTTTAAATAATAATTATTTTTATTATTGTTGATGTAAATCAGTTCAGGCAGGCCTGATTGTGCCTGGGGGAGGTGACACATTGAATTTCTAAACCTGCAGACCTATAAAGTGGGGACCCCACTAAAGCTACAGGCACCTTGTGAGGCCCAGCCTAAGGAAGCCTTTCAACTATACCCATGGTTCTCCTTCAGACCCAAGGAGTCATGACTCTCCTTGGTCTTTTTTTTTTTTAATCTATTTATTTATTTTTGGCTGTGTTGGGTCTTCGTTGCTGTGCGCAGGCTTTCTCTAGTTGCGGTAAGCAGGAGCTACTCTTCGTTGTGGTGCGTGAGCTTCTCATTGTCGTGGCTTCTCTTGTTGCGGAGCATGGGCTCTAGGCGCTCAGGCTTCAGTAGTTGTGGCATGTGGGCTCAGTAGTTGTGGCTTGCAGGCTCTAGAGCTCAGGCTCAGTAGTTGTGATGCACGGGCTTAGTCGCTCCGTGGCATGTGGGATCTTCCCAGCCAGGGCTTGAACCCGTGTCTCTTGCATTGGCAGGCGGATTCTTAACCACTGCACCACCAGGGAAACCCTCTCCTTGGTTTCTTATTCCATGTTTATCCATTCTTGTAGTCAGTCTTTGTTTATTGTATCATCTATATATCTCTCTATATAAAAAATTTATTTATTGTTTATTTATTTTTGGCTGCATTGTGTCTTAGTTGTGGCATGTGGGATCTTTGTTGAGGCATGCGGGATCTTTCGTTGCAGTGCGAGGGCTTCTCTCTAGTTGTGGCGTGCGGGTTTCCTCTTCTCTCTTTGTGACGCAGGGGCTCCAGGGCGCATGGGCTCTGTAGCGGTGGTGCATGGGTTCCAGAGTGTGTGGTCTCTGTAGTTTGCAGCACGCAGGCTCTAGCTGAGGTGTGCAAGCTCAGTAATAAAAGCAAAAACAGAAACCATTTTATCTTCTTCTGATATAGCAAGTCTTGTTTAAGGGGGAGAAAATTAGCATTTTCTATACAACATTAGAAAAAAATTTCTATGTCAAGAGCAAATTTTATGATCCAATTCCCCTAATATGAGTCCTTCTGATCTACCTAACAGTTATCCTTTCTAAATCAAGAAAAGAACATTAGGGGTAATGGTTGAGTTGTGAATGATAAACTCTGTGTGTGTATTAGGGAGAGAACGCGTATGTAGCAATTGACTTAACTAGGTGTGCAGCCCTGTGCGCATTTGTGTCTGAGGTCCAAATCAAGCCCTTAACAGGCAAGATTCTTTAATATAAATGAGAAATAGGCTTTATCCTGCCATAATGACCTGCAGCCTCTCAGACATGGCTCTCCACAGACCGATCAGTCCACAAAACGCTTGGCCAGCTCACTGAAGCCATTATCTTTTATTTATGCAGATCAGATTGTGACAATCCTTGGAATTTTTCGTTTTATCTTTTTTTTAAAATCCTCTTGATATGGCCCTTTCTTTCTGCTTCTGTATAGGCAACTCCCCAAACAAGCATTTTCATGACTGTCCAAGCCATTGAATGAAAACATTAGAGTATAATTTGGTTAGCTTGTATTATTCCACAAAGAAAAGAAAACTGTTTTAATTTTGGAAACTTCTAGAAAAAGGAAGAGGAAAAAGTTTTCTTAATTTTTTAAACCACCCAGGGAGTTGCATACTGTGCCAACATACTAACAAGTACCAAATCCCAATAGTTTACACTTTCATTATTTAATATGCCCTCTGGAGTTTTGGATGTGGCTCAGAAAAAAATTTTTAAACAAATTTCTTACATATGACCCTAATTTCAATGGATGTGCTTTAAAAAACCTTAGCTTTCTTCCTTTTACATTTCCCATTAGTCAGTATTAGCCACATATTCATGAATGGGAATTTCAGTAGCACATATCTTGTAAAAAATCATACCAGGGTAACATTTTTTTAATGGCTGTGCTTCCAGTGATCTTTCCCTCTTGGGGAATGGGGGGATGTTCAATGGCAGAAGTTGAAAGAAAATGAGAATGTTACTTTTTCTCTTTTTTGGCCATGCTGCCCAGCTTGTGGGAAGTTCCCCTACTAGGACTTGAACCCAGACCCTTGGCAGTGAAAGCTGGGGAGTCCTAACCACTGGACTGCCAGGGAATCCCAAGAATGTTACTTCTGACTGTGACAGTTTGGTCTCCATTGCGTATTACATTTTTTTTTTTTTTCCTGTAGTGCTGTCCTTTCTAGCTTTTATCTGAACCAAGAAGCAAGGCAAGAAGCCCACTGAGAGATCAGACAACAACCATTGTAGGAAGGATTTTCCCACTTGATTTGGGGTAGTGCCGAATTCAGCTGATCCTCAGTGTTCTTATTCTTGCATTCAATCTATGAGCATTTTATTGAATATTTATTATTATATTTCATTTACTCTACTAGATGTTATGGCAGATATAAGAAAGAATCAAACATGATCTTTGCCTTTATTCAATCATTTGATAAACATTTGCTATCCACTGGCAAAACAACAATGATCCAGACCCTGTGATCTTTACAGTGTGGTGTGGACGACAACCTGATAAGTGATGGTGTTGTTACAGAAGCTGGATCATTTGTACTGGCTGCCATCAAAGTGGAGGTTCTGGGGCTTCCCTGGTGGCGCAGTGGTTGGGAGTCCGCCTGCCGATGCAGGGGACACGGGTTTGTGCCCCGGTCTGGGAGGATCCCACATGCCGCGGAACGGCGGGGCCCGTGAGCCATGGCCGCTGAGCCTGCGCGTCCGGAGCCTGTGCTCCGCAGCGGGAGAGGCCGCAACAGTGAGAGGCCCGCGTACCGCAAAAAAAAAAAAAAAAAAAAAAAAAAATGGAGGTTCTGGGTGTTATGGGAGCATAACACACAGGATGCCAACTTAGTGAGTATGTGCAAAGGTAACAAAGGTCTCCCTGAAGTCATGAAGTTTATGTTGAGACCAGAAGCATGAGACCAAGTTAGATGTTGGGGATTGTAGGGGATGGAACACTGTCCTGGGAAGAAGTGACATAGCTCTGTGAGGTTGAGTTGAGTGGTGCATTGGAGGAGCTAAAAGAAAACTCAGAGCTAGGTAAGACTCAGTTCCTTTTTCTCATTCAGATCATGAGTTTTGAGGGCTGCTCTTAAGTGGCCACGAGTGGCTGCCTTCAATGATTGGAAGTGATGAGCTGCATTAGTAGCAACTTGCCATGTGCAATGCACATCTCACTGGGAGGAGTGGGCAAGCCTCTGGGAAGCAGGGGACGGGGGAGGGGAAAGTGTTCAAGAAGTAAACTGTTTGGGGTGGAGGGTAATATAAAGAACCAGCAACCCATAAAATATTAATTGATGATAAGAGGAAAATGTCTCTCCACAACCAAGGAATAACTGAGCTCCTGAGAGGGGACATGGATTATATTTCGGGCTTCTTATCAGTCATTATTAGCAGCTTGCTAGGAATGCATTTTTAGCTGCTGCTTGAAGGCAGGGAATTAAGAATGTGGGATTTGGGGCAGGAAAGTTTCTTTAGAGAATGGAGAAGAGATGGGACTAAACTGTTGAGTCAGAAAGGGAGAATGTGTTAGACCTGGGCCGTCAGTGGCTCTGTGAGGATAAGAGGGTGAGAGGGCTTTAACCACAGCACTTATTCATCTTGTGAGCATCTGATACATCATCTGCAACTGAGGGTAGAGGCCTTGTAATTTCCTAAGTATGAATTTTGCTGTAGTCTCCTCCACTCTGGTCAACAGGAAACTACTTCCTACCATGAGAAAGGAAATTGCAGCATAAGTAGGAAGAGATATGTTTTTTGGGATCGGGAGTGAAATGTGACAGAATAGTTCTCGAAGGATATTATCCGACTGTCCTCAGGAAAGAAGGACAATGTTTTTCTTACAATGGTCATGGAATATTGCCCTAAATTGCATTGCATTCATGATAAGTTTCTTGTCATTATAGTTAGGGCATTTATTTTTCTATTCCTTTTTAAAAATATACATTAGGGACTTCCCTGGTGGTCCAGTGGTTGAGAATCCGCCTTCCAATGCAGGGGGCCGTGGGTTCAATCCCTGGTCGGGGAACTAAGATCCCACATGCTGTGGGGCAACTGGGCCCTTGCGCTGCCACTCGGAGCTCACGCGCCTCAGTGAGAGAGTCCGCGTGCCACAGCTAGAGAGAAGCCCGCATGCCGCAACGAAGATCCTGCGTGGTGCAACTAAGGCCCGAGGCAGCCAAATAAATAAATATTTTTTAAAAATACATTAAAAATCAAGAGTTTCTCCAGAAAAACTCCTCTTAAAAAAACCTTTCATTGCTCTTATTTATGATGGATCAGGAATTTTTGAGATGAAGAAACAATTGGAGAGACCATATTTGACTACATTCATGTAAAAAACCAGTGGTGAACTCCGCATCGCAAAGTAGAGCTCCTTGGACCTCAGAAATAAAGTTACATGTAGCAGAAAGCCAGGAGAAAAAAATCTACATTAAAATAACAATAATAAAAACTCCTCAAACTCATCTTCAGCACTAGTGCTTGGATCTCCTTAAAGAGACCTTGTCATCCCAGACTGACACCATCCTTTCATGCTGGCATTGACGAATCAATGTTAAGTTTAAGGTGGATATTTCTCATATTATACTAATCGCTGAAAATGACCATCAAGTCTGGTATTTCTATGTTCCAGCGTGAGCATCTCTTTACAGGGCACATCTATGAGGATGCAGTCCTTGTTTATTGCCTTCTGGGTAAGGCGGGCTATCTTGTTCAAGGGTAAGAAGCTATAATGCATCTTTCACATTTAAAGTGCCCTCTGAATCTTTCTGCTTCACAACCTCTCTCCTTCTTTCCCTGTTACCTCTAAATTTTTCATACCATCTTGAGCATCTCTCAAAGAATTGCAAATTCTAGGTGAAACATGATTAATTTAGTGTGTGGCCTTCTCCGATGGCATGCTCTGCCATCCATCCTCCTTACACGAGGCTACTCCTCCTCTCGGCTCTTAGCAGGAAAAGTGAATTAAGGCAGAGGCCCGGCTTGTTCAGATGGGCTGCTTGAAAATGAATTTTTACTGGCGATGCCACAAAGTCAAAATTGTGTTGCTGCAAAAGTGAAATTACAGTATATAGTTGATGTTCTTTTAGTTGCAAAGCTCAGTCACCCCATTTCCCTCGCTCTGTTTGCCAAGGGAATATCTATAATTCTCTATTTGGAGTTGAAAGACAAAACACAGGTATTGTTTCTCCTCCTTAAAGACTCCCTACCTTTATTTTGTTCATGTTTCTAATGGCTTCTTTATTTATTTCATCATCTAGTATTTTCTGTGAGAAGGTCACCTCCCTTCCCTGTTGAAAGAAGAAGCCCATTTATTTCCATTGTTGTAATTCTTTTAATAGAACTCAACCCGGCTGAACCCTGAAGGCCAATGCCACTGCAATCACAGGTGGCTTTCAGTGGCATTCACCAAGGAAACCTGCTCCAGAGCATCTTTTAGACTTGGGCCCGTTTGGCTCCCATTATTTTTATGAAGAAAGACTGGACAATATAAACCTTCTCTTTGGATGGTATTTTGTATAAATATTACATCTACATTTGTGTATATTTCCTACAATTTAATTACTTGTATCAAAATACTCTTTTGTGTGTAAGAGATGTGATTATCAGGTATCTAATGTATTTAGCAAGTGCCTGATGTGTATAGTCAGGGCTCAACCCATGCTCATGATGACGCCTAGAAGCAGGATGGAATGTTGGGTCTCGGAAAATATCACCCAAATGACCTGTGGATAAGACAAAGCTGAGCTTATCTGTATTGAAGGGAGACCACTGCATTTTCAGAGTCCTTATAAAGAATAGAAATCTGGTTTAAGGAAGGTCTTTTAAAGTTGGGGGGTAGTGGAGGTTGAAGTATTTGGGGTCTAAGGGTATGGGGAGTGTGGGAGGGGAATAGAGATCGTGATATAATGGTTTAAGATTGGTGGAGTTGAGAATTTTGAAGGGTCTTGGAGAGTTAACAGTCATTGGATTGAAGAGCTGAACATTTTGATGTTCACATTAGTGGGATTTTCATAAAGTTCCTGGAACCAACAATAAAGTTATTTGCAACTTTTTTCTTCTTGGGCAACTTTCTGAAGTAGTAAAGTAAAATCAATGAAGACAGTAAAATAGTAGAGTTCTGTGAGTGAAGAGTGAAGACAGCCCATAGTAAAGCCGTGGTAGCATCATGGTAAGTTGTGTGGATGTAGGTGGTTTTGATTCTTCCTCTTCCTTATTCCTTATTCTCCTCTTCCTCTTCCTTATTCTGGCATTTTGGAGCTGAAGCCTTTTACCATCAGGGAATTAGTTATTTGAGATGTGTGTGTATGTGGGGTGTGTGTGTGTGTGTGTGTGTGTGTGTATGAGGGGTGTGTGTGTGTGTGTGTATGCGGGGTGTGTGTGTGTATGTGTGTGTGTATGCGGGGTGTGTGTGTGTGTATGCGGGGTGTGTGTGTGTATGTGTGTGTGTATGCGGGGTGTGTGTGTGTAGGCGGTGTGTGTGTATATGTGGGGGGTGTGTGTGTGTGTATATGCGATGTGTGTGTATGTGGGGTGTGTGTATGTGTGTGTGTATTCAGGGTGTGTGTGTGTGTGTGTATGTGGGCTGTGTGTGTGTGTGTATGCGGGGTGTGTGTGTGTGTGTGTATGCGGGGTGTGTGTGTGTGTATGTGGGGGGTATGTGTGTATGTGTGTGTGTATGCGGGGTGTGTGTGTGTAGGCGGTGTGTGTGTATATGTGGGGTGTGTATGTGTGTGTGTGTATATGCGATGTGTGTGTATGTGGGGTGTGTGTATGTGTGTGTGTATTCAGGGTGTGTGTGTGTGTGTGTATGCGGGGTGTGTGTGTATGTGTGTGTGTATTCAGGGTGTGTGTGTGTATGCGGTGTGTGTGTGTGTGTATGCGGGGTGTGTGTGTGTGTGTGTGTATGCAGGATGTGTGTGTGTGTGTGTGTTGTAGTGTGGTAAATGTTCTGTGCTGACTTGAAAGGAGCTGTGCCAAGGAAAGCTTTTCTTCAAGGCCATTTCAAATGCTGACTCTTTAAAAAGTCTGACCAAAGTGCTGGAGAATTACACGACCTTCAAAATTATACTCCAATAAAAATGTTAAAAAAAATATAAACTGCTACCACAGAAATGGTACTGCTTTTATTTTTGGCTACTTTTCTAGGCTGTGTATAACTTATAGTACTTAGTGCAAAGCATGGAAATATTACAAAGTATAACAAATGAGAGAAAAAAGGTTTTGATTTGACAAATAAAACTCAAACTATAGCAAGTTGCATATAGAGAAGTAGGTGTTTCATACAACCAAAGTAACATTTAAGGGACAATTAACATTCAAAGTCAATAGTAATAAGGACATACTGTAGAGCACAGGGAACTCTACTCAGTACTCTGTAATGGCCTATATGGGAAAGGAATCTAAAAAAGAGTGGATATATGTATAACTGATTCACTTTGCTACGCAGCAGAAGCTAACACAACACTGTAAATCAACTATACTCCAATAAAAATTAAAAACAAAAACAAGAACAAAAACAAAACAAACAAACAAAAATCTACCTCTCTGAGGACATTTCAAGATATCCCTGTGAGGTATTAGGATTTGCTGCTTTCCTTCCTCCCTCTCCCCACACTGTGAGATCCTCAATGTAGGAGTTGCATCATTCTTCTATCATCAAATATTATTCTACTTAATACCAGGGACTGTACTATGTGTTGAGATACAATGAGGAATAAAAAGCAGTGCCTGCATCTTTGAGTTCTCATTCCAGTAAAGAAAATAAATGAAAGGATTGTCATTTATTTACTTTTTTAATGTTTCTATGTGCCTAATAGAGCAGTGCATTGTTCTAATAATTCTGTGATGAATAAATGAGTAATTTTGCACATCCATGAGGTGGGTGTGAAATGGTATTTTATTGTGGTTTTATTTTCCTGAGAAGTTTTATATATATCCCACTTCTAAACAAATTGCCTTTTTGTTTCATTTATCCATTTTTTGTTATTAGGTTGCTATCTTTTAAAAATGAATACGTAGGATTTTACTGTATATTCTGAGCAAAAATTTCTTACTGGTTTTATGGACTGTGAATATCTTCTCTCTGTGTCTGGCTTACATCAGTGTCACTTTTCATATTTGCCTTTTGTGGTCCAGAAGGTTTAATTTTGATGTACACAAATTAATTAATTTTTTCCTTCATGACAAGTGCTTTTTGTGCCTTGCTTAGGAAAATTCTCTAATGTGATAGATATGTCCTCTATTTTCTTCTAAAAGTTTTAGAGTTTTGCTTCTTGAACTTATTTAGTTTCCTGGGCTTGATTTTTGTGTATGGCATAAGGTAGGCATTTGACTTTATTTTAGTTTCCTCACATGCATCCTCTGATCAGCTGAATACTTAAGGGAGACCCCTTACAAATCTCTGAAGGTTCTTTCTTTGCACTGCTTGCTCCTGTCTTTTACTTTGTCCTTCTAATTCTAGCCTCCTTGGTGTTCTTGAATTCTTAGCTCCATCTCTTCAACTCAAGTTGATTACTGGGTTATTCCTGAGTTCCTCCACCCTGTGGCTTGGCAATGCTCTCAAGGTAGTAAGCTGGGCAATCATAAGGCTCATCTCATTTGTTTCCATCTCTCAGGGATTACTATCCTTAGTTGCCTGATGTTGAGTGACTTGAAAATCTTCGTTTCTTATATTTTGTCTATTTTTTGGTTGTTTTAGGTAGGGGGGTAAATCTGGTCTCTGTTATTCCTTCTTGACTGGAAGCAGAAGTCTGAAGAGGGCAGTGAGAATTGAACTAGTTAAGATCTGAACCTGGAGACAGTCAACTTAGAAGAGCTAATTTTATGGATCCACAATCTGAGAGAGAGCTCACAATGATTCAATACAACTCACTTGGGAAAGAGGCTTGGAGAAGGGCAGTGACTTTCTACGCATGATCTGCGTACTGAACCATGATTACTATCCAGGAAATCAGATGGTGGCTTGGTTGCATTTTTCCTGAACTCTGGCGTTATATTTGGAAAGACAAGATAAAAAGGACTTATTTTCCCTCTCAATGTTGATGGGACCTAGAAGAGAAGACGGTGGTTTGGGCTAGGATAAAATTGGGGTGGTCCTAGGAAAGGAAGCAGATTTCCTTAGAATGGAGGCCTAAGTTAGGATGGTGGCTTAAGCTTTCTTATGACTTAGCTTCCAAAGTCCTGCAGCTTGACTTCCACCACAGTCCACTGGTAAAAAGTGAATCACAGGGCCAGCCAAAGGTGAATGAGGGGATACAAGGGTGTGAATATCAGTGTGGTTTTTGGGGGTGAACATCTTTGGCACTAATAATGACAGTAACCCACTAAACATTTTGAATGGAGAAATGGGAAATGAAATGAGAAACATAGAATATGGCCAGACTGTGAGAATCTGGAATGCCAGGGTATAGTCAAAGGGAAGTTAAAGGCTCTTGTGCATCGGATTAATAAAGTGAAAGCAGTGCTTTAGGAAGAACAACGTAGTATTAATATGTGATCTGATTAGAACAGGGAGTATTGGATATAGACCGAGATGTTAGGAGGCTGCTATGATAATAGCTCAGATGTGAACAGGTAGAACCAGAACAAAGGTGGATGCGGTAGGGACAGAAAAAAAGGAGACTTCCAGGATATTTTGATTTTAATTCGATAGATCAGAATCCTGCCTAGTAGAAAGGTGTGTTTCCATTGGCACATGATAGATATCAAAACCAAATAAAGAAATATGCCAGGCCAAAAAACATTAAGCCAAAAATTTTCAAGAATTCGTAAGAAGAAGAGAAAGAGGACCAGAGACATAATAAGCAAAATGGGGAGCAGGAAGCAGAGTAGCAGAGAATAGAAACAGTGGGCGTTAAAACTGGGAACAGGGACAGTGATTATACCCACAGATAGAGAATCTCAAGTACATGGGAAAAATATTCATGGGGGAGGAGGAAAAAAATACACTAAATAGAAATGTGAACCAGTCTCTGTAAACTCAGTAGAGAAAAAAGTAAGACATAAGTCTCAGTTACATCACTTAAATATAATAGTACAATAATTGATTTTCATTAGTGATAACACATTCATTCATTTAACAAACATTTCTACATATTTACCACGTACATACAAAGTACTCATCCCTGACACTACTATGTTCAGAAAGATAAAAAACACCCTCAAATTCTACCATCATGAAATTTGCAATGTGTTTGAGAGACATGTACAGAAAAAAATTGTAACATCATAAGTGCTAAGTGCTAAATTAGCAGTAGGAAAAATTGCTTAAAACACAGAGGAGGGAGTGAATAACTTTTCTGAGGGTGTCAGAGATGACTTTACAGAAGACCCAGGAGATCAGGAGGATATGGGAGCTCTGCAGCTGGAGAAGGTGGATCATTTCGTTCCAGATAGTGGGGACACCTGGCACATGCAAAGGTGAAGGCTTTAGAAAGTATGATGGACTAGAAGACCAGCAAGAAGCCCCGGGGACTCTGTTCACCAAGGTAGGGAAGTTGGGAGATCATTTAAACTATTAAAAAATATTTGAAATCTTTGGCATCCATAAGGTTAAACTGTCAGTTATCTGGAATCCTGTTAACCCACCATAGCTCTATACTGCCCAGATTTCCCAAACCAAGGTGTTTCTTAGTGGTATTTACTACTATTGCCTATTCTTAATCTCTTTCCTTCAATATGGGGTATGACTACTGTAAGATCTGTGGAATCTCTGAGTGATTTAAGAGGTTATATATCCTGTGTTTTGAGGCAGCAGACTAGACTGAAGAGGCAGAATTAAGTCACATGTTAGGTATTCTTGGGATATCCTGTGTGACTTTGGAAAAGCAGGGAAAAGTAGATCAATCTGTCTATCTATCTATCATCAATTTATATCTGCAAATTGTGATAAGCAATGCCCTTGGACCTGTGTAAATTTCTATTGTATAATATAAGAGTTATCAGCCAGCATGGAATAGAAATGCAGGATGCAAGCCACCTAGACAGGACTGCCATCTTTGCAAATGTTACCCAGCAGCCTTCAGGTGTTACCAGGTAGCAATATTCTACTTCATTCACTTTATCCAAAGCATGGAGACTGCTGTTTGAAGTAAGTTCTTTAGCTGTCTTTTATTCAGGATAATGCTAACATATATTCTTTTTTTTTTAATTCAAGCCAATCTGAGGATTTCATTAAAAAAAAAATTATTTTTGGCTGTGTTGTGTCCTCGTTGCTGCGCGTGGGCTTTCTCCAGTTGTGGCAATCAAGGGCTACTCTTCGCTGCGGTGCGTGGGCTTCTCACTGCTGTGGCTTCTCCCGCTGTGGAGCACGGACTCTAGGCACACGGGCTCAGTAGTTGTGGCTCGCGGGCTCTAGAGTGTAGGCTCAGTAGTTGTGGCGCACAGGCTTAGCTGCTCCGTGGCATGTGGGATCTTCCCAGCAGGACTCGAACTCGTGTCGCCTACATTGGCAGGTGGAATCCCAACCACTGCACCGCCAGGGAAGCCCCCTAACATATATTCTTTGTAAATAAAGTTTTAGTTCACAGAGTATTGCCACATCTATTATTTGTCTCACTGTACCTTTAAGAGGTAGGTAGGCATTCCCCCCTCCCCTGCCACCCCTATTTTACAGACTAGAAAACTGAGGCTCAAAAACATTTAGGGCTTTGCTTAAGACCAGGTAGGTCATAAGTGGAGGAGGCGAGATCTGAACTTAGATCTTTTGACTTTAACCGTTTTGTCTTGCTAGAATACCACAGCTTCTTCCTACAATTTCCTGTAATAAAAGATTGCAACACCTAGTGATTCTGATTTAACTTTAAATCTTTATTGTCAATGCAAACATACAAACTTTTGAAAGTTAGGGCATTTAAGCACATTACTAAGTACAAATATACCAATAACTTTAGTAAAAATTTGGCACTTTTAAAGAAAAGTAATTTGTGCATATCTGCAGTAGACGTTACCCTGCTGATAAAGAAGTTCGTTTTACTTATTGACTCGATAATGATGATGAAGTTAGTCTTGACCAACACGTGGCCTAATATATTTCACCCCACAAACATTGCCGGGACATGGTCTCTGCACTGCAGCAGCTTATGATCTAATGGGAAAGACCAGAGAAGCTAATCATCTGCATTACAGGGCAGAAAGTGGGAAGTGTCGACAAGGAGGTGCAGAATGTATGGAGGCGTGGGAAAGGGTGGCATTCATTTCAATCAGGGAAATCAGGAAAGGATCACAAAGGAGGTTTCTTGGAGCTGAGTTTTGCCTTATGGATAAGATTTGAAGAAGTCACCATCTGTTCGGGGCTGGAGACAGGTGGGTTGAACAGCATTCTAGAAGGAAAAATGCTTTGCAAACACTGGGAAGTGGGTAGGTATTTGAATAACTGCTGATGATCTGATATCACTCTGGCAGAGAAAGATAGTAAAGGTGTAGGGCAAGAAATGAAAAACACAGAGAATTAGTGGCAGGTCATGGAAACCATTAAATGCCTCCATGGTGCTGGTCGTGCAGGCCCAGGAAGATGTATGTCAAGATTCGGAGCCAAGGAGAGACACAACTGAGCTGGGTGTAAAGAAGGTTGCTCAAGGGGAGGTTTACCAAAAGGATGAGAGAGGAAAGATGGTCCTGGGGAGCGGCTAAGGAATGAATAGGAGGGCAACTCAAGAGAGGCAGACTGCTGGGTGAGGTCCAAGTCAGACCCACACTCTGGAAGAGGCGATAGGAACAGAAGAAAAGACGGACAAGGAGTGGGAGTCCAGAAGAGGCAGGAGCCAGAGACAGTGGTGGGATTTGGGGATGGTGAGGATGGTGAGGATGGGGGTGGGCTCAGTGAGATGTGGAACCAAAGGGCGAATCGGTGCAGAGATATTTGCTTTGGTTTGTTTTAAATCCTCATAGTATGTTAGTTTTGTGGATAAGGCACAATAGTGCTTTTTCTTTAGAAAAAAATCGGCAGGCAGGAACTGTGTGTTTTGTAGACTATGATTTACAGAGCACAGTGGCTGCGTAAGTTTTACTCTGTTTGGCCTAAGCACTCAAAAGAGAGCTCTGGCTGGGACACGCATTCCGATTTTGTGTTTCTGTATTTTACAAGGGAATAGAAATGCACCACTTCAGAGTGAATTAGGAGTGAGTTTGTACATTTTTCTGCTTAGTGGAACTCAAATAGTTTTCCAGGGAATACGTTTTCTGTTTTTCCAACACCTTCCCTCATTCCCCAAACAGATTACACGTGTCTCTCATATTTCCCACAGTGTCATCAGAGGGAGAGAGCAGGCGGAGGGCCCCATAATTCTACACTTGAGACGGTGAGATGTAGGATCTGAAGTTTCTAAATTCCTGAAGACTCTTTGGTGCCAGGTGACTTTTGTGTTCCAACACAAAACCAACACAGCACATAGAGTAATCCCTGAAGGTATCAGCGCATAGACTGCACCTGAAATTTTGTATTGTTCAGCGTTTGGGAACATTTCATGTTGTTTCCTGGATGTCCAGTTTCACACTTGTAACATATTGCAATTAAAAAGAAAGCCTGTGTTAGTATTCAATAAGACTAACATGAAGGAAATGAAGATGCAGTTTCTCTTACGTCTCCTTTTAACACTTTTCTCCCATATTTAATCTCCTGGGAGTCCCTTCCTTCTCTTTTCCACCCTTTATCGTATTACCCACAGACTTCTGTGAGCAGCAACTGGGAGGAGTTCTCTGATCTAAAGCCAGTATCACCCAGAAAAGCTAGGGAATTAATCTTATTCGGAAGAAGAAGAAGCTTCAGAAGTTTTACATATTTGCAAGAGGCCCCTTGCGTAGTAGGTTGCAAATTTACATGCATTACACCTAGATGTGCCCAGAAAAATAAGAGCTAAAAGGCATCCAAGGCTGTTCCTTCCAGGGGCTGAGTCATTTGAGGAGGGTTTGTTTCCAGGTCTTGGCCACATCAGGAGACATCAGGTCACACAGACTGCAGCCTCGATAGCCCGTGGGGCAGCAGCCACCTGCAGGGCAAGGAGAATCGCTCTAGAGGCAAAGGTGCCAGTGATTTCAGTATTATTCTCTGGCTGGCTCTGGACCCTGTGTTTCATTGAGCAAACTCTGGAGATGCTTGGGGTTTGAGTCTTTTACTGTCTTTGTAGGAATTATCAGAACCAGAAGTCACAGTTTGGAGAGAAAACCCTTAGACTGATGGGAGAGGGTGGCAGGAATGAGGAGGGCTCCCACAGCATTCTTTTTCTGCTGAGGGTCTGATGACCTCAGAAGGCAAAAAGCACTACCTAAAGCTCTTCGGGGGTGGGTTTCTTTAAAGGTAGTGAAATGCCAGAATCATCATGATCATCATGATCTAGGAAACGGTGCCTCATAGGAAACAATGAAAAGAGACTCCCAGATTGTTGGCATTAAGCAAACAAATAGAAAATTAAAGCTTATCAGATGAAGGAGGTGAAATAAAGAACGTAGTTTAAACTATTTTCTGACAAGTTGGCACAGCTTTCTGAGTACCGTCGTTAGTGACCTGGCTTCAACTCTAAAGTTTTCAAATAACAAATATGCTAGAAATAGTGTGTGATTCCTATTTTTCTAAATAAAAAATAACTTTCAGTTTTCATTGGAGGGAATGCAGAATTTCTGAGAGGGGAAATTCAAATCACAAACCCCGGCTCAGTTCCACGTGACAGGGGTCTTTTTGGAAACGGATCCATCATCAGTTAGTGATGACGTGCGTGAGCTTTTTTACTGGACTGGCTCCCAATTTTCTCATTGGAAAATGGAAGTTGGGACGCCCAGATTATGAAGATCCTTTCAGCCCTTCCTAAGGACATTGAGCATTTTAACTGGGAGTTGATAAGGAATGACCACAGGGGTATAAGCAGCAGAAAACGATGAAATCTGGGTTTTAGACGATCCCTCTGGCACCATTCTGAGGTAGAATAGGGCAATGGCACCACGCTGATCAATACTGGGATGACGGCCAGAAAAGGAGTAAAGTCTCCAGAAGACAACATATATTTGAAACCAAAGGGCATCAATCCACGACAGAAGAGGCTCCATGAGGTCAAGTCAAACTAAGGTGAGTCTGACACTCCTGAGGACATCAAAGAATAGAAGACTGAAGGAGATGCCAGTTAATTCTTTGCTCATGTAGAATTTCTCCAGCTAAAGGGATTTTTTTTTTCTGTCCAGATACACTCCATATTCCTCTGAACTTCTGATTCATTCTAAGATTTGTTTCAAACTGAGAGTCAGTTTTCTTTTCTTTTTAGATACAACATTGTTATCCTGAGCCTCTCAAGCAAACATCAAGATAGAAACCTTGAACTGAATTATTAAGAAAGGAAGCAGGCTATTGTTTTATAGAACTAGAAGTAAAAATCTACCAGAAGCAATAATAGGTAATGGATACAATTTTGAAACAAATGGATGAGATGACAAAAATGTAAACATTTACATACCTGTTTCAGCAAAGTATATTTTATCTCCTGGCAACATCAGCTTAGGTGGGGTAGGGACGTGACCTCATTTAGTGATTCTATACCCTGAGAAGGACCAGTCTCTCCCATTTACTCCTAATTGCTTGCATTTTTCCATGGTAAACCGAAATCTCATAAAGCTGGGGTCACTCTTGGTAATCAGCCAGTATTTAGTACAATTTGCATTCTTACCCTTTGTTGCTGTTGTTGTTTTAAAAAAACAAGACAGAAAAAAATATTCATTTTTTGGATGAGGATTTATTTAAAAACTTATGCGGTCTATGCAGTAGAACTCGCCAGTGGGGATTTTGCTGTGATGAGGGTTTATTTAAGCAGTTGTATTCTGTTGTAGAGCATCTTGTGACTTGCCTCAAGGAAAATGTCTGTGTCCCCCAGACTGTTTGATTGCAGCTCTCGTTCTGGACTCTCTGGGGCTGGCTGTGTCTCTGTGCTATCTGGTGTCAGCTGCAGTGAGCAGTGGGGGAGGTATGTTCTCCACAGCCCGCTGATGTCAAGGTCTCGGCGAGCTCAGATTCCAGGTCTTATCTGCCCTGTCAGGAGTATTCTATTTGTATTGCTCCTGTCCCCCACATTTCCCACATCAGAATCCTGAGAGTCAGGATAACAGCTACAAAGCAGTCATTTTTTTCAGCCTCTGTCCTGGTGCATTCAGAGGGACCTACAACCCATGGCAAATTTCTTTCCAGCAATCCTAGGAGTCCTCAGGGAGTGTCTGTGTTCTGTAGTTCTACTCACAAGCATCTCCAACATTTTCCCCCTCTCCTGATCCAACTTGCTTTGATAATATTCGTATTTCTGGGGAAATTATGCAAGACTCCCCTGTCCCTACGGCTCCCAGCCATGCCACCTCTGAGCCTGGTGCCCACTGAGAGAGACGTGGGCATAGGATGCCTCCTGTGTCCCTGTAATCTCCTCAGGTATCCCCTGAGGAGAATGGCTCAACAGAGCACCCTTCCCCTCTCACAGTGTTGGTGCCCACGCTGTGAGTGCTTTGCTCTGAGTGAGATCCTGCCTTTGGACAGGAGATTCACATTTTTATTTTCTGTTTTTTTTAAAGTGCTATTTATGTGCTTTATTTTATTTATTTGGAATATAGTTGATTTACAATGTTGTGTTACTTACAGGTGTACAGCAAAGTCAATCATTATACATACACATATATGCATTCTTTTTCAGATTCTTTTCCCATATAGGTTATTACAGAATATTGAGTAGAGTCCCCTGTGCTATGCAGTAGGTCCTTGTTGATTATCTATTTTATATATAGTACTGTGTGTATGTTAATCCTAAGCTCCTAATTTACACCTTCCCCCCACGTTTCCCCTTTGGTAACCGGAAGTTTGTTTTCGAAATCTGAGCTTCACATTTTTATAGCCGTCCCCTTGCTCAGGAGTTATGTGTCAGTCATTGAGGCTTCCATGATATTTCTTGCTCCGTGCCTCTGGGTGCTGCAGGACTCTCGTCTCCAGTGTGTTTGAGGCAAATGTGTATGTGTGTGGTGTCGGTGTGGGAGTCCTTGTGTTTACGAGGAGAAGCTCAGAGGGACAGGTGCCCAGTGGCCTGTTACTTAGCCCCAGGCAGCTAGCAGATGGGAAACAACAAAATCTGTACTTTCCTTCCTGTCCTTTTGAATAGTTTGAATTTTTATTATAAGCACAGGTTACTTTTCCAATAAGGGAAAGACCAACTTAAAAAAAAGACTGAATGTGTCCTCCGAAAATTCATATGTTGAAACCAATTCCCTAATGTAATGATATTTGGAGATGGGGGCTTTGGGAGGTGATTAGGTCATGAGGTGGTGCCCATAAAATAGAGACCCCAGAGAGATCTCTCATCTCTTCTACCATGTAAGGGCACAGTGAGAAGATGGTGGTCTATGAACAAGAAAGTGGGTCTCACCAGACACCAAACCTGCTGGCACCTTAATCTTGGACTTCCCGGCCATCAGGACTGTGAGAAATAAGTTTCTGTTGTTTATGAGCTACCCAGTCTGTGGTATTCTGTTCTAGCAGCCTGAACTGACTGAGAAAAATGGTAAAGTGGAGGGTTCCTCAGGTTCCACAGGAAGGAGCCTAGTGTAGGTGGTCTGCTGGGGTGGAACCACAGAGGGCAGACCTGAGAGCAGATGAGGGATGTTGGGCAGACGGCTGAGGGCCGATCTGGGAGAACTGTGGAGGTAGGATGTCCTTCCATCAGCCATTCTGATGGAAGAGATTCAAGACAGGCCCTCCTAACTCACTCTGGTCTCTTGTCCAAGACTCTGAGTGATGCTCTTGACACCATTAACCCTATTGCTGGGGGTGGATTTAAGGGTACCCAGCACACACTCCTCCATAGCAGCTGTGTTCCCATGTGGAAGCTTTATCCTTGGTCCATTCACTGGACTCCTTCCACCACTGCCTCTGCCAGCTCAATGTCTTATATTTTTTCTGTCCGTGGCTGTATGCTCTAGTAGATTTTAAACTCCTTTGAGGGTGCAAACTGTATCTTATCTAATTTCACTCCCTTCTCCAGAATTTAGGACTGTAATTTACACGAAGCAGGTGCTCAGTAAATGTTAAATTAAAACAAGTATATAAGAGTGAGGAAACATTGCATTATTTTACTAGTGTGTCAAGGGCTACAGCTGTGAGAAATTCTTGGTTTAGTCCCCACTACATTTGTCACCTGTAAAAAGGAGATAATCTTAATCCCTCATCATGTTGGTAGTGTTATTATGAGGCCTGAGAAGAATCCATGTTAAGGTCATACCACATTGTTAGTGCTTAAAAAACATTAGCTAATATGATTTAGACAAATCTAACAATTGTTGCTGTTTGCAAAGCCAAAATGCCTGCGAAAGTTTGGGATTTTGCTTATTTCATCGATTTGAACAAAATCAACTGCCAAAGGGAACTTAATATGAATAAGTGGGTTTTTCAATCTACTCTGTTTCCATGAAAATATTTCATAAAATAACAGTTAGCTTATATCTAGTTGAACTTACCTAAGTTTGGCAAACCTGAATGAAGCCTGAAGATCATTTAAATCACGTAGGTGGAGAGGAATGCCTCTTGGGCAAAAGAGACTGATAATTTTACTAAACTACAAGTTTCTAGGAGGGCTGAGTCAACTCAGTTTTTATTAATCTCTGAATCCTTAGCCTATAGGAAAGTGCCCACCCTGAAAAGAGGCTGAAAACATTTGATTAAAAAAATAAGGAATGGTCTAGGGTCAAAATCCCTTGACGGTTCTAAATTATACAAAAGCATATCAAATATATCACTTATACTAGAAAGAAAAAAGTATGCGTATATGATTCTGAGATTTGAATATCCATATCAAGGTATTTATTTCTGATTAAAATCAAAATTTAATCTGTTGAATCTGTTGAATCAAAGTAGTTCAGCTATTTGTTACTGAATATCCAACTAAACTGGGTTAAGTAGAAGCAACCTACAAGAATCTCGGTTAAGGGGCAGTAATTTGAATGTCTGGGTCAAAATGCTTTTTGTGAATCCTATACGGTAAGAAAGCTAAGACGTTGAACAAGTAAATCGATAGTTTATGAAAGAATACTTACCCAGACCCTGCTTTCAATAAATGTGTGTAGAAAAGCTAATTTGGAGTTTCTCTCTTTCAGGGATGTGAGAAGAGCAGCCGGGGGACCTTGAGATAAACCTGGTGCTCTTGCTGCCTTGCACAGAGTAGCTGCCACACCTCGTTCTGTTTACTTTGACACCCAGCACAGCCATGATAGAGACCAGCCCACGGGAGGAAATGGTCCAGGAGGGTGTTTGCTTCAAATGTAAGCAAAAGGCCATCCCCCCTCCCCTCAACATCCCTCACAAACTACCAGGATTCACCAACTTCTGAAGGGGTAATCCACATGAAAATGTTTTTGCCAATTCTAAAGTACTTACTAACTTCTTCACAAGTTACAAAGTGATTTTACAACCATTTGATCTTCACAATTAGTCTCGATGGTAGGGACTACTGTCCATCGATTTTATAGATAAGATAAGGCTTAGAGTTCAAATACTTGTATCATCTAGGTCCTGCGCTCTTTTCCCTACCTGAGAGTGAAATGTGGCGCTTTGAGTGTGTTACTAGCTGTTGAACAGCAGTTGAGATGGAGGCAGGGCAGGGAGGGGCGGGAGTATTGCTGATACACAGATCAAGTTGTGGGGTGTGAGCTACACGGAGGCTGGGAGCTGGGCTTTCCACTTTGATGAACCTCTGTGTGCAGTCACACTCGCCCTGCCAACTGAGAACTCCATCAATACCATCTTGAAAGTGGAAGTAGCGTAGGCTCCGGGACACTACCTCAAAAGAAAGATCTAGAGGGGGAGGATTAAACTGCTATTTAATTGTTGGGGACACGTCCACAATGTAACAAATGCCCTTAGAGAAGCAATTTGGAAAAGAGTGAGTCGGAGACCTTGGGGGAAAGTCAGAATCTTTAGTCATAAAACACCTGAACAAGACATAATTATTAGCCCCGAGCTTTATTTTAATGATGTACTATGTCTTAAATAATAATACCGACTGTTCGCTGAAAGATGCCAGCTGCTCAGAACGAACGAAACAAAAGGAAAAGAAGGGCCATTTGTAATGAGTCTGGATCTTTGTACAACCTGTCATTTTGGTCGTCTGAAGCTCTGGTGCCTCAAGGGGCTGACAGAATGCTCTGGCATGTGCCATGGGACATCTGCCGACAATCCTCTGGCCTGTGAGTGGTCCCCACTCTGATGCTTTACCCTGTGTGCATCCATGCGTTTTCAGCAGGTTGTCAGAGACAGTCTCAGAGAGCGTCAGCAGTTTATCCTGGAGTGGGGTGGTGGAGCAAGCATTTCCCTTGGCATTTGGAGACCTGGGTTCAAATTCTGACTCTGCATTTGACAAATAACTCTGCTTTTTGACATCACAGTTCCTCATCTGCAAAATGGGATTGAATTTAGATACTTTAAAGGATTAAGGTAAGGACCGAGTACATTTCTCTGTATGAAAAATCCTTGGAAAGTAGTAGAATTTTTTTCTGAAGAAAAGGTGATTATCTCAGTTCTTCCTATGGAAGATCAAATCTCTTATTATCAAATTCAAATTAATGTTTATCTGGACAACCAGTCTTTTACATTTTATTAATGATCTTATTCTCTTTGTCACAAAAATGTGCTCTCCAACCTAAATTCTTTGAGACAATGTGCCTTTGTGACCTGGCTGAGTGGACAGGTAATTTCATTTAGAGAATGGAATAGCTTAGTGATCTTCTTTGGCACTTTTCACTTAAAATTAATTTGAATTTTTCAGTCTTTTGGAAGAGGACCAGAGGAGCAATACCCCCAAGGCACTGAAATATTAACTCAGTATTAGTACCTCCAAGAAGCTGTTTATAAATAACCGAGCTGGCTTCACATATTCACTAATTTATGCATAGCCAGGCACTAACCATACTTCTCCCACAGTGTCCACCCACATCTCCAACATTGTTCTTGCCATTTCATAATACAATTAAGTTTTCATAGGTTCTATCTCCCCCACTAGAATAAGAGCAACTTAAAGATAAAACTTTGACCTATTTGTCTTTACGCCTGTAGGGCTTGACATCGTGCCTGTCATATTATTATACTTAACAATGGTGAGGGTGCTATTGGCAGCAAATAACAGACAACCTAACTCAAAATGGCTTAACTACTAAGGATTTTCTGTATTCGTGTTGTAAGAAGCTCAAAGGTAGGGTGCTTCCAGGGTTGCTTGATTCATTAGCTTCGTGATATCATCCAAGATTCAAGTTCTTCACATCTTTCTGCTCTTTCATTTCCAGGATGGCTCTGGGGTGGCCGTCACACCAGACGTGCAACATCCTGCAGAAGAAAAGGGTTTCATTCCTTTATTCCTTTCTGTGTCTATTTTTGTTAAACTTCTGACCCCCTCATCCCTTCCCCCCACCCCATCGTCAGACTTCTCCTACTAGCTCATTGGCCAGAAATTTGTCATATCCCTAGCCTTCAGTGAATCACTGACACAGGAAAGGTGGTACCAAAATAGGCTTGGACTAAGCAGAACTCACCTCAGGGCTGAGGATTGGGAGCTCTATCTTGATTAAACGGCCACTCAGAAGAGAATGGATATCTGAAAAAAATGGTTTTGTTTTGCTATTTTACTGAATATGGAAGAATGCTAGTTGGCAAAGTAGTCAAGAATGTCATCAAGAGCTAAATATTTATAGAATAAAACAATGAAGGAATACCACATTTTAGTTCACCAAGTAATTTGTTAAAATGTGGAGTATGTTATGAAATTGACTTTAAATATTTAAATGTCGTGAAGCCAGAGTCCGAAGTTATCTTCTTTTTCTGAATAGCCTCACTTCAAGAATACTGAAATTTAAAACTCTTAAATGCTTTAGAAGGGTAGATTTTATATTAGGTCAAAACAGAAGAAGAAAGTTCTAAAAACAATCTGCCCACCTACCTGCCAAAGATACCTTACATTCAACCACTAGAGCTTTATTCCGTTGGATTCATATACTAATACCTCATCGGTGGAAACACATTAATTGATAATTTATAGTAATCACTCAAACTTAGCATCCAATATTTTATTTTTTATTTACTTTATTTTATTTTATTTTTAAAACATCTTTGTTGAAGTATAATTGCTTTACAATGGTGTATTAGTTTCTGCTTTATAACAAAGTGAATCAGCTATATGTATACATATATCCCCATATCCCCTCCCTCTTGCGTCTCCCTCCCACCCTCCCTATCCCACCCCTCTAGGTGGTCACAAAGCACCAAATCTCCCTGTGCTATGCGGCTGCTTCCCACTAGCTACCTATTTTACATTTGGTAGTGTATATGTGTCCATGCCACTCACTCACTTCGTCCCAGCTTACCCTTCCCCGTCCCCATGTCCTCAAGTCCATTCTCTACCTCTCTGTGTTTATTCCTGCCCTGCCCCTAAGTTCTTCAGAACCTTTATTTTTTTCTTTTTAGATTCCATATATATGTGTCAGCATATGGTATTTGTTTTTCTCTTTCTGACTTACTTCACTCTGTATGACAGTTTCTATGTCCATCCACCTCACTACAAATAACTCAACTTCATTTCTTTTTGTGGCTAAAGTAATATTCCATTGTATATATGTGCTACATCTTCTTTATCCATTCATCTGTCAATGGACACTTAGGTTGCTTCCATGTCCTGGCTATTGTAAATAGAGGTGCAATCAACATTGTGGTACATAACTCTTTTTGAATTATGGTTTTCTCAGGGTATATGTCCAGTAGTGAGATTGCTGGGTCGTATGGTAATTCTATATTTAGTTTTTTAAGGACTCTCCATACTGTTCTCCATAGTGGCTGTATCAATTTACATTCCCACCAACAGTGCAAGAGGGTTCCCGTTTCTCCACACCCTTTCCAGCATTTATTGTTTGTAGATTTTTTGATGATGGCCATTCTGACCGGTGTGAGGGGATACCTCATTGTAGTTTTGATTTGCATTTCTCTAATGATTAGTGATGTTGAGCATCCTTTCATGTGTTTGTTGGCAATCTGTATATCTTCTTTGTAGGTCTTCTGCCCATTTTTGGATTGGGTTGTTTGTTTTCTTGATATTGAGCTGCATGAGCTGCTTGTATATTTTGGAGATTAATGCTTTGTCAGTTGCTTCGTTTGCAAATATTTTCTTCCATTCTGAGGATTGTCTTTTCATCTTGTTTATGGTTTCCTTTTCTGTGCAGAAGCTTTTAAGTTTCATTAGGTCCCATTTGTTTATTTTTGCTTTTATTTCCATTTCTCTAGGAGGTGGGTCAAAAAGGATCTTGCTGTGATTTATGTCATAGAGTGTTCTGCCTATGTTTTCCACTAAGAGTTTGACAGTGTCTGGCCTTACATTTAGGTCTTTAATCCATTTTGAGTTTATTTTTGTGTATGGTGTTAGGGAGTGTTCTAATTTCATTCATTTACATGTAGCTGTCCCGTTTTCCCAGCATAACTTACTGAAGAGGCTGTCTTTTCTCCATTGTGTATTATTGCCTGCTTTATCAAAAATAAGGTGACCATATGTGCGTGGGTTTATCTCTGGGCTTTATATCCTGTCCCATTGATCTATATTTCTGTTTTTGTTCCAGTACCATACTGTCTTGATTACTGTAGCTTTGCAGTATAGTCTGAAGTCCAGGAGCCTGATTCCTCCAGCTCTGATTTTCTTTCTCAAGATTGCTTTGGCTATTTGGGGTCTTTTGTGTTTCCATGCAAATTGTGAAATTTTTTGTTCTAGTTCTGTGAAAAATGCCATTGAGAGTTTGATAGGGATTGCATTGAATCTGTAGATTGCTTTGGGTAGTAGAGTCATTTTCACAGTGTTGATTCTTCCAATCCAAGAACATGGTATGTCTCTCCATCTGTTTGTATCATCTATAATTTCTTTCATCAGTGTCTTATAGTTTTCTGCATACTGGTCTTTTTTCTCCATAGGTAGGTTTATTCCTAGGTATTTTATTCTCTTTGTTTCAATGGTAAATGGGAGTGTTTCCTTAATTTTTCTTTCAGATTTTTCATCATTAGTGTATAGAGATGCAAGAGATATCTGTGCATTAACTTTGTATCCTGCTACTTTACCAAATTCATTGATTAGCTCTAGTAGTTTTCTGGTAGCATCTTTAGGATTCTTTATGTATAGTATCCTGTCATCTGCAAACAGTGACAGTTTTACTTCTTGTTTTCTGATTTAGATTCCTTTTATTTCTTTTTCTTCTCTGATTGCTGTGGCTAAAACTTCCAAAACTATGTTGAATAAGAGTGGCGAGAGTGGGCAACCTTGTCTTGCTCCTGATCTTAGTGGAAATGGTTTCAGTTTTTCACCATTGAGAATGATGTTGGCTGTGGGTTTGTCACAACCTATAGCCTTTATTATGTTGGGGTAAGTTCCCTCTATACCTACTTTCTGGAGGGTTTTTATCATAAATGGGTGTTGAATTTTGTCAAAAGCTTTTTCTGCATCTCTTGAGATGATCATATGGTTTTTCTCCTTCAGTTTGTTAATATGGTGTATCACATTGATTGATTTGCATATATTGAAGAATCCTTGCATTCCTGGGATAAACCCCACTTGATCATGGTGTATGATCCTTTTAATGTGCTGGTGGATTCTGTTTGCTAGTATTTTGTTGAGGATTTTTGCATCTATGTTCAGCAGTGATACTGGCCTGTAGTTTTCTTTCTTTGTGACATCATTGTCTGGATTTGGTATCAGGGTGATGGTGTCCTCGTAGAATGACTTTGGGAGTGTTCCTCCCTCTGCTATATTTTGGAAGAGTTTGAGAAGGACAGGTGTTAGCTCTTCACAGGTGAAATGATAGAATTCACCTGTGAAGCCCATGTGGTCCTGGGCTTTCCTTTTTTGGAAGATTTTTAATCACAGTTTCGATATCAGTGCTTGTGATTGGTCTGTTTATATTTTCTATTTCTTCCTGGTTCAGTCTCAGAAGGTTGTGCTTTTCTAAGAATTTGTCCATTTCTTCCAGGTTGTTCATGTTATTGGCATATAGTTGCTTGTAGTAATCTCTCATGATCCTTTGTATTTCTGCAGTGTCAGTTGTTACTTCCCCTTTTTCATTTCTAGTTCTATTGATTTGAGTCTTCTGCCTTTTTTTCTTGATGAGTCTGGCTAATGGTTTATCAATTTTGTTTATCTTCCCAAAGAAGCAGCTTTTAGTTTTAGTGATCTTTGCTATCGTTTCCTCCATTTCTTCTTCATGTATTTCTGATCTGATCTTTATGATTTCTTTCCTTCTGCTAACTTTGGAGTTTTTTTGTTCTTCTTTCTCTAATTGCTTTAGGTGTAAGGTTAGGTTGTTTATTTGAGATGTTTCTTGTTTCCTGAGGTAGGATCGTATTCCTATAAACTTAGCACTTAGAACTGCTTTTGCTGCATACCATAGGTTTTGGGTTGTCGTGTTTTCATTTTCATTTGTTTCTAGGTACCTTTTGATTTCCTCTTTGATTTCTTCAGTGATCTCTTGGTTATTTGGTAGTGTATTGTTTAGCCTCCATGTGTTTGTATTTTTTACAGTTTTTTTCCTGTAATTGATATCTAGTATCATAGCATTGTGGTCGGAAAAGATACTTGATACAATTTCAATTTTCTTAAATTTCCCAAGGCTTGATTTGTGACCCAAGGTTTTTACCTTGCTCCTTCATCTGCTGTGTATTATTCTGTCTTCTCATTTTGCTTAACTTACTATGTTTGGGGTCTCCTTTTGACAGGCTGCATGTTCATAGTTCCTGTTGTTTTTGGTGTCTGTCCCCAGTGTGTAAGGTTGGTTCAGTGGATTGTGTAGGCTTTCTGGTGGCGGGGTAGGGGGCGGACTGGTGCCTGTGTTCTGGTGGATGAGGCAGGATGTTTTCTTTCTGGTCGGCAGGACCGTGTCCAGTGGTGTGGTTTGGGGTGGCTGTACACTTACTATGATTTTAGGCAGCTCTCTGCTAATGGGTGGGGTTGTGTTCCTGTCTTGCTAGTTGTTTGGCATAGGATGTCCAGCACTGTAGCTTGATGGTCATTGAGTGGAGCTGGGTCTTAGTGTTGAGACTGAGCTCTCCGGGAGAGCTTTCACTGTTTGATATTATGTGGGGCCAGGAGGTCTCTGGTGGACCAATGTCCTGAGCTTGGCTCTCGCACATCAGAGGCTCAGACCTGACAGCCGCCCAGAACACCAAGTCCGTGACAGCTACGCAGTTCAGAAGAAAAGGGAGAAAAAGAAGAAAGCAAGAAAGAAGAGAAATAAGATAAAATAAATAAAGGTATTAAAATAAAAAAAATTTAAAAAGTTATTAAAAATAAAAAAGTAATAAAAAAAGAAAGTAAGAAGAGAGCAACGAAACCAAAAAACAAATCCACCAATGATAACAAGCGCTAAAATCTATATTAAAACAAAAAACAAAAAAATGGACAGAAAGAACCCTAGGACAATTGGGAAAAGCAAAGCTATACAGATATCACACAAAGAAGCATAGACATACACACCCACAAAAAGAGAAAAAGGAAAAAAAATATATATATATTTTAAAAAAAACTAAGGAAGAGAGCAACCAAATCAATAAACAAAGCTACCGATGATAATAAACTCTAAATACTAAAGTAAGGTAAACATAAAACCAGAAACAAATTACATGCAAAAAGCAAACCCCAAGTCTACAGTTGCTCCCAAAGTCCACTGCCTTGACTTTGGGATGATTCGTTGTCTATTCAGGTATTCCACAGATGCAGGTACATCAAGTTGATTGTGGAGATTTAATCTGCTGCTCCTGAGGCTGCTGGGAGAGATTTCCCTTTCTCTTCTTTGTTCACACAGCTCCTGGGGTTCAGCTTTGGATTTGGCCCCAACTCTGCGTGTAGGTCACCTGAGGGCAACTGTTCTTCGCCCAGACAGGACAGGGTTAAAGGAGCAGCTGATTAGGGGGCTCTGTCTCACTCAGGCCGGGGGGAGGGAGGGGTACGGAATGCGGGGCAAGCCTGCGGTGCCAGAGGCAAGCATCACGTTGCAAAAGCCTGAGGGGCACCGTGTGTTCTCCCAGGGAAGTTGTCCCTGGATCACGGGACCTTGGCAGTGGCGGGCTGCACAGGCTCCCGGGAGAGGAGGTGTGGATAGTGACCTGTGCACGCACACAGGCTTCTTGGTGGCTGCAGTAGCAGCCTTAGTATCTCATGCCTGTCTCTGGTGTCTGCACTGATAGCCACGGCTTGTGCCTGTCTCTGAAGCTCGTTTTAGCGGTGCTCTGAATCCCCTCTCCTCACACACCCCAAAACAATTGTCTCTTGCTTTTAGGCAGCTCCAGACTTTTTCCTGGACTCCCTCCTGGCCAGCTGTGGTGCACTAGCCCCCTTCAGGCTGTGTTCATGCAGCCAACCCCAGTCCTCTCCCTGGGATCTGACCTCAGAAGCCCAAGCCTTGGCTCGCAGCCCTCACCTGCCCTGGCGGGTGAGCAGACAAGCTTCTCAGGCTGCTGAGTGTGGTCAGCACTGATCCTCTATGCGGGAATCTCTCCACTTTGCCCTCTGCACCCCTGTTGCTGCACTCTCCTCCGTGGCTCTGAAGCTTCCCCCCACCCCCCGCCATCCCCCATCTCTGCCAGTGAAGGGGCTTCCTAGTGTGTGGAAACATTTCCTCCCTCACAGCTTCCTCACAGAGGTGCAGGTCACGTCCCTATTCTTTTGTCTCTGTTTTTTCTTTTGCCCTACCCAGGTACATGGGGAATTTCTTGCCTTTTGGGAAATCTGAGGTCTTCTGCCAGCGTTCAGTAAGTGTTCTCTCGGAGTTGTTCCACTTTTAGATGTATTTTTGATTTTTTTATGAGGAGGAAGATGATCTCCATGTCTTACTCCTCTGCCATTTTGAAGGTCCCCCTCACTGATATTTTATTATATACTATTTTTAAAAAATAAATTAGCCAAGTATAAATTTTGATATGTAATAAGGACTCCAAATATAATGAGCACTACCAAAATAAGAAGATTTTCCTGTTTTCTATTTTTCTACATTTAATAAAAACTGGTATTAAATTCATACATTCAGATTCCAGAATAAGTTTGAGTTGGTGTAACCTAAAATACAGGTAGATTGCCCCTATTTAAAAGTCAGAACTATAACATATAGCACTAAAATCTTGAAAATATTTTTGTGAACACTTAATCCTTAATGTTCTACCTCTAATGTAGTATTTGTTAGTATTCTTAGATCATTGAAGTCAATGATTGCTATGAAAGTGTGTTTAAGAATAGTTCTTTGGAATCTTTTTACCAAAAGAAAGTATTCTCCAGTTGTTATAAGTAAGCCTAAAGCAACATTTCTGAAAATCCTCTGTAATCTGTTTCTTGCTTCATGGGATAAAAACGTTAACATTTGTAATAGTAATTGGAATTCATATGGCACATCCCACTTTATAAAGTGCTGTCTCATCATTACCTCTTTTTTTGTTGAAGGATAGCTGATTTACAATATTATATTAGTGATTCAGTCTTTTTCTATAGATTATACTCCATTAAAAGTTATTGGAACATAATGGCTATACTTCTCTGCACTCTACAGTATATCCTTGTTTCTTATCTACTTTATACATAGCAGTTTGTATCTCTTAATCTCATACCCCTAATTTGCCCCAACCCCTTCCCTCTCCCCTTTGACAACCACTAGTTTGTTTTCTATATCTGTGAGTCTGCTTCTGTTTTACATATACATTCATTTGTATTACTGTTTAGATTATATATACAAGTCATATTATACATTATTTGTCTTTCTCTGTCTTATTTCAGTAAGCATAATATTCTCTAGGTCCATCCACATTGCTGCAAATGACATTATTTCATTCTTTTTTATGGCTGAGTAATATTCCATTGTATATAAGTACCACATCCTCTTTATCCATGTGCCTGTTGATCAGCATTTGCATTGCTTTCATATCTTGGCTATTGTAAGTGGTGCTCCTATGAACATTGGAGTGCATTTTTCTTTAGTTTATTTTTTGGCTGCGTTGGGTCTTTGTTGCTGCACATGGGCTTTCTCTAGTTGTGGTGAGCTGGGGTTACTCTTTGTTGTGGTGCATGGCTTTCTCATTGCAGTGGCTTCTCTTGCAGAGCACAGGCTCTAGGTGTATGGGCTTCAGTAGTTGCGGCATGCGGGCTCAGTGGTTGTGGCTCGCGGGCTTAGTTGCTCCGCAGCATGTGGGATCTTTCTGGACCAGGGCTCGAACCTGTGTCCCCTGCTTTGGCAGGCAGATTCTTAACCACTGCGCCACCAGGGAAGTCCCTGGGGTGCATGTTTTTGAATTAGTGTTTTTGTTCTTTTCCAGATATATACCTAGGGGTGAAATTGCTGAATCATATGGTAGTTCTATTTTTAGTTTTCTGAGGCACCTCCATATTGTTTTCCACAGTGGCTGCACCAATTTACATTCCCATCAACAGTGTACCGATCTTTTTTATTCAGTAAATAAACATTACACAGAGTTGAAGCCCCCTTCTTTCTCTAGAATACACTTTCCTGATGTTGAAATGTTCGAGTGCGTGTGCAGGGCTGTTACAGCATTGTTTTTAACAGCTGTCATTTGCAAATTATTTACATATCTACAGACAAATGTATGGATAAATAAATTAGGATATAATGGAATGCTGTTGAAATAAGCCATATACATTAATACATATGTATGTATTAACATGGATAAGTCATGAAACTATAATATAGAATAAAAACATCACAAAAGAGTAAGAATAGCATGGTGTCATGTATGCAAAAAGTTCAAAACATAAAATAGTACTCTCTATAGGACTGTTTTATATACACAAAAAATGGAGGCGAGTGATACGTTTCAACATCAGGAAAGTGAGAAGGGGGTTTATGCTAGAGAGAGAAGGCAGTTTCAACTCTGTGTAATGTTTATTTTTATTTTTTTAATTGAGTTATAGCTGATGTACAATATTATATGTTTCAGGTGTACAACATAATGAGTCACAATTTTTAAAGTTTATATTCCATTTATAGTTATTATAAAATATTGGCTATATTTGCTGTGCTGTACAATATATCCTTGAAGGTTATTTATTTTATACCCAGTAGTTTGTACTTCTTAATCCCCTACCCCTACCTTGCCCCTGCCCCCTTCCCTCTCCCCACTGGTAACCACTAGTTTAACACAACTGACTCTTGATGAATTGTACTACCTACCTGTAGGAGAAGAAACAGACGGGCATAGCAGAGAGAAGTCAAACTTTTTGAGATTGTTCTACATACTCCCAGCAACCACTGGTATATTTTATAGAGAGAATGGATAGTGTGGTGAACCTGATAGATTAGTTAATTAGAGGTTGGTTAAAACAGCTTCTATATTTTCATCTAAGTATAACTACAAATAAAAGCTGTGAGTTTTTAACAACTGAGGTGATCCAAAATATACTTTCTCTGAAGGACAAGGAGGCTTGTGTGACTTTCCAGACATAAATGATTTTAAATAAATCTCCACTTTATGCTCTACGACAGAGTAGAAATGTTCATAATCACTTAGAGAAAGAGATAATGTGTTATGTGTCACCAGAGGAAAATGTAAAACAAATATTTTACAATTTTTCTCTAGCCATTTATTGTTTTGATTTGACTCAAATAACCTTTTCTTGTTATTGTAATCGACTTCCTAATGCATCTTCTCAATGGCAGGAGCAGATACACAGAACTTTATATGCATGAATAATATAAGTTGATGTAGCAATATATTTTCTTTGTTTTCACATTACACATACAGTACAAATCCTAATAAAACTAGACTGGAGTATATTACAAATTCATTTGGTTAGTATCCAGTTACCAAGTGAGTGAATAAATATATATGATTTAAATTAAGAATGTGCAGTCCATTACTTAAAATGCCACCTCTTCTACTTTACTTCTACTTTATTTTGACTTCTGCACTTATTATGTTTTATTAACATTTTGAAGTTGTAAACATGAGTAGAATGACAGCCATATCACAAAGTTGAGGTTAGGGGTTTGTTGTATGCTGGAATATTAAAGTCCTGAGAGTAACTATAGAGAAAGTTATTCTCACGTGCAGGGATGGAAAATATTGCTGTGTCAGCGATGCTTCTAGCTTTCCTTTGTGGATGGTGTGTGCTGATGGTCTAGCCCTGTGCATTTCAAAGAGTGTTTAGCAGACAACGGTATTGAATCCAAATTCAGTCCTTGTGAAAAATGCCGTACCCTGGGCTCACCGTACACCTATTAAATTTACTTCTCTGGAGGCAGGGCCAAAGAATGTGCATTTAAGATACTCTCTCCTATTGATTCTTATAAACAATAATTTTGAGATTTTCTTGGTTCTGCTTCTTTAAAATCAGAGCCTTCAACAGGATGGTTTCAGTCATGACACATGATTTACTGAGGCAGTGTTTTTCAGAAAAATCTGTGAGGTTGAGAGTGAAGCAATATAGGGAAAGAGAAAAGGGCTGAGCAATGGTATGGTCTTGGGTAAAGTCTAGCCTTCATCTCATCCACAGGAGGTGGGCTATGGAGCTGTCCTCCTTTGAGGCAAGGGTGGCAGTATTTAGCACTGTGCTTTCAAGTGGTCATAAGTCGTGGGTTGTATCGGGATGGAGGGTGGCAGAGATGGTGCAGACCTTTCCTGGTGAGGCAGTTCCTGTGAGCAGAGGGCAATCTTGCTGCCAAGGGCATAGCTGTGAACCCTTTGGCAGCCAACACTTACAACACCTGGGACCTGAGTGCCCTGGTCTGGTTAAGAGGATTTGGGTGGGGCATTAAAACAGCATTCATCACAGTCTGCCCCTTGCATTGCTCAGGTCCACTTGCTTCTCACATTAAATTCACTCTGATAATACAGATCCCATGATCACAGTTCTTAGGGAAACTTAAGGGGAGGGTTGGTGGGATAAACTACAGCTCCCGCCACTGCAACTGGTACCAGTGTCCTAATTGATACTCATCATCTCCCTCCTCTACCACCTGTTTCTGACACCCCTCACCCCCAGCTAGCACTCTGACTGATCTAGGTGTCTTGCCTCTAGGTTTCAAGCTGGAGAGACTGGTGTCCTTCTGAGTCTAGTGTGTGGGCTATGGAAAATTGTTGTGGTGTGGGGTAGGGTTTTTGTTTTCTTTTGTTCTGAGTTTTCATTTTTTCCTTTGGTCTCCTGGCTTTTTCCTTTCCCTTTCCTTTCTTCTCCATCGGCCCTCCTTGCGCCTTCTCCCTATGTCAGTCCCCATAGGAAGCTGCCCGCCCCCTCTGTCCGCCTGCAGCATGCATCCAAGGCCAGAGCTCAGGCCTGCAGACTGGGTTGGTGCCTCCTCCGCCTCAGGGGCATGAGAGCTGGGGAAGGAAGGGTCCTTTAAAAAATAATAATGAAAGGGAAAAAATAAGTGAAGTCTTTGGCAGTTTCCACCCGCTCAGATCCTCGAAGGCTGCAAGGTTTTGCTGATCTGGGTTCATTATGAATGTCCTTTTGCCAGCCAGGGCCAAGACCCAGGCCTGCTGAGAGCAGAGGCCGTCCCAGTCCCCAGGCTGCTACCATCCCAGGGGGCTGGTCTTACAGAAGAGGCTGCAGAAAGCTGGGGGGCAGCCACCATCAAGAAGCCCCTCTCAGGGGCCAGAACTCCTTTTCCAGTGTGGATTCCTCAAGTTGGGACTGCATAACTAAAGCAGTTGCAGTTTTATTTTTTTTTACAGCTTTTTTCCCAAAAATGATTTGTAGTTGTGTGTGCAGCACTTTGCCCTTATATGTGTACTCTACAATAAAAACCAAATCTAATATATTTTGAAAAAAAAAAATCTGGCAGCTCTCATCTCCGAGGAGTCTAAGTCTCTGGTTACCATACCTTTTTGAACCTGGGGTTACTGTACTTGCTACAAATGGCATGAATGTGCCAGGAAGTGCCCCAGCAGAGGTATCAGACATATTCATTTATGTCCTTATTATTAGGTGGTAGTTCTAATTCCTCATAATGATCAGCGTTGATTTTCCTGATCATTAGATTAGGATAGCTCTTTTTGGTACCTGTTGGACTACTGGCATAAGGAGCTCAGTGTGACCTGTAGCAGCCATTGCTTTGAATTTGGTTGCAGTTAGTTTTCCTATGTCTTTTGGGTAGGCCTGTCCACTATATTGCAATCAGGATACCTAGATTCAGAGACTGTAAACATATGGAAATGGGAAGCACAGGTTCTTTAGGTGAATCACTGGAAATGTTGGTAAGCGGGGCTACTCCTACGTTTCTACTGCTTGATACCTGGATCTACATATTCTGTTTACTGGAGACACAACCCATGTGAGGGACCTTGCTTTAAGGAATTTATCAAATCATGCAGAATAGCACCTATCATTCCAAGGATGTTTACAACTTCAAAATGTTAATTAAAGTGGTTCAAGCTGGTGTCTTGGCTATATCTTTAAGAGGCTGTTTCATCACTCTATCTGCACAGGAGCTTTTTGATGGTATAGAAAGTGGTAGAACTGTGTATCCCATATATATGTATCTATATTTATATCTGTATATAGATATAGATATATATGCCCACTGCCACACCTTCTTGGCCATAAAGTGGGGTCTCTTGATCTGGAGTGACTTCACGCAGAATTCCATGAGTCAGACATAATGTGAGCCCTTGGGTAGTGGGACTGGCTGAGAACCTGTGGACAAGAAAGGCAAACTTCTACGTGTGTGTTAATCCTAGTTAGAATGCATCTCTCTCCTTTCCAGGATGGGAGAAGTCTGATGCAAACAATTTGCTGTTAACTAACTAATTGATCTCTTGGAGAGAGTGTATTATCCCAGCAAAGGGGATCTAGGTGGGGCATCAAAATCGGTTTTACTACAGAGACCTACTGGCCTTTCTTTCAGAGTACAGTTTAAGCCAGATTTGACACAAAGGATCAAATTTGACCATATTTACAGATTTATTGATTGCGTACCGGCTGTTTGATTAAACTTAAAATGTGTTCAAATTAGTTGAATTCACACAGTTATTTTCGGTTCAGTTTGCTTGAGTAAGCCCAAATCAGATTTATTACTGTAGTAGGTCAAGCTACTTTAATCAACACAGATACTAGCTATTAGATATTAGCCAGTTAATGGAGATAAAATGGTCAAACCATTTTGGCTGTGTAGAATCAAACTTTGAAAAATTTAGCTGCTATTGACAATGAGAAAACTCAGAAATGGGGATTGCAGACAGATGGCATGGCTCAATGAAGTTTCCTTTTTGATTTTGAGAATTGTACTTTATAAAATATATTCTTTAAAAAAGTTTTGACCCCATTTTGGGGTACTATAAACTCCAATAATAAGCTTTTTGGATCTTATGCTAAACTTGACTGAAGAGACATGATATTTAAAGAAGGCAGTCTCAGGAACATGCTTTTCCTAATCTTAGACCAAGTTAGGTTACCAGAAAGCTAATATACGGGCTATATTGCTGTAGTTCCTGCTAAACTGCCTTTAATACATTTTACATTTATTTAATACATGGGCTTTGAGATTTATTACAAATAAAAGCAATCTGAAAAAGAAAACTTCTGCAATTCTAAACAAAAGACAACAACAACAAATTGTGTTTTGTTGTTATTGAGGATTTTTGTCCATTACTTTACTCAGAGTACTCTGTGTAAGTCTACTTGAGAATATTATTTAAAGATTTATGGTTCTGAAGAACCTAGGGGCAGGACAGGAATAAAGACGCAGACGTAGAGAATGGACTTGAGGACACAAGGAGGGGGAAGGGTAAGCTGAGATGAAGTGAGAGAGTGGCATGGACATATATACACTACCAAATGTAAAATAGATAGCTAGTGGGAAGCAGCTGCATAACACAGGGAGATCAGCTTGGTGCTTTGTGACCACCTAGAGGGGTGGGATAGGGAGGGTGGGAGGGAGGGAGACGCAAGAGGGAAGAGATATGGGGACATATGTATATGTATAACTGATTCACTTTGTTATAAAGCAGAAACTAACACACCATTGTAAAGCAATTATACCCCAATAAAGATGTTAAAAAAAAAAGAGGGAGGAGATATGGGGATATACGTGTACATATAGCTGATTCACTTTGTTATACAGCAGCAACTAACACAACAATGTAAAGTAATTATACTCCCATAAAGATGTTAAAAAAAAAAAAAAAGATTTAGTGCCCAGAACTACATTGTAACTTCGAAGAAATTGGTGTTCCCTCTTTGAGATAATGAACATGAAACGTCTTGTCATATTTCCTTTCTTTCATCATCCAGTGGACACTCAGAGCCAAATTTGTATATTGATTTGTAATAATGTTATAGTTTTCACAGTTAGCATAACTTGTCTGCTATCTCAAATATTGACTTCCTACTTTTCCATTTTATTATATTTGTCTAAATAACCTTTGTTGTAAATCACCACAAATCCTGGTAATTATTATAATCCATTCTTTTTGGGATATAAATAAATATGGTAAATTAAATTACTACTAACTCTATTAATGACTTGTAGATTAACATATTATAGGTCTCACCATAATAGCTTAATTTTTACCCACTTGACATAAAGAATAAGTTAGTTATTTTGGTACCCAATTTTCAATCTATGTGTTTCTTAACTTCTCTTCAATTACAGAGCTAAAATCAATGATGTGAATAGAAAACATGTAAGACATTTACATTGTTTGCTTGTATAAATGACTTATTACATTCCTTCTTTTCTGTTTATTTCTTTCATTTCTGATGGTTTTTAGGTAAACTTAGAAATTACATTTTCTACTCTTCCTTTTTCTTTGTTTTTCTTGTCCAAAATGGATGTATCTGGTCTGTTATACTTAGTTCAAGAGTAATTATTTTTCAGTTCGAGGTGATGATTTATTTTATTATGAACTGAGTCAAATTTCCCAGGCAGTGTATTTTGTGGTGACTTAATGTACTCCATGGACTGCCAGCGTAAGATTTGGTAGTTAATTTATTCCTCTTATGGAATAGCATGTCCACAGCCTTTGGGTTTTGCAGTTAAATGCTCCTTTAGGAAGGGATTCTAGAGCTGGAGTTTCATTGTAATATCAATTATATTGAAAAGTACTATATAAGCAAAGATTGTTTGCATAACTCCCAGCAACAGGAGCAAACATTATTTTGAAATTCTCTCTTTTGGTTTGTTCAGCAGACTTCCCACAGGAATGTATAACTCACATTCCTTTTCCTATTCCCTGAGTGAGCATGTGAGACTGGATTTAGTGTAGGAATCCCTGAATGAAAGGTAGGGATCTTCCTGAAAAAGATGGTAAAATCTAGAATACTTCCAAAAAAATGGATGGAAAAGTAATTTGCCATGTTGAAAACTCTCATAAACAAGGAGAGGTGTACACACACCAGAGAAAGGAAGTTGCAAGAGGCTATGAGTTTACCATCCCAATGAAGTGCTTCTAAGGATCCTCTAAAATTTATTTCCCTGTTTAGCCATGGAAAGTATTACTGCATAGAGTTTCTGCCTCTGTTTCTCTGTATCCACAATTGGGAGAGTGAGGATGTATGGGATGAAATGAATGTAATTGATTGTAATACCAAGGCCCATCAGACTTCCAAATGTGCATATCCACTCATATGAACCAATAACACCATTTCTGTATTCCACACAGATCTGTGTCCCCTTAGCTGGTGCACCTCTCTCTGATCAGGATCCCAATCCTATACTTCCTGGGGTCTTTCCACTTCATGGCATCATTGTAGCCCAGGCATCGCTAGCGTTTCTTGGGCACCCAGAGAAAAATTACATTAATTAGAGCTAATTGCAATGACCCTTTCCAGAATGCCTACTGTTGCAAATAAAAATTAATTCTGTTTGGAGACTTCAAATTTAAACTCAGTCTCCAATAACCCCAAATTAAATATCAAGTTGAATTAATGTAGCAGCATGTGACACATATATCCACACCAAACCGTAGACTCTTATGAAAGCCTCACAAAGGAGACAATGGAGCTCATTTTGTTTCTCAACCTGACCCTTGCTTGGTTTCCCTTCATCCTGCTGATGCTATAGGCAGCTGTGGGAGAGAAAAACACTTAGGACCTAATGCAGGAGACCTGAGTTTGAAGCCAGCTCTGAAACTCATTATTCATCTGACCTTTGGGTTATCATTCAAACTTCCAGAGTCTCACTTTCCTCACCTGTCATATGGAGACAAAAACTCTCCTAGCACTGGATAGCTGAGAGATTAAATTATAAAATAACTAACGCTATATGTGCACAAGGTTTTGTAAATTATAGTGTGTGAAGAATATTAATAATTACTATATATTAGCATTAATTTATATCTTATAAGAGACTTTGATACCATTTGGGAGACATTTTGATAAAAGAATATTCTGATAAAATTTGGGAGAGTAACCGACCAGATTTATTTCTTTCAAAGGTGTCCTGTGTGTAAATAAGTAATGATGATAATAAATAAATCCAGGAATTAAGTATTTATGTATAATACTTTACAACTTCATTTGGTGAAGCATCTTTCATGCCAACTATATCCCCAAACAGATTACATTCAATAAAGACTTACAGTGATATGCAATAAATACTAGCAGTGAGAGACAGACATTGAGATAAACAGGTGGGGGAAAAGTGCTCTTCAGCTAAATTCTGAGAAGAAGTGAAGAATTTAGGGGCGAAGAGACCCAGGAGAGATGTCACAATAGGCAGAAGCTATTGGAGATAAAGTTCTCACACTCAATTTTCTTAGTGAAAGGCCTGAGGCACAAGTGTACCAAGGCCTTGAACCTCTGCCTGGGTCATCTCACTGGCAGCATGTCCTCACTGTGGGAAAAGAAAAAGATATTAAGTCCGAGGTGGGTGAGTTTAAACTTCATGGGAATTATGAGGCAGGGAAAGCGTTGCTTTGATCTATGTGGAACAGAGGAAGACTTTGTATTGCTATTCTGTTCCCTGTATTCCACCCAAGAAGTGCATATGTGAAGTTCATCACTGGAAATCTGATTTTCAGTCTAGAGTGAGGATTTTCAAGTTAGTTCAGAATACACTAATTTCTAGATCCTTCCATAAGTTTGCCTTTGGTTCACAGTTTTGGCACAATGAAGTGATTTTTTAATGTTAACTTGCCTTTTTTGTAGGTATGTGGATAACATAAGCTCTTTAACACTGTGTTGTGAGGTGTGTGTGTGTGTGTGTGTGTGTGTGTGTGTGTTTTAAGGAGGGAATGGTGACATAAAGAGAAGAGAAAGAGAAGAAGAAAATGTTACTAATAAGGTCTAATTTAAGACTAATTTTAATCTACTCTCATTTTTTTAAACTCTGTTTCTTCATCTAGAAAAGGAGGATATTAATATCTACTTACTAGGGTTGTGTGAAGATAAATAAGACCACAATGGCGAACCTTCGGTGCTGCAAGTTTTAAGGCTTTTAATAAACAGTAGTCCCCATCTTCATTAGCCTGAATGTGCCCCATCTTCATTAGCCTGAATGTGCTATTGCCATGGAACCCTTCTCATGCTATTGCATGAGAAGGAAGTATCTCTTCTCTCTCTTTTTAAAGAGTTATTATTTAGAAATTTTAATTTTTGTAAAATACTTTCTATTAGAGACAGAACCACATCACAGGAAATTCTTAGGGTAGGCAATTAAAAATCTCATATTTTGAGTTTAAAATGCATCATATGCATTTTTTATCACCCTCACTCTCTAGGCTAGTACTAAAAATGAGTGTATTTTTGTAAATCATACTGACTGACATTGGGGGGAGGTAAGAGTGGGGAAAGGTAATACAGCTCAAAGGTTAAGGAAAGGTTGCTTGTGTGAGAAATTTGATTCAGATCATCTGCGGAGTGTGTAAGAGTTACTGTATTTTCTACTCACAAAGTGTTTGTATTGCTGTTGTGATTTGTTTGGTTTGGTTTAAAGGCTAACCAATGTCCTCCAATGAAAGATGACCTTGCAAACCTATCTGAAACCCTATTACATCATTTTATATTCAGAGCAGTATATGAAGTTCAGTATCAACAGGATACATTTGGCTTGCTGTGTACATATCGACAGCTTTAAGGAGGGTCACGAAAGTGTCTTTTGTGATGCTAAAATGGCCTCAAAATGAGCAATTTATTTTGGTAAAGCATAAAAAGAATAAAAAAAAAAGCTTAACTTGGAAGTACTGATAGGAAAAGAGACTGTACATAATTGAATGAAGAGATTAGCGCTAAGTAGCTACAATCACAAATTGGTTTCACAGCTGCTCCTGATACGACCAGTGAAAAAGATAAAGAATGAAAAGAGCTAGTCAAATCAGTCAGACAGCCATGAGGGGTCCACTCTTTGAGGTCAGGGTTCCTGTCTAGTTGCTGTCTATTCCATAGTGAAAAACATGAATATATAGAAATAAATAACATATATTAAGAAGGGAGTGGCTTGACTTTTTTTATTTAGGTAGATTCTAGATTATTTGACCCCCATGGCCGAGGTTATCTCTTATAAAACTTCCTCTATTTTCCAGCTGTCTTCTAGGAAGGCATTTCTATCAGTGGTGTTCTTTATGGTCTAAAGGTGTAAGAAAGATGCCTCCAGGGGCAGAGTGCTCTGAAGTTGTTACATTAAAAAGGTTTCCCAGGCAGGCAAGATATGGCCTGGAGTCTGCTCCTGGTTACAACTTTAATCATTTCACACCAACTGACTGTGGAAATTTACCTGAATGATGAAGGAAATACTTTAATACTTTAGTACTTCATTGTGTTACTTTTGTAACTTTGGAGTTCAGAATTGAAGTAAAGAGCATGGAAAATTATCTGCAACTTCAGTCCCCCAGATTCTAGAAATCCATGAGAAATGAGAAGATGTGTTAGTCCATGGAATGGAAGAGAGAGGGATTCAGGCAAGGAATCAGAAATGGGAAGGATTTGGGTGTGTGTGGGGGCGGGAGTTCAGGCCCCAGAAAATTCAATTCTAATAGCTATTGAGAGTTTGGACTAAGTTTTGGGAAAGAGGAAGGGTATCAGTGGTCATAAGATTAATGGCAATTAATGGGTAGAATTGCACCATGTGCTTGGAGCCCAGGAAATCAAGCTGACTTCAGAAGTCTGTGGTCTTGGATACAAAAGGAAGCTAAAGCTACAATAGTCATGAAATCAATCAAGGTGAGAAAGAACTTGTAGGAAAGGTGGTTAAGATAGATAAGGGATTGGATTTCAGGAATTCGAAGGGCCAAAAGAATGAGAGCACCTTTCAGAAAATAGGACTTGTCTAATTATTCTTACACAGGAATTATTGGAGTCAAAGACTATTTTCATCTTGCCAGATGTAGGAACTGATTCCCCAGCACTACGGGCACACACAAGTTTGGGATAGATCCTTCCTGCGGGACCCTGTGTTCAGCTGGGGTGTGTGTAGGAAAGTGAGAAATTCAGGAATGTCCTTGTGTTTTCCTGTGAGCAGATCATCACATTTCCCAGCTCAGAGGGGCCACTGAGAGAGGTGGACTTGGAAAGATATTTCTGCTGAAAGGGAGGACAACTCTGGGATATATTATAGGAGAATTGTATTTCTTGCAAATAAACACAAAGACCTTTCAATGTGTGTCTTCTATTGGAAAAGAAGAGAAACTCAATTGATTCTCCCCAGTCTAGACATCAAATACACGCAGGACAGGTGTCTGGAGTGAGATGCCTGTGAGGAGTTAACCAAAGTCATTGTCAGATTTAACGATCTCAGGAGTCTAAATGAGTGTGGCATCTCTCTTAGCTCCCTGAATCGCACTGCAGATGTTCCTTTGTGGTTAGGCTGGCCACCTCAAATGACCCAGAGGTGAAGCTGCTTCTCCGGCGATGTCTAATGTCTGTTCCATAACCTCCATCATTTCTGCGTGTTGTTTTTTTTTTAAAGCTCTTATGATAACACAGCACATTTGAGTATGCTTAAAGTATTCAAGTGGTGCTACTGGCTATAATTCAGTTCTTTCAGCCTTTCCATTACAAATCCTTCTTTCCAGGGTTTAATATCTCAGAGACTTCCAATTCCACTAGACCAAACTCAGTACAGAAATTGTCAGCAGGAATGCAAATTTTTCTGCTCACCCCTAAATATTTCCAATTAAACAAATGCATTTTTTTCTTTCTCATTACAGCATAGGTATAAGGTTTCAGGTGCTTTTGAAAGGCCAAAAGAAAAAAGTAATCTAAGCATAAAATCAGAAAGAAATGTACAAGAATGCAGAATTTATCTAGTTTTGGGGTGGGTGGGGAAATATTGAATATTTCCAGTATCAGAGAATTTTTTACGTTGTGTTTTTTAAACCAAAGTCAAGATTTAGCTGTGAAATAAACTAAAAGCATATTGGTTGTTGGTTTGGACTTCTGATTTTTTTTTTTTTAAGAGAAATGGTTGTTAATTCTGTGAAAATTTAAAATGGTTGATTTATCCCAATATATTCATCTGATGTGGGCTATAATGGAAGTGTTTCTCTTCCTTTCTTGTCTGTTTTGAAGCCAATTGAACGAAAATCACTTGTGACATTATTGGTTTATAACGAAGTTATTAATGTAAAAAATTTGTATTTTTTATTGTGGTAAAAAGTACATAAAATTTACCATCTTCAGCATTTCTAAGTATACAGTTCAGTAGCGTTAAGTATATTCACATTCTTATATAACTAATCTCCGGAACTTTTCATCTTGTAAAACTGAAATTCTATACCCATTAAGCAACTTTCCATTTCTCCTTCTCCTCAGCCTCTGTCAACCACTATTCCACTATGTTGGTTTCTGTTTCTATGAATTTGATTACTCATAGATACCTCATGTAAATGGAATCATAGAGTATTTGTCTTGTGACCAACTGTGACTGGCATATTTTAATTAGCATAATTACCTCAGGTCATGCATATTTTAGCATGTATCAGAATTTCCTTCTTTTTTAAGGCTGCATGATATAAAAGTTATGAAAATTTGACTTTTGAATGTTTATTCAGTTTTGTCTTTGTTCTTTTTTTTTTTTTTTTTTTTTTGCGGTACGCGGGCCTCTCACTGCTGTGGCCTCTCCCGTCGCGGAGCACAGGCTCCGGACGCACAGGCTCAGCGGCCATGGCTCACGGGCCCAGCCGCTCCGCGGCATGTGGGATCCTCCCGGACAGGGGCACGAACCCCTGTCCCCTGCATCGGCAGGCGGACTCTCAACCACTTCGCCACCAGGGAAGCCCTATTCTTTTTTTTTTTTATTAATCAAAAGATCCAGTTCCTTAAATGGAAGACCTTGCTACGTCTTCAAATTCTTTCATACTTATTAAAATTCCTCTTTGGGGGTTTTAACTCTTTAGCTTAAAGCTACAGGTCTTTGACCTTGGCTATACTGCTTGAGAGAGTGAGCAGGTTTTACAGTCATGTTTCCTACATAGTGGAAGATGGACCTCTTAAGGTCCTGGGCTGTGGCCGTTTGCTTCCGGGTCTGAGTGGTCCTCATCATCTGCCTTGTTGTCCTTGTACTGCCACCACAGCTGTGGTGACTGTGCTCTTGCACAGTCATTCTCCATTCTGTCCCCACAGGAATTGTCCTCTCTGCTGTCATATTCTGATATTCCAACCCCTCGGACACTTCTAAATGTGGCTGTCATGCTCTCATCTGTCTCTGAAGTTATTTCTATTGTGTTCTTCAACTTTTCTTCTCTTTCCATTTTTCTGCTTTCTTCTGCCTCCTAGAATTTCCCTGATACTTCTTGTTTTCTCAGGAAAAGGTTACTTTTTCAAGACATGTGAGCCACCTTCTTTTTTTCACTGAGCTCTGATTATTTGGTACAATTCCATTCAACTCCCCAAATATTTATAAAAAAATTCTGGGTAGCAGATTGAGAATGCAAAGACAAGCAGAAATGCCTGTATCCTTGAGGAGACCTTAAGCTTAAGCAGACATATATGCAGACAATCCAAAGCAATGTAGAAAACAGGGGGGGAGAAGAGCCCTGTGGCTTTTGTGAGGGGCACCGATGAGGAAGAACCTTGCCATACATGGGAAAATTGGATCAGATCTTAACAAGAGGGCAACATTTAAAATCACTCTTAAAGAATGACTACAAATTGGTTAGAAAAAAATATTTTTAACCTAATCTCTCTCCTTCTCAGTTATTTGCTTATATGGTAAAAATACACTTGGAAATGAATAGTCCCAGATTTTTTCCTTCCCACAAAGACACAGTGGTTAAAATCAGTAACTTTTCTCAGATGCATTTGTTATTTCTGGTTGTCCCATTGCCACTGCATTTCCTATAGGGATATCAGGTTTACTTTTGAGGTCTTCCGGGTCCGGTAGGTTAAAGAATCCCACAGGATACAAAGGGATGGATTATGACGAGCGAGTACACTATAAATTGTTATCAGTCATTTACATATAGGTGTGAATGAAGCAAATGGAAGAAGGTTTTGATAGGGACAGGAAGTTGAGAGGCAAGAGGGTAGGAGGAGGTTGGGAAGGAGATGGCTGAAGAGTCACTGGTGAAAGGGGAGTGGGGAATTTGAAGGATGGGGACCTCGAACAAGCTAAAGACTGGATTTTTTCTAGAAGTAGCCCTGTGTGTGCAAGAATGCCTTCTGAGTCATATTTTATTTGAACAGCGTAGGTGTAAGGAATCTCCAAGGTGGCCTCCAATAATCAGCAGCCCTTTTCCTCACCTGGGTTCCAAGCAAACTAATAAATAAAACAGAGAATAAATATGGGATATTAAAAAACAAAAAACAACTCCCTTTGCCACTGGTAGAGTTCAGAGCTTTGGGCTTGTTACTATAGTGACCTTTCTGATCTTGAACCCAGAACTGGGCAGACTTGCTGTCTGCACCCCATCTTGGCAGTACTAGATTGGGGCAGGCCACTACACAAGGATAAGTCACCAAACTCTTCTCCACATTTACCAAGCACAAAGCCACTCTTCCTCCCTGGGACTGGAATGAGGAAGAGGCTGGAAATATGGTAATATCCTTGCTTCACAGTAAGGAAGCCTAAGAAATAAGCAAGAGAAAAAGCTTCCCCTCTCCCCAATAAATTACTCTCAATTTATTATTTTTTTTAAACAGAAGTCTAAACATAAGTATGGATGGTGTTGCCTTTCAATCTTTTTATCTTCAACTTTTGCTTTGTCCTTTGTTTGGGGCATTGAAGCTTTCTCAGATTTTCAGTAGAGACTTTAAGTGTGACTAGCCTCCATCCCTCTTTGATCATTCTCATCTTAGCTCTTCCAGTTTTTAATTTTTTGGTTTTGTTTTGTTTTTGCTTATAGATGGACCACATTTCTTGAAACAGAATGCAGAAGAGTGTAGAAACTAGGTGCTTTCGAGTCCTTGATGCTATTGCCATCTGCTTTGGCACCTTTCAGCTCTTTGGTATTCAGAGTAGGTAGATTCTGTCAGGTGCAGTGCTGCTGGGCTTGCATCTCAGCATAGTGAATGTGGAAGTGGTAGCCTGTTTACCTGGTCTCCCCACTGCAGTGTGGTGAATTCCTATGAGCCATTTAAATTAGCCTTTATATTTGTCTTACGGAGCTACCTCCTTCATCTTTCAGTTCCCTCTCTATAGTATTGCCCCTGTGAGGTTTATGGGAGCTGCAGGGACTTAAAGATGAAGCAAATGGCTCTCCAAGGAAATCTCCCTGGGAGGTGAGAACAACTTGGAGTTTGTGAATGCTTGGAGCTTGATTTTCACCGTGAAACGAGATCAATGTAAGGTAGAAATGTAATGAAACAACACTTTGTCCCCGTGGGTAAAGTCAGATTGGTAACAGCTAGGTATTCTGAGAGTCAAGTTTCATAATCTGAATTGATTTCTAAAGAAATTTAGAAATCATCAGTTGTTACAATGCTATGAATATGTAAGAGTGGCAAGAGAGGGGATTCTAATAGAAATGAGAACCAGTGCTATCAAAGCTAATTTGCTTCCTGTTTTGTTCTTGACATAACACAGTAGCTGAAGAGAGCTTTTACTTTTGTGTCTGTCTTTCGAATAAAAGGCAGTTTCAACATGTTTTAGAAAAGGAATTTTGGCATAGATGGTATATATTTGCAAAGCACATGGAGTAGTGACTGGCATGTAGTGAGCACTGCATGAGGATTTTGTAAATAAAAAGTATTAGGGCTTCCCTGGTGGCGCAGTGGTTGAGAGTCCGCCTGCCTATGCAGGGGACACGTGTTCGCGCCCCGGTCCGGGAAGATCCCACATGCCGTGGAGCGGCTGGGCCTGTGAGCCGTGGCCGCTGAGCCTGCGCGTCCGGAGCCTGTGCTCCGCGAAGGGAGAGGCCACAACTGTGAGAGGCCTGCGTACTGCAAAAAAAAAAAAAAAAAAAAAAAATATTAGGGTAAATCAAACCACATTTGCCAAAATTCACAAATGAGGATGAAAACTCTGGGCTTTGTTGATTTTATAGTTTAGGTAATCTTCCCTGTTTCATATCTTTTGGGATTAGCAGGGTCATTTCTGGTACCACTAGGTTAAAGGTTCTTCTTCAATATCAATTAAACATTATTCACAAATAGCCTCTTCAGAGTTTCCCAAACTTTAAGGACATTATAGAGAAGACTAGTGAGAGTTTATATATTAATAAATATAAAGTTTATGGTAGATTAACTGAAGATCAAGTGATTTAATTATGGACAAAAAAATGACATTGCTAATTTGCATAAGTGTCAGCCATAACAGTGCTGAAGATATTTGCCAAATTCAGGAATGGAAGGAAAAATTGTGTATTGGCACCCTATAATATATGTCTCCATAGAGGTTGGTTCTACATTTTTATGTGCTTGGACTAGATAAAATAGATGAACCAAAGGCCTTAGAACCCAGTGATTTGGCTAATTTGCCCATGCTTATTTTATATACATATATAAAATAAATAAATATAATATATAGATATATAATAAATATAATAAATAAATATATATATATTCTACTCCGTGTGAGGCTCCATGTTAGTAATCTCATAAAAGCAGACGAGTATGAGAAGAGAGGAGATAGTTTCTAATCTATTGTGTTTCATGGAGGTTTTGAATTTAGTTTATTTGTACAATGATTAAATTTCCTCTGGAAACATTTTCACTTAGCCTGTCTAGTTGGTTTATTAACTCTTCTTGAGCATCCTGAAACTTAAGGAAAGGGGAATGTTTATGTTTTCCACAAACTTCTATACTAGGAAATATTTATTTTTTATTTGAACTAAATGTTACAGTTTATTTCATCTTCATGATTACAGGCATTACAGGACAGGGTAAACAAGGAAAATAAAACAAATTCTTTTCTCCCCCCATTTAACCAGATGCAGCATTTTGGCATTTTTATGATACACAGGTTGACTTAATTCATTGACGGGTTAAAAGCTAGCAACAGCAAATCTTTGCAGTTTAGTATCTTCCTCCATAGCTACTTCAAGGATCTCAATTCCCGAACTACACTGAGTTCTGAAATGGTGTTCACCGCAGCATTCTTGAAGCTTTCGCATCTTAATTTGAGATCTGACACCTCTTGTTAAGGCAGGGAACTGTTAAAAGTTGTCTTCCTCTTGGCTAACCCCGTTCACCAGCAACCTTAACAGTTAAGTTACTATATAAAAATAGAACCATGCTCCCAAGCATTGGTTGAAACTGTTGTGCTGGGAACCCTTTCCAGAGCATTAGCTCCGTGAGAGAAAAGAGAGGTCCTAACAAGTGGTTTCCATGAACAATAACAGTGTAGTAATGTCCTTCACAGCCTAACCCAAGAGGTCAGGCAACCTTGATCATCCCGACAAGCTTATCAGTATTCACATACAAGGTATATTTAAAATTGATCCCAGACCAAGTATTGCAACCATAATCCCGAAAAATCCCATTATTTAGCACACTGAGTTTCTATGAGAAGCCAAAGCCAGAAATCGTCTCAAAGCAGTGATGGTTCATCATCTTTTGCAAGTGAGAGAAAAACATCAAGAAGGTGGAAAGGAAACTTCTCCCTCCTAAACTCATCAAATCGCTTGATCGCTATCTTCACAGCTTTAACTGACACAATCCAGAGTCCTCAATCTCCTGATTTCCATTTTCAAGATGACTGTCAAGGTCGAGAAGAGCTTTGCCATGGCCCATGAACTCCAGTCCTTCAGTGGGAACCTCCGTCTCCTCTACTGCTTTCTGAACGCACTGCTGGTAGTGCTTGAAGAGGTTGGTCCACGCGGCCTTGGAGCCCTCCCCTTAGAGGAACTTCGCGGCAAACCAGCGACTGAAGCATTTGCCTTAGGCGCGCTTCCCGGCGCGACCTCCCGCACGCGGTTCCTGGCGGCGGCGCCCTCGGATGGCGTCACTCTTAGGCGCGTCGCTTTACGAGAGGACGCACTACGCACTACGGAGGCCAAGAAGGAGTAGGAACCATTTAAAGATGCGTAGAGCAGGAGAGAAAGCGAAGGGGTGTGCTGTGAGAAAGGATGGAAGAAGGAAGAAGCGCTGCAGTTGAGTTTGAGAGTGTTCTGCCGACTAAGGACGAATCTCATGTGGTAAGAGCACATTTTAGAGGCTCAAATTGATTTTGGGAACACCTGGGGTACATATAAATATTTAGAGCATTTAGAAGGACCAGTAAAGCCCTCTTGTGTGCTCTACCAAAACTTTTTTTTGATTTTTGGATCTAAGATAGGGTGTGTCCTTGTCCTAGGCAAGTCTGAAGTTGGTTTTCAGGCCCCTAAGCTGATAGAATTTTGGTCACCCAAATTTAGTCCTCCCCACCTGCGTAACGCCTAGTATCTTCTGATAGCTCTCTGCTTCACACCTGTGTCCATCCCAAAGAAAGGAGGGAAAAAGCAGCTACAAAATTCTGTGTTTTGTCAGTGCCTTGTAGTTCCACATATGTTATCTCATTAATCCTAATTTTAGCCCTTTGAAAAAATTTTATTCTTTTTTTTTTGTTGTTGCGGTATGCCGGCCTCTCACTGTTGCGGCCTCTCCCGCTGCGGAGCACAGTCTCCGGACGCGCAGGCTCAGCGGCCATGGCTCACGGGCCCAGCCGCTCCGCGGCATGTGGGATCTTCCCAGACTGGGGCACGAATCCGTGTCCCCTGCATCGGCACGCGGACTCCCAACCACTGCGCCACCAGGGAAGCCCCAAAATTTTATTCTTTTTAGTATGCCCGTGAAGAAACAGAAATTCAGCGAAACAAAATGCATCACTTATTGCCATACGGTCAGTGGTGGTGATGCTGGGAGTCAACACACACGCTTGACACTAGACTCTAGACACGCACTCTTTCTGTACCACTCATTATGTTGTTCATCATTAGCTTAGATTTTGCCTGGTGCTCTGTCATGCGGCTGCTGCTTCTCCTTTTTTAAAATTTTATTGAAGCATAGCTGACCTACAATATTATGTTAGTTTCAGGTGTATAGCAAAGGGATTTGGCGATATATATATACGTGTGTGTGTGTGTGTATACATATATGTATATATATATACTTTTGCAGATTCTTTTCCATTATAAGTTATCACAAGATATTGAATATAGTTCCCTGTGCTCTACAGTAAATACATTTTATATATCTATGAATATTTTATACATGGTAGTGTGCATCTGTCAATCCCATACTCCTAATTTATCCCTCCCCCTACCGCCATAACCATAAGTTTCTTTCTATATCTGTGAATTTGTTTCTGTCTTACAAATAAGTTCATTTGTATTATTGTTATTTTTTTGGATTCCACATATAAGTGTTATATAATATTTGTCTTTCTCTGTCTGAATTCGTTTAGTATGATAATCTCTAGGTCCATCTGTGTTGTTGCAAATGGCAATACTTCATTCTTTTTTATGGCCGAGTAATATTCCATTGTCTGTGTGTGTGTGTGTGTGTGTGTGTGTGTGTGTGTGTGTGTGTGTATATATATATATATATATATATATATACTTCTTTATCCATTCATCTGTTGATGGATACCTAGGTTGTCTCCATGTCTTGGCTATTGTATATAGTGGCGCTATTAACACTGGGGTGTATGTTTTTTTTCGAAATAAAGCCTTCATCTTTTCCAGACATATGCCCAGGAGTGGAACTCTTGGATGATGTGATAACTCTATTTTTAATTTTTTTAAGAAACCTCCATGCTGTTCTCCACCAGTTCACATTGCCACCAACAGGGTGGGAGGGTTCCTTTTTCTCCACACCCTCTCCAGCATTTATTGTAAAGTTTTGGATGCTGGCCATTCTTACTGGTTGTCATGCTTCTGATAGAGTTATGAGTCCTGACCCCTCTTCCTCAGTGCATCTCTTTCTGTTGGTTCTTCTGATCAACAAAATCATGCTATGGTATTAGTGGCCATCAATGTCTTTTAACAAAGGCTTATATCTTAACCCTGAAGAGAACCAGTGGCAGAAATATGAAGCTTGTCATCACTCTTTACATTGCCTGTATAGTGCTTGCAGGTAGGAAAATTCAGGTTATATTTTCTTTGAAGAATCTAAGGATATAGCACACTGCAGAATTATATGTGTATAGCAGACTTGCAAATTGTACTGTTAGGATGAATGAATGAGTTGATAGGCAGCATTCAGCCTCAGCAGAAGGGCAGTTTAAGTGGATTTCCACTTGTGATATCCTTCCACTTGTGATATCCTTCCACTTGTGATAAAGCTACTCTTTATGAATAGCGATGCTATCTGTACAAATGTACGTTCTAAGTCAAATAGAATATGGTAGTTTGTAAGAAGTCCAATGTGATGAGTGTGTTCAGAGTTTTTTAAACTTTGAGCAGTTTATAAAGTCATATGTTCTAATTGTGAATAAATTCTTTTTTGTCCCTTAGAGTTCATTTTGAGATTTGAATGAAGATCATAGTGTAAGGTGGTTGCTGAACTCAAGCTGTGTTAAACTGCCTGACTGCCCTGCTTTATTGTTTGTGACTAGAGGTAAGGCTGAGTGATAGTGAAATAAAATATTGGTGAAAATGGCACTGAAAATTTGTTAAAGCAGCATATTTTGAAATGTGTGTAGAGCTCTTTGAAGTGAAATGATGGTTTTAAGTGAATTCATAAAGATGTTAGTACATCTTTTTAGTGATAAAATTGCTGTGACAATGGAAATTCCTAACCTCATCCAAGAACGTAGATTAACTATAGGGTTTATTAATTTTCCAATTTAAGAATAATTTAATAATAACAATATAGAAAATATATGCTACAAGAACTCAATATTTTTGGTAAATCTCTTTAATATTGGCATGACCTAATAAAGATGCATGAGGCTCTTATAAGATTTACACAGTGCTAAATATTTTTAGATTGATTTCAACATGAGAGATTGGAGAACATTCCTTCAGAAGTCTCAGGAGAACCATTTTAGCATATTTCTGATAAAGACCCCCTATGCACTCAATAAACAACCTCACATGTAATATCATTTGAACATTTAATCTAGTAACCTTTTAACCTTCATGAAATGTTAGAACTAGATTTCAAACTTTACTTCGAAAGGAAGTAAAGTGTGTGTGTTTTAATATAATGCTGATCTTAGAGTCTTTCCTTAGAATAACCAGCTCTATTTTCAGTAAAGACAAAAATGTGATAGAAATAAATGGATACATATCTATATATTTAAAATTATTTATACATGAGGTCACTGATCTGTCCATTTTAGAAGAAAATATTATTTTAATGATAGCTTGTATATATTATTTTATATTTATGAAACATGGATGGAGGAATGATACAGGATGGACAGCTAGATGGAGCCGGCTTTCCATAAGTCACAAGCTTTTTCATTGCTAGAAAAGCAAACTCTGATGGTTTAGTGCAGATTCTGTTCTGAAGAGAAAAGTAGCATTAAGTGTTCTCTCTGGTGGACCAGTAGTGACAGTAAATGGTGAGTCCCATTAAAAACAAAAACAGAGTAAATTGTTGCTTAATTGAATATAACAATGCAAATATTGCCGAGGGGCTTGCTCTCCTACAAGAAGTATTTTGTTAATAAGCATCCAGGATCACAACAGAACCCTAAATATACACCAAACGCTAAATCTTCATTGTGTAATTGCCTTACTACTAGGTAACTAGATTAAGCTAGTGAGATAGTTTGGCTAGAATATCTAGAGATATATACAGCATGCTCAATTTCCTTTATTAAACAAATTTATTTCTGGTTTCTTTCTATTCCATTATAGCAGCTACAAATTTCTTTTTATACATACTAATGGAGAGATTTTTTTTCTGAGTTAAGTTAGACCCCAAACTACTTCATTTAGATTTAAAGAGCAAATGCTTAGCACTGCTTTGCTTTGCTAAAGACCAAACACCTGGTAAAACTCCCTACCTTCTCTCCCTCCACTTGAAAAATTTCAGTTACATTGGGTTTCAGGTTCTAGGAAGTTTTCACGATTTTCTGCTAAGACCACACTACACTCAACCTCATCTTGTGCTTTCTAGAAGAAGGTCTAAAAGCCATCTTAGAATTTTCTAGGGAAAAACTCCCAAAGGCATCCTCCCTTTGACAGAGGGAAAAATGTATTATCCTGGATACTTATTCACATAGTTTTCACACATTTTTTAGGGATGGGGTAGGAAAAAATCCAGAATCAAGGCCACAGAAGTTCACTGGGTTTACATGTCCAGTTTATCATAGTGACTTTTTTGAGCCTTCTTGTATTGGGTTTTGTGTACTCTCTCTCGGTTCTGGTCAGTGGACGGTCTGCGAATGATTGGGGGTTCACCTAGATCCTCTCAGGAGTCTGCATTGTCAATATTATTGATATAATAGTACGAAGACAATATTTGCCTTTTTAACTGTGTTGACATTTGCACTGATGATGTAAAAGCAATGATGGCTAAAAGTACTAGTGCCTCAGCAGAGTTAAAGGCAGGGCATCAGTTGTGACAGAGTCATTGGGTTCTTCACCGTCATTAGCTCACAGAATGTCTTTGATGAAGCAGTACAAATTACTGACATTATTAAATCTTAACCCTAAGTATATCTCTTTAACATTCTGTTGATAAATGGGAAGTACCCATAAGCCTACCGCTGCTGCAAACTAACGTACTATGCATATCTCGAGAAAATGAACTGGTATGATGCTGTGCCTTGAGAGCTCAACTAGCTCCTTTTTCCATGAAACACAATTTTTACTTGAATGAATGACTGACAGCTAAACCGTGGTTATTCAGACTTGAGTTTTTGGTAGACATTTCTTAAAAATAAGCAAAATGAACCTGTCCCTTTAAGGAAAATGACGGTTTTTGTTTCCAATGATCAAATTAAAGCTTGAAAGCAAAACTTAAAATTTTGGAAAACTTGGATATGCCACCATGAACTTAGCTCTTTAGTACATAAAGACTTTCTGATAAGATTGGTGGGACACTAACAAGTGTAATTTTTTGCTGTAAAATGGAATGTATGAGGTACAATGCACGAATTTACAAAATCATACAGGAGTGAAAGATTCATTGAAAGGTGACATAGAACAATGTATTTCAGTGTAACACAGTAGCAATCATAGTTGTAAAGTTCATTCATATGGTTTCTGTTTCTATGTGACAACTAGTTTTTAAGAAAATAATACTTGTTGAGTTTTGGTGTGGCATTGAAGAAGAATATCCTCAATGACCTGAGAAGGCTTTTTAAACACTTTTCCTTTTTTCTGACTATATAGCTGTGTGAGGTCAGATGTTTCTCATATACTTCAACTAAAAAACCTACTGAAACAAATTAACTTCAAAAGTAAGGTATCCAGCTGTCATCCATTAAATTAGACATGAAGATTTAAGTAAAAATATAGAACAATGTCATTATAATTACTTTTTTTTGTTTTTGAAAATACAGTGTTTATTTTTCAGTAGGTAATAGATTTATACTGTTACTTTAAAATAGGTTAATACACAAATACATTTTTTCTCAGTTTTAATTTCTTTAAAGGTAAATATAATCCACATAAAGACTCTTTGGGCCCTCATAGTATTTAAGAGTGGAGAGGAATCCTGAGACGAGAACATCTGAGTACTGCTGTTCTGTCTTCTAACTAGACAGATCTTAATCTCCAGCCTAGATCACTCATGGATGACACAGTGATATGCTGCCCAGATCTCCCCTTCAAGGAAAGACTTACTACCCCAGTTGCTTTGGGAGTGCTGCTGCCAACAGCCGTCAGTCATCTTCAGCTGAGATCAGCTCAGCTGCAGAGAGTCACCTCACCCAAGGTCATGTCCCTTCCCAGGGTGACCTGCATCTAATGACTGGTGGATGCATGTGTATAGGGGCATGGCCATCTTTGTGCAACTCGGAACAACTCTGACAGTCATTCTAGTACCAGAGCTCCCTGTGGGGTCAGATGAGGTGTCAAATGGCCTGCATCAGTGCTTCTCCCTTTGCCCACTGCTGTGTCCTTTCCCTCCTTTCCTAATGTGTTAATTCCAAGGTCCTTCCTTAATACATATCCTGTACAGTAGACTCTGTCTCAGAGCCTGCTTCCCAGGGAGGTCACCCTGAAACAGCATGGGAGCTTGATAATAGGTTAAAAGTTAATTCTCTTTTCAGCTTTGAGTAACCAGGGCGCCTGAGGTATCACTTTACTCAGGGTCCTAAGCTCCTTATTGACAAGCCACACAAATCCAATGGCCTGTAAAAGGCTTTATGTGGTCTGGAAGGTCCCATAGTGCATATCCACGAGGCCTGGGGCAGCTAGTTCTGGATTCCCTAGGGCTAGTTCAGGAGTGCACAAAGGAAAGCAGGTTTTGGCTTCTGGGAAGCAAAGGTGAAAAATACTGTTGCTCTTTCTACTTGTACGCATCTTCCAAATTTTAAGTGTGTGATAAAAACCCAAGAGATGAATAGGGAAGGGGGTCAAGAGGCTATCTAAGTGTGAGAAAACCAGACCTATCTGTTCATTTAGCCCATCTTCATATTTAATATATACTGGCAGCCAGAGTTGGGTCAGTTTATTGGTGATCTGGATCAATTGTTAATATTGTCTGAGGTGAATAGATGGTCCCTGGTCTTTCTTTCAGGCCTCACTACCTGGCCTAGAAAACAGAGTTTGGGAGTCAGCCTCAGTTGGATCTGGAGGATTTCAGACTTTAACATTCTAAAGAATGAGGAAGCTTAGTTCTTCTTTCTATAGCCCCATCTACATGATGACATTGATCACAACAGAGTATTTCCAATTTGATTAAGGTTAGCTTTTTTGCTCTGGGTATCAAGAACTGTTCCATAGGTCCTGTATATATAAAGGGCACCTGAGTTGAAAATGAAATCAAGTTTTGCACTGTGACATTTGAAAATGACCCATCTATATACTGGTGGGCTAAATATTTATCCATTCATTCCACACTCATTCAGCACCTACTGTGTGCCAGGAAGCAGTGTGAGTTCTGGAGGATACTGGATGAATAGGACAGTATTCCTGACTTTAATAAGTCTTTCAAGACATGTTAAAAGATAAACTGAGACCTATTACAATTTTTAAGAGTTTATTTGGGCAAAACCCTAAGTTGAGCAGCACCAAACTAGAAGTGGTTAGGCATGCTCCACCAACAGGAGCTAGAGGCAAGGCTTTTTGTGGAAGCAAAGCAAGGAAATTATTTGACTGGCTAAGGGGTTACTTTGAGAAAGCCTAGTTGACTCTTTATGATTGGTTGTCCTTAGATTTTGATTTCTTAACCTTGAGATGTTACAGGCTTAGGTTTTGGTTTGCTTACGTAGATTGCTAAGGCATTAGAACCACCTCAGTCTAATGGCCTCCTTGTTTCATTAACTTGGCAGACAGATGACATTGGATCTTATTCAGTCCATTTGCGTATTGACGGCACTGTTCTAGGTGCTGGGGAGTCGATGGTGAACAAGATATTTTGTCCTTCTTTGTATATTTTACGGGAGAAAGTGAAAAATTAGGACAGGGAAAAATATACATGTCTCTAAAAATCAATAAAGAATAAATAAGAAAATAGAATATTTGAATAACAATCAGCATGCTCGATCTATTACATATCCAGAACATTAAGAATGTATACATTCTTTACAAAATACATAGAATATTACAAAAATTCATGGTGTATTAAGTAACAAATAAAAACACAAAAAACCTCCCAAAGCTGAAATGATACTGGTCACAATATTCATAATGCAAATAATACTAGAAGTAAATAAGAAAAAGATAGTTTTAAGAAACCCTAAAAATTCCTAAATAGGGAAGCAAAACTGTAGTTATAAATGATCTAGAAATAAACAACAGTAAGTGAACTATATATCAAATCTGTAGGAAATTTTATAGACATGTACTTAGGAAAACTGTACTTAAGAAATTTTATAGACATGAATGCATTGATTAGAGTTTGAAATGCATTGATTAAAAGTTTGAGAATAAATAAGCAAGGCATTCAACTCAAGATGTTGGAAAAAGGAAATCAAAGTGTAGAAAAGTATAGTAGAAAAAAATAAAAATTATGCATTTGTCATATAAAGTTAAGCCAAGCATAATAAAAATGGTAAATAATAAAAAAAACCTAAAATTTTTCTTTGAAATAATCACTAAACTATTAAAAATATTTGGTGAATTTTTATCAAGGAATAAGAGGAGAGAAGATACAAATCAGGGTTAAAAAATATGTCATAAACTACAGATGTGGAGACTTTAAAGTTTTGAGAGAATTCAGTGTACAATGTTATATCGATAAATATGAAAATCTTACAAAATTAGTGGTTTTCATGGGCTGTATATTAAGAATTGCTCAGAGAGAGATTAGAAAATGTAAATAGACCAACAAATATAGAAGAAAATGACAATGTCAGTTTAATGGGTGAGGTCTACCAGTCCTTCAAGAAAAAGAGAATTCCAACGTTAAAGAAACTATTACAGAAAAAGTTAAAGATGAAACGCTTTCCACTTTATTCTACAAGGATAACCTTGGTGTCAAAATTAGATAAACATAGCTCCTAAAAGAAAACTGTACAGTTTAACTTATGAACATAGATACCAAAACTTTAAATTTAAAAAGTGCCAAATTAAATTCAGAATGTATTAAAAGAATGTTATCATAACCAATTAGGGTTTATCCTAGGAATGCAAGTATTAGTCACTATTAGAGCTCCGTCAGTGTAATTAATCACAATAATAAATACTTTTATTTATTTACTAACATGTTTGTTCAAGAAATATTTCTAAAGTGCCTACAATGAGGAAGACACCATCCTACGTATTGGGGTAAAAGTGTGAACAAGACAGACAAGATCTCTTGGAGCTTGCATGAGATGAAAGATTTAAAAAATCCACATAATCATCTTAATAGGTGACCACATATACCTCAGAGATGTGATACAAGTCAATATTCATTCGTGAGAAGAGCTTTTAGCAAGGGAAGAAAAGTATCAGTGCAAAGACAGGAATGGATAGAGCAGGCATCATCCTTAGCTGGGAAACACTAGCAACGTTCACTTTAAAATCAGGAAAGGATGTCTGTTCCCTCTCCTTTTTTTTTTTTTTTTTTTTTTTTTGTAAAATGAAGTTTAGTTAACTTACTATATTACTTTCAAGTGTACAACATAGTGATTCGGTATTTTTGTACATTACATAACCATACAAAGTTGTTACATTATTGACTATATTTCTTGTGCTGTACCTTACGCCCCAGTGAATTACTTCTTTTATAACTGGTAGTTTGTACCTCTTAATCCCCTTCACCTATTTTGCCCATACCCATGGCTCCCTCACCTCTGGCAACCAGTAGTTTTCTGTATCTATGAATCTATTTCTATTTTGTTATATTTGTTCATTTGTTTTGTGTTTTAGATTCCACATGTAAGTGAAAACATACGGTATTTGTCTTTCTCTGTCTGATTTATTTCATAGCATAATACCCTCTAGATCCATGCATGTTGTTGCAAATGGCAAGATTTCATTCTTTTTTATGGCTGAGTAATACTCCATTGTGTATACCACATCTTCTTTTTCCATTCATCTATCAGTGGACACTTAGGTTGCTTCTGTATCTTGGCTGTTATAAATAATGCTGCAACAGAATATTGGGGTACATATATCTTTTTGAATTAGTGCTTTCATTTTCTTTGGATAAATACTCTGAAGTGAAATTGCTGGAGGGTATGGTAGTTCTATTTTTAATTTTTTGAGGAACCTCCATACTGTTTTCCACGGTGGCTGCACCACCATTTGCATCTCCACCAACAGTGCACAAGGGTTCCCTTTTCTCCACATCCTTGCCAACACTTTTATTTCTTGTCTTTTTGATGATTGCCATTCTGACTAGTGTTAGATGATATCTCATTGTGGTTTTGATTTACATTTTCCTAAAAATTAGTGATGTTGGGCATCTTTTCATGTGACTGTTGAGCATCTGTATATATTATTTAGAAAAATGTCTATTCGGGTCCTCTGACCATTTTTAATAGGATTTTTTTTTTGATACTGGGTTGTATGAGTTCTTTATATATTTTGGATATTAATCCTTCACTGGATATATAGTTTGCAAAAGGCTTCTCCCATTTAGTAAGTTGCCTTTTTGTTTTGTTTATAGTTTCCTTCACTGTGCAAAAGCTTTTTAGTTTCATGTGTTGCCATTTGTTTATTTTTGCTTTTGTTTCCCTCGCTTGAGGAGACAGACTCAAAAAATATTGCTAAGACCAATGTCAAAAAGTGTACTGCCTATGTTTCTTCTAGGAGTTTTATGGTTTCAGGTCTTACACTTAGCCTACAAGTGACTGTCTACTTGTAGCTGCCTACAAGTAGCCTACAAGTAGCCTACTATAGATGGGTCTTGTTTTTATCCATTAAGCCACCCTGTGTCTCTTGACTGGAGCATTTAGTCCGTTTACCTTTAAAGTGATTATTGACAGGTATGTACTTATTGCCATTTTGTTACTTGTTTTCTGGTTGTTTCTGTAGTTCTCTGTTCCTTTCTTCTTTTAGCATCTTCCCTTGTGGTTTGATAATTTTCTTTAGTGTTTTGTTTGGACTTCTTTCTCTTTATTTTTTGTATATCTATTGTATTTTTTTGTTTTGTGGTTACCTTGGGGTTCATATATATTGACCTACATATATAGCTATTTGTTTTAAGCTAATGGTTGCTTAAATTTGAACACTGAATAAAAGCTGGGTGCAAGCTGGGCAGGGGCATGCTGGGGCAGTCTTGGCAGGCTAGCTAGAGAACCAGGTGCTTTCCAGTCTGCTGCCTCTGCATTGGGACTTGAAGTATGTGAGTTTGTGGAGCCCTTTGAGAGTGGAGTCTTGGTTTTCTGCAGCCCTCAGTGTCTCCCAGTCATAAGCCCTGCTGGTTTTCAAAACCAGTTATGGTGGTCACGGGGGCCCTACTTCCTGGTGCCAGTCTCTAGGACTTGAGTGCCCAGTGTGGGGCTTGAGCCCCTCCCTCCTTAGGGAGGACCTCTAAGTTTGTGATAGCTCCTCCCTTTTGTGGGTTGCTGCACTGGGGGTGTGGGTCTTGATTAGATCACATCTCTGCCCGTCCTACTTGTCTCAATGTGTTTTTTTCCCCCATTATATTGTTAATTGTAGAATAGCTGTTCTGCTGGTCTTCTGGTTTTTCTCAGAGAGAGTTGTTCTATATATTGTAGTTTTTATATGTTTGTGGCAGAAGGTGAGCTCAGGATCTTCCTATTCCACCATCTTGATCCCCTCAGGTCTCACTCTTAATGTTCCAAATTGCTCCTGATGTCTGATCACTTCAAAAAAGAAACAAGATATATGGATATAGATATAGAAATACAGATATATATGAAAGGCAGATTTATAGAGTCTCCATTTGTAGAAGATAAGGATGTTTACACTAAAACCCAGGAGAATTAATTGATAAGCTATTAGAACTAATAAGAGAGTTTAGTATTTTGGCCAAGTAGAAAACCAAAAATATGAATATTGAAAGATTTTCTCTACAACAGCTGTAACCAGTTAGAAAATGCCCTAAGATTAGAGCCTTATAATACCAAGGGATAAACAAAAATAAACATGTAAGACCCATATTGAGAAACTTATAATACCTTACTGAACAATATAAAAATACTAAAAAATGTAAAAAATACTACGTGCTTAGATGAGATGATTCACTAGTGTGAAGACATTAAGTTTTCCTTTAACATATCTATAAATCCATGTAAATTTTAATAAAAATGCCAATTATATTTTTTGATGGAAGTTGATACACTGGTTTTTTTTTTTTTTTTTTTTTTGCGGTACGCGGGTCTCTCACTGTTGTGGCCTCTCCCGTTGCGGAGCACAGGCTCTGGACGCGCAGGCTCAGCGGCCATGGCTCACGGGCCCAGCTGCTCCGTGGCATGTGGGATCTTCCCGGACCGGGGCATGAACCCGTGTCCCACGCATCGGCAGGCGGATGCTCAACCACTGCGCCACCAGGGAAGCCCAATCCACTGTTTTATGTTGAAAAGAAAGTAGAAATAATCAAGAACAGATTGTAAAGAAAATAAAACATCAAAATTAATGAAAAACAAGCAGTGAGGGAACACACCCTATCAGGTATCAAAATATATTGCAGTTGGCTTCCCTGGTTGCACAGTGGTTAAGAATCCACCTGCCAATGCAGGGGATATGGGTTCGAGCCCTGGTCTGGGAAGATGCCACATGCCACTGAACAACTAAGCCTGTGCATCACAACTACTGAGCCTGCTCTCTAGAGCCCCCGAGCCACAACTACTGAAGCCTGTGTGCCTAGAGCCCGTGCTCTGCAACAAGAGAAACCACTGCAGTGAGAAGCCCACACACCACAAAGAAGAGCAGCCCCCGCTCGCCACAACTAGAGAAAGCCTGCGTGCAGCAACGAGTACCCAGCGCAGCCAAAAATAAATAAATAAGTAAATCTATAAAAAAACAAAAAAGAAACCCACTTTATTTATTTATAAATTTTTAAATTTAATTCAGTTTATTTTTTTATACAGCAGGTTCTTATTAGTCATCAATTTTACACATATCAGTGTATAAATGTCAATCCCAGTCTCCCAATTCATCACACCACCACCACCATCCCCTGCCGCTTTCCCCACTTTGGTGTCCATACGTTTGTTCTCTACGTCAGTGTCTCAGTTTCTGCCCTGCAAACTGGTTCATCTGTACCATTTTTCTAGGTTCCACATATATGCGTTAATATATGATATTTGTTTTTCTATCTCTGACTTACTTCACTCTGTATGACAGTCTCTAGATCCATCCATGTCTCAACAAATGACCCAATTTCGTTCCTTTTTATGGCTGAGTAGTATTCCATTGTATATATGTACCACATCTTCTTTATCCATTCATCTGTCAATGGGCATTTAGGTTGCTTCCATGACCTGGCTATTGTAAATAGTGCTGCAGTGAACATTGGGGTGCATGTGTCTTTTTGAATTATGGTTTTCTCTGGGTATATGCCCAGTAGTGGGATTGCTGGATCGTATGGTAGTTCTATTTTTAGTTTTTTAAGGAACCTCCATACTGTTCTCCATAGTGGCTGTATCAATTTACATTCCCACCAACAGTGCAAGAGGGAAGAAACCCACTTTAAATTAAAATATATATATATATTGCTGAGATATAGCAATGAATAAGATGTGATATTGGTGCACATATGTACCATGCAGACTAGAGACTTCAGAAACAGACACAAGCACATGCTGAAATTTAGTAACACAGTGGCATTTCAGATCCTTAAGAAAATGTAAATGTACACTTGTGACATTGTAATATGACATATAAAAATGATCAATGAAACAAAGTAGCCCAGAAACAGATCCATGCATTCCAGTTATCTTTCTGAACTCTCCCTCCCCTCAACCTCTTTTCTGCCTTTCTTTGTTCTTTTCTGTTCCCTGGGAAGCATCATCTGGGATCCTTTTCCAGTTGCACTGGACAATTGACAGTGGGAGGCCCTAGCAGGGGATGACTGGACAGCAGGAGAAAAAGGTCAGAGTATTTTTTCCCACTTCTTCCTTGCTGCCTCTACTTCCCTGGCAGCAGCTGTGTTCCTCTACAATTTCAGCTACTACAGGAAGCTTCCCCCCCTTGGTTCCAGCTCTCACTGGATTCCAGTAAGTGTGTTTCCTCTCCTTGATAGTAGATTCCTGGTTTAGTTAATCCCTGGATGCCTTCACATCCCGTGATTCTTACCTTGACCCCACCCCTACCTCTGTAAATATCTTCATTTAAATCATCAATGTGAATCTGTTTTCTCCTGTGATCCTGTCTGATAATGTAAGTGGTACCAGGAATGAGGTAGTCTCGTTTCACACCTAATATCTCAGTTATAGAAGTTTTGCTTCTTGTGATTGCAACTTGCGGCTCAACAATTTAGAGCTCTTAGTTGTGAAGGGAGAAACATTTTCACCATTGAACACGGTGCTGGCTCCAATAATGTGGAAGCTGAGACTACTGCCTCCTTCCTCATGGCGCTAAATACTCAAACAGAGATAGCAGGGCTTGCTGTTCTTGCCAGAGTGATCAACCCTTATTCCTAAGAAAATTTAAGTTGCTATTGTGTAATGAAAAAGAAATAGTATCTCTAAAACTCAGGGCATTCACTAGGGCACCTCTCACCATTAAAATCTCCAGTGATCAGTCTCAATGAAAAACCGTGACAATCCATTACTGAAAGGGCTCCTAAGGCCTTAGATCCTGGGAGAAAGAAGGAGTTTAGGTTTTATCACTCTGCAGCCAATGTGACGACAGAGGGAATAGGTGGCAGAGAGAGGAAGTTATGATTGTCAACTTTAACCTGATGACCAGATACAGAGCAGGGACCAAAGAAGCCTTGCATATCTTACATTAAATGATGATTTCTCTTTTACCCCACCTTTTTGTGCTACCTTTTATGAAGAGAACAGGTGGAGGCTAATGTTTTAAGTGAGGTTCCAGGCAGGTGTATATTTGAATAAATACACCCCTTGATGATATTGTACGGGATGGGACTATATGGATTCCCTGTTGGTGGATAAGGTTTTCATCATCTAGCAAAGGGCAAGAATAGGTGCTAAGTGGCAAAAGAGGTGGGCTATGCTGGTGACCCCCCACCCCCATTCTCTAGTCTCCACTCATCTCTACTTCCCCCTGTGCTTTTTAGGAAGCTGAAATCTGCAGATTGCCTTACTGAGCCTCCCTGACCTCTCCCTTCAGTTTTGTTTTGACTGATGAGTGGCACCTGCAGGAAATCAGAAGGTGGGAAGGGACTGGGGACTGCTTCTAGGGCAGCAGCTCTGTTTCTCTACAGCTGTAGCTTCTGCTGGGCAGCCTTCCTCCATTACTCCAGATATCAGAGGGATCTAGTAATGCCAAACCTCCTTTTTCTCTTTTCTGTGCTTTTCTTGTCAGGGGTAGATAAGACTTCCTGCTGTCACCGGGTGCCTCCACATCTGTGTTCTAACACTGTCCTTTTCTAAGTTGTCTTTTCATTAACAACTCTTTAAACCACCTGACCAAATCCTTTTTCTTGATCCGACCTACACATCGTGCATACATGAAAATTGGATCTATATTTGAGGTAGAAGTAGAAATTAGTGGTGAAAGGATGGATTATTCAATATAGTTGACCATATATACATGGGTTTTCTCTGGGCTCTCTTTTCTGTTCCATTGGTCTATATGTCTGTTTTTATGCCAGTACCATACTATTTTGATCAATATAACTTTGTAGTATAGTTTGAAATCACGAAGTGTGATGTCTTCAGCTTTGTTCTTCCTTCACAGGATTGCTTTGACCATCTGGGGTCTTTTGTGGTTCCATATGAAATTTAGGATTGTTCTATTTGTGAAAAATGCCATTGGAATTTTGATAGGGATTGCATTGAATCTGTAGATGGTTTTGTGTAGTATGGACATATTAACAACATTAATTCTTCTGATCCGTGAACATAGGATATCTCTTCATTTGTTTGTGTCTTCTTCAATTTCTTTCATCAACGTCTTATAGTTTTTAGTGTACAGACCTTTTGTCTCCTTGTTTAAATTTATTTCTAAGTATTATTTTGATGCTGTTGTAGATGGGATTATTTTTTAAATTTCTTTTTCAGATAGTTCATTGTTAGTATATGGAAATGCCACTGGTTTTTGTATGTTGATTTTGTATCCTGAAACTTTATTTTATTTTAATTAATTTATTTTTGGCTGCGTTAGGTCTTTGTTGCTGCTTGTGGGCTTTCTCTAGTTGCAGCGAGCAGGGCCTACTCTTCGTTGCGATACGCAGGCTTCTCACTGAGGTGGCTTTTCTTGTTGCGGAGCATGGGCTCTAGACACATGGGCTTCAGTAGTTGTGGCATGTGGGCTCAGTAGTTGTGGCTCACAGGCTCTAGAGTGCAGGCTCAGTAGTTGTGGTGCATGGGCTTAGTTGCTCCATGGCATGCGGGATCTTCTTGGACCAGGGCTCGAACCCCTGTCCCCTGCATTGGCAGGTGGATTCTTAGCCACTGCGCCACCAGGGAAGCCCCGTATCCTGCAACTTTAGAATGCATTTATTCTAACAGTTTTTTGGTGGAGTCTAGGATTTTCTGTATGTAAGAACATGTCATTTGCAAACAGATAATTTTGCTTCTTTCTTTCCTATTTGGATGCCCTTTTTTCCTTTTTCTTGCCAAGTTGCATTGGCTAGGACTTCCAGTACTATGTTTAATAAGAGTAGTGAGGATGGGCACCCTTGTCTTGTTCCTGATTTTAGAGCAAAAGCTTTCAGCTTTTGCACTGTTGATATTGACATGTTGATGATGTTAGCCATGGGTTTGTCATATGTAGTCTCTATTGTGCTGAGGTTTGTTCTTTCTATACCCAATTTGTTGAGAACTTTTATCATGAAGGGTGTTGAATTTTGTCACATGCATGTTTTGCATCTATTGAGAGGATCATGTGAGTTTTTTCTCCCTTCTATTAATGTGGTATATCACATTTATTGATTTGTAGATGTTGAACCATCTTTGCAGACCAGGGATGAATCTGTTGATCATGGTGTATGATCCTTTTAATGTGCTGTTGAATTCACTTTGCTAGTATTCTGTTGGCAATTTTTGTGTCTGTATTCATCAGAGGTATGGCTTGTAGTTTTCTTTTCCTATACTGTCTTTATCTGGCTTTGGTATTAGAGTAATGCTGGGCTCCTAAAATGAATTTGGGAGCATTCTCTTCTCTTCAATTCTTTATAAAAAATTGAAAAGATTGACATTAGTTCTGTAAATGTTTGGTAGAATTCACCAGTGAAACCATCTGGTCCTGGGCTTTTCTTTGTTTGGAGGTTTTTGATTATTTCTTGAATCTCTTTAGTCATTATTGTTCTGTTTAGGTTTTCTTTTTCTTCATGAATCAGTCTTATTAGGTTGTATATTTCTAGGAATTTATCCATTTCTTCTAGGTTGTCCAGTTTGTTGGTATGTAATTGTTTATAGTAGCTTTTTACGATCCTTTGTTTTTATGTGGTGTGGTGTGAGTTGTAATTGCTCCTATTTCATTTATGATTTTATTTGAGTCCTTTTTTTTTCTTGGTTAGTATAGCTAAAAGTTTGTTAATTTTTAAAATCTTTAAAACAACCAACTTTTTGTTCCCATTATCTTTTTATCCTGTTGTCTTTGTTCCTATTATCTTTGTTCTATTATGTTTTTTTGTATTATTTTTCTAGCCTCTATTTCATTTATTCTGTTCTAATCTTTATTATTTCCTTTCTGATAACTTTGGCTTAAATCTTTCTCTTTTTCTGATTCCTTGAAGTGTAAAGTTGATTTACTTATTTGAGACCTTTCTTTTCTCTTAATATAATTCTTTGTCACTATAAATTTCCCTGGTAGAACTGCTATTTCTTAGCCCAAAGGTTTTTTTCCCCCCCAAAGGTTTTTGTATGTTGTGTTTTCATTTTCATTTGTCTTAAGATACTTTATGATTTCCCTTCTTATTTATTCTTTGACCCGTTGGTTGTTCAGGAGTGTGTTATTTAATTTCCATGTATTTTTGAATTTTTCCATTTTCCTACTGTTATTGATTTCTAGGTTTATACCACTGTAGTCCAAAAAGATACTTGGTATGATTTCAACCTTCTTAAATTTGTTAAGGCTTGATTTGTGGCCCAGCATATGATTTATCCTGGAGAATGTTCTGTGTGTGCTTGAGAACAATGTGTATTCTGTTGCTGTTGCAAGGAATGTTCTGTGCATGTCTGTTAGGTCCATTTGGTCTACAGTGTTATTCAGGTCTGCTATTATCTTACTAATTTTCTACCTGAATGATCTATCCCATGCTAAAAGTGGGGTATTGAAGTCCCCTACTATTATTATATTGCTGTCTATTTCTCCCTTCAGTTCTGTTAATATTTCCTTTAAATATTTAGGTGCTCCAATGTTGGGTATATATATATTTACAATTGTTATATCCTCTTGATGAATTGACTCATTTATCATTATATAGTGGCCTTCTTTGTCTGTCATGACCAATTTTGACTGAATGTTTATTTTGTTTGATATAAGTATAGCCATTCCTGCTCTCTTTTTGTTAACATTTGCATGGAACATCTTTTTTTCCCCCAGCTCTTTACTTTCAGCCTATGCATGTTCTTAAAGCTAGTGTATCTTTTATAGGCAGGATGTTGTTGGATCTTGTTTTTCATTCGTTCAGCTGCTCTGAGTCTTGTGATTGGAGAAACTAATCCATTTGCATTTAAAGTAATTATTTATAGGTAGGGGTTACTATTGACATTTTGTTAATGGATTCAGGGCCATATGAGTACCTGTAATGTGGTCTAGAGGGTGGTCTGTGGGTTCTTTATGACAAAGGGCAAGGTCTTCTCTTGCATGGAATAAATACAGTACTGATGAGTATGGTTGATCAGCTTGCACCTGTTTTCATCACTCCGCACTTCCTCTTTAGGGCTTTGGTGTTGCCCAAGTATCCCAATATGTTGGGAGGACTGGGCTTTGATTGCTGATTTCTATCTACCAGTGGCAAAAGAGCAAGACATCATTCCCCCAAGACAAATGGGGGAAGGAAAGGCAGATCTGAAAGCTTTTTCCCTCTCATTCCCCTACCACTTGGCCTATGTCATTGTCCTACCCCTCCTTACTATAGGTATGCCTGACCCTAGTCCCTGATGGCCTTTCTCTCTTAAGGGGTTTCTTGCTGTTTCTATCTTAGTTTCCCAGATCCATGCTTACCTTTCTCTTCTTTAATTGCCTGAGTAGTTTTCAGGGATAAATGCCTCAGGCAGTGGTGGTTCATCCTCTTAACAGAATCCAAAATTCATTTCTCTCTCCTTTTTAAGACTGTGAGCTTCTTGAAGGCATGATTAGTGAATTATTCATCTCTGCATCTCAGAAAATGAGATAATAACTGGATCTTAATAAAAGTTTGTGGAGTTGTCAAAGCATACTAGTGAGTTATGATAGTCAGGCTGAGGTCCAGCTGGACCATGAGGCCACTCTAATCAGTATGGCTTCCTGTCATTGTGGCCAAAGGAGTCAATGAGATCAGAAATATTAGACCAGTGGTATCAATGTTCATGTACTCCTGAGCAAGAGTGGGATTTTTATGTGACTAAGAACTGCTATTGTAATTATAAATTCAGTGATGATATGGATCCTTGAGATGTAGATCTGGAGAACTGCCCAAAAAGAGAACAGAGATTAGCAAAGCACATCGTTCTGTTGCTTATAAAAATAAAGGACAGTCCAATTAAACAGTGCAAAATGTGTAAAGTTCAACAGGTAGGAAATGAATGCATGCAAAAAATCAGTGAAATCCAAGTAAGATCTGTTGATTTTATTGTGTCAATGTTAATTTCTTGGATTTGATAATGTACTATAGTTATGTAAGAAAGATGTTACCTTTGGGGGAAGCTGGGTGATCAGTACATGTGACCTCTCTTTACTAGTTTTGCAATTTTTTATTAGTCTAATTTTCTGAAATAAGTTTTAACAAAAGAATCAACCCTTTATGACTAAAGCACAGACAAAAGATTTGCAGAATGGTGAAATCGGGGGGCAGTGTGCTTTAAATTTATGGGAAATAAGAGGAAATGTTACTTAGTATTGTGAATGGTAAGTCTGCAAAACTCTTTAGGAGATAGAAGGGGCTGAAAACATAAATAGGTATAAGAAAGGCATAGACAAGTTCACAGGTGATTAATTAATGATTTACATATAAAGGCACAAGTGCTGTTTGGGCTGTAACTCATAATTCTGTTGATGACATTTAACAATAAAATATGCCACTAGAAGAAAATACTGAGATCAGGTGTCCATTATGGCAATATTATCCAAAATGGAGAAATAAGGTTCAGTGTGGAATGTCCTCTGGAGTCAGGAGTCTGGATTTGAATCCACACGCTGACAGCTACTAAATTATTTCACTTTTCTGAGCTTGGTTTTCTCACTGAAAATGGAGAAAATAGTGGCATCTACATTGTAAGTTTCACATGAAGAGTAAATGAACACACATAAATCAGAGTTTTTCACACTATTATGCTAAAGAACCATTTAAAAAAATTTCTAAACTGTCATAGACCAATACTTTTGTAAAATAGAATAAAAATGAATTATGGAAAAATTAAATTAAAAAGACAACAAGCCTGGGTTTTTTGTTATTAGATCCATAGATATGAAATTACGCTCTCAAATTGCTATGAATTTTAACTCTTAGTCTCAAATTCTGTTCTTAACTTGCTGTGGGCTGGTGACAAATAGACACATATTAGTGGGAAGCACTGAAAAAGAGCGTTTAGCTCAGAACTTGGCTCTGATAATTAAACCTACCAACAATCTCCTTGTAGACTATTTAGACTTAGTCTTGTTGTTTTCCACTTTCCCCTAAAAACCAAAACAAAGCAGATTCTCCCCCTCCTTTGAGTATTTGCTTGTTTTTGATCAAGCCTCATATCCTTAGTTGCTAACATTTCTTTCCCATGGAAGAAAGTCTCACTCTCAGAGGTCAATTCCCTTGTCAGTCTGGCTTTTTCAGTGCCTACAGTTGGGCTTGAGGAAGTACTATTTAAAAATACTTTCAAAATGTAAAATATTGGCTTTAAGAGCTGAGTCAGGGAAATCTGTACACTGGAGCTCTACAAAAGACAGCACTTTATAGGGAGTTGGCGTCTGGAAATTCATTATTGTATATGTCCACGTTGAAAATTTACATGTATGAACAAGGCAGCATGGCATACGGCTAGACATGCTAAATTTTAAGTCTGTGTCTTTTACTTGTGGTTGTGACTTTGAATTTATTTCTTCTTCTTTTGAGTGCTCAGGTTCGCTTTTGTATTCCTTGGGGAGAGAAAAATCATGCTTGCAGGGAACTCTGTTGATTAACTAATGATTTTAAAAGTTCTATTGAAGGTTTAATTAAAACTGTTGAAAAATAAGAAATTGTTGGGAATCCAACAAAAATAGAATATTTGAGTCGTGTACATTTTCAAAGGCATTTATTAAGATAGGGGAATTGAAGACAAGTGGCTTGGTTGCAATATGATAGGTATATTCACAATGCTTTGTTTATTTTGCCATTTGTTGATAAAATATTAATAAATATTGAGCACAGTTCCATCAAAAATCTTTAAAAGGTAAGTTCTTTAACTATGTGAAAAGCTATTTCCACCTTAGCCAATAAAAGAACTAGAGAAGGGTTGCTTAGTTTGGAGTTTTTGAAACTGTTTATTTGTTGATTGACATCTGAAGAGCAGACTTTGCTTGTGTGTGTTATGAAACTGCCTCAGCACTCTGCAAAATTGGAATTTCCTAATTAGCTACCAAAATGCCATAGTTTTCCTGAATGTATAGTGTTTTATAGTTTTGTTTTTCTGGGTATTATTTGTATTTTATAATAGTTTGGTCAACAAATGATTTGAAATTGCATTATGCTCTCATAAATCACAAATATCTTCTACTTCTATTTTTAATTCATGTTAAACTGTTAATATGAGCTTGTTGATTATAAGTATCATCAAGTAAAAACACTTTAAACTGAGAAATTTTATTATTTACCCTGAAAATAATACTTTTGTTTTTGGTATCATTTGAAATTAGATTACTTTTGAATAATTTTAGCAAGAGTTTTTCCTTAGTATGATTTGATATTATATTATATAATCCAAAGTTATTGTCCTGCACACTTTGCAAATGTCTTCATAGTAATTTAAAGGACTAAATAAGTGTGAACATTTGTAAAAGTAGACTTATTCTTTTAAGTTGAAATTTGCTTAAAGTAAGTGCAAAAGTTTTTGACAAGTTGACATACAAGAAGAAACACAAAGATAAAACTGAAAGATGGTATTCATGTATTACAAAAATCAGTTTATATTTTAAAATCATATTTGAGACAAAGAAGAAATACATAATAAAAGATTGACTTTTATTGGGGGAAAAAACGCAAGCAATCATTTGAAATCATAAAAGTCTTTTTGATTCAGATAACACATAATTTAGAAACGACTTAGTGGTGAAAAAGGATCTTCTTGCTTGTTTGGCTTGCCCCTAGGTGGTGATAAAAGTGTTGCAGAGTAAAAAAGACAAGGCAGAAAGACAGATGTAAGCAGGATACTCAGTTCTTTCAGAAGATTCTGGTTTTGATTCTTAGGGTTAAATTGACTCAAGTTATCTGCTCTTTTTCATATTTTTGCTCATATGAACAAGGATAGTGCTTTTTAAGAGCCTTATGTCTGGGTATTTTCCTGACTCCTCCTTTTCTCCTGCCTTCTGTCGCCCATGAAATCTGGCACAAATACAGACTGTGGAACCTATTTTCTGAACTATCATCATTGACTCACCAAACTTCAGTTTTGTTAGAGGTCTATAGGAATAATAAAGGCTTCTCAGACTAGGCTCTATTCAGAATAGTTAAATGAGGGATTATACTGCATATTCAATCCTACACTTACAGACATAAAAAGGAACCTGCTAAATAATTACATATCTTGATTATCACATCACAAGTTACACCAAGGCTTCATATTCCTTTGAAGACGTATCATTCAGCTGGAAATCCTATGAGAACTGAGGAAACTGATTTTCAACACGTGTTGCCAAAATTGAATACTATTTCCTTTTTTAACAAGTAAAAGTTTCTCAAGGAAAACCACTATATTATTTTTTGTTGTTATTTTTGAATTCAGATGCATTTCCATCTTGTATTTTCAACATAGCATGTTGGTTGAGGTTTTTCTATTAGTGATAAGCCTGACATATCATTTATGAGATTAACAAAATTTTAGGTACTCAATCACCTAAAATCTAACCTAAAAAAATTTAATATCCATTCCGGATAAAGAGACAAAATTGCAAGTCCTATTCAATCTGAAGAATAATAATCCAACATTTTAGCAAATATTCACCAACATTCTGAAAATGAAAAATATTTATTTGATGTCTCTCTTTAACAAGAAGACATAGGCAACAGAATGTTGAATCTATATTTGCTATTCTGATATTGTATTAATTATTGCTTGTTCTAAGATAAAGCGATTATTAAAGAGTAAAGGAATTGTAGCTCATGGCCATTGTGTTATGTGTTAAAAGCACAAGCTGAAACAAAGTTGCTGCACACAGGCATGTAGGCTGTATACTGCACAACCCCAGGGAGCACCATTTCTATGGACTACAATGTAAATGGCACTCTCTGGATTTGGATGGCACCTTGAGCTGGCGTTCTGCACAGAATGACCAATGAGATGCTTGTTTCTCAGAAAAGGCTGTAGAGATATTTTCTGTTAATCAGATATAAATTTGTTAGGTGGAGTAGCCCAATTTCTTGAGATTAGCTGTTCTGTATAACAAAGAGCCAAAATTTACCATTACCATTTCTACTTCCACAAACACTAATTGAGCATGTAGTGTGTGCCTGGCATTGTGTTAAGTAATTTACATTTTTCTTATTTAATCCTCACAATAATATTATGAGGAAATAGAGGTTGGATAGATAACGAACTTGTTCAAGGTAATACAACTGATAAGTTGCAGGAATTAGAACTCACCCAGGTTTCCCTGACATAGACGCAGGAGCTTGTAATACATAAATACCATGATACCACCATGGTGCATTAAACAGTTCCCATTGGCCTGCACTGAAGTTTGTACCATGGTCAGTAAATACCTGAACTTATTACTTTGTCTGAAACTTGAGTACTTTTATTTTGGGAATGTTATAAAGAATATCAAACTTCAGAAACTTCCTGATAAATACAAAAAAATTCTTGTCTCTAGATGTCAGGACAAGATTTTCAGGCAGTGGATGATTTCTCAGTGGTATGTTTTTGAGAATTCTTCCTCCTTTTCCCCATTTGTTTATTCTTCTTAGATTCAAACTATAGAAAGGGTCTCTGGCTGACAATTAAAACATGCATTTATTGAAAGGTAATTGGGATCTCATAAAATTGCTATGAAGAGCAAAGAACAAGACCCAGAGAATGCTCAGAAAAAAAAAAAAAGACGTTATGCAGCCAGTATCATAGCCAAAACTGGCCCCTGCAAACAATCGAGGGCAGACCCCACAGCTAATAATAGTTTTTATCAAGTGACATTTAGATGGTGATGCCCACCGCTGTGACTAGAATGAAGCATGTGCTGCACTTGTCTTGGGCTCAGAATTTAAGAGGATCCCCAAAACTCAGTAATTAAGCCAAATAATATTTTAATGAAATATTAAAAAAATCAAAATCAATGCAATAATTCATGATGAGCAAAATATCAAAATTTTAAAATGAAGAAGGGATGACGATATAATAAAATGACTTTGTACTTTGAGTAAGAGATGTCATATTCCTTTGTGGTGTAGGCACCATTCATTTCAGTGTCAGAAAAGTAGTATCACAATGGAATCTCTGAGCATATTATTCTCAAGGCCTTAGAACCTGCAAAACATGACCTCTAGCAAATCATCTTACATCAGCACTTCAGTGTGAGATAATATACGACACATCCTTTATAATTTAGTCATTTGAGTTATCATTTGCTGCAAATCACTGTTTTGCTCATAAAGGAGAGTAAATAAGAGCAAAGAAAAAAGGGCTTTGAAATAAGTTTTCTTTTTAACTCTCTGTTAAAATGAAGTCCTTTATTTCATGTGGTAGCATATGGTCTTGATTCTCTTAGTGCAATTCAAGAAGTAGCCTATATGTAGATCACTTTAATAATGTGCTGCTAGTTTCATTTGGTACTGAGCACTTTCTTGCACCGAGTGGGTGCTCAATATTTTTAAATGTTTGTCAAATGACTATAAAGCAGAGAAAAACCAAAAATAATATGGTTGTTATTTATATGACATTTACACGATACTGAAAAAACTTGATTTCTGAAAATTATACTGAAAGTACAGAGTCAAAATGCAAGCTAATATATAGCATCATAATGATATTTAGCACTTATAGAAAAATACAGGAGATTTTAAGTAATTTGTATTTTCCCTATACATATTGTAGATACCTATAACTTATTTAATTAATTTAACTTTGTGTTGTAATATAAGATTAGAAGTTATTTATATCGATATTGCCTGTGCATGCCAACAAAACAACATCTTAACAATAGAATTACAAATACAAACTACATATATTGACTTTTCTGATGAAATTTATCATTACCTTTGGGCTTGTTTCATTAAACCATAACACTTGGGATCTGTATGTATCTTTTATGGAAGGAATTGAAAACCCTTTGCAAATGTTGAGTATCATTTTGGATACCAGTGACAAATGACACTTTAGTAATTGATCTCCATAGAAGTAGGTTTAGTTGCTGTGTTATTCTGGCACTTATTATAGTTCTTTACAGATGTTTCTTCAGCATCATTATCAATTATATGTCACCAAACCTAATATCTAGTAGCTAGTCAGTTTTTTAAAAGAAAAATCCCAGATATTCTGCATGATGGCTACCTTCTAAATTGATTTCCCCATAAAATATATTTGGTAGAGAAGATTAACAAAGGTTGATAGCTTATGAACAGTTTGAATTCCACTGACAGTATTTTATTCTTCAATGCCCTCTGTTAAAGGATGAGAACACCACTCAAATACATTAGAAAGAAGGCTAAGTTTTATAATTTATTATTAGTTTCTATGCAAGATGGAACTTTTTTTTTTTTTTTGGTAGAATACAGTCTCTCTGAACAAAGCAAAGAGTGACCTTATAGTGGATTTTGAGGAAGTATGGAGTTTAGGTACTGCTGAAATTAAGAAGTACTGAAGGGAATCTATGACTGGTAGATTTGGGTGAGTTTAAAACTGTTCTGTGGTTAGCGATTTATGACTTGAAAAAGGCCAAAGAACAGTCATGTGTACCTTTTTTGAATTTGGAAAAGAGAAACTTTTAATTCCCACTCCATACTCAATTTAAGATAAAAAAACAGTTTAATGTCATACATAACTAATTTTTGATTGCATTTGATCAGTTGAGAGAGTTCTAGGAAATGAATGTTGTGCAACAAAATTTGAGGCATGCAGTGACAGATGGCACAGAACATTAGTGTACCAATTAAGATTTTTGGCTACATGCAACTGAAACCAATGCTAGGTATTTCAGGGGGGAGAAGGGAGAATTGATCGGAAGGATATCAAGGATCACAGAATCAAGGGGAGGTTAGAAGACTATGCTTGAAAAATAGTCAGAAACCAAGGCAGTTTCAGAGGTGTCAAGAAGCTGGATGTGAAAGGCACAAAGTTATTTTCTAGCAGGGACAATCTCTCTAGGATGAGATTGCTTCCAAGACCACTGCCACTGAATCAAGACATTCATTCTTTCATATGTTTAATCAGCGATATTTATTGAGAACCTACTACATGCTAGATTCTGTTTCTAGGTACTAGAAATACAGTTGTCACTGTTCCCTTGAAATTTACACTCTGAGGAGGGAGACATAATAAATAAAGAAGTAAATATATGTCAGATGATAATAAATGCAACGGGGAAAATATGTTCTGTCCCTAAGTGTAAAAGGGTTATGAAGTGTCAGGAGTTGGAGACACTGAGCTGCAATTTGATACAGGATATTCAACGTGGCTCCCACAGATTGTGTGGCATTTTTTTGCAGAGAACTGAAGAAAAAAATAGAAAGTCATGTGAATGTATGGAGGAAGAGTGTTCCAGACTGAGAAAATAACAAATGCAAAGGCTGTAAGACACAAATGTGTTTGAGGAACAGCAAGGAAGTCAATGTGGTTGGAACAGCTAGGGATTGGGAGAGTGGGGAGAGATAAGGTCAGAGACCAATAGGGGCGGGGTAGGGATTAGAAGGACTGGGTTAGAGGGACTTTGAAACGCATTCTAAAGACCCTAGCATTTATTTATTTTTCTCTAGCGTTATTAAGATACAATTAACATATAACTTTATATAAGTTTAAAGTATACAACATAATGATTTGATATATGTATATATTATGAAATGATTACTACAATAAGTTTAGCTAACACCCATCACCTCACATAGTTACTGTTTTTTTTCTTGTGATAAGAATTTTTAAGATCTGCTCTCCTAGCAACTTTAAACTGTATAAGAGAGTATCGTTAACTATGGTCACCAAGCTGTATATTACATCCCCAGAATTTATCTTATAACTAGAAATTTGTTCCTTTCGAACATTTTCATCTTATATCACAAATTGGGGAACGATATTCCACCACGCCTATGTAATTGGCACAATAGGGAATTCTCCAAAACTAGGAAGAGGAGTTAGATACTGTGTGGACAAAAACACTAACACATGTGTACTAGAGTCAGCAATTACAAAGTTGTTTTAGCTTGCCATGGGTCCTAAAAGCATATGATATGTGTAGCCACAAATTCTTCTCATCCTTTATGACTCTTTCCAGGGTGACTTTGCAAGGAGATTTTTTTTCCTCTGCTCCTTGAATCTGAGCATATGAGATTGCTTCATTCAATGGGACATTAATAAATACATCACAACAAGTGGGTTGGAAAGTACTTGTACATTGGGACTTCCATCGTTGCTGCTTTTGGGACCCTGAAAGCACAGTTATGTGAATAAGCTCAAGTTAGCCTGCTGGATAGTGAGAGACACATAGCGCAGTTAACCAACCCATGACTCCACTGACAGACAGCCAGATGACAGACATGGGGAGAGGCCATCCTAGATCATTTAACTCCCAATCAATTTGCCAGCTGGATCCAGATATGTGAGAGAGCTCAGTAGAGATCAGTGGAACTGGCTTAGCCAACCCACAAAATTATAAACTAAATAAAATGTTTGTTGTTTTATGCCACAGAGTTTTGGCATGGTTTGTTATATAGGAAAAGCTTACTGATGAGCTATAGATTCAAGGAAATTCCAATCAAGATTACAAGTTATTTTATGGATATTGACAGAGTGTTCTAAAGTTTATATGGTGGGGCAAAAGACCTAGAATAGCCAACAAAATATTGAAGGAGAAAAACAAAGCCAGAGGACTGACAATATCCAAACTCAAGGCTTACTGTAAAGTAACAGTAATGAAGACAGTGTGTCTTGGTGATATTAGTAGTGATGAAAGAACAGAGAAATAGATCAATGGAACAGAATAGAGAGCTCAGAAATAGACACACACAAATATAGTTGATCTTTTACAAAGGAACAAAAGAAATAAACAATGGAGAAAAGATAGCCTTTTCAACAAATAGTGATGGACATCCACATGTTGGAAGATTTAAATAGACATTTCTCCAAGGAAGACATACAGATGGCCAAGAGGCACATGAAAAGATACTCAACATCACTAATTATTAGAGAAATGCAAATCAAAACTACAATGAGGTATCACCTCAAACCGGTTAGAATAGCCATCATCAAAAAATCTACAAACAATAAATGATGGAGAGAGTGTGGAGAAAAGGGGACCCTCCTACACTGTTGATGGGAATGTTAATTGGTACAGCCACTATGGAGAACAGTATGGAGGTTCCTTAAAAAACTAAAAATAGAGCTTCCCAGGTGGCGCAGTGGTTGAGGGTCCACCTGCCGATGCAGGGGACACGGGTTCGTGCCCCGGTCCGGGAAGATCCCACATGCCGCGGAGCGGCTGGGCCCGTGAGCCATGGCCGCTGAGCCTGTGCGTCCGGAGCCTATGCTCCGCAACGGGAGAGGCCACAACAGTACCGCAAAAAAAACCCAAAAAACTAAAAATAGAGCTACCAGCAGTCTCACTCCTGGTCATATATCTGGAGAAAACCATGATTCGAAAAGATACATGTACCCCAATGCTCATTGCAGCACTGTTTACAATAGCCAGGACATGGAAGCATTCTGAATGCCCATTGACAGAGGAATGTATAAAGAAGATGTGGCACATATACACGATGGAGTATTACTCAGTCTTAAAAAAATGAAATAGTGCCATATGCAGTGACATGGATGGACCTAGAGATTGTCATACTGAGTGAAGTGAGTCAGACAGAGAAAGACAAAAATCATGTAATATTGCTTATATGTGGAATCTAAAAAAGTGTTACAAATGAACTTATTTACAAAACAGAAATAGAGTCACAGATGTAGAAGACAAATGTATGGTTACCAAGGGGGAAAGGTGGGGGAGGGATAAATTGGGAGATTAGGATTGACATACACTGCTATATATAAAATAGATAAACCTACTGTATAGCACAGGGAACTCTACTCAGTACTCTGTAATGACCTATATGGGAATAGAATCTAAGAAAGAGTGGATATATGTATATGTATAACGGATTCACTTTGCTGTACAGCAGAAACTAACACAATATTGTAAATCAACTATACTCCAATAAAAATTAATTTAAAAAAGAAATAAACAATGGAGAAAGATAGCCTTTTCAACAAATAGTGATGGACAGCCACATGCAAAAAAATGAATCTGGGCACAGACTTTATGCCCATCACAAAAATTAACTCAAAATGGATCAGCCACCTAAATGTAAAATACAAAATGATAAAACTTATATAGCATAGAATAGGAAAAAAATCTAGGTAACTTTGGGTATGGCTGTGACTTTTTAGATGCAACACCAAACCAAAGGAACTATCCATGAAACAGTTGATAAACTGGACTTCATTAAAATTAAAAATTTATGCTCTGTGAAAGACAATGTCAAGGGAATGAAAAGACAAGTCACAGACTGGGAGAAAATATTTGCAAAAGACATATTTGATAAAGAACTGTTATCCAGAATGTACAAAGAACTCTTAAAACTTGACAATAAGGAAACTAACAACCCAATTAAAAAATGACCCAAAGACTTTATCAGACGCTTCACCAAAGAAGATATACAGATGGCAAATGAATGTATGAAAAGATGTTCAATGTCATATGTCATCAGGGAAACAATGAGATACCACTACATGCCGATTAGAGTGGCCAAAATCCAGAACACTGACAACACCAAATACTGGTGAGAACGTGGAGCAACAGGAACTTTATTTACTGCTGGTGGAAATGCAAAGTGGAAGGGCCCCTTTGGCAGATAGTTGGGCAATGTCTTTTTTTCTTTAATTTTTATTGATTTATTTATTGATTTATTTATTGATTTTACATCTTTATTAGAGTGTAATTGCTTTACAATGGTGTGTTAGTTTCTGCTGTATAACAAAGTGAATCAGCTATACATATATCCTCATATCCCTTCCCTCTTGCGTCTCCCTCCCACCCTCCCTATCCCACCCCTCTAGTTGGTCACAAAGCACGGAGCTGATCTCCCTGTGCTATGCGGCTGCTTCCCACTAGCTATCTATTTTACATTTGGTAGTGTATATATGTCAAAGTTTGGCAGTTTCTTGCAAAGCTAAACATATTTTTACTAAAGAATCCAGCAGTCATGCTCCTTGATGTTTACCCAAAGGAGTTGGAAACTTATGTCCACACAGAAACCTGCACATGGATGTTCATAGCAGCTTTATTTATAATTGCCAAAACTTGGGAGTAACCAAGTTGTTCTTCAATAGGTGAATAAATAAATGTTGGTACATTCAGACAACGGAGTATGATTCGGCACTGAAAAGAAATGAATTATCAAGCCATGAAAAAACATGGAAGGAGTTTAAATGCATGTTACTAAGTGAAAAGCTGATCCGAAAAATCTACAACAGTTTGATTCCAACTGTATGACACTCTGGAAAAGGCAAAACTGTGGAAACAGTAAAAGGATCCTGGTTTCCAGGGGTTAGCAGGGAGGGCAGGATGAATAGGTACATAAAAAAGGTTTTTAAGACAGTGTAACTATTCTATATGAGACTACAGTGGTGGACATTTGTCATTATACATTTGTTAAAACCCATAGAATGTACAGCACCAAGAGTGAACCTTAATGTAAATACGGACTTTGGGTGATAATAATTTGTCAGTGTAGGTTCACAGATTGTAACAAACCAACCACTGTGGTGGCAGAGTTGGTAGTGAGGAAGGCTGTGTGTATGGAGGGGCAGGGTGTAAATGGGAACTCTGTACTTTCTGCTCAATTTTGCTGTGAACCAAAAACTCTAAATTTTTTAAATTAAAACTAAGGTAATATTCAAAGTTAAAAACGAAAACAAAAAGCTAACTGTACTTGCTTTTACTACAAATCACAAAATATCTGTGCCTAAAGATCTTAGTGACCTAAACTTAGAAATGGTTGTGTAAATTATTAACAAGCAAGATATTCTTTTTCAACTTGAGGAAAGAATGTGATAGCAGGTCTTGGTTGACAGAACAGAGAAAAAGCATGTTAGTTTATTTATTTGCAAACATCATTGTGCCCGATACCAGAAAGGAAGACCCATAGACTCTTGATTGGAGGGATGATGCCTCATCTTTAAAAAAGAAGAGAGGGGCTTCCCTGGTGGTGCAGTGGTTAAGAATCCACCTGTCAGTGCAGGGGACACCGGTTTGAGCCCTGGTCTGGGAAGATCCCACATGCCGTGGAGCACCTAAGCCCGCGCCACAACTGCTTGAGCCCGCATGCCACAACTACTGAAGCCCGCGCCCCTGGAGCCCGTGCTCCACAACAAGAGAAGCCACTGCAATGAGAAGCCTGCGCACCGCAGCAAAGAGTAGCCCCCGCTCGCCGCAACTAGAGAAAGCCCACACACAGCAACGAAGACCCAACACAGCCAAAAATAAATCAATAAATAATTTTTTAAAAAAGAAGAGAATAAAATATTCAAGACCTTGGGATAGCAAAATAAACCCACTTTGGATTTTTACCCATTAGCAGCACTGGACAGGCCATTAGGCAGAGGTTCTGTGGCCAGAAGGTTCAGTTTACTTCTTTCCTCCCCTCCCTTTCCCTAGAACAAATTCCCAAAATAAACATTACCTCACATGCTCCCAGAAGTGACTGATACTATCTCTGGGCTATTTTCATTCTGAAGAATTCACCTGTAGGTGTCTGTGAATGGATGAACACGTTGACCATCATCATACTATAAACTCATTGATTAAAAAAACCAATTTAATATAATTTTATAATAAAAGTCCTAAATGATTTTTTAAAAGCAATTAAACAATTTATTTGAGGGAGTTCTGTTTTGAAGACTAGGAAAAGTAGTATTAGAAGAGATTGCTTCCAGAAAGTCTGAAGTGTTCACTCTCAAAGAGTCTTATGGGCACAGGGCTGCTAAAATAATCCAGAGATTATTCCAGAGCGTCTCTTGGAAAATTGAAGCATAAATGCCTTTGCTGGTGAGTTTGATAGAGGAAAGACATTATCTTATGGTGCCAGCTTCAAAAGAGTATTCACAGTGAAATTTGTTTCATATTTATGAAATTAAAGTGGTCAGTATTTTATTTTTTCCAGCTTTATTGAGGTTTAATTGACAAATAAAATTGTAACTTGACTGTACGACTCCTTTCACAATGTATGAGTATTTTAAATCATGATTCAATTTATGACAAATCTATTAGGTTATGTGGCTACAAAATGTTCTGTTGTTATTATATGTATATATTATATGTATATATTTTATGTAACGTGCTATATCATATAAGTGTGCTCTCCATTCCAATTTTTTTCTCTGTTATCCATTTACTGTGCACATTTTCTTCTTTATAGGAGGTAGTTCTTCTTTATAGAGTCTAAATACGGACTGTGCCCCGCCCTTCCGCAAGTCAGTCAAGCAATTTAGGATTTATCCAAAGACAGTTTCCACTTGTTTTTGAAAAGCAAAACTAGAAACTGTGTATAATGTTCCCGCAACAGAGATGGCTAAGCAGCTCAGAGGTGTTTGGGCTAATATTCTGCCTAATGCAGTCTTCCTGTTATCAGCCCATCATCAGCTCATCATCAGCTCATCATCCTTTCAATAATGTAATATAAGTGGCTAAACCCCTTAGAGCTGATTGTATCACAAAGGGATTACCCCAGTCCCATTCTGGGAATTAAACCTACAGACAAAGGGCAGACAGCTGGGCCGCCTGCATCAATTTGACATCGGTTATTTGCTACGTACATTAGTACAATCTGCTGCCACAGGACAGAATTGTAAACGTTCTAGCTGTAGTCTCAAGACCCAGTTTTTAAAATATTAACATCCTTCAGTAGGCTTTAAGAACTCAATAATATAGTTAAATTCATAGCAACTGAAGATGTATGAAGGAAAACACAGTGAAGCTGGAAAGGCTCTGGATTCTGCAAGACGTGTTTGTGAGTCTGAAAATTACAGGCACTGAGTTGAACCTTGACAAAGAACAGAAAGTGTCCTCTAATCACTCAACAGTGATGCCTTTTCCCCCACTCAGCTTCTTAAGAACTTTTTCCTTCCTGTTAATTACCTTACCATTTGGAAAACTTGATTCCATTTGAAATGGGGATTGCAGTAAACAATGTCACTATTTTTACTTGTGTTTCCTGGTTGTCTTATTACAACCAGTTGAACAAAAATTCATGTATTAAAGGGTTCCTGCTTTGGAAACATAATACCAGAGGGGAAGGTTTTTAGATATAATCCAACCTTATTATCTTATTAGAATTTACTAATTGTAAGTAATTTACACACTTGCATGCAAATATTAGGGCAAAATTTTAAGATATTTTTGTTACTGCCCAGTGTGAGAATCTGAACTTCTGAAAGGCTGTCAATTCTGTGCCTTTCCAAGATGCTGCATATTCACCCTTTAATCATTTTTCAGTCTTAGTGCTTCGTGCGAAACTCCTTTGTCAAATGAGGTTACATATTAAAAGGGACTACATTTGAAATAGCTTTCCCAAATAATACAATTTGATGGTGTCTATGATGTGCCTGGCAGCTAAACAGGAATCTTATTTAAATTGAACTCTATTTAAGACCTCGAATCAGGATGTTACACAGTTAGCCTTTAATGCAATCAGTCAAATTACCCTATCCCTAAAGGTCCAGGACCTGAGAGATACTGGGTGAGGGTTAAACTAAATCATATTAAGAGTAACAATATTAATGAAAACAGAAAATTAGACTTACAGTTCTAGAATGAATTTAGATGTTCTAGAATAAATGTATCTTTAGATATAAGTTAGGCAGTTCACATTGTTTGTGTTGATTGGCAAAGCAGTAAATATTGAGGAATAAATAAAGTGGATCTTTTTCTTGCAGTGAAAATCCTTTGATAACGAGGTACCCTTAAGGTTAATTTAAGCCCCATATTGAAAGAAGGGCACTGAACATTTCATTCAAATTTTGTTACAGTTTTACTAGCACAGTGATGACTGTGAAAATGAATTTTTATCTTAAACTGATTAAAAATATTGAATTTGATTTGGAATTACGATTTAAAAGACATTCTGGAAAAGAGACACACGTGCATCTCAGTGACAACAAACACCAATGATACCAAGCGCGGTGTGTCCCTTATTTCCCAGAATTCCTTTACTTTGTCTGGTTTATAAGGGATAGTCCTCAATTAGTTGTGCTGTTTTCTCTTGCTTGGTAAGCATTTTTGGTCAAACAAGGAATGGCAGAGTTCCACAATTAGATCAAAAGATCAATCCTAATGTACCATTTTCTCCTCACCCTCCTGCTGTAATAAAGTGGCTGCAGCTCTCCAGGGGACAACTCAAAATCCTAGGACTGATATTTCTAAATTAGCTGACTCTCTGACCTTGCTGGTAATTGTGTTAGTTTATCAATGTTCAACACAATTTATTACTCTCCAATATGTACCAAAGTGTTTATCTCTCAACACTAACAATATTAAAAAATCTAAACTATCTACTGCAGCACAAAGAGGCATCCTTTCATTAAGGAAAAACATAAATAAGTGGGAAATGTCACATGACCTGCCTTAGCCCAGAAGAGTTACAACTCCTGAAAGGGAGAGCACACCTGCCGCCTCTGATTTGACAACGTCATGTTTGTAATATCTGAAAGAAGAGAAATCAAGTTTTATTTCCATTTGTGTGTGTGTGATTCAGGAATTAAGTGGTGCTTTCTGCATTACTAAAGTAATGGCCTCATTCTAAGAAAAATAACATTGATAAAGCCTTATCAAAGCATTTAAAAGCAATGGGAGTACAGATAGCATCTCACTTTGACTTTCAACGTGGTACATTTTGATGGGGAAAAGCATTAAGTTCATGGGTCTTATTTTAGGATGAAGGAAATCAACAGCATTCTTTCATTACCTTCATCTTAATCATTTTATTTTACATTATTTAAATCTTGTGTTTGATGAGGATAGTGAACAAGCTGTGACAAAACTCCGTGTATATTAGATTAACTAAAAGTAATGTTGCATTGAAGTTTCCAAAGAAATGTCTGGTTTTAACATATACTATCAACAGGGAAATGCGGCATGACCTGGCTGTGAATGATGTTAATAACCTGCTCAGGTAGAATTAGGTATGATAAAGATCCTGCTGCCCAACTTTAAAGAATGAGCTGCCTTTTATCTACTCTACTTTTACCCAGAACTAGACTTTTCTCTACTGTTTCTTCACAGATGATACAGAAGTTGGGAGGTGTTCAGTCACATCCATCCACTCACCCACCAACTATTTCCCATTAAATTGAATCCCTGTGTTCATTCCTCACTCATAAGAAATAAGTTTCAAAGGCAGCTTGTATTGGAATAGACTGATCTGAAGGCTTGCAAGGCACTTCTTAAGATCTTGGGGTCTAAATTATAGCTCATATTATTATTACTGTTATTTACTTTATTAATAACTGTTAGGCTAATGTTCTTTCAAAGGCAGATTTGTTTTAGTGTCTTTTGTTCACCAGCTCATTTTAGTGCCGCGAATACAGTTTCTTTAGTAAGGGAATTGTTAAATCTACCTCCTCTGTGCAGTTTACTCTAGAGTTTTCCATAGCATTTTAAAATCCATATTGGGGACATTTTATTGTTTTAATTACATGCCAAAGCCAAAGAAATTTTTTTAGTTTTTAAAAATCTTCAATTTCTCTGACCTCCCTTTAGTGTTTGAGTGCTATTTATGTTACATTAACATTGCCAACCTGAATCAAGAAAGCCCCAAAGTGGGTCTATTCTGTGCATTACTCAAACTAAACTACATGTGCAGTCTACTGTATTTTAGATTGGGACTAAACAGTCATTGAGCACCTATAAGAAGCCAGATTCTGTTCTGTCCATTTCATGTGCATATTACATCCTTTGTAATCACTTGGAAAATATAATAAATGAATTTGTGTCCACTTTAATTTTACTCAAGTGCTTTGACTAGCCTCATAGCATTTTGTTTTAAATAAATAATGATGTTATTTTCATTCAGGTAAAAATGAAAAAAGTTATTTTGAGCAATAAAAGTCTCTGTATTTTATCAAAATAGCAGTTTTTGTAAGTGTAAAAGACCTCCTAGGGAAAAAGGGTGATGAATATTTATTGGCTGCCTACCGTTTGCTCCCAGTACTTTAAATATGTTACCCATTTTCCCCAAAGTATTAACTGAGCATTTATTTTGTGACAGGCACTGCGCTTAGTACAGGGGACATGAGTGTGAATAAGGTAATGCTCCATGCATTCGAGGGGATATGGTGAAGTGAGCAAGCCCTACTTAAACAAGGCGCTATTTGACACAGAGGTGGCAAGTACAGAGCGTCATAGGCACACACAGGAGAGATGCCAGTCAGTCTTTGCTTGGGAGGGCTGTGCAGACAAAGTACATAGTGCTAACCTGGAGGTTCTACAGCTGCTTAGAATATGTCCCCTCACCCTCCCTCTTTCCTTCTGTGCCTCTCTCCCTTTCTCCCTCTTCTTCCTCCTTTCCTTTTCACTTTACTAGATTTTTAAAAATTAAAAAAGCATTACTTGATTATTGTAACACATTGAACAATGCAGAGATACAGAAATATACAATACAGAATATAGAAAGCAAAGGTTAATAAGCTCCTCATTACATTATTCCAGATAATGATAATTCTTTGAGGTAACTATAGAGAAGAGATATTATATGTGTTTTTCAAAAAATGGGGTCATATTGTAAAGATTATTCGGTAACTTGCTATTTAAAACATTTTTTTATCAATTGTAATTTTTTGATTTACAATATTATTTTAGTTTTAAGTGTACAGCATAATGATTCAGTATTTTTACAGATTATACTCCATTAAAAGTTATTACAAAATAATGGCTATATTTCCCTATGATATACAATATATCCTTTTTGCTTATCTATTTTATACATAGTAGTATGTATTTCTTAATTCCTTTGCCCTATGTTGCCCCTCCCTGCTTCCCTCTCCCCACTGGTAACCACTAGTTTGTTTTCTATATCTGTGAGTCTGTTTCTGTTTTGCTATATACATTCGTTTGTATTAGTTTTTAGATTCCACGCATAAGTGATATACAGTATTTGTCTTTCTCTGTCTGACTTATTTCACTAAGCATAATATTCTCTAGGTCCATACACATTGTGCAGATGGCAGAATTTTATTCTTTTTTATAGATGAGTAGTACTCCATTATAATATATATAATATTTTGTATATATTGCATGTCTTCTTTATCCATTTGTCTGTTTATGAACACTTGGGTTGCTTCCATATCTTGGCTATAGTAAATAGTGCTGCTATGAACATTGGGGTGCATGTATCTTTTTGAATTAGTGTTTTTGTCTTTTCTGGATACATACACAGGAGTGGAATTGTTGGATCATATGGTAGTTCTATTTTTAGTTTTTTATACTGGTTTTCATAGTTCCTGCACCAATTTACATTCCCACCAACAGTGTACAAGGGTTCTGTTTCCTCAACATCCTTGCCAACATTTGTTATTTCTGGTCTTTTTGATGATAGCTGTACTGACAGGTGTGAGGCAATATCTCATTGTGGTTTTTATTTGCATTTCTCTAATAATTAGTGATGTTGAGCATCTTTTCATGTACCTGTTGGCTGTTTGTATGTCTTCTTTGGAAGAATGTCTGTTCAGGTCTTTTGCCCATTTTTTGATTGGGATATTTGTTTTGTTTGGGTTTCTTTTGATGTCAAGTTGTATGAGCTGTTTATATATTTTGGATACCAACCCCTTGTCAGTCCTGTCATTTGCAAATATCTTCTCCCATTCCATAGGTTGTCTTTTCATTTTGTTGATGGTATTCTTTGCTATGTAAAAGATTTTAAGTTTAATTAGTTCCCATTTGTTTATTTTTTTAATTTTTATTTATTTTATTTTTTTTTGCAGTACGCAGGCCTATCACTGTTGTGGCCTCTCCCGTTGCGGAGCACAGGCTCCGGACCCATTTGTTTATTTTTACTTTTATTTTTTCTGCCTTAGGAGGCAGATCCAAAAATATGTTGCTATGATTTATATCAAAGAGTGTTCTGCCTATGTTCTCTTCTAGGAGTTTTAGACTTGACATTTAGTTCATTTTATTTTTTATTTTTTTTTGGCATTTAGGTCTTTAATTCATTTTGAGTTTATTTTTTGTAAATGGTGTGAGGAAATGTTGTTATACTTATTGAAGAGACTGTCTTTTCTCCATTGTGTATTCTTGCCTCCTTTGTCATAAATTAATTGACCGTAGGTGTGTGGGTTTATTCCTGGGCTCTCTGTTCTGTTCCATTGATAAATGTATTTGTTTTTTAGCCAGTATAATGCTAATTTTTAAATTTGAATTTTATTTTATTTTTTGATACAGCAGGTTCTTATTAGTCATCCATTTTATACACATCAGTGTATACATGTCAATCCCAATCGCCCAATTTATCACACCCCCACCCCACCCCCCCAGCCGCTTTCCCTGCTTGGTGTCCATACGTTTGTTCTGTACATCTGTGTCTCAACTTCTGACCTGCAAACGGGTTCATCTGTACCATTTTTCTAGGTTCCGCATATATGCATTAATATACAATATTTGTTTTTCTCTTTCTGACTTAACTTCACTCTGTATGACAGTCTCTAGCTCCCTCCACGTCTCTACAAATGACCCAATTTCGTTCCTTTTTATGGCTGAGTAGTATTCTATTATATATATGTACCACATCTTCTTTATCCATCTGTCTATCGATGGGCATTTGGGTTGCTTCCATGACCTGGCTGTTGTAAATAGTGCTGCAATGAACACTGGAGTGCATATGTCTTTTTGAATTATGGTGTTCTCTGGGTATATGCCTGGTATGGGATTGCTGGATCATATGGTAATTCCATTTCTAGTTTTTTAAGGAACCTCCCTACTGTTTTCCATAGTGGCTACGTCAATTTACATTCCCACCAACAGTGCAAGAGGGTTCCCTTTTTCGACACCCTCTCCGTCATTTGTTGTTTGTAGATTTTCTGATGTTGCCCATTCTAACAGGTATGAGGTGCTACCTCATTATAGTTTTGATTTGCATTTCTCTAATAATTAGTGACGTTGAGCAGCTTTTCATGTGCTTCTTGGCCATCTGTATGTCTTCTTTGGAGAAATGTCTATTTAGGTCTTCTGCCCACATTTGGATTGGGTTGTTTGTTTCTTTAATATTGAGCTGCATGAGCTGTTTATATATTTTGGTGATTAATCCTTTGTCCATTGATTCATTTGCAAATATTTTCTCCCATTCTGAGGGTTGTCTTTTCATCTTGTTTATGGCTTCCTTTGCTGTGCAAAAGCTTTGAAGTTTCATTAGGTTCCATTTGTTTATTTTTGTTTTTATTTCCATTACTCTAGGAGGTGGATCAAAAAAGATCTTGCTGTGATTTATGTCAAAGAGTGTTCTTCCTATGTTTTCCTCTAAGACTTTTATAGTATCCAGTCTTACATTTAGGTCTCTAATCCATTTTGAGTTTATTTTTGTGTATGGTGTTAGGGAGTGTTCTAATTTCATTCTTTTACATGTAGCTGTCCAGTTTTCCCAGCACCACTTATTGAAGAGACTGTCTTTTCACCATGGTATATCCTTACCTCCTTTGTCATAGATTAGCTGACCATAGGTGTGTGGGTTTATCTTTGGGCTTTCTATCTTTTTCCATTGATCTATATTTCTGTTTTTGTGCCAGTACCATATTGTCCTGATTACTGTAGCTCTGTAGTATATTCTGAAGTCAGGGAGTCTGATTCCTCCAGCTCCGGTTTTTTCCCTCAAGACTGCTTTGGCTATTAGGGATCTTTTGTGTCTCCATACAAATTTTAAGACTATTTTGTTCTAGTTCTTTAAAAAAAGGCATTGGTAATTTGATAGGGATTGCATTGAATCTGTAGATTGCTTTGGGTAGTATAGTCATTTTCACAATATTGATTCTTCCAATCCAAGAACATGGTATATCTCTCCATCTGTTGGTATCATCTTTAATTTCTTTCATCAGTGTCTTATAGTTTTCTGCATACAGGTCTTTTGTCTCTGTAGGTAGGTTTATTCCTAGGTATTTTATTCTTTTTGTTGCAATGGTAATGGGAGTGTTTCCTTAATTTTTCTTTCAGATTTTTCATCATTAGTGTATAGGAATGCAAGAGATTTCTGTTCATTAATTTTGTATCCTGCAACTTTACCAAATTCATTGATTAGCTCTAGTAGTTTTCTGGTGGCATCTGTAGTATTCTCTATGTATAGTATCATGTCACCTGCAAACAGTGACAGTTTTACTTCTTTTCCAATTTGTATTCCTTTTATTTCTTTTTCTTCTCTGATTGCCGTGGCTATGACTTCCAAAACTATGTTGAGTAATAGTGGCGAGAGTGGATATCCTTGTCTTGTTCCTGATCTTAGAGGAAATGCTTTCCGTTTTTCACCATTGAGAATGATGTTTGCTGTGTGTTTGTCGTATATGGCCTTTATTATGTTGAGGTAGGTTCCCTCTATGCCCACTTTCTGGAGAGTTTTTATCATAAATGGGTGTTAAATTTTGTCAAATTCTTTTTCTGCATCTACGGAGATGATCATATGGTTTTACTTCTTCAGTTTGTTACTATGGTGAATCACATCGATTGGTATGTATATATTGAATCCTTACATCCCTGGGATAAATCCCACTTGATCACGGTGTATGATTCTTTTAAAGTGTTGTTGGATTCTGTTTGCTAGTATTTTGTTGAGGATTTTTGCATCTATATTCATCAGTGATATTGGTCTGTAATTTTCTTTTTTTGTAGTATCTTTGTCTGGTTTTGGTATCAGGGTGATGGTGGCCTCACAGAATGAGTTTGGGAGTGTTCCTTCCTCTGCAATTTTTTGGAAGAGTTTGAGAAGGATGAGTGTTAGCTCTTCTCTAAATGTATGATGGAATTCACCTGGGAAGCCATCTGGTCCTGGACTTTTGTTTGTTGGAAGATTTTTAGTCACAGTTTCAATTTCATTACTTGTGATTGGTATTTTCATATATTCTATTTCTTCCTGGTTCGGTCTTGGAAGGTTTTACCTTTCTAAGAATTTGTCCATTTCTTCCAGGTTGTCCATTTTATTGGCATAGAGTTGCTTGTAGTAGTCGCTTAGGATGCTTTGTATTTCTGTGGTGTCTGTTGTAACTTCTCCTTTTTCATTTCTAATTTTATTGATTTGGGTCCTCTCCCTCTTTTTCTTGATGAGTCTGGCTAATGGTTTGTCAACTTTGTTTATCTTCTCAAAGAACCAACTTTTGGTTTTATTGATCTTTGCTATTGTTTTCTTTGTTTCTATTTCATTTATTTCTGCTCTGATCTATGATTTATTTCCTTCTGCTAACTTTGGCTTTTGTTTGTTCTTCTTTCTCTAGTTCCTTTAGGTGTAAGGTTAGATTGTTTATTTGAGATTTTTCTTGTTTCTTGAGGTAGGCTTGTGTAGCTATAAACTTCCCTCTTAGAACTGCTTTTGCTGCATCCCATAGGTTTTGGATCGTCATGTTTTCATTGTCATTTGTCTCTAGGTATTTTTTGATTTCCTCTTTGATTTCTTCAGTGATCTCTTGGTTATTTAATAACGTAGTGTTTAGCCTCCATGTGTTTGTGTTTTTTACGTTTTTTTTCCCCTGTAATTCATTTCTAATCTCAGAGTGTTGTAGTCAGAAAAGATGCCTGATACGATTTCAGTTTTCTTAAATTTACTGAGGCTTGATTTGTGCCCCAAGATGTGATCCATCCTGGAGAGTGTTCCGTGAGCACCTGAGAAGAAAGTGTAATCTGCTGTTTTTGGATGGAATGTCCTATAAATATCAGTTAAATCTATCTGGTCTATTGTGTCATTTGAAGCTTCTGTTTCCTTATTTATTTTCATTTTGGATGATCTGTCCGTTTGTGTAAGTGAGGTGTTAAATTCCCCCAATATTATTGTGTTACCATTGATATCCTCTTTTATAGCTGTTAGCAGTTGCCTTATGTATTGAGGTGCTCCTATGTTGGGTGCATATATGTTTATAATTGTTATACCTTCTTCTTGGATTGATTCCTTGATCATTATGTAGTGAACTTCCTTGTCTCTTGTAACATTGTTTAAAATCTATTTTATCTGATGTGAGTATTGCTACTCCAGCTTTCTTTTGATTTCCATTTGCATGGAATATCTTTTTCTATCCCCTCGCTTTCTTTTTTTTTTTTTTACATCTTTATTGAATGGAGTATAATTGCTTTACAATGGTATGTTAGTTTCTGCTTTATAACAATGTGAATCAGTTATACATATGCATATGTTCCCATATTTCTTCCCTCTTGTGTCTCCCTCCCTCCCACCCTCCCTATCCTATCCCTCCAGGTGGTCACAAAGCACCGAGCTGATCTCCCTGTGCTATGCAGCTGCTTCCCAGTAGCTATCTACCCTACGTTTGGTAGTGTATATATGTCCATGCCTCTCTCTTGCTTTGTCACAGCTTACCCTTCCCCCTCCCCATATCCTCAAGTCCATTCTCTAGTAGGTCTGTGTCTTTATTCCTCTCTTACCCTAGGTTCTTCATGACATTTTTTTTCTTAAATTCCATATATATGTGTTAGCATACGGTATTTGTCTTTCTCTTTCTGACTTACTTCACTCTGTATGACAGACTCTAGGTCTATCCACCTCATTACAAATAGCTCAATTTCGTATCTTTTTTTGTTTGTTTCTGTTTTTCTTTGCTGTACATGGGCCTCTCACTGTTGTGGCCTCTCCCCTTGTGGAGCACAGGCTCCGGACATGCAGGCTCAGTGGCCATGGTTCACGGGCCCAGCCGCTCCGCGACATGTGGGATCTTCCCAGACCAGGGCACAAACCCGCATCCCCTGCATCGGCAGGTGGACTCTCAACCACTCGCCACCAGGGAAGCCCAATTTCGTTTCTTTTTATGGCTGAGTAATATTCCATTGTATATATGTGCCACATCTTCTTTATCCATTCAGCTGATGATGGACACTTAGGTTGTTTCCATCTCCAGGCTATTGTAAATAGAGCTGCAATGAACATTTTTCCATCCCCTCACTTTCAATGTGTATGTGTCCTTAAGTCTGAAGTGGGTCTCTTGTAGACAGCATATAGATGGGTCTTGTTTTTGTATCCATTCAGCAAGCCTGTGTCTTTTGGTTGGAGCATTTAATCCATTCACGTTTAAGGTAATTATCGATATGTATGTTCCTATGACCATTTTCTTAATTGTTTTGGCTTTGCTTTTGTAGGTCCTTTTCTTCTCTTGTGTTTCCTACTTAGAGAAGTTCCTTTAGCATTTGTTGTAGAGCTGGTTTGGTGGTGCTGAATTCTCTTAGCTTTTGCTTGTCTGTAAAGCTTTTGATTTCTCCATCGAATCTGAATGAGATCCTTGCCGGGTAGTGTAATCTTGGTTGTAGGTTCTTTCCTTTCATCACTTTAAGTATGTCATGCCACTCCCTTCCAGCTTTTGAAGTTTATGCTGAGAAATCAGCTGTTAACCTTATGGGAGTTCCCTTGTATGTCATTTGTCGTTTTTCCCTTGCTGCTTTCAGTAATTTTTCTTTGTCTTTAATTTTTGCCAATTTGATTATTATGTGTCTCACCTTGTTTCTCCTTGGGTTTATCCTGTTTGGGACTCTCTGCGCTTCCTGGACTTGGGTGGCTATTTCCTTTCCCATGTTAGGGAAGTTTTCAACTATTATCTCTTCAAATATTTTATCGGGTCCTTTTTCTCTCTCTTTTCCTTCTGGGACCCCTATAATGTGAATGTTGTTGCATTTAATGTTGTCCCAGAGGTCTCTTAGGCTGTCTTCATTTCTTTTCATTCTTTTTTGTTTATTCTGTTCTGCAGCAGTGAATTCCGCTATTCTGTCTTCCAGGTCACGTATCCGTTCTAACGCCTCAGTTATTCTGCTATTTCTTCTGTCTAGTATATTTTTCATTTCAGTTATTGTATTGTTCATGTCTGTTTGTTTGTTCTTTAATTCTTCTAGATCTTTGTTAAACATTTCTTGCATCTTCTCGATCTTTGCCTCCATTCCTTTTCCGAGATCCTGGATCATCTTTACTACCATTATTCTGAATTCTTTTTCTGGAAGGTTGCCTATCTCCACTTCATTTAGTTGTTTTTCTGGAGTTTTATCTTGTTCCTTCATCTGGTAGATAGCCCTCTGCCTTTTCATCTTGTCTATTTGTGAATGTGATTTTTGTTCCACAGGCTGCAGGATTGTAGTTCTTCTTGCTCTGCTGTCTGCCCTCTGTATAATGCTATTTTGATTACTGTAGCTCTGTAGTATAGTCTGAAGTCTGGGAGGGTGATCTCTCCAGCTTTTATCTTTTTTTCCCAAGATTGCTTTGGAAATTCACGGTCATTTTTGGTTCCATATGAATTTTAGGATTATTCTAGTTCTGTGGAAAATGTCACGGGTTTTTTTTTTAATAGGGATTGCATTCAATCTGTAGATTGCTTTGGGTAGTATTACCATTTTAACAATATTAATTCTTCCGATCCAAGAACATGTGATATCTTCCATTTCTTTGTATCATCTTTAGTTTCCTTCATCAGTGTTTTATAGTTTTCAGAGTATAGATCTTTCACCTCCTTGGTTAAGTTTTTCCCAGGTATTTTATTCTTCATGTTGCAATTACAATTGGATTGTTTTTTTACTTTCTCTTTCTGATAGTTTATTATTAGTATATAAAAAGCAACAGATTTCTGTATACTAATTTGTATTCTGCAACTTTGCAGAATTCATTTATTCTAGTAGTTTTTTGGTGGAGACTTTAGAGTTTTCTATATAAAGTATTATGTATCTGCAAATACTGACAGTTTTATTTCTTTCCTTCCAATTTGGGTGGCTTTTATTTCTTCTTCTTGTCTGATTGTTGTGGTTAGGACTTCCAATACTATGTTAAATAGAAGTGGCGAGAGTGGGCATCCTTGTCTTGTCCCTGAATTTAGAGGAAAGGCTTTCAGCTTTTCACCCTTGAGTATCATGTTAGCTGTGGGTTTGTCATAAATGGCCTTTATTATGTTGAGATATATTCCCTCTATACCTGCTTTGATGAGACTTTTTATCATGAATGTATATTGAATTTTGTCAGATGCTTTTTCTGTATATATTGAGATGATCGTGTGAATTTTATCCTTCCTTTTGTTAGCGTTGTATGTCATGTTGATTGATTTGAGAATATTGAACCATCCTTGCATCCCTGGAATAAATCCAACTTTATCATGGGCTTTCAGTTAGTAACAGTGGAAAGTGGCTGGTGTAGGCAGGCAGGAATTTGCTGCACGATATTGGGCAGCTCACAGAATCAGTAGAAGGTCTTGAGAAACACACTTGGGACCAATTTTTCAGGAGCAACACACGAAACAGCACTGAAGAACTGGCCTGAGGAGAACATTCACTACTACTATGGTGTGGCCTCTGATGCCCTCAACCCCTCTTGGCTCCTGCAAAATCAGTTAGCCTCACAGAGCCTGTTTCCTCAGGTGGTTTAGTTCTGAATCTTAAGATTCATGCAGCTTTATGTAATTGGCTGAATACAGGTAGGATGGCTGTGGCCCATCTGCAAGGGGTGCTGGCAGGTGGGGTTTCTGAATTCCACTGTATGAAGGTGGGTTAAAATTGGTAATGTGGTAAGCTATTAATATGTAGGATGAATATTCAAAAGGGTTTAGGTATCACAAATTATAGCTATCCATTACACCTTTTATCCTTCTTATAAGTTGCAAATATTTTTCTCTAGTGTATATTTTGGCTTTGTTTATATCTCCTGTCATATAATCAGAAAAAGAGATACATATGAGAAAATTATGTTTCTCTCCCTTTATTGCTTCTAGGTTTTCTTTGTTTAAGAAGTTCTCTAGGGCTTCCCTGGTGGCGCAGTGGTGGGAAGTCTGCCTGCCAATTCAGGAGACACGGGTTCAGGCCCTGGGCTGGGGGTGGTCCCGTGTGCCGCGGAGCGGCAGAGCCCGTGCGCCAAGGCTGTGGAGCCTGCACTCTGGTGCCCGTGAGCCACGGCAGCTGAGGCCTGTGTGCCTGGAGCCCATGCTCTGTGGCAGGGGAGGCCGCCTCGGTGGGGGGGGCCTGCGAGCCGCAGAGTGGAGTGGCCCCAGCTCACCGTGGGTAGGGGCCGCCCGCGCACAGCGGCGGAGACCCAGCTCAGCCAAGGATAAATTGATTAATTAATTAAAACAACAACAACAACAACAACAACAACAGCTTTCACTTGAAAAAAAACCTGAAAAAAAAGTTCTCTAACATGCCAAGGTTATAGAAATATTAAAAAGTTTTTTCTTTGTTTTGTATGTGGAATAAATTGGACTCTAAGTTTATTATTTTTTTAGGTTAACATCAGCACCCAAAAAACTATTTTTTCTCCCCGTGAATGGAAATGCCAATGTATTTTGTAATACATTACATTCTTATATAAGTGGATATATTTCTTGACTTTCTACTTTCTTCTACTTTTCTATTTTATTCTTGTGCAAATCTAGACTGTTTTGATTATAAAAGTTTTTAATACTTTTTATAGTTTTAATAGTATGCTTTATTTTAATGGTGGTTTTATAGTAGAGGTTTTATTGCTATCTCAAAATTGTATTTTTATATGAAATTTAAAATAATTTCGCTCAGTACTAAGAAAACAAATTGGAATTCTGACTGAAGTTGCATGGCATTTGGTAAGTGTTGGCCACATTATGAGACCAAGTCTTCCCATCCAAGAACATGGTCTGTCTCTCTGTTCAGTTATTTTCTTCATCTTTTAATGAGACTTCTTAGCTTTCTTCCTATAGGTCATGTATCTTTCTTATTAAATTAATTCCTAGGTAAGTTATAAGTTTCATGGTTTTTATGAATGGAACACTCTACCATTTCAAATAATAAATGGTGACTAGTATTATAGACAAAAGCAGTTGATTTTTGTGTATTTATTCTGCACCAAGACGTCTTCCCAAATTTTCTTATTGCAGCTTGATAGTAGAGTTTCATGGGTCAAGTAAAGACATTTTTGTTGTTCTTTTTCTAATATTTATATGAATTATTTAATAATTTTTATTTTATTGAGTAAGTGGAAATCACCTAAAAGCTTACTAAAGTAGTACAAAATGGAAAATACAGATAAAAATTTGACTTATGATACAAATAAATGTGCTAAATAAAATGCTAATATGTGAGTCATAAGAAATATGAGAAGTAGGGTTTAGTCCAGGAATGCATGAATGATTCAACACCATAACAACATAAAAAAATTAAATGAGATACCTAATATGATTATATTTATAGTTGTTAGTCACTTTAAAAAAATCAGCAGTTATTTCATAAAGAATGTTAACTATAAAAGAAATAGAAGGAAATTACTTGTATGATACAAACTATTACAGAAAATAGCTACAAAGATCATAATAAACAGTTATATGTTTAAATAATTTTTTTACTGAAATTAACAATAAGAGATGATACTCATTTAATTTCAGCGTGTGGTTTGTCTAGGAAAGAAAATTACTCTTCTAATAGTATGGTGTTTTAGAAAGTATCTTCCTTTACATAATTTTTAGGTTTTTTTTTGCTTTTTTTTTTTTTGCGGTACACGGGCCTCTCACTGTTGTGGCCTCTCCCGTTGCGGAGCACAGGCTCCGGACGCGCAGGCTCAGTGGCCATGGCTCACGGGCCCAGCTGCTCCACGGCATGAACCCTTGTCCGCTGCATCGGCAGGCGGACTCTCAACCACTGCGCCACCTGGGAAGCCCCATAATTCTTAGTTTAAAAAAAAAACTACCTGTTTCTTAAGTGCGTTTTTTTTTCATTGTCTATTTTGGACACTTTTATGCTCTGCACATATTCTCTGGGTAGTTTTAAACATTCTCTTGGCTTTAATTATCATCTTTTTGCTGATGACTCTCAAACAGCTCTCTCTTCTGAGCTTCAGATTCATATATGTACCTGCCTACTAGATGTTCCACCTGGAGATCCCACAAGCACCTCCACTGAAATACAACCAGAATGAACCCACCATGCTTAAGATGTTACCCTAGGATTCTTTCCCTTCAGTATTACCAGTCTCAAGGAATTAGGCTACTCTCCTTGCTCAAACCAGAAATAGGGAGTTGTCCTTGACTCCTCTACTCTCTGTCCCTACCTCCACCTCTAATTCCCAAGTTCTAAAATATTCCTCAAAGCACTCCATCACTCTCCGTCTCCACCGACCCTTCTCTAGTTTTGGAAAACATTTACAAGACCTCCCTGTTAGTAATGAGCCACAGTTCTGAAAACGCAAATCCAGTGGCTTCAAAATCATTTTTATTCTCAACCCTCCGACTGTGTTCTCTGGCCACGGTGAATTTCTTTTAGTTACTTGAACACACCATGCTTTCTTGGTTCTGTGTCTTTACATACTGTAATCCCTAACTAGAACACTCTTGTTTATTAACTAGCTTACTACTCTTTATCCTTCAGGTCTCTGCTTAACAACAGCAACACCAGCAATAATGTCAATGAAAACAATAATAATGACAGCAGACAGAGTCTGCTTACCATGTGCCAGGCACTCTGATAAATGCTTCAAATACATCCTCCCACTTTATCTTCTCTGCAACCCTGTGAGATGAGAACTTTTATGCCATTCTCACACATGAAGAATCTGAGGCTTAGAGACTTTAAGCATTTTCCCGATGTCATGGAGCCTTTATGTGGAGGGGTTAGGATTTTAACATAGGTCTCTCTCACTCCCTCTGGAGCTTATTGTCTTTAGATATCATCTGCTCCAGAAAGCATTCCTCCACAAGTGTCCTTTCTCCTTTATGTTCATCGGCACATCACACTGCCTCTCTCCTAATCTATTTGGGGGTGCTACAATAACATGCTATAGACTGGATGGCTTATCAACAACAAGCATTTATTTCTCATAGTTTTGGAGGCAGGAATGTCCAAGACTGTGTCACTGGCTTTGTTGTCTGGTGAGGGCCCACTTCCTGGTTCATAGGTGGCTATCTTTTCACTGTGTTACATGGTGGAGGGGGCTAGGGATCTCTGTCTGGTCTCTTTTATAAGGGCACTAATCCCATTCATGAAGGCTCCTCCCTCATGACCTAATCATCCCCCAAACCCCCATATCTTTTTGTTTTTTTTTTGGCGGTATGCGGGCCTTTCACTGTTGCGGCCTCTCCCGTTGCGGAGCACAGGCTCCAGACGTGCAGGCTCAGTGGCCATGGCTCACGGGCCCAGCCGCTCCGCAGCATGTGGGATCTTCCCAGAGCGGGGCATGAACTGGTGTCCCCTGCATCGGCAGGCGGACTCTCAACCACTGCGCCACCAGGGAAGCCCCAAACCCCCATATCTTAATACCATCACATTGGAGGTTGGGATTTCAAAATATGAATTTTGGGAGGCACCAACATTCAAACCATAGCACTATTCTAACACACTCACCACTCTTAGGATAATCACTTATTCCATTCTCTGTGTCTCCAACTAGTTTATAACCACTGTAAAATCGGGGAATGTTTGTCCTTTTATTCCTAGCACCAAGTACAGTTCCTGCCACATAGTAGGTGCTTAATACATACTTGATATGTAACCCAGATGTCACTGGGGCCTCACTGTCCTTTTGCCATCCATGGCCTTTGGAGGTCTAACATTCTTCCTGCAATTCCTTCTAATTCTAGCCATTATTTATGCATCGGTCCTTTCTCTCTCTGCTTCTGCATAGTACCCTGTCATCTTGGTTAACCCTATGTCCCATCTTTTTCTGTTTTCTCTCAAAAATCCTACCTCAGTTATGATTTCATGAGTTTGTTAATTTTACTAAAATCTTAAGGACCTTAGGGAGGAATCATAGTACTCACAGCCTCCCATCATCTTTCTTCCTGGTTTTCTTCTTATTCTCTGCTGCCTTGATTCCTTAACCCATGACTCTCCCTGCCATGTTAACATCCAGGTAGGTATGACTTTTTATGACTTCCTGGAATTCTGGTAATAAACATGCTGCCAGCCCATTACAGTTGAATGAATGAATGAAGATGTAAATGAATGAGTAAGTCCAGCTGAAGCTTTGGGCCTAGGTCTACCTTGGATGATTTTAAGCCACCCCAAAAAAGTTTCTTTAAGGCTGAATCATTGAACATATCGATAATACCACATCTGGCAAAAACATATCAGTATATATTTTCATGGGCAATTCTGTTTAGCTGTCCTTTAGATGTTATATTGTAAGGGATAATTGTTTTTTCAAAGCGTATGTTCATCTATTTTGGGCTCTGCAACTGTGGGGAATGTGTCTTATACTTCTTTGTGTCTGCTACATGATGAAGCAAAATGCCTTGTGTAGACTAGGCACTCACTTAATGGTGAGTTGATTGATTAAATAATTATTCCACCTATAGACACTTCTGTAGTGGATTACCTGATGAGTGTCTATTTCAATATGAGGATGGCTATGACCTTCGTGTAGTTCATTAGCAAATGAAAAGTATGCTCATTTCCATGGAAGGAAATGAGAATATAAAAAATGTGGTTCTATTTGTAGTGCCATTACTGTCTTACTCTTTGATTAAGAACAAATTCTTAACCTTTTAATGCTACCAGTTACCTATGACTCTGATCTCAAGGGCTACTGCAGTACCAAAACCCTGGGGACGATAGGATAATAACCCTGACCTATTTGAAGGTATAAAATTAGACCACAAATGAGGGAACTCATTGACCAGAATTAATCAGAAGTGGAGGAGAGGTGATGTCTTTAGAAACAAACAAAGAAGCAAAGAAGCAAAGAAGCAGTTTCAAAATCACATTTTGTAATCATAACGATTCCCTGTGCAAGTATCACCATTTTGCTGATAAGGATATTGAGGCTGAGAAATTTTAAGTAATTTGAGCCAAGTCATGTAACTAGTAAGAGACAGCTCTTCCTAGTCTGCTGTTATCTCTCCTCCTGCACCCTCCTACATCAACCCATTATTCATTGTCACCTTCTCAGTTTTGATATGTTTGTGGTAGGATGCCTGCCTACCTACCACATCTCAGTTCTTCAGGAAAAAGAAAACAGATTTACTCTGAAGTGGCAGCTGAAAATGAGGAACCTGTTAATGAAATCTTTGAACATTACTTGTTGTCATGCATCTGATGTGCATTTACTGAACCCCTTTTCTGTGCCAGGCACCTTGCTATGTCCTAGGGATGTGCAAAGGAGAAGCAGGCTCACTGCCTTTCAGAGGATTCTGAGTCTTGAAGGGTGAGAACTTTTCCAGATGGACAGGGGGAGGAAGGATATTCCAGGTGGAGGGAAAAAGCAGGCACAATGGCAGAGAAACAGGAATGTCTGCATTTGGCAGCTATGAGTGTTTCAGTCTAGCTGGAGGGCCAAGCACCATTGTGGAAGTGAAAGCAAAGGAGAGTGGAAAGACAAGTAGAGAAAGAATCGAGGACAGTCCTGAGTTGAGGAATTTGGCTTTACTTGGGCTTTACCTGTTGGTAATGGAAAGCCAGCAAAGAATTTTAAATGGGAAACTCTTAGGATCAGATTTACATTTTAGAGACAATGTATTGATATTGGGGAGGAAAGTGGTAGGTAGTGGGGATGGGAGAAAGAATGGAGATTGTTGAGGTGCAGGAAGCTCTTGCTGTGAATTGGAAGTTGAAAGCCACTTTTCCTTTGGCAGGTAAGTGGGGATGTTACATTATTAGTTTTACTCAGTGATTGATTTGGGTAGTAGACTCAGGAAACTTGGTATATTTTGGTATTTTAAAGTTGTCACTGAGCAGTAATTCCAGTTGTTCTTTGTAAATTGAAGCTTACCCAAGTGATTTTATGGCCTTCTTTGTACTAAAGGCTGTGATGTTTCTTTTTGCTAATGTCTTTTCTTTTTGTGCTCGCATTGACTGTTTAAATCCTTTTCTGCCCATTTACCATTTATATCATAGCCTCCTGTGTTTGTTCCTAATGTGTTATAATTCTTCATAATCTGGTCTTCGCCTGATCCCAGTTCTCTCTAATATTTCTTTTTTCTCCCTTGAGGAAAGTATATCCATTTTTGGTTTCAAATGCTCATCACCTTTTGTAAATATTGAGGCAACGATTCAATTTAATTTAAAAAATAATGTTTTTCTATTTCTTCTTCTGTCAATAAATTACCTTTGTCATCTTTTAAAGCTGTATTGTCTCATAATTTTCTTCTGTGCTCTTGTTGTTCCATTTTGTTGTTCCCCAGAGGATGTAAGAACATATATTGATATAATGAACAATGTGGAAATAAAAAAAAAAAAAAAACAAGAAGAATTTAGGGTCATATTCGTACTCTATAGTGTTTACTAGTGATCTATTTCAAAATAAAACATATATTTCAGTCCTGATGAATCAAATATTTAAGAAACATTCTTTAAGTGGAGAAATATACATGGAAAAAATCACTACTGACCCTGAGAGGCCTCTTTGGAAGATTCTAGCCATGGATGATTTAACTTCGATTTTAGTCCTGCTGCTTCTACCAAGGGTTATTGTAGCAAACATTGCTCATGAGGGTTCTGGGAGTATCAACGGGGGTCAGAGATCAAAAAACATAAGATACAACATTAGATAAAATATTAGCAGCCCTGGAAATATTCACAAAGTCATATATTATGTTAGAGCTACTGTATTCCATAGGAAAATAAGAATGGGAGATTGCAGAAGCCACTTTCTTTTTTATTATGGAAATTAAAGGTCTAATTGATGATAAATTAATGTAAATAACCATTGATACCATTTTATTAGTTCAGGTGCTTGGTGTATGAACATATAAATATAACAGGATTTTTATAGAGTCTGCATTAGTAATTTTATATATATACATATATATGTATATAGATTATATATATTTATGAGGTTTAAAAAATTTACAGAACTTCAAAGATGCTCTGAGCAACCCTTAAAGTTCATATTAAACCATGTTTGTGAAAGTTAATTAATACATACTTTCGCTTCTTCTTCTCTACCAATCACATGGTGGTGTGTGATGATGCTGGTGCTTACGATAATGATGGTAACGGCTATCAGTTCTTTGTACCTAATGAGCACGTTGGCACTTTCTGCCATGTATACTTAACCTTCCCATCCCTGCAGTTTAGGCATTATTCTCATTATACAGATGAAGGAAAAGAGGCACAGAGAGCTAGAGGAACTTGTCCAAGGTCACATAAGTGTGTCATAGAACTGGGCATAATGGTTAGTTCTGCCTGTTGTCAAAGGTTGTTTTCTGCTGTTGACCACAGGACATTGGCCATAAAGGGACATGGAGTGTGAAAAGAGGTAGAGAATGACTCCATTTAACTCACAGTCAGCTTTTTTTCCACTGGCAGTGTTTACTAAGAATCCTGATGACAACTCTGCATAGTTTCTTTTTGTCTTACGTGATATGTTGTATAGGTTTCCATGTTATATGACCCAGAGGGTCATTATGTACTTCATAAACATTTGTCTGGGCAAAATGTGACAGCCTTTGTTCTTGTTCTTTATCATCTCCCTTGAGCTTACTTGAGAATGTGTGCCTATACTGGTGAAAGTAGAGAATTAAATCATTATTGATTCAGTAAACTTGAGCTGAATTGTTTAGATTATTTTCTTTCCTTGTTTTACTTTTTTTAACCTTTAAAAAATTGACATATGTAATATATATGCAAAAAAGTAAAAATAGTACGTACATGTAATTTAAAATAATTAGAAGAGGAACATCCATGTACTCACGAACCCAGCTTACCAAATAGGACAATACCAATATCTTGATCTTTCTGGAGCACATCTCTCTCCCTCCCTCTCAGAGTGAACCATTATCCTGAATTGTATACTTAACACTCCTTTGCTTTTATTCATGATTTTATCATATGTGTAGTTATTCCTGTATATTTATTGTGATGTTTTACTTTTGAACTCATTAGACATTTGAGATTCATTTTAATGCTCGTAGTTGTAGTTTTTAATTTTCACTGCTTAGTATTTTATTAATACTATGTGAGGTATCAGTATTCCACAATCAACCCATTCAATTATCACTAGGCATTGGATTTTTCACACATTTTTGCTGCTCCATATATGGTTGCTATGAACATTTTTGTGCATGTCTTCTGATGCACTTATATAAGGGTTTCTTCTGAATATTGTCTAAGAAGGAAATTGATGCATCATACTATATACACATTTTCTCATCTAGTAGGTCAGGCTGAATTATTTTCTAAAGTGGTTGTACCAATTTTCATTCTATTTTTTTTTTTTTATAAATTTATTTATTTATTTTTGGCTGTGTTGGGTCTTTGTTGCTGCTTGTGGGCTTTCTCTAGTTGTGGCAAGCAGGAGCTACTCTTTTTTTTTTTTTTTTTTTTTTTTTTGCGGTACACGGGCCTCTCACTGTTGTGGCCTCTCCTGTTGCGGAGCACAGGCTCCGGACGCTCAGGCTCAGCGGCCATGGCTCACGGGCCCAGCCGCTCCGCGGCATGTGGGATCCTCCCAGACCGGGGCACGAACCCATGTCCCCTGCATCGGCAGGCGGACTCTCAACCACTGCGCCACCAGGGAAGCCCTTCATTCTATTTTTATATGATTATTGGCCATCTATGTTTCCTCTTCTGGTAAAATGTCTATTCCTGTCTGTTCCTCATTTTTCTAATAGGTGTTAGTCCTTTCTTTATTATTCCTGTCCCATGAATTAAAAAAATGTATCTGGATACTGATTTTTTGTCACTTGTACGTGTTGTCTCTCAGTTTTTGGCTTGTTAAATAAGTTCTTGTGCCAAGTCCCTCTCCTCCCTTCCTGCTGCTTTTCCCCAGAATAGTCAGAAACCTTGGGTAGTGAAATGAGAAAGAAGAAGCAGGGAGAGACAGAAAAAGCTGACCACACCCCTTACCTGTCAGAACTTTCTCCCTGTAGCAGGCCCCAAAATGAAGAAGATATAACTTGAAATAAAGATGGAAGCTTTGGCAACAACGTGGGACCACAAATTCAAAGTGCAGAGCTGAGAGTAGTTTTGGTGACTTGAAGTCAGTGTAGGACTTTGAATTACCTAAGAGTGACTGGCGTAGTCATAAAAGACTGCCCAAGGTTTTAAACGGAAGAGGGGGGAATCTTTCCCTGCATCATATATTTTAAAGGGCTAGTAGGAGACAAAATTAGGTTGCATTATAATTAAATTTCACAAGTCCTGATTGTTCAGTATACACATTCATTTGACACAGATTTGCTGAGGACCTGTCAAGTATTGGCCACTAGATCAGGCCATGGGTACAGAAGGGAGTAAGGTAAGCACTGCTTCTGACCTGGGGGAGCCTGACATCTTGTGTAGATCAGAAAACCTTTGGAAGGGAGAAAGTGATTGCCTGAATCTCTCCCCAAGTCCCTGGCAGAACTTTGGCAATGCTACTTGTGGGAAATATAGCTTCAATGACTTAGCCACCTTAGTCTAAATTTGTATGAGGGTAAAACTGAGAAAGAAGGCTAAGCGGTCTTGTATCTCTCCCATATCTGCATGTTTCTCTATACAAGAAGGAAATTAACCAAGGGAATGTGAATTTATTCATTGTCACACAATGATTCAGTTAGTTTTAGCTGTATATCATGAGTTAAGTTGAAAATCTCAGTGGAACTGTGGCAATAGGACATAATTGTAACTAATCACTTGCTCAGAGACTAATCATGTTTAATGTCCATGAGCATAGCCCTTTCTGCAGATAACCATGTTTTAATTTCAAAAGTAAGAGTACTAATAGAAATAAATGAGAAACCAATAATAGTCTACTGCTGACAGATTAGTGTCAGGATAAAGTGACTTGGTAGTAGCTATAAGGGGAAAAAACATTTACAAATACTGTAATTTAAGATAATAAAAATACTAAAAGATAAAATAAAGTTTTTGTAGCTTCAGTGTCATTGAAACAGATACAGCTAGGCATATACTCTGTGCAACTTCTTTGGAAGTGAGTTAAATCAGAATATTAAGTTGAAGTTTTAGGCAAGATACCAAGTTACAGTAATTGCTACATCCCAATGGATATGTTGGACCATATGCAGGATTTACCAAGGAGGCATGAGAAAATTGGTTAGAAGTCTCTTGAACTACTTCATCCACTGAGGGTATAAAATTATTGAGAGAGTACAGATGGAGAGTACAGTACAGAAAAAAAAAATTTTTTTTCTGGAGAAGGAAAGCTTTTCTGTGAATCCTGTCGTCTACAGGGGGAAGATGTGGCTAAGTGCTATTTCCTACACCCAAGCTTGAGGAGAGTGGCCTCATTAGATCTACCCATAATGCTTACTGCATCACTCGTGTATTTGGGTATGCATTCTGATGTGCTGCCTTGGAAATGCAAATGGCAAGAGAGATGGACTGTTGAATCATTTTGGCAGCAGAAGGAGTGTGGCTGCTGGGTGGGGACTGACCTGCACCCTAGAGTTGATCAGGATTTAGGGTATATGAATGTTTCCTTTGGGCCAGGTGAGGGTCATGCAGGAGCTGGCATGGAGGCATTTTGAATTTTACTCAGTAAAATACAGACATACAAACAATCTGGGAATTGCTTTAAAATATTCCTAGGGAAAAAAGGGAGGTAGAAAAATGTTGGTAATTGTTGAAGCTGGATGTTTGGTGCATGAAGGTTCACTGTATCATTCTCTCTACTTTGGGAATGCTTGCAAACATCTGTGATAGAAAGTTTAGAAAATTCTACTCAAGAGGACTCCTAGGGAAAGGCAATGAGATTCCAACAGAGAAAGTCTGGCATGTACCTGCCAGCAAACTGAGGGTTGAGGGAGCACAGTGGCTGGAGGAATAAAATGCATTGTCTTTGTCAAGAGAACCTCAGGAGTCTACCTAATGCTTGGGAATCTGTGTAGAATGTGTGTAAGTAACCCACATGGGGAAATTTCCCTTTAAACATTTCTCTGGCCCAGACATTGAGAGGCCATCGTTGACAGTACCAGTCAAGTAATAACTATCCTGTCCCCATTCATTTGTCCTTTCTCTCTTTCAAAAACAGGACTGGCAAGTGGAAGAGAAGATAAGTAAGAGAGAGAAGAAACATGGAAGGAAGGAAGGGAGAGAGGGAGAAGAGGAGGTAAGTAAAGGGGAGAGAGAAGCTTCACACCCTGTTGCAAGGTGGGGCAGGCAGCTTACGTGCAGTCAGCTCAGTTAGGAAGAAGTGGAAACATCAGATGGAGAAAGAGAACAGGAAGACCACACCTCTCCTACCATGTCAAGGGCCTGCATGCTACAGGGTTTTATTGGGAAGGGGAGAATGTTTTTAATTCTTAAATCAAAATCATAGTTTTGATTAATACATGAGACTGGACAATTTTAATTACTGAATTGACATTTGGTTTGTGAACTAACGTATTTACAGGACTTTATAATATCTAAGAGTGGCCTACAAAATAATGGGTCTGTCCCTGGGTTTTCCTTCAGAGACAGAAGAATAGCTGCCTGTATTGAGTCCACTGAGAAGTTTTAAAGAGGTAGATTGAAAAAGAAAAAAAAAAAACAAACCAAGAGGCGTCTGGTTTAGATGGCAAGTATTCTGCTTGTTCAGTCTGTTTTATACATTACTCTCTCATGTTGACCTCATATCCACCCTCTGGATGACCAGGGGAAGTACTATTCACTGCATTTTACCAGTAAAGAAATTAACTTGGAAAGAAGATGAGTGATAGGCCCAGGATCACCGTGTTATTAATTGTCTGAAGCAAAGCTAGAACTTGCGTCTTTAACTATTTTCAGGTCCACAGTTTTTGCACATTGTCTGCTAATGTCCTGGGAATTTAGAGAAACCCTTAGAAATGGGCTAAAAGAGTTAAGGAGTCTTCTGGAGTTATGGAGAGGCACTGGGCCCAACTTGTGGGTTCTGCCCTCTCCCTGGAGCCTGGCCCCTCCAGGTTCTGGGGCTTTGTCTTCCCTCCAGGGATCTTAGAGGTTGAGAGTTGATTCATGTCTAGAGAAAGCCACTGGGGCCAACCAGTCCAGCCTTTATTTCCTGGAATTAAACACCAGAGGAGGTTCTTGGAGGTTGTGATTTTCTCCTGTCAGCCCAGCATTGATCAGTCAGTCAGTCAGCCAGTCAATCATTGAATTGCTCATGGAGCATTAATTGAACACCTACTGTGCTAAGCTCTAAAATGTGCGTGTTCCTTGCCGTCCGTACTGCTGGAGAGTGTACCTGTGGAGCGACTGTCTATCTAATGCATCCACTAGATTCCTAAGGTGGAGATGTGGGCATTAATTAATTAGTTCAGAGATAGATAATTGTTGGATAAATTAACGAGCATCTACAATGTACCACTACTGTGCTTGGCACTGGAGATGTAATGGTTAGGGGGAAAAAAGAAAAGAAAAAAAAGAAGAAAGGAAAGAGAGAAAAAATGCAGTCCCTAGCCTTATGGGATATACAGTCTAGGAAGAGAAATAGACGTTAATGAAAGACTCACACAAATAAAAGCTGAATGTTAGCTGTGATAAGTGCGAAGAAGAAGAGGTACATTGTGTTATGAGAATCTAGTACGTACAAGGACTTGAGCTCTGGATAGCTGAGTCAGGGCACGTTGAAGGAATTTAACTTTTCATTAGCACAGATTAACTCAGTGCCTTCTGTTGGGGTCAGGGAGGGGGAAAGAGAGATGATTTTTAAAGACTTCCCCTCCAGAAATGTTGTCTTTCTTCCCTGAGAAAAATAGACTATTAATACAAATAGAATTAAAGTCCATGGGGACAGCATCTTACTTGATCTAGGACACATGAAAAATCTGAACTTAGTACTTTGTAACTTCTGTGCTTTTAATTTCTGTGTAATAAGCTCTTTGTTATGCTGTAGGCTTTGAGAGAGCAGGAATTAAGTCTGGGACTTAATTTCTTTTTAATGAACATGGTGACAAAAAAAAGAAACTTTGGCAGGACTCAGCAGCAGTCTCCCCTTCCTGAGGCAGAGGAGGGGGTGGCAGAGAAGACAGTAGGATATGAGTCGAGAAGCAAACAATCCCCCATAGCAGCCTCAGGGATTGGCAGGTTTTTGTGAAGAAGGCAGAGCACAAAAGACGCAGGGTCTCAACAGGTCTATTTGTGATCCAGGGGTAAATCTCCGTGGTCGCTGGGATGTTCAGTCTCTCTCTATTATTTATTCCCATGCCTAGCACAGTGCATGGCACAAAACTGGTCCTCAACACATGTTAACTGAATGGATGATGGTACCCAAAACTATTTTTAAATGTCTTGAAACCAAGAACTCATATGAAGTTAAAAGTTATCAAAAGAAAGCGAGGACCCTGGAAAGAATGGAGAAAGTCCAAAGTTGCCGAATAGGAGGGCTGATACAGTGGTTGTAAATTACTAAATATCCGAATCGGCCCTCAACTTCTTAGCCAGCTGTACCTTGTCAAACATTGATTTTCGGTTTAATGCTCAGGTGAATCATTGAGTTTCTACCCTTCTTTCTCAGGAGTGTACAAGCATGACAGTTCTCAAAGACCTGGAAAACCCAGCTTAGCCACTGGAGTGGGGAGAGCAGGCTGATGAATCAGGATGGCTACTGTCAGATTACTGATCTTGGAAGTGGCTCTTGTAGGCTGCTGGCCAGGAGACTCAACAAGACCCAGCTCCTCCTGCACTCCAAGTAGTGGAAAAAAGCGGGGAGGTTGAGGAGGAGGGGCTGAGAGCACCCTGTTTCTCTTCTGGTTCTGGTAGAAGGAGTGATGACTTGGCTCCATCACTTTCTTTAAGACTTCTGTATGTATTCACTGTAATTCTAATTACTAGTAGCTGTCTCACGGCGGCAACAGTCAATGGAGAGTCCTATGTGCACTGAGCCGTCATCCTGACGTCAGATCAGTGACTTGCTACCCTCTTGGGAATATTCGTAACTACACTGCAACCTCACATAAAGTGCGTTAAATCAGAAAAACACATCGCAATAAATCAAAAGATGAATTGCAGAAATAATAATGTAACAGTCTGAGAAGAGAGGAAGAGAACTGTTGCTTACTGAGAAGTTTGCAACAAATTTCACAATCTATTATTTATCTCGCTCTCAAGATAATTTTGATGCCTAGAACAGTGCCTGGCAAACTTAAGTGCTCAATAGATATTTGTTGAATGACTGCTGAATTTTCCGGCCCTGCTTATACTCATACTGTGACTTTGTACTAATTTATAATTACAGTTACTTCCCTGAAGTAATAAGGGACTCATAGAAATGAACCCCTCATCTTTGAACCTGACTTTGGTCTACGTGTGGCTTGCTCTTCGGGTTGAATGGGATGTGTTATTTTTCAGAGTACTCGTTTTTGTGTTCTTTATTCGCTCTTATTTTTGTTGGGTAGATTTGTTTAAAATTAGCCTGGATATCAGAGTAGTACATTTAAATCCATAATATCAAAAAAGTTACTTGAATGTGTATATCTGGGCCATTAGGGAGTTCGCTGCTCCTAAAGCTGACCAAGGGGCTGGGTGGGTGGCCCCCTCTTTAGGCAAGTGTGGAGCTATTGGGCAGCCCTGCTCCATATCCATTGCTAATTGCAGGTAAGTTCTGGGGTTCTTGAATGATCCAGGTGGAGGGAGGGCAGCTACACAGGAAAAGACCTCACAATTTGTTTCCCTTGCTGCATCCCAAAAGAAACTTCCAGATAAGTCAGGGAATTTTTGTCTCATTAAGGTGGTACAACTCCACTACAGCCCATCTTATCTACTGACTACAACTGAAACCTCTGAGAAAAATACAAAAAACAACCATCAAAGACCCAAGAATCAAAATTAACAAAAGCAGGCAGATTGTGAAGGGGCAATTCATGGGGGGAGAGACAGTGAGCTATTTGTTGTTTCATTTATTTTTTTTCTTCTATGGCTTTTTCCTGAGGGTAGGCCTCAGTTGCAGAGCTCTGATAAAAACCCTATCTTTCTGGATAGAATAACCAGAGAAAGGAGCATCTGTGGGCCAGAGAGTATGGGGGAATCTTGGGAGAGAGGAGAGCTGGAAAAGGAGATCCCTTTATTTCTGTGTGAATGCACACGGGTCTCAGATTAACCCCTAAACTATGCATGTGTGGTTCAGACCCAAACTAGCATACCACAGGCTTAGAGACTTAACACTGGAATTTGAACCACTGCTCACAGAAGGTGAGACGAAATTTATAATCTGAACCTAAATGAGTTGATTGCTAAAACAAAATTATAATATTTTGGGTTGTAATAGGACCCAGAGTCTACAAAATATAGCATTCATAAAGTCAAGCATACAATCCAAAATTAAATACAGAAAAGCCCAGGAAAATGTAATCAGTTCTCAAGAGAAAGGACAATCGACAGAATGGACAATCAAGATAAAGCCAATCCAAGATGATTCAGATGTTGACTATAAACAAAGACTTTAAAGCAGTTATTATATCTATAAAAAGACTGTATTATTTTAAGGTTTTTCCATTTTACAGGAGATGGTAAATATTAACTCTCTGTAGACTGTGAAAGGTTAGATACATATAATATCTAGAGTAACCCCTAAATATAATACAAAGAGATATTACAGAAAGGCTAGTAGATAAGTTAAAATGGAATAATAAAAGTTTTTTAAATAACCAAAAAGAAGGCATCAAAAAAGGAACATAGAAACAAAACACAAAGGGACAAATAGAAAACAACAAAATGGTAGAGCTAAATCCAAGCATATCAATAATTGTATAAAATGTTAATGACTGTTAATGACTGAGACACTAAAATTAATAGGCAGAGGATGACTGAGTAGATAAAAACAAGACCTTACTACATACTGCCTATGAGACATACATATTAAATATGAACACAGGTTGAAAGTAAATTGTGGGACAGTATACCATGAAAATAGTAAGCATATCAAGACTAAAGTGGCTTTTTAAAACTTCAGATTAAATAGATTTTATGACTCAGAGTGTTATCAGAGATAGAGATATAATGATAGTTCATCAGGAAGACATAACAATTATACATGTGTATGCATCTAATAATAGGGCTTCAAACACACTCTCCAGATCATTGGGGCACCTTGAAGAAGGCAATGCCAAGCCTGCTCTGTCCCTGCAAGGCATCCTCAGCATGGCTTCAGTGATGATGACACCTGTGGCCTCTAGTCACAGTTGGGTCAGGCATAAAGTTAGGAGGGCTGATACTCTCTCACCCGTGGCTAACTAGCTTTTGAAGGACATTTTATTCATGACATTGTTAGTTTCCTGGCAGTAATCTCTTCTAGGAGATCACTTTTCTTCACAGTAGGAGAAAGAATGAAATCAAGTAAAAAGTAGTCAACTTTTCACTTTTAATTTTTCAGGCGTTTTACAGTGATGACTACAAATGCAGCGAAGTTTTTTTTCAGGGAAATTCAAATTAAAGATAAATAAATGAAAACCTTAGCTTTTATTTGACCTATTCTGCATTGTTTTATAAATTTACCAGGCTTATCTTTAGGGCAAAATCCAATGCCTAGTGGCTTAGAAATAGGTGATGTAACATTTTGCAAATGGAAAATAATTTCCAGGTTTTAGGGACTGATTTGTGTTCCCTGAGATTCCTATGTTGATATCCTAACCCACAGTATCTCAGAATATGGGTATAAGGAGATAGGGTCTTTAAAGAGGTAATTAAGTTAAAATGAAGTCATAGGATAGGCTCTAATCCAATATGAATGCCATCTTTATAAGAAGGGGAAATTAGGACACAGACATACACACAGGAAAGACCATGTGAAGACACAGGGAGAAGACAGCCATCTATCTACAAGCCAAGGAGAGAGACCTCAGAAGAGACCGATCATCCTGACATTTTGATCTCAGACTTGTAGGCTCCAGAACTGTGAGCAAATACATTTCTGTTGTTTAAGCCATCCAGTCTGTGGTACTTTATTATGGCAGCCTTAGCAAAGTAATATACTAGGTAAATGTCAGGCAAGCAGCAGGAGTAAAGTGGAGGCCTTCTGGAACTAAGCAACACCTAAATAGTCTGTAATAGAAAACATTTCTATTTTGTGAAGGCGGTCATTCATATCCCAGGATTTTATTGTTAATATTTGTGCAGTTTTTCAATATGCATAAGTACATATATAGGATTTCCTTGTGTAATGAGAATAATGGAAGTCATAATAAATGTTGGAGTGGATGTAATTATGGCTGAAAGGATGATTTTATTATATGGGAAAGGATACTGTTGGTTAGAACCAATTCATTAGACTGCTCTGGCAGTCTGTTATTATTTCTAGCCCTTACTAGATTTCATTCTTTTAGATAAAAACATGCATATCAACTTTGGAGTTTGATTGCCTTATGGGCATAAAGCTTTGCATATTTACTGCCCATGAATCATACCAGTATGTGAAATCCAGAGAAGATTCAATTTTTCCTGTTAGATGCACCTCCAGCCTTTTAATTAAAATATGTATTATTAATAAAACTATATTTAAGTCATATTTTTTACAGATATGACTGAAACATTAAGTGCAAATTGTTTCATACTTTCACAGTAATTTGCTTTTAATGTTTTGTGCCTTAATCAAGGTAGCTCACGAGTCAAAGGTTTGTGGCACTGCAGACTTCTCGATAGCGAAGTTGCGAAAAGCAAGTGGAAAGTGGTGATTAATGAAAGGACATATTTACTTTCAGAAAGACTTCGTGGTTTTATTGCAGAAGGGATCTGTACTGAATAGGAAAATGCATTAAAAGAAATAGCAGAAAAGAATATTTAGCCCCTAATTCAGTGCATAGTAATGACATTTGCCATTTGCACACTGGCTTTTTTCATAGTTCTGAACTAGCGCTGTGTTTCAGCCTGGCCGTCTGCCTTTAGATGTCACAGTTGTTCTTCCACTGAACTGAACCAACTTCAGCTCTGCGCTTTCACAATTCTTCCACTTTTCAGAAACCTTGTATAATCAGTAACACTGATTAGAAGCACTGTAGCTCACTTACAGAATTCCTAGCAAGAGACTGATTCAAAATAGTCTTTTTAAAATAGGTGATGAGAGTGACGGCTGGCTGACTCTATTAGACACTGTATGGCTTTGCTGTAAAGTGTACCCATGGTTTATGGAATTTGTTCTTTCAGATGACGAAATTTCCAAACTCTCACTTTCAGTCCAAGTGGTAATGGTGAGCAGTGGGGCAGAGAAAGCAGAAAGGAAGAAAATTAATATGTAATGACTGTCTGCTATGTGCCAGACCCCATGCTAACCCATTTGCCAGTTACGTTATTTAATCCTCATACAAAGCTTCAAGAAAGAAATGCGTGTCTCATGTGTTTCACATGAGGAAATAAGGCTCTGAGAAGTGATTGGCCCAGCTTCATAGCTGGTCAATGACTGAGACTGAGTTCAAACCTTTGGCTTTTTCACTCCAAAGCTCAAGGGAGACCACTGTATATTCTCTTGCATGTTTGGGCCTCTACAAACATGCATTTGTCATGTCCACCTCCAGCTGGTTATACGAACATTCCCTGCTCCTCCCCGACCTGCAAGTCCTCCAGAAAATCAACTTGGCTTCTTTCCCTTCTGCTTTACTACTCTAGTCCTTTCATAATCCTTCCCTTCCCCTCACTGGTTTCTCTCTCCACCAACACATGAAAATTCTAAGTTACATCTAGGTGGAGTGAAGGTGAACTTTATATTTTGACATCTTCTTTAATGTAGAATCTTATATCCATCATGCTGTTTACCATTTTCAGTTGAATTTCATTATAATAATTCTTTTCTAAGCAGACTGACTGCTAAAATGTAATTTGTAAAAGTAATTTGTTTGTGACTCCAGAGCCTGTAATTATAAAATTCACATTAATGAAGCCCTTTCCTTTACTTTAAAACTATTGATACTATAATCGGTAGTTATTGGCCCAGCTAAAAAAAGGACATTTTTACATGTTTCCCTTCCTTGAGATATATGTATATCTGTACATATATGGTGTGATTCTGTTTAGATGCCATTGGATTGGAGAGTTCTCCTTTAAGGAGAAATAAGAGCTTGGAGCTGACTTAAGCCTTAGAATAAAAATCCCCACTCAAATGTGTTTAGTATGGTATAGAAACCTCTTCTAACACTACGTTCACTTTATAGAGATACTTAAATATGCCTTTTTACTTTCAATTTTCCCTGTTCCTTCACGCTAACTATAGAAACTGAACCGAACGTTCTACTGCCACCAGAAAGATAGATGCTTCTCTCCTTTGCCTAACCAGTGGGAGAGTTGACCTTTGTTTAAAATAATAACAGCGATCATGCTTGAAAACCAAGGGAAGCCAAGCAAAATCAGGTCTAATTTTCAATAATTACAAAACAAAGACTAGGCAAAGAAACAGAAAACCCCCAAAGCCCAGCACAATCTAAATTCCAAGAAATAAGTGGCAGATTCCTGGGTCTGGTTTGGCAGGGTGCTGGTGAGTTTCTGTGCACTGTATAATTTTTTATTTTGTTTTTCACTGAGCATCCCTGGAGAGAACTTCACTGGCTTCCCAGAGGAGGTGCAGCCTCTTGACTCCACAGAGCTCTTGGCGTGGAAATTAACCAAACTCCAAAAGCCCTTAGTGCTCTGGAAAACAAACAAAACACACTCTGAGGGACTTATTATTTGCAACACTCAAATTCCAAAACACACTCATGCACACACACATGCTCACACACATGCACAGACACACAGTTATACATATTTCAAAGTATGAAAACTTATTTTAAAATTTTTGTAGCTGGGCCCCCAAAGCAGCATGATCTCTCTCAAACTAGCCTAACACATACAAAGTAGAAAATACCTAAAATAAATACAATTAACTGAGCACCAGATTTGCACAAACACCAGTCTCCAAAGAAGAAAAGCCTGAGAGGAAATAGCTAGAGAAAGCCAGCAGCTCTGGCAAGAATGGGTAACGGAGAAGCCCTTTGTGAAGCAGCAGCTGTTAAAACACCCACCATACCATATGGTCCATTTGAGTGAGGCTTGGCCTCTGAAAACATTGCTGGGTTAGATGATATTTTTTCCAATGGGCCCCATTCATTTTCAGAATTAGGATGCCCCAGGAGAACCTCATGGCAGCAAGGTGGCTGAGATCTGTTAAACAAAGTGTTGTCTGCTGCTTTCCTTATTTATACTTTTTCATTCTGGTTTTGGAGCCAGGGGAATTTCACTAAGCCTTATGAATGGGCAGATGTGGATGAGGTAAGACTGAAAATTTACTTGAGTGAGTTTAATCAGTTTTGCTTTTAAAATGACATGTGATTGAATAAAATATTTCAGATGATCTAGTCACTTTCTTTTTGCCCAGTGGCAGTTAATTCTCTGAGGTTGGACTTTGTCCTTCCAGATCAATCTCTGTTTTCCTCCGAAGTACCTAGTATCGTGCTATGTACTGAGATGGCAAGCAGCAAGCAGCCATTGTAATGGCAACCTGCGTCCTGGTCTTCTTTCCAGTCTGATGGTTGGAATGGTAATTTTTAGATTTGAAAAGAAAAGTAACATTGTGCTGTCATATGCTGGCACTTACCCTGGGCAGCTGTTTCTGAAAGCTCTACTCAGCTTTGCAAGGGCCTTGGAAGAGTGGTCCCAGTTCAGTCCCTACATCTGCTTAGGGCTACTAATAAGTAACTGGGTTTTTTTTTTCTTTTTTTTTTTCCTTTTTTCTTTTTTTGAATTGCCTTGGGCAGTGCAATCGAGAAATTGATGAATTACCTGTGAGCCTGTTTTAGATATTTCAGGGAAATCCAGAGACATTTAAATTCCTTAGCACATTTTGCTTAAATTGTGAGGGTTAGGTTGTGCATAGAAAAAAGTAATTTGATACCTTGGAAAACTTGGATGACCCTTTCTTTCAAAAGCCATTTTTTTTTTTAACATCTTTATTGGGGTATAATTGCTTTACATTGGTGTGTTAGTTTATGCTTTATAACAATGTGAATCAGTTATACATATACATATGTTCCCATATCTCTTTCCTCTTGTGTCTCCCTCCCTCCCACCCTCCCTATCCCACCCCTCCAGGTGGTCACAAAGCACTGAGCCGATATCCCTGTGCCATGCGGCTGCTTCCTACTAGCTATCTACCTTACGTTTGGTAGTGTATATATGTCCATGCCTCTCTCTCTCGCTTTGTCACAGCTCACCCTTCCCCCTCCCCATATCCTCAAGTCTGTTCTCTAGTAGGTCTGTGTCTTTATTCCTGTCTTACCCCTAGGTTCTTCATGACATTTTTTTCCCTTAAATTCCTTATATATGTGTTAGGATACGGTATTTGTCTTTCTCTTTCTGACTTACTTCACTCTGTATGACAGACTCTAGGTCTATCCACCTCATTACAAATAGCTCAATTTCATTTCTTTTTATGGCTGAGTAATATTCCGTTGTATATATGTGCCACATCTTCTTTATCCATTCATCCGAAGATGGGCACTTAGATTGTTTCCATCTCTGGGCTATTGTAAATAGAGCTGCAGTGAACATTTTGGTACATGACTCTTTATGAATTATGGTTTTCTCAGGGTATATGCCCAGTAGTGGGATTGCTGGGTCATATGGTAGTTCTATTTTTAGTTTTTTAAGGAACCTCCATACTGTTCTCCATAGCAGCTGAACCAATTCACATTCCCACCAGCAGTGCAAGAGTGTTCCCTTTTCTCCACACCCTCTCCAGCATTTATTGTTTCTAGATTTTTTTTTTTTATTTATTTAGTTGTTTTTATTGAAGTATGGTTGATTTACAATGTTGTGTTAGTTTCAGCTGTACAGCAAAGCGATTCAGTTATATACATATATATATTATTTTTCATATTCTTTTTCATTATGGTTTATGACAGGATATTGAATATAGTTTCCTGTGCTATACAGTAGGGCCTCGTTGTTTATTTTATAGATAGTAGTGTGTATCTGCTAATCCCAAACTACTAATTTATCCCTCCCCGCTCTTCCCCTTTGGTAACCAGAAGTTTGTTTTCTATGTCTGTGAGCCTGTTTCTGTTTTGTAAATAAGTTCATTTGTGTCATATTTTAGATTCCACATATAAGTGACATCATATGATATTTGTCTTTCTCTGTCTGGCTCACTTCACTTAGTATGATAATCTCTAGGTCCATCCACGTTGCTGTAAATGGCATTCTTTTTTTTTTTTTTTTTTTTTTAAACATCTTTATTGGGGTATAATTGCTTTACAATGGTGTGTTAGTTTCTGCTTTATAACAAAGTGAATCAGTCATACATAAACATATGTTCCCATATGTCTTCCCTGTTGCGTCTCCCTCCCTCCCACCCTCCCTATCCCACCCCTCCAGGCTGTCACAAAGCACCGAGCCAATATCCCTGTGCCATGTGGCTGCTTCCCACTAGCTATCTACCTTACTGCGTTTGTTAGTGTGTATATGCCCATGACTCTCTCTCGCCCTGTCACAGCTCACCCTTCCCCCTCCCCATAACCTCAAGTCCGTTCTCTAAGAGGTCTGCGTCTTTATTCCTGCTTTACCCCTAGGTTCTTCATGACATTTTTTTCTTAAATTCCATATATATGTGTTAGCATACGGTATTTGTCTTTTTCTTTCTGACTTACTTCACTCTGTATGACAGACTCTAGGTCTATCCACCTCATCACAAATAGCTCAATTTCGTTTCTTTTTATGGCTGAGTAATATTCCATTGTATATATGTGCCACGTCGTCTTTATCCATTCATCCGATGACGGGCACTTAGGTTGTTTCCATCTCCGGGCTATTGTAAATAGAGCTGCAATGAACATTTTGGTACATGACTCTTTTTGAATTTTGGTTTTCTCAGGGTATATGCCCAGTAGTGGGATTGCTGGGTCATATGGTAGTTCTATTTGTGGTTTTTTAAGGAACCTCCATACTGTTCTCCATAGTGGCTGAACCAATTCACATTCCCACCAGCAGTGCAAGAGTGTTCCCTTTTCTCCACACCCTCTCCAGCATTTATTGTTTCTAGATTTTTTGATGATGGCCATTCTGACCGGTGTGAGATGATATCTCATTGTAGTTTTGATTTGCATTTCTCTAATGATTAATGATGTTGAGCATTGTTTCATGTGTTTGTTGGCAATCTGTATATCTTCTTTGGAGAAATGTCTATTTAGGTCTTCTGCCCATTTTTGGATTGGGTTGTTTGTTTTTCTGTTATTAAGCTGCATGAGCTGCTTATAAATTTTGGAGATTAATCCTTTGTCAGTTGCTTCATTTGCAAATATTTTCTCCCATTCTGAGGGTTGTCTTTTGGTCTTCTTTATGGTTTCCTTTGCTGCGCAAAAGCTTTTAAGTTTCATTAGGTCCCATTTGTTTACTTTTGTTTTTATTTCCATTTCTCTAGGAGGTGGGTCAAAAAGGACCTTGCTGTGATTTATGTCATAGAGTGTTCTGCCTATGTTTTCCTCTAAGAGTTTGATAGTTTCTGGCCTTACATTTAGGTCTTTAATCCATTTTGAGCTTATTTTTGTGTATGGTGTTAGGGAGTGATCTAATCTCATACTTTTACATGTAGCTGTCCAGTTTTCCCAGCACCACTTATTGAATAGGCTGTCCTTTCTCCACTGTACATTTCTGCCTCCTTTGTCAAAGATAAGGTGACCATATGTGCGTGGGTTTACCTCTGGGCTTTCTATCCTGTTCCATTGATATATCTTTCTGTTTTTGTGCCAGTACCATACCGTCTTGATAACTGTAGCTTTGTAGTATAGTCTGAAGTCAGGGAGCCTGATTCCTCCAGTTCCTTCTTTCGTTCTCAAGATTGCTTTGGCTATTCGGGGTCTTTTGTGTTTCCATACAAATTGTGAAATTTTTTGTTCTAGTTCTGTGAAAAATGCCAGTGGTAGTTTGATAGGGATTGCATTGAATCTATAGATTGCTTTGGGTAGTAGAGTCATTTTCACAATGTTGATTCTTCCAATCCAAGAACATGGTATATCTCTCCATCTATTTGTATCATCTTTAATTTCTTTAATCAGTGTCTTATAATTTTCTGCATACAGGTCTTTTGTCTCCTTAGGTAGGTTTATTCCTAGATATTTTATTCTTTTTGTTGCAGTGGTAAATGGGAGTGTTTTCTTGATTTCACTTTCAGATTTTTCATCATTAGTATATAGGAATGCAAGAGATTTCTGTGCATTAATTTTGTATCCTGCAACTTTACCAAATTCATTGATTAACTCTAGTAGTTTTCTGGTAGCATCTTTAGGATTCTCTATGTATAGTATCATGTCATCTGCAAACAGTGACAGCTTTATTTCTTCTTTTCCGATTTGGATTCCTTTTATTTCCTTTTCTTCTCTGATTTCTGTGGCTAAAACTTCCAAAACTATGTTGAATAAGAGTGGTGAGAGTGGGCAACCTTGTCTTGTTCCTGATCTTAGTGGAAATGCTTTCAGTTTTTGACCATTGAGGATGATGTTGGCTATGGGTTTGTCATATATGGCCTTTATTATGTTGAGGAAAGTTCCCTCTATGCCTACTTTCTGCAGGGTTTTTATCATAAATGGGTGTTGAATTTTGTCAGAAGCTTTCTGTGCATCTATTGAGATGATCATATGGTTTTTCCCCTTCAATTTGTTAATATGGTTTATCATATTGATTGATTTGCATATATTGAAGAATCCTTGCATTCCTGGAATAAACCCCACTTGATCATGGTGTATGATCCTTTTAATGTGGTGTTGGATTCTGTTTGCTAGTACAAAAGTCATTCTTGAATTCCTGGTTGGGACAAGTGTCCATCCTCTGTGGTCCCATAACACAAGGGAAAACTTCTGTGTACTCACCACATTTTATTCAATGGATACCTTTTTGAGCTTATGTCTCAGTAGTCTGAAGGCTCTTTGAGGACAAGGCACTGGTCTGACTCATCTGTGTGCCCCAATTACCTATTTTGGTATCTTGTACATCAAAGACCCTTAATACATGTTTGTTTAACATAACTGAAATTAAAGTGGGGGGTGAAGGTAACTGCATTTTCTTCTAAGAACCTCCAGTCGCTCTGAAGCAGCCTTTATTTAAAAGGTAAGATTACATTTTGACTACAAATACCTGAGAGGTTTTTGCCAGACTTTTTGTCTTGGATTGGCTTGTTCTCCTTTCCTTGGACGTTATGCTCAGTCTGTTGATTAAAAAAATTTCCTGGTTAGACGATTTTTTTTACAGTAATTCTTAGTCATGAAAATTAAGTTCCAGACCTTGCAACATAAATTTGCACAGGGTTCTACTTACAAGCACCTTTACTGTGCCTAATCTTGGTGGTTTCTACCACCTGTAGAAGCCAAGTATGCTTATTTGTAATATTCAGTTCTAAGCATCTTCCAATTTCTGTTGTTTTTATGCAAGCAATGAATTCTTTAGAACACTTTTCTTTTTTTACTTTACAGATGATTTTTATTTAAACTATATTTTGTTGTTGATACCACTGTTGATATTGCTGTCATAGAATATCATCTATATGGTATGGATTTCTTTTTAGAGCAGTTTTAGGTTCACAGCAAAATTGAGTGGCAGGTACAGAGATTTCTCACATAGCCCTCGCACCCACATATACATAGCCTATCTCAGCGTCCCCCAGCAGAGTGGTCCATTCCTTACAATTGATGAATCATTTTCACCCAAAGTCTATAGTTTATTGAGAGTTCACTTTTGATGTTGTATATTCTATGGGTTTGGGCAAATGTAAAATTACATGTATCAATCATTATAGTATCATACAAAGTAGTTTCACTGCCCTAAAAATCCTCTATGCTCTACCTATTCATTCTCTCTCCCCCTTAGCCCCTGGCTGATCTTTTTACTGTCTCCTTAGTTTTACCTTTTCCAGAATCATACAGTTGAAATCACACAGTTGTAGCATCTTCAGACTGGCTTCTTTCATTTAGTAATATGTGTTTAAGGTTCCTCCATGTCTTTTCATAGCTTGTTAGCTCATTTCTTTTTACTGCTGAATAATATTCCATTGTCTGAATGTACCACAGTTTATTTATCATTCACTTACTGAAGAGCTTTTTGGTCGTATCCAGGTTTTGGCAGTTATGAGTAAAGCTGCTATAAACATCCATGTGCATATTTTTGTGTGGACATGTTTTCAACTCCTTTGGGTAAATACAAAGAAGTGCAGTTGCTGGATTGTATGGTAAGAGTATGTCGAGTTTTGTAAGAAACTGCCAAACTGTCTGAGGAAGAGGCTGTACCGTTTTTCATTCCCACCAACAATGAATGAGAGTTCCTGTTGCTCCACATCCTTGTCAGTGTTTGGTGTTGTCAGTGTTTTGCATTTTGGTCATTCTAATAGATGTGTAGTGATATCTTGTTGTTTTAATTTGCAATTCCCTAATGACATATGATGTTGAACATCTTTTCATATACTTACTTGCCATCTGTATATCTGATTTGGTGAGTGTGTCTGTTCAGGTCTTTGGCCCAGTTTTTAGTCACGTTGTTTGTTTTCTTCCTGTTGAGTTTTAAGAATTTGTATATTTTGGATAACAGTCCTTCATAAGATATATCTTTTGCAATGATTTTCTAACAGTCTATGGCTTGTCTTTTCATTCTTTTGATATTGTCTTTTGCAGAGCAGAAGTTTTTAATTTTAATGAAGTCCAGCTTATCAATTGTGTCTTTCATGGATTGCATTGAATCTAAAAAGTCATTGGCAAATCCAAGGTCTTCTAGATTTTCTTCTATGTTATCTTCTAGGAGTTTTATGTTTTACATCTAGGTCTGTGATCCATTTTGAGTTAATTTTTGTGAAGGCTGTAAGGTCTGTGTCTAGATTCAGTTTTTTTGCAAGTGGATATCCAGTTTTTCCAGAACAATTTGTTGAAAAGGCTCTCTTTTTCTTTATTGTATTTCCTTTGTTCCTTTGTGAAAGATCAGTTGACTATATTCATGTGGGTCTATTTCTGGGCTTTCTGTTCTGTCTTATTGGCTGTTTAGTCTATCCTTTTGTAAACACCACACTGTCTTGATTACTCTATATAGTAAGTCTTGAAGTCAGGTAGTATCAGTCCTCAGACTTTGTTCTTTTATTTCAATGTTGTATTAACTATTCTGGGTATGTTGCTTCTCCATATAAACTTTGAAATTGGGAGAATTCAAGTTAAAACAACAGTTTATCTATAGATTCAGTGCAATCCTAATCTAAATCTGAGCAAGTTATTTTGAAGATATGGACAAACTAATTCTAGAGTTAAAAGATGCTCTACATCATATGTCATTGGGGAAATGAATTCTTTTTTTGTTTATTGATACTTCCTTATCACCTAGAATATAGTCAGTCATTAAAAGTACTCCATGTATGCCTTAAAAAATATGTGTCCACTAATTGTTAGGTATGGGGTTTTATATTGGGCTGGCCAAAAAGTTCCTTTGGTTTTAAAAGTAAAAATAAAAGACACATTTTTCATTTTCACCAATAAATTTATTGAACAACTTATTTTACCATTCCGTTCCACTACCTTCTGCCATTTTTCAGGCAACTTCATAATTCCATCTTCCCAAAACTTTTTACCTTTTTGAGCAAAGAACCGGTCCAGGTGCCTTGTACAATCTTACAGGGATTTGAAATTTTTTCCACTAAGATTTTTTTCTTTTTTTATTCAAACAGAAAGTCACAAAAATTATAATCATCCTCATCAGTTCACTCAGTCAGTCCCATGTAATTAATTTTTTTTTCATCTTGATCTTTTGTTAGCACTTTAATGAATTCATCAGTTTTCCATTAGACTCCTGAAAATGCTTATTCATTCAGTTCAGCAGTATAGTCAGTTACCAGAAACCTGTACTTGTCAGAGTCTTTTCCGTAAATTCCTTGAAGATGAGACCCTTTTATAGGAACATTTTGCAACAGTATCAGAGTACACCCAGAACTGTCATTTGTAAATGACAAAAGACTTAAAAATGACTACGGTTAAAGATTTGATGAAAGTTCATAATAATGCAATTGACAAGGAAATTTAGTTATTTCTGAGATATACATTTTAAAATAGAATAACTAGAATTATGACTTATAACATTATACCAGAACATATAAGGTTTTTAGGAATTTCATGTAATGTCTGAAACATTTATATTAACATATTCCATAAAAATAACCCAAAGAAAGTTTAGGGTTTTTTTTGAATTTTATTTTATTTATTTTTTTATACAGCAGGTTCCTATTAGTCATCAGTTTTATACACATCAGTGTATACATGTCAATCCCAATCGCCCAATTCATCATACCACCCCCCCCCCCCACCACCACCACTTTCCCCCCTTGGTGTCCATACATTTGTTCTCTACATCTGTGTCTCAGCTTCTGCCCTGAAAAACAGTTCATCTGTACTATTTTTCTAGGTTACATGTACATGAGTTAATATATTTGTTTTTCTCTTTCTGACTTACTTCACTCTGTATGACAGTCTCTGTATCCATCCATGTCTCAACAAATGACTCAATTTCGTTCCTTTTTATGGCTGAGTAATATTCCATTGTATATATGTACCACAACTTCTTTATCCATTCGTCTGTCAATGGGCATTTGTGTTGCTTCCATGACCTGGCTATTGTGAATAGTGCTGCAGTGAACATTGGAGTGCATGTGTCTTTTTGAGATATGGTTTTCTCTGGGTATATGCCCAGTAGTGGGATTGCTGGATCATATGGTAGTTCTGTTTTTAGTTTTTTAAGGAACCTCCATACTGTTCTCCATAGTGGCTGTATGAATTTACATTCACACCAACAGTGCAAGAGGGTTCCCTTTGCTCCACACCCTCTCCAGCATTTGTTGTTTGTAGATTTTCTGATGGTGCCCATTCTAACTGATGGGAGGTGATACCTCATTGTAGTTTTGATTTGCATTTCTCTAATAATTAGTGATGTTGAGCAGCTTTTCATATGCTTCTTGGCCATCTGTATGTCTTCTTTGGGGAAATGTCTGTTTAGGTCTTCTGCCCATTTTTGGATTGGGTTGTTTGTTTCTTTAATATTGAGCTGCATGAGCTGTTTATCTATTTTGGAGATTAATCCTTTGTTGATTTGTTTGCAAATATTTTCTCCCATTCTGAGGGTTGTCTTTTTGTCTTGTTTATGGCTTCCTTTGCTGTGCAAAAGCTTTGAAGTTTCATTAGTCCCATTTGTTTATTTTTGTTTTTATTTCCCTTTCTCTAGGAGGTGGATCAAAAAAGATCTTGCTGTGATTTATGTCAAAGAGTGTTCTTCCTATGTTTTCCTCTAAGAGTTTTATAGTGTCTGGTCTTACATTTGGTCTCTAATCTATTTTGAGTTTATTTTTGTGTATGATGTTAGGGAGTGTCCTAATTTCATTCTTTTACATGTAGCTGTCCAGTTTTCCCAGCACCATGTATTGAAGAGACTGTCTTTTCTCCATTGTATATCCTTACCTCCTTTGTCATAGATTAGTTGACCATAGGTGCATGGGTTTATCTCTGGGCTTTGTGTCCTGTTCCATTGATCTATATTTCTATTTTTGTGCCAGTACCATATTGTCCTGATTACTGTAGCTTTGTAGTATATTCTGAAGTCAGGGAGTCTGATTCCTCCAGCTCCTCTTTTTTCCCTCAAGACTGCTTTGGCTATTCGGGATCTTTTGTGTCTCCATACAGATTTTAAGATTTTTTGTTCTGGTTCTTTAAAAAAAGGCATTGGTAATTTGATAGGGATTGCATTGAATTGGTAGATTGCTTTGGGTAGTATAGCCATTTTCACAATATTGATTCTTCCAATCCAAGAACATGGTATATCTCTCCATCTGTTGGTATCATCTTTAATTTCTTTCATCAGTGTCTTATAGTTTTCTGCATACAGGTCGATTGTCTCCGTAAGTAGGTTTATACCTAGGTATTTTATTCTTTTTGTTGCAGTGGTAAATGGGAGTGTTTCGTTAATTTTTCTTTCAGATTTTTCATCATTAGTATATAGGAATGCAAGAGATTTCTGTGCATTAACTTTGTATCCTGCTACTTTACCAAATTCATTGATTAGCTTTAGTAGTTTTCTGGTGGCATCTTTAGGATTCTCTATGTATAGTATCATGTCACCTGCAAACAGTGACAGTTTTACTTTTTCTTTTCCAATTTGTATTCCTTTTATTTCTTTTTCTTCTCTGAATGCCGTGACTAGCACTTCCAAAACTATGTCGAATAATAGTGGCGAGAGTGGATATCCTTGTCTTGTTCCTGATCTTAGAAGAAATGCTTTCAGTTTTTCACCATTGAGAATGATGTTTGCTGTGGGTTTGTCGTATATGGCCTTTATTATGTTGAGGTAGGTTCCCTCTGTGCCCACTTTCTGGAGAGTTTTTATCATAAATGGGCGTTGAATTTTGTCAAAAGCCTTTTCTGCATCTATTGAAATGATCATATAGTTTTTCTTCTTCAGTTTGTTAATATGGTGTATCACATTGTTTGATTTGTGTATACTGAAGAATCCTTGCATCCCTGGTATAAATCCCACTTGATCATGGTGTATGATCCTTTTAATGTGTTGTTGGATTCTGTTTGCTAGTATTTTGTTGAGTTTTGCATCTGTGTTCATCAGTGACATTGCCCTGTGGTTTTCTTTCTTTGTGACATTTTTGTCTGGTTTTGGTATCAGGGTGATGGTGGCCTCACAGAATGAGTTTGGGAGTGTTCCTTCCTCTGCAATTTTTTGGAAGAGTTTGAGAAGGATGGGTGTTAGCTCTTCTCCAAATGTTTGATAGAATTCACCTGTGAAGCCATCTGGTCCTGGACTTTTTTTTTTGGAAGATTTTAATCACAGTTTCAATTTCATTACTTGTGATTGGTCTGTTCATATTTTCTATTTCTTCCTGGTTCAGTCTCGGAACGTTGTGCATTTCTAAGAATTTGTCCATTTCTTCCAGGTTGTCCATTTTATTGGCATAGAGTTGCTTGTAGTAGTCTCTTAGGATGCTTTGTATTTCTACGGTGTCTGTTGTAACTTCTCCTGTTTCATTTCTAATTGTATTGATTTGAGTCCTCTCCCTCTTTTTCTTGATGAGTCTGGCTAATGGTTTATCAGTTTTGTTTATCTTCTCAAAGAACCAGCTTTTAGTTTTATTGATTTGTGCTATTGTTTTCTTTGTTTCTATTTCATTTATTTCTGCTCTGATCTTTATGATTTCTTTCCTTCTGCTAACTTTGGGTTTTGTTTGTTCTTCTTTCTCTAGTTCTCTAGTTCTAGGTTAGATTGTTTATTTGAGATTTTTCTTGTTTCTTGAGGTAGACTTGTATAGCTATAAACGTCCCTCTTAGAACTGCTTTTGCTGCATCCCATAGGTTTTGAATCATCGTGTTTTCATTGTCATTTGTCTCTAGGTATTTTTTGATTTCCTCTTTGATTTCTTCAGTGATCTCTTGGTTATTTAGTAACGTGTTGTTTAGCCTCCATGTGTTTTGTGTTTTTTATGTATTTTTCCCCATAATTCATTTCTAATCTCGTAGCCTTGTGGCCACGGAAGATACTTGATGTGATTTCAATTTTCTTAAATTTACTGAGGCTTGATTTGTGATCCAAGATGTGATCTATCCTGGAGAATGTTCCTTGCGCACTTGAGTAGAAAGTGTAATCTGTTTGGGGATGGAATGTCCTATAAATATCAATTAAATCTATCTGATCTATTGTGTCAATTATAGCTTCTGTTTCCTTATTTATTTTCATTTTGTATGATCTGTCCATTGGTGTAAGTGAGGTGTTAAAGTCCTCCAATATCTTTCTGTTACTATCCATTTCCTCTTTTATAGCTGTTAGCAGTTGCCTTATGTATTGAGGTGCTCCTATGTTGGGTGCATATATATTTATAATTGTTATATCTTCTTCTTGGATTGATCCCTTGATCATTATGTAGTGTCCTTCCTTGTCTCTTGTAACATTCTTTATTTTAAAGTCTATTTTATCTGATGTGAGTATTGCTACTCCAGCTTTCTTTTGATTTCCATTTGCACAGAATATCTTTTTCCATCTCCTCACTTTCAATGTGTATGTGTCCCTAGGTCTGAAGTGGGTCTCTTGTAGACCACATATAGATAGGTCTTGTTTTTGTATCCATTCAGCAAGCCTGTGTCTTTTGGTTGGAGCATTTAATCCATTCACGTTTAAGGTAATTATCGATATGTATGTTCCTATGACCATTTTCTTAATTGTTTTGGCTTTGCTTTTGTAGGTCCTTTTCTCCTCTTATGTTTCCCACTTAGGGAAGCTGCTTTAGCATTTGTTGTAGAGCTGGTTTGGTGGTGCTGAATTCTCTTAGCTTTTTTTTTTGTCTGTAACGCTTTTGATTTCTCCATCGAATCTGAATGAGATCCTTGCTGAGTAGAGTAATCTTGGTTGTAGGTTCTTTCCTTTCATCGCTTTAAGTGTATCATGCCACTCCCTTCTGGCTTGTAGAGTTTGTGCTGAGAAATCAGCTGTTAACCTTATGGGAGTTCCCTTGTATGTTATTTGTCATTTTTCCCTTGCTGCTTTCAGTAATTTTTCTTTGTCTTTAAGTTTTGCCAGTTTGATTACTATGTGTCTCGTCTTGTTTCTCCTTGGTTTTATCCTGTATGGGACTCTCTGCGCTTCCTGGACTTGGGTGGCTATTTCCTTTCCCATGTTAGGGAAGTTTTTGACTATAATCTCTTCAGATATTTTCTTGGGTCCTTTCTCTCTCTTTTCTCCTTCTGGGACCCCTATGAAGCAAATGTTGTTGCGTTTAATGTTGTCCCAGAGGTCTCTTAAGCTGTCTTCATTTCTTTTCATTCTTTTCTCTTTATTCTGTTCTGCAGCAGTGAATTCCATCTTTCTGTCTTCCAGGTCACTTATCTGTTCTTCTGCCTCAGTTATTCTGCTATTGATTCCGTCTAGTGTATTCTTCATTTCAGTTATTGTATTGTTCATGTCTGTTTGTTTGTTCTTTAATTCTTCTAGGTCTTTGTTAAACATTTTTTGTATCTTATTGATCTCTCCCTCCATTCTTTTTCCAAGGTCCTGAATCATCTTTACTGTCATTATTCTGAATTCTTTTTCTGGAAGGTTGCCTATCTCCACTTCATTTAGTTGTCTTTCTGGGGTTTTATCTTGTTCCTTCATCTGGTACATAGCTCTCTGCCTTTTCATCTTGTCTATCTTTCTGTGAATGTGGTTTTTGTTCCATAGGCTGCAGGATTGTAGTTCTTCTTGCTTCTGCTATGCCCTCTGGTGGATGAGGCTATCTAAGAGGCTTGTTCAAGTTCCCTGATGGGAGGGAGTGGTGGTGGGTAGAGCTGACTGTTGCTCTGGTGGGCAGAGCTCAGGAAAACTTTAATCCACTTGACTGCTGATGGGTGGGGCTGGGTTCCTTCCCTGTTGGTTGTTTGGCCTGAGGCAACCCAGCACTGGAGCCTACCTGGGCTCTTTGGTGGGGCTAATGGCAGACTCTGGGAGGGCTCATGCCAAGGAATACTTCCCAGAACTTCTGCTGCCAGTGTCCTTGTCCCCATGGTGAGCCACAGCCACCCCCTGCCTCTGCAGGAGACCCTCCAACACTATCAGGTAGGTCTGGTTCAGTCTCCCCTAGGGTCACTGCTCCTTCCCCTGGGTTCCGATGTGCACACTACTTTTTGTGTGCCCTCCAAGAGTGGAGTCTCTGTTTTCCCCAGTCCTGTCGAAGTCCTGAAGTCGAATCCCATTAGGCTTCAAAGTCTGATTCTCTAGGAATTCCTCCTCCCGTTGCCGGACCCCCAGGTTGGGAAACCTGACGTGGGGCTCAGAACCTTCGCTCCAGTGGGTGGACTTCTGTGGTATAAGTGTTCTCCAGTCTGTGAGTCACCCACTCAGCGGTTATGGGATTTGATTTTACTGTGATTGTGCCCCTCCTACCATCTCATTGTGGCTTCTCCTTTGTCTTTGGATGTGGGATATCTTTTTTGGTGAGTTCCAGTGTCTTCCTGTCGATGATTGTCCAGCAGCTAGTTGTGATTCTGGTGTTCTCACAAGAGGGTGTGAGAGCACATCCTTCTACTCCGCCATCTTGGTTCCTACCAAGAGAATTTTGTAAAGACCAAAATATATGGAAATCGGAAGGTGCAATGTCTAGTGAATACGGTGGATGAATGAGAACTTCCCAGCCAAGCTGTAACAGTTTTTGCCTTTTAATCAAAGAAACATGCAGTCTTGCATTATCCAGATGGAAGATTATGCATTTTCTGATGACTCATTCTGGACACTTTTTGTCGAATGCTGCTTTCAGTTGATCTAATTGGGAGCAGTACTTATTGGACTTAATTGTTTGGTTTTACAGAAAAAGCTCATAATTGGGGACTCCCTTCCAATCCTGTCATATACACAACATCACCTTCTTTGGATGAAGCCTGGCCTTTGGTGTGGTTGGTGGTGGTTCATTTCGCTTGCCCCACGATCTCTTCCGTTCCACATTATTGTACAGTGTCCACTTTTCATCACCCAGCACAGTTTTTTAAAAAACATTGTCATTACGTATAAGTAGAGAATCCTATGCAGAAATTCGGTCAAAAAGGTTGTTTTTGCTTAACTTATGTGGAACCCAAACACCAAAGTGATTAACGTAACCAAACTGGTGCAAATGATTTTCAGCGCTTGATTTGGATATTTTGAGTATGTCGGCTATTTCCCGCATGGTATAACATTGATTGTTCTCAATATCTCAGTTTGATCGCTGTCAACTTCAACTAGTCTAGCTGACCCTGGAGCATTGTCCAGTGAGAAATCTCCAGCACGAAACTTTGCAGACCACTTTTGACATGTTCGATCAGTCATAGCACCTTCATCATACACTGCACAAATCTATTTCTGCGTTTCAGTTGTGTTTTTACCTTTCTTGAAATAATAAAGCATAATATGCTGAAAATGTTACTTTTTTCTTCCATCTTCAATATTAAAATGGCTACACAAAAATTCACCAATTTTGATAAGTTTTTTTAAAATTCACGCTGATATGACGGCTGTCACAATACAATCTAACAGAATTGTTTCAAATGAAGTTACAGACCACTAAGTGCTACTGGAGCCATCTTACGGAAAAAACCAAAAATGAATTTTTGGCCAACCCAATGTATATGTCTACTAGTTTGAGCTTTTTTTTTTTTTTTTTGCGGTACGCGGGCCTCTCACTGTTGTGGTCTCTCCCGTTGCGGAGCACAGGCTCCGGACGCGCAGGCTCAGCGGCCATGGCTCACGGGCCCAGCCGCTCCGCGGCATGTGGGATCTTCCCAGACCGGGGCACGAACCCGTGTCCCCTGCGTCGGCAGGCGGACTCTCAACCACTGCGCCACCAGGGAAGCCTGTAAATTCACTTTCTTATTTGTTAGTGAATTGGTGTAGGCATTAGAAAAAAATTGATGAGCAATTCTGACTCCTCTGTTTACATGGTACTGGGTAGAGTGAAAGGTACTCTCTTTGGACCATAGTCTTTTTTATCAAATAGCATAATCATATTTAGTGTGCATTGAGGACCTTATTTGATACAGAATAAACTGAAAAAAATTTTTCAGTCTCGGTTGAATATGAATTTCCCCCTCAAATCCCGCTACTATTTATTTATATTTTAAGTAGAAAAATTGTTGAAATACACAGAGAATGTGCCAGAGCCACGATATCCAATCGAGTTGTGATGCGGGGAGGATGCAGTCAATACCAGCTCACCATTGAGGCACTCTGCCTGGTCATTTAAATCTATATGGACCAGATCTCTCTCTCTAAGAAACCTGATTATGGAGATGAGCAATTGTGTTTATCTGACAACTATCTCCTTCAGTTGGCTCAAATTGCCAATCACCAGGTCAGGCTGTGCTGCAGAAGACTGGACTTGAGAACAGTGGGAACCGGAATGATCTTTGTATAACCTGCACTAGACTTACAGCTGACATGTTCCCTGTGCCTATATAATTAGTATTTTAAAAGTTTGTGGCTTGAATGGGATTCAGGGTTATATCTTAGCTTATTTGTATCACCCTATGCCACATGCTCCATGACATGTCATTTTGCATGACAGTTATCAAGTGGTGACTTAGTCTTCCCTTTTCCAGGCAAGTTATCATCATTACACTCGCCTTACCTGCATCAAGCAAAGCATATTCAGGTACAGGGTATAGCATCTTCCTTAAAAATCACATCACATTTCCTACTCTTTCATATCGAAGGAGCCTGAAATTTGAACACAGTATTTACTTTAAAATTGCTCCAATCAATCAGGTTTAAATATTGTACCGTTCTGCAAGGATGGTGATATTTGAGGGCTTACAGTTCATTATCAAATCTTTCTAAGTTGTGATTGCATAGCCTACCAATATTAATCATGAAATGACTCTACAACAGAAGCTTTTAGTAGCTGCTGCTTTTATGAAAGAACCAACATCAGAGGTCCAGAGCCAAGGTGATTTCAGCTCAGATCCCAAGCAGGAAATTATTCTTTTCATCAGATGAGGTGTTAAATCCCTTCCTGGTTCTGTATGAAGGAATCTTGTCAGTGACTAGGAGAACACAGGCTGGGCTGCATGCTCAGCTAATGAGTGCTTGGGTTGGAGAGATAGGCAGATAGCTGTGGCATCACAGAGCTGCTCCTTAGACTTGGTAAAGCAGATGCCGGCATTTTGTAAAGCATATTGTAGAAAATGAAAACCTATTGGAGAGACGAAATCTTTTCTTGGAATCTGATTGATATAGACTAAGTACCTAGTGACAGTCCTTTGAACAAGCGCATTAGCAAAGCCTAAGAAAATTCTGCAGTCATTAGTATGGAGGCCAGGAGCAGATGTCCCAGTGTAGACCCGTGAGAGGCAAGAAGCAGTTTGGTACCCACAGGAGAGCATCCACATGGAACTCACACTGGCTAAGCATCATCAGCTGTTCTTCGTGAGGAGGAACAGGAAACTGGCATGAGACCCCATTCTTTGTGCTTCGTATATACGTGATAAGTGAAGTACTACTGTCATCAGAGAGTATGGGTTCACTTTTAGGAATGTAATTATCACAGCAGAGTGCATGTTCCATCATCTCATCATCTTCACAGAGTACCAAGTAAAAAGACCCCCGAGGTATGGTTTAGAGAGTTCCCTGGGTTGTCTAGTGCTGCTTTAGTGGGGAATGGAATACTGAGTTTCACAGAACTCTTAAGACTTTAAGTCTATTTCTGTTAGCCTCACCACATCTCTAGCTGTTAGCAACAGTACAGTCGTGAAAAGCAGCATATTCCCTGTCTTGTATTTACACAGTTAAACTTTTCCCTCTTCAACTTTAATATCTGTTGATTAGTGTGCCATTCATTTTATCATTAATTAATTCAGCTAACACTTTTTGAGGACCTATGATGGGTCTGGTATTCAACTACATGTTGTATGTCCAAAGGACTCCATGGTCCAATATAGGAGAGAAAAATCCACAAATAATTATGTGACAGGATCACATATGCTGATGAATGTGTGAGCAGAGTCAGAGAAGCTTCTCAAGGTAATAGCATTTAAACTTCACACTGAGGGATGGTAAGTTCTTAGGGGGAACAAGAGGAGAAAGGACACTGAGGAAGGGGGAACGGTATTGATGACACAGACGGGGCATTGGCTGAGCTGTGGACTGCCTGTGGAGGGTATAGTGCTGGAAAGGAAGGTTTGACTAGTCTCATGATACTTGACTTGTAGGTGAGGTTGTGGGATTTGGACTTTTATCTTACAGGTTAAGGGGAGTCCCTGAAGGCATTCGAGCAGGGAAGAGGTATATTTTTATTTGTGTTTTAGAAAGCTGTCTCTGATGGCAGTGTGCAGAATTGTAGCTGTAGCAAGCAGACAAGTTAGGATGGTTTTAGACTCACCTAGACAAGACAAGGGCTTAAAGTAAGACAATGGAAGTAAAGCTTTCCTAGCTGCCATCACCCAGCATACTAGGCAGCAGGTAGTACATACTGAGCATTGCTCTCTCCTCCACTGGACCAAGATTTCCTTAGATGTAAGAGTTGTATGTTATTCACCTTTGTATGATCAGTAATGTATGATCCATGATCCAGCTTTTTTGAATTAGGCTCAAGTTCAAATTTCACTTATAGAGATGTTATAGAACTTAAAATATATAGTTATAGAACTTAGTAAATGTGTGGTCTCAGCTTAGTCACTTTAAAAAATAATTTCCAATCTTTTTGCAATCAAGACCATTACATAATAATATTTAACACTTACTCTGAATGCAAAAATGAAGTCTGATAATACCAAGTGTTAGAGAAGATGTACAGTGACAGGAATGCTAGAAAAAGTGTCAGTTGCTACATCTATTTTGAAAAACAGTTGACATGATTTTGTAAGCTACAAACGTGTTCTGTGGTTGAGACATTTCCCTCCTAGGTACACATCCATGAGGAACTCATTCAGCTAAGTCATTTTATCTTCTCATTTGTTAAATGGGGATAATACTTTTGCAGAGTCAGGACAATAGTGTAAAATACAGGGCACATAAATAGGTTTTATCACATAAAGCAATGATTGTTCCCAGAAACTTACAATTTGTTTAGGAAAACACAATATGCACAAACATAATTCTAACATGGCTCTAAATATGGAAACTCCACGAGTGTTAGGGTACTTATAGGAAAGCAACTGCCCTTCACATATATTTTGCTGTTCACTAGAGCACTCTTGTGTCCAGTGTCCTCCACAGAAAAGACCTTTTCCCTCCATCTCCTCCTGCCCAAATGCTGCCTGTCTTTCATTTCTAAATGCAAATATCACCACTGCTTTGTCCAGCTAAAGGGCTCTATCCCTCCTCTGAGCCTCTGAGCATTCAGCAGCTCTTTCTTGTGGTGCTTCTCACTTTCTGTCTTATACTAGAGAGAGAGTTAAGAACTAGCCTTGTCTGCCTCACAGCTCTGTGACCGTAAGAGGCTTTTCCAAGCCCTTCTGTTTCATCTTCTCTTGGTGCCTAAAGTAGTATCATTTGCATAGTACACACTGATTAAACAAACATGAATGGATGCAAGAATAAATAATCATTTTTGAGTGGAAAGGTACAAGAGGGGGAGACATTGCAGCTGGTTCTGAAGTGGGTAAGATTTGAGTGAGGAGAGAAAGAGAGAGGCCCTTTCAGAACATGCACATTTAACATGCGCAGTTAAAGGGATCTCTATCACGTGAGGCCAAGCATGCAGGAGGGAACTTGTAAGGTGTGTGGGGAGTGATGCGTGATGAGGGACAGGGATCTTGTGGCTAAAACGGGAGGACAGCATTTTATATTAGAAAAGATGGGGGTCAGATTGCAGTGCTTTGGAATGGAGACTGAAGTGTTTGGATTCTGTAGTCGGGATCGAATCTTGCAGGCATGTGCAGGGTAAACAGTGTTGGGGGCACTGGAGAAAAAATTGGAGACTAGTCTCTTGGGACATTGCTTCTCTATTAAGTAAAGAGGGCTGAGCCACATTGGTGTGGTGGAAATAAAAAGAAAAGGAAACATGCTCATCATCATGCAACATTTAATAGGAATTGGTGGTATGTGACTGCTGGGGTGAAGAGAAAACGATGGAGAAGTAGAAGTCAGGATGGTAGTGCCATCAAGAGAAACAGGCAGTTGATCAGTAGACATCTGTTTGGTGGAAAGTGATTTCTGATCCCAAGGTTGATTTTAAAGCCATTTAGGTAGAAATCAAAAAGGAGATGGTAATCTAGGAAGAGAAATCATTGCTTGAGTTGTAGCTTTGAAAATCTTTTATATTGGCATCATAGTTGGAATGCAGACAGCTAAATAAATGCTTTCTATTCGTACACTGGCTTCTCAGGGCGGTTTTGTCTGGGAGTGGGTCATGTAAAGTGGTAAAGCTGAGGAGCTGAGGTGTAAAGTGGGAGCAACTAAAGCCTGGATCTCGTGCAACCCTTTTTTTTATGTCTTTAGCCCCTATGTGCTGCGAGTGCCAAACTGGACTTACCCATCTTTAGAAGTCCAACTGGCATAAGAAGATGAAAAAATAATTTTATTTCCACTTTATAGATGGGACTAACAAGGCTACTGAGAGTTAGAAATTATCCTCAACTCCCTTGAGCCTTAGCCTCCAGAATTCAATTTTCCCACATATGAGGAAGATGTATTACTTTGGGGTATTAAACATTTATAATATAGCTTTCATTTTAAGGACAAATTTCCTTTTGCTCTCTTAGTTGTCTCCAAGAAAATACTCCTTAGGCATAGGTGTAAGATGAAGTTCTCTTAACGAGTAGTTGCTTCACCAGAAATTTGCCTAAGTGATCCCCTACTCTAATATTTAATAGTCCCCACTGACTGTTACAAATTGTGCCTTTGGTGCATACAACTATTTTTGGTGATTTTATTTTAACGTTGTTATTATAAATGAAATTTATGAAATAAGGTCTATTAGCAAAAAAATGTAGGAAGTAATGCTTGAATTTTGAACATTCTTTTATTAATAATTGAGGGAAAGCCTAGGGATTTCAGCTTCTTAATACTGGGGAAACTGATTAAGAAGAAAATAAAATATCGAATCCATGTGCCAATTAAGTTATTATGTCATTTTCCTCTTTTTATTTTTTAAAATACAGTTCAGAAATTTTCATCTGACCCTGTGCAAAACCTTTTGTTTATTTTTGTTTTTGTTGCCCTTACCTAAGGAGACTTGTCCCAAAAAATATTGCCAAGACTGATGTCAACGAGCATACTGTGTTTTCTTCTAGGAGTTTTATGGTTTCAGGTCTTACAATTAAGGAAACCATCAACAAAACAAAAAGCCAGCCTACTGAATGAGAGAAGATATTTGCAAATAGTATATATCTGATAAGGGATTAATATCCAAAATATATAACTCACATAACTCTATCAAAAAAAAATCTGATTGAAAAGTGGGCAGAGGACTTGAATAGACAGACACATGAAAAGATTCTGAACATCACTAATCACTGGGAAAATGCAGGTCAAACCCACAATGAGATATCACCACATACCTGTCAGAATGGCTATCACCAAAAAGACAACATCCATTGGGTGGGATGTGCACTGTTGGTGGGAATATAAATTGGTACAGCCACTATAGAAATGAGTATGGAGTTTCCTCAAAAGTTAAAAGTAGAACTATCATATGGTCCAGCAATTTCACTTCTGGGTTTTTATCTGAAGAAAATGAAAACGCTAGCCGGAAAAGATATCTGAACCCCTATGTTCATTGCAGCATTATTTACAATGGCCAAGATATGGAAGAAACCATGGTTCCATGCATAGATGAATGGATAGAGACATGGTGTGTGTGTGTGTGTATATATATATATATATATATACACACACACACACACACACACACATACACAATGGAATATTACTCAGCCATGAAAAGAATGAAATATTGCCATTCGTGAGGGCATGGATGTACCTAGAGAGTATTATGCTAAGTGAAACAAGTCAGAGCAAGACAGATGCTGCATGGTCTCACTTATATGTGAAATCTGAAAAACAAATGAACAAACAAAACAAACATTCGTAGATACAGAGAACAAACTGGTGGTCGTCTGAGGGGAGGATGGAGGGAGTGTGGGCAAAATAGGTGAGGGGGATTAAGAGGTACACACTTCCAGTTATAAAATAAATACGTCATGGGGATGTAATGTACAGCATAGGGAATGCAGTCAATAATATTGTAATGACTTTATATGGTGACAGATGTTTAGTAGGCTTACTGTGGTGATCAGTTCATAATGTGTATAAATGTCAGATCACTATGCTGTACATCTGAAGCTAATATGGTATTGTATGTCACCTATACTTCAATTAAAAAAAAGGAGAAAATTCCATCTTGTGTTTTTCTCTAAGAAATGGCCTAAAGGATAATAAATAATTTTCAGTTATTATAAAAATACACATAAAATTCACATTTATCTTCTTTTCTTGTGGGAGGGTTTTTATTTGCTTATTTCTTTTCTGTGAGGAATTAGAGATAGCTAGGCTAATTTCAGAGACTAAATTTAATTGAAGTTTTCTTTCTCCCTCCCTCCCTCCTTCCCTCATTTCTGTCTTTCTCTTCTTCTCTTGTCTGTCTGTCTGTCTCTCTATTCCTTTATGTTTTAAGGGCTTGGGAGTGGTTGAGGTTTACATGTGAGAAGGACCAGGCGCTTCTGGAGGAGAGGAAAAGTTTTTCATTTGAGAAACTTGGTTCTTGCTCTTTTAACCAATGAAGAACATAATTGTGGGCACACTTGAGAACACTAGATCACATATTTTGATAAAACAGTTGCCCGTAGGAACCAGACAGTACATCCTCTGCCCTGTTAGCATTTTAGTAAAAACATTGCCGTGGGAGTCAAGTGACCTGGTGGGCTAGTTCTCTTTCTCTGCTTCTGTGTTTCTTTCTCTGAAAAATGATGAAAGGGTTGGATTCAGTGATCTATGGTCCTTTTCTCTTTTAGAGATTCTGTGAAGCTGTGGTTTCAGGAGAGTCGGATCTCTTCAAAATGTTCCCTTTTCCATTAAAGCAATGGCTGAGAGCCACTTAGAATACAGAGGGAAGATATGGACAGTTCCAGGTAAGGCAAGTTTTAGAGTCTATTCTGAGAAATCTTCACAGACAAAGCAGTTTGACACATGCCATTTGTAAGCATTGCTAACATTTGCAATTATTAGCTAAAAAGATCCTTCCAGATTTATTTGGTTATGTTTCATGATGTTTGCAAACATGAATTTTAAACAAGATATTAATGTTTAGAATCTAGGTTTATGTCTGGTAAAGAACGGTCACAATTAACAAGCTGCTCTCATATCAGAGAAACGGCAAGCTGTCTTCTCTGTTTGCTGTTCTCAAAGATGCAGTTACTAGAATTTTGAAATGGGTCAACTGCTTTTAACCTAACTACTGTTATTCAATTCTGTCAATTCTTCATTTTCTATTAGCAGAAGATCTGTTTCGTGACTTCAATATATAAAAGGTAGAAAGATCACAAAGCAGCCCCGAAGCAGATAAATATTGACCGACTCAAACATGCATGCTGCTGAGACTTAGAATCTAACTAGACTTTTGCTCTGGGACCAGGCCAGATGAATGTTGAAGTTGTTCATGCCTGACTTAACTCAGTTTATCTCAGTTGTCTCCATTTGTTTGTTTGTTTTTTGTTTAGTAAACATCTGCTTTCTATTAGATTGTTTTATCCCCTTAACCTTTATAAATGACAATTAAGTCCATCTAGCCTGTCAATAGAATGTCATTTATTTGTTGCTACAGCTGAGCCTGACCTTCATTGATTTTATTGGAGTAATTTGCTGGAAATGATTTTTTAATGTTAGATTTATTACTGAGGCACTTCATTGTCAGATAATTGAAGTGAATTGTAATTTTTTTCAAACCAAATGCAAGAAGTACAGGAAAGGAATATATTGTTTTCAAGGGTTATTTCTCATTAAGATAGAAACATATATACGATGTCGTACAGTTTTCAAATTTGCACACATAGATTATTTTTGAGTGGTGCATATTTTTTCTGCTTTTTGGCTTTTCCTTAAGACTAGCTGAGGTAGCAATAGGAGCTGGTAATGAATTAGCATTCAAAAGTGACGTTGCCAATTAGATTAGATATCTACATAAATCTATCAAGTGACTATAACTTTACCCGTTACATAACGGGCCTTGCTATTTTAACTGCAGGTTCAATTGTGAATGGACTAGTGTTGCATAGTTAATCTTACCCTTTAGACAAATAGTGTCTTATTCCCCCAGTATGGATGTTAACAAGGGTTTTATCATATTGTGCTTTTGGCTCTCCAGTGAATTCTGGCTTGAAATAAAGGAAATGGACTTTCAAACTCAACTTTAAATATAAGCAAATGAAACATGCTGTTTTCACACTCTAAATAATGGTGCCTCGTTACATGGAAACTAGTTAAGGGAAAGTGGAGCAGAGCTTAAGCCTTACTCTTTAGTGAGCATGCCCTGTCTATCCTCTCACGGGAGCAGAATTCAAAGCAAGTCATCTTGTAACCAAAGGCAAAGAGAAAACCCAATGAAAGCCCTTGGCTAATTGCAGCATCTTCTCCACTTCTTCACAGTCGTTCTGAAGCAAAAGGAAAGTAAAAAATAGGATTTTAAGGCTTTATATGTTTTGTGTAGGTAAAAGATTCCTGGAAACGATACCCCTCTTCTCTTGTCAGTTTATAAGCTAAAATTATGACAGTACGAGTGGATATTGGTGATGGAATAGTTCCCACTTAAGTTACCAATGACTTCCTGTCCCTTCATCTATTTTAAAGTAAAGTTTAGCATCAAGTTTAATAAAGAGAAGATAGATTATCACATCACCAGTTTTTGAAAATTCAAACTTGCTGTGTCTTCAAAGGCTGTTCCACACAGTCTTAGGAATAATTGTTCCAAGGAATATTCATGGAATAAAGTTCAATAGAGGTAGAATCTGATTTCAAAGAAGAAGTCTGATGTAATAATCTCAGAGTAAGAGAGTAAGCAGGCAACAGTGTCCTTCTCAACAGGCTGGACTCTGAAATTCAATTTTAATTTAAGTAGAAATTACAGGGAAAAAACTGTAAGGACTTGAGGGAGAAACTTCCTGCTTTTAAATTGTCATGCTTCTTTCCTGTCTCTGTTCCTGTCACTATTATTGATATAAAGGATCCATCAACATATTTTTATGGGTGATTAAGAAAGGCTGACCTTTCCTTTGCAGGTACAAATAGATAGTTCTTCAGAGGCTGTAACTGAATGACAAGATAATTCTATCCATTTAATATTGAAGTGATGTTGATAGTATCATTCTTCTCGTGTTGGAAACAGGACAGTGTAGAGGCCCTTTCTGCCTCAGCCTGTTCTGCCCTGGGTGATGGATTTTCACTCTGACTAATCGCTGTCACATTAACCTGCACTATTTCATCCTTCAGAGCTGTCAAGATAATGATGATAATCCAAGTGGCTCATTGTAGGTAAAGGAAATTATATGAGCAAAGTAATATCATAAAACAGTGTTTAAATATTTTAATTTCATTTGTCAGGGCTGCCCCAACACTTCATTACACATATAACCATCTCTCATCAGTGGAATTAGTGCATTATTCATTACTGTTAATTATTTTCACATAATGGCTGCCCTGATATATTTAACCTCCACATTATATCTCAGATAATGGGTCTGTAAAATTGAATTGTGTGAAGAGTGGAGTTCTAAAGCTCATTTGCAGAACATCAAAGAACAAAGAAGGGAAAAGAATTCTAAATGGGACATTCTGCCCAGCTGGGACCAAACATTTGTTTCTGTCTGATTTGCATACAGAAAATAGGTGGTGTAGAAGTGGCTTAATACTGTATAGGCTGTCTGCTCCTATTATACAACCAATTAGGATTTGTTAATATCGCACACATTGGAAACAACTTGAGAATTACAGCATGGAGAAAGGAAACAGTTAAGAGGGTACTCTTACACGATATAGAGAAAATGGAATTTCTGTTTGGGAACAATATGTAAGGGGCAGAGAGAGAGAGGGAAGGAAGGGATGCTATTGAGTTTCAGATTAATTATTTATTTTTATAAATAACTTTAATAATAGACACTAAGTTTTTTAGAGCAGTAAAAGCAAATAACAACCATAAAAATCAATTTAGATTTTAGTCATTCATTTCTATTGCGGCCAATACAAAATTTACCACTTATATTTATGATGATACTTTCTCAGTAACTTTCAACATTCACGCAAACAAGATGTTAATTTATAGTCTCCAGCCCCTTAAGAAGGGAGGCCAAATTTTATAACAACTTAATTCTTCATCATTGTGCATTACTATTCCTTTATAGAGCATTTGACAAGCATAATGATCTGATTAGCAATGTCAAACACATCTGGATGCAAGTGTATTTTCTTTACACCTTTTCAGTGTAGTAAACTGGACCAAAAAAAACCCCTTAAATCCATAGATTCCAAGTCAGGATCTCCTGATGATGGAGCTTAGATGTGTGTATATGTTAAGAGTGCTGCAAGTAATTCTGAGGGGCTTCTTATGATCAGAACCTTGGCTTTAAGAGGTTAGAGGAGCATGTGGCTCATGGCAGGCTCAAAGCCTCCCTTTTTTGTGTTTTGAACGACTCTCTCATTTTTGAATGTGGACAGTATAGCTCTGCCTTGGGTGAGCTCACGATGGCAGCAATTATATCTTCTTGGCTTTCTTCACTGTTATCACAGTGCACAATGTAGGGAGTCACTTAATAACTGCTTGTTAACTTTACTTTGCCTTTCTCAGATTTTCACTGTTATACTGAAATTAATTTCTTCAAACCTATAAAGTTTTCTTCTTTTGAATTTTTCTTAGGTAAAGTCCCATGAGTGGGATTCACAGTTTTGATGGCTCTTGGCATATTTTGTCAAGCAGATTTCTAAGATTTGCACCAATTAATAATGTCATAACAATGTGTAAATGTAACACTTTTATTGCAACCTTGGCAGAATTGGTTATTAATGTTAAAACATTGTTTTTGTTAACCTAGAAAATGGCATCTCACTGTTTCAACGTGCATTTTTTTCCTTACTGTCCAGGTTGAAAACTTGCCATTTTGATTTACATTTCTCAGTTATCTGAGTCCTTTGATCATTTATTGATTGATTTCTTACTATTTTTCTTACCAAATTGAATAATCTTTTTATGTAATAAACGCATTATATATTTATCTGTCTTACTTACTGCAACCTTTTTTTACTGTCTGTTGTTTGCATTTTTCTTTTAGGCTTTTTAAAAAACTTGTATCAAAGTTTTTAGTTCTTATGTAGTCAAATGAGTTGATCTTTTTGTAGTGTTTTTTTTCCCTCTGTGTGTTAAAGGCTTCACACATTATCACAGTTCTCTCTTTCAAGATGGATTAGATCAAGTTCTTTTTTTTTTTAATGGCTCTTTTCAGTTTATTGCATGAAGGAGTTACACTAGTCCAAGTTAAAAGCTGACCCCAAATGGTTACATTATACAAGCTGTGAGGTTTTTAAACTTGTGACAAGGGACAGAAGGGAAATTCTATTCATTGCAAGGAAATCCTCACTTAAGCTTCAGTATGCCAAAAGCACTTAAAACCCATGAACCTTCAGCTGGTCATCCTTAGCCAGTCCAATCTCTATGAAGAACTGGCATATAGTTTGAAAATACAGTGGAGAAAGCCTAACCACAGAGATGGAAATAAAATCATGATACCTTACCTCTTAGTCTTATCTTTTACTGTATTAGACGAGCACCCCTCCTGAATACCCGTCATGAGAATAAATCCAATTGGTGGGAAATAAACAGAGGAGAAGTTCATCCCTGCCACTGTCTTTCCTCTTATTCTCATTCATTATGTACCATGTGGGTGAGTTGTCTTACAGCATCAATCCGTCATGTCTTTACATGCAAAATGAGGTCTGAGCTTTTACACCGGACTTCCAATATCTTCTTTTTTCCTCTCTGTCAGTTTCATTCTGTATCCATAGTCCAATGTCTTATTTATTTACTTAACATTTATTGAGCTTCTACTGTGTGCCAGCAAGGTGTTGGAAGTAAACAAAAGCATTCCCTGACTCTTAAGAACCTCACAGTGCAGTCAACTTCCTCTTCCTGGGATATTCCCTGTATTCTCCTGCTTCTGGAGCCTGCTTAATTTGCTCATGCTATTTGGATATTCTTAGACCTTGGATATTCCTTCAAAGCACTACCTATTCTTTAAGACTCCCTTTGAAATTTCACTTTCTTTAATAAGCCTTCTCTGTTCACCACACCCCTGTTGGAATGAATCACTCTGTTCCAAACATCCCCAAAGAATGATGTTTTTTATCTCTACTATGGTATTTGATCTTTATGAGCTTCATAATAGAGTTATTGATGTTATGCCTCTGTCTCCTGTGCTAGATTATGACACTCATAACAATAGTGTTTGGATCTTATTCAACTTTGTATATTTCACTGTACATAGCAAGATCTGTGCCTGTGTAGGTACTAAGTAAATATTTGCAGGGTTTTTTTTTCTGTTCATTTGATTGAAACTTCAAAGTCCCAGATTACAATCAGCTTCTCCAGTGTAGAATCACAATTAGCATGACTTTGGAATTCTCAAATTTGTATATTCATTGCATAACTTTAGAAAATATGGCTCCCAGACAACTCAAATTTAGTATCCAGTAGGTGCTCAATAAATATTTATTTATTTATTTATTATTTTTGTCTGCGTTGGGTCTTCGTTGCTGTGCACGGGCTTTCTCTAGCTGCGGCGAGCAGGGCTACTCTTTGTTGCGGTGCGCGGGCTTCTCGCTGTGGTTGTTTCTCTTGTTATGGAGCACGGGCTCTAGGCGCACGGGCTTCAGTAGTTGTGGCTCGCAGGCTCTAGAGCGCAGGCTCAGTAGTTGTGGCGCACAGGCTTAGTTGCTCCGCAGCGTGTGGGATATTCCCAGACCAGGGCTCAAACCCGTGTCCCCTGCACTGGCAGGCGGATTCTTAACCACTGCACAACCAGGGGAGTCATCAATAAGTATTCTTGATTAACAAGCTGAAAGAGCATTAAACATATGCAGAGAACCTGCAGTAATGTTATCTACTTTGTCTTTCATATAGTTCTGTATTTTGCAATTAAAAATGGCGTAAAACATCATTTGCCTTGTCAACTGAAGCATCATGTCAGTTCTGTGGTTGAAAATCTTATATTAGTTCCCTGCAAAGTGTTAATTTACATAGCCTCCTGTTTTCATCATTTGCTAAAAAGGTTTATTTCACAACTGCCAAGTGGCAAAGGGATTTTGGCTCTTTCTATTAAGTATTAATAAAACATCCCATAATATAGATCCCCTTCACCTGGCTCATCTGGGACTTGTTTGGAAGAGATCCATTTATTTCACTTTAAGTTTGTTACATCCTTCCATTTCCGTAGCAAATCCCAGAGCACCACTATGGCCTAGAAAGGTTGTTGTTCATTTGTTTAGAGACTTAAGAAAGATTACTCTTTGCTGTCAGTGTCAGGATGTGTCAAAAGCAGGGTCCCTCTTTTATTTTTACTTGGCAACCCTAAGAATGAAGACAATCTGATGTTTCTAATGAAAGTGACTTTTATAAACAAGTCATCTCCCACAGCTTGCTTGACAAAATACTGAGGCCAATTCTAGGGAAAATTGGGAAGCTGAGAAAGTTTTTTTTTTTGTTCTTGCCCACATTGTTTTCTGAGCCATTTTGCTTTCTTGGCAAGCATCCCTTATTGTGCAATGTGCCTCTTCCTCCCCCCTGTGCCCTTCTTCCCAGACCTGCCCTCTGACTTTTATCCTGGCGTTGCCATCTCTCTGACCTTCTCCACTTTCCTCAGCTCCTGCTATCTTCACAGGAAGGTAAATAAATAATATTTCCTGATCTCTCCCTGTGACCCTGGCACTGCTAAGCCTTAACGTGTATTATCTCCTCAGTCCTCAAAGTAATGCCATGAAGTGGCTATTATTATTACCATCATTTTACAAATGAAGTAACTGAGTCTTGGTGATTTTAAAAGATTTGCCTAAGGTCACACAGCAAGTGTAGTAGATGGTAATTTCCACAGATGGCTGCAACAAGAGCTCTCATCCTGCGTGTTCTTTGACAATGTGACCTTGTGACTCTTCCCATTAAGGGGTCAGGTCCTGTGTCTCTTCCCTTTGAATCTGGGTGGATTTACGACCTTCACCTAAAAGAGTGTGGCTGATGTGACACTACTTGGCTTCTGCTTCTAGAACATGAAAGGCAATGTAACTTTGGCCTTGATCACTGGAACACTTGTGCTTGGAGCCCCTAGCTGCCATGTATGAAGTCTGATTACCCTGAGGCTGCCATATTGTAAAGAAGCCAAATTGCACGGAGAGGTCACATGCAGATTCTCTGGTTGGCAGTTATAGCCTTTGAATCGTTTTAGCTCCAGTACCGAACTTGTGAGGGAAACCATCTAGGACCCTCCAGACCAGCTAGCTTATTGGCCAGCTGAGCATCACTGAGTGATTTTAGTCAATGCTACAAGGAGCAAAAAAATCACTGAGATGAGCACTTCCGAAAATCCCTAACCCACAGAATCTGAGAAAAATGAAATGGTTGTTGTTTAAAGTTAAGTTTTGGGTGGTTTGTTATATAAGAGAAGTAACTGGAACAGCTAGACAGTGGTAGAAGCAGCAGGTGAGCTGGCTATTCTGATGCCAGAACTCTTGCACTTAATCCCTACACTGTAATGGTGAGCTAATCACCAATAACCTGTGACACACTTTCTACCAGTATTTGCATATAGTAGGATCTTCCTTAATAGAAAAGACTGAATTTCTAATGGTGAAATTTCTGGCACCACTAGAAATGCTAATTGGCTTCCTCAAATCAAATCGAGGTAATCGTTACCTATTTTACACTGGAGAAACATTAGCCTTTGTCACTGAACACTGAATATAATTTATTTTTTAATTTCTTATTTATTAGAAAACAAGTTTCTTGACTTTTTGGAGAGTGTTACGCATGTATAGAAAAATGCACAGGGCTTCCCTGGTGGTGCAGTGGTTGAGAATCTGCCTGCCAATGCAGGGGACACGGGTTCGAGCCCTGGTCTGGGAGGATCCCACATGCCGCGGAGCAACTGGGCCTGTGAGCCACAACTACTGAGCCTGCGCGTCTGGAGCCTGTGCTCCACAATGAGAGAGGCCGTGACAGTGAGAGGCCCGCGTACCGCGATGAAGAGTGGCCCCCACTCGCCACAACTAGAGAAAGCCCTCGCACAGAAACAAAGACTCAACACAGCAAAAATATAAATAAATTAATTAATAAACTCCTACCCCCAACATCTTAAAAAAAAAGAAAAGTGCACAAACCATAAATGTGTGGTTCAGTGTGTTGTCATGAAGTGGACTCTCCATGTAGTCACTACCAGGGCAACAAATAGAATGCCGTCAACTTCCAGAATCCCCCCTTGACCCACCTCATAAGTCCCTTTTCTCTTCCTCCTCTTCCAGGGTAACCACTACTCTGACTTCTAATGTTGTAGATTAGTCTTGGCTGCTTTTGAATCATACACAAATAGAATCGTACAAATGGTGTTGTTTTGAGTCTAGCTTCTTTCATTCAATATTATGTTTGTGAAACTAACCTGCACTGGTGAAGGTAGTGTAGTTCATTTATTGTTAGTGTGTATGTTAATAGCACTCTGCAGAATGAACATTTCACAAGTCAGCCTTTGTTTACTGAGCCTATTTGTGACAGATACTTACGTTAGAAAAGACACTGTAGTATTTAAAGTGTTTTTCTTTCTTTTTTCTTTTTTTTTTGCGGTATGTGGGCCTCTCACTATTGTGACCTCTCCCGTTGCGGAGCAAGTCTCTGGACGCGCAGGCTCAGCGGCCATGGCTCACGGGCCCAGCCGCTCCGCGGCATGTGGGATCTTCCCAGACCGGGGCACGAACCCGCGTCCCCTGCATCGGCAGGCGGGCTGTCAACCACTGCGCCACCAGGGAAGCCCCTTTCTTTCTTTTTTTATTAGATTTTATTTTTAAATTTACTTTAAAATGAAGATATAATTGACATTTATTAGTTTCAGGTGTACAGCATAATAATTCAGTATATGCATATATTACAAAATGATCACCACAGTAAGTCTAGCTAACATCATCACCACACATAGTAATTTTTTTTCTTGTGATGAGAAATTTTAAGATCTTCTCTCTTAACAATTTTCAAATATACAATACAGTATTATTAACTATAGTTCTTTCTTGTCAGGCTACAAATACAGAAGGGATATAACATGTGGGGAATAACTACCAAATGAAATATAATGCCATCCATTTAGCCTCCACAGGCAAATGAGAATAAAGGTACGTGAGCATAGGGGAAACCTTCACATGCCACCAGCATCTGTTAGAACTTGGGCAGACTCAGACTGGAGGGAGGTTGCGATCTAGTCTGGCAGGGGTGTGGGGGGCAGGAAGGGTAGAGAGGGGGAAGGATGGGGCCAGCCTCCTTAAGGGCAGCTGGGTAGTTCAAGTCCTGCATCCAAGGGTAGCTTTGCAGCCATGGGGAAGGAGGAAGATGGAGTTGGATGGGACAGATGGGAGAGAGCCTTCAGCAAAGTCCTGGTGATGGGTGGTACTGTAGTCAGGCAGTGCTGTGCTTCTGCGTGATGAACAGTCAAGTGTAAGACCCATACCAGAAACTGCAGGCCTGATGCAATGACTGCCAGCTTCCAAACCAGGGGCAGGAGGATCTGGGAGAGCGAGAAAGGATTCTAGGGCCCTTGTCAAAGTGGCTGCAGGCTCAGTGCAGCTCTCTGGAGGTTGTCTGGAACTCTAGGCTAGGAACATAATGCAAACATGGCAGGAGGTAAGGAACTATGGGACCTGGAGATGAAGTGGATGCCCAGACTCCCTCCTGCTCTGCCAGCATTCATTCTGATTGGTTGGTGATAATATTTTGATTGTCACTTTTTTGGCTTCAGGCAGGGAAGACATGTAGGTGCAATCATAACTTTTGTTGTAAATCTGTCCAAAATGTTATTGCTGAGATCTCAAATTGGAGAAAGTTAAAAAAAGATTCTTGCTTTTCTTTGCCTTCAAATTTACCTTTTGTGTGAATTGCATTTGAATGAGAAGTGGCAGAGAAACAAAACAAAACAAAATAAAACTTACCTGGGAGTCAGGACACGTGGATGTGGTTTTAGTTCTGCTGACATACATTTAGCTTACGTGGAAGAATTTTCAGACGAACAAGGAGTAGATATGGATCTTGTCTGCTCTTTCTCAAAGGGTTACCAGGATGTGCATGTTTGATTGAACTACTGGTGCTGGGCCACCCCTTCAATCTCATGGCCTGAGGACGATGTGGGACCCTGTCTCTTGGGGATTACATTTGATCACTCTAGCTACTGGTCTCTTCACAACTATCAGAATTCACATTAGCCAAATATTGTGGATTTAAAGGTATCTCAGCTTTGATTCCATTAAGAGTTATTAAGGCATTACAGTTCAATAGGATGAGCCAAAGAGCTGGAGTAACAGGGCTGTGGATGAAATTGCCTCTCTCCCATTAACTCACCGTGGCACACTCTTTACTGTCTAATCTTTCTCAACTCTTCAAATGCAACAGGAAACATGTTGACTTCCCGTACTATGATATTGTAGACAATAGAATATATATTGGAGATTTTGTCCAAGAGAAATATAATGCAATACACACCTCAAGTTGAATGCTACATTTTAATAAGAAATACTTGATCTGTATCTAGAGTTCCAAAAATTAGGTTGAAAAAGTTTACCCAAGTTGTAGCAAATATATTTTAAAATTTTCCAATCACTGAAATGAGTATTTGCTTTTAAATTTAAATTTAACGCAGAAATAAATAAAGCCAAAAATTCAGTTCCTCAGTTACAATAACCACATTTCAGGTGCTCAGTGGTCACATATGACTGGTGGCTACTGTGTTGGATGGTGCAGGTCTAGACCACAGGTATAAATGCTGTATACATGCTGGCACAGAAATCTACAGGAGCAAAACCTTCAGCCATGCAAACATATATGGAATATGCTAATTTTTTTCAAGTATTTTCTCCCATATAGCTTAGTATTTATCCCCTAACCACCAAAATTCTTTCTAATTCTATAGACTTTTTCTAACACACTTTACAAATTTTCCTGACTTCTTAAATGGAGAACACTGAACATGATCAAAACATTACTTGCCGAGCTAAGGCCACAATTATAAACATCAGTTATATTATTGTGTTTTAATACAGCACTGCCTTCAGGGGTCATTAGGCCAGGGGTGGGTAACCTACAGGTGGAGGCCAGATGTGGCCCTCTGTCTACTCTTTAAATAAAACCTCATTGGAACAGAGCCATGCCCATTCACTTGTATGTAGTCTGTGCCTGCTTTTGTGCTACAATGGCAGAGTGGAGTAGTTGTGATAGATACTGTACAACCTGCAAAGCCTGAAATACTTACTATCTGGCCTTTATGGAAGAAGTTTGTCAATCTGTGGAGTAGACTATACTAATGACCCAAACTGGAAACTGTTTAGGTTCTTATGTCTGCTGTTTATCATTCTTCTTACTCTGTTGTTAGCGAGAAGTTTTCTCTTCCTTGCTCTCAGGGTTCCTACGTATAACAACTTACTTGTTGATTTAAACTACTATGGGTTTAGAATGAGTAACAAAAACGTGTTAGATGTTTTTTATACCAGCAGCAAATTGACCATCATAGATTCAGCTTTGTGTTATATGGCATCTACTTAGCTATGCAGGGATTTTATCTTTATTTCCAAGTTCTCAGACATGTTGGCCTGTGCTCTAATCAAGCCATGTCACTTTTTGTTTACACAGTCACTTGCATTTTCATGACCTCTTGCATCAATCATGATTTTCCATCTTAAAACACTTTACTCCCGCTGCATGGCCTTGCGAATGCTGCTGCACCATTTTCACCTCTGCAAGACCTGCCCGACCTCCCTCTGCCCCCCACTGTAAGCTCCCAATGACACCAGGACCCTGTAGTGCCACCCTCCTCAGGACTCCCTGAACATACATGATTATCTCAGTTATGATCCTTTTCGTACTGTCCTGTCATTATCTTTGCACACTTCTACTGCCAAAGAAAGTGTGAACTCCTAAATGGCAGGACTCACCCAGCATGTTTCCTGACACACAGCAGGGAATCAATATACTTATTCAACTGCTGGAGTAACCACGTAAGAGTCTGTCCTTTTTATATGTATAAATAAATGTCAAATTATGGAATAATTCTTAGATTATGAAAGCCTTAACCCAAGCAGTTTTTTTTTAGATATCTTAAAACTTAAAAATCTGCTTAATATAATCAACTAATCTGTTGGACTAAGTATAACCTACAGCATGTTCGTGCAAAACTATCATACTTTCTCCTCCACTAAAACAGGTCAAATATTAATTTGGTAAAAAGATCTGTAACATGGGAATCTTTTATTCTTTCGGTTGTGTAACATGTATGTTTAAATTGCGTCAACTTGTGATAATAAAGTACGGGCATATTTAAATGAAGTCACATTAATACTGAGACTAATGATTTGGGGTCCCCACTTCCCCATACAGATACAACATTTCCCCATTTCCCCATGTCTCACAGTTTCCTCTGAAAACACTTCCTCCTTCAGCCTTGGGCCCACAGGTGCAGATTTCCGGGCAGCAACTGATCCACTCCCATCCTCTCTGTCCCACTTCCTATTCCCCTCCCCCTCCCCCTGCCATCTTACTTCTGCGTCTCCCAGACTCCCAGAACAAGCACAGAGAAACTCAGTCCATACTAAGGAAAACATTTCTCTGAAGGAAACATAACTTGCAGAGATCCAGTGCTATCTATACTAGAGGCAACTTTATATGACCAGCCAGGCCAGTTTAGCTCTTTGTAGCCATTAGTCTCAAATATCTCTATTTCAGAAGAGTGTCTTTGCTGTACATTTGAAAGCTGAAAGGACTGTTTGGATGATTTTTCCAGAACTCAAGGAATAGTCTGTCCCCAAAACAGTATGCAAAGAATATTAAATATTGCTTTTAAATGACAGTTTCCCAGCTACCTTAAGATTGTAAACATCTTTAGGGCTCAGTTTTCGAAATGGCATCTCAATTCTGCATGGGGAAGAGCAAAACATTATGTAGCATATACATTCCCAGGAGTCTGTCTTCTGTTGTGTTGTGAAATTCCCTAGACTATTACCAGGAAACATTAATGGAGGAATATAAACTAATCCCTCAGTAATTTTGTCAAAAAATTCACATTGAATTAAAATACTAATAAATCCATTTGTTTCTTGGCATGGAGAAGAAATTCCATCCACATGGGAAAATGAAACTTCAAGGTCCTGAGAAAATGTGCATTACAATAACCAATTGAAATCAAGAAGTTGTCAGGTTCATTCTCGGTGACCAGAACCTCCAGTGCTTTCTGCCTGGAAAGGCAGCTTCTGAGTGACTCTTAGGATGCTCTCCAAATAAGTAGGCTTCTCCTCCTAAATCTCTACATATGGTTGAGGATCAAAGTCAGTGCTCTGAGGAGGCTTGTGATCTGAATACCACCATTTTCTGGTAATAAATAATTCCTTGTTTAGATCAGAAACATAATAGAACAAAAAGGTTAGAACTGCTGAGCTCTGTAATCTGACACAAAGGAAAACCTCATTCTTCAAATTGTTGCTCACCAGTCTTTTAGATGAAGCTTGAAAGATACTGTTTGCAAAAAGTTGTTGAGAGGTTATAAGGTCATCATCTCTAGCTACAAAGCTCCTTAGGCTTTTCAAAATACTTAACCATTCCTTGAAAGCACCCTTTCCCTGGGAGTGTTCAAAGCCTCCCTAGAAGATTTTTCAATATTTCTTTTTCTACAGTCAAACTAGGCTCATTGTTTAGAAGAAATGGATTAGGTGAGTGTCTTTGAACTGCATTTTGACAGGACTATGAAGTCAAGAGGCCTTAAACAGACACATATAAGCAATTCATAGTGAAAGAAGGATTTAAAACTATTGGTTGTCATGATGGGGGGAAATACGGTTGAATTGGAGGTGGATTATGTCATTTAAAAAGCAAACATGTCTTCTTAACAGAGCTGGATTTCAAGGGTTTTATTCTGCATTTTTCACATACAGCTTAACTCCTGGCCATAGGCCAACCCTGCCTTTCTGAAGTGTTGCTATATAATTCATGGTAGTGCTAACATTCTAACAGCTACATGGAAAGCGTAGAGATTTAAAGCAATATCAGGATTAGGTAGGCCAAAGGATCCACTGCTATCAAATAACTAATTAGTAAATATTTATCAAGCACAAACTATGTACAGAGCAATAGTGTGTTTTGTGACCTCGTTTCTCTAACTCAAAGTCTAATTCTGTACTTCCCAAGGCTTGGTAAAAGAAAGATAGGTCTTTCCGTAATTAGAGGCAAATTGGACAAAGTTTTCACAAGCTAGTTTTCACTGGGTTGGGTCAGACCAGTGATCAGGTGTTTATACTTGCACCTCTAGAGTGTCACAAGTAATGCCTTTTCTTACTTACGAAATGAGATAATTCAGAAAAACTTTGTCCTCTTGTGGACAAAGAATGTCACTTGACTTTTCAGTAAGCAATGAATGTTGCCCACCATCGAGACATCAACTACTGAGGGGAATTCAGGATGGAGAAGAATAGGATGCTGGCCTAGATAGTTAAGATGCATATCAAAGGAATGATTTCAATAAGCCCCAATTCTTGCATCTTCCCATACATAGAAAAGCACTAAAATCATTTACCTGAGATGTCTGTTTTGTGATTAGCAGTAATCTTTTGATGTTCAACTACATATTTTTTTTCCAGCAGAAACGCCTATACATCCTGGCTCCTCGCTTACCTCTTTGGAGCAGTTCCTCAGAGCCATCTGAGAGGCCATTTCAGGGGTATAGTCCTCAGTAATGCCCTAAATAAAACAATTTTCTTTTAAAATTTATTTATTTATTTAACTTATTTTTATTCTTGGCTGCGTTGGGTCTTTGTTGCTGTGTGCAGGCTTTCTCTAGTTGCGGCAAGCGGGGGCTACTCTTTGTTGCATGGGCTTCTCATGGTGGTGGCTTCTCTTGTTGCGGAGCACAAACTCTAGGCGCACGGGCTTCAGTAGCTGTGGCACGTGGGCTCAGTAGTTGTGGCTTGTGGACTCTAGAGTGCAGGCTCAGTAGCTGTGGCGCACGGGCTTAGTTGCTCTGTGACATGTGGGATCTTCCTGGACCAGGGCTCGAACCCATGTTCCCTGCATTGGCTGGCGGTTCTTAGTCACTGCGCCACCAGGGAAGCCCAAAACATAATTTTCAGCTTTTAGGTTGTGCATTTATTTTAGTGGACAGTTTATAGTTGCTCAAATTAGTGTTGTCACATAAAATGTAAAGTCCTAGGTGTCAGAAGTTAAAATATAAAATTGACGAAAGTAGATTTTAAGTGAATCTCTATCTGTGATTTTAGCATTTGCAGGAAAAAAAGCTCTTTTACCTTTTCAAGAAGCTGAAACATAGTTTAATAGATACATACCTAAAGTATTTTCAACTTTTCCTGTCCTTCTGAGGAGATCTTACTCCACATGTATAAATCATGGGTGATGCAGATACACACTCATGCATACACACACACATTTATTTATTCTTACCACTTGCTGTGGAGACAGGACAAGGTAGTGGAAATCATCGTCTATTTGTAGACTTATCAAGCAAGAGATCATTTGTTCTGACGGTCATTTGGTTGAGAAATCCGAAGTCTCAATTGTGTAAGAGCAGTTAGTTATCTGGGGGCCGAACTAAAACCAGACCCAAGTATCCTGATTCCCAGATAAGTTTTAGTTTTCTCTGCCACTTCTCATTCAAACCGGATTTACACCAAAGGTAAAAAGTCAAATGCGAAGAAAAGCAAGCAAGAATTTATTTTTGACTTTCTCCAGTTTGGAGATCAACACTTCTAATGGTGCCAGAAATTTCACCATTAGAAAGTCATCTCTTAGTGGTTAGGGCAGGATGCTGTTATATGCAAATACTGGTAGAGAGTGTCACACAGTACTGGAGGTTATCTCATCCTTGTGGTGTAGGAATTAAGTGTGTGAGCTCTGGAGCCAGAATGCTCAGCTCACATTCTGGTTCTACCATTTACAATCTATTTCATTAGTTCAAACACAAACATCCTGATGACCCTTTAAGAAAGCCAAGAAGATCTGGATTTGTTCTTGTGTATCTGAAAATTCCCCCACATAAGCAAAATTGATGTCAGCAAAACACAGTTTTTTGTTGTTGTAGACGAGGAAAAAAACATGATTTTATCCCACCTTCCTTTCCTTCCTGCTAGTGACTTTTAGTTATAACTATATGTGTAAAATTTAATATTCCTGCTGGTGAAGCTACAGTCAATAATCTGTCCATTTTTTCTGTGTCATGTTGCAAGTATGACAAATAAGCAGAAACACCATTACATGTACCCCAGTTTTATAAGGAGACAAATTTCACCATGTCTCCCATAATCTAAATTAATAATAATAATTACTTAAGTGCCACAAAATCACACAGAGAAGATCAACACAGTATGAATTTTCCATGTGGTGAAATCCCTCCATATAGGGAGGTGGGAGGGAGATGCAAGAGGGAGGAGATATGGGGATATATGTATACATATAGCTGATTCACTTTATTATACAGCAGAAACTAACACACCATTGTAAAGCAGTTATACTCCAATAAAGATGTTAAAAAAATAAAGCTTTGTTAACTTTTTAATTTAATACTATATTAAGGCATACAAGGGCATTTTGAAATATGCCTGAGTTTGTAGCACTCTTTCTCTTTCTCTCAAAAAAAAGCCCAAACTGTCAGAACCAAGTTTATGAGTTATTGCTTAGAAATCTTCCTAAACTTTCTTTCTCGTATAAAATTTTCTCATGGGTAAAGACAGCTATATAGTGGTTAAGCTTGAATCTAAAAACAACCTTCATATTTTTTTCTCTCTTCTTTTGTTTTGTCTTTGCTACGTGTGAGGTGGTACAGAAATGCTGGGAGCAAGTCAGGGCTGCTGGGGCAGTCAAGGCTGTGAGGGAATGGGAGCTGGAGGAGTGGGAAGTGGGGTGAGAAGTTTGACTTCAGATTAATCAGCTGAGAGAAAATAAAGAGCAAAACATGACTGGGAATCCTGTTAGCCAAGGATCAGTTGAATATGTAACATCATAAATGAATATTTATTTTAAAATAGCTTTTGCTGATTTAAAAAAATACAAATGCGTATCTTAAAATTATTTGTAAAATACAGAGAAGTATAAAGAGGAAAATAAAATCATTGGCAAGGTCTATTGAGATAACTGCTGTTGACATTTTGTGGTATTTTCTTTTACTCTTTTTTCTTCACTTTTATATACAAAATATATGTGTGTGTCCTTTACTGAAATGCAGTCAGTGTCTATATACAGTTTTATATGCTTTTTTCACTACACATGAGAATTTTCCCTGTGTCATTTAACATTTCTTGAAAACATAAATTTTATTTGCTATATTTTATTGTCTTCTATGGAATTCTATAATTCAACCTTTTTCTATACATATCACATCAATTTAAGGGAGTCTTTCACTTGGAATACCTTGGCTAGTCAGTGGTATCTAATTAACAGAGTTACTTCATTGAAGTATTGGTTTTCTGTAGCAGGGCTCATGGGGTCCTTACAGACCCATTCGGGGGGCATTTGGTGGTAGAGATGCTGGTGGCTCCATCGGCTGGGGATGAAAATAACTAAGCCTGGTGGCTCAAACCATAGTTCTCTCAGGTGGAATGTATATGCCTTATCTGCCCCATCTCAAACTTCAAAATCTTTCTTGAGAGCACCCTGGATTATCTACCAGTTCTTTTCCTTTTCAAACAATGATTAAATATCCCCTACACCCACATCCTATTTCCTGGTTTACTTTCTTAGCTTGTTCAAACAAACTCCCCACATCCTACCTCAATCTAGATCTCAAATCCCTGAAATAGTTGTGAATTTTGCTGGAATGAAGATTTTGTGACTTTCCTTGCTACTGCACAAAATCAGTTTCCTCTTAATATTTATAGTATAAATATTTGCTATATTTATATCTTTCTCTAATATGTCTTCATTTGTATGCATCTAAATGTTCTGCCTTCTTTGCCTCAGCAAAGATGGCCTACATACCATACAGTGGGTAGCTTTGTGCTAGAATTAAAACACTGCTCTGCATTGGGATGTGTGTGTGCATGTGCACACACATGCGGGCACATGCACATATGTGTGCGTATCAAAAGCTCCCTTTTAATTCCTTTCTTCAATTTTTTCTCAAATATCCTTTAACAGTTGTATTTTCACATATTACCTTTGGAGTCAAATGCTTTCTCTGAAGTCTTCTCTGTGTTGTAACTAAGCAGGGGTGAGGCTGGAGCTAAGGGTAGGCATTAACCTGGGGGCCAAGTTTTAACTACAATGGAAATGCCTTACTTGATCAAGCAGACATTTTAGGATACTGAGTGCGCTACTTTTTTTTTTAAATTAATTTATTTATGGCTGTGTTGGGTCTTCGTTGCTGCACGCGAGCTTTCTCTAATTGGGGTGAATGGGAGCTACTCTTCCTTGCGGTGTGTGGCTTTCTCATTGCCATGGCTTCTCTTGTTGTGGAGCACGGGCTTCAGGCACGCGGGCCTCAGTAGTTGTGGCACATGGGCTCAGTACTTGTGGCTCGTGGGCTCTAGAGCGCAGGCTCAGTAGTGGTGGTGCACAGGCTTAGTTGCTCTGCGGCATGTGGGATCTTCCTGGACCAGGGCTCGAACCCGTGTCCCCTGCATTGGCAGGCAGATTCTTGACCACTGCACCACCAGAGAAGTCCTCTACTTTGCAATGAATATTTGCCTGGTCAATCTAACTGTATAACCTAATCACTTTTTTTTTTTTTTTTGATTTTTTTTTTTTTATTGTGGTACGCGGGCCTCTCACTGTTGTGGCCTCTCCCGTTGCGGAGCACAGACTCCGGACGCGCAGGCTCAGCGGCCATGGCTCATGGGCCTAGCCGCTCCGCGGCATGTGGGATCTTCCCGGACCGGGGCACGAACCCGTGTCCCCTGCATCGGCAGGCGGACCCTCAACCACTGCGCCACCAGGGAAGCCCTAACCTAATCACTTTTGATTGATGTTAGTTTGAAGTTGTTGAATATATTTACTGAACTCCCTGAATGAACACATTATAACATACTATGCCAGGGCTGCTAGCAAAAAGGGATTAGGAGCTAGGCTCTAAGATGCATCATTGTGCTTTAGGAGTTTACAAGATATAAACACATAAGATTTATCTGGGAGAACAATATGAATGAAAAACATCCCTGGTATACAGAGAACTCCTATATAGTAAATGTAAAAAATGGGTAGAAAGTATGAAAGTCACTTCTCACACGGAGAAACGCAAATGGACCATGAGGAAACTTAACCTCACTATCAGTCAGAGAAATGCACAGCCAAACGGCGAGTAAACATTTTTTCTCTAATCCTGTTCCTAACCCTTGAAAGGTTGATAATATCCAGTGCTGTCAAGAGTATGAGGGAACAAACATTTAAATATATTAATGGTGGGAGGATGACTAATTAAATATTTTGGAGAAGTAAACCGGAAGTATCTTTAACTATTCAATTTTGCAAAATAACTTTTAACTCTGCAGTCCTACTCTGGGAATCTATGAAGAAATAAAAGCATACATACGAGATGATATAGACATATTTATTTATTATAATATTGGTTATCATGTTGGAATAAATGGCAGCAAGGGAAATGACTGATAAATTATGGTACAACCACACAATAGAATTTTATGCAACTATTAGCAAGAATGAGTTGAATCTGTATGTGTGGTTGTGTAAAATAATTTACAGAATAAAGTGTATAATAAATAGAAAAACACCCTCATGTATCTTTTTTTGTTTTTAAATGATGTCTGACCATTTTCTTTTGTCTTTTTAAATTTTTATTTATTTTTTTATTTTTGGCTGCGTTGGGTCTTCGTTGCCGTGCGCGGGCTTTCTGTAGTTGCAGTGAGTGGGGCCTACTCTTCGTTGCGGTGCGCAGGCTTCTCATTGCAGTGGCTTCTCTTGTTGCAGAGCATGGGCTCTAGGTGCGTGGGCTTCAGTAGTTGTGGCACGCGGGCTCCGTAGTTGTGGCTTGCGGGCTCTAGAGTGCAGGCTCAGCAGCTGTGGTGCACGGGCTTAGTTGCTCCACGGCATGTGGGATCTTCCCAGACCGGGACTCGAACCCGTGTCCCCTGCAGGCGGATTCTTAACCACTGCGTCACCAGGGAAGCCTACCCTCATTTATTTTAGAGTATGTGTTTATATGTTTTGCAGGAACATTGGAACAGGTGTAGACGTGAGATGATGGAGGAAGAAAGAATGACACTTGCTATCAATCTTTGCGAGAGGCCAAAAATGACTTGATATTAACTCAATCAATGAGAAACCACTGAAACTTTTAATGTGCTTAAAGCTGTGCTAGGCCCTGGGGAAAATACAGATATATGAGATGTAGATACTGACCTCCAAATACATTTGAATCTAGTTAGGATGAAAATGAACACATATAAAACAACATGAAACAGAAGAGTATGTAATTACATGCTAGGTTATATGGTACGGGCTCCAGGTGCAATGGTAATTCTGAGGAGAGGTTGATCCAGAAGAATGGAGTTGGTGGGGAGCGGGTGGAGGGGAGCTTATGGTGAAAAGGGACACAGGCTGTGTCTAGACAGAGTCCACTGCTTGTGTTCTTTTTGTTTCTCTTTTTTCTCTGCCTTTATTCATCTTAGACTTTCACTGCTGTCTGTCTGACCTCTTTCTTTGCCTTTGACTTCATCATTGTTAATACCTGCTTAGTATTTTGAGCTCTGAGTAACTTGGACCCCAGTTAAGTCTCAAGGGTGCCTTTAAACATTTTCTCCATCCTGAGTCCCTTGGAATAAAGATTAGATGGACTTTAGTCAACTACCTAAGTTCAGTCAGTCTCCATCTTTATTGACATAGGTAAACATGACAAATGCAATAACATTCAGTTATCATGGCTCATCTCCAGTTGCAAATCCAGGTCAAGACCCTATAAGGCTTGTTTAATTCCTGCCGCCGACACTGTTAAAATGAGGGAGGGTGAATCATGCTGGTCGAGTTTTGCCACTCTACACTGAGTTCACTATGATTGCACAGACCCAGCCTCAATTAAGTAATTTTTTCTGCAGTGGGAAGGGGTCATCTTGTGAGTGAATTTGAGTGTCTGCATAGATCAGCATTATTGTTAATCACATCTGCCCTTACATATATTTATATGCACACTCACAAGTGCAAAGATACAGTTTCAAACTTAATTAAAAATAGAAAGCAACCTAAAGTGTGCTGGTATTTCCCCTGACTTCAGCATGATCTACCACTTTGACAAAATTTCATAAATCTCCTGCAATAGAAAATTCTACCGCACAGAACCATTTTATGCAACAATATAGGTACTTAAAACATTCAACAAGGTTCATCATGTTTTACCTCTTGGTACGTGGTATTTTTATGTATTTAATAGTTACATATGCTATATATTTTAAACAGTATTTTTTACTAATGGTCCCCCACAGTACATTTTTCTGAAACTCTAACATCTGTGTTTTGTTCTTGCCGCTCATGATGATAATCTTAAATTGAGCACATCCAATGGCAGAGGGCAGATTCGTTGGCGATTTTTTTTAAGGTGGCTGGATCCAGTGATGTAGGCGTCAAGAGTTACCAGGTCCTGGTGACAGAGATGCCTCCCCCCTCACTTTTTGCAGAGCAGTTCCGATCTGGCACCTGGTGTTGCCAAGCCTGTAGCACGTACACAGAAATCCAGAGGAGAGGAACCGTGGGGAATGTTCATGTGTTATTTATTTATAAACTTGCTGTGCCACATCATGTAAAATTAACACCTTTGATGGACTCCTGCCTCAGTTGCTTGAAGGACAGGCTTTCACCATCCAGGGCCACCCACTGGCTTCCAAGCAGTGTTGCTGTGTGTTTGCTTTGGGCTGCAAGCTATATGGAGTCTACCTGCCAAAGTTTGCCTCGCGCTCAGCCGGTCAGCAAAGGTCTGTCCCATTAGAATGTTCAGGAGGAGGTGTCTTTGGGGCTTTTGTGGCTGAAGAGATGAGTGATTACTTTGGAGTGTAAAGTCCTTTCTCTGGTTAATGAAGAGATTTACTCCAACATTCATTTAGTATAAATTGAGGGAGGGGGTGGCTTCTCCCACGTGCCAGCATCCAGAGGGTCCCTTTCCTGTAAGAGTTCATAAATAATCAATGTTGATGATGAAAAGGTTTTGTAAGCATTATCTTTTCCTGTCACAGAAATTCCCTCATGCTCCTAAGGGAAGCCCAGTATAACCTGCAGACAAAGATTCTGGAACCAAAATGGCTTTACGCATAGAGAGTGGACATAAGTGTTTGGGGATTTTGGAGAAAGATCTCACCTTCCACCCACCTACTTTGTTGTTCCTGCTTCAGTGCCTAAGATTTCAGTCTAATTTTACAGCATTATTCAAATACAAGTGATGTCTGGTGGTGGGGAGCACACATTAAGTCATTCAACAAACAGTTGTCAGTTTACTGTGTGCTGAGTATTGCATTTGGTAGATACACAGTCTCCTAAGAGCTCATGGTCTAGTGGAAGAGGGAGATAAGTGACAGAAAATTAAAAGGCAGCTTGAAGTATTACAGTTGAGGTGGGTGCTGAGTGCTAAGGAAATGCAGAGGAAGGAGGAATTAGTATTGCCTGAAGAAATCAGGAAAACTTTCATAGAGGAAGTGATATTTGAGCTTGCAGAATGGATAAGCTTTTTTCAGGATGAGAAGAAAAAACAATTCCAGGTAATTTTCAAGGGAACAACATGGACACAGGTGTAATAATGACTTGTATTTGAAGGCCTGCCAGATGCCATTACCGTGCACAGTGACTCACACTATGTGGCATGTGTTAGACATGCCGTCCAGCCCACTTCTTATAAGACAGATGCGTTATCACTGTTTTGTTTTGTTTTTTTTATGTGGGAAAACAGAGGTGGCTCTGAGAGGTTAAACAACTTGCCCGATTTGTGATTCAAACAGGTCTATCTGCTCCCAAGCCCATGCCCTTGCTTTGACCTTGTAGTGTTCTCGGCTGCCTTGTTGCACAGCCATAAGGGAACATGACCTGTCTGGGAGAAAGGGTGAGATCTAACATGGCTGTGAGGTTGGAGGGAAGGGGCTCAGGGAAGTCAGGTTGTGGCTGGATTGTGATGAGCCTTGAATACTGCAAGACGTTTGAACTTAATCCCGTATCCTGTAGGCAGTGAAAAGCCAGTCATTGGAGGTTTGGGGTGTGTGTGTGTGTGTGGTGACCACGTGGCAGGTGAACTGCAGAGGAAGGTAGTGCTGGAGTATGGGAGGGTTGGGAGTGCAGTCCATCTGTGAGATGTAACATAGGCCTAAATGTAGGCCTTCCATTAACAGCAGTAGAAAAGTTGACTGACTCAGTATTTAGACTTTGGAGGTGCACAGACCTGCAGCTTACCAGCTGCAGGACCTTAGGCAAATTATTTAACCTCCCTTCACATAGTCACAATGCAGGCTTCAGTCTCCTCATATATAAAAAGAGGATAATAGTATCTTCTGCATCAGACTGTTGCAAAGATGAAATAAGACAATAATCCAGGTGATACATTTGCCCAGTGCTTGGCTCATTGCAAATTCCTGACTACAGATGACTGTTACTCTGTGAACACCCTCCAAGGAGAGTTACTTTATCAGACTATTCCATGAGTTACCCATGAAAGCCCTGAGGAAATGGGGCTTTGAATACTCATTGATGGGGGCAATGCGGTGGCAGGTAGAATGGAAAAGTCTAGAGCATTTTCCCAGAGTGAGAGCTGGGCGTGGAATCTGTACAGTGATGCCCAGAGTGCGATAGGAAAGAGGAAACCAAAGGAAGCCTGAGGGCAAGTAGTCCTTCCCAAAGGGGCACTTGAGATGAACTTAGTGCCCAGATGAATAGTTACGTTTTAATAGTGTTACATTTATTTTAATGGTAGTAATGAAATCTGCCTTTTTTCCTCCATTCACTGTGATGGTATAAAGTGGATCTATTAAAAGATAAATATTAAGTGAATAAGAATGCAAATGCTCTGTGGATATAGCAGAAATTGTGAATATGCTCTGAAGTTGGGGACATGTGGCACTAACGGACATGGCCTTCTCCAGGGTGGGCACCTGTTTTTTTTTTACCAAACTATATGCCCTGCTGGTGCTCTGGGAGCATTTGGATTGAGTTTTAGCATCAAGCCTTGTGTCCTCCTGTCATCTTTGAGATTATCTCATGCTCTCTATGCCCTGAAACGGGGATTTCTGCTAACAACGTGAATTCTAAACTCTTAGAATGCTTCGTATGTACTTGCTGAGCATACATTGAATTCATGAAGGAGGCACGTGATGCTCTGGATGCTGTTCAGCAGGGAAGTATAAGAAATGATTAGGAACACATGTTCAGAGTCACACAGACCTGAGTTCAAGTCCCTGGTCCACCTGTGAACAGGCACTTAATCTTGGACATTTCACTTAACTACTCTGAGTCTCAGGTTCCTCTTGTGTAAAGTGGCAATCTGATCATAATAGTACTGAACGTCTAGGGCTGTTGTGAACACTAGGTAATATAAACGCTGCAAAGTACTTTGTACAGGGTTTGTCAGAAATATTTAGTAAATATTTATTGTCATACTAATATCATGCTAGTTATGATCACTGGAAGTTAGTGGGTTTTATAGATACAGTGCACAGTTTCATGCCTGTTTTGGGAGAGAAGGCATGGTTTATATATCGCCCAGCACAGGGTCTGGCACTAAACAGTTGCTGAATAAATGGATGAATGGATAAGCTTCGGAAGAAGTGAAGTGAGCTGATTTTGCACAATTTGAAGACATTTTGGCATATATGCTTTAATAAGCTTTATAGTCAAGATAGCTTATGTTTGCCAAGGCAAAAATCAATGGTCACCCTCCTTTTAAAGGGTGATAGGCTGTCAACACACATATCAGCCACCTTTGCTTTTTGCATTGCCAGAGGTATCTCTGATGAAACCAGGACAGGGTAAGGCTCCTCATAAGCAAAAAGTACTCGGGGCAATACAGGACTTGGCAATTATAGCACAGCTCACACGGTGTTATAATTCCAGAGTCTGAGAGGCTGAATTATTTGACTCACCTAAGAAATGCAATAATTTCCTCTAAATATGCTGCCTCAAGAATAACACTGCTCATAAAATTTGAAGTGCTTTTTGACCAAGACGACCTAAGGTTCTGCTCAGCTTGACTAAATTTTGGACAGGCTTCCTCCTGACACTAGGTCCCTGCTCTCCTTTTTCTTACAGCATTTACCTTAGAAAGCTTGTAAATTCTTTCTCTGTCCCTTTGAGATGTAGATCTTCTACAACCCAGAAAAGTCTTTCTCAAGGACCTGGGACCTATCCCTTTGAAATGTAATCATAGAGAGAGATAGCACCCCCTATCTCCCAGTTTCTGTGGAAAGGTAGGTGCCTAACTTCAGTAAGGGTCAATTAGCAAACACAGATGGCCTAATCACACTGACCAACCTCCCCATTAAAAGTCCTCTAGTACTTTTCTATTAGCCCAGTTGAGGGTTCAAAAAGTCCTCCCACCTTTTATTTCAGTGGAGTTGAGTTCAATCTCTCTCCTATTGCAATAGTCTTGAATAAAGTCATCCTTGCCATTTATAACAAGTGTCTGGTACAATTTTTTATTATAATTTCATGAATTAAAGGGGGGAGGTGAAGACTCACCCTGTGAATTTCCTGGCTATCACTCAAGTGGGCATGATACCCACCACAATCAATCAGACAGGTCTCATAATGCCCAGAGCCTTCTAATGCTGAAGTTCATGATCAATTATGAATAGGGTGTGGATTGTTTGGTTTTCATTCCCATTGAATATAATGGTGACAGGCCTTGAGCTGAAGCACCAGCATGGGGAGGACAGCTGCTGAAGAATCAATGCTGCTCAACTTCTCCAGTGAGGGCTCAACTAATATGTTGATTTTTAAAAAGCATGCTGCTCTATAAGAGTTAAGTAATTGAGACTCAGATTGTCTGAGCTGACACTGAAGCCAGGAAAGTTTGGGTGTCTTTACCCAGTTGAGATCAGAGAATTCTAGAAAGTAGTTAGATAATGAATTTTACTAATTCGTTTTTATTATGTTATTCAGATCCAACCTCTTGCTGAAATAACAAGTTTTTTATTGAATTATAGTTGACATATAACATTATATTATTTTTACGAGTACATCATAATGATTTGACATTATGTATATATTGAGAAATGATCACCACAATAAGTTTAGTTTACATCCACCATTTCACATAGTTCCAGGTTTTTTCTTGTGATGAAGACTTTTAAGATCTACTCTTCGGCAACTTGTAAATATATATTTCAGTACTCTTAACTATCGTCACCGTGCTGTACATTATATCCCCAGGACTTCATGTATCTTATGACTGGAACTTTGTACATTTCGGCCACCTTCAACCATTTCACCCACCCGCTACACCCACCTCAGGCAACCAGCAGTCTGTTTTCTGAAATGAACATGTTTGGAGGTCACATCACTCTTTTCCCTAGACCCCTTTAATGGTTTCCTTTGACTTAAGGATGTCATTCAGCCTCTTTAAATGGCTTCATGGTCTTGTCTCTATCTCTCCATCCTTCTATCTTACCACTCCCCTTCCCATGCATCAACCATTTTGACTCATCTCAGATTTTCTGGACAGGCCATGTGCTCTGCCTCCATGACTGCATGTGCTGTTCCCTCTGTCTTAAAGACTCTTCCACTGTTCTTCACTTGACTGACCTTGCTCAATCTCCTGGAAGTCTCCCTTCATCTCATAGGATGGGGATAGGATCCCCTTCTTGGTGCCCTCAAACCATTCCATTCATATCCCCATGACATGAGACTTTAAAACGTATTGTTACTACCTTTTTATTCATCTGTAGGCTCTGCTAGTGCAAGGATTCTGCCTTGAATATCTTTTGTATCTGCAGGAGAGTAGCCTGACCCAGAAGTACTAGATAATATTTTCTGAAGTAACTTACATGTGCACTGTCAAGAATTCAAGCTGAGTTTACAAACTGAAGAGAAAGGTGGCTCTGCTTCTAGTGCTAGCGCATGATATGCAAAATTAGTATCAAACGCAGCAGCAGTAACAATAAGGGTGACGATCTCCACAGACTTTCTTGACTTTGGCTAAGTTTTAGCAAGCTTTCTCATACTCCCAGAAATCAGAAAAGTACTAGCTATGGATTTTTCTAGATCCAGGCAAGGGGCAAGGAAGAGGACAGATGGATTCTTTGTTGACCATAGGGACCCTGAGAGCACCTAGAAAACGTATGTAGAGGGCATAGTTTGGAACCAGGCAGGTTAATCAGTATGGTAGGTACCTGATAAAGAGACCCATTTCACTGGAATAGTGAGATCTGTTTTCAGGCCTTGATGCTTTACTTGGCTGGTCTCTGAGCCAGTGTTGACCATCATGCCCCATGTGGACCATGCCCACTGGCCTGGATTCTGTTGGTAGAATGGAGTTCAGCTGCCTACAGCACTCTTTCCTTTGCTCTTTTTGTTCCTTTCTTGTCATCCTCAGCATGCCCACTTCTGTAACACTTACCCCTGTCTGCCATTCTTCTCTTCCCTTAGACTCTGGTGATCTTCAGTCATCACATTGAAAAATAGCTGCTCTGTGTACCACAGATTGGCCGTCCCTGCTGAGAAAGAACTATTTCAAGTGCCATGGTCGGTTCTCTCCTGTTAGGTATAGGCTGGCTTGCTTACAGTTCTCCAGGTCTAGCTGAAACGCTTCATGCCCTGGGCAAGGTGAGAAAGGGATCCTTTGTGACAACTCGAAAGCGATGCTTGAACTGGCACTTGCAGTGTTTTGACATCTTATGGCACTTTCTCAGTTCAGGTCAAGTAATGGTTGTTAGGTGTCTTCAACTTGATGACTGAATGGTTAAAAGAAAAAGGAATGAGTCAGCACTTCTATTTTATAAAATAAGATTTCACCAGTGAATACTGAGTTTTTTTAAAAGTATGATTGATAGTCTTAGTTCAAAGTGTTATTTTGGATCAAACTCTACCTGTACTGATGAAACTGCACTTGAGGAATACATAACTGTACGTGTCTCTATTAGAGGTAGATGGTAATTACAGGAATAGAGCTATTGAGAATTAGAGTTTGATGGGCTTTCAGAATCCTCAGTCAGTCCTGATGCTTAAGTGGAGAAAAGGTGTAGAGTCCTTGGTAGTTGTGGCAGTTGCCCACTTCTTCAACCTTATCGGTCAGTGTTCCCCTTCTTGAACCCACCTTCTTATCCGTTAAGTCTCAGCTTAACGCCCTCTCCCTTGGAGTCCCTCCTTACACGGTCCCATGGGACCCTGTGAGTACTCCATGCACTGAGAACGCCATATTGCAATTGTATATTTACTTCCCTGTCTTTACTGTGGAGTAAAGACTGTGGACTGTGAACTCTCTTGAGAGCAGGGAATGTATCTTATTTATGTTTTAATCCTCAGAAACTAGCACAATCCTTGCTTCAAGGTTAGCACTGAGTGAATCCATTTTAAAAAGATTAATGAATATTATTATTTTTAGTTTAACAATAGATTTATGTATGTTAAGACTTTAATAATATTTTGGACATCTCAGGATCAAGTATTCAGAAATTAAAATACAGTTTTTGTCATTTTTTTAAAGCACAAAAGCTTTTGTAAAATAGAGAAAAGAAAAATCACCCATATTCCTAGTTTTATTCTTCTTTGAACATTTTTTTAAGTTCTTTACCAACAGTATTTTAGGATAGTTTGTCAAATTTGCTTTCTAAAAATACCATTGGGACTGGAAATGTTTTAAATATAGAATATATTCGGGAAGTACTGTCATGTTTACCATTTTTAGTCTTCCTAAGATTATTGTTTTTCATAGTTTGAGTTCTGATTAGAAATATCATAGTGATGGCAAGAATGTGGAATGTGGAGAAAAGGAAACCCTTGTACACTGTTGTTGCGAATGTAAAATGGTTTAGCCACTATGGAAAACTGTTCAGAGGTTCCTCAAAGAATTAAAACCAGAACTACTGTGTGATCCAGCAATCCCACTTCTGGGTATTTATTCAAAAGAATTGAAATCTGGATCTTGAAGAGACATCTGCACTCCCATGTTCATTGAAGCATTAGTCATAATAGCCAAGCTGTGGAAACAACCTAAATGTCCATTGACAGATGAATGAATAAAGAAAATGTGGTAAATACATATAATAGAATATTAATCAGCCTTAAGAAGAAGGAAATCCTGCCATATGCAAAAGCATGGATGAACCTTAAGGACATTGTGCTAAGTGAAATAGGCCAGTCATAGAAGGACAAATACTGTGTGATTCTGTTTATATGAGGTATCTAAAATCGTCAAATTCATAGAAGCAGAGAGTGGAATAGTGGTTGCCAGGGGCTGGGGGAGGGAGAAATAGAGAGCTGCGATTTGAGGGGTATACAGCTTCAGTTATGAAAAATGAATGAGTTCTAGGGATCTGTTGTACAACATTGTGCCTGTAGTTACAGTACTATATTGTACACTTAAAAATTTGTTAAGAGGACAGATCTCATGGAAAATGTTCTTACCATAAAACAAAACAAATCAGAAGGCCAAGTTCAGGAGGGTTGCTAGTATGTATTCAGTACTTATCCTGATTAATGCTGCATAGCTTCCTAACATACAAGTGAGTCTATGACATAGTAGAGTTTCTAAGTTCAGTGTCCTTATCTGTAAAACAAACATACAGGTAAGCAAGCAAATAAACAAGAAGAATACTAAAACAATACTAAAAAGAAAGAAAGAAAGAAAATCACAGCTGTAAATGTTCAGCTCTCTGTTTCTGCCAATCGAGCTATTGAAGTACGTTTTATGCCGCTCCTTCTTTTCCTCAATCTCCAGTCTCCTTTTGGAAGTGCCAGGACTCCAAAGGACAGTGGGAAAGCTGTGAGAATTCACATCTTGTTGGGTTCCTGTTCTTTCATCACCACTCTGTTTAATATAGGTTGGAGACCAGTATCAGTGCCTGAGACTCTTTTACCCTGCTTCTGACTTGTCCTGAAGAGCAAGGAAGGGGTTTACAAATGGGAGAGTCTCATGGGAAAAGGAACAACTGATCCCCGTCCCTTATATACATGGCTGGAAAACAATAATGGATAAAGAAGGAGCAGAAAACTTGTGTCTCCTTTTGATAGTTTATATTTTTCCCCTAAAACTTTCTACTGTGTATAGATAGATCTGATATTTTTTTAAAGGAAGGACACACTCCCCTAAATAGATTCAGTTTCTCAGGGAAGTGCAGGCATTGTTGTCAAATCTCACTTTCTTTAAAGGTCTTAAGGAGTTATGATATAACTTAGGCATGCTTTTCTGATGAAATTGCTTAACCCAGCCTAAATGTCCAATCTCAGGACCATAAGCAAATAAATAGTTGTAGTTTTAAGTGATTTGAATTTGTTATAGTTTCTTATGCAGCAATAGCTAACTGATACACTCTCCATATTTTCAATTTTCAATCACATTCCATAATCTATGAAAAGAGGAATAAGACAGTACTTAGAAACTAATAGTCATTTAATAAATGTTTGTTGAATAAATACTTGAACGAGTGAACAAATGAGTGAATGAATGAATGCAAGAAACAGTAGAGTAATATTTTTTCTTAGTCAAATTTCAGGTTCAAAAAAAGTCTGTTTTGGTACCTGGAATGTTGGTTTTCTTCTCTATTGCTGTATCACCTCACACATACCTCTCTAATAGCAGCAGTTGCACTGAGTTGTAGTTATTTATGTGTATGATTCATTAAATTATGTGCAGTTTGAGAGCCAGGACTGTTTACTCATTATCTCTGTATCCTTAATGCTCATGTGCTCAATGCACCCAAAAGGTTGATTCTTTGGGATTTTAAAATTATATATGAAGTTTTGACTTCTGGAAAGTGGATGACAGCCCAATCAGTATCAGTGATTCTAAACTGTGGCTGAAAATTAAAATAATTTGTAAGACTTAAAAAAAAATCAGTGTCCAGCTCACTTTAGGCCAATTCAGAGTCTCCGGGAGGTAGGACTGGACAATGCTGATGTGTAGCCAATGTGAGAAGCTCTGAGTTCAAATGGCCCCAAAGCTTATTAGTATTAGCACTGGGAAATGATGCTCTGCAGCAATAAGGTGAACCTATTAAGAAATACTTTGAAATCACTAAATATTCTAAGTTTCAAAGTTAAAACATGAATAATAATTGAAGTGCTAAATATTATGCTATGATATGAATGCATGAATCTGTGTAAAGGACACAGGGCAACTCATAACAAAATTTTATTGTCTGTTATTTGGCATGGAATTGTCTACCTTTAAATTTTTCCTTTATTTTTTTTTCATCAAAGCTATAAAATACTTCTTACAATTTTTAATTTTTCGGACAAAAGCCAATTTCAGTTTTCCATTTTATTTTTGGTCAGTCATTTTAAGATATTTTACTGTTTACTCCTTGGTGTTGATATTGAACATTTTAAATTGGCTCATTTTAAAAAGTTTTTGTTCAACAGTAGCTCATTTAGAACAAATCACTCAAGATTGCCTCTCACATGAATATTTATACCCTAAGGTCTCAATTCGACAACATTAAGCTCTGTATTCTTATTTCTTAAACAACCAAAATATATTTATAGATTGATTTTAATGCCCTTTCTTTTCTCCATTTGAATACACTATGATTAACAGTTCACAGCCTTGGTTACATTACATAATTTGAGAAATAATCAACAATGTCCCTGCTGATTAAATATTCAAGTTTGCAATTATTTTGTAACTTTTGTTCTGCTCTTCACTCACTCTAAAAATTATCATAAAAGTTTAAAAGATGTCCTCAGTGTAGAATATGTCCATAAAATATTAAATATTCAATTTTCCTCTATCATGGCTTGAAAAATTCATAATTACATGATGATCCACATAATAACTCATTCTGAAAAGTCATATATGGCACTCCCTCTGTGACTGAGTTAATAATTTACTGCTGTGTGGGATTTTCTCTCTGCACTGTTAGTCTTGGGAACATTTATTAAGCAAATGTTCATTTGCAAAGATCAGGATGTGAGTGAAGAGGGTAAGAATTTAATGAAGAGTGACAGACAGGTGAACTGATTCCATATAGAACTTTAGTACATGGGAAAGCAAAGAGCTTTATCTTTCATTGCCTCGATAGACACCTGAAATGAAATACAGAAGACAGAGGGCAGGAGAAAATAAATGATGCTCTCCTGAAGGGGCCAACGGGGGGATAAATCAAGGGAAGCGAAGAATACAATTCAGGCCATTTGAAAAGATGCCACTGAATGTGATGCTCTGAGCTTATATATAGCAGAGGGGATGCTGACTTTTTATTTTAAAAGCATCAAATGCTGTCAAAGGGAATATTTCACATCTTCTCTTTTTTCTTTTGGCATGCAAAATGTTTATTGACAATAGCTTGAGGGACCAAAGCATGCAGTTGAATGATAAGTAGACAAAGAAAGAAGTTTCCCCAGGACTGGTTATTTTAGGGCTTAGGATTGCTTACAGAGACTTTGGGAAAACCATGTTACTTAAATAAAGGCCTAAAATTCTTAGCTAACACCTAGGAATAAGCCTTAGAAATGAATAACCTATATTTTAAAATTTGGGTCAGTTCTGTAGAGATATAAGCAATGTGAATGAAACCAGCAGACTGTGTTTGCTTTATTAAATAATTGTATCTTGTGGTAACTGCGCTTCACCTTTCCATGTTGTCTTGGGTGGTTCTGGGAATATTCACAGTAGCGATGGGACACCAGGAGAAGTCATCAGATGGAACCAAGAAGGAAAATGGCCTGGTCACTTCTTACTACATTAATTTCCGACTGATACATGTTGAGGCTTGAGAAGGGGTAAAGAACCCATGCATAGGTAACTTCTGTGCCATCTTAAGTTCTGTTTGGAAGATGGTGAGGGTTAAGTAAATACATAAATGAAAAAACTAAAATAAATTTACAACAAAAAATAAGAGGCCCAGACTACCCACATAGGATTTGAAATTTATTGAAGATTTATCTGTAGTCACCAGTTCTAATATCACCACACTTCAGTTTTTTCATCTGTAATGATAAGTTATGAAAACCAGAGGGAACCACTGGGGAGGATGTAAAGAGGGAATCAAGTTTTGTTGATTGGAGATAGATGTAATTTGGTTTGTTTCCCCTTAAAAGCAAAGGTTACATTTGATATCTTTTGACAGTGTTGAACTTTGCCTGAGCCCTGTGCTCCTGAAAAACAACGCAGGTGAAGATATATGCAGATTTGGGTAGACGCTGGTTCAAGTCATGGTTTGCCATTGGTTGGCTGTGTGGCCTTAGACATGTCACAACAACTCTGAGTTGATTTCCTCAAATGGGAAAACGTGTGTGGTAGATTAGAGAATCCTGTCAGAATTCCTACAACTCTAAAATTCCATGGATAGAGAATGATGCTTGTGTTTCCTTATAGATGAATAGAGGCAATTCTAAAATCTTTTTTTCTCTTTTTCCATCTCATTTATTCTTTTAGGGACATATATTGATAGGCCTTTAGGTTTAATGTTTTGTTTTATATTTTTTATCCAGACGAAGAAGCTATGGATTCTTGAATTTGAGCATTTATTCTGAGGGCAAGCGGAAATATTTGTGCTAAAATGTATCTTCGTACTTTAGTTTTACTACCTGGAGATGTTTGGCATTTTGACCAATAATAAATACTAGAGATTTCCCTCCTGTGCAGTTCCCCAGGGCTTTAGATTTAGATAAGGGCCTGGGTAAAATGCCAAGATGTTATGCTTTCAAATACCCAGCTACTTTGAAGAGAGATGTCTTCAGTGTTCTCCTCTTCATGGAGATGGAAATAGAAGCCAGCCTTAATTACTGCCCAGTGAAGAATCATTGGAATATATATACATATATTTTTTGTGGTATGCGGGCCTCTCACTGATGCGGCCCCTCCCGCTGCAGAGCACAGGCTCTGGACGCGCAGGCCCAGCAGCCATGGCTCACGGGCCCATCCGCTCCGCGACACGTGGGATCTTCCTGGACCGGGGCACGAACCCGTGTCCCCTGCATTGGCAGGCGGACTCCCAACCACTGCGCCACCAGGGAAGCCCCTGGAATATTTTTTTAAGGCATAAAGAAAGGCTTGGCTTCTAGTTTAAACTTAGGCCCAGCTGTTAAAACCAGGTTTGTTCCATTTTATAAATAGAGAATAAGAATTTTTGCAGTAGCATATTTTATAGATATTTCGAATAGGACAGGGAATCTGTGTTCTATTCTGCATGCCCTAGGAGGGTAAAATATATCGATTGCTACATTTGATGTATACTTAGGTAAGAGAAAAGTATTTAATAATATTTATTTACAAGTCAAAGGCAGTCTAGTCTTTTAATCTCCTGGATTTGTCCTTGTTCTTATTCTCAGTCTTCACTTTCAAATAGTATAAACCCTAAATTCTGTCTTGTCCTTGCTGAAATTCGCACTGCATTTTTGGTCACTTTACTCTTGTTTGCAACGACAAAGTCACCATCCCCAGAACGACTCAATTTTCAAGACTCATAGAGACCGGAAAAGGATTTATAACCAAGTTCTCTGAATCCTAATAAGTTAACTTCTTCATCAAAAATATTAGTTACCAAGGTCTAAATGAGGTCACTTGCAAATGCCAGGCAGAAATACAGTACTCAGTGGTCTATCCTAAGTAATTCCTCTAACTATAAATTTAAAGATGAAGCAAAGCAGAATTTTAATCATAGCACTGAAAAACTCAAACCGATTGTATCTCTACTTAAAAATAATGGTTAAAACAAAAATAACAGAAACAGTGGGTGTTGGAGAAACATTCTTTTCAGATATCAAATATGAGTTCATCATTAATATGCTTTCTTGCATGGTAATACGAAAAGCACACATATGTGTGTATAAAGTATACATCCCCACATATGTATCATTGAAAGTTGCCAACAATACGAAGTATAAGATTTTGTAACTGCAGTGAAAATATTTTGTAGGATATGTAAACTGGAGGCTCCAATGAGTTGCTCAAAAATTATTTGGTTAAAGGGTAAATACACCTTGTACATCATAATGAAAGTCTTATAGGTAGGGGTGGAGATTAACACTTCAGGCTGTCTACAGAATATTAATAAAATTCAATATATTTTCTAAAAGGTATAATTTATATTTTGTGGAAATGAGACCCTTTTCTAATAAAATTCTTCTGTCCTTCATTCTGTTCATATAATTTTGCTATAAATCATCCTGTAGGAATTTTTCCCCCTAAATATTCATCTCAGGGAGAACCTATTTAAATAAGCCCTCTTAGCAAGATCTTTCAGAATTAAAATTACACCACAAGCGATACTTCATCCAATATATTTCCTCCTATGAAATTTTCTTATGCCTAAAATAATATTTTTGTTGAATTACATTATGTTAGAATTGTTGATTTGAGGTGACTTTGATAGTAAGGAAACACTGTGTTAAAAAGAGCAACAAATTATTTTAGCCTTTTTAATTGCACCTTCTCTGAGTCTGTACTATTGCAGCTCCCTTCTTCTCTCCATCTACATATATAGTGAGAAAAACCTACGGGCATTATTCTCAGCTTCACCACAAAGCAAGAATAAGAAGCAAGAAAAATTGCTGCTGGATATACTAGGTTTCCTTGTTTTCTGGTAAACTAGAACATTATGCGCTTTCATACTCATCTGAAGCTAATTTTACTCTACTGTCTGGTAGTCATTAGAATAAAGTCTTTTATTTTATTCCTGATAGGAATATAGCAAGTAATTGGATTTCTTAGGATGTAAGGTATAATAAGGAGAGTAGATAGACGTGTGAGGCATTCACACACACACACACACACACACACACACACAGGCACACACACACAGGCACACACAATACGTTAAAGTCAGGACCTAGGCAAGGTCTCCTGCTGGGAGGTTGTCCCTTGAGGATATTACAGGAAGTTTCTATGGGTCAGACAAACTGACTCTGCAGAGCCCAGAGAAGGTTTTGATGGGGGTAATTAGCAAATCTCTTGCTTTGGTACATTAAGTGCTTAACATTTCACATTTAATTCATCTATTTCTATATATGCTCTATTTGGTAGGTAGAGCAGGCTTTATCACCCCCATTTTCCATATGGAAGCTGAGGTTTAGTCAGGTTAAGTGACTTCCCAAGACCACACAGCTCTTAGTATGGTTTTCTTATTTATTTACCTGTTTATTTCTTTACCTATAGTTGATTTACAGAAAATATGGAACGTTGCACGAATTTGCGTGTCATCCTTGTACGGGGCCATGCTGATCTTCTCTGTGTCGTTCCAATTTTAGTATATGTGCTGCCGAAGCAAGCGCCTTAGTACTGTTTTCTGATGCAGAGTCCAGGATTCCACCAGTGTGCTTGTGTCAACTCACCTGTTCGTCCTTCTGGGCTCTGTGGGGACCTCAGCACCAAGCGAGAGATGAGTCAGGGGCTCAGATTAAATGTATACATTTGTTTGCTGTGGGATCTGTGTGAGAAGCAGTAGTGCACACAGCCTTCACAGTCCTTGCAAACACTGGGCACTTGATAAACCCTCTCTGTATGACTGGAGCATCATAGGCTGTAGCATAAATAAGTTCGGGAACAGAAATCACTGCCCTTATAGTCTGTGACTTCCAAAAACATTTAGTTCCCTAGAGAAGAGCATGGACTAGAGAGCAGCTGCAGTCCTTCAGTACAGTTCACAGATATTTATTGCATACCAATACTAATTACAAAACATGGTATTTATTTGGTACTTACTCTTACTTGGACACTTCTAAATATCTGTACATGAATAAACTCAGTCCTCACAACGATGCTATTGCTATTATTACTATTCAGTAATAGTACTTACAGCTATTATTATCTTTCCCACTTAGTAGGTAAGGGAATTAAAGCACAGAGAGGTTAATTACTTGCTCAAAGTCTTATAACCAGGATACAATGGAACCAAAATCTGAACCCAGCCAGCACTTGGACTATGCTGTGCTGTCTCTCTGGATCTTAGGAGCTGTGCTAAGTGATGAAGAGACCAAACTCAACAAGGTTTCTTTCTCAGTAAATTCAGAGTCTATGTGGGAGACAGACATAGGCGAAGTGCAGTTCTGTGTGACAATTGCCATAGGACAAGTACAGACAAGGCACAGTTAACACACAACACCTAGCACACCTGCCATTCCCAGGGCTCTCAGGGAGGTATTCCTGGATGCAGTGAGGTCTCCACTGAGTCAAGAAGGACAAGTGAAGGTTTGCCAGTCCTTAGCACCTGAGGGAGCTGATCTGGAGTACCAGGTATAGCTTCAAAGAAGCACAGAGGCAAGAAATGACACAGTTCATTCAGAGTTTCTGCAATTTTGAGGGACTGTGGTACAGAATGCCAGGCAGTGATAAGCAGAAACAGAAGCTGAAAAAGTAGGCAGGGGCCAGGTCGTGCTGGGCTTTGTAGACCGTGCACAGCAGGTTGGATTTCATCATGGAAGGTGGTTAAGTAAGAGAGTCACATGAGATTTGTGTTTTAGGAAGAGACTCCAGAACAGCTTCAGAGGACAGTTTGGAGGTGGCAGTTGAGATGAATGGCAGTCAGACTAGCTGTGCAACTTGTTATGAAAAATGATGGGGACTTTGTAAACTAGGGCAATGGTGGTGAGAATTTAAGTGAGAGAGAGAACTCTGGACTTTCATACCTGCTATTCCTAGGGCTAATCCTATTAATATCATTAGTTTCCTTTACTATCTTGCCCAAGTTGGCCAAGTTATTCATCTGCCTTGGAGGAGAGTGTTACAGAAAGATAACACATCAATTTGGTTACTTTCTGCTCCAAATAAGAAAAATCCAAGTGGAAATGGTTTAAAGAATGAGGAAAATGTATTATTTCATATAGGAAGTTTTGAGTTAGGGCACGTTTAAGTTTGGTTAATTCAGCAGCTCAATGACAACAGCAAGGAATCATTTTTTTCCCATTTATCTGCTCCGCCTTCTCAGTGTCACCAGTCTCCCCTATGTCTAGGTATCCTCATGGTCTCAAACTGGCTGCCACAGTCCTAGGAATCGATATCAGCAAACAGATTAGGGAGGAGTTCAGCCTCCCCTGACACGCACGGACGCATGCTACAAAATCAGGGTTCTTGTTGCAAGGAAGAAGGAAGGAAGCATTTGAAGAGACAACTAACAGTGCCTGCTGAGAATGCAAAGAGAAAGATAACGTTCAGCTTCTTGCGTTGAAAGAATAGGATTGTGCAGCAAGAATCAAGCCTTGTGTTCCACATTATTTGAACAAATTATCTGAATTTTTTCATCGGTTCTTTTAGTGTGCCAATAGAAAGGTTTAGCGGGTCTGGTCATAGTTTCAGGTAAAGGAAGTGTAGACCAGACAAGGATGAAGGGGAAGACAGTCTTTTCTGATCCCAGGAGATGGTGAAGGAGAGAGAGAAGGCAGGTGAGACGGGAGATGTCATCCTGCTTTCCCTTCTTGGCGCTGGTTGGGGAAGCGGCAGTGGCGTGCGGTGTGGAGGCGTCGGGGCACAGGCTGTGGAGGGCAGTGAGAGGGGGAGGCCCGCGCTCCACCCCGCCATTTGGAATTCTGAGAGGAGCCTGCTCTGTGCAGGGCCTCGTGAGGAGAGGGGAGCAGTGTGGTCAGACAGAGCAAGGTCTCCCTGGTGCTCCTGAGGTTTTTCTCAGTTCAACACTATAGAAGCTGAGTTGATGCACAGTCGGCCAGTCTTGGGAACAGCACTGCAGGCAACTCTTCACAAGCCAGGGGACTGGATAGCGGACATGGTGGAGACCCAGAGTTTCCCAGGGGCCGGAAGAATAAAGCACAAGTTCGCCATCTGTAGGACGCCCGGCCGGCAGCAGGAGTCTGGACCCAGCAGGGTGTGCAGTGCCAGCCAGGGCACACCGAGGACTCTGTGTCTTCCAGCGCCAGGCTCTGACCTCCTCCACTGCTGAGAGGCCACATACCCCTTCCTCTTCATCAGTGGAGGTGGTTTTGGGGAGATAAGCAAGGGAAGCGGCAGCATATCTGAGAGTCTGAACTGACCAAGATGAAGTGTGAGTTGACACTGCAACCCTCCTGCACTGTGTGCAGCATGGAGAGAGCCCTGGGGCAGTCAGGGGCTTCATAACAGGCTTTCTTCTTCTCTGAGGTCTTGGTTCCTCTAATGTAGTATGACATGTGAGATGAAAGCAAAAGTTTACAACAAATCTGCTTAGCAAAAGAGGAGAAAAATGTTTAACAAACCTATATCATAACTTTCCTAATAAGAATATTTTGATTATTCCTATTTGTAAGAAAAGAAGACAACACAGCATTTTAACTTAACAAAAAGTAGTGTTTGTGCTAAGGAAGTGCTTACTAGGAAGTATTTTTTGAGATAGGTCTAATTCTTTAATTGCCATTAATGTGTACCCAATTAAAAGGAGGCACTAACAACTACAGTGAGTATAAATGAAGGAAATCAAGGTGGTGAAGAATCTGGAAACCCCGGGGAGTTTCACCTACAGAAGATAAGACAGTGGTGAAAAAAACTACTGGCTACTAATATATAAAGGGTTATGTTGATAAAATCAGGTAATCAACATAAATTTGCTATAGGCTGTAAAGTGTTTTGGAGATGTTAGCTTTTTCTATCTTATTTTATTTTCTGTAGTTCCAGATGACAGAAGTAGACCCAATGGGTCAGAAGTATAAGGAAGTAGATTGCATCTCCATATGTAAAATTTTAAGCTGTCTGACAGAGGAATGTGCTACCGTAAAAATGGAAACTGAAAAGTATTCGGGGACAGGATGGATTTGTATCTAAGGCCACTTTAAGGCTCTAAGTCTCTGCTGTTGTAGGAAACGATTTCTTACCTTTCTTAGTTCATTTATGGGTCTTTCCTCCCTGAAATTAATGAGGCGAAACAATTTACCCCAGAACGTGTGTTTGGTACGTGGTGGGTTTTTGCACCTATGAGGATAGGTGAACACAGTTGCTTGTTATTCAGGGGGCGGGCCTTGGGCCAGCAGCTGCAGCACTGCCTGGGAGCAGGTTAGAAACACAGAACCCTGGCCCACCCTGGGAAGCCCGAGGCCAAGTCTGCGTGCGCACGAAGGTGGGAGAAGCGCTGAGCTGGATACGTGGGGACCTCCCGGAACCAAACTCCCAGAGCACAGTAGCGTTTAGACCTGGGAGACCCCAGAGCTCTCAGAACCAAAGAAGCTTCAGCTCAGAGTCCTGCCGGCCCTTCCACCCTTCCGTCAGGGCAAGTAACCCAAACCTCAGAGACAATCCAGGGGTGTTATTTCGGGTTAAAATCAGTGGGGCTCACTGTAAGGACAAATACAAATTCAAAATAAGAGGGTTAATTCCTCCTGTTGAAAATAAGGGAAGAGATTTCCCTCTCCTCCTTTTTCTCAGAGCACTTACTTTAGAAAACTTGTAATTGCACATACTTTCTTTTCTCTTTGAAAGTTATAGGCCCTTTGTCAGCTTTCTGGCCTGGGAATGTCTTTCTCAAGGACCAGGGGGCATCTCTTTAAAATGTAAACATCAAGGGAGACAGCGCCCATCTTCCAGTCTCTGGGGGCAGGCAGGAACCTAACTTTGGTGGGTGCCTTGCTCCAAATTGCAAAGCTACTTCCTTTCATGAAGAGGTGAGTAGTGTGTTTTTCCTCTGGAAAAAGCCAAGTAGCCAACGTGGATGGTCACCCCAACTAGCAGGTGAAATTAGGATGACCTACTGGTGACAAATGGTGCTGTCAGGTCCTCTGACTTGAGGACATGTGTGTACTGGGTTGTGTCTGCTTGGCTATAGAAGGAAAGGGGGGAGATTTTTTTTCTGTCTTTGCATCTCTTTGTGGATTACCGGTGATTTGCTTCACTTTCTGGTTCAATGCTTATTCAATAATAAGAGTGTTTTCTTTCTCTACTCTTTTCCTGGAGAGGTTTTCTGTGTTGGAAGAAGATTTTGTTTTTTAAATATATTTTCCCGATACCATACTGTTATACTGTTAAATTATCTTACCTATTCATCCTATACTTCCACACTGCCCTCCTTCCTTCCTTCCTTCCCCCTTGCTCCCTCCCTTCATCCCTCCTCAGCTGTCTTTCATCTTTTCTTTTTCTTTTTTTTCCAAATTGGCATGTAAACCTATTCTCCATCCAAATTATTCTGTATAGATGGGATAATACATTTATGAGAGGATATATGTCACAGATGTTCTGAAAAAAGATGACAGCATGGACCCACAATTAAAACACTGGTTTAATCCAAAGTGTGCTCTTCTTTGCAGTGAGGAAGTTTTAGGACTGGGCCCTCTGGTGTTTAACCTTGAGAATTTGGAACAAAGTAATTTTCCTTCACAAAGGAAAGTGTTTATTTGAGGAAACTGGTTAATGTAAAAAATATGAACTTCTCATTCAGCGAGGTATTAGGTTGGAAACTGTAAAATGCCCATAGTATAGTGTAGTATAGTATGATGTTATATTTGTTATATTATACTATAATCAGTCATATATATTTATGTGTCTTTCTATCCATCTATCTATCCATCTATCTATCTATCTATCAGAAGCCATTTTATTTGTCCGTTTTGGTATGAGAAAAACATTCATTTGAATATGGTGACAAATTCCATGTGCTAGCAGACAGGGGAAATGCAAATTATTACCATTGTTCATTTCCAAGGCATCATTCTTTGGTTATAAAACCTGCCCAAAGAGCATACTAGCAAAACAGTCTATTTAAAAGTACTCATTAAACAAAAGCACAGAACCTCTATATAATGATTTAAGCAAGTGATATTATGATTTTGTTTCTATTGATACGATATGAGTTGATGAGCTAGTGTGGCTCCCTAACTCCTCGGTGGGGAGGAGGTTCCTGGGAGGCCCCACCCAGCTAGACCTGGAATTCGCACACCCACACCTTCGTGTCCCTGAGTGTCCTATTAAGCTGTAGCAGTAGTGGTCTTGATGAATACTCTCCTTTGTTTGTATCAATAAATACTTAACCTTTTGAAGCCAAAATGTGCATCTGAAGTAAACCCTGAAATATCTCTTAATTCTCTAAGGAGGCTTAGACTCTGAAATTGTTTGCACAAGACTGTGACTTAATTTCTGAACGTTAACTTTTTCACCCCTGATATTTTGACCCTGTCCTTGCCAGAGATCCATGAAGCAACATCTGGTATATGAATAAATACAAATAAAATCTCACATTTTGCCTAACCGCAGCTATCATTCCACACGGGACAGCACTATTTAGGACTATCTTCGGTCTACTGAAGAATTCTATTTTTACCACAAATTCAAAGCTGTCTAGTCTTACTTTTCTTAATTAAGCTGGGCTGATCTCACAATCAAAAGCCTTCATTATTTTTTCCTGCTTAAATTAAACTCCCTGTGCAATGCAATGACCAAAACAAATAATCTATGACCTACAAACAAGACACTTGCATCCCCTGAAGAATTACACTCTTGTTTCCTCTAGGTTATACATCTTTGAACCTCTCTTTGCTGTAACGACCTTCTGGTGCTCATTAGCAAGCTGATTACCATTAACACAGCTATAATGCAGCAATTTTCTTGGTGTATGTCGAGGACAAATGCTCATCTGAATGCAGTCAGGGGACAAAATTAACTGCATAAATCTACAGTGCAAACTGGATCTCGTCCAACTTTGCACGAGGCGTCTTTCCTTTCCTAGTTGTGACATCATGGTCCAGATTCCCACTGACGGCTTAATAAGTATCTCAGGGTTTCATATTTAATTTCCTTTCATCTCCGTATATTACATTTCAACTTAATTTCAGGATTGCCTGACCACCTTATTACCATGTCTCGTAATATATATTTACCTTTAATCTTTTAACTATGTCCCTTAATGGCTCTCTTATGAGATTCATATCTACTTTATTTTTTCATCTTTTTTCACATTTATATCTTTTAAAAAATATTGGCTAATAGATCAGGATTTCAGTACACACGCACATTGGCACATCTCTGGAGCTAGGAACAAGATTGAGATATGTAAGCCATAGGTATTTTAGGAGGGAGGCATAAATATTACTCTTGCAAGATAGAATTATATGAATAGTCATGAAAGGAAGTGAAGTTTTAATGAAGAGAACAAGGGATGTATGAGATCTGGATTCCTTTCTTGCCACCATCACAGCCATCCAACGCTTCCTTGACAACGCTGGTCTCCAAGCGTGAATTGAAGATTGCTGATGCTCAGCTTGTAGGTTATGAGCTGACAGGAAAGCTCCTGGGACCCTCTGAAATTCTTATTCTGGATTGTTCTTTGAGGGTGTTATTTTAAATAGTATGGCCAATGAACAAATGGCATTAGGGAGATTATGAAATTTGGTTTCCGTAATGATTACATACTGGAATGCTGTGTCGGAGTCAAAGGCACTATTAAAATGAAACAAGATTTGATGTGATTAGAGTAAACCACAGTATGAATGATCGCTCTAAAGAAAGAAGAGAAAGTTATGCATTTTATAATCAGAATGGGCTAAAATTCAAATTTACATTCTTTAAGAACAAGCTGTATCCGTTTTTATTTTTAAAGCATGAAATAAATTCTACTCTGTGCTTTGAAATTTAAGAAAGCAGACTGAGACCCATTCATTTGCTGCCTCAGGGTCACTGATGAGTAGCCTCCCGGTAACTTCCCAGCATCGAGGGAGCCAACGAAAGGGCGAGGCAAGGAGAAATAAACTAGCATGCCACTTCCCAAAATGCACTGCAATTCATTCTGTATTAGTGATATCAACAGAGCACTTTGGATGCTTGTACAAAGGGGAGACGATTCTGATACTTCCCTGTGGGAATAGAGTTGAGGGACGTGGCACAGAAGATGTGGGGTAGTGCCAGGGAAAAAGGAAATATTTCAACTGAGACTGAAGATGGGGTAGAATTGCATCGGACTGAGAAGGGTGAGGGAGAGAGCCCTCTCTTCTCACTGTGACTACTACACCTACAGAAGTAGAATCACTGATGTCAAGGTTGGAAAGGACTTCAGTGATCCATCGCTACTGCTCACCTCTCCAATTATGGATGGTAGGAAGCACTGCTTCTCCTGACCTGTTTGTATAATAAGTGATAGGCCAATAGTTTGTAAATACTAATGCAAAAAATGATAAGAAATTTTAAAATATTCCCAATTTGTGTTTTTATATACAAATAAAAAATTGTAAAACGATAGAAAGAAATTTGTATTTCTCATTACTCTCACATAAAATACCTGAATTTAGTATATATGAGCATTTACTTTCTGAAAGTGTCCTCAATAAGATTCAAGTTCTTCTTTGAATGAGATTCTTTATGTAAACCTTTTAATAGTCATTGCTCTAATCCTTGGAAGTTTACAGTCTAGTGGGACACAAACAATTAAACCAACTACCCAACTCCAGGCACAACCTGTGATAACTGTGGTTACTATTAGGAAATAAAATTACATGTCATTTAAAGAAAAAAAAATAAAATTAATTGCTTAATTGAGCCCAGTTCTCTGTAAAACCTATCCCTCATGCATTTACACTCTCAAGGCGTGATTTATTTAATAAAAGCAGTAATCAGTTGCAAAATAAATGAGTCACGGGTATGATATGTACAGTGTGGAGAATATAGTCAGTAACTATGTAATATCTTTGTATGGTGACATTGTAACTAGACTCATTGTGGTGATGATTTTGAAATGTATAGAATATCAAATCACTATGTTATGAAACAGGAAGTAGCATAGTGTTGTAGATTAATTATACTTCAAAAATAAACAAATATGCAAACAAACTTATAGAAAAAGAGATGAGATTTGTGGTTACCAGAGGTGGGGGTGGGAGGGGGGGAAATTTGATGAAGGTGATCAAAGGTACAAACTTCCAGTTACTATAGGATAAATAAGTACTAGGGACACGATGTACAACATGATAAATATAATTAAACTGCTGTATGTTATATATGAAAGCTGTAGAGAGTAAATCTAAATCCTAAGAGTTCTCATCACAAGGAAGAAATTTTTTTTCTATTTCTTTAATATTTATATGAGAAATATTTATATTTCTTTGTATTTATATGAGATTATGAATGCTCACTAAACTTACTGTCATAATCATTTCATGATGTACGTAAGTCAGATCGTTATGCTGTACACCTGAAACTTATACAGTGCTGTATGCCAATCATATCTCAATAAAGCTGGAAGAAAGAAAAGAAATATGCAGGAAAAAAAAATAAAATAAAAATAGTAATCTCAAAAGGTTAATGTAGCTTCCCAGAATTCCTGACTGATCCCCAAGGAGAAACTTATCTCCTTAAGCAAAATAGCTCAACAAATGCTAGTGGTAGTCTTCACAGTGTCCAGAACACACTGGAAAGTTCTCTGCAACCAGGAGAGTGGTACATATTTGCTGCATGGCAATCAGAAATGGTTTGCCCCAAACTAAAAATCTGTAAACTGGTGTGTGTCTAGATTGTGAAAGTTCAGCTGTAAATGCTTATCTTTTTACCTGTAATCATTTAATTATTCATTCATTCATTCAACATCCAACATCCATCTGTGAAATTTCGCTTTGCTATATTCCAGTCACTGGAGTTATAAATACTGGAGTTATAAAGGCATATCATGAACAGTCCACATTGAGAGGCAGCAGAGTATTATAGCGAAAAAATAAGCCAGGATTTAAATGCTGGCTCTGGTATTCAACAGCAGTATTAGTCTGTTTGGACTGCAGTAACAAAATGTAAGGTTGTGTCGTAATTTATTTTAACCAATTTCATATTCTTGTTCATTTAGCTTATGTTTTAAACTTCTGCTATACTCATAATTTTGAGTAATATTATGAGTTATTTGCATAAGCTAACACTTCTTAAGATAAAGTTCTAGAAGTGGAATATTTCAGTTTAAGGGTACACACATTTTAATGGCAGTAGATAAGTTTCACAAGTTGCTGACTACAGAGGAGGTACCGATGTAAAATTTTACCAAACTTCTGTGAAACTGTCTATGTCTCTATATTTTTTAGTAACACTAGACCCTACAATTTTTTAATTTCCTATTTAATATCTTTTTTTAAGAATAAGCTTCAATAGGGAGGGACTACTTGAGCTTTAGAAGAGGAAGAACTCCTGATTACCCAGGAGGAGGAGAAAGGTTCTGAAGGTTGAATTAATCACCAATGCCTAAGAATTTAATCTACCATGCCTGTGTAGTGAAGCCACCATTAAAATCCAAAAGGAGGGGTTTCAGAGAGCCTCTAGGTTGGTGAAGCAGAATGCCTCCACCATGCTGTGTGCCAAAATCCAAGAGGACTGAAGTTTCTTTGTTCTTGACCTCACCCTATGAATCTCTTCATCTGGCTGTTGGTTCCTGTGCTTTAATATCCTTGGTAATAAACCAAGCATCTGAGCTGTGTGGCTGACAGGGTCTTGGTGCTCCGGCTGGGTGTCAGGCCTGAGCCTCTGAGGTGGGAGAGCTGAGTTCAGGACATTGGTCCACCAGAGACCTCCCGGCCCCACGTAATATCAATCGGTGAGAGCTCTCCCAGAGATCTCCATCTCAATGCTAAGACCCAGCTCCACTCAACGACCAGCAAGCTCCAGTGCAGGCTGCCGCATGCCAAACAACTAGCAAGAGAGGAACATAACCCCACCCATTAACAGAGAGGCTGCCTAAAATCATACTAAGTTCACAGACACCCTAAAACACACCACCAGACGCAGCCCTGCCCACCAGAAAGACAAGATCCAGCCCCACCCACCAGAATACAGGCACCAGTCCCCTCCACCAGGAAGCCTACACAAGCCACTGAACCAACCTTACCCACTGGGAGCAGACACCAAAAACAATGGGAACTACAAACCTCAACCTGCGAAAAGAAGACACCAAACACAGAAAGTTGAGCAAAATGGGAAGACAGAGGAATATGCAGCAGATAAAAGAGCAAGGTAAAAACCCACCAGACCAAACAAATGAAGAGGAAGTAGGCAGTCTACCTGAAAAAGAATTCAGAGTAGTGATAGTAAAGAGGATCCAAAATCTTGGAAGTAGAATGGAGAAAATACAAGAAACGTTTAACAAACAGCTAGAAGAACTAAAGAGCAAACAATGATGAACAACACAATAAATGAAATTAAAAATTCTCTAGAAGGAATCAATAGCAGAATAACTGAGGCAGAAGAACAGATAAGTGGCCTGGAAGATAAAGTAGTTGAAATAACTACCACAGAGCAGAATAAAGAAAAAAGAATGAAAAGAATTAAGGACAGTCTCAGAGACCTCTGGAACAACATTAAACACACCAACATTCGAATTATAGGGGCCCAGAAGAAGAAGAGAAAAAGAAAGGGACTGAGAAAATATTTGAAGAGATTATAGTTGAAAACTTCCTTAACATGGGAAAGGAAATAGTCAATCAAGGCCAGGAAGTGCAGACAGTCCCATACAGGATAAACCCAAGGAGAAACACACCAAGACACATATTGATCAAACTATCACAAATTAAATACAAAGAAAAAATATTAACAGCAGCAAGGGAAAAGAAATAAATAACATACAAGGGAATCCCCATAAGGTTAACAGCTGACCTTTTGGCAGAAACTCTGCAAGCCAGAAGGGAGTGGCAGGACATACTTAAAGTGATGAAGGAGAATAAACTACAACCAAGATTACCCTACCCAGCAAGGATCGCATTCAGTTTCGACGGAGAAATTAAAACCTTTACAGACAAGCAAAAGCTAAGAGAATTCAGCACCACCAAAACACCTTTACAACAAATGCTAAAGGAACTTCTCTGGGCAGGAAACACAAGAGGAGAAAAAGACCTACAATAACAAACCCCAAACAATTAAGAAAATGGTAATAGGAACATGAATTCCGATAGTTACCTTAATGTAAATGGATTAAATACTCCAACCAAAGGACATAGACTGGTTGAGTGGATACAAAAACAAGACCCGTATATATGCTGTGTACAAGAGACCCACTTCAGACCTAGGGACACATACAGACTGAAAGTGAGGGGATGGAAGAAGATATTCCATGCAAATGGAAATCAAAAGAAAGCTGGAGTAGCAATTTTCATATCAGACAAAATAGACTTTAAAATAAAGACTATTACAAGAGACAAAGAAGGACACTACATAATGATCACGGGATAATCCAAGAAGATATAACAATTGTAAATATCTATGCACCCAACATAGGAGCACCTCAATACATAAGACAACTGCTAACAGCTATAAAAGGGGAAATCAACAGTAACACAATCATAGTAGGGGACTCTAACACCCCACTTTCACCAATGGACAGATCATCCAGACAGAAAATAATTAGGGAAACACAAGCTTTAAGTGACACATTAAATAAGATGGACTTAATTGATATCTATAGGACATTACATCCAAAAACAACAGAATACACTTTCTACTCAAGTGCTCATGGATCATTCTCCAGGATAGATCATATCTTGTGTCACAAATCAAGCCTTGGTAAATTTAAGAAAATTGAAATCATATCAAGTATCTTTTCTGATCACAACGCTATGAGACTATATATCAATTACAGGAAAAAAAAACTGTAAAAAATACAAATACGTGGAGGCTAAATACTACGCTACTAAATAACCAAGAGATCACTGAAGAAATCAAAGAGGAAATCAAAAAATACCTAGAAACAAATGACAATGAAAGCACGACAACCCAAAACCTATGGGATGCAGCAAAAGCAGTTCTAAGAGGGAAGTTTATAGCAATACAATCCTACCTCAAGAAACAAGAAAAATCTCAAATAAGAAACCTAACCTTACACCAAAAGCAATTAGAGAAAATGAACAATGAAATCCCAAAGTTAGCAGAAAGAAATCATAAAGATCAGACCAGAAATAAATAAAGAAATGAAAGAAACAATAGCAAAGGTCAATAAAATTAAATGCTGGTTCTTTGAGAAGATAAACCACTAGCCAGACTCATCAAGAAAAAAAGGGAGAAGACTCAAATCAACAGAATTAGAAATGAAAAAGGAGAAGTAACAACTGATCCTGCAGAAATACAAAGTATCCTGAGGGATTACTACAATATGCCCATAAAATGGACAACTTGGAAGAAATGGACACATTCTTAGAAAAGTACAACCTTCTGAGACTGAGCCAGGAAAAAATAGAAAATATAAACAGATCAATCACAAGCACTGAAATTGAAACTGTGATTAAAAATCTTCCAATAAAAAAAAGCCCAGGACCAGATGGCTTCACAGGTGAATTCTATCAAACATTTAGAGAAGAGCTAACACCTTTCCTTCTCAAACTCATCCAAAATAGAGCAGAGGGAGGAGCACTCCCAAACTCATTTTACAAGGCCACCATCACCCTGATACCAAAACCAGACAAAGATGTCACAAAAAAAAGAAACTACAGGCCAGTATCACTGATGAACATAGACACAAAAATCCTAAACAAAATACTAGCAAACAGAATCCAACAGCACATTAAAAGGATCATACACTATGATCTAGTGGGGTTTACCTAGAAATGCAAGGATTCTTCAGTATACACAAATCAATCAGTGTGATACACCATATTAACAAACTGAAGGATAAAAACCTTATGACAATCTCAATAGATGCAGAAAAAGCTTTCAACAAAATTCAACACCCATTTATAATAAAAACCCTCCAGAAAGTAGGCATAGAGGGAACTTACCTCAACATAATAAAGGCCATATATGACAGACCCATAGCCAACATCATTCTCAATGGTGACAAACTGAAATCATTTCCTCTAAAATCAGGAACAAGACAAGGATGCCCACTCTCACCACTATTATTCAACATAGTTTTGGAAGTTTTAGCCACAGCAATCAGAGAAGAAAAAGAAATAAAGGGAATTCAAATCAGAAAAGAAGAAGTAAAGCTGTCACTGTTAGCAGGTGACATGATACTATACATAGAGAATCCTAAAGATGCTACTAGAAAACTACTAGAGCTAATCAATGAATTTGGTAAAGTAGCAGGATACAAAATTAATGCACAGAAATCTCTTGCATTCCTATACACTAATGATGAAAAATCTGAAACAGAAATTAAGGAAACACTCCCATTTACCATTGCAACAAAAAAAATAAAATACCTAGGAATAAACCTACCTAAGGGGAGAAAAGACCTGTATGCAGAAAATTATAAGACACTGATGAAAGAAATTAAAGATGATACCAACAGATGGAGAGATATACCATGTTCTTGGATTGGAAGAATCAACATTGTGAAAATGACTATACTACCCAAAGCAATCTACAGATTCAATGCAATCCGTATCAAACTACCAATGGCATTTTTCACAGAACTAGAACAAAACATTTCACAATTTGTTTGGAAACGCAAAAGACCCCAAATAGCCAAAGCAATCTTGAGATAGAAAAACAGAGCTGGAGGAATTAGGTGTCTGGACTTCAGACTATACTACAAAGCTACAGTCATCAAGACAGTATCGTACTGGCACAAAAACAGAAATATAGGTCCATGGAACAGGATAGAAAGCCCAGAGATAAACCCATGCAAATATGGTCACCTTATCTTTGATAAAGTAGGCAAGAATATACAATGGAGAAAGGACAGCCTCTTCAAAAAGTGTTGCTGGGAAAACTGGACAACTACATGAAAAAGAATGAAATTAGAAGACTTCCTAACACCATACACAAAAATAAACTCAAAATGGTTTAAAGACCTAAATGTAGGGCCAGACAGTATAAAACTCTTAGAGGAAAACATAGGAAGAACACTTTTTGACATAAATCACAGCAAGATCCTTTTTGACCCACCTCCTAGAGAAATGGAAATAAAAGCAAAAATAATCAAATAGGACCTAATGAAACTTAAAAGCTTTTGCACAGCAAAGAAAACCATAAACCAGATGAAAAGATAACCCTTGGAATGGGAGAAAATATTTACAAACGAAGCAAGTGAGAAAGGATTAATCTCCAAAATATACAAGCAGCTCATGCAGCTCAATATCAAAAAAGCAAACAACCTTATCCAAAAATGGGCAGGAGACCTAAATAGACATTTCTCCAGAGAAGGTATACAGATTGCCAACAAACATGTGAAAAGATGCTCAACATCACTAATCATTGGAAAAGTGCAAATCAAAACCACAATGACGTATCACCTCACACTGGCCAGGATGGCCATCATCAAAAAATCTACAAACAATAAATGCTGGAGAGGGTGTGGAGAAAAGGGAACCCTCTTGCACTGTTGGTGGGCATGTAAATTGATATGACCGCTATTGAGGACAGTATGGAGGTTCCTTAAAATCTAAAAATAGAACTACCATATGACCCAGCAATCCCACTACTGGGCATATACCCTGAGAAAACCATGATTCAAAAAGAGTCATGTACCACCATGTTCATTGCAGCACTATTTACAATAGCCAGGACACGGAAGCAGCGTAGGTGTCCACTGACAGATGAATGGATAAAGAAGATGTGGCACATACATACAATGCAATATTACTCAGCCATAAAAGGAAATGAACTTGAGTTATTTGTAGTGAGGTGGATGGACCTAGAGTCTGTCATGCAAAATGAAGTAAGTCAGAAAGAGAAAAACGAATACCATATGCTAACCCATATACGTTGAATCTAAAAAAGAAAAAAAAGGTTCTGATGAACCTAGGGGTAGGACAGGAATAAAGACGCAGACATAGGGAATGGACTTAAGGACATGGGGACAGGGAACGGTAAGCTGGGATGAAGTGAGAGAGTAGCATTGAGATGTATACACTACCAAATGTAAAATCCATAGCTGGTGGGAAGCAGCTGCACAGCACAGGGAGATCAGCTCGGTGCTTTGTGACCACCTAGAGGGGTGGGACAGGGAGGGTGGGAGGGAGACGCTAGAGGAAGGGGATATGGGGATATATGTATATGTATAGCTGATTCACTTTGTTATACAGCAGAAACTAACACACACTGTAAAGCAGTTATACTCTAATAAAGATGTTAAAAATAAATATATGTAACGTAAAAAGAAAAGAAGCAGGAGAACTGGTGAGAATGGAAAATCCAGATGGGAAGAAGGGCTTGAGAGTCTGGGGATGCACCTTGTCTGGATTATGTTTTTGCCTGGTCCTAGCCCTGAGTTGCAAGATGTGTATTCTGCCTTTTTTTCCAAGAGGTCATGACATCATACTTATTAAAGTTCTCAAAAAAAAAATGTTGAAAACTTTCCCTGTTTCTCTACAAATATGCCCTTTGTCTCTCATTGGAGTTGCCTCCTCCATTGAAGCCATTAAGGGCAAATACCAGAGGTCAGGCTTTGGCATCTCTACAGGGGGTGTGCACATCCTCTCCAAGACCCCTGCGGAATGGAGTCACAGAGATGCCGCCTCTGCAAGCACAGTTACTTCTTGGATTTTTGAAAGGTTAATTTATTATTTATTTGATGACACAAAGAAATTGGAATTTTCATTTGGTAGATTATTGAAGTGATCATGGAAAAAAATCAACAAAATGGAACCATTTTGTAACATGGAAAAAAGTAATGTTTTCAGGGAATGTCACCTTATTCACTTATAATTTACCAAATCATAAACCATAAACCAGGAGCTGAAAATAAAGAAAGGGCTCCTGCTTTAAGGTTGCCTTAAGTTGTAAACAGTAGGTGTGTGTGCTTAAGAGGACTGTGTATGGGGAAAGGACTGGTTACAGTGTAGCATAAGATAGTTGGAGGGCTGGTTATGAGTCAGAGAGATGAGCTCAAATCCACTTCCATCGTCCTCTAGCTGTTTATTTAGCTTTGGCAAATGACTTCTTCTAGCTCATATTTTATCTATAATATAGAGATATACTAAAAGTCTCCTCAGAGGGTGTGGGGATTAAATGACATATCTATAAGGTACTTGGCAAAATGTCTACCTCACAATAGGTGGTCAATAAATAGTAGATACAGTTGTAGCCGACTGAGAATCTGATCTCTAACCCATGGGTTAATGTTGTATGAAATGAAGAGGCTACATTCTATTAACTATTCCTTTAAAGTTTTAAAATGTTCACAAAGGAAAAAAACAAGATGCAGAATAGATGCACACAAACTTACATTCTCACATAGAAGGAAAAATGTAAGTCGCTACTTTACTGAGATATGTTTTAACCCATTTCAGCCAGAAAATTGACCTTGGTTGGGGCAGACTGTAACAGATTTTTTTTTTTTTTTTTTTTTTTTTTTAGGAGAGGCCTTAGTTCTTGTAGGCTTCTCGGACTGAGATGAAAGACAGTTGATTTTCTTTTACAGTGAACAGGTAATCTAGTGATATCGGCTAACAATAAATTTACGAATAGGTTTTTGATACCAAGATCCCTTGTTATCTTGGGAAAGTGAGAATTCTGGCCAAATGACAAGTCAGATCTTAGAAAATAAATCCAGATACAAAGACTATTTAACAACAGGCTGGAAATAATTGATGAAGAAATTCAATGGTATCTATCTCTGGATTAATGAATCAAGGTTATTGAAGATGGTGTAATGAATGGGGGATACCAAAGTGTCTTGTTTATCCTTTTTATCCTCCCCTGGTGCCTAGCAGAGTTCATACAGGTACTCAAGAGCTACTCATTTCTAATTAACATAAATGCATTAGATTTCATTTTATTACCATGTCTTTAATACAATGTTCTAATACTTCAGTATAGAAAGAGTAGATTATTATGTATGTATCAACTAGTTTAGTGTTTAATTTTAGGAACAGCCAGTTGTTTTCACCGAGAATTCATTCTCTACACATGATAGGCTAACATTTTATCAGATGAGCCACACTCCATAAATGGCTACCTGAAAGTGTGTAGAAAACTATCCATTTGCCAACCGACACTTTAGGTAATGTTAATTGACAGTGAATGTCAAAAATAGGTTGTTGCTGATTAAATTAGTGGCTTGTTCTTCACTATGTTTAATGGGCTCTTACTGTGAAGTTAAGTATGCAAAACATGTGAAATGGCTAAAATATTCACAAGATATCCCTCCCACACTTTGTTTCTCTTTCATGAATGCGGATTAAGAATCCAGCAATGTTTTTAGCCTGGACCTTTAGGCACAGGGCATGGAGCCCCAAATGGCCCTGAGCTCAGCCACTGGTTCAGGACTACTGCTCGCCCGATACCAACGATAAGAATGATAGAAATTTGCTTCTAGAATTCAGTCACATCTCATGATTGCCCAAAGGTACACTGAGTTCCCAGAACAGATTGTATGAAGTATGTTGAGGCTTACTTGCTAATGAATGCTTACTTAATAAATGTCTGAATGTGTGGTAGAATTGGGCTTGGAGTGGTTTTCCTTGACAAAGCTGTGTGTGCAGGAGCGGCCGTGGAATCCTCCCCGACTTTGAATTTTTTCAGGGGCTACTGCTGACTACCAGAAAGCGCCTAAGCTATGCATGACCAAACTGGCTTAAGTGAAATTCACAGCATTCTTGCTTGCTCTGTGCTGTGGCCTTTTTTTTATTACTTCTTTTGACTTTTGGAGGAAATCCTACTTGTTCAGGAATGTTTGGAGCAGATTACATAGATCATTCTACCACCTCCAATTAACATTGCTATTATTTTAATTTTTAAAAATTCAGATATTGTATTCTCTTTCTTTCCTCTGCGTGTACTAGACCAGTGATGTTTTGGTTATGATGGATGTGGAATAACTTGCCTTCAATTTTCCCCAAAGGAAATGTAGGTTAGAGGGGGAGAAATGGCTTGTCCTCTAAGCCCAAAGTCTGTGGTGCAGGGATAGAACCTGTCACATGACCCAAAATGGGAGGGGGGCCGAGGAGAGGACAGAGGGGTGAGCAGAGCGTTGGCCGTGGTGGGAATTTGGAGGGGATAAGAGGAAAGCTTTTCTCAATTAATAGTAATTTTATGGCAACTGTTTACTGAGGGCTTAACATGTGTAAGGCAATGTGATAAACTTTCAGCACAGATTCTGAAATAGTTATTTTAAATCTCTATGAGATGGTTATTATTTTCCTCATTTTACAGAGGAGAAAACTGAGACTCAGAGATGTTAAATAATCCGCTCACAAGTGGTGGTGACAGAAATCAAACCCAGGTCCCTCAGATCCTAAAACCTGTAACTCTGCTGTCCAGCTGATCAGAAACACTCCTTCGAGCTCTCCAGACTTTCTATCTCTTCAAGAATAGAGGTTTTGACTTACTTTTGAGACACTTGTATACTTTTACACATACATTATTATTTATTTTGTATTCTTTCAGTAATTTGATTACTGAATCCTACACTGCTTGTGCTGATACTTGTAAAGATTCTCTGCCTGGGAAAGGAAAGGCAGCAAGCTTCCTGTCTTTCCTGTGACCCTCATTGTAACACCTCAGTACAATTTTGAATATTTTGGATGAGCTCCTACTTGCAGAAATGTTAAGGGAAGATTATGTAGATCATTTTACCATCCCAGAAGTGGATGAAAATATTTCCTTTCCTTCCTCTTTATTTTTTGAAGGAAAATGGGAAATCATGCTTATGAGAGGAATATTAGAAAACATAGGCAAGCAAAAGAAAAAGGATCAGTAATAATATTGTCACTTAGAGGACACTACTGTTAAATTTTTGGAATATGTATCTCTTAGATATTTTTCCCCAGTGCCTATACAGCAGCAAAATCAAATCACATTATGGGTACAATTTTTTAACATGTCTCATATTAACAATGTATTATAAACATCCTTCTGTGACTAAATATAAACATGTGAAATACATAGCCTTTTTTTTTTTACTTTGCTGAACTTTGTTTAAAGGAAAAAAGGCAGTTTCTTTTGTATAATGAGGAAGTGCATACTGATTATAACAACATGGACAGATGAACAAGGATTGGGTTTGGATCTAAGATAGATTGTTCCTTTTTTTTTTTGATCGTTCCTTTTTTAAAATTTTAATTTTATTGGAGTATAGTTGATTTACAACATTGTGCTAGTTTCAGGTTTACAGCAAAGCAATTCAGTTATACATATACATTGAAATATATAGTTTTAATTTAAGAATTATAATTGGTTTCAACATTGTATCTGCCCCCAACCCCCAGGAACTCTTAAAATCTTTTTACTATAACTGTGTTGGGGGGATATGTATGACATTGTCACTTGAGAGAGAAAAAAAGTTGTTTATCAAATGTATCTTACTATTCTCTCCCAGCACTGTTTTGACAGGAACTGTAGTGTTTTCACCAAAAGTATTGACACAACTTGAACATCAACTTCTCTTTGATCATCACAGACGGCATGAGTGAAGCCATTTGATGCTGCCGTTGTGTAAATTTTGTTACATTTTTTTCTGGGAATGGGGTCAATATGGTCATAGATCGAAGGCTGGGCACTTTGGCAGCAGTGAGATCAACACTGTTCTGCATTTCTTTTATCGATAGGCTCTGGAGAACCACACTTAGACCCAACCCTGCATTCATGTTTTGGTAGACATTTCTCCAAAAAGTGGATATTAACTCTTTGTCATCTGATAGAAATAACCAGCAGCAAATCTCTCCTTCAAAATCAGAGAATTATAAACTATCAACAAAAATTGTTTTCATAATTTTATTTGGTACTCTGCCCCCTGCCCTCTCTTTATATTGACAGTGAATGAAAAATTGTTTTCATAATTTTATTTGGTACTCTGCCCCCTGCCCTCTCTTTGTGCACCTGAAGGTTATGTTTGTTAATCTTAAGAAATCAATATGTAAACATAGGTATCTCCACAGTATAGCTTTTTAAAATCTCAGGTCTTTACTGATGATACTCTAATTTGAAGACAGGACATCTTGCAAGTAAAAAAATAAAACCGGAAACTAACCCCAAATCAAACAAGAATTCAAGGTTTTTATCCCCCAGTTTAAGAGGAAGGCAAAGGCACTTAGTCGATCCTGCCTTTGCTTGTGTTCAGTCTCTCAGGCCCTCCTCGGTTTTCTGAGCCAAGAGCCACTAGAGGGAAATAGGAAGTTGAAACATATTAATATGTCAAAGTGTGGAAAGGGGAGTCTCAGCATTTCCCATGTGGATGTATTTTGATTTCATGTCGATTTGCTTATTTTCTCTCTTACCTGGAGCTTCAGAGGCTGAACCTGAAAGTGCAGAAGATCCTGACTGAAATGCTGAATGACTTTTTCAGCAGCTGTGGTTTAACATAGTCTAGTACTCAGCATGCAGAGCATCCGTGGTGGAGGACAGTTTATTTATCTGTTTTTTAATCCCCAACCTATTACAGACTGATACTTTGGTAAAATACAAAGTCATGTTCTTGGTTGCCATAGCAATGCCAAATTGCTATAAAAATTTTATACACTTGCTTTCAATTTCTGTACCAGTAACAGTTAGAGGAGGACTGGTTTAGTGAACTGAGCATTAGTTTGAAAGTTGAGAGACTGGTACGAATGTCTATTTGGATGCCCCACAGTTCAAAGGATTCAGTTGGATCATCTAACTTTTTTAGGACTGTTTTTTTCAGGTTTTAAGTTTCTCAGGTTGTTTTAGGATCACATGAGATGTTAGATTCTAAACAGCTTTGATTAAAAATGTTTCAACCTGGGCTTCCCTGGTGGCGCAGTGGTTGGGAGTCCGCCTGCCGGTGCAGGGGACACGGGTTCGTGCCCCGGTCTGGGGGGATCCCACATGCCGCGGAGCGGCTGGGCCCGTGAGCCATGGCCGCTGGGCCTGCGCGTTCGGAGCCTGTGCTCCACAATGGGAGAGGCCACGGCGGTGAGAGGCCCGTGTACCGCAAAAAAAAAAAAAAAAAAAAAAAGTTTCAACCTGATGGGAGAATTTGTTACCAGCTCATTTGATAACTGGGAGCAACTTCAGTGTATCTGTTCTCAACATTTCCTGTGGAAATTCATTTCTTGACTGAGCTGCTGGAAGGAGCCATTAATAACACAAAACTGAAAATACACACATACAAACATACCGTACACATGCACACACACAGACACAAGTAGTACAGCCATCATAGACATGTGTGACTTTTGGAGACAATTGTGCAAGAAACCTGAATGGATCTAAAAGACATGAGAGTGTGTCTTCTTTTAAGTTCTTGTAGGTTTTTTTTTAAAGGAAGGTGAATTTTCTCACACAGGAAATGGCTTGAGAGATCCCGATTACGCTTACTTTAGACAGGTCTCTATTTTTTCTCCTTACTCTGAGGCAAGGACCATTGGAAAGGAGAGCTATGGCTTGGATGAAATGGGTTTATTACAGTTTGCAGTGGGAAGCATTTTATCAAAGTTGGGGGAAACTCTAAAGCATCTGAAAACGTTTTGAACTCATCTCCAAGACAGGATTATAAATGCGTGAAACGTTTATAGATATGTTGCTCCTGGGGTGTTAGATTTCTGTGTGCCATCACATTCCCTCTTCCCAACTTTCATGGCACTCCATAAACAGGCGGGAAGTTTGCCTAAGCTGAGTCAGAAGAAAAACGGTGAGCAGAACCCATCCAAAGGCATCAGCAGCCAAACAGATATGGTAAGAATGATGTTTCTGATGTTACAAGGCACCTGGCTACTGCCTCCCAAATTCAGGAAAATGGTACCCAGAGAGTTCCCCTGGAAATGAGTCAAATGATCCATGATGGGAGAAGCTGATTTACTCATCTAAACTTAGGCAGGAGGCATTGGAACTACCCCTACTCGTCAAGGTTTATGCAAGGCAATCATAATATTTCTATGTTCTCTCTCCCTTTATTAATTCATCCAAGCAGTCTATTTGCTTTTTGGCCCAATGTAGCCCATTGAGCAGACATCTTAATTGAGCTGTTCATAATGACGCCTAGATCTTTTTCAAGAAAAGTGCCAGCTAATTCAGAGCCCATTAGTGTGCGGCAACTTTAAACGGTCTTTATCAATATGCATTACTTTGCAGTGAACTACTTGGGAGTGCACTGGCCATGCATAACCCAATCAATTTCTCTTTTTCGTTTCTTCGGGAATACCACAGAGTCATCCAGGGTTTCGGTGAGCCTTAAAAGTAATGTTATGGTCTCATTGTTAAACCAATTGGCCAAATTTAATTTCTTCTTTCTTTTAGGACTCAAATTTTCAGAGTTTGTTTGACTATGAAAACCATAAAGTTTTTGTTTCAAGCCAAAGTTATGTTTGAAGTCCTTTTCCTTTTTTTATTTCAAAAATATTTACCTGAAAAAAAGTCTCAGGAGACTTCTATCAAACTCCAAAGAATGAGAGAAATTAGAATATATGAAATCCCATGTAGAGGATATACATTTTAATATTCAACTAGGATAATGGATTCTACAATAGAAACCACATCTAATAATTCTCCATGTATTTGAATCTAGCGAAGTCCTGATTTTGTTTATAGTCTGTGATTTGAAATTTACTGAACTGAGTTGTTCTAAAATCTTTTTGGGTAATTCTCTATCTGTAATGAGAATTGAAGACTGGAAGCAACCTCTAGGGTCCATCCTGCCAAGGAGATAAGTTTAATTTAAGTTTTTCTAGGGAGATAGACATCTAACATAGAAGAGGGAGAATTATGTTCTGTGATATGATGATTCTTTTTGCTTTACCTGTATCTTTACAAATATGAAGTGAAAATCAATCATAATATTTGATTCTCTGGAACATGGAATATTTAGATTAGTTAGAATGCTAACTTACTAATTAAGCCTGTTATTGTTTCAACCTTGACTTGATGATATTTTGTTTTATTTTTATTTATTTATTTATTTATTTTGCGGTACGTGGGCCTCTCACTGTTGTGGCCTCTCCCATCGTGGAGCACAGGCTCCGGACGCGCAGGCTCAGCGGCCATGGCTCACGGGCCCAGCCGCTTCCCGGACCGGGGCACGAACCCATGTCCCCTGCATCGGCAGGCACACTCTCAACCACTGCGCCACCAGGGAAGCCCATTGATGATATTTTAAAGCTACGTAGAAGATAATTCAGAAGTTTTCAAAATCACAATGTGGTTATCGTAGAGAAAAATGCTTACTTCATGTGGAGAAATGAAATTTGGCTGCAGCTCTACGGACTATCACTCCCATGACTCACTCACCCACTTCTATGTCCCAGTGCTACTTGGGCTCTTATGCATTTTCATAAAATTATATTTAATAAAGAAAGTATATACTGATCATGTGATGCCATTGATTTAATTAATTCTGACTGACTTAAGACCTCAATATAATGTTAATAGTGGTAGTAGCAATAATATTCATCACTATCCATAATGACATAAAACAACAAATATATTTGTATTTTGAGAGTAACTTTTTCCAGGTGATAGATCAAGGTCAATAGAAATCATTTGATTCTTCATCTCTGGACTCTTAAAAATAATTTAGACTTGAAGTGGCAAAAGAAAATGATCAGTATTGCATGTGTCAATGACATAGAATGCCAGGAGTCCACATGTACTTCACCAAATTCAGATAGCCCTCTGTAATATCCGGGTGACTGTGATTGCCAGGGATGATCAAGTGAGAAGTTGTTTATTGGCAAAGGTTTTTCTTGGAGGGCAGAAGCTGAAATCATGCTCAATTGGCTGTTTAATAAATGATTTTTGTGATAATGATATTGGTTTTACATGTGTGTGTCATCATTTTAAAAGTCCACTTTCATATGCAATTTGCCTACTAACAACTTTCTGATGTTATCAATTAGTTCCAGATCCCTGGATCCTCTCAAACTCCCTGGAGAATGATTGGCACTCACTCGTGACCAGTGTCGTTGCAAAAGAACTAGCAACAAAGAAGGTATGTAGTGACCTTGCAGTGATTCAGTTATTTAAATAAACATCTATGCTGTGATTTACAAAATACTGATGCATTGAGAACTTGAAAACTTATGTGTGAAAAGGAAATACAATATTTTTTCTGTGATACTTTGGTACACTTATCCCTAACTTAAAGTCCTGGAATTAAAAAATAGAGTAGGACCTCAGAATCCATCATTTCAATTGTGAATGCAAATAGATATTCAGCACTTCTCCTATGACAGACCAGAAACATGGACCCTTTTTATGTTCCATGTTCCTAGCAGTCAAGTCATTTGAGGACAAAAATTATTTTTTAATGTACTTTGTTGATGACTCTTGCAAAAATGTGGGTTATTAATAAATTTTTATTGGAAAAAAGTCATCAACACAGAGAAGCAGCCATTGCCATAGAAAACTAAATTTCTGATACCTGTGTGGAGTTAGCAGAAAAGACATAGTTGTCTAATCCCTTTCTTCTTCAGTCCAAGGATCTTAGTTATTACATTTGGAATATCTGAGTAGTCTCTAGAGTATGCCATCATTTACCTAGCTCAGCACAAATGTCTGTGGAGCAAACTACAGCAACATGTATTTCATATGCACAGCAGAAATAAAGTAGCTAGCATAAACCAATAAAATCAAAATTAAGAAAAGAAAAAATGGAGAATAAGGAGAGTAACTTTGATGTAGCTCTAAAGAAAAAAAAATCAGGAATCAAGAGAATGCCATAAGGAAAAAAAATCAAGTTGGAAAAGTCATATTTTAATACTACAGTATAGTTAGGATTTGCTTAGTAAGAAAGAAGACAAAACTAGTCAAATAAGTGTAAAGGGGTACTATTTTAATACCATCTTGTGTGTGTGTGTGTACGCATTTATCTGAATATTTTCAGTCAACTTGATTGAGGTATAATTTACATATAAGAAAATACACATATGTTACATACAGAGTTGGATGGGTTCTAAAAATACATGTCCCTGAGTCAGCTTCACACAATCCAGACACATTTCCTTTTACCTTAGGACCCTTTCCTTGGTTTGAGGAAAGGAGCAATAAAGTATAAACCCTTCAAACAGAGTTTTGTAAGTTTTATCAGGGCTACTGGTTGAGGAAGGAATATTAGGCTCAAGAGCTTGGGCACTGGAGTATGAGAGCCAAAATTTATATTAGCCAAACTAAACACTTGGGAAGAGCGCTGGATGAACTTTCTGTAGGACTCTTTTCCTCTCTTTGTCTTGCTAAAAATTTCCTTGGGCTGTGGAGATGGAGGTGAGTCAGAAAAGCAAAGGTTGAGCCTGGGTGCTCCAGTGTGCTCCAGTATGCTTCAGTATGGGGGAGCACTAGGGTCCTAGAAATAACCATGGGTGTTTTCAGCACATGGGGCCAGTTCCTCCAATCTCCAGCAGCCCCTGGAGTTCTGGGTGAGGGCACCCAAAGCCTCCCATGACTCCACAAAAGGTAGGGAGTGCCAGAGAGAGGGCCCGGGGGCCCGAGGGGGTGGATACGGTGCACTGGCCGTGAGCTGGAGGCTGATGGGAACTCAGGCATCAGCAGTGGCTGCCAAAGCAAGGGTGACATCAGCCTAAAACCGGGAGTCTGTCTCTTACCTTTTCTCCTAGTAGCCTAGCAGTGAGATAAGATCCCCTGTACTCAAGTGAGCCCTGGGGAGAATGGAGAAGGGGAAATCATGAAAAGTCCATAAACTCCAGTTTGCCTAAGTTTGGTAAAAATTAAGCCCTCTGTCACCTGATGGAATAGGGCTCAAAGCAGAGATTAGATTGAGTTGTAGAAGAACAAAGTTACATTCTCTTTTTCTGCATTTCTAAATGCAGAGAATTTTGTACCTACTACATAAACAGAATAAATAAATCCAATATCATATCAGAAACTAAAATTAGCAATGAATGGCTGTTCAGTGGTATTGAGTAATGGCATTCATATGTCACTTGAGAATTGACAAGTGGTTTTTTGTACTTAATCTCATTTGCTCCACTCAATAGTCTGCAAGGTAAGCAAGACAAAGACCCTTCCTTCACCTGAAAATATAGACAGCTATGAAATACCATCCCTGAATAGTCATTGATTCTGTTCATTCAAAAAATCAGTGGAAGGCAACTACTTGTCACCTATTTGACATCCCATTTTCCCTTGAGTACATTTTCCAGAGGCTGTGAGGGATATGGGGCAGGGTCATAAAAGCATCATCAAGGGAAGGAATGACCCTTGGTATGACCAGGGAGTGACCACACCCATACATAGAAGTAGGCATGGAAGGTGAAAGGATGAAGGAGTAAGTCCTTGAAAATCTATATTAGCACTGCAGAAAGGAAGGAGAGCTCATTAGCAACACTGCTGGGGGTAATTTAGATGGTGTGGAGAAGGTGCGAAGGTCCATAGGTGGAGTCGCCTTAGTGATCTACTCAGGAGCCTGTGGAGATATCAGTAACCCTGGTTGGTGGTACGAAGAGCCTGGACATGGTAAGAAAGGGGCTTGGAGACATGAAATAATTTCAGAGCCTGATCTTTGCAAACGATCAGTGTGGCATCCTTGAGCCTGGTCCGAAGCTGGGTAAGTCCAGACATGAAGACCTGGACAAGGCACTTGGCCTCCCAGGAGCAGGTGCTATCACAGCCTGCTGGGTGGGTGCAGAGGCCACTCACAGCATCGGCTCAGCCCCAGGCTGGGATGTGCAGATTCAACCAAGTAGCTCAGGGAGGAGAATGGAGCTTCAGTTCTGACTACAATTGGAGGCCTGGAGGGAAATCAAGGCAGAAATCCAGTCTGTGCTCTAGGCCCCAGGAGAGGGGGCAGGGGAAGGAGTAATTGAAACAAGGTTTAGTGGCTTCCCTGCCATGGTGGGCTGAGACTGCTGACCATCAGGGTGGCTGTGGAACTCAAGTGGCCCTAGACCACAGTCAGAGGCCGTTGGCAATGCCAGTGGAAGAGCCTAGAGAAGACAGGGATTGAACATGGTGGCACCCATACAGCTAGGATTTGAGCTAGACTGTCAAGGAAACCCAGCCTGATGGAATATACTAGTCAACCATTTGACACACCACTGAGACATGAGACTTAATGAGAAAACAATTCCTCGACCAGTAAGCTATTCATCAGAAAACAAACAAAAAAACCTAACATAATTTTAACCAGACAACTAAAGGATTTTTTTTTAAATTGGAGTATAGTTGATTTACAATACAGACAGCTAAAAGATTTTGATACTAATTTGTAATTCTAACATGGTTTAGGCATAGGAAACTTTTTCTAGGTAAATGGAAGGAAATGTACCATTGTCCAAGCTAGACTGAGGAATGACATGAGTAGGAATATTATTTCTTTTCTGTTTTTTAAAAACATTTATTTTTGGCTGCATTGGGTCTTCATTGCTACTCCCAGGCTTTCTCTAGTTGTGGCGAGCGGGGGCTTCTCTTCGATGCGGTGCGAGGGCTTCTCATTGCGATGGCTTCTCTTTGTTGCGGAGCACGGGCTCTAGGCACGCAGGCTTCAGTAGATGTGGCATGCGGGCTCAGTAGTTGTGGCATGCAGGTTCAGTAGTTGTGGATTGCGGGCTCTAGAGCGCGGGCTCAGTAGTTGTGGCACATGGGCTTAGCTGCTCCACGGCATGTGGGATCTTCCCAGACCAGGGCTCGAACCCGTGTCCCTGTGTTGGCAGGCAGGTTCCTAACCACTGTGCCACCAGGGAAGTCCAGGAATGTTATTTCTGATTACTTCTATCATATATAGAATAGAGTGGTCCATTTGACGGTTCATCTGACCAGCTTGGTCTCTAGAGAACTAGCCAGGCTGGTTCCATGATTTTGATATTTCCCCTAAGTCCTTAGATCCTGCAGTCAATTTTAACAGGACCCTAAAAGGGGCATTCAGGAGCAACTCTTTTTGTTTTTTTGCTTTCTTTTTAACTGGGGAGCTTTCATTCTCCATGTGCACAGGGCAAAAAAGAGTATTAATATTGGAAGAACAGGAGCTAGCTCTTGTCACGGGTGACACCTGCAGCCTCTAGTAGAGTCACTGCATGGCTTTAGGAGCACCCAGTGCACCAGATGATGGATCTTTAATTTTACTCATTCCACATTTCAGAGCATTTTGAACCAGCTTTTCTTTGTGAGTGCCTTGTTTTCTCCCATGTAGCAGAAATAATAAAGATAACAAGAGAAGTATGGGATGTGCACTGTGTGCTAGATACCCTTTGAGGTGCTTTATGAGGATTATCTTATTTTGTCTTCACAGCAAGCCTATGGGGCAGCTACTGTTATTATCCCCATTTTCTTGGAATCTAGAGAAGCATGTGTCCACAGAATCTTAGATCTGAAAGACAAACATGTTAATAAACATGGAGCCCTGTTTTCCAATAGCTCTCATGCCACACCAGTGTCTCACAGGTATAAGAACGAATGAGACACCAGTGTCTTACATGAATAGACACTGAAGCCCAGATCAGTTCAGCCAGTTACCCAAGGACATATTCTTTTATATGACAGACCTGGAATAAATGTAGGTTATTTCACATTCATTTATCTTTCAACTACACCATATCTTCTCTTAATTATAATTAAGAAAGAAAAGTAGTTCTCCTTAGAAATACAAATAAATAAATGAAGTCTGGTACAACCACCAGGACTAAGTAAATAAAATTCTGTAGAAGCTGCAATATATGTGCATGTGTGTGTACATATATGTGTATATATTTTTTTTTACACATGCTGCCTTTAACAAAACATCAGCAACGGAAATAAATGAGTACATAGAGATCTCAAATCCTTGCAAGCTTGCCAGACTTCCTGATGACCAAGTTTGTGTCAGTGGTTTGGAGCCACTTTGATCTCAGCTCCTACAAAAGATCCGAAGAAGCTACCTATTAAAATTTCATAGGTCATAATTAATGATCCTGCTCATAAAATTGCTTCTAATATCTCTAGCTCTAGATAGACAGCTTACCTGCAGGGAGAATTTTCTTTGCAGCAACACACGGAAGATCATAAATTGGCCTGGTTCAGTAATTTAGTGAGTCTTGGAGAGTGAAAACCTCCCTCTTTCTAAATGGATGATTTCACAGTAAGTTTACTGCTACAGGAAATTGAGAGCTTGTTATATACCTGTTTTCTAGCTCCACTGTCATGGCTGGAGGTTTTGAAAATTCAAGGAAACTTGATTTCCGCCTCCTTACTGTTTTTCCACATCCACACCCCCCCGTGTGTACGTCATGCTTCCATGGCTGTAGGGTGGACACGGTGAGGACGAGAAAAATCTGCTTCTTCGATGCCTCTGCCGCATGTGCCTCCAGTCCGAGGAACCAGGAGCAGCTGCATGTTTGTTGGACCATCCAGGCCCTTCCTTTCATCTGCTTTGTCCTCTTCCCCCTCTGTTTCTCCCTCTCTTTTCTTTCCCCCACGTCTATTATTCTACCTCAAAAAAACCCCCCACCATCTCCCAATAATAGTTCCCTAATTGTCAGTGTACAAGTGAGCCAAGAAAAGCATTTCACCCCCAATTGGCTTCCTTCAACCTCTCAAAGTGTTCTCTGGCCTCACCCCACTGTCAGAGGAAATGACATACATGGAAAATGCGTTGGTTTGGCTATACTTCTCAAACACCTATCGACTTTTATATCTGTTCTTGGAATGTATAAAGGTAATTCTATTAGGGGTATTAGTCACATTTTAAATTAAAACACAAGATCCATTAGCGCATTCTACATTTCTGATTATTTGCACTGATCCTCTTCCATTAGAGATTGTTGACTGAGCCTAGCATTTTATCTGAAATAGTTTTACATCCTCCACAGATTTTTTTTTTTTGCGGTACGTGGGCCTCTCACTGCTGTGGCCTCTCCCGTTGCGGAGCACAGGCTCCGGAGGCGCAGGCTCAGCGGCCATGGCTCACGGGCCCAGCCGCTCCACGGCATGTGGGATCTTCCCGGACCGGGGCATGAACCCATGAACCCTGCATCGGCAGGCGGACTCTCAACCACTGCGCCACCAGGGAAGCCCTCCACAGACTTTTTGATGGCAATGCAATAAAAGTCATCAGTTGGCAGGAAAGGGGCTCATTAAATTCATTGCAAAAATAGACCTAAGTGACACACCATACCAAAAATGTTGACTTGGTTTCCCAGACCTTGTGGAAATAGGCTAAGGGGGAGAGAGGGAAAGGTGTTAAATGCAAGGGTGAAGATATAATTTACTTTTGGTTATTAACTTAACCAATATTGTCAATAGTGTATTTTTTCTTTGCCTTGGGCTAGCTGGAAATTGGTAAAATTATCTCCAATCCAATCAGCTGGCACCTGCCATTCATGGTGTGAATAATACCGTGCTTAAAACTTGACGGAACAGCCCATCTTGTGTAGACTTTGAGCCATCACCACTTGGAAATTACATCTCAAGAAACCAGAATCAAATATGACACATGGACCTAAAGTGGGGAAGGGTCAATAGCCCATTAGCAGTTCCCCAGAGGATTTGTGTTATAAGTGACCCTCCCTTGCTGCTGCCACTCTTCCCCAACTACATCAAGGCTGCTTGGGGAAGAGACAAACTAATCACTTGCATATACTAAATTTGCTGCAGGCCATTGTGTGATAAATTGCCCAATTTCACGAAGCAAGGTAGCTTGGAAAGAGAAAGAGAATTCAGTCTCACTGAATATAAAGTCTTTGTGTGATTGGGGTCTTCAGCTGTAACACAGGACTAAAAGTATATGTTTTCTGGCAGCCTCTCCAACATGCTGGGGGTTTGGTGCATGGAAGATGTGACTGTTCTGATTTCTCCATATTATTTAGAAAACAGCTGTCAGATGAGACTCCCTGGCCAGAAGGACTTGAATTTTTTTAATTGATATGGCATCTCATTGATTTGGGGGGTTGCATGTTAATAATTTTATTCTTTGAAGAAACCAAAGCATGGAGTATGAACCCTAAGTCTGAGGTCAACTTGGAGCCCTGTGACCATGTATTATGACTTGGTCAACTAGTCATCCTGACAACCTCTGGAACATATTTCATTGGCTTTAAAAATATAAATAATAATCTGGGTTACTGTAATTTGGGTATTAGAATTGATGATATAATAAAATTACTGCTTGATCTAAGGGTTAAGCAGTCAAGGCAAATTCTAGTGGTATTTTGGCTTATATACCAAAAACGCATTTATGTTGAACTTTGCTTGCTCATTGTGCCTCAGCATTTCTAGGCAGTAATACCGAATCTTTCTGTTGGCCAATTCCAAATATACATGGGGCGTTAAGTGGGGGGTTAGAAAATGGGATGAGCTTATCTCTTGTCTCCCCTATTTGATCTTGGCCATTGTTTGCTGTATTTTTCCATCTCAAATGTTAGTTCCTTTCATTTCTGAAGTACCTTAGCCAGCCTTTCCCAAAGGGTATGCCTCCCAAAACTATTACACAGCATGCGAATAGGTGCTACTCCAAAAAGGAGTCAGAAGTGATTGAGAAACTCTGGGTTAAATACAGTGAAATGGGTACTTTTCCACAGGATTTCTCAGAGCTTCAATTTACTAATGTGTGTTGTGGCTAACCAGGAGGGTAGATAGTATGCAGTATTTACCACATTATTTGTCCAAATATTTCTTTTGATAGAAGAGGATTTTGTAGGAGTATTCTTCCATAGGGGCATACTTTGCCAAACATTTATTTTGTTCAATTTCAAATGCATTCAGTCCTTTAAAATGGTCTGCAATGCCTCGCCTAGTGAACCTACTAAACAAATATAATTGGGATGGCAGCGATATGCAAAAGTAAAACTTCACCGTGAACTACCATCACGGAACAGTTTTGAAAAAATCCCAAACAGGTACACAGAATGACATGAGATTAGGAGATGCCCCACAACTGTGAAACTGGGGGAAGCATGGAAGTCTTGGAATTCTTTTTGTAACAAAGCAGCTCCTGGGAACAGTGAGTGGGCACGGAAGGGAAACTCACCAGGCAAGAAATGTGGCCACGGAAGCATCCTGTTGAGATGGCACTTGACCCTGCATGAGAGCATCAGTAGCCCCAGAAAGACCCCTTCTCCCTGCATGTGCTTAACAAGACTTCCTTTTCCTCTGGGACCAGATATATCATGCCCAATCGGAATTCTCATTAATATGGTTTATCTGGGGGTAGGAAAAATGCATAAAAACTGTAGTTCCTTATCATTTTTAGGTTAACACGAATAATTTGGAAAGTAACATAATTAAAATGCTCAATAGAACCTATTTTGTTATTTAATTTTTTAAACCTCTTTTAACAATTATCAGCTATATATATTTTTTATCTTATATATTTATCTTCTCTCTTCCCTATTTTCTGTTTTTCACCTTCCCTTGATCTCCCTGTCCCTGCTTCCAGCCCCCAACACACAGCATTGATGGATTTGTAACTAAAGTCCCCAATGTCTTCACATTAACAAAAATACAAATAAATCCCCAACCAGAAAAAAGTATAAAATTTTGAAGTGCAAGCTGACTCAAAGAGGAAGAGACAAATTTATTGAGGCATTTTCTGCTTTTTCAGGGAATAAAGACCCTGTATTCTAGAACTCAGGTGTACTTACTTAAAGAAAAATTTTCAATGGTCAGTTTTCTGAAAATCAAGCTGAAACATATTCACAACTGAAAACATAGATAAAACAATGTCTGCAAATGCACATTTCTTTTTCACATTAAGTAAAGTTCCATTTAAAAACATGATCCCATCAAGGGGCAAGTGATGCTTCAAAGCTGTGTTTACTTGCATTTAAGTAGAGCTGTTTATATTTCTGAATTTCATAACTAAATCAAATTATTGTGTTGTTTTATTTTTGCTTATCTAGTTGAATATAAACACGTCTTCTCCAAACTTTTTTGTTTGCTATTTAACACAACGATGGATAAGTCCTTAAGTTGCAACAAGCCTTGTGAGAATGGGGTAAGTACTATTTTCTCTGTTTTACAGGTCAAGGAATAGTAGGACTTTTAGATCTTCTTTGCTCAAAATCCAGGATTCTATCTATCAATATATAAAGCCACTTCAACATATCTAATGCTTTTAAAGCCAGAAGCATTTTGTGTATTCATCATTTCTCACCAAATATAAGAACTGTCATAGCTTTTAAAATTCCATAGAAGAATTAAATAAGCTCAAGACTAAGCAGAAAATAAGAATACTAAAGCTAGAAGAAGAAAAATGAACGCAGCTTAGCTGGTTTCTGCTGACAAGCCTATTTGTAGTCTTCTCTTTAGGCTAGAGTAAGCCTACAAAACTGTGTGTTTCCAGCCATTGCAGTGGAATCCCTAGTTTTTTTTTTTTTGTGGTACGCGGGCCTCTCACTGTTGTGGCCTCTCCCGTTGCAGAGCACAGGCTCCGGACGCGCAGGCTCAGCGGCCATGGCTCACAGGCCCAGCCGCTCCGCAGCATGTGGGATCCTCCCGGACAGGGGCACGAGCCCGTGTCCCCTGCATCGGCAGGCGGACTCTCAACCACTGCGCCACCAGGGAAGCCCGGAATCCCTAGCTTTGAGCGTTGGGCTGTTGTAGGGTTGAGCACACCCAGTCTGAATGATGGGGAAATACCAGCCCTCCTTTCCTCTGAACTTCTCAGGGGGCTCACGGGCTGTCGTGACAAATGCACAGCAAGCCAAAGCCACTTCACCACCTCGTCATTCCAGGGCAGAGGGGGATAAAGGCAAGTTGTGAGGGCACTTGCTCAAGGTTGCAGAAGCAAAATTAGCCTCCAGGTCCCCGACATCTAGACCTACCATCTTGTTCTGGGCTCTTCCATGTTACTGCCTCTCAAAACTCTACAAAACTCAACAATTCTTGCTGTCTCTATTCAAAATAACTCACCGAACATTCTTGAAGTGTGTTATGGAGAAATCAGACTCCATAGGTTATGGGTGCTTAGGATATGCGTGGTGAGAGGAACGCATGGAGAAAGTGCCTCTCATTACAGAACAAGGGGGCTATAGGCTGAGAACAGTGCCCAAGCCTTGAGAGAAAGACCTCCACAGAGGGAAGTTATGATTGATGGAGAAGTTACTAAGGCTCACAAAGGTCTTAAGAAAGATGGAACTATGTTTCAGGAACACTAGTTCATTCCAAAGGGAACGCCCTTAAACAGTACAGATTCTGACATCCAAGTCATTCTGGCAAAACCATCTTAGATTTCAGAAACTACCAAGCAGATTCCAGATGCCTGGTTTAAGCTTGAGACATCAATTTTTTAAAAAGAATCTAGTCAAAAATAAAGAACTCTTGTTGAAAGAACTTTTCAGGTAAGTTTAGAATATTCAGTAATAAGTTGGCAAATTTATTAAATGTCTATTTGATGTCATCCTGCTAATTCTCTATGTCCAGAGCTCCTTAAAAAGGAAACAGGCAAGATTTTATTAGATCCAGCATACGAGTAGTTTCTACTGCCTTTGCACTTAGACAATTTTGCTATTATTATTATTATTACTATTATTATTAAGAGATGGCAACTAATTTTAATACAGTTGCTTCCTATAATTCAGTGAAGAAGCAGACAAGGAAGGTGAGGCCTGATGCACTCAAGTGATTTATCCTCAGAATCAAAATTGAGTCCTTGACTGGGCTAGGATGAACCATAGGTCCTTACATGAAGTATTTATACTTTTTAAAGATTTTAAATAAAATTTCTTTTCTTCTCTCCACAATATTCATTAGTTCTAATCATATTATGGTCCCAATGTAGCTATTTTAAAGTGAAATTAAAAGGCAGCCTAGCTTTGGAGGGTAAGAATTATTGAAAGAGGTGTCTGGAGAGCCATTTAAAATTTTCAAGTAAAAAAAAAAAGTGTGTGTGTGTGTGTGTGTTAGAGAGAGAGCTGTTCTTTTCCTTTTAAAAACTAAGAAATCAAATAAAGAAATAGTCTAATTTACATTAACGATCTGTAATCTATGAAACAATTTTAACCATTTTAAAGTGAAAGGCTGGTGATTATGTGGGTGAGTAGATGGCGATAATAACCATAAATCTTTAAAAGCTGTAGATGTGTGAGGTAATAGTATATAAAAATGAGGTTTGCCTAGGTTCCTGGCCTGAGAACTTTCATAAGGAGAGCCTAAGCCATCATTCTGAGCCCTCGAGATGGTGGAACTTTTACAGGTGAAGGGCTGGCCTTTGCCTTCCTGACATCCCAACACCCCTTGCACGTTCTGTAGGACGCAGGTAGACCCCCAAATGAACACTGGTCCTTCTCAGCCTCCCTTCCAGGGAGAGTAGAGCCAAGGATGGCTCAGTAAGTGGGAAAGCTGGAGGTGCACGATAAAACCTCTGCTGAGCTGCTCCTATCCTACGCGGGCTCCAAAGGACAATCCACCCTTTGTGTTGCAGAGGGACTGGGAGGTCTTTCTCCCAAGTTGTACCACAAAAGTATGGTGGGCATCGGCTGCTGAACTTTTGTTGAGCTTCTTACTACGCCCAGTCTCTCGTTGAGAAATAAATAGTATTGCCCCTGGGGGCAGGAGCGACTGAAATGAAGGGTAGAAGAATAGAAGATGGAGGTGGAAAAGAGAGATATGTCTGAAGCTACCAGTGAGTAGAACAAACCTCAGATCATATACTGAGGGAAGACCAGTGTCTATCAAATGACTCTGCTAAGAAGACAGAAAAGCACGCATGAGACATGCAAATTAAAAATGCTTGGAATTAGAGGCCTGATTGGAAATAAGAGTCTACATGCCTTCTTTCCCAGTTCTAGATCCCATGTCATCGTTGGGGAAAAACACCTCATGGCAATCCACACGTAAATCACAGCCAGAAACCAACTGATTTTAAACATGCTCAGTGATACTTTCAAAGTAAGCCGTGAACAAGGAATTCCCCTCCTATTGCTGGACTTAGAACATGTAAGTGCAATGAAAAGTATGCTCGATTGTGCTACAGTAATATGTTTCTTAATAATTTTAATATCTCAACTGTAACCCCAAGTCTCTTAAGATAAATAGTTAATGGTCATTATTTGTCAATGTCATACTTTAAGGGAACTCTGTGGCATGGATTTGGTTTTATCTGACAGGTCAGTACTATGGAAAGAATTTCAACTTTCAACCTTATTTTTAAAGATAAAAATGGATTTTTTTAAAAGTCTGCAGAGAATTGGTTCTAGCAATGCCATTATGTGTTATACATATTAGAGAAGGGTACATGGCATGTACTCAGAGAGTTTGAGAGGAAATTAGAATGCTACAAATGATCCCCTCTCTTGAATCCTGAAAAATTCCACTTTGATTTAGCACCAGTGGAATTGTTAATAGAAACTTCTTTGCACATCGTGTATAAACAGCACAGCCCGGCCTGTATCAACTTTATGCTCCAATAAACAAGACAATAATGACAAATTATCAAAGCAGGCCTCAGATGTGACCCTCAATTGGGAGAGCAGCAATTTAATGAAGACAAAAGCTAGGTGAAAGCTGCTAATATCATTTACTGATAAACAGATTTTCTCTAGAGGCTCCTAGCTGAATCCCCTAAGGACCCATAAACCTGCATAATTCCATTTAAAATATTGTGCAATTCACTAAATTAGTCTTTGAACATCCTTACTATCCAATTACGAAGCCCCAGCATGGACCGAATAATGAAATTTTTCAAACTGTGGAATGCATGTGGTCTTAACAAACTTATGACAAACACCAAAATTAGCTTTCAATTTTGAGGCCAATGTAGCTCCCTTTAATACCTCAAGTCAGAGTGGCAACAATAAAACACTATTGCAGGGCTAAGCAGAACAGAAGAAAAATAAAGCTTGACTTACACAGAATTCTGAACGCGGTCTACCTTCAGGAAAAAAAAAAGTCATAGGAAGTTGAATGATGTTTTGCATTTGCAAGCTATTTGGTCACTTAAAATCTAGTAAAAGCTTTACTGAATAAAGGGTACAAAATACCTCCTGGACAGTTCTATCTTCCAGGCAGGCAGAAAAAGGCGAGAGTTTGAGGAAGTGAAATTTATTTCTGTTCAAGCATTGCAAGCTGCATTATTAAAGTCATTTGTCATGGTTTGAATATTTCTGCCTGATTCACCATTAAATTGGCCTTCTAATTACCAACTTTGTCATGAAAAGTGGTCTGGCTGTTTCATTCACCAGAAAACTTCAATTCTTTAATCATCACTTGCTTTCATATGAGAAGAAAGAAAGGAAAAAAGAAAACAAACCATATGTTTTTATCCTCAAATCCTAAAATACATGTTAACACAATAATGCTTAAAGCCGTACATTTTTAAGATGTTGAGAATTAGTTAGAAAGGGAGTTATTTCATCTAGGAACTTGCCAACATTAACCTATTATTTGGCTACATAACTCAGTCTTGCTGTGGACCACACAGCCTCTCGTCATAGTTTCAGAACCAGCAGGCACCAACCATAATCATAATGTGTTAGGCAAGTTATTTCTCTTTCCCGTATATTCTAGCTTCTTGGCTTCTTGGTCGGTGTATGTAACTCTATCCACAGAAAAAGATCTGGAATCCACAGCTTATCCAAGCAGCCTAGTGAAGTCATTGACAGATTGTTTACAGCATGCTTGCTCTACTTTCAAGTGGACAAGGATGGGAAATTGTGGCTGACAATCACATAGGTACAGTATCTTTCCTTCTGTCTTCACTTCTGTTGGATGATGGAATGGCAGGCACTCATATTTTAAACTACACAGTATAGCTTGCTATACTATATAGTGTTTGGGAGAAAGAAGACTAACCTACTGACTTTAAGAGAACTCCAACAAAGGCTTAGTAATACAACGATATTTGGGAAACTTCCATATAGCAAAACAGAGACTGGCAAACATATTCTGACCCAAAGCACACCAAACTGTGAGGTGTTTTACATTTTACAGATGAGGAAACTAAAGCACAGAGGGGTTTTGCAAGTTTCTCCAGGGTCACACAGCTAAGAAAATCCAATTAGACCTTCTGGAGCCCACAGATGTAACCATCTCTTTGTGTGCATGGAAAACATGTAGCACAATGCCTCTTATGTGTGTGTGCATCAAATCTCTGAACTAATTTTTACATTTAGACCATCTTTAAAAAGTGTATACACTTTAGACATTTTAATTTTTTAGGCTCCAAATAAAGAATTCCATGTTTTAACTGCTACAAAGACAACTGACACTGAATCTGAAGAACTTGAAATTACATCTTCGGAATTCATATTATTAGATTCATAATTTCATGATTACCCTAATAGATGTCTTCTCTCATGAAAACAATCTTTGGGTACGCATTTTATATTGACTTATATGAGTAGCAAAAACAAGTAAAACATCTGAATGACGTTATGAGTGCTGAAAGCTTATTTTTATGTATTCTTTTTAACTAAATTGGAGGAAAAGTTGCATCTGCTAATAAGAGGTTTCCTCATAGCAAGATTATTTCATAGCTTCAAGATAATCATGTATACTTCTTGATTCACTTTTCAGATTGTATTTAAATAAATTCACTAATTTTATCATGTTTTTTTGATATTGAACCAAAGTGGAGAAATTTGGTTAAGAATTTTCAATGTCATAATATATGAAATTATATATCTACCTTTAAAAATAACTAGACATCTTTGAGAATAAAAGGGGTGTTACTAATAACTATTAAAACAGTAATAACTAAAACAGTACAGCTGAACTTACCTGCAGTAAGTTCCTAAAAAATAGGTGATGGTAGGTAAAATTTTTGGAGCCCTGGTATGTCCATATATATATTTATTCTACTCTCAGACCCAATTGAGAATAGTGATAATATAAAATTTTTGTTTTAAAGTCATTTTGCCTTAGGATTTTGAGAGAAATTTTCCACTTCTTCTAGTTTCTACGTTGTTTTTGAGAACTCTGTTGCCATTCTGATTCCGTGCTCTTTATATATGTGATCTGTTGCTTTGTCTCTTGAATTTTTCTAAGTCTCTTTCTCTTTCCTTTCCTTCTTTCTTTCTTGAAGTATTAAAGATTTTGTGTTTATCTCTGGTGTTGTGAAAATTCATGACGATGTGGCTTGGTTTGGTCTTTTATTTTTTTTTCATTTATTGGGCTGAATACTTACAGTATCCTTACAACCTGGAGACAAATGCCCTCAGTTCTGAGTGTTTATCTTGTATTACTTTTTTGGATCTTTTTTTTTTTGCTCCATTCTTCCTATTCTCTCTAGATTTCTTATTAATAACACATTTTATCTACTCAACTTTTTTATTCATCCATTTTCCATTTGTTTGTCTTTTTGATATATTTTCTGGGAAATTTTAATGTCTTTATCTGTCAGCTTTCTATTAAATTGTCATTTTGACAATCCTATCCTTAATTTATAATAGCTCTTTCTTGTTTCTGATTTTTCTTTTTCACAGCATTCTGCTCCTGTTTTATGAACACAATATTTTTTCTTGACTCTCTAAGGATATGATTATTATTATTATTTATGTAAATCGTTGCTGTTTATTTTAGATTTAGTGGTATGTATCTGTTAATCCTATACTCCTAATTTATTCCCCCCACCAGCCCTCTTTGGTAACCATAATTTTGTTTTCTATGTCTGTGAGCCTATTTCTGCTTGTAAATAGGTTTATTTGTATTATTTTTTAGATTCCACATATAAGTGATATAATATTTGTCTTTCTATGGGGATATTGTTATTTAAAAAACTTTCTTCTGTACTCTGCATTGTGTGTCTGCTCTGAAATTTTTTGTTTGTGTGATTATTTTTACACTCTTTTTCAGATTGGTGGCTTTCCTCAAATGCCTGGTGATCCCTTGCTGCTGTTAATGCTTATGAATGAAGCACTAAAAAGAAAATCAGAGGCTCCATATGTATGGATGGGGGACTTCACTGTGGATTCATCAGGAAGCAAGGTGACCTTTTCATCAGAAGATCTCTAAAAGTTCGTTCAGTTTCCCCAGGGAAGATGCCTTCAAATTTCCTACTTTCCAGTTGGTGGCGAGCACACTACAAACCCGCTTTCTCTTAATCAAATCACTATTATCAGCTCCATATCATGACCCTGACCAGTTTTCTGCCTGTTGTACCTGAATCTAGAAACTTTCTGCTCAGTTTCTTCCATAAAATAAAACTCTCATCTTCTTGGGAGTTTCAGTGACTGTCTTTTTGGCTTTGCACTGTCAGATACCTGATGTCTCCAAGTGCGGAAGGTCTCAGGGGTTCATGGGACAAACCGGCTCAACTGTGTTGCTGTCCCATCTCTGCCAGCATTTATGTTCTAATCTCCTCTGCTCTATCAAATCCATTACTACCCCTTCATCTGCTTTCTATATGTCAAAATGTGATGAAAACTCTCTTCACATTTTTACAGTTTCAGTCAGTGGAACCCAAATAGCTCTAAAAATCAGCTCCTGGTCTGATCACTAAATTCAGCTGATAATGAGATGCATGGATATCTACTGATGTCCAAATTTAGCAATTGTTTCAGAGGCTACTGAAAATCTAGAGACCAGGCAAAAATCCAGATCAGAGATCTGAAGCCAAAGAATATTCTAACTTCACAAGATCCCTGCTGAAGAAGTATCAAAGGAGGCAGCCTCCAGCCAATAAGGGGTGAATCAGAAAAGGAATTGGAAAAGAAGTGGTGAGTTTGCAGAGAAAAAAAATTCTTTAAGTAAAACATAGACCTGCAATGTTAGCAGTTGACATTTAAAAAAAATTTAAATTATGAGCCTGTGGCTTTAATATTACTGCTCTATCCAACCCTCTGAATCTTTTTATCATACCTAAAGAACTGTTCATTCATCTTTCAGGAATACATGAGAGCAAGAGAGTTTTCCCATAGGCAAAAGCATTATACATATTTGCAAATGTCTTACATAATGATGCGAACACTATGTGTAGGGATGTTTTGTTGAAAGCTAGAAACAATGCAGCAATTTCCATTCTGTTTCATTAGCTATCAGACTCCCAAGTAAAGGGAGTTTTCCTTGTCGTTTACACTTTTTTCAAACGTTAAAAAGGCTGGCATTTAGAATTCATGGTACTGCCTCTAAATAGGAACGCTGGTTGTTAATTTGATGGAAAAGGTTTGTTTCTTAATACAGGTGTTTTCATCTCATGCTTATATTTCCGGTCATTATTTCCAATAACTTATTTAAAATGCCTGCTTATTCAGAATATAAGTCCAATTTTTTTATTGGGATCCAAAAATATTTTCAATATATCATAGAAAGAACAGAAAAGTGTAAATCTCAGCTGCAGGTACAAAATAAATTATCTTTTTGTTTAGCTTGTTATGGTCAATTCAGGTTTAAAATTTTATTTTTGCAGCGGAACCTTCAACACAATGATTTATATTAGGACTTAGTTGTCAATGTAAAAAAATAAACAAAAGTCCCAACAGTTTAGTGCCTGCTTTGCATCTACATAAGAATTTCCCTTTCATTATACCCCAGCGCCTGGCAGCTTATGATGGCCATTGTTTAATTTGTGCTCTGTTTTTATAAATGACACTTGTACAGGCCTCTTGGGGCTGCTGAGAGAAGCCAGGCCCCTCTCTTTCCCTGGTGTCAGTTCTTTTGTGAACCTTTATAATTATCCACTTAACAAATTGAGGGAAATGAACCTTCAGCTGCAAAGTATATCCTGAAGTTAAGTCAACCATATGACAGGCAAAACCGATACACGAAAATCTCCTTAACTCAATTGTTGAGTTGCCTCAAGGGTTAAGAGGCAGTCTACCAGTAATAGCCTGAAAGAAAAGCCTTAGAAGTGATGTTTTTGATGGTTCACTATCCAAATGCCTGTTAGCCTTTCCAAGAAACAGCACACATTAGAAATAGCACACATTTCAAAGTATTATGGCTGCTGCTTTTTCAGATCTTTTGTTTTGCAGAAGAAAAATGTTAAAAAGTATGATTTTGAAAGAAACAAGATCCCCAGCTTCAAAATTACACATTAAATGTTTAAGAAAGAAAAAAAGGAAGGAAGGGAGGGAGGGAGGAAGGAGAGAAAGAAGAAGCTTTTGGGCTGCAGTATTTAGGTACAGAAAATGACATCATGTATATTATGATATTAATGAATTTGTTTTCAGAATCTATAATAGGGACCCTAAGAGCAGGGTCCTATCATTACGAACTCTTCCCTTTTTATTACTAATTAGACTTCTAAATGTGAGTGTAAATGTACCTCAGAGAGTATGTATTAAAAAGTTGCATATGCATAAGAGATCATTTCAAATTCATCTTCCAACAAAAACTTCAACTTTGATATTTTCTCATGTTCCCACTTATACCACATTAACATAGTCTTTTATATTTAATTTCTAAATTCCATTGTGATCATTCTGTCAAGGTATTTACTTTTGGGAACTGTCTGATATCTTAATCCCCAATTCAATAGCCAACAGTCAAGTGTTATCAAGTTAATGTATCCTCTTAACCTCAGCGATTCTTTTTCAAGTTAAATGTATACTGCCTCTCATGTATACCATGAAATTTATCTAGTTAGTGGCATATCCAAATCAAAAATGTATATGATACCTTTTACACAGAACTAGAGAGATGTAAGTGAAGTTTATATTCAGTGAGAGTGTAGACTATTTTAATATTAGAAGATAAAAATTTTAAGATGCTATAACATAGACACCGGAACCCTTTATGTCTTGAGAGTAATGAAATGAAGCACAGTGACATTTCTGTAGTTGTCAGTGAGATAAAATTAGACAGGTTTCACTTCACATAAGCAAAAAATGTTATTGTAAATAAAAATTTTGTTTTTATTATAATATAGATACCAAATATCGTAAAGGCTTATAGCAACATGCCATTGGTTTTCTGGACTATTAAATCTGCTGTATAGTCTATTAAACTGGGTGGTTGACATTGCTTAGTTAAGGCTGCGTGTATACAAGATCTGTTAACTCATCCATGCTTACCTACATTTTTTTCTTTTTGGCCTTGCGGCTTGTGGGGTCTTAATTCTTTTGGACCAGGGATCGAACCCGCGCCCCCTGCATTGGAAGCATGAAGTCTTAACCACTGGATGCCAGGGAAGTCCCGTACCTACATTTTTTAAGCTTTTATTGAGGTATAATTGATAAATAAAATCTGTATATATTCAAGGTGTACAACTTGGTGTTTTGGTATACGTTTTACATTGTGAAATAATCACAACCAACCTAATTAACATGTCTACACCTCACATAGTTACCATTTCCCCCTTTTTTTCCTTCTTCCTTCCTCCCTTCCTCCCTCCCTCCCACTCTCTCCTTTCTTTCTTTCTTTCTTTCTCTTTCTTTCTTTCCTTTTCTTCTTTCCTTCTTTTCCTTCCTTCCTTCCTTCCTTCCTTTCTTTCTCTCTCTCTCTCTCTCTGTCTCTCTCTCCCCTCTCCCTCCCTCCCTCCCTCCCTCTCTCTCTCTCTCTCTTTTTCTCTCTCTTTCTTTCTTTCCTTTCTTTTGTGTGGTGAAAACACTTAAGATCTGTCCTCTTAGTAAATTTTAAGTATACAGCAGTGTTGTTAACCATGGTCAACATTAGACCTCCAGAACTTATTCATTTTGCGTAACTGAAACTTTGTACCCCCTTGATCAACATCACCTAATTTCTCCCTCCCCTCAGAGTTCTCCCAAACTCTGCTTCCATGAGTTTGACTATTTTACATTCCACGTATAAGTAAGATCATGCAGTATTTGTCTTCCTATGTCTGGATTATTTTACTTAGCATAATGTCCTTCAGGTTGTTGCAAGTGACAGGATCTTCTTTTTTAAGGTTGAATAATATTCCCATATGTATGCATATATACCTGTACATATTATATATATATATATATCACATTTTTTCTCTTCATCTGTTGATGGACATTTAGGTGTTTGACTATTGTGAATAATGCTGCAATGAACATACAACTCAGTAGCAAAAAACCAAATAACCTGATTTAAAAAAAGGAGAAAGGACCTGAAGAGACATTTCTCAGAAGAGCACGTAAATGGCTAACAGGTATGTGAAAAGGTGCTGAGTATCATGATTCATCAGCGAAATGCAAATAAAAACCACAATGAGATATCACTTGGCATCTGTTAGAATGGTTGTTATCAAGACAAATATTGGTGAGGATGTGAAGAAAAGGGAACTCTTGTGCACTGTTGGTGGGAATGAAAATTGGTGCAGATATTGTGGAAAGCAGTACGGAGATTCCTCAAAAAAAATAAAAATAGAACCATCATATTATCTGGGCATATATCCAAAGGAAATGAAGTCAGGATCTCGAAGAGATTTCTGCACTCCCATGCCTACTTTTTTGAATGATGTAGCAGTGAGAGCAAACCCTTATTATATGACTGATAGTGTGCCAAGCACTGTTCTAAGGCACTTAAAGTGAATTAATATAATCATCATTGCAAGCCTATGAGAGAGGTACTCTTATCATCCCCACTCTACAGATGAGGAAACAGAGAACAGTGAGGGTAAGTTCACATGGGCAGGAAGTGAGCAGAGCTGGGATGTGAACCTGGCTGCCTGGCTTGAATCTGTGATCTTGACCCCCAGCCATGGTGATGTTTCCCTGACTTATCAGTTGTCCTGCTCTGTTGACCAAACTGATTCGTTTTTTTGTGTCATGTAACTAGTTCAAGAAATCCCTCCACCAGTTTTTCTTGGTTAGAAGCCTTTAACCTGTCAGAAGCCTTCTTTCCTAACTTGTTAATAGATTTAGTGACCTGTTACCAAAGGCTGAAGTCAGTATTAAAGCAACCATGTAATTTATTGTGTCAGTGGGACATTTTAAAGAAGGGAATTAAGGTGCTATTAATAATCACACACCTGACAATGGGCAAAACTGGGACTGTCTAAGGCAAGTTTGGACATTTAGTCATCCTAGTAAAATACCTCAATGCCTGGAAGTTCAGTTTTTTTATGCTGCAGACAGAAGAACGTCTGTCAACTCTTGCCCGTTCTCCGGATGCCCTTGCAAAGTGAGAGTGAATAATGCATGCAGATGGAGACACCTCACTGACCTTCTACTTCATACATTGGAACCGCATTTTAAAGTCAGTTTGAGGATCCTAGGTAAGCCTGCCTTTTAGACATTGTCCAAATAAACCAGGATTCCAGCCACCCTAAAAAAGCAGTCCTAGCTTTTATCCAGATTGCTGATTGATTGATTGAATGAATGAATAGGTGAACATGGGGAAAGACTGTTGCCTCCTTGGCATTTTAACACATGGTAGCACACTGTACTGCTGTGGGATCACAGGTAGTGTTTTCCCAGTCCTTCATGTTTTAGAGAATAGGTTGTAAAAAGTTCTGAAAGTCAAGTTGCCTATAAAAAATAGAAAATCCACAATCTTTATTCCTGGTTGTTCTATTAGGATAGATTAATTCTGGTGGTATGGCTGCTAAGACACCTATAATTTGATGATAATGTTCCTCACTTTCAAAATGTTGTTCCAACTTTGATGGCTGGAATTAGGAAAAGTGCAACTCCATAAACATGTGAGTCTGCCTACGTAGAGAGGTGTTTCCACCTCGGAACTTTTTTGTTGGTTCTTTCCTGCTTAGGATGCCCTTGGGCCCACTCCATCCATCTAAGACCTCCTTTTCCTGGCAGTCTGGCTCAAGATTATAGCTTCTTTTGTGATGATTTCCTTCCCTACCACCGTCCATGGTGAACTCCCACCCACCAGGAGCCTGTAACACATTCTGTCCGTTCCATCGTAAAGGGTACAATATGTGCTACTTGAATTGACAGACACACATTTATTCACATAATAAGTTATATAAGAATGTGTTTTACAGAGCAGATGATCTGTCTTTTTTTGTCCCTGTTTACTGAAAAATATTTATATGTGATGACATGTGTATGTGTTACAGAATTAATTCTCAGGCTTGCTTGCTTTTATTATAACATACCATCAAGTCGCAAAATTTTATGTGAGAAGAATTTTAGTCTTCATCTATTTTTAACTTTAGAAGCTATGTGTATCTACGCAAAAGAACCTTGTACTTGTGAATGCCCAAACAGACTTAGGTCAATAACAAGACCTTTAATAAAAGGTGTAAAACTTATGTGTTATAATTTTAGTATTAATAATATGTGATCGCTTGGTTATATATGAGTGCTGGATTTATAGAGTTTATTTCAATTAAAGAGTAACTGGATATGTGGATAAGTAATACATATTTACAGTATTTATTATACAATAATTGCAATTGTGCATACCAGTTCAAGGCAGTATATGTGTGGTGAGTCAAAATGACAGACAATAGGTGATATAGGAGTTCAGGTAAATGATCACTATGAATTTTAAAGTTCTTTCCTAGTACTAAAGCAGCCCCTAACAACAAAACTTTTTCTAAGTACCCACTTAATGTTATGAGGATGAGTTACTTTATACAGACTTATACAGATTATACAGATTATACAGTTTAGTGCACTAAACACAGCCCTAGTGTTCTAAAAGTTAGAGCATCTCACGTGAGTCCAACATGTACCAGAACTCAAGTGAAAATAGCCTGTTGGGTTTCTTCCTTCCAGCTCTGCCAAGGAAGAAGGAATAAAGAATAAACTCAGGCACAAGGATGCTTGTTACTTTCAGAACGGCCACACAGGGAGGTTTCCTGAGTCTCAGCTCTGTTTTCTTCTTCAGTATGTTACATGATGAATTTACATTTTTTAATAGGGGTGAAGTACACTGAGGACACTAGCAGGAGAATGAACCTCCATGTTTCTTTCCCCTTCTCGGTCCCCTGTCTGATAACTGTCTCTAACTGGTGAAAGCAGAACTTAAAATAGTATGATGAGAGTGGATGTTATTACAGTCCTTCTGGTTTCATCTCCACAACACTTTTCACATAGAGGTACTCATAAATATTTGCTGGTGCTGTTAATGAAGAATTCATACTCAGAAGAAAAGTGAGGTAAGGCAAGAGTGAAAAGTATTCCCTAATTTTTCTGAATGATGCTGCAGGGCACAGCAAGAAAATTTGTTGCATCTGGGCACAGAGAAATGGTCTCTTTTGAGTTGGTAAATAGAAAATATGTGTGTGCAGGTCAATCAAGTTAATGCAAATGAGCAGTATATCCAAAGTATCACATGTTCACGGGAAAAACAAGATGCAGGGATGTGTTACATATTTTAAAAACATGATGCCCATATAGCAGTTTTATAAATTCTTTTGTCAGTTTCACATATGCTTCCCAGTGACCACCTGAAATTTTAAGCATATTGTTCTTAACTACATGATCATGATGAATAGAAACAAATTAGACATATTACTCTTTGTAGCAGGCAGTATTGACCTATTCTAAAATGCATTATCAGACCAATTTGAAAACAGAAGAATCAAAGTAATTGATTGGTGGCTGTGGGAATGTTGCTTCCATCAATATTTAAGTGTATTTTGAACTCTGTGTGCAGTTAAGCGAACCTAACTGAAGTCACATAAACATGAGTTTTGATGCAACAAAGAAAATATTCCAAAGGGCAAATTTTAAAGCCACATCACTCCAATATTGCATTAAAAAAAAAAAGTCCCTCTTCACGTTAGCATAAAATACTGTTTTCTCATCATTTGTAAAGTAGGTCATTCTCACTTTGAGAAAAATGTATTTTAGAAAATTTTCCACCATGAGTTTTGAGGAATAACAAATACCTAAAAGATTAATTATAGATTGCCAAAATTTTAAGAATGTAAAAATTTGAGTTATAATTTTGTCACCCTTTACTAGAATAACTATTTTATTGTAGTTTTATGAAAAATATGCTGAATAGATGCATGTTTATCATTTCTACTGCTTTTTCAATTACCGTACTCCTGACATTATGGTGTCTGTATCTTAATTTCCTCATAAGCCTCAAATTACTTTTGCTTAAAAGTAATTAAGCAGGAGAGAGAGACCTTCAAGATGGCGGAGGAGTAAGACATGGAGATCACCTTCCTCCCCACAGATACACCAGAAATACATCTACACCTGGATCAACTCCTACAGAACACCTACTGAACGCTGGCAGAAGACCTCAGACCTCCCAAAAGGCAAGAAACTCCCCACATACGTGGGTAGGGCAAAAGAAAAAACAGAGACAAAAGAATAGGGATGGGACCTGCACCAATGGGAGGGAGCTGTGAAGGAGGAAATGTTTCCACACACTAGGAAGGCCCTTCGTGGTGGAGATTGTGGGTGGCGGGGCGGGGGGGGAAGCTTCGGAGCTGCAGAGGAGAGCGCAGCAACAGGGGTGCGGAAGGCAAAGCAGAGAGATTCCTGCACAGAGGATCAGGGCCGACCAGCACTCACCAGCCCAAGAGGCTTGTCTGCTCACCCGCCGGGGCGGGCGGGGGCTGGGAGCCGAGGCTCGGGCTTCGGTCGGAGCGCAGGGAGAGGACTGGGGTTGGCTGCGTGAACACAGCCTGAAGGGGGTTAGTGTGCCACGGCTGGCCGGGAGGGAGTCCGGGGAAAAGTCTGGGCCTGATGAAGAGGCAAGAGACATGTTCTTGCCTCTTTGCTTCCTGGTGCGCGAGGAAAGGGGATTAAGAGCACCGCCTAAACGAGCTCCAGAGATGGGCGCGAACTGTGGCTATCAGTGCGGACCCCGGAGACGGGCATGGGATGCTAAGGCTGCTGCTGCCGCCACCAAGAAGCCTGTGTGCGAGCACAGGTCACTGTCCACACCTCCCCTCCCGGGAGCCTGTGCAGCCCACCACTGCCAGGGTTCCGGGATCCAGGGACAACTTCCCTGGGAGAACGCACGGCGCACCTCAGGCTGGTGCAACGTCAGACTGGCCTCTGCCGCCGCAGGCTCGCCCCGCATCCGAACCCCTCCCTCCCCGCAGCCTGAGTGAGCCAGAGCCCCCAAATCAGCTGCTCCTTTAACCCGGTCCTGTCGGAGCAGAGAACAGATGCCCTCTGGTGACCTACACGAAGAGGCGGGTCCAAATCCAAAGCTGAACCCCGGGAGCTGTACGAACAAAGAAGAGAAAGGGAAATCTCTCCCAGCAGCCTTAGGAGCAGCAGATTAAAGCTCCACAATCAACTTGACGTACCTGCATCTGTGGAATACCTGAATAGACAACGAATCATCCCCAAACGGAGGCAGTGGACTTTAGGAGCAACAGTTATATATATATATATTTTTTTCCTTTTTCTCTTTTTGTGAGTGTGTATGTGTATGCTTCTCTGTGTGATTTTGTCTGTATAGCTTTGTTTTTACCATTTGTCCCAGGGTTCTGTCAGCTTTTTTTCTTAGTGTAGTTTTTAGCACTTGTTATCATTGGTGGATTTGTTTTTTGGTTTGCTCTCTGTTCTTCTTTCTGTTTTGTGTTTTTATTACTTTTAAATGTTTTTATTTTTAATATTTTTTATTTTAATAATTCTATTTTATTTTTTCCTTTCTTGCTTTATTTTTTCTCCCTTTTCTTCTGAGCCATGCGGCTGACAGTGTCTAGGTGCTCAGGCCAGGTGTCAGGCCTGTGACTCTCAGGTGGGAGAGCCCAGTTCAAGACACTGGTCCACCAGAGACCTCCCAGCTCCACGTAATATCAAACAGTGAAAGCTCTCCCAGGGCTCTCCATCTCAACGCTAAGACCCAGCTCCACTCAACGACCAACAAGCTACAGTGCTGGACATCCTATGCCAAACAACTAGCAACACAGGAACACAACCCCACCCATTACTACAGAAACTGCCTAAATCATAAGGTCACAGACACCCCAAAACACACCACCGGATGTGGTCCTGCCCACCAGAAAGACAAGATCCAGCATCATCCACCAGAACACAGGCACTAGTCCCCTCCACCAGGAAGCCTACACAACCCACTGAACCAACTTTAGCCACCGGGGACAGGCACCAAAAACAACGGGAACTATGAACCTGCAGCCCGTGAAACGGAGACCCCAAACACAGTAAGTTAAGCAAAATGAGAGGACAGAGAAACACACAGCAGGTGAAGGAGCAAGATAAAAACTCACCAGACCTAACAAATGAAGAGGCAATAGTCTACCTGAAAAATAATTCAGAGTAATGATAGTAAAGATGATCCAAAATCTTGGAAATAGAATGCAGAAAATATAAGAAACGTTTAAAAGAAACTAGAAGAACTAAAGAGCAAACAATGATGAACAACACAATAAATGAAATTAAAAATTCTCTAGAAGGAATCAATAGCAGAATAACTGAGGCAGAAGAACGGATAAGTGACCTGGAAGATAAAATAGTGGAAATAACTACTGCAGAGCAGAATAAAGAAAAAAGAATGAAAAGAATTGAGGAGAGTCTCAGAGACCTCTGGGACAACATTAAACACACCAACATTCAACTTATAGGGGTCCCATAAGAAGAAGAGAAAAGGAAAGGGACTGAGAAAATATTTGAAGAGATTAAAGTTGAAAACTTCCCTAATATGGGAAAGGAAAGAGTTAATCAAGTCCAGGAAGCACAGAGAGTCCCATACAGGATAAATCCAGGGGGAAAGAAACCAAGACACATTAATCAAAGTATCAAAAATTAAATACAAAGAAAATATATTAAAAGCACTGAGGGAAAGACAACAAATAATGTACAAGGGAATCCCCATAAGGTTAACAGCTGATATTTCAGCAGAAACTCTGCAAGCCAAAAGGCACTGGCAGGACATATTTAAACTGATGAAGGGGAAACCTACAACCAAGATTACACTACACAGCAAGGATCTCATTCAGATTTGATGGGGAAACTAAAACCTTTACAGACAAGCAAAAGCTAAGAGAATTCAGCACCACCAAACCAGCTTTACAACAAATGCTAAAGGAACTTCTCTAGGAAGGAAACACAAGAGAAGGAAAAGACCTACACTAATAAGCCCAAAACAATTCAGAAAATGGTAATAGGAACATACATATCGATAATTACCTTAAATGTAAATGGATTAAATGCTCCAACCAAAAGACACAGACTGGCTGAATGGATACAAAAACAAGACCCGTATATATGCTGTCTACAAGAGACCCACTTCAGACCTAGGGACACATACAGACTGAAAGTGAGGGGATGGAAAAAGGTATTCCATGCAAATGGAAATCAGAAGAAAGCTGGAGTAGCAATTTTCATATCAGAAAAAATAGACTTTAAGGACACTACATAATGATCAAGGGGTAAATCCAAGAAGAAGATATAACAATTGTAAATATTTATGCACCCAGCAGAGGAGCACCTCAATACATAAGGCAAATTCTAACAGCCATAAAAAGGGAAATCGACAGTAACACAATCATAGTAGGGGACTTAAACACCTGACTTTCACCGATGGACAGATCCTCCAGACAGAAAATAAATACGGAAACACAAGCTTTAAGTGACACATTAAACAAGATGGACTTAATTGATATTTATAGGACATTCCATCCAAAATCAACAGAACACACTTTCTTCTCAGGTGCTCATGGATCATGTTCCAGGATAGATCATATCTTGCGTCACAAATCAAGCCTTGGTAAATTTAATAAAATTGAAATCGTATCAAGTATCTTTTCTGACCACAATGCTATGAGACTAGATATCAATTACAGGAAAAAAAATTGTAAAAAATACAAACATATGCAGGCTAAATACTACACTACTAAATAACCAAGAGATCACTGAAGAAATCAAAGAGGAAACCAAAAAATACCTAGAAACAAATGACAATGAAAGCACGACAATGCAAAACCTATGGGATGCAGCAAAAGCAGTTCTAAGAGGGAAGTTTACAGCAATACAATCCTACCTCAAGAAACAAGAAGAATCTCAAACAACCTAACCTTACACCTAAAGCAATTAGAGAAAAATAACACCAATTTAGCAGAAGGAAAGAAATCATAAAGATCAGATCAGAAATAAATGAAAAAGAAATGAAGGAAACAATAGCAAAGATCACTAAAACTAAAAGCTGGTTCTTTGAGAAGATAAACAAAATCGATAAACTATTAGCCAGACTCATCAAGAAAAAAAAAGAAGACTCAAATCAACAGAATTAGAAATGAAAAAGGAGAAGTAACAACTGACACTGCAGAAATACAAAGGATCATGAGGGATTACTACAAGCAACTATATGCCAATAAAATGGACAGCGTGGAAGAAATGGACACATTCTTAGAAAAGCGCAACCTTCCAAGACTGAAGCAGGAAGAAATAGAAAATATAAACAGACCAATCACAAGCACTGAAATTGAAACTGTGGTTAAAAATCTTCCAACATACAAAAGCAGGACCAGATGGCTTCACAGGCAAATTCTATCAAACATTTAGAGAAGAGCTAACACCTTTCCTTCTCAAACTCATCCAAAATATAGCAGAGGGAGAAACACTCCCAAAGTCATTCTACAAGGCCACCATCACGCCGATACCAAAACCAGACAAAGATGTCACTAAAAAAGAAAACTAGAGGCCAATATCAGTGATGAACATAGATGCAAAAATCCTCAACAAAACACTAGCAAACAGAATTCAACAGCACATTAAAAGGGTCATACACCATGATCAAGTGGGTTTTACCCCAGGAATGCAAGGATTCTTCAATATACGCAAATCAATCAATGTGATACACCATATTAACAAATTGAAGGAGAAAAACCATATGGTCATCTCAATAGATGCAGAAAAAGCTTTTGACAAAATTCAACACCCATTTATGACAAAAACCCTCCAGAAAGTAGGCATAGAGGAGACTTATCTGAACATAATAAATGCCATATATGACAAACCCACAGCCAGCATCGTTCTCGATGGTAAAAACAAACCATTTCCACTAAGATCAGTAACAAGACAAGGTTGCCCACTCTCACCACTATTATTCAAAGTAGTTTTAGAAATTTTAGCAACAGCAATCAGGGAAGAAAAAGAAATAAAAGGAATACAAATCGGAAAAGAAGAAGTAAAGCTGTCACTGTTTGCAGGTGACATGATACTATACATAGAGTATGCTAAAGATGCTACCAGAAAACTACTAGAGCTAAACAATGAATTTGGTAAAGCAGCAGGATACAAAATTAATGCTCAGAAATCTCGTGTGTTCCTATACACTAATGATGAAAAATCTGAAAGTGAAATCAAGAAAACACTCCCATTTACCACTGCAACAGAAAGAATAAAATATCTAGGAATAAACTTACCTAAGGAGACAAAAGACCTGTGTGCAGAAAACTGTAGGACACTGATGAAAAAAATTAAAGATGATAGAAATGGAGATATACCATGTTCTTGGATTGGAAGAATCAACATTGTGAAAATGACTATACTACCCCAAGCATCTACAGATTCAGTGCAATCCCTATCAAACTACCAATGGCATTTTTCACAGAACTAGAACAAAAAATTTCATAATTTGTATGGAAACACAAAAGACCCCGAATAGCCAAAGCAATCTTGAGAAAGAAAAACAGAGCTCGAGGAATCAGGCTCGTGGACTTCAGACTATACTACAAAGCTACAGTAATCAAGACAGTAGGGTACTGTCACAAAAACAGAAATATAGATCAGTGGAACAGCATAGAAAGCCCAGAGTTAAACCCACATATATATTGTCACCTTACCTGTGATAAAGGAGGCGAGAATATACAATGGAGAAAAGACAACCTCTTCAGTAAGTGTTGCTGGGAAAACTGGACAGCTACATGTAAAAGAATGAAATTAGAACACTCCCTAACACCATACACAAAAATAAACGCAAAATAGTCTAAAGACCTAAATGTAAGGACAGACACTGTCAAACTCTTAGAGGAAAACATAGGCAGAACACTCTGTCAAAATCACAGTAAGATCCTTTTTGACCCACCTCCTAGAGAAAGGGAAATGAAAACAAAAATAAATGGAACCTAATGAAACTTAAAAGCTTTTGCACAGCAAAGGAAACCATAAACAAGACCAAAAGACAACCCTCAGATTGCGAGAAAATATTTGCAAATAAAGCAACTGACAAAGGATTAATCTCCAAAATTTACAAGCAGCTCATGTGCTCAATATCAAAAAACAAAGAACCCAATCCAAAAAGGGGCAGAAGACCTAAATAGACATTTCTCCAAAAAAGATACAAAGATTGCCAACAAACACACGAAAGGATGGTCAACATCACTAATCATTAGAGAAATGCAAATCAAAACTGCAATGAGGTATCACCTCACACCGGTCAGAATGGCCATCATCATCAAGAAATCTACAAACAATAAATGCTGGAAAGGGTGTGTAATAAAAAGGAACCCTCTTGCACTGTTGGTGGGAATATAAATTGATACAGCCACTATGGAGAATAGTATGGAGGTTCCTTAAAAAACTACAAATAGAGCTACCATATGACCCAGCAATCCCACTACTGGGCATATACCCTGAGAAAATCATAATTCATGAAGTGTCATGTACCACAATGTTCATTGCACCTCTATTTACAATAGCCAGGACATGGAAGCAACCTAAGTGTCCACTGACATATGAATGGATAAAGATGTGGCACATATATACAATAGAATATTACTCAGCCATAAAAAGAAACGAAGTTGAGTTATTTGTAGTGAGGTGGATGGACCTAGAGACTGTCATACAGAGTGAAGTAAGTCAGAAAGAGAAAAACAAATACTGTATGCTAACACATATATATGGAATCTAAAAAAAAAAATAAAAGGTTCAGATGAACCTCAGGGCAGGACAAGAATAAAGACGTAGTAGTAGAGAATGGACTTGAGGACTCAGGCAAGGGTAAGCTGGGACGAAGTGAGAGAGTGGCATGGACTTATATATACTACCAATTGTAAAATAGATAGCTAGTGAAGCAGCTGCATAGCACAGGGAGATCAGCTCCCTGACCACCTAGTGACCACCTAGTGGGGTGGGATAGGGAGGGTGGGAGGGAGATGCAAGAGGGAGGGGATATGGGGACATATGTATATGTACAGCTGATTCACTTTGTTACACAGCAGAAACTAACACACCATTGTAAAGCAATTATACTCCAATAAAGATTTTTTAAAAAGTAATTAAGCTAATTCCTCTTTATTTTCCTTCATCATCTCATTCATGAAAACCAAGACATATCTACTTGCATGTGTCCAGTTTTTTATCTACCCAGTCACAAAATCGTCATGAGGTTGATTGCGAAACGAAATCAAGTTTCACATGAATTGTATGTAACATGTAGGAAACTTCTCCTCTAATGAAAATTTCACTGGCTACTGTCATGGGTGCCCTTGCTTCTCAATTGCCCCCATCTTGTTTCAAAGTTGAGAGAAACTCATCTTTGTTAAGCAGATTTGGGGGCCCACTGAGCATGTAGCAACACAACTGACACATGAGTCAATTTGCTGATCTCTTAAAACTCAGTGTTTACTGATGGAAGGCATCCAAATGGTCCTTCTCCACCCTTCACTTAACAAGCATAATAATAAATGAATATTTAAAGTAGCAACAAATACATTAACTGGAAACAAATAGGTTTCATTTGTAACCAGTGCACACAGGTTAATTAACAAGAAGGAGCTTTGGTGTTGAGGCCAGGCTCCCTGATGCTGTCTGGGCAGGTGCCGTTAAGGGCCAGTGAGCTCTGCAGGGTAATTACCAGGTACCAGCGTGCTCTTCCGTTGCTTAACAAAGAGCTGCCCACCATTTGCCTAAACATATAAACCATCATCTGTGATCCTCAGCAGCAATTAAGTGACAAACATCTCTTCATTGGAGACTTGGGGAAACAAAAGAGACCTGATAAGTATATGAGGAGCCAGATGGATATTTTTGAATGTCAATTTTGAAGATCACTTTTTCAATAATGGAACATTAGTCAGAAACATTTGGTACTAGGTGAAAGAGGAAACACCATGGTATTTAAAAAAATGAAAATGGACATACGGAATAGTTGAAGCAGTGTATCCTTGAACAGCTTTCGGTTCTAAAACCTTGGAGTGGTTAACAGCCTTAATAATAGAATATAGAAAATTAACTCGTCTCTTTAGAGCACAGTTATTTTTTTCCTATTATTCTAACCATCCATACACATTGAGGGAGGGGCAATGAAGAAAGTGGTGGAAATTCCCTCACAGTATGAGAGTGAAAGTCTAGCCGATATGCAGTACTTTCTCCAGGGCATGAGTTACTAATATGTTCTACAAAAAAAAACAAAAAAACTTATTACTGCAAATGATATATCAGCACAAAAAAAGGCATTTTAGACCTAGAGATAGCCTTCTATCACAAACTAATTGATCTAGAAGTTTTAAGAATGTACAATTTAAAATGCCTCTGTAAGCATAGCAAGATTCCAGGAGCTATAAACCTTCTAAAGGCACCATTGAGTTAGTTCAATAAATTGTCTGGTTGGAAGAATCTCCAAAACTTTGCAGAAGCTCTTGTTTTTATAGTTAAGGATCTTCTGGGCATTTGGTTGCCTACATTTAACACTGTTGTCTAATTGCTTTGCATAATTGGTAGAGCTAAAAGGCTATTCCACAACATTAAAAAATACAATTATAAATGTATGAGTTTCCCTCATTCAGAAGGTACTAATTTTTTTTTTTTTCCTGATGCCAAACTAACAGCATTTACAAATGTTTTCATGAACTGTGAGAAGCTACTGCTCAGTGTGTTCTAATGTGGGATTAGGTCAACAGCTCTCTTGAAAGAACAAAACCAACCCAGGGCCAAACAGGCAGACAGGCCTAATTAAGCATTCCAGAGAAAGGACAGCACTCAGAAAATTATGATGGACTTGACCCCCGCTTTGTACTTCACCAGGTTTCTCTATACCTTTGCCACTTTCCTCTGGATTTATTATTTTTTAATGAATTATTTAAACATGCCCATTTCACATCTACAATTAGTTTTCAAAGAAAAGGCAACATGAGAAAATAATCACAAGTTAAACAGCTTGAGAACGACTCCGGTTTTGGCAGGACGTGAAAGGCCTGGCCCCGTATCAGAGCCCGCCTTTGGCGGTGGCTTCCCAAATCCCCTTTTGTTTTAAGTCCCTTAGATACAGTCTACATGGCAGCCTGAACCCCTATTTCCAACAGGGAGGACATGCAAATATCAGAGTCTCTTTTCTAGGTTATCTGCCTGTGTTCCTTTTATATACACAGATGGGAATTAATGGTCATAATTTCAATAGTAGGGAAAAAATAGCCTACGAAAAATGGGATAGGTTTCATTATCATTAAGGAGTAAGAATCCATTGAAAAGTGGAAATACTAGTACCACTAACCACTTGCAAAAAGGGATGTGCTTAATGATTGTTTTATCCTAATCATCCTTCCCCCATCAGCACACAGAACTCAGTCCTATTTTAGTAGCAAATGGCCTCCAAAAATCGTGGTATCCTGACCCCTTATTTCTGATCACAGAACCATTCAGCTGGAATAGGTAACAAGAGATCATCAGAGTCATCCTTCTGCCCTCAGGTATGGCTACACTCTGCTGGAACTCATCATATTGTAATATAATACCATATAAAGTGTTTAATTTACCATGCTGAAAACTTTTCCAGGGTAGGAGTTGAAGCCCAGCCATCTGTAATCCTCGGAGCCTGGCATGTAACAGATCTCCCAAAATAACTGTACATCAAAGAACTAAAACCCTCACCCTGTAAAATATATCTTTCTTAGAAAGTCACTGGGGAAAAAAGGACTTTAAAATTTACTCACCAATCGTTTCTGCCCATTTTGATATTTCACAATAGTCCCTCTGGAAATATTCTTTATAGCTAAACAAACAGCAGTTTCCACTTCATTGTTACCAGCCCAGTGGAAGCAATACCTTGAAAATCAAGTTTTCTAAAATGTATGTGGACTCAATAATGCCACTTATATTTAAAACTGGGAAAAAGTCATTATTCTCTTGTATGACTTAACAGCAAATTGCTAAAATACATGACTAGCTTTGTGTCCACCTAGAGGGGTGGGATAGGGAGGGTGGGAGGGAGACGCAAGAGGGAGGGGATATGGGGACATATGTATACGTATAGCTGATTCACTTTGTTATACAGCAGCAACTAACACGACAATGTAAGCAATTATACTCCAATAAAGATGTTAAAAAAAAGTAAAAAATAAAATACATGATGAGAAAGAGATGTATTTGTATAACATTGGAACTATTAAAAAGGTTATAAATTGACATTAAAGAGCTACCATTTGCCAGGTACTCAATAAAAGACTGTTACTAAAACTCTGGCAATATTACAAAATAAATTTTATCATCCCCAACTGACAGATATGGAAATTGAAGCCCAGGGAGGCTAGATGACTTTCCCAAGGTCACACAGCAAGGAGGAGGAGGAACGGAGCGGCAGGTACCGAGGCGACAAAAGATGCCATTTGTCTGACTGTCCAGGTCCAGTGGCCTGGACCACTTGCAACCATTTTCTTCTCTGTGATTGAATAAAGTCTGAATTTAGGTTAGACCTTTCTTCTCTAATTTAGAGGCCTGAATCGACAAGTGGTCAGTGACAATGGCCACTTTAACTAGAATGGGAAGGGACGCAGCAGCCCCAAATCAGCTCTCACAATTTCATCCATAACACAGTGGGGTCCCCATAATACACTATACTGGGGCCACATAAGCACAACATTGAGATGAGCAAGATGCCAGGGCACTTTGGGTTCTTCATAAGGAGAATGCAACAGGATTTTTTCCTCAGTGCCTCCAGAGTGACTTGTGACCCTTGGCAAGAGACGGGGTCCCGCCCCCCCCCATCTGCCACCCGTGAGCCAGTGTATGAGGCCCTGTCACTCCTTCCCAGCTTTCTTCTGTTGATGACAAGTCCTTAGTCAATTCACTGCTCATTAGTCCTTACAACAAGAGGATGTGACAGAAAAGGAAGATAGATCCAAGAGGCTCAGTTTAAAATTTCCCTACTTGCTAGTGAAGCAAAATGAAAATGGTGTTTCTAAAACTGGATTTGAAAACCAATGGCTTATTTGACAACTTCATGGAATACTAGTGGTAACGTAACCAGTATTGTTATTTTATGCTTTGACAATGGAAGGCAGAAATCTGATGTGTTCGCAGAAGCTATCTGAAAGCAATTGCTAGAATACCTGAAATTTCTTAAGTGAGGTTTCAGGAAGACCAGAGGCTTCTGGTTAGTGTATATGGACTAAAGAGAAAGGAACAGTCCAGGAACTGCGACAGTCGCAAGAAGCCAGGCTGCACCGGGGCCAGTGTGTTCCCTTCTCTGCAGCCTGTCATCTCTGTTGTCTCCGAACCAGACAGTTGGAGGATGAAGTGCTCTTTCCTACCCTCAGGGGTCCATGATTGCACATGCTTATAGTAGACTATGTCAGACCCAAATCTCTTAGATCAACATGTTTATGGACAAAAGGTGAAAAAGAAATGAGAGTAAAATGTGATAAAGGCAAGACTAGATTGCACCCCAAATCCTCCAGTGGCTCCAGGTTTGTCTCAGAGGGAAAGCCGAAGTCCGTACACCATCCCCCTTCCCTGCTCACATTCCTCTCTAAGCGCAGCCCCTACTCCTCTACCCCCTCACATGCTCTTCCACCGGCTTTGCCCTTTTGTTGTGCCTGAAATGTGCCCCATACGTTCCCACTTTAGGGATTAACACTGGCTGTTCCCTCTGCCGGGATGCTCTTCCCATCAATATCTGAATGACCCACTGCCTCTTCTCCTTCCAGTCTTTGCTCAACTTTGCTTTGTACCTAGTAGGTGCTCAATTAATATTTATTGAATAAATAAATGAATAAATGCTCTGATTAAAAGTCATTTATTCATTGAATGAACATTAGATATTGAAGAAGATATTATGCTAAACACTTCGGATATACAAAGCTGATTGAGACCTGGGAACACTCATATAGCAGTGATTTCAGTCTGCATAAACACACCATTTTGTAGGAGAAGAAGTGACAGTTCCCCAAGAGAAGTGCAGTATGGTGGTATTTTTATAGGGTTTTATTAAAGAGCAGATTCTTCAAAATGAAGTGTGTGAGAATTAAAGGGCTAAGACTTTGCCCAATTAGGGGAAGTTACTAAAGACCTCATGGAGCAGGTGGTATCTGAGTTGAGGCTTGGGGAAGACTAGATTTGTCCATGCTGGGTTGGAACGGGTGTGAGAGTAAGAGAGGAGATTTTAGCAGGTGGAGAAAACAGCATGGATGAAATCATACATGGATATAAGGACAAGTGAGCAAGCTGCTTGTTTTTGCTGAGGTATAAGGAATATGAAGGGTAAACTGGTTTCCAACTGGAGAGGGCTTTAAATGGTAAAGCAGTTTGGAGCACAAGACATGCATAGTCTTAAGCAGAATAATCTGAGCTGTCATGCATAGGATGGTCCAGAGTGAGTCTGGGAGGCCAGACACAGATGAGGAAACTTTTGCCAGTGGTCCAGGAAGGAAGGAAGGCAGTGGGGCCTGATGAAAGGCAGTAGCAGTGGAAACGCAAAGAATAAATGAACAAAGAGTTATGGAAATTAATTTAAAAAATAATTAGGACAGGAATGAAGATGCAGACGTAGAGAATGGACTTGAGGACATGGAGAGGGGGAAGGGTAAGCTGGGACAAAGTGAGAGAGTGGCATGGACATATATACACTACCAAAAGTAAAATAGCTAGTGGGAAGCAGCCGCATAGCACAGGGAGGTCAGCTCAGTGCTCTGTGACCACTAGAGGGGTGGGATAGGGAGGGTGGGAGGGAGACGCAAGAGGGAGGGGATATGGGGATATATGTTTGCGTATAGCTGATTCACTTTGTTATACAGCAGAAACCAACACACCATTGTAAAGCAATTATATGCCAATAAAGATGTTAAAAATAATTGGGTGGAATGTATGGGAGGTAGGATAAGAAAAGAGAAGACAGTAGCTCAAATATTCTAATTATTAAAAAAAAAACCAATTTAATTTATTTAGTTCATTTCAACATCTATAAATACCCCTTCACTTCAAATCAAGCCATTTGTTTGCTTTTCTACTCCTTAAAGTAAGTAAGTGAGGCCAGAAGAATTGTGGGATGAATTTGGCATGATTCTGAGCTACAATCTCTAGGAACAGCAAACTGAACAGGAGATGCGAGGGGCCAGGGGGCGTCTCCACAGTGACTGACGCATGGATGGGGGAGGACCACTCACCCTTAAGGAGGGGTGAGTGTGAGAGCCTAAGAGTGAACAGAGGAAGAGGCGCCAATGTGGTATTTTTAGCTGCATTTTACGCATTAGGAAACTGAGCCTTAGCATCCTTCAATTGCCTGAGCCGCGGAGCAACTGGGCCCGTGAGCCACAACTACTGAGCCTGCGCGTCTGGAGCCTGTGCTCCGCAACAAGAGAAGCCGCGATAGTGAGAGGCCTGCGCACCGCGATGAAGAGTGGCCCCTGCTTGCCACAACTAGAGAAAGCCCTCGTACAGAAACAAAGACCCAACACAGCAAAAATAAATAAATTAATTAATTAAAAAAATCATAATATGTGAATTCATACAGTGAAAATTATATTCTATACGAGATAGCTTTCAAATACCATGAAATACTACAGTACTTAGAACTAGAGGCTATTAACCTAATTAGTGTACTAAGCATGAAATATAAATGATCATACTATATTGCAAAAAAAATAATTGAAAATGATGGCTAACTACATTTCAGAATTATACAAATTATACAATTATTTTATCTTATAAGTGTTAAGATGACAGGAATATTGTTAAGTAAATGGATTAAAAAGATGGGTTTTAGGGAATCCTATAATTTCAGTATTACCTGCCAAGAATTGGGCGTAAAGCTTTGAGTATAGTTTAAATCAGCTACTTTGGGGTTGGCCTTACCTTGCACCATGGTTTATTTCAAGTACTTTCTCCTTCTGCTAGTTTAGTAATAACAGCAGGCTGAGGAGTTCCAGGGAGAGGTTAAGAAGCATGAATAAATACAGGGCAGACCAACTACCACTTACGGTTGTCTTTAAATGGGGCTCAAATTCAAATGTTAGAAACAAAAAGAAAAAAGCCACGGAGACCGCAGAGTGGAGACACCCTGTAAAAGCAGAAACCATACATTTTTTTTGGTGATGTGCACCTCAAACCAGCCTAGCAACTGACCTAAGTCAGTCATTCAATGAGGAAATGGTTGATAAACAAATGAAAAAATTATGGAGGGGATTCTTCTAATATACAAATCTAAGCATGATCCTAGTGTCTCCCCCCCCAGCAAGTAACAGAATTCAAATTCTATAGCAGAGAAATGGGGTCTGCCTCCACTCCTGCCCCATGTGCAAGTGCATCTTTCACCATTAACCCTGCCCCACCTGGTAACAGGTCCTTGGGAGACCCCTTAGCTGCACACCTGCTTTCCCTCAAGGTCTTCAATCCCTTGTCAAGACTCCTCCTTGAAGTCGTCCATCTTATCCTTTTCTCTCTTTGTTTTCCCACTGTTAACTATTATTGCATTTCTGAAATAGACTCTACTAGAAAGAAGTCTCCGTGTGTCTTAGACTGGAAGCTAACTCATCTCTGAATACCCAGCAGTTCACATGGTCTGGCTGTAAATGGGGAACTATAAAAGTTCTTTGAATGAAAGGAGGAACAAAGTATGGAAGGAAGTGAAGAGAAAGTGTGAAGCTCCACTAGAAATGGAAGTGATTTGCAGCTGAGTGTGCCAAGTGGCTACTCTGAAAAGACATGGTAGTTTCTAATATCCCTCTTCAGTATCTGGAATCGAATTTACATGAGACTAAAATGACTTGCTTTCTGATGAAAAAATTAGTTACCTGTTATTGCGCACTATGTGAGCTGAAAGAAATGACAGTTTTATTAATTTTCTACTAATTTTAATTTTTTCCTTTGAAAATGTCAGAATTGCAGAAAGGTTGCAGAAATAATACAGTGAATTCTCATGCACACAATCCTCTAGATATTAGCATTTACCACTTTTTTTCTGAATAATTTAAGAGCAAACTGCAGAGATTAAGCCCCTTTACCTCTAAATATTTCAGTGTGTATTTCCTAAAAACAAGAAATTATGTACCTCAGTACAATTAACAAAGAGTCTAACACTGAGACAGTACTGTTACCTAATGTATAGACCTTCATTCAGATTTTGCCAATTGACTTAACATCTTTTATAAGAAAGAAAATCCAGAGTCTTCTCATTCAAGGCATCGTATCAAGTCATCGTATCTCTAGTCGTCTTTAATCTGGAACAGTATTTGAGTCTTTTTTTTGTTTGTTTTCCTGGCACTGATTTTTTTTTAAGAGTACCAGCCAATTATCTTATAGGATGTCTCTCATTTTGGGTTGGCCTAATGTTTCACACGAATTTAGATTCAGGTTTTACACTTGGCAGGAATGTTACAGAAGTGATGCTGAATTCTTCTCAGCACTTCTCATCACAGAAGCACAGACTAGATTTGTGCATTTGCTGGTGATGTATAACTTCAATCACTTGGTTAAGGGGAGATTTACACATTTCTCCACGTTCAAGTTCCCATTTGACCCTCTTTAATGAGTAACTCTTCTGTATATAAGTAATCCTCCTCAAACTTCCACCCACTACTTTTAGTGTCCATTAATGATCCTTCCCTGAATCGATTATGAGGATGATGGTTGCCAAATGGCGACCTTCTAATCTCATGCTTTTTTTCACCTTTATTGGTTGCCTTTCTACTGTAAGAAGCTTTTCCTTCTCACCCACTTTTTTCTGTATTCATGTTAACATGAACTCAATGTATTAATATTAGCCTGAACTCACAGAGTTTTACCCTATTCAATAGATGACAAACTATTACTCTCATTATTTATTTTGATCCCCAAATGGTCCCAGCCCCTCAAGCTGGCTCCTGAGTCTCACTGGTTTTTAGTGTTTTCCAGTGACTCTGTTTGCATCGTATATTTAATCTCACCCTTTGATTTCACTGTTCTTTTCCTGGCAGTACTCTTTAAACACTTTTCTTTGAAGGTTTTATTCTTCATAATTAAATTTTATATAGAACAAATCCCAATACCAGTTTATGACCATAATTTAACACAATAACAGCAGCCAATGTAGTTTTTCAACACAAACCTGCATTTTCTTTTTTTCTAACTACTCCTTTTTTGATCATTTTATTTGTAGATTCAGAAACGGCTCAACTGGCCAAAAAAAAAAAAAAATTGAGTTCTGTCAACATAGGCAAGGTGAAATAGCAAGTTGAAGAAATCACCTGGATCATTACAGTAAAACTCCGCTTCTTTCTGTCAATGAAAGTGTTATCAGCTTTCTGCTTTGTTCTTGGGGCTAAGAGTGTATGTGTGGGTGCAGGGCGGTGAGCAGCAGATGGCAGCGGGTGGGAGGTACTGTGGCATAGGGCTGCCTGCCCAAGAGATCTTAGCAGTCTACACTGATAACAGGTAAAGAACAATTGTTCAATTAGGCTTACTCTGCCTATAAAAATATATTTACCTCTATAGAGTTATTTGTAATACATTTACAAATAATATAGGATTTCAAGGTTTCTAGGCTAATTTTGCTTAAGACACGCAATGCCTATGGAAAAAATGATACTTTTCCTTTGTGACTACCCTAGAGCATCATGGGCAAGCTCTAGCAGATACATGCATAAAATGGGTGATCATGGGTCCTCCAAAAGTCCTCCAGCTGGGACGCCCTGTCTGCTGAGCTCACCTCTCCAGGCAAGACTGCCAAGGCCACGACACCACAACTGATCCAACTGAATCTACGGAGGAATTTCAGCAGAATGCAATTCCCCAAATTATCATTTGGACACAATTGTGTGTTAACAGTTACCCTGAAATTCGCTTACATGGTGGCGTGTTGTTTTGCAGCTTTGCAGGCACGATCTCACATCCCCCATCTGCTTTCCCTGACTGGCAGAGACCTTGCTTCATTTTCTGGAGCTCCATTTCTGCGACCCTAAGAAGTTCAGAAAGTGGCAACCAGGGAGAAGACGGGCAACCGAATCCGCCCGCTCTCACAACGGCAGTACTGCCTGTGCTTGCGCCCCGGCTATCATACACCATTACAGTTGATCGAGCTTAAAAAGCAAACTCAGATTTTCAAGCGAAGCAGTCGCTGGAGTACATTTATGGATCGTGTTCTCATTCCGATACCGTCCCCAGGGAAGAGAGTGCACAGCACAAGTAACGTATATGCTGTTTCCCTTCAATATAAGTTTTGCATAAAACAGAAATGCTCCGGTCTGTAAACTGTATGAGTGCCTGTCATACACATGGCAACCAGAAGGTGGCACGGTCTTAACATTGACCAAGGGCTGTCAGCTCCACCGTTGAATCCAAGCAGATTTATTTGTGAAGATAACAGCTTCTTGCACTGTGGACATTCATTTATGGGTTTGTGTCTGTCCACACTACATACCCACAGACCCCTTCCTATGCTTGGAAACAGAACTCTTTGTTTCCATTTTCTTTTTATCATCCTCCCCTTTTAAATTAGTATTGTTTTGCTTTATGCTTTAGAGGACTTGAATATTTGCTCTGTGCTTATCTTCCTGTTAGAAGAATTTAGTTATTGAAATCTAAACGGATCCTCATGCTTTGAATCTTGCTTTTGTCTTATTTGTAACCAATTTCCAACATATGAAGAAGATCTAAATTTTATATTCATTCATTAAAAGAGTTTTGTTCAAAGAGTCATTAATTCTTTGGTCAAAAGTAGCCAAAAAATTGGTCAAAATGAATTACTCATATGAAGTGAGGTGCGTGTGTATAATTTAAAAAGGCATTTTAGATTTCAGATGTGTCAGACATTGCATTTAAACCTCGGACTCCATTTTAGAGAAAATGTCTATGAATTGACTAGTATTTCTCTTTCATTGAGAGAAAAGAGACATGCCTTTGTATCTTATGAAAGTGGTTTCGTTACAACGCATCAGAGGCCTTAGAGTAAAAATGAACAATATTTAAACAAGTCGGCAATATTTTATAGCAACTATGAATGCTGGCAAATGGGCACCATTTCCATACTCAGAGAAGTACCCTACTCAATTCACTCTTCATTGCTGAATAAAACAAATGTACAATTCCTTGACGGGCATCATTATATGTATCACTTCGTTCTTTGTTATTTAAGTGGGAGTCCAGATTGAAAGGAACCTCTTGTTTTTCAATATTCTTCTCTTTACTTATTACTCGCCTGTGCTTCCAGTCTCCCGACCTCCCCACAGACAGAAATTTCTGTCTAACCTATTCCTTTACCTTGGGCTTCGAGGCATTCCCTCCTTCGGCCCCTACCATCTGTCAGCCTCCCTGTCTTTCCACCCTTTCCTCTCCTCTTCCTCCCCACATGCCTGTCAGAATGCTTATTGCAGGGTGTGGCTCTCTCTGACTGGGAAGCTTACTCAGCCCTTACATGATAGGCAATAACTAAAATTCACTGAGCTGAACTGCTATTTGGTTTTGCAGAGTCCAAATAGCAACACAGAAAGGAAAAAAAGTTCATGTATATTTTATATTATGTTATATACGTGTATATGTATATACACATATGTACATGTACACACACATAGGTATATGTACACATATGTATAATATGTATATTATATAAATATAACAATAGCATGAGTCCTGAAGCAATGGCTAGTTCTTGCAGGCATCTCATCCAACCAAGCCCTCCCTCAAAAAAAAAAAATCACCAATAAATCTGATTCTTGATATTTTTCTCCTCTGAGTATGGAGAAAATAAGCATCAATGAAGCCAAGTGGGTGAAATTTATAACTGCAGCAGCTTCTTCATTGTTGGACATTTTTAAAAACTTATTTTGTAAGTATAAACAGGTCACACCTCAGAGAATCCCAAAGTTTTATATGTCCTGACCTCCACCTGCCATGCATTAGAATCAATAATGGCATTTGCTACTTCCCCCCAGCTCCATTTCTACTCCAGCCATAAAGAGAAATAGAAACTTAACCTCGTTCTGCCTCCCTGACATTTTCACTCTCCCCTCAAGGTCCTGGAATATCCCAGCACATGCCCACTCTGGCAGAGATCGGAGAACGGCTGGTTCAGGGGAGACCATATGGCCAGGAGCCTGCCTGCTACACTGGGACGTGATGGGCCTTCAGGTACCCCCAGGCTTAGATTTGGTCTTCCTCTCAAGGGTCTGAATTGGATCCTAAGAAGCCCTCTGGGGATGAAAGTCCAGTCCACAGAGGGTAGAGAATAGTTACTTCAAAACCTGGACATGTTTCAAGAATCTATGTTAATTGAGCTGACTTGTCATCCTGTCCCATGACTCATAATTACAGCCATTTTCTGCTCCAGGATAAGAGGTGAAGACTATTTACTTCTATAAGAGGCCAAGCGGAGACAACGCCCACTCTTCCCTGGCATAGCCTGGGGATCTTTAGGGTTCAGCAAGTTTTCCTTCTCCCCAGCTGCATAACCCTAGCGGATGCGTACCCTTTCCCAGATGAAGGATCCAGTTTCAGGATTCTCCACCTGGCATACAGTAGGCGCTCAATAATTTTAAAGTAAACAAATAATCTCAGGTTTTTGAAGTTAAACATGGAGGTGAAATTTCATCCTGAAGATTTCCTTCTGGTCCATCTCCTGTCTTCCCCACATCTTACAGATCCTGGCTTCCTGTCTCTCTCCAGTGTCTACACCAGAAGTTACTTGTCTCCCATTTTGGGGGTCGAGGTGGAGAATGGTACCCTAGATCATACAAAGGCCACCTGAGGTCTCATACTGTCTCCTTAATAAAGCATAACGATTCAAAATAACTAAATTTAAACTTCAGAACAGCAGGATATGGCCAACTATGTAGAAGCAAAATGAAGAAGGCATGAAGAAAGAAAATTTCAGAATGAAATGGAAGCTAGAAAAAATGTGAGAGTCAGAAAACAAGAAAGACGTAGAGAGTGTGGACTGTGCTTACTGTGTGCTGAAGCAAAATGGGATTACTAGGCCAGTGATTTTTTAAATTTACTTATTTATTTTTCTGCTTTCTTTTTCTTTTCTGTTTTATTGACATATAACACTGTATTAGTTTTAGGGCTACAATGTGACGATCTGATAATGTGTATATTGAGAAATGATCACACGATATATTTAGTTAACCCCCATCACCACCAGCGATTTTTTTTTTCCTGACTGCTTTTTTTTGTTGAAGTGTAGTTGATTTACAATATTATTTAAGTTTCAGGTATACAGCATAGTGATTCAGTATTTTTATAAATTATACTCCATTAAAAGTTATTACAAGATAATGTCTATAATTCCCTGTGCTATATAATATATCTTTGTTGCTTATCTATTTTATACACAGTAGTTTGTATCTCTTAGTCCCCTACCCCTAACTTGCCCCGCCCCTACTCTCTCCCCTCTGGTAACCAGTAGTTGGTTTTCTTTTTTTTTTTTAAAACTTGGCTGCACTTTATTTTCTTCTTATTTTTTTAATTGAAGTATTGTTAATTTACAGTGTGTTATTTCAGGTGTACAGCAATTTTTTTGGTAAGGACTACTTTTCAATCTGTGCTTGAGTCCTCTCTCTTGTAATGTATACCTTCTGAAAACTGTTGTGGAGATTATAGGAAATGATAGGTAAAAATATTTTGGATTGGAGAATGACATATGGTAAACCCTCATAAATGTTAGCTGTTTTTTTTTTTTTTTGCCTCTTATGGGCAAATGAAGATTATAATGATGTATCTTCACAAATTAATTTTTAATACCAAATTTAACTTTTAGATTTAACAAAATCACAATAGAGATCCCAGTGGCATTTGGAGTAGAGGTAAATTAATAAAATTATTGAATTAACCTAAATGAGTTTTTTTTTAAAAAAAGAAACATTTCAAAAAAGAAAAATAATTCAAAGGACTTCTTTACTTGTTATAAACCAAGACTTTATGACCGTTGTAAAGGAAGAATGACAGAAAAATCGCAAATTGCATACGTGGTCTTAGCTTCTTTCACAATAAGGAAGCATCACACACCAAATGATGTTTAAAAATAACTATTCAGAAGTACCTTGGTGGCCTTTTTGGCCACTATACACCACACACTACATGAAGTGTCATTTCCCCCTTCAGCCCTGTCAGAAACGCAGCCTCTCGCTTTGCAGGGGAGGAGATGGCTTCCCTTCCTGGATAGCTCTCCCTCTAGTGCGAGGGCCTACCTCCCCAGCGACTGTTCCTTTGGTAGCTGAAATCATTTTAGTTAATCCTCAACTGGCACTGTGAACCATAATAAATATGAAATGGATTGGAGAATTAAATGTAAAACTTGTAATCAAAAAGATGCTTGAATAAAATACAGGTGACTATTTATCTTGGGTATGTAAAGGGCTTAAAAAAAAAAAATCGGGCTTCCCTGGTGGCGCAGTGGTAGAGAGTCCGCCTGCCGATGCAGGGGACACGGGTTCGTGCCCCGGTCCGGGAAGATCCCACGTGCCGCGGAGCTGCTGGGTCCGTGAGCCATGGCCGGTGAGCCTGCGCGTCTGGAGCCTGTGCTCCGCAACGGGAGAGGCCACAACACTGAGAGGCCCGCGTACCACAGAAAAACAAACAAAAAACCAAAAAAAACCCATCACTCCCTGTCCCCACCCGTTATATTGATATATAACCTGTGTAAGTTTAAGGTGTATAACAGGATGATTTCATACCCGTATATGTTGTGAAATGATTAACACACTAAGGTATGTTAATCCCCTCACATAATTACCACTTTTATAAAGGATTTTAAGTATAAAAGGAAGGGAAAGGAAAATTGACGGGCTATGCTAAGTTGAAAAAAATTAACTTATATATGTGAAAATGTCATAAAAAATTAAAAGGCCATAGACAAACTGGGAGAAATATTTGCAGCAAATATGACAGACACAGGACCACTATCCTAAATGTATAAGGACTATTTGAGAAAAACCCTCAGTGTGCCAGCAGAAAAGTGTGCAAGGGATATTAACAATTAAGGATTGTTAAGAATTAGAATTAATACAATGGGCGATAAATATATAAAAAATATTCAGACTCACTAATGGTCAAATAAATACAAATTAAAACCATTTTTTCAACTCTCCAGTTATTAAAGATTTTAAAACTTCATAATGCAGGTGAGATAGCCATGTGTTCTGATAACCAGCAGGCAAACATGCAATGGGAATGGACTGTCTAAATGCAATTTGGCAAAATACATGTCATCAGATTTTTTAAAACGCTGTTAATTTTTTTTATATCTTTATTGGAATATAATTGCTTTACAATGCTGTGTTAGTTTCTGCTGTATAACAAAGTGAATCAGTTATACATATACATATGTTCCCATATCGCTTCACTCTTGCGTCTCCCTCCCTCCCAATCCCACCCCTCTAGGTGGTCACTAAGCTAATTTTTAAGCAACTAATTTCACTTTGAGAAATCTGCTCCAAGGAATGAGTTAAGTTTTGAGGCAAAGATTTTCTTATACAGTGAAAAATAAACCAGATATGACTTCAATGTACACAGGGAAAAGGCTACATATTTTTTACACATCCACAGGTAGAATATTTATATTTCCACTAAAAATATTCTCAAATAATTTTGGAAAATGATCATAAGGTCAAGTTAAGTGAATATAGCAGGACAAAGTTATGTGACAATAAGATTCCAATTATGAAACACATAATCATAGAGAAGAGATCAAAGATAGAAAAAATCAGATGACTGATTTTTTTATACTTTATTTTCTGAAAGTCTACAAAAAACATATCTTACCTTCATAATCTAAAACGGCATTAATTTTTTGTGTGCCCTTACTTTTTCTACTTCTAATAGCTCTACTTTACAATATGAAAGATATGTAGAGATAAAAAGTAAAGGTGAATAACATTAAAAAATTAGGATGATCAAGGAATTTCTAGAGATCATTAGTATAAAGACAGAAGTACATTTAATTACGAAGTGTTTGAGGGAAGAGAGAAGAGCTAGGAAGAGAACAAAAAAAGGTAAAGAGGCAGACTAAGACACCAAATAATTCGACATGAATAATATTCCTGGGTCACATGCCCAAATTCACTGAGCCCCTAAGCTTCAGAAGCCATCTGGATTAAAAAGTGACTAGATCAGAATTGCTGGGGAAGATGTCGGAAGAGTAAGACGCGGAGATCACCTTCCTCCCCACAGACACCAGAAATACATCTACACCTGGAACAACTCCTACAGAACACCTACTGAACGCTGGCAGAAGACCTCAGACCTCCCAAAAGGCAAGAAACCCCCCACCACGTACCTGGGTAGGGCAAAAGGAAAAAAGAAAAAACAGAGACAAAAGGATAGGGATGGGACCTGCACCAGTGGGAGGGAGCCGTGAAGGAGGAAAGGTTTCCACACACTAGGAAGTCCCTTCGCAGGCGGAGACTGCGGGTGGCCGAGGGGGAAAGCTTCGGAGCCATTGGGGAGAGCGCAGCAACAGGGGTGCAGAGGGCAAAGTGGAGAGATTCCCACACAATCGCAGCTGACTGGCACTCACCAGGCCGAGAGGCAGGCTCGGGCTTCGGTCGGAGCGCCAGGAGAGGACTGGGGTTGGTGGCGTGAACACAGCCTGAAGGGGCTAGTGCACCACGGCTAGCCGGGAGGGAGTCCGGGGAAAAGCCTGGACCTGCCAAAGAGGCAAGAGACTCTTTCTTCCCTCTTTGTTTCCTGGTGCATGAGGAGAGAGGGGATTAAGATCGCTGCGTAAAGGAGCTCGAGACGGGCGCGAGCCGCGGCTAAAAGCGCGGACCCCAGAGACGGGCATGAGACGCTAAGGCTGCTACTGCCGCCACCAAGAAGCCTGTGTGCGAGCACAGGTCACTATCCACACACCCCTTCCGGGGTGCCTGTGCAGCCCGCCATTGCCAGGGTTCCGGGATCCAGGGACAACTTCCCCGGAAGAACGTACGGCGCGCCTCACGCTGGTGCAACGTCACGCCGGCCTCTGCCGCCGCAAGCCCGCCCCGCACTCCGTGCCCCTCCCTCCCCCCGGCCTGAGTGAGCCAGAGCCCCCGAATCAGCGGCTCCTGTAACCCTGTCCTGTCTGAGCGAAGAACAGATGCCCTCTGGTGACCTACACGCAGAGGTGGGGCCAAATCCAAAGCTGAGCCCCTGGGAGCTGTGAGAACAAAGAAGAGAAAGGGAAATCTCTCCCAGCAGCCTCAGAAGCAGCGGATTAAAGCTCCACAATCAACTTGATGTACCCTGCATCTGTGAAATACCTGAATAGACACCGAATCATCCCAAATTAAGAAGGTGGACTCTGAGAGGAAGATTTATGATTTTTTTCCCCATTTCCTCTTTTTGTGAGTGTGTATGTGTATGCTTCTGTGTGAGATTTTGTCTGTATAGCTTTGCTTCCACCATTTGTCCTAGGGTTCTATCCATCCGTTTTTTTTTGTTCTTGATATTTTTAAAAAATTTTTTTCTCTTAATAATTATTTTTTAGTTTAATAACGTTATTTTATTTTACCTTTTTTCTTTCTTTCTTTCTTTCCCTCCTTCCCTCCTTTAGACAACGAATCATCCCAAATTGAGAAGGTGGACTTTGAGAGCAAGATTTATGATTTTGTCCCCTTTTCCTCTTTTGGTGACTGTGTATGTGTATGCTTCTGTGTGAGATTTTGTCTGTATAGCTTTGCTTCCACCATTTGTCCTAGGGTTCTATCCATCCGTTGTTTTTTTTTTTTTTAATTTTTTTCTCTTAAAAATTATTTTTTATTTTAATAAATTTATTATATTTTATCTTACTTTATTTTATTTCACTTTATCTTCTTTCTTTCTTTTTTCCTTCCCTCCTTCCTTCCTTCCTTCCTTCCTTCCTCCCTCCCTCCCTCCCTCCCTTACTTTCTTTCTTTCTACTTCTACTAATTCTTTCTTTCTACTTTATCTCCCTTTTATTCTGAGCCGAGGGGATGAAAGGCTCTTGGTGCTGCAGCCAGGAGTCAGTGCTGTGCCTCTGAGGTTGGAGAGCCAAATTCAGGACACTGGTCCACAAGAGACCTCGCAGCTCCACATAATATCAAATGGCGAAAATCTCCCAGAGATCTCCATCTCAACACCAGCACCCAGCTTCACTCAACGACCAGCAAGCTACAGTGCTGGACATCCTATGCCAAACAACTAGCAACACAGGAACACAACCCCACCCATTAGCAGAGAGGCTGCCTAAAATCATAAAAAGTCCACAGACACCCCAAAACACACCACCAGACGTGGACCTGCCCACCAGAAAGACAAGATCCAGCCTCATCCACCAGAACACAGACACTAGTTCCCTCCACCAGGAAGCCTACACAACCCACTGAACCAGCCTCAGCCACTGGGGACAGACACCAAAAACAATGGGAACTACGAACCTGCAGCCTGCAAAAAGGAGACCCCAAACACAGTAAGATAAGCAAAATGAGAAGACAGAAAAACACACAGCAGATGAAGGAGCAATATAAAAACCCACCAGACCTAACAAATGAAGAGGAAATAGGCAGTCTACCTGAAAAAGAATTCAGAATAATGATAGTAAAGATGATCCAGAATCTTGGAAATAGAATAGACAAATTGCAAGAAACATTTAACAAGGACCTAGAAGAACTAAAGATGAAACAAACAATGATGAACAACACAGTAAATGACATTAAAAATAATCTAGATGGGATCAATAGCAGAATAACTGAGGCAGAAGAACGGATAAATGACCTGGAAGATAAAATAGTGGAATTAACTACTGCAGAGCAGAATAAAGAGAAAAGAATGAAAAGAACTGAGGACAGTCTCAGAGACCTCTGGGACAACATTAAACGCACCAACATTCGAATTATAGGGGTTCCAGAAGAAGAAGAGAAAAATAAAGGGACTGAGAAAATATTTGAAGAGATTACAGTTGAAAACTTCCCTAATATGGGAAAGGAAATAGTTAATCAAGTCCAGGAAGCACAGAGAGTCCCATACAGGATAAATCCAAGGAGAAATACGCCAAGACACATATTAATCAAACTGTCAAAAATTAAATACAAAGAAAACATATTAAAAGCAGCAAGGGAAAACCAACAAATAACACACAAGGGAATCTCCATAAGGTTAACAGCTGATCTTCCAGTAGAAACTCTGCGAGCCAGAAGGGACTGGCAGGACATATTTAAAGTGATGAAGGAGAAAAACCTGCAACCAAGATTACTCTACCCAGCAAGGATCTCATTCAGATTTGATGGAGAAATTAAAACCTTACAGACAAGCAAAAGCTGACAGAGTTCAGCACCACCAAACCAGCTTTACAACAAATTGTAAAGGAACTTCTCTAGGCAAGAAACACAAGAGAAGGAAAAGACCTACAATAATGAACCCAAAACAATGAAGAAAATGGGAATAGCAACATACATATCGATAATTACCTTAAATGTAAATGGACTAAATGCTCCAACCAAAAGACACAGATTGGTTGAATGGATACGAAAACAACACCCATATATTTGCGGTCTACAAGAGACCAACTTCAGACCTAGAGACACATACAGACTGAAAGTAAGGGGATGGAAAAAGAATTTCATGCAAATGGAAACCAAAAGAAAGCTGGAGTAGCAATTCTCATATCAGACAAAATAGACTTTAAAATAAAGACTATTAGAAGAGACAAAGAAGGACACTACATAATGATCAAGGGATCGATCCAAGAAGAAGATATAACAATTGTAAATATTTATGCACCCAACATAGGAGCACCTCAATACATAAGGCAAATACTAACGGCCATAAAAGGGGAAACTGACAGTAACACATTCATAGTAGGGGACTTTAACACCCCACTTTCACCCATGGACAGATCATACAAAATGAAACTAAATAAGGAAACACAAGCTCTAAATGATACATTAAACAAGATGGACTTAATTGATATTTATAGGACATTCCATCCAAAAACAACAGAACACACTTTCTTCTCAAGTGCTCATGGAACATTCTCCAGGATAGATCATATCTTGGGTCACAAATCAAGCCTTGGTAAATTTAAGAAAACTGAAATTGTATCAAGTATCTTTTCCGACCACAACGCTATGAGACTAGATGTCAATTACAGAAAAAGATCTGTAAAAAATACAAACACATGGAGGCTAAACAATACACTACTTAATAACGAAGTGATCACTGAAGAAATCAAAGAGGTAATTAAAAAATACCTAGAAACAAATGACAATGGTGACACGACAACCCAAAATCTATGGCATGCAGCAAAAGCAGTTCTAAGAGGGAAGTTTATAGCAATACAATCCTACCTTAAGAAACAGGAAACATATCAAATAAACAACCTAACCTCACACCTAAAGAAATTAGAGGAAGAAGAACAAAAAACCCCCAAAGTTAGCAGAAGGAAAGAAATCATAAAAATCAGATAAGAAATAAATGAAAAAGAAATGAAGGAAACGAGAGCAAAGATCAATAAAACTAAAAGCTGGTTCTTTGAGAAGATAAACAAAATTGATAAACCATTAGCCAGACTCATCAAGAAAAAAAGAGAAAAGACTCAAATCAATAGAATTAGAAATGAGAAAGGAGAAGTAACAACTGACACTGCAGAAATACAGAAGATCATGAGAGATTACTACAATCAACTCTATGCCAATAAAATGGACAACGTGGAAGAAATGGACAAATTCTTAGAAATGTACAACCTGCCAAGACTGAATCAGGAAGAAATAGAAAATATGAACAGACCAATCACAAGCACTGAAATTGAAACTGTGATTAAAAATCTTCCAACAAACAAAAGCCCAGGCCCACATGGCTTCACAGGCGAATTCTATCAAACATTTAGAGAAGAGCTAACACCTATCCTTCTCAAACTCTTCCAGAATATAGCAGAGGGAGGAACACTCCCAAATTCATTCTACGAGGCCACCATCACCCTGATACCAAAACCAGACAAGGATGTCACAATGAAAGAAAACTACAGACCAATATCACTGATGAACATAGATACAAAAATCCTCAGCAAAATACTAGCAAACAGAATCCAACAGCACATTAAACAGTTCACACATCATGATCAAGTGGGGTTTATTCCAGGAATGCAAGGATTCTTCAATATATGGAAATCATTCAACGTAATACACCATATTAACAAATTGAAGGAGAAAAACCATATGATCATCTCAATAGATGCAAAGAAAGCTTTTGACAAAATTTAACACCCATTTATGATAAAAACCCTGCAGAAAGTAGGCATAGAGGGAACTTTCCTCAACATAATAAAGGCCATATATGACAAACCCATAGCCAACATCATCCTCAATGGTGAAAAACTGAAAGCATTTCCACTAAGATCAGGAACAAGACAAGGTTGCCCACTCTCACCACTCTTATTCAACATAGTTTTGGAAGTTTTAGCCACAGCAATCAGAGAAGAAAGGGAAATAAAAGGAATCCATATCGGAAAAGAAGAAGTAAAGCTGTCACTGTTTGCAGATGACATGATACTATACATAGAGAATCCTAAAGATGCTACCAGAAAACTCCTAGAGCTAATCAATGAATCTGGTAAAGTAGCAGGATACAAAATTAATGCACAGAAATCTCTGGCATTCCTATACACTAAGGATGAAAAATCTGAAAGTGAAATCAAGAAAACACTCCCATTTACCATTGCAACAAAAAAGAATAAAATATCTAGGAATAAACCTACCTAAGGAGACAAAAGACCTGTATGCAGAAAATTATAAGACACTGATGAAAGAAATTAAAGATGATACAAATAGATGGAGAGATATACCATGTTCTTGGATTGGAAGAATCAACATCGTGAAAATGACTCTACTACCCAAAGCAATCTACAGATTCAATGCAATCCCTATCAAACTACTACTGGCATTTTTTACAGAACTAGAACAAAAAATTTCACAATTTGTATGGAAACACAAAAGGCCCCAAATAGCCAAAGCAATCTTGAGAACGAAAAATGGAGCTGGAGGAATCAGGCTACCTGAATTCAGACTATACTACAAAGCTGCAGTAATCAAGACAGTATGGTACTGGCACAAAAGCAGAAAAATAGATCAATGGAACAGGACAGAAAGCCCAGAGATAAACCCACGCACATATGGTCACCTTATCTTTGATAAAGGAGGCAGGAATGTACAGTGGAGAAAGGACAGTCTCTTCAATAAGTGGTACTGGGAAAACTGGACAGGTACATGCAAAAGTATGAGATTAGATCACTCCCTAACACCATACACAAAAATAAGCTCAAAATGGATTAAAGACCTAAATGTAAGGCCAGAAAGTATCAAACTCTTAGAGGAAAACATAGGCAGAACACTCTATGACGTAAATCACAGCAAGATCCTTTTTGACCCACCTCCTAGAGAAATGGACATAAAAACAAAAATAAACAAATGGGACCTAATGAAACTTCAAAGCTTTTGCACAGCAAAGGAAACCATAAACAAGACCAAAAGACAACCCTCAGAATGGGAGAAAATATTTGCAAATGAAGCAACTGACAAAGGATTAATCTCCAAAATTTATAAGCAGCTCATGTAGCTCAACAACAAAAAAACAAACAACCCAATCCAAAAATGGGCAGAAGACCTAAATAGACATTTCTCCAAAGAAGATATACAGTCTGCCAACAAACACATGAAAGAATGCTCAACATCATTAATCATTAGAGAAATGCAAATCAAAACTACAGTGAGATATCATCTCACACCAGTCAGAATGGCCATCATCAAAAAATCTAGAAACAATAAATGCTGGAGAGGGTGTGGAGAAAAGGGAACCCTCTTGCACTGTTGGTGGGAATGTAAATTGATACAGCCACTATGGAGAACAGTGTGGAGGTTCCTTAAAAAACTACAAATAGAACTACCATATGACCCAGCAATCCCACTACTGGGCATATACCCTGAGAGAACCATAATTCAAAAAGAGTCATGTACCAAAATGTTCATTGCAGCTCTATTTACAATAGCCCAGAGATGGAAACAACCTAAGTGTCCATTAACAGATGAATGGAAAAAGAAGATGTGGCACATATATACAATGGAATATTACTCAGCCATAAAAAGAAACGAAATTGAGCTATTTGTAATGAGGTGGATAGACCTAGAGTCTGTCATACAGAGTGAAGTAAGTCAGAAAGAGAAAGACAAATACCGTATGCTAACACATGTATATGGAATTTAAGGAAAAAAAATGTCATGAAGAGCCTAGGGTTAAGACAGGAATAAAGACACAGACCTACTACAGAATGGGCTTGAGGATATGGGGAGGGGGAAGGGTAAGCTGTGACAAAGCGAGATAGAGGCATGGACATATATACACTACCAAATATAAGGTAGATAGCTAGTGGGAAGCAGCCGCATAGCACAGGGAGATCAGCTCGGTGCTTTGTGACTGCCTGGAGGGGTGGGATAGGGAGGGTGGGAGGGAGGGCGATGTAAGAGGGAAGAGATATGGGAACACATGCATATGTATAACTGATTCACTTTGTTATAAAGCAGAAACTAACACACCATTGTAAAGCAATTATACTCCAATAAAGATGTTAAAAAAAAAAAAAGTGACTAGATCACCACTGTGCTCTCTTGTTATTTAAGTCCTCACATCTTAAAACTGGAAGCTGAACTCTGAGTAGATTTTTCCAGAGGAGCAGAATGGAAAGGATGCTGTGGTTTGAAGCAGCTATTACCAAAGCAATATTAACCTGAGGGCGAGAGGGAGCAAGTCCAGTGCTTCCCGGGCCAGAGGTCTCCACCTGTGTCAACATTAATTCCTCATCGCTGGTCTGATAATCAGAAGACTGCTCTGTCCTGAAACCACTGACCTGAAAACTGTGGTCCCTGTGGAGCCTATCATTCAGGTGCTATTCTGATGGCTTATGCTCTGCCTATGCCAGTCTTGACAATCTGCCTTCAGCTGGAGACTGGGAACACTGTGGCCACTCCAGAGAGGGAGGCTGCTACTCTGCTAGAGCAGTTGCTCTGACGTTGGAATGTGAGCTCGTTGTTGCCCAATCTCTTGTCATTTTTTAAAAAGATAGAGTTAGAAATCTAGATTTTTAAAATGATAAATCTCTCTATTCTTAAAATTGGCAATTGATTTGAAATACTTAAGACCCGTGCTGGGCATCTCTTTGTGGACCAAACGGAACATGCCTGCTGGTCTCATCCAGCCCCAGGGCTGCAATTTGAGACTTCTGTTCTACAGCATCAGGCGGGACTAAATGGTCTCTATCCTAAAAATAATATGCCAGGCTCTGAGAGGGGGCAGAGGTGTAAAGATGAATGAAACAAGTTCTCTGCCGTCAGGAAGTTTTACGTCTGGTGTAGGAGACAGACTATTAGGAAGGCAAGTCAAAATACGAGTGTGGTGCTGATACAGAGAAGAGAACCAAGCACTGCCTGACACAGAGCTGGTTTTGTCCGAGAGGAATCAAGGAAGGCTCAGTGGAGGAGGTGGCACTAGATCTGGGTGTGTCCTGTGGTTCCCAAACAGAAGGGACCATAGAAGGAGAGTCTGGTTTACTCCTGGAGGGAAAGCGTTCACCTGACTGAACCACAAAGTGAAGACTTTTCTGACCAATGACAGATTTCTTGGAAGAGGAAAACAGTTCCTTCCTGTATAAGTGAAAGCAGAAAGCAAGGAAATGGTGGACAAAAGAAATAGACAATGTGTTTAGGGGACAGAAAATAATAATAAAAGAGCATGAAAAGAAAGTGTGAAAGGATGAGAAGCTACAGGAGACAGAATGGCGGCCTGAGAGGAATTTCAGTAATAGGAGAAGTGAGTTCATACTGACTTCCAGCAATGCCTGAATACTCTGGGATCATCTGGACATTTGATTCCTTGTGGAGGAAGGGTGGGCAATATGGTAAATGAAGGGTGACTCAGGCTCAACTATTTACTTCTTCTAGCATGGAGGAACCGGTGATCGAAATATTAATACCGATAGAGCTTTCTCCTAGGATGTTGACTGTAATTAGTGGTGCACTGCAAACTCTGAGGGCTTAATAAGTTGGTCATAATGTTATCCTATTTCCCATGTTAAGCTATTCTGGGGGCAAACTTTTCACTTAATGTCCTAATTAAGTAATCCCAGTCAGGTATTTGTGGCATTAACCCTTTGGTTGCCCCACAAGGCCTATTTTCCTTGACTGGGTCACCCTGCACACTCAGTGCAGGGAAAAGAAGACGTATATGAATACATGTAGTTACTCTATTCTTACATACAATTAGCTCATAATTATCCTTCAAAGCAAATACGATTACCCTTTTCATTCCACACATAATTCTTAGGTTGAATATTGCCGAGTTGGGACTGGAGTTCCATTTCAAGCCTTCCCTTGATGCTAATTTTAACCTGAATTTATCTGGATAAAAACATCTGTGAGGCAAGAAAGGGGCATGCAGCATGCTTTTTCCTGGCACCAACTCCTCCAGAAGAGAAAAAATGCTATTACCCAGGGATGTTATACTAGTTAGGATGGGCTAAGTTATGCTGCAGTAACAAATAATCCTAAAACCTCAGTGGCTTAATATAACAATAGTTTATTCCTTACTCACATTTCATGTGACAAAGGCTCCATTCACTCACATTTCCCTGATCACAGCAGCAAGAAGAAGGGGATATGGTGAATTCTGCACTATCTCTTAAAGCTTCTGTCCAGAGATCACCCAATCTCTTCTATTTCATTGGCCAAAGCAAATCATGCTGACCTAACTTCAAAAGGAAAGAGAGAAGAAATGGAATATTTATGAACAGCTCTAATGGCTGTCATAGGCATAACCCCTGGTGAAAGAAGTTTCCTCTTTAAGTTACTGCAAAGCATAAGCTAATAGCTACTAGAAGATGAGATGGGTCATTTGAACCATGCCCCAAGTCATCACTCAAGAGACAGGACTTTGGGGTACAAAAATGAAAGGTTGCCCTTTTTTCTCAAGAAGTTTGCAAACCAGTGGCAGGAAGAGAGAGAATGATATGCATAAATAATCAGAGTATTTTGTAGTAATTGCTGGGATGGAGGGAAATACAATGGGATCATGGGAAAGGGGAAGGATTTAAGAGATGTAAAGAGGGTACAAATGAGAGCAGTTGCTGATCAATGAATTATTGAGCATGAAAGAGAGACAAATCTTGTATGATTCCAGGTTTCTGGTTTGGTTAACTGGATATACATTAATCAAGAAAAGGATCACAAGGTTAAGAACAACCTTGGGCAACAGTAAGGAGAATGTATAAATTTTGTTTTATCCAAGTTGTTCTCAAGTACCAAAGAGATTTAAGCAGAGATGCCCAGTAATTGTTTAAACTTAGAGGTCTGGGCCAGAGAGAGCTGTTTGCATTTAGTTGAGCAACTACTTATTGAGCAGCTACTCTGTGATGTACTTTGCAGGGAGCTATGGATACAAAGATCAATAAAACATAATCCCTGCCAGAGAGAAATTACATCTAGTGCAAGCAAAAGACACATGAACAGATAATTGCCCTGCAAGATGGTCCCTGTTATAAGAGATGTGTAGAGTGCTCTGGGAGACCAATAGAGAGGCCTTTAATCAAGTTTAGAAGGGTGATGGTGTTCGTTATTCAAAGAAGTCTTCTTGGAGGTGATGCTTGAAATGAGTGTAGAGAGTCGGATAGAACCTCTTTGGGCTAGTGAAGCACGGTAGTATAGTTTCTGTAGTTATAATTTCTGGATTCAGATCCTGACTTTATTCTTTTTTGTGTAAGTCACTTAAACCTCTCTGTTCCTTGGTTTTCCATCTCTAAAATGAAGATAATAATAGCTCTACAATACCTATATTAAAGCACTTCTGAGGATTAAATGCAATAATGGTACATATCAAGAGCAAGGTATAGGGCTTCCCTGGTGGCGCAGTGGTTGAGAGTCCACCTGCCGATTCAGGGGACATGGGTTCGTGTCCCGGTCCGGGAAGATCCCACATGCCGCGGAGCGGCTGGGCCCGTGAGCCATGGCTGCTGAGCCTGCGCATCCGGAGCCTGTGCTCTGCAGCAGGAGAGGCCACAACGGTGAGAGGCCTGTGTACCGCAAAAAAAAAAAAAAAAAAAAAAAGCAAGGTATAGCCCCAGACATATAGTAGGCACTCAATAAACATCATTACTATGTTTATTATTTGCAAGGATGGGATGGCAGAAGGATATTGCAGACAACAGATATAACAAAACAGATGTTTATGAAATCATAACAGCTGGGTTATTTTGATAGCTCTAAGCAGTTTACTATTGCTAGAGTTTAGAATGTGAGGCAGGGAGTAGCAAGAAAGGAACCTGGGAAGACCTTCAGAGGGGAATACAGCCTTGGTAATTACTACACAAAAAGCTATGGCTATTTACGGGTTTTAAGAAAAGGAGATGATGATATTTCTGTGGTTAAGAACTTTTTCTAGCAGCTGTTTGGAACTGTAGGGAGAAAGAATAGAAGCTGAAACACTCAAGGGGAAGACTGTAATTTTTGTAGATCAGAAACAGAGTAAGCCTGAATTAAGCAATAATCATGAGGATAGAGCAGAGAGAATGGACTCAAGAAATACTTAGGAAGTAAAACCAGCAAACTCTGTGATTAGATATAGCCAGGATGAAAGAGAGGGATGCTTCTCTCAGGTTTCTTCCTTGGCTACCAGGAAGATGTTAGTGCCACCAACTGTGCTAGAACCCAGGAGAAAAATCAGGTGTGGGCAGGGGGTGCTGTAATTGTGAGGCCTGTGAGTAAAATCACTCATTTGGAGCTCGGGAGAAGTTTAGAACTGCAGATAAATAATTTGTGTGTCAACAGCATACAGCCTCTAAGCAAAATTAGGACAGTAGGTGATCTCCAGGAAAATGTGGCAACAGGGAAGGCCAGTCGGCTGAAGATAAAACTGGTGAATCCTAGCAAGGAGAAGATGGGAAAAGGAAGAGGAATCCATATAGGAAACCTAAAGAAATGGCAAAGAGATGTTTTGTTTTTTAAACAGGAAAGTCTGTTTACATGGGAACACAGGGAGTAGCCCTCCATTTATTCAAACAAATATTTTAAGCATCTATTCTTCCTAGCACTATAGTTAATAGAGGCATATTCAGAAAAAAGAATCAATAAAGTGGATTGAAAATTGTCCATTACATTTAGCCATGAACAGTTTTACTGATGATCTAAATAGGAGCAACTTCTGTGAGGTGATAAAAGCAAGATCCTGAAGGCAATACAGTACAAAGAGTGAATGACAGGTGAAGAGGAAGAAACAGTAAGAGTAGATAAGCTGTGCATAAGCTTACAGAGGAAAATATGTAGTGAAAAGAAAAGAAAGCCAAGAACAGAAGCGAGAGATGAGTGGACGAAGAGAAGATGGTGTGGAAGACAGAGAGGGATTTATCAGATTTAGACTAAAAATGTGAAAGGGGTTGCATAGTGGAAGACAAAGAGAGAGGATTTTTTAAATTAAGCAATAAAAATTTATTTCAGATATTATAATTTTTAATTCTATTTTTTTTTTTTTTTTACAATTTCTATTTCTCTTCTGAGAACTTCTATCTTTCCATTAATTTCAAAAGTGTTTGTACTGGCTTCCCTGGTGGCACAGTGGTTGAGAGTCCGCCTGCCGATGCAGCGGACACGGGTTCGTGCCCCGGTCCGGGAAAATCCCACATGCCGCGTTGCGGCTGGGCCCGTGAGCCATGGCCGCTGAGCCTGCGCTCCGCAATGGGAGAGGCCACAACAGTGAGAGGCGCGTGTACCGCAAAAAAAAAAAAAAAAAAGTGTTGGTACTTACCTCATGGAACACATATAATAGCTGCTTTAAAATCTCTATCTGATAATTGGAACATGTGGATCATCCCAGTTGTCACTTATTGATTCCCTTTGAAATCAGTTATACTTTCCTAGTTCTTTGTAAGTTGAATAATTTTTTATTGTATCCTAGATATTTTTAGTATTATGTTGCTTAGAGTCTAGATACTGGGTAAATCCTCGAGAGAATGTTGATTTTTGTTTGTTACTTTTACCAGGCACGCAACCCAGTAATTTTCAGATTGAAATTTATGCCTCACTTTCTGGGGATGAAGGTTTCAATGTCAGTTCAATTCTCAAAACTTTGATATTCTACTTTGGGTCTGCTGTGAGCATGTGCCACTCAAGGGTAAGTATGAGACCTGGGTGAGAGTTTAAATTAAAAGTCAGTTCTCACAACCCTCAGAATGGGAGAGAATATTTGCAAATGAATCAACGGACAAAGGATTAATCTCCAAACTATATAAATAGCTCATGCAGCTCAATATTAAACAAACAACAACCCAATCAAAAAATGGGCAGAAGACCTAAATAGACATTTCTCCAAAGAAGATATACAGGTTGCCAAGAAGCACATGAAAAGCTGCTCAACATCACTAATTATTAGAGAAATGTAAATCAAAACTACAATGAAGTATCACCTCACACCAGTTAGAATGGGCATCATCAGAAATCTACAAACAACAAATGCTGGAGAGGGTGTGGAGCAAAGGGAACCCTCTTGCACTGCTGGTGGGAATGTAAATTGATACAGCCACTATGGAGAACAGTATGGATGTTCCTTAAAAAACTAAAAATAGAATTACCATATGACCCAGCAATCCCACTACTGGGCATATACCAAGAGAAAACCATAATTCAAACAGACACATGTACCCCAATGTTCATTGCAGCACTATTTACAATAGCCAGGTCATGGAAGCAACCCAAATGCCCATTGACAGACTAATGGATAAAGAAGATGTGGTACGTGTATACAATGGAATATTACTCAGCCATAAAAAGGAATGAAATTGAGTCATTTGTAGAGATGTGGATGGATCTAGAGACTGTCATACAGAGTGAAGTAAGTCATAAAGAGAAAAACAAATATCATATATTAACGCATATATGTGGAACCTAGAAAAATGGTACAGATGAACCGTTTTGCAGGGCAGAAATTGAGACACAGATGTATAGAACAAACGTATGGACACCAAGGGGGGAAAGTGGTGAGGGGGGAGGTGGTGAAGGGATGAATTGGGAGATTGGGATTGACATATACACACTCATATGTATAAAACAGATAACTAATAAGAACCTGCTGTATAAAAATTAAATTAAATTCAAAAATTGGAAAAAAAAAGTCAGTTCTCAAAGGTTTTGCTGTGCTCTTTTGGGTCTACCTTAACTAAACAGCTCATGAGTAAGCCTGGAAATTATATTCATTCATTCATAGAATTAGGGAACCCCCTCCTCCAAATCTCTCATCTCCAGGATTTCTCTCATATTCCCTTGTTGGAAGGAATCCCTTTCCCTCGTCTTCTGGCCAAAAAAAAGTGGAGTTTATCTTGGAGTTACAGCTACTCATGCTGCCACTGCATAATCCCCATGACTGTGGCCACCTCAGGCAAACGGAGGAGAAAGAAAAAGAGAAAGAAAATGAGACTCCCCTCAGTACCTTCCTGATTGCAGGGGCTCCTTTATCCAATTCCTCAAGCCAATGGACACAGTCCATTAGTTTAAGCTTACAGTGCCACCCACCCCATGAGTTCCACTGGGAGCCCACCCTTGTCAAGTGATGAGAGAGAAAAAAAAGAAATGGCAATTTCTCCCTATTTTCTTCAGCTCACAGAGGTTTATATCCCAGTCTCCTGGCTGGAAAGACAGAATTTACCTAAGAGTGTTAAATGTCCATGGCACTGCCATGTCGGGAGCAGTGGAGGACCATCCTTGCCTCAAGTCCATGGGAAAAAAAGAGGGGAAAAAATGGAAACTCACATTTCCCCATATGGGCCATTTTTCTGTATTTGACTCCCCTCACCAATCTACCTGCTTTTGTTTTTCTCAGAGTCCTCAGACAGCTGCTTTCTATAATTTGAACAGAGCCTTTAGCCATAGTCAGTTGGAGACAGAGCTATAGCGGGCTTACTGCTTCTCAGCTAAACCAGAAGTTCCAAGAAGGAGTAAATTAAATACCAAGAGAAACTGAGTAAAATTAAAAGCCTGACCATTATTTATTTTATCTAGCTCTTAGGAAATTACTGCAAGCTTACACAAATTCAGTGGAGTGGAGGCTAGAAACAGGACTGCAGTGCAATGAGGAATGAACGGGGGTGGAGAAGTGGGCATGGACATGGGCTATCAAGATTGGCTGTGAAGGAAGATGAGAACAAGAGCAATAGGAGGGGTGGATAAAAGATGAGGGGCATCATTAAAGAAGGAAAGATAAAGTATACGTCCAAAGGAAAAGTCAGTTGATAGATTTGGTGGTGGTAAAATGAGGTAGTTCTTTTTGATTTTCTATTTCCTCCTGAGATATAATATGTGAAGTTATCAGCTGAGAATCGGCAGACAGAGGAGTTGTTGAAGGTTCAAGAAGAGAGGTGTCCAAGAATCATCTTAGAAAGAAGCTTAACATTCCAGTGAAATTGTAGGGTTGAGAGGCAGTGAAGAGGGCCCGCTGTCTTTTGTAATGCTAACCTGAAAATCAAATTCATCCATTCTACCAACTCCACAATTTCTTGCCTTCTTGTTCTGTGGTGGCTTTCACCTCCAACCTACATCTGCAATCCACTTTATACCCTGTGGTTCCCCGTGGAGTCCTATCAGAGAGAATGAGGCAGGCTTCTTGGAGACAGGTGAAGGTGAGAGGTAGCAGGGATCAGATCAAGCCAGAAAGGTGTTACCTTCAAGGTTATTCAGAAAACAGTAACATCATAGAGGAGACAAGAAAGCAGTAGGTGATGAGATTTCGGTTTCCAGACTAGAAGGAAATTAATCAGCCATTAAACTAAAGGTGCTTAAATGATGGCATAAATGGATGAAAAGTTAAAAGACTATAATAAATCAGGTCAGGATTTTAAAGTGAGGAGTGAAGCAGGATGAGTCAGGAGATACAACCAATGGAACATGATGACCATAATTAACACTGATGGAAAAAGAAAAACTAAAAAACGGATGGGGATCCAGTCGGTCTTTCTTTAGTGAGGACAAACACATACACACAACAGAGAGAACCAGCAACTCAGAATCGCTGTGCCTCTAGGACCAAACGGTAACATTCTACTCTCTGGCTGTAATTCTTCACTGTTATCATTTTTGCTGTTCATCAATTTTTTTTTTTTTTTTTTCGGTACGCGGGCCTCTCACTGCTGTGGCCTCTCCCGTTGCGGAGCACAGGCTCTGGACGCGCAGGCTCAGCGGCCATGGCTCACCGGCCCAGCTGCTCCGCGGCATGTGGGATCTTCCCGGACCGGGGCACGAACCCGTGTTCCCACCAGGGAAGCCCCATCAATTATTTTAATCCCACAGTTTAATCCCACATTGTTCTCAACTCATCAGCCCATTCCTGCAGCTCTCATTTTGTTCTCATCCGGAAACACTGGCCTTTCATTTCAGCCTCTCTTCCTTGGCACCCATGGATCTCTGACCCCATTTCCTTCTCTCCATCTGTCTTGACAGCCAACCTCTCCACCCTTAGATCAAGCCAGTCCTTCGACCTCTCCCCTCCGACTCAAGCTAATGAGCATGGCTGAAATGCCTTCACAATATAGCCCCAGTTGGACCATTCTCATGTCTTCCACCCTCACACTTATTTCAGCGCATCACCTTCTCTGCCCAGGGTCACCGCACCACCCTCCTGATGATCCCCCCCCCCATACTATTGACCATCACTAACAGCTCATAGAGTCAATCCCCCACACAACAGAGTGAACCCTACGAACGAACTCGTTCACGTGACTTTCCTGCTATAACCCTTCCAAAGCTTGCCGTTTCCATTAGGACTCTGACCTACTTAAATTTTACCCCGTTATCTGACCCTGCCCAGCCCTTCCACAGCCAACTCCCTCCTTTCCTCCACCTCATCCACACTGGCCTCCTTGTCATTTCTTTTTTTTTTCTTTTGTGGTACGCGGGCCTCTCACTGTTGTGGCCTCTCCCGTTGCGGAGCACAGGCTCAGCGGCCATGGCTCACGGGCCCAGCCGCTCCGCGGCATGTGAGATCTTCCCGGACCGGGGCGCGAACCCGCGTCCCCTGCATCGGCAGTCGGACTCTCAACCACTGCGCCACCAGGGAAGCCCCCTTCTTGCCATTTCTTACAAATGACAGGCTCGTTCCTACCGCAGGGCTATTGCACTTGCTGTTCCCTCTGCTCAAGTCTCCACACACCATTTCCAGCTACGACAGGTCAAGCTCAAAGGCTGCCTCTTTGACCCTCTGTGTAAAATGGCCCTCCCCCCTTCAATATCATCCTTGCCTTTACCCTGTTGTGCTTTTTCATAGTACTTATCCCACTAGACCAACCCACACTAGACCAGAGCCCCTCAAAGGCAAGACCTTAACACTATATTGTTCGGCTACTAGATTTATAACACATAAAACAGTGCCTACCATACAATAGGTACTCAGTAAATACTTGTCAGGTTTGCTGAATGATCAGCATGGAAGTTAGAATCCTATAGGGTAGCGGTAAGAGTCAGGGAGGGAATGGGGCCAGTATCACACGATGAGCTGAATAGAGGATGCCTTCACCATTTGGGGAGAAAGACTGAACTATGATGTGCTAAGAGTTGTTGCTACATTAAAATTTTTTGTAAGAAATCTGTTTTAAAATATGCTGTATATTTGATTGTAGAGTTGAAGGGCAGTGTGACCCACGAACAGGGTTTACAAGTATCATTTGTGTCATCCTCAGTTTTGCAAGGAGAATGTAGCACTATTACAAGATAAATGTAAGTAGCTTAAGCAGAAGTAATTAGGTATATTTTTCACTTTCCGTGGTCCACATCTGGAATGGTTCCTGGGCATGTGAAAATTAGTGACCGGAGGAAAATGTAAATATACAGCTAATGCAACAAACTTCTTCACAAAAATATTTTGCTTTACGCAGCATTCATCATTTTAACTGACTCCACATATCCCAACAGGAAATGTCCAAAATTTATCATGCCTTTTCTGTGGTTTAGAGGAAAACCCAGAAAATTAACTGATATAAGAAGGCAGACCTTGGAAAGTGGAATGTAACTAGAAAATGAAGAAGAATCAGCTAAGACAAGTGGCCTTAGAATCTACATTTATAAAATGTCCAGATTTAACTAGATGATCTCGAAGGACCCTTCAAGCTCTTTAGTTCTACAAGTGTGTGAAAGTTTTCTAAGGGGGTGAGCGGCTCCTCCACTACTTTCCCGTTGACATTAGGCAGATGTTTATTAGATCGGCTTGATGAGGACGCCAAAGTGACTGTCATTAATGTCATTAATAAAAGGATTACTGACTGTGCCAGGTCTGGAGATCCACAGATGAACTCTACAGAGCCCCGAGTGTAAGGCTGGGCTTCTCTGAATGTGGTCCCCAGACCAGCAGCATCAGGGCAAATTCTCGGGCCCCACTGCAGACCAGCTGAATCAGAAACTCTAAGGATGCAGCCCAGGAGTCCGTTTTAACAAGCCCTCCAGATGTACACCCATTCGGATGTACACTGATATTTGAGAGTATTGATGTGAGTGAACCTTAACAAAGCACTAAAAGAATACAGAGAAGAAAGGATTGTCTGGGACATTTGGACCTTGTCTCATGAACAGGAGTTCAGACAGAGTTGGGCAGATCTTCAAGGCAGGGGAAAAACAGGTCGGAGAGGTAGGGAAGACCAGACAGAGCCCAAGACTCACGTGGCTGGGTGGGCTGGGGTAGCATGCTACACTCTTAGGCATCCTTCCTCCTCTCGGCTCCATGGTGCCAACACATGATGCTGGTGAGTGATGGGGCAGACAGAAGAGGGAAAAATAGGTCCTGTAAATTGGCAGCCGTTGGGGCAAATTGTGCCTGCGGATGGAATGTATTTGGCTGGCGCAGTATTACAAAAATAAGCTTGAGCCAACATTTAGTGATGAGTGAATTTGGACTTAAAAAAAAGTCTTTACTTTTGGCTTTTCTTAAAGAAAGGGGCACTCGAGTCGCATTGCACTCACATTTCTACACAGCTACAATCTGCTGATGCTAGTAGCTGCTGCTACTTTTTGTCCGGTCACGTCTTCCCCATTTCTTCACAGTCCCCCCCAACCCGCCCCACTCCCTTGTACATCCCCCGTAATCATTACCCTTGGACTCTTCTTCATAAAGAGATTGTTTTCATGTTTCAATAAAAGATGAGACAATGCAAGAAAAACCAGGAATGCTGCCTCTTTCAAAACAAGTTGAGAAGAGCATATGTTGCGGGGTGGGGGGGGAGGAAGAGAGTATTTGTATCTATTTGGTAATAATTACAAAGAAACTTATAAACAAGATTTAAGGCGGAGGGATAAATTAGGAGTTTGGGATTAACAGAGACACACTACTATGTATAAAATAGATAAACAACAAGGACCTCCTGTAGAGCACAGGGAACTGTATTCAATATCTTGTAGTAACCTATAATGGAAAAGAATCTGAAAAAGAATATATATGTGTATATATATATATGTATATGTATAACAGCATCACTTTGCTGTACACCTGAAACTAACACAACATTGTAAATCAACTATACTTCAATTAAAAAATAAAATTTAATAGGAGTAAAAATGAAAAGGTGATAAACTGTCTTGGTGAGACTTCACAAATGAGACCTGTTTCTTCACAAACAGAGAAGGGTATTAAAGAATGAATAGGAGTTTTCCAGGTGAAAATTAACCTCTTCGACAATCATCTTTCGATCAAATGTGGGGTCTGAGGCAATTTATTATTTTGGAAGTATGTGCCTTTTTTTGTAATTAAAATAAATTGATAATCTCTCATCACAGGACCACATATCATATGACCGTGCTGTTCAAGGCTATGTTTTAATTACCTTGGCCTGAGGCCCTCCTTGAGCCCAGGGGTACCTGGAAGTCCTTTTTAATAAGGAGTTAATGCTCAAGGCTCAGTGCAAAGCCATAGCCACGCTCATCTGAAAATGAGGAGTGGAGATACACTCCATAAATCAAAAGCCTGAGGAAAAATAGTTAACCCAATATGTTCTGAGCTACTCCATGCTTCCTTGAGGGGGTTCATTATGAGTGAATACTTTGCTAGGTCACTGAAATATTTAAAGGCAGGAAGGAAAAAGCATCCGAATCCAACCTTGTGTGCATATATCTGTGTGTTTTTCAAACCAACATTCCTGACAAAGGCTAAGACAAGGTAGCCTTCCTTCAGCATCCTTTCTGGCTGCCTACACAGAAGCAGAGGCAGCCGATACTCGCACCATTAGCTAATGGAGAGACCCTTCCAGTTCCAGCAGTGGCTTGCTGTCCTGGGGTGCGGGAGGCAGTTCAGATCCAGGTGGGGACAGTTCCTCACAGGGGTGCCCAGCGATGGGTCCTGATAGCCTGTGCCAAGCACAGCACAGGTGAGTTTGCATACACCTGCTGGAGAGGCCCCCGTGCCAGGGATGCACTCCCAGCAGCACTCAGCCCGGTCTGTTTGTATGTTTGTTGTCGAGTACTTTGCAGCCAGACAGGGAGAGTGTAACAGCGTCCCCTCATAGCTGGAGGCCTGGAAGGAGGATGTAAGTGTGATTACTGCTGACAGCTAATGGAGCATCACCGTTAGAGCCAGGAGTGGAGATGCTGCTTTTGGATGTCAGCTACTTTGGTTCCCATCCCAGAAAATTTCTCATAGGAAACTGATTGATCTTTCAAACAAAATGACTAAATCAGCCAAGTTGTTTTTACCTCTTTCATTTTAGTTCCTCATCCTGAAACCACAAAGACACATGTCAGTTTGGAGGTGAAATGTTTGCTGGGCAACAGAAAAATGTAGAGTGAAAGCCCACAGGTCTTTGCCATCACCCTGTCTTCTGCAGAGAGTGGCAACTGGCTGGGGGAGAAGTAGGAAAAAAATGAAAGCTGTCACCTGCAATTTGCATGCATCTGAATACATATTGGCGTTGGAGATTCCCACAGACTCAGCTCAGAGTGGTTCCCCGAGATATGCCCAGTAACTCGTGATGGCATCTACATTTTTATAATGTCAGTGGAGATCACTAGGAATAGATTGAGAAGAATCTAACAATAAAAGAAAAATTTTAAATAAGAAATGATGGGGCTCCACTCAAATGCAAACCCCTACCTTCTTATGCTTTCCATCCTGGGCCAAGCTGGTTCCTGCTTCCCTCAGGCTCCTGTGGACTGGAAATCCTTACACAGCTCCACACTTATGCCTCTATTTAGCCATTCAGTTCAGCCTCAGCTCAAGAAAGCTTTCCCTGAGTAGCTGCAATTTACTGCAATTATTGTATAATAATGATCTAGATAGTATGTAACTGACTGCTCAATTGTGAGCTCCCTATTTTAAAAGTAAACTTAACCAATATTTATTGAGCATTTATGTGCCAAGCAACATTCTAAGTTCAAGGAATACAAAGATAAAGGGAGAAAGTACTAAACAAATACACAAATACAGGAATTGATCATTTTCAATAATGGTAGGGGCTGTGCTAAAGTACTCAGTCATGTAGAGGTAAAACAGAGAGCAAGGGGGCTTCAGAGAAAGCTGAGAAGTACGGCCCATCAGGTAGGAACATGTCTACAAAGTTTCAAGAAGGAAGGAATGTTCAATTTTATCAACTGCATGCTGCCCGTTAGCTTCGGCAAGAGGAAGTCGCAGGGTATCTTAATCAGAATATCCCAATGGATATATTGGAATATTCCAGAATATTCTGGAACCAATACCCTCCTGAGGGGGGATGCAGAAATAGAAAGATAGGCATCCTGTTTCATACATCTTTGTACCATTTTCATACCTCTAGTGTCTAACACATAGTAGGTACTTAATTCTTGTTGACTGAATTTATGAATTTTCTGGTCCTCTACCCCGGTCCATGTGGATTTGGATTTCATTTTTGGACCCCACCATATCCTATATAAACATCTTTCATAGCAGTGACATTTTGCAGCATGAATTTATTTCCACGGATACCCCTGGCCCCTTCCAGACCATACGTTCCTTGAGGGAAGGGGTTTTGTCATATTCATTTTTGTGTGCTGAGAACCCAACATTGTTTCTGAAATACAATATTCATTCAGTTAATAAATATTGAATGAACGAGTATTTATCAGAAAACAATAAATATATGCCTAATTTCTTTTTCTAAGATTAGCTAAAATCTTCAGGCCACACTGCAGAAGAGCCTAAGGAGAAGGCATCCAGAAAGGAGATTTTAAACAGAATTAGACCTCAGACCATATGTCTCTCAATAAATGAGAGACATAAAGGAGCAAAGTTTAGAGGTTTTACTTCTAGGAATCAAATTCATCAACTGACATTTATCATAAGAATAGTAGCTAACATTTAATGAAGGCTTGTTGTTTGGTAGATACTGTGCTAAACAATATACTTATAAACATGAACTTGTTTGATTTTCAGAACAATCTTATTAGGTAAGGGACATTATTATTCCCATTCTACAGATGAGAAAAACCAAGGCTTGGAGAAAATTTAAACGTGCCAGAGGTCACGCATATTTGAATCCATCCGTGACTTGAGAACCTGATCTTTTGCCACTGTGCCCTTCTGCCTTCAGGTGCCACTTTGAGATATGATTTTGAATGATGTGGGTGTGTGAAATCTTCACTCAAGTCCTTATTCAAACTGTAACCAACTTTGGTTTTATTATCTAAAAATCACAATTCCAACAACAGTGAAAGAGCTATCAGTTATGGTGAACTTACTGAACCCAGCATGCTATGCTGGGCAGTTACATCTCTTATCTGGAATCCTTGGAGGATTGATAGCATATCCCCACCTCAGAGGAGAAAAATGAGGCATGGGAAATTAGACCCATTACCCAATGTCACATAGGTAATTAGTGGTGAGGAGAGGATCTTCATCTAGGTCTTTCAGACCCCAAAATCTGAGGTGTTTGCACCTGCCACTTTATCTTCCCTTACATTTAAATATAGCAGTACCACAAGTACCAAAACCTAACAAAAATGAAACAAAACTCAGCAACACCTTCTTGCATAAAAAATAGCACCAAACATGGGAATGTAAATTGGTGCAGCCACTATGGAAAACAGTATGGAGCTTCCTTAAAAAACTAAAACTAGAGCTAACATATGATCCAACAATCCCACTCCTGGGCATATATCCAGAGAAAACTCTAATTCCAAAAGATACATGCACCCCAATGTTCACTGCAGCACTATTTACAATAGCCAAGAAATGGAAATAACCTAAATGTTCATCAACAGATGAATGGATAAAGGAGATGTGGTACGTATATACAGTGGAATACTACTCAGCCATGAAAAAAGAATGAACTATTACCATTTGCAGAAACATGAATGGGCCTAGAGAATATTATACTTAGTGGATTAAGTCAGACAGAGAAAAACAAATCTCATATGATATCACTTATATGTGGAATCTAAAAAATAATACCAATAATCTGTATACAAAATGGAAACAGACTCACAGACATAGAAAACAAACTTGTGGTTACCAGAGGGGAAAGAGGGGGTAGAGACAAATTAGGACTATGGGATTAACAGATACACTCTACCATACATAAAACAGATAAACAACAAGGATTTACTGTATAACACTATATTCAATATCTTGTAATAACCTATAATGGAAAAGAATCTGAAAAAAATTTATATATTTTATATATAATATATTGATCTATCTATATATATATATATAACTGAAAAAAATAGCAGCAAATAGAACTAAGGGCCTGCCCATTAAAGAGGTCCAGAGACTAGTTTTAAGCAATTAGTTCTGCAGAGGTACTCAGGGTACCTGAGAAGTCATAAAATCCAGAAACAATCAAGGAAAATCATTTTATATACATAAGGTGCAATGTCTCTCTCCCTTCCTCCCTCCCGCTCTCTCTCTGACAGCCAGCTTGGTTTGTTTATTTACTTTCTGCGTCCTGGACACCTTCCACGAGCCACCCAGCACTGAGTCAGCAGAGCTGGACCTTCACTTGGGCCCAGTTCCCGGCAGCTGCTGCAGCGCTGTGCCAGCTGTCTCTGCCTACATCACACCACAGTAACGTGAACAACTGGAGGCAATAATGTGTCTCCCAATTTGCCTAACAATACCAACATGGACAATAGCTCAGAAGACTGAAGATTTGTGCTGTAATTTAATAAACCCCATGCACATTTCTACAATTGAGTATCACATCTGTGCAATGGATCCTAGAAGTGTAATATTCTTTTATAAGGGACCATTAACCAATCTTAAGTTTATAGGTTTCCTTAAATCTTTTTCATCAGCTGTTAAACTACAGTAAAGAGAAAATTGCCTCTTATGAGACAAGGGATAGTAAAATACAAAGACTGTGATTAAATGTCAATCAATTAAGGATTATAATATAATAAAATGCTGACTGATGATTAAAATGAGCACATTCTCGGAGAATTGTTTAAGCAATGTTAAGAATTATTTTTAAAAGTCAGTAGAATAAATTCAATTAGATCACATTATATATGAGTCCTTGCTCCATAAGAGAAAAAACGATCCATAAAGATCATTCCTCAGGTACAAAGATCCCAAAATTGGCATTGAACTTTTTATGCTGAAAAGTATTTTTTTAGCTTCTCATTTTACTATTCCCTAGTCTCCAGAATTTTAAATTCTTTTCTGAACAGAATAAGTAATGGCATTTTTGTTTCAGCTAGTTTTCCACCAGTGTGTGCAGCTGGGCAACAGTTTATGGAAATGGGTTGTGCAGTAAAACCCACCAAACAAACAAACAACATTGCAGTTGAAGTAGCAAAACACTGACTGGAACGTAGGGCCCCAGAAAGGAGCTGTGGGATTGTTTGTAAAACTTCACAATTCAAACCTTCCGGAAATGATCCCTTACAGAATTCCTTCCTCTGAGGGTCAAAGCACTCTTCCATCTGGAAGGAGATCGCCTGCTACACAAGGGTTACAAGTAATCCAAAGTGATCCACTTTATTTCTGCCTTCCATCAGCCATACATCTTTAACCATCAGCTTTTCCACTTGGGCTGGATTTATGATGGAAGACCCAGGCTAATTACATCAGGTCTGGCAGCCTAACATGCCAAAAAAGACTAAGAGAGGTTTCTTGCTCTTTGCTCTCCCTGCCATATTTTTTGTTCTCCAAGTATATGACTGGCGAGAGGCCATGTTTTCTGTGCTGAGCTGCTCCCTCCGCAGACCTGCTCTTCCACATCGCCTTTCCAAAGCAATTTTCCAGCTACACTGCATGTACCTGGTCCCTGTGGAGCTCCGAGGGCATTCAGGCTCCTGCCAGTTTGCGGGGAGCGTTTTGAAGCTTGTTGTAACAGCTGGCTTATATGAGCCTTGAAGGAAAAGCCTGGATACATGTGGCAACACATTTGAAACGCTAAAGCAGCTGGCAAAGTAAGCAGAGACCAAAAGGCGTGGAGTAACTCACAGCTTTACTAGAAACTGTGTGGGAGGAGCCTTGCACGGCAGACGGAAGCATAATCAATGGATAAACCCCAGTGTAGCCTGGCTTCTGCCCTTTTCACCCTATGGAAACTACTCTAGTGAAGGTCACCAATGACCTTCTAATTGCCCAATTCGATGGCTGCTTTTCGGTCAGTGCTTTCCCAGGTGTCTCTGCTGGACTTGGCAGGAGAGTTGAGTGATGGGCAGAAAATCACACGCTCACTAAGTAACAAAGATGGGATTTGAAACAGGAAGGTTTAACCCCAAACTCAAGATCTTCCCATTGAACCTAGTTGCCTCTCAACATTTCACAGATCTTATAAAGAAAGGGTGAATGGGAGAAAATGATGGATTCACTATACATTCTTATTTTCTCTCCTTTGTAGAACAGATCTGACATGGCAGTAATGGTATTTTAAGAAGGTGTAGACCGCAAAGACAAAGAGAATGGGAGAGATGGCAGGGGAGGACGAGAAATTTCAAGAGACTTTTGAGAGACAGAAAGAGGCAAATACCCAGCGCATGTAGAGATCAGAAGAAAAATTAAAAACAAACCATGATTAATAGCTAGGAGAGATAAAAATACATACATACTACAAGAATAGAAAAGAAGCAAATTAAATTGCCTAGTAGAACAGGCCCTGAGGACTCCGAATCATGAAGGAAGTCGAGGTAAGACTTTGGTGAAAAACTCAAGATTGGATGAAAGCCTATAGACAGAAGAGTTGCCACCTTGTGTCACCACCCCCTTCCCTCCACTATCCTAAGAGGAAAATGGAAAGTTGAATCACTGAACAAATCCAACCAGAAAAACTCTCAACTTGGAGCACAGAGATGAGTAGAGTGAAGCTGGGAGCTGAAAAAACGAAGCGTAAGTAGAATTCTGCACAATCAATAATGGAATTCCCAACGTCTTCGGCCTGTTCTCCAGTCCCATTTCCAGAACCCCTGTAGCCAGGCGTACACTGTTCTCTCCCCATTGCCCCTTGTTCCTAGATTTTTCCTGAAGAGCCTGAAATGCCACAAAGACAGTGCTTCCAGATACTGACATGTGGGAATTCTCTACATGAGGAAGTCCGGGTGCTCCCTAGTCACCATTCGGTGAGGCTGACAAGACTCACGTAGGCCAACAGAGCTTCCAGTCAGCTCTGTAGTGCTACCTATGGGTATGAAATAATGGCTACTAGGTAATTTCTTCAAAATTAAAAGGCAAAAAAAAAGAACAAATACAAAATAATAGCAAATGAATAGGACAAGGAAATCTTGACAATGTACATCAAAATAAGGAGGAAAAGACTTCAGTTAGTGTTCTCTGAGATAAGGACATATGCACTTATGAAATAAAACCCCCAGTTAACGAGAAAGTGTTCTTGGAAACAAAAAATCCAATAGCCCAAATAACAAATGCACTAGAAGAACTAGAAGATAAATGTAAGATCACTTAGAGTGTATAAAAAAAGACAATATACGGAAAATGTGAGAAAATAGTTAAGAAAATTAGAAGGTTAGTAACAAGTTACATATAGGAGATCCAGAATAAGCAAAAGCAAAAACATGGAGAAAGAAAAATTATCAAATAAATAATAGAGGAAAATTTTCATCAAAATTGTTAGACAGTTTCTAAATTGAAAGAATCCACCAATTGTCCAACACAAAAAATGACAACAAACAAAACTAACCGAGGCTCATCACCATGGAACTTTAGAATCCTGGGGATAAAGAATAATATTTAAAGTGGAGCGAGAGAGAGAGAGAGGGAGAGAGACATATAAAAAGAATCAAGAACAACAATGCATCAGACTTTTCAACAGTAACACAGGAAGACAACAGGCCAAAAAACAGTGTTTTCTGATGGAAAACAATTCCCAAATTAGAAACTTCAAACCAATCATGTGTGAGAGTAAACTGAAGATGATCTTAAATGTAACGGGATTTTCTTAGTAAGATGCTGGACAATGTGCTCCAGCAAAGTGAGGAAATAAATCAGGATCAAACACCAAAAAGGGCATCAGACTGTTTCCAGACTAAAGCGATGGCTTTGCAGCAATACCAGAAAGCAATCAGAGAACACAAGGCTGTGAGAACGAGGTCTCCGAGGGAAAAAGTGGCAACAATACATTATCTATATGACTATTTTGGGAATCTATTAATAGATGTTAGAAAGAAATATTGGAGCATCTGATCAAAATAAATAAGGGCTGTATTTATAGAAAACTAAGAAAATGAAAAAAAATGATGTACTTGTTATTCAAGAAAAAGCAAAAGTTGAACTAGGAAAGAAAACATCATCCAAGTATACTCCTTGGCTCGGGAATGAACAGTATTTACATTTCATAATTCATACACTGCCTATGGATTTTAACAAAAATGTTACAAATATATGAGAAAGAGAAGTCAGATAACTCCTCATCTACTATGACAGGAAATTAAGTAGATAATGTTTGACAAACAAAGAATTAGCAATATGAGGGTAAACATTAAACACTTAAAAGAGTTAACAGTGGTGGCCTCTGGGACATGGCGAAAAATATGGGAGGGGATATTTCTTATTATAAGTCTTCCGGCGTTCTATGATTAAAAAGAAAACTATACACATATGGTATTTTTATATTACTAATAAAAAGTTAAATTTTAAACATTTAGAAAAATACCAGTGATCTCTAGGTGATTTTGCTATATTCTTCCCAGATAGGCATGCTCTTCCCTTCTCTGGCTGGCAATTTCTAAGCTTTGGGAGTAAATGCATTGGTCACTAGCTACTGGGAATTTGGCCCCTTTGATAGTTATTTTGCAGTATTCAGGTTGTATGTATGTGCACCCCTGTGTGCATATAGAGAGGCTAGTGACCGACCAGTTTTAAGGACCAAAGATGAAAAGGAGCTTTAGGTGCTACCAGGATTTCTAGTTTAAGGACTGGGCTTCGAAGATTTTCCAATTCTGTGTTATTCAATATGAATAAGTAGGATCACTCACATGAGTAATATTTCTTTAGCCTAATTATTTCAGAATAGAGGGAAATGAGTGAGGTGTGTTGTCTTTAAACCTTTTCATTTTGAAATGCAATATACACAAAGAAAAGTGCATCAACAGTAAAGAACATCTTAATGAATTATTACAAAGTGAATCTCAGAGTAATCAACATCACAAGTCAAGAAACAGAACATTGCCAGCCATGCTAGGAGTCCTCTGAATTCACCCTACTAATTACAACTCCTTCACTCTTTCTAAATGTGACCAATATCCTGATTTTATGGAAATTTTCTTCTTGCTTTTCTCTAAGGTTTTAGTACTGAGGTATGGATTTAATTTCCCTAAGTTCAGGCTTAATTTGGAGTTGATGCAAACTGGAGTTTCTAGTTGGCTAAATGTTGTCAGGGTGGGGTCTGGCTGGATGGGGAGGAAATGGAAGGACTTCCACATCTCAACAGACCTAAAGTACTGTCCACAGGATTCTCAACTGATGATATTCTGAGCTGGATAATTGATATTCAGAACTGTTGATATTCTGAGCTAGAAAATTCTTTGTAGTGGGGAACCATCCAATGCATTGTGGGATATTTAGCAGTACCCCTGGTCTCTACCCACTGGACGCCAGTAGCACCCCTCTTCCGGTTGCAACAACCAAAAATGTCTGAAGATATTGCCAAATGACCCCTAGGAAGTGAGCAAAATCATCATTAGTTGAGAACCACCACTTTAGACTAAGGACTATCATTGTCCAAAACGGCACTGTGTCCATCAACAGATGAATGGATAAAGAAAATGTGGCACATATATACAATGGATTATTACTCAGCCATAAAAAGAAATGAAATTGAGTTATTTGTAGTGAGGTGGATGGACCTAGAGTCTGTCATACAGAGTGAAGTAAGTCAGAAAGAGAAAGACAAACACCATATGCTAACACATATATATGGAATCGAAGAAAAAAAAAAGGTCATGAAGAACCTAGGGGTAAGACAGGAATAAAGACACAGACCTACTAGAGCATGAACTTGAGGATATGGGGAGGGGGAAGGGTAAGCTGTGACAAAGTGAGAGAGTGGCATGGACATATATACACTACCAAATGTAAAATAGCTAGCTAGTGGGAAGCAGCCGCATAGCAGAGGGAGATCAGCTCGGTGCTTTGTGACTGCCTGGAGGGGTGGGATAGGGAGGGTGGGAGGGAAGGCGATGCAAGAGGGAAGAGATATGGGGACATATGTATAACTGATTCACTTTGTTATAAAGCAGAAACTAACACACCATTGTAAAGCAATTATACTCCAATAAAGATGTTAAAAAAATAATAAAAAAATAAAAAGTCAACTTTAGGCTCTTTTAGGGTTTCTACTACTTGTCTTAACCGAAAGGTGAGAAGTCAGCCTGAAAGTTCTGAACTCCACAGTTCAGCCAGAAGCTGCTAACTCTGTCCGGAATTAGCCAGGTTCAGTGGCCTGAAGGCCGACTCCCAGTGTCCCAGGTGGCCAGCCTCCCAAGAAGGGCTACTTCCACTCGAGTGACAGAGGACCCAGCAGCTTTCTCAAGCAGGCAGTGGATGAGAAATTGTCCAATTGACTTCTTTCCCACCTCCTGCTTTTCATATTTTGAACCTTTAAAAACCGCCGGCTGATGAAAGGGCCACGTGGTAGCAAAGCTCCTGAATGTCAAATGTAATGTATGTACACATACATATTTAAAAGCACATACTCTGTGAACTATAATAAAATACATATTACACAAAGTGACATGTAAATGTTAGAGGTTAGGATCTAAAACCAGAGTGATCAAGAGTTCCAAATCCAATATCTACCTACTGCTCCACCTCGTGCAATTCCTTAATCTCTCTGGGCTCCACTTCCCTCATTCATACCATGAAACTCACCAAGAACACCTATAAGGATGGTTTTTTGATCCAATGAGATGAGAAACGCAAAAATGTCTCATAAACAGTAAAGCACATTAAAATTTATTACACTATTCTTTTCTAAAGCTTCAAGGAGGAAGTGAGCCTCAAGGCTTGCAGATAATTAATAGTAAGAAATACAACACTGTAGAGTCTCTCTCAATGATTTTTGTTGGACATGTTAGCCAACACAGAATAAGAATTGATTCCTGTACTTTAGGACTCCTGAACTTGAGATCTGAGACAGAATTGAAGTCAAGAGAATTTAATGCAGGAGTAAAAAATTCCGCATCTGATGCTCTTGGTGCTATTACACTCGGTCAAGGTGTCAGAGGTTCTTTTTGACTTTTTGGAATCTTGTTAGGCACATTGATTTTACCTTTTACATAAAAATTAAGCACTTAACTAATGAATTTATTGCATATTCTAAATGTCTTGGTGAGACAGTGTTGTTCATTCCATGTTGTAAACTTGTGTTTGCTTTGTGCCCTAATAGAGCATCACATGCAGAGTTTCCTGATGATGTTACGGGATTACAGAAAGAAGTTCTAAGTTCTGAGGGTTCCTGGCACAGAGATGAGCACCAGAATGTCTTTTTTCTTCATTTTCAGCATTTGGCCCTATATGCTGACAACCTGGCATCTTTTTCTTTGAATGCCAGAAATTGTGTATAAAACATATAGCAGCTCTGTATTATGCTAGAGGGCTGGTCTATTGTTGGTTTGCCCCTACTTCCAGGGCATAGCCTTTCAGGGGTTTCAACTGAAAGCCTGGGGTGTTTAACAGGGATCCTCCACCTTGGTAGGCCCTAAAACTGAATTTCTGTCTCGCCCGCACTGTGAAACTGTCAAAGGTCTGCTCAGATTTTGACTGTCTTATGGGAACTTTATTCTTGACTTCTAAGCCTTTTAACCACTGCAACTTAAGAACTGGCAAATACGTTGAGGTAGGAAGTAGCACAGGACGTTCGAGTTTACTTCTCTGAAGTTCCCTTTTCTCCCACACCTAAAACCCTTGTTTCTGGCTGTCTTAGTAGCCCTGAACTATAGTTTTTGTCTCAGTTCCCATGAAGCTGCTGAATGCTGAAGGCACTGCTTTTCACTCAGCCTTTTGAACTCATGCCACATATCAGCAAATGTCTCAAGGGAAAAGCATCAGAAAATATTGCCCTGCTATGGACTGAATTGTACCCCCTCTAAATTCATATGCTGAAGCTCTAACTCCCAACGTGACTGTATTTGGACATAGGACTTTTAGGAAGTAATTAACATTAAATGAGGTCATAAGGATGGGCCCCTAATCTGAAAGGATTTGTGGCCTTATGAGATCTCTTTGTCTCTGTCTCTCCATCTCTCTCCCCACCATGTGAGGACACAGGGAGAAAGTGGTCATCTGCAAGCCAGGAAGAGAGTCCTACTTGGAACCAAATCAGCCAACATCTTGGTTTTGGACTTCCCAGCCTCCAGAACTGTGAGAAATATGTTTCTGTCGTTTAAGACACTCAATCTATGGTGTTTTGTTATGGCAGCCAGAGCAGACTAAGACATGCTCCCTCATTCATTTTCCTTCTCTCTGAGGTCTTAGCCCCTAAAGTCCTGGCTGCCTTGACTGTTCTCTGATGCCTTCAATTGTTTTGTTTTTTGCTTGGTTTTTATATATTTGCTGTAGTTGGAATTTTGGTCTGATAACTATTCTATCAAAGGCATAAGCAAAAATCTCAGAGTCATTAAAATATTTCATTCTAAGAAAAAGGAAGAGTAAATATAAAGACTTTGGGGCAACAACCTGCTCAGGGAATAGAATATGATTATAAATATATGAGATATTTAGGGCCCAATCTAATTCAGGATGATGTCACCTCAAGATCTTTCTATTAATTACATCTGCCAAGACCCTTATTCCAAATAAGGTCACATTCTGAGGTTCCATGTGGACATCTATTTTGGGGGACACTATTTAACCCACAACAATATTATAAGAAATATATAATGTCGATACTACTTCTACTATTAATAAATGATATAAGGCACTACAAGATCTTGTTTGCTTAATACTATCACCCTCAGATAGAATTACACTCCTAGTAGAGTTACACTTTTGAGATAAGCCATTGTCTTCAAAGGTACTCTTTTATAAATCATATAGACTACCTGGGATTGTGAGCCACATTTGGACTTTAAATTTATTTTCAAAGCAAAATTATATGAAGTCCGTATGTTCCAGAGGGTAAGGACTGTGTCACTTTCACTGGCTTTGCTGTAGGCTCAGTGGGCGCTTTATTCAATAATAATGTTCTAATCTATAAAATAGACCCAAGCATCTGATGGATTGGTGTGGATATAGTTTGCCTCCGTTTAAGTTCCCATCTTTCAGCATGTGAGGAAAGTTAGGTAATCCATATTCTTGACCTACCGGCTCTGCTAAACTTTCATGGCTGCCTATCCCTAGAGATATGCCATTTTCTTTGGGCTGAAAGATTTGCAAAGTGTCTGGGCCAAAGTGACTAGAATTGCCCTCATTCACAAAAGGCCTCAGAGAGCAGATTAAAGACCAGTTCCCCTCCTCTGCTGCCTTTTCATCCGACTCTTGTGGGCATTTCTGCTGATGTCAGCTCCACTCTCTCCAGCAATCACTGTCATTTTCCTACAGAGATGGATGGCTGAGCAGACTGCCGGAGTAGCTATCTATCACTTATGCCTAAGGATGATCAAGACCATGTCTGTGGCTCTAAATTTGGCAGCAATTAAGTGTGGGTTGCATCCAGCAACATAGCCCTCTTGTGCCACCCACAGAGAATCAGGGAACCTGAAAGATTTTCTACTTATTTCAGAAAGCTGCTAACTGCTCACCTACTGAGATTGAAAAGTGGGAGTGAAGATGAAATGAAAAGCTAAAAGGAGATGAAAAAACTGATTAAAAATATTCAGGAACTTAGGCAGTGAAATCTAGTGGGTCTTCAAGCTTGCTGATTTTGTGGAAAGCAGTTTGCTATGTGTGCCAAGGCTTAGTATACAAATGATAATGCCTTGGTGGGTCAAAGCAGCTAGATGTGCTGAAGTAGGCACATATCTAGGAGGGCGAGAGGTGGATCTCTGCTCACAGAGATATGGAAAAAATGTGTTTCTTGATGACCCTCCAATATTGAAAACCAAGAGGTACCAATAACTTAGTAAACATTACAAGTGTCTGGTTCCTCTTCTAGAGCTCTTATTATTATAATTATCTTTTGCTACAGTCATTACTTCAGCATTTATTAATCAAGCACAATTTCTGATTCACTGGTGAACTGCAAAGAGGTACTGTGAATGCAATATACAATCCTGGGTTAAGAACTATTTAAGGACAAGGGTTCAGATTTCTAGCTTAAGGCACTTTAGGCCCATTTAAAAATAGAAAAAGAAATAGTGGTGAGATTAAAGTTAACATGTGAAAAATGTGACTATCTTCTAGATGGACCAGGAAAATTCTTTAAGACATTCATGAGTCATTATGCTCTCCAGAGCTTTCCCTCTCTTCCAAAACAGCCATTCAACAAATACTAATTGAGCATCTACTCTTTGTGTATAGGTAAAAGACACAGCATTCAAGGAGTGTACAGTCCATCTAAGGACACCAAACTCACAATCGTTATTTTCTTTTCCTTTTGAAATATGCTGATTTATGCTTCCTTCCCATTCCCTAAGCTGAGAATTTTCTCTTTTGAGGTGGCAAAGAGACATAGCAAACTGATGAGTGTTAACACAGGGGTTACAGAGAACACCTCGAAGGCCTCTTACATCATTCGATGTTGTAGGAGCAGTTTATGGGTGACTTCTGGAGACAGTATCATGGGCTGTGTTAGCAGACTGTCTTCCCAGAGGTTTCGAACTTCCACCAAAAAGAAATGGAAGGACCTACATAAAGAAAGGCAGGGAGACATTTTTAAGAGGCTCACACCCTTCCTCTTTTGTTGTCTGGTGCTGGATTGCAAGGTAACTGTTATTTTAAATTTGGTTTTATATATTTATAGAAACCTTGTATATTATACATTCAATATATTGAACTAGTCAAAGTCATGTCTGCTTCTGAGTTCTTTGTATTTACTGAGACTCATTACAGGAGGAGATACCTGAAATGCTATGAAGAAAACCAACAGCATTACATTATGAGCACGGCTAGTACCATTTTTCATTCAATATAATGCTGTTCTGATTGGAAATCCATAGACTGCTGTTAGCCCTGAAATTTTCCTCCCAAACAGTGGACAAACCAAATGAATATTTTTCCTTTAGAATTACTATTCTCCAGAGCCTCTTAGCCTAAAAATGTGCCAAGTTTAGCTCTTTATCCCTATCACAATGTTTCATGCCTGCAAGAATGTTGCAAGATTCAGAGGCTCAGAGTAGACAAGAGACTTTCCAGATTCCACAGCAATTCCTGGAGTTGAAGTTGCTGCGCTGCTCACTGTTTTGCACACTCACTTTACCTTCCAGGAGGGAGAAGGTTTGGGGATCTCCTCTAGCTTTTTACCATCCCAATATCAGCTTGACACCGATCAGCTCAATGCATCCCAAAATTAGGGAAAATGAATCATTTGTATTGTCTCTTTGTGCTTATAGGACTTGGGAACTGAAGGTACCCAGCTGAAAGGTGAGTATTTTGCTCACCAGCTCTCTGCCCTGGCATCGCACTGAATCCACTCAGAGGAAGAGGCACCCAGTTTAATTTGCACAAAGACATCAGATGGGCTGCTGACTGCCCTGGGCACAGCAGGGTCCACACAAACCAGGCTCAGGGGCCCAATCCAGCCATCATCTTTACTTGATATCCTCCTGCTTTCCTAAGTACATAGCTCTTTCTCGACATTTGTAGGAAGAGGCCTCAAATAAACCCATGACATCTCTTAATTTCAACTAGCTTGGAGGGGTATAAGAAGAATTTTGAACGTTGTTCTTATGTTTAAAAATATTTCTGATGATTTATATTTGTTATTTATCATGCATGACTTTTCCATATTCTTTAACACCTAAGTTTGGGGAAGTAATGCAGTATGGCTAGCACTAGGTTAGATGCTATTAGGAATGAAAAAAACATTGTGGGCATATGAGTTTATTGGCATTACACAGATGTGTGTGTGTATGCACATTTAGCAGTTCTTTTGTTCTTGCTTTTGCTAAATTTGGACTTCCATTTGGATCATTTGAATATCTCATATCTCTTTCATTTGTTGCATAATTAATTGTTTATTCTTCAAGACCTACCTCAAACGTCACCCCCTCTGGGTACCCTTACCCCCAACCCCAGTCAGGCAGTACCCTACATGTTCCTATAGAACTACATACATTTACTGCGGTATTTACCACTAGCAGTCTGTATTTGCCTGTTCTACTGGACCAGCCTGACCATGAACGAGTTCTCTGAAGAAAAGATTTACACCTAATGCATTTTTGTAGCTCCAGAGTCAGTGTAGAATCTCGCTCATCTCGGTTATTCCGGAAATGCTGACATAATTCCTGCAGTGTGACCATTCATCTTTGAGGGTTATGACTTCTTTGAAAATGCTATAGGCTCTCTCCAGAGGAAAAAAGTGTTCACATGCAAATTTTACATACATTTTAAGTTGTTCTTGGGCCCCGTAAGCCCTTCCATGATCCTGCCAATGCGTCCACAGAACTCAGATCAAGAACCACTTGCCAAAGGAAATAGACTAATACGCTTGGTACAGTAAAGTTCTAAACATTTCTCTGCTATTTCCTTCACTCAAATATTTATCATGTGGATGCTGAGGATGTTATAATGAATATCAAACAAGTACTTACCACACAGTGAGAGAGACCAACAAATGAGTCAATAATTATACCACAGCAGGTAAATGCTACTGCAGCAGTGTACAAAAGATGCCAGCCTTAGGAAAGTGGTTTTAGATTCATGACTTATGGACCAAAAATTTTCCCCCAAATATCTGGCAACCAGTAGGAGTGGTGAAGTTTTTATTTTCCCAAATCAGTACATTTGAAAAAAGTGTTCTATTATCACTGTCACTTCTTAACATCTCACTGCCCCCAACGAAGAAATATATAATTTTGGAATAAAGAACAATCCTTTTAATTGGTCACATATAATTCTGTGAAAATAAATTTTCTCGTTTCATTCTGGACATTGAAAAACTTCTCACACACTGGCACCTGGCATTTAGTATTTGAATCCCTCTGTCTTACGGAGTCCTTGAAGGCTTCCCAGAAGAACTGTTCAAACTGAATCTTCAGGGATAAATGAGGGGCTAGAATGTGGGGAGAACCAGAGGGAGGGGCTTATTCCAGGCAGATGAAATAATAGTTGAAAGACTAAATATATAAAACGTGTGCATATAAGATAGTAATGGAGGTGAGGTCACGTTAGCAGGAAAGTCCTCAAGGAAAAGGTGAAATGGGCAAGTGTTGAAAATTCTTAAGAAAGGGAACTGTGCAGAGGAAGGGAATGACACACCGGTAGGATACAGAGGCACCTCCTGCTTCAGGCTTGTGCAGGGAGGCAAGCTGTAAGAAGTTTGGGGCCCCCTGACTCCCCCTGAAGCCATGTGTTACAGCGAATTAGCCAGTAAGATGCTCCTACTGGCAGCTTAGGAGAAGACCAGGTAGGACTGGAAGGCAATGAAGAATCGGTGACTCTTGTGCAGGAAGCAACTAAGGAAGGCCAACAGGGGAAGGCTGGCTGGGGAGTGACATTTGCACCAGAAACTGATGGGAGGATGGGGTGACCAGAGTCAAGGCAAGAGCATAGAAAGCGGTTCAGTCGTAAATGATGTCGTGAAGAGGGCCTTTTGCACTAGGTGGACATGGGAACTGAGTGTCAGGATGGATGCAGGATACAAGGAAGAAACAGAAGGACTTGAGGTAGATCCACATACATAAAGTCCACAGAGCCAATATTATCTTATTCTCTTCTATTATCTATATGCCATGATTTTCTTTAATCACCATATTAGGCTAATCGAACCTTAGTAAATACATATTTCGCTTTCAAAATATTTCTTAAAATTGTATTAATGCTATTGGATGGCATGTGTTGACTGATTTTTTTTAAAGTTTCAGTCTTGCAAAAGTTTATAAGGAGATCAACTACTCAGATATTCTAGCTAACTTAAAGTAGTTTAAAATATGCAAATCAAATTACTTCTTTCAGATAAACTGCAGGTATATATTCCTCACCTAATCCAGGGCTACTGCTACCAAATAATCCTCTAGTGAGAAAAATATGTTTTAAACGAAAGGCACAGTTAATATTTCTGGGTATGTTTCCATTGAGAGAATACTGTACATTATCAACAGCTCACTGTCAGATGCTTTCGGCTTAAGGCATGTGAATATTCAAAAACCATCTTCACTTGGAAACACCATTTCCTACCTGCCTTCTCCTCCACCCAAGATTATCCTTTTAAATCTGTAGCAAATAATTTTTAGATGCATTTCTTATTATTAGCATACCAGAGCCAGCACAAACCTCTCCTTTCTTTTCTCCCGCCATGTTACACGTAACAGAGTTTCTTATTAAATATACATGCAATCCCTCGTTGCATATAAATGTACCTCATCAAAGAATAAGGGAGACCCTGCAACTCTGCTATCGACTGGTCATACAGACAGAGCAATATCTGAACAGTGTTCTTGGGCTTTCTCTAAAAAAGGAAAACTGAAAGAGTCCTGTAACTTCAGCCACCACCATAAGGAACTGTAATGTGGTTCCCTTCTTACATATTTATTAGGCTGCTTTATTACATATTTTTGAGACCACAGAAAGGAGAAACTGCTTTCCTACTTCCAAAGAGAATTTACAAAGTCACTGCTTTTGTCTACATGGGGCAATACTCTTGTCTTTGGGGGAAATGCCAGGCAAAATAAACCACACTGCTGTGTGGGGAGAGGGTGTGTGTTAAAATGCACCAGCAGTGAAATGCTTTCTGGTGATTCAAGTACATCTCAGAGGCAACACCACACAATGCCATAGATGGTATCCTTTGAAAAAGCAAAGCAGAAGAATATTTCTCACAGCCAAACAATTTCACTTTAACATTAGATGCAAATGAGAATGACTTGAAATTCACCAGGGAGAAGGAAAACATCAGAAGGAAGTCCTTAATTCATACTAAGAAATAATAAAACAAGGACTTAGACTGACAGCCCGTTGTTTGGTTAAGGGTGCGGGCTTCCTCAGAAAGCTCTCATCCTGCTGGTTTGGGAGTGCTAAATTACCTTGTTGGAAAACATACTTGGATGGGTGACTTCCGCCAGGTCTGCACACACTAGGTGAAACGTATCTATTGACTTACAAGCTGGATGCATGTGTCAAAATGCCATCCGGTATTTTTGTAGTAATAGCTAGCAGTCATGGCTGTAAATTATTTATGGAGAGTATTCAGTGCAAACAGGTTAGAGCACACATCCTCTTCAGCTTGACTGCCCTGGTTTTAGATCATGCAGACACTCAACTCCTCGGAGATCTGCTCTTATCACTGCAAACCCTAAAAGGGGGCTCACACTGCAGTCAGTTCAGCAACTCACAGCCACCCGGCCACTTGCTAAAGCTCTACCTCAAGGTTCAGTGAGTAAACACGGTCCCTCTGCCCCCTCTCTCACACCCGCCTGGCCGGGGCGATGTAAGGTAATATCAGACATGAAGGCAGATCGATCGCCAGAGCAGAGGCATGGCCGTGCTCCACTATCTTTGTGCAGAAACATGGAAGAATGTGCACAGAAAAGGCCACTGGTGATCTTAACGCAAGCTGACATTTCACTAATGCCATGTTTCTGCAGCTGGAAAGAGTTGGTTATCCGGTGAAGCCCTCAGTTTAAATTTAAATAAGTGTGGCGTCCTATTGCAATGCGGGGCATGGTCTTCCCCTTCTGCCCCAGACTATTTCAGCCATGGCCATTTCCATTTCTTCTCCGTGCTCAATGTAGGCAAGTGGACTTTTCTGCAGTGTCACATAGATGACCAGAAAGTTACAGCATCTTTTAGGTTTTACGAATTAAAACCACAAGGAAAAGCAAACTCTCTTTGAATATTTCTGGAAGGCTATTCTGCGTCCCCTTCAAACAGGAAATTAATGAGGTATGGACCTCAGATGTCCCAGGTCAGATATCTGTCCATTTCACTTTATCTTCTTTATCCTTTAAGATGAAGAGATATTATAGACTTTCCACTGCTTAATATGGAAGAACTACTTTGTCATAAGAGATCACAGCTTTTATTTGTGGGCTTAGACCAGGAAGTGGGTTAAGTTATCTGTTCACCAATTTACAAGGAGAATAAAAGCAGCACAACTGCTGAAGTAAAACTTGGAAACATGATAAGCCCTGCAAAGCGGGAAAAGCAGAAAATAAGATCTGTGGGTTTGAGAATCAGCTTTCTTTAGGATTGGATAGCAAGAGTTTATCTCCCAAATGTTTTTACAGAGTGTTAGAAAGCCGTAGATAATAACATCTGTATAGCTCAAAGAGCACAGGACCGGGAAGCAGGAGCCCTGGTTCAGCTACACAAAAGCCTGTATGACTTGAGACCCTTCTTTCAACTCTGAGGGCCAGTTTTTTCATCTACAAAATGGGGGAAATAAAATCCTCCTCGGGCATCATTTTGTTGTAAGGACAAAATGACAAGGTATAAGGAAAGGTTATTGAAGTAGGTTGAACGGTGGCCCCCAGAACATAGGTCCATTTCTTAATGCCTGGAACTTGCGAATGTAAACTTAGTTTGAAAACAAAAGGGTATATTTCAACGATGTAATTAAGTTAAGGGACTTGAGATGAAGAGATCATCCTGGATTATCTGAGTGGTCCCTTAACCCAATGATAAGTGTTCTAAGGGACACAAAGAGAAGCCACGGATACAGAGGAGGAGACCAAGTGAAGAGGGAATCAGGCAGTGGGCTCATGCCGCCACTCGGCAAGGAAGCCGACGGCCCCCAGAAGCTGGAAGAAGCCAGGAAGGGTTCTCCCCTGGAGCAGCAGGGGAGAGCTGCCCTGCCAACACTCTGATGTTGGACTCTACAGGAGAACACATTCTTGTTGTTTTCTTCAAGCCCACTACTAATTCTGTGGCAATTTGTCACAGCACCCACAGGGAAAAACGTATATAATTATGTTCAGAGTGGGAACTAGGAGGGTGAGTTGAGAGAGGCTTCCACCTCTGGCACCAAAGTTACAGTGGCCGCCCAAAACTCGGTAATCAAGATAAACACTATTTTAAGACAGCATTTAAAAAAGTCAAAATCAATGCCAAAAAAAATCTGTGATGAGGAAAATATTCTAGAGGGTGAAAGATTTGTCTTTGATATTGTAGAAGTATCATCTCATTATTATAATCAAAAAATAGATGAGATGAGTCATCATTTTGCTGTTAGAGCATCTCACTAGGAAGTGTCAGTCGTTAAGGCAGCTTTCAGTTGAATTATGCTTCTGTGTCTGTGAGTCTATTTCTGTTTTGTAACTAAGTTCATTTGTACCATTTTTTTAGATTCCACATATAAGTGATATCACGTGATGTTTGTCTTTGTCTGACTTCCTTCACTAAGTCTGATAATATCTAGGTCCATCCATGTTACTGCAAATGGCATTATTTCATTCTATTTTATGACTGAGTAATATTCCGTTGTGTACGTATACCACGTCTTGTTTTAAGCCACCAAGTTTAAGCCATTCACTATCTTTAGAATAGAATTCAAACCTTCTGTTCCTAAGAAGTACCTCATGATCGGCCCCTAGTTGTCTTTCCACTCCCAGCATCGGCCAGGGCCTCGCACAGCCCTCCCGAGCTGTCTTGCTTCTTACTGCTCCTCTCACCCGTGCTTGCATGGGCATGGCCACTCCCCCCCAGGGTGCAGCTCCCCCAGGGGATCCCTTCCACTGCCACGTGCCTGGTGGGTTCCCCATCAGCCCCCAGCACCCCTCACAGGCTTCAAAGCCTTCTTAAACCTCCAGATGGTCTGACCCTCCCCCATCAGTGCTCAAGCTCCCTTTTATTTATTTTACCCTTTTATTACAGCACATGCCCTCCATTACTGGAAACATTTTTTATCCAAGTATTTGCTGCACACAACTCTGAATTCTTTGAGAGAAAGGAGAGCCATATTCAGCTTGATTTTCCTAGTGCGTCATACAGCATCTGACTTCTCATAGATGCTCAATAATCACTGGCTAAACTAACTAGTTTATTAATAATGTCTTCTAAGCATGCATTATTTCATCTAGTATTTTAAACATTAAGTGAAATGCAGACTACTATTATCATGTTTTAACAAAAGAGAAAATTCAGGTACAAAGAGGTGAATAGAATTGTTAGAATGCAAATCTAGGAATACGATTTCAAATCTATCTCTCTATATATTTAAACACATATTTAACCAAATATATATTTGACCATATATAGAGAGAGGAAGAGAGACAGATTTTAACTAGATAGATTTAACCATATATGTATATACTATATAAGTCTCTTCATAAGACGAATTGCCTCATTGTTTTCTGCCTGGCGTTAAAACTAAAACTATTTAAGTCTTACCTCTGGTAAGTTCATTAAGGATGGATCCAGGTTTTATTTAATATTTTTGCCATACAGTGCCTTCTAAATAGCAATCATTCAAATATTTGTTGAATGGATTAATGACCATTGCGATGACTGTATTTTTAAAATTCCTTCCATATTTCTATAAAATTATCCTATGAGGCTATATAATGTTACCTTACTAAAAGCTATCCATATGGAGCTCCCAGTCTATTACGTGTCTCTATTCTGCCCTGTTTCAGAAGATGGGGGGCTTGTTAACTGAACTACTGTTTCACACCGAATGTTTCCCTGCTGCTCTGGTGATTTAGCTGGGCTTATCCTTTTCATTGATTTTTTCAGAAAGTGAGTAACAAATAGAATTTTACTTTGGGGGCAAGCTTAGAGAAGGCCAGTATAGATACTTCCATGGACTTTCTCGTGGAGAGTGTGCACTTTGACCCCTTATTTCTGATGCCACCGGGGTAAGGATCATGTCAAGGGGGAGCTGAAACTTCCAGTTAGTGTCAGTACAAAGGAAACCATTACCCAAGTTCTAATTATGGTCACTAACAGAAGGATGGAGGTGCAGTCCAGAGTCCAGGAAGTGAAAATCAGGGCAGGAGAAAGCAGGCAGCAGTTCTGAGTTGAAAGGAGACAGCAGTGTAAGAGAGGGTAGAGTGAGAGGGACCGGCCAGAGCCAGGAAAGAGAGAGAAAGGGCATTGCCCAGGAGGCTAGAAGCGGCCTCGCGCCTACCCAGTCTCTTACCAGCTTAGGAAGTGACAGTAAATATTTATCAAAGGTGCGATAATTTGATAATCTTCTGTTCATAGTTCATAGGCAAGTTGTAAGGATTAATTTCCCTGTGAAATTCTTCAGACAAAACAGCTCTTACGAATAGGAAATAGACATTTTAAATGCTTAAAAACGGGTGGTAAATAAATAACAGCAGTTCAGTAACAGAGATGTTCTCACCATAAGAAGGGCTTTGTTTATCCGTTAGCTGTACTCAGTGGTCCAAGTCTATCTAGCGTCACATGCACAGTTATGCTGGTGATGTGCTCTAGGTGAACACATGGACAAAAATAAAACTGTGGCTTACTAACTGAAATTCTTCAGTTTCAACCAAACAACTAGGCTTATTTTTCATGCAAGTGTTTTTCCTTAAGTATACCAGTCCATAAAAATGGCTTTTATCATAAATTGTTGACATTTATTGGAAATTTATAAAACATTTTCCCAGAGTTACAATACTATTGTGGGTCCATAAATCTCCAAGCCATTTCCCCCAAAACTCCTTTTAAACCAGGACGTATTAGAATATAGGGCAATAGTACTAGATTTATAGCAATGTAATCACTTGTGCATGTAGTCATCCCATCAACATTTATTGTGTGTTCTATGAACGCAGCATTGCCTAGTTTTTGGAGAGACAAAAAATTAATAAGATAGGTTCATGTTCTTAAAGTGTTCACAGTCTAGTTGGAGATAGAGACACATTAATAAATATATGATATAGTATGATGTGATATATGCCATAAAAGAAGAATGCACATAATTATGAAACTGTAGGTTCCACAAGAGGGACATAAAATGGTGAGACAAAAATGCCCCCATCATATTGCAAACAAGGGGGATATTTTTAGCGTCACCCAGGAAATGTGTTGCCCATATGTCTGTTCAATGGCAGACCTGCATTTGTAGAATGTATTTCTTAAGGTTCAGTTATGATTTCATGCTAACCTAATATGAAAAATGATGAAGTAGGTTGAGGGTCATGTATTAGGACTTAGATTATGATTTTCTTCCCCTTTGAAAAATAGAACCTAAAGCCATACTGATACATTTTAGAAAAATAAAAATGCTTGGTTGAAAATGTACAGTGGATCAGTAGAACTTTGAAAATGTAGAGCAGAAATTTAGCCAAAAATCAAAGGGGGACATTTAGAGTCACGGGAGAAATTATAGGTAATGAAACAGCGTGAGCAGAGCATGAAATTATGAAAGGGTGTGGCATGGATCTACAAGCCCAGAGCTCTTACCCAGATGATTAGGAACACATCTCCTAGTTGGTCAGCATGTGATTTCTCTCTACTGACTTGGCAATTAAAATGATAGCATATTGGAAAAGAAGGCAGATTCTCGAGCCGGATGGCCTGACTTTGCATTTTACTGGCCATAGGACCCTAGCTAAGTTACTTAAGCCTCACTATGCTTCACTTTCCTCATGTGTAAAGTGAGGGTTGCAGAAATACTTGGCTCATAAGGTTCTGAAGTATATATGAGTTGATACATGTAAAGTCCTCAAAACAGTGCTTGGTGTTGGGAGAAGTAATCCACCAATCTCCATGAGCATCACTGCACCTTCTTTCAGGAGAGGCCAAGAATTCGAAGCCCTGTTGCTCCTTACTGGAGATGCTTTGCAAGATTGTGTTTACAGCAAACACCTTTGTGATGAGGTCTTGTCTCCCTCTGGGACACAGATCACACTTGATTGCCGCTTGCCTAAAACCGCGAGTTCCTCAAGTCCAGTGTTCCTCGCTTACAATGCAACCAATGGCAGATGCAGGCATCCCTATGGGCTTAGACTGCATCCCCCCCGTGGGACTTGGGGGACAAGTGAAAATGATGCAAACATGGTGCTTGTGTTGCTTGCTCTGCTGTAAGAAATAAAGTCCTTTGTCTCTGATACAGGAGTCTCTTGTCTTCTGCCAGCATCCATGAAAGAGTAATAGGCTAAATTGTTAGCTTTTAAGTAGGGTAAAATCAAACCCTATACTCAACAGCTGGCACATAGCAAACATTAAGTAAATGTTAATTGTATGGGGGAGACAATGGGAGCTGGTGAGACCTGTGAAGACAAGGTGGGCACCTGAGGGGTGGGACTGACAAATGCATCAGGGAGGTTATTCTTGAAATGGCTGCTGGCTCTTCTCTGTTTTCCCCTACTTGCCTTCCTCCTTATCCACCAAGAATACCAGTCATTTTTGCACCAGAATGTCCTAAAATTGTCCACTGACATCGGGTCTGCTGTCAATCGAATAGCTTTTCCTCAACTCACTACCTACATCTGAAAGGAAAACACAACCATTTGGAGACTGGGAACAATGAAGGGATTTTTGCCATGTCTAACAAGGGGTAGGATAGTAAAATTTTACCTATGATGTAGTATCTTTTTTGTGTTGGTTTTTAAAAATTTACCAAGAAAGACAAAGCTCCACCCAAAGGCTAATGAAGGATCTTGGGGGATGCAGAGAAATTAAATAATATTAATCTACATTAAAAAACAACACCAAGGCTCATGCCATCTTGAACATTTCCCAAGTGGGAGTTCTGGAGTAAAGAACTGTGCAGAAAGGAAGAGGGGTCCTGAGAAAGTGAAATGAGGGCTGAGGACAGAGCTGGCTTACACAGCTACCTCCCTCAGGCAATAGGAGGAAGAAAGCACAGTCTCTCACGCTCCCCCCTCCTCCAGCACCCCCCCCCTTTCTTCATTCCCCGTCACTGCATTATCATAAGGCCCATGAGGATAGAATTGGTACCAAAGCACAGTAAGCTGGGGACAAGGTAGAGGGGGGATTAGGATACGTGGTAGAGAACAGGCAGCTGGGAGGTCACCATTGCATCAGCAGTCTCTGACATGTACAGGTATCCAGGTAACCTGCATCTTAAATAAAGTCAACACTGAAATAAAGTTTGAGCAGGGGGTGCTAATTAATCAAGCATTCTTGTCGTCAGACACTTGGAATGGATGCCCATATCTCTTTCAATGTACATTCTCAGAGAATAACCAAGGTTGAAATTTTTAGACTCATTACTAAGACCATCGCTTGACTAAACAGAAAGAGCAGTGCATTGGGGTCAGAAGACCTGAGGGGTTTTATTGCCTCTGTCTCCTCCTCGTCCAATGACCCTAGGCAAGATGCTTAGCCCGAGCTTGAGCTTCCTCTTCTCTAAAAGGAAGGTAAACACAGTCTAACTCACACGGTCCATAACTGTGTAAGAGTATGAGCCTATGCTAATTATTCTACGATCAAGCAGTTTGAAACTTTAATATGTTAGTCTGAACAACAGAAGCCGGACAACATGACTGTATGTACTTACACATACATGTTTAATTACCATCAACATGAATAGTCTGAGATTATACCGGTGTTTATACTAGAACACGGAGCATGAATTGACACTACAGTTTCTCTCACAAAAGTGATCTTGAAACAGAAAGCATCAATGTTTCTCAGAACTGAGTTCCCTGAAATGCCATCCCTTTGGACTACGTTGTCAGGGACTACTAATACTTGGAATACATGAATAATCACAGATGGAAGTCAAAGAAATGCCTTTCTTCTATCAAACCACTCTGCTGGGGGCAAGGTGAGGGTGGTACCTGTCTGTGCATCCATGTGTATGCTCATATTTTAATGGCATACAGAGACTCCGGCAACCTGAAATATTTTGCATAATAACTTACATCAGACTGAAAGAAGCCTACTATGGTTAATAACTTGGTAGGAACTCTATTCCCCTCTTGAAATATGATTGCCAGATGAAACAAAGGATGCCTAGTTAAATTAGAATTTTAGATCAGTAATAATTTTAATAAAAGGCAATATTTGGGACATATACTCAAATACTATTTGTTCGTGCTCTGAAGTTTGAATTTAAACAGCATCCTGTATTTTTATTTGCTGAGTCTGGCAGACCTACCTGAAGTGGCAAAATGTTTCCTGACCTCATATCCCAATGATGTCACCATACTCAGTTAATTTCATGAGGTAAACAGCTCTGTCCCTTTGGTCTCTGTGGGACTGTCTTCCCTAACACTATGAAGGGGGAGATTACATATCCTGACATCAGACCAATTGTGCCTTCAGTGATAGATATTAAAATCACATGCCTGCCTGAAATCGCTGAGAATTCATCAACTACATTCCGATCTTCTGTTGGAAAGGCCTGGAAATAAACATATAGGTGCTTTGGAACAAACAAAACACATCTTCTCTTTCTGCAAGAGAGTAAACGGAAACTCCTAGAAGCTGCAGATTCTAATTCTACTCCGGGTGAGTAATTGCAGCAACAATTACTGTTTACATGGTCTCGTTTTGACATTTCTTTGATTATTTTTTTAAAAACAATGTCACTGCTACAGAGCTAATTGGAATCTAATTATTTCCACACAGATTAGTGTTCTCAAGCCTCTGTCTCAGACAGGTCATGAGACGGTGGTCTCAGATCAGCTTCTTATCATTTACATTACTTAAAAAATAGGGAAACGGTATTATTCTGCATAATTAAAAATCTTAATTAAAAACTGGACCAAGATATCAGCTGTAGTGGTAGCTTGACAAACCCCTTAGGGCGGGCTCAGATTCTACTGCCTTCTGATTAGAATACGAATCTGGAAATAACCACTTTGATAATCTCCATTAAGACGTGATGCTTTCAGGCCTGGTAATCATTTTCATGAAGGTCTGGTGGAGAGGAGGACACTTTGAGAGTCTGGTAAACATGCCCCACGATTTATGAATCTGTATAATAAGCTCATATTTAAGATCTCTTTTGTAACTCTGAAGGAGATCTCCAGGTTCCTTACCATGTAAGTTGGGCCTAACATCCTTAAGGATCACAAGGTAATCTGCAATGCTCACAGCCATCACATCTGAGAATTTTCATGAGAGATGCATTGTTAGGCTTTTTTAATAAAAAGCAAATAAAAGTAATTGATTCAGCTTTTATTTAGCTGCCACCCCAAAGGGATGAGACAAGAGATGCATCTAATAGAGCACTGGAAGAAAAAGCAAACTGTCCCTTTTTGACAGTCCTTTCAGTGAAAATTGTCCAACTTTTTGACAATTGCAATGTAATTACACCAACTGAAATGTGAATTGATTAAAGGTGTATTCTTCCTATGACTATAATGTTGCACCTGTCTATTTTACCCCAAGCCATCCTTAATGATATTTTAATTTTTTTGTATATGCTTATTTTCATGGTTTTGCAGCATGGCTGATAAATTGAAGATAGAGAGAATGCCTCCATTTCATGAGTTTTTAAGAAATGCTAACCTCCTGAAAGGTTTTGAGGAGCTTATAATACAATTACAGGCACAAAAACTAAGTGAAGACACAAAATTCAGGGATTAAGTAAGGTGGTATGTTTGGGGGGAAAGAAAAGCGGTGAGAGCCATCGGGAAATGATAGAGAGGTCAATGGCTATGGAAAAATAAAAAGCGTGCTGAGTTTAACTCTCACTTGCTGGCAATAAGAAGAGAGAAAAAAGGAAACAGATTATAAGTTCTCATTGCCAAGTGGTAAAAAGGTATCCCAGTTTCTCGGGAGAATCAGTTTCGCTTTGCCTGGCCCCCAGATGTACTGTACCCCCAGATGAAAGTGGGAAAGTGCTGTGATGTCATTGAGGGCGTCCCTGTACGTGAACTTGACAGAGGCCTGGTATTTCCGAGCAGCTTTCAACCCTGGGTCAGAACTAGAAGACCTCAGAGACCGGGTCTCTAAGTCTTGTCTCTCCCTGAATCTCTCCAAGGCTGTGCTCTTCAAGATGTGGACAACGACCCACATTTTTCAAGACATTACTTCCCTTATCATGTGTCACTCCGATGTTTTCTATTCTATTATACATTCATGTATTTTTTAAAAGTTTCAGTCAAAACCCACTAAATTGACTTTTTGAGCCATCAGTGAATGGATGAAGACCCAGTGTTTGAGAAACACTGTACTAGTAGGCATAACATTTTCCTAAAATACAGAAAAATGGTAAAATGTCATATGTTTTGTATTCATAAAAATGTATGTAAGTGTGGATGTGTTTTAAATCTGTATACATCCTGAAACGTATGTATCATATCAAAATATATATGTGAAATTTCACAGATGTGATAATAACTTGCTTAAGTTCATGAGAAATCTTGAAGTAGGTTTAAACATATCTTTTTAATCATATAGTTGAGTGTAACCCATATTCAGTGTTGAAATGGTAGTATATACTTTTACTCGTTTCATAGATTTCAGCTTGTCTTTTTTTTTTTGCGGTACGTAGGCCTCTCACTGCTGTGGCCTCTCCCGTTGCGGAGCACAGGCTCCGGACGCACAGGCTCAGCGGCCATGGCTCACGGGCCCAGCCGCTCCGCGGCACGTGGGATCCTCCCGGACCAGGGCACGAACCCGTGTCCCCTGCATCGGCAGGCGGACTCTCAACCACTGCGCCACCAGGGAAGCCCCAGCTTGTCTTTTGACACAAAGACATTTTTAACTAATCTAAATAATTGAGCTAGCTCACTTTTGAATTCTTATTACCTAAGTGTCGCCTACAACTTACTGTGATAAGCTTTCCTCAGTTCCTAGGCAAAGTATGTGCTTTGAAGCACCCAAGTGGGTCATTTATAAGTGCCTGTGTCTCAATTTATCACATCATTTTATTCAGATATGATTTAGACACAGAATGAACATTAGCTTGAAAATTTTATTATTCCTGTATTTTTTCCAAATGACAAGTATTTAAAAATAAAATCACCCAGTTAGTTCTCCCTTCTTACCTGCATACTATTCACTGACTTCATTTTTCTCAGTCTCTGTCACCATAAAGGAATAGCAAATATCTTAGGTCAGGTTGTTTGTGCTATTTTCCCTCCAAATAATGTTAGCTTTGTCCTCTGTTTTCAAATCTATAATAATTGAAGCAGCCCTGTTCACTAGGCATGCTCGAGGGGAGGTCAGGCTGGGGCACCAGGAAAGGCATCAGAAAGCATTTCTCTTTGAACTGAGATAGGTAAGAGGTTAGCCTGATAGAGAGGCAGGGAATGGCATCCCTAAAAGAGTGAAACTTGCTACAAGGAGGTCAAAGTCAATGGGAACAGCCTAAGTAAAGAGTTCAGGCTGAAGAACAATGGAAAATCATGCTCCAAGTGAAGGCAAAAGTTGGATCAGAAATTTGTTATTTATTACATAGGCAGGAGAGAGACTCTGAATGTTTCCAATCAGAGGAGTGACATCATTAAGCTTTCATTTTAGAAAGATCACTTTGACAAAAATGAAGAGAACAGGTTGAAGGAGGTCAAGATATGCGGCTGAGATTTCAGTTAAGAGGCCATGGCAATGATCCAAAAGAGAAATGGTAACGGCTGGATTAAGACATGGGTGGAATTGAAGGAGAGGGCATGGGCTCAATAAGACGAAATAGAGACCAAGTGTCTGGGTCTCCTGGAGACTGTAGAGTGTATTGGCAGATAGGGTTTGGGGGTGGGGAAGAGGCAGAGAAGAAGGAGGCTGATTCCTGGCTTCTGGTCTGTATAACAGGTGGGGCTTGTAACACAAAGATCAAGGTGTGCAGATTGATCTTGTGCAAAGATCAATAAAGAGAAGAGTTCAGCCTAACAGTGTTGAAGCTGGGATGTCTATTGGCCTTCTCCATTGAGATGTTCAACCAAAGAGCTAATTTTCATAAAACACTTACTATGTGCTAGCACAGAGCATTTTACTTGCATTATTTTCTTCTAAAAACTCTTGTAAGAATGACTATTGGGCTTCCCTGGTGGCACAGTGGTTGAGAGTCCGCCTGCCGTTGCAAGAGACACGGGTTCGCGCCCCGGTCCGGGAAGATCCAAAATGCCGGAGCAGCTAGGCTCGTGAGCCATGGCCGCTGAGCCTGTGCATCTGGACCCTGTGCTCCGCGACGGGAGAGGCCACAACAGTGAGAGGCCCGCGTACCGAAAAAAAAAAAAGAATGACTATTATTATCCTCATTTTAAAAATGAGGAAACTAAGGCTCAGAGAGTGAACTTATTTGCCCAAGGTCACAGAGCTGGTAAATGACTGAGCAGGGACTCACATTCAGTCTATCTGATTCTGTATCTGTGTCTTAATCCCTATGCTGCACATGACTGGTGAGATAGAGACTCAGAATCAGTGACACAGCAGTGGTAGTTATAAATGTAGTTGTGAGTGATGCTACCTAATTAGAGTATATGCAGTAGAAAGCAGAGGCCCAAGGAGCCCCAGGGGACACCAACACTCAAGGCACAGACTTCGAATTAGAGGTCTCCATTTGTCCACAGATAGAGTTTGTTTGGCTAGGACAGCATGTTAAAAAACTTGGATTTGAGTGCCTTCTGCAAGAGATAGGAAGCACTCCGCTCCCCTTCACAGTCTCCTCCACCCCCTGTTAATTCCCCATAGCTCCTTCACACCTGAGCATTTCCTGCCGGCTCCCTGGAAACACTAGAGTTGCAACCCCTAAAAAGTGTTGAGGAAGAGATACACACATAGGAGAGAAAAATCAATAAAAGAGAAGGTAAAAAAGAAATACTAGGAGGATGTGACTTCGTGAAAGTTAAACAAGGAGAGAATTTCAGGAAAAAGGGGACAGTCAGCCACATGAAATGTCACAGATGGTCAAGTAAGATGAGAGAATGGTGTCTATTGAATGCGGCAATCTGGTGGTCAATGATCATCTCAGTAAAAGGCAGTGGAGTGGGTGGATGGGTCACAAAGTTAGATTACAGTGGGGCGAAGAGGGAAAGGGAGGGGGAAGGTAGAACTAGACGGTTTAGTGTCCTCTTAAAGAAAGCGTGTGTGACTCTGAAGGGAAGGAAATAGACAGGTAAGTAACCAGTGGGAGATGAGGGGTCAGATGGGAACGTCTGCCCTTAGAATGGGAAATGTCCGAGCACGGTTTAATGCTGAGAACAAATAGCTACAGGGATGATCACCTGGGAATATGGGGGAGAGGAGATGGTGGGTTCAGCAGTGATGCTTAGAAGTGATACTGCACATCAGGCATTGTCTTAAGACATTAGGGACATAGAAGAGAAATACGAGACAAGGTCCCTGTTTTCATGGCAATTACCTGGTGTAGAGAGAAGACACCCAACAGACAAGGAGAATAAATACAATCATCAAAGTAATATTAGATAATGATATGATAGAGACTGGAGAGTCTCCTTTTTGCATTTTTTCTTGTTGTAGGATCGCTTTATATTGGGTATGCACAGAAGTCTTTTCTGAGGACTGACATTTGAGCTGAAATTTGAATGACATCAGGAGCTAGCCACGGATGCTTTGGGGAAGAGCATTCTAGCTGGAACAAATAGGCAGTGTATACATCTAGGGTGATGTGAGTTTGGTGTGATTGGGAAATAGAAAGAAGCCACGGTGGTTCAGAAACCACATCGTGGTGGGAGATGAGGTCAGAGGGGTGGGCACGGGGTCGGGTGAATGGCACCTTGCAGCCTGCAGTAAGGAGTTTGGATTTTATTTAAGGTGCAACCTTTATTTAAGGGCTCTAAGCAGGGGAGGTGCTATCAACTCCTAGGAGGTGAGAGGGGCTGGATCCCAGCACGAAGTAGAGGAATGAGCCTGGAACAGGCATGCTGTCAGCAATTCCACTGAGACAGGGGAGGCAGAAAAGAATAAGTAGAAATGGAGACATTTGTAGGTAGTATAGGAAGAAGCTGAAGGCATTAATTCTTAAGCACCTCAATTTTCTCAGTGATGCTAGAGGCAAAATGACCCGCTAAGAGTGAACAGAGACATTGTAGAATACAGGGTTGTATTCCTGATGTGGCTACCATAATAAAACACCATTGACTGGGCGTCCTCCTGAGATTGAGTGGTGGGAGAGAGGGAGCTCTCTGGGATTAGGCCCCCACCTTTATGACACCAGCTCTCTGGGATTAGGCCCCCACCTTTATGACCTCATTTAACCTTTATCCCCTCTTCACAGGCCCCATCTCCAAATATTGTCATATTGGGGGTTAGGGCTTCAACCTATGAATTTTGGGGGAACACAAACATTTGGTCCATAACAGAGATCTGTGGAGAAAAGGAAAACTTTGGGGTATTGAAGAAATGGAAAGGGAATTGATTGAGAATATCAAAAACACTTTCCATTCTTTTTTTTTTTTTCTATATTAAGGCCAAACTACTGCACTCCCTGCAAGATCCCAAACTTTAGGCAATGGGAGGATATTTGGGCGATGAAATCATTATCTTTAATGTACGATCTCCCATGGACTCAGAAAGTAGGAGGATCCTGGTCATCACAAAGTTCTTCATTTGGCAGCAGGTAAGGGAGGTTGGCATGACAGTCTGGAGCTGAATCAGAGCCAAGGCAGTTTGTATAAAAAGAGGACAGAGAGAATAGAGAGAAGCTGGGAGAAGCCCCAAGAGCTGGAAAGCAGGAAGCCTGGACATTGCACAAGTGAAAGGAAGGGAGAGAGGAACACCCCTGTGAGTGGAAGCCGAGGAGAGACCTGGGGAAGCACAGAAGTGCTTCAGGATTTGTATTAGTTCCTTCTGATGTAAACATGGGATGTGCTTCCTTCTCCAAAAGAAATTTTCAACCAAGCCTATAATGCTCATTAATGTGCTGTGGGAAAATTTTGCTTTTCTGGAGGTGGGGAGAGCTGTGAGCTCTGTTTCAAAATCAGTGCCTGGAAGAAACCAGAGCCGTGTGTTGAAGATGCACCAAATGACCGAAAACACAAGATAACACAAAAACTAACACGGGGGCAAATTTTTAATGTTTTCACAGCACCCAAAATATTTAATTTTGACCTGTGCTCCATTCGAAGCTTCCCTCAAATTTGCAGGTAACAGATATAGATAATTTTAAAGCACTTACACCTCACATGCACCCCCCCTGCCCCCATCTTTCCCTGTAGCTTGGGTTGTGGCGTTACTGGGTCTGACTCAGCTTAGTAACACTTACTGCCCATATGCCAACTACTCCTTACTGCCAACAGATGTGACACCTAATAATGCTTTTCAAAAGTCAAAGTCAAGAGTCAACAACTCCAGACTCTTCTAGTTTGTTTCTTGACTCGTTCGGGGTAATATTAGTTCACACAGATTCTTCATTTCAATTTCCCAGCACCTATAAAAGTGGTCCCGGGGCTTCCCTGGTGGCGCAGTGGTTGAGAATCTGCCTGCCAATGCAGGGGACACGGGTTCGAGCCCTGGTCTGGGAAGATCCCACATGCCGCGGAGCAACTGGGCCCGTGAGCCACAATTACTGAGCCTGTGCGTCTGGAGCCTGTGCTCCGCAACAAGAGAGGCCGCGATAGTGAGAGGCCCGCGCACCGCGATGAAGAGTGGCCCCCGCTCGCCGCAACTAGAGAAAGCCCTCGCACAGAAACGAAGACCCAACACAGCCAGCGTAAATAAATAAATAAGTAAATAAATAAATTTATTTAAAAAAAAAAGTGGTCCTGGTTGCTTATTTCACACCATGTGATTTTTCTGTCCCTAGATGTAGGATTTTTCTACGATTAGACTGAGAGAGGGCTGCCCTGCACTTCTCATCCATTCCTTGGATCTCCATTTTGGTGTCATGGTATCAGAGCGGCCCATTAATCAACACAGGTGGAGTTGATGCGCATATGAATAAATAAAATTAATGACCATTTTGACTCACCCAGGTGTTTATCTGCTCAGCTGCATTACTGAGATGTCAAGGGTATCTACGTTTTATAGAAAATATTTGCTGGTTGAGGAACTTACTGGTAGAGGTGAGTAATGTGGCTGCTTTGTTTTCAAGGTTCTTGTGAAGTGTTGGTGCAGCGCCGGGCTGTGTGTGGGTTTCCATTGCAAGTGATTACAGACATGGCATGTGGAGAGAGTGGACTGGAGGCAAAATATATGCAGGAAAAGTGGAAATCACCAAGGAAAACGACTGAAGGGGAAATCAATATGAGGTGAAAGGTCAACAAGCCTCCTGCTGTTAGTCTGTCAGAATGTATTTAATGGGTTCATTGGATATTTTTCACATTTAAGAAATTGACATGAGAAAGGGTTAGCCTGTAATAATTTTTTCTCTCTCACTTACAAAATCGCTATTTTTTTTCTTTTGAGAATTTTACTTCTGATCTCAGTATTACATTCATGCCCAGGGGTTTGAGGCTTCAACAGAATTACAATGACAAGCCTTCAAAACAGATAATTATTTTTTTAAGTAGTTAATTCTGTAATCATAGCCACTTTAATTTATCAGAGTATAATTTAAAATGTAGTCACTAAAATTAAGCAAGGATCAAATATGGAACTAGCTATATCCAAGGGTCTAGATTCTGGGTTTGATCTCAATGTATTTATTGAAAGGATGCCTTATTTATTCTCTTTTCTATCATCTGTACAATTAGATTCATCTCCAGTTCTGTCCTCTTCAAGCAAGAAAGAGAAAGAGATAAAAACATTAACCGATTTCAAGCAATAATTTTGGAAAAGAACTTAATAAAAATAAAAAGTCTCTCTATGTAAAATTACATTTGTAATATTTTTAAAAATTTCTGTACTCTCATTTGGTGAATATTCTTACTTATTTAATACTCTCCATTTTTTAGAAAATTCAGTCATCATCTTATTAGAGGCTCAGATTTTTACATTTTTCTAACATCTTTAATCAAAGTACCTTTAGGTACATTAGAAATATTAATTTATTCTATGGTTCCTGAGCTATACAGAGAGATTAGGCATTAAAGATTAACATCTGAAAAATTCAGCATGATAGACTTATATATGTTAATTCTTTTCTCCCATTTTCCTAAGACTAAGAAACTTATGTTCAGGATTTAAATTTCCTTTAGCTTTCCATCTTGAGCACCTGATACCAAATTGGCAAGCTCAGACCAGATTCTTGGCTTTTAATGAAGATCTGCTTCTTTAATTTTGGTGAGGAATTCTATAGAAGCAAAGTATAGCCCGGGGATGTTTTTTAAAATTGTCAAGGTTCCCAAGGATCTGGAATCTTCATTTGCCATGGGAGCTATGAGCGAAGCTCAAAGATATGTACATAAGAGGATTTTTACAAAGTAAAAGCACTTTGCCATGACACATGGGGATTTGAAATTTCCAAGAATTCATAAGGATAGATATTACCACAAAGGTCAAATACATATTTTTATACTTTTCACTTTCAGAATATTAAACTGTCATTTATTAAACAAAAGTTTATTAAGTATTTACACAAGGCATTTTGCTAGATATTGGTGAAACCAAGATGGAAAGAACATAGTCACTGCCCTTTAGGAATGCTTTGTGTAGCAGAGAAGCACTGATGTAAACAAAAGTTATGTGACAAGTGCTATGAATTAGTTTTCTATTGCTGTGTAACGGATTGCCTCAAACTTAATGACTCGAAACAACATACGTTTATTTTCTCACAGCTTCTGCGGGTACAGAGTCTGGACACAGCCTAACTGGGTCCTTAACTCAGATACATACAAGACTGCAATAAAAGTGCTCAGGTTCATCTGAGGCTCAAGGTCTTTTTGCAAACTCATGTGGTTGTTGGCAGAATTCATTTCCTTGCAGCTACAGAACTCAAGGCAGCTTGCTTCTTAAAGAGAAGTGGATGGAAGTCTCTGAGCTCAGGAAAGCCCGAAGTCCTCTTTTAAAGAGCTTGCCTGATTAAGTCAGGCTCACCCTGAGTTGTCTCTTTGATTAACTCAAAGTCAACTAACTGCTTAGAGATCTTTCACTGCATCTGCCAAAGTCCCTTCACCCTCACCACTTAACCTAATCAGAGCAGGGATATCCCATCATATTCACAGGTCCTGCCTACACTCAAAGGAAGGGGTTTATACAAGGGTGTGGGTCACCGGGTCTCATCTTACAATATTGTCCACCACATGCTGGAACAGACATATTTAAGATAGCAGTGACAAATGACTCAAGTCTAGTAATGGAGAAACAGAGCAAAGAAAGTGTCATGGGCACTGGTTAAACGGGCACTTGTTAACTGGCACTGGTTAACATGGGCTCCCTGATGCATGATTAGAGTATTTTTCTGCCACTTGGAGAGAAAATTCATTTCACACTTTATATAAACAAAGAGCCCCAAAGCTGTATGAGAGAGGGGGGACACCTAAAATATCACAAGGGTACAATATGCATTTAAATTCAGATGCAATGGTCATGGGTCCTAATAAAGGAAAGATTTGGACAATATGACACTCAAGTGGGAAACGCTATAGGTTCTTGGAGAGTGGATCTTTATCCTTTTTAAGTCACTGGCAGTCCTAGCTCGGGTTCCTTTTGAGAGAAAGTTTGTGTGCCAATAGCTTATTTTAGAATGTGATTGATTCCTTGAAGGAAGAGAGAGTGAAGCAGGGAAGGAGGGAAAGCTGACTCAAGAATGTTTTTCGAGTTGGTTACTGCTTGAGGCCTTAGAAATCCTATGAAATGGAAATCAGAATTTTTCCTTTGGAAATGAGACACGGAAGCACCGCACTATTGGTTCTTGGAACCTATTGGTCAGTGATGGTTCATGGGTCTGAATGACCAATGGCCACCCATGGTATCAGAGAAGGCCTGGGATAGAATAAAAGGAGTGAAGGGTGTGACTCGAGGTGAAGTGCTTTTCAAGTTGTCCAGGTAAAAGCCTGGTCAAAACTTGCGCAGGATTGATGACCCAGAAGGGTTGGGGATACAATGTGGGGCTGAGGTGATTTGGAAGAGCACACAATGGGGGTTTGGTATATTGATCCATTGAAAATATAATGGAAACTGTGGAGTTACTGTCCAGAAATATGCAAGCATGGACACACACAAACTGTACATACTCCAGATAGTTCTTCTACCCCTAAACCCCATCCATGTACCCCAGAATAAGGATGTCAGTTTAAGGAGCTAATTATCAAGAAAAGATTTTGACAATATTGTATTCATGTGGGAAACAAAACAAAAAATATGCCTTCTTTAAATAACTGTCCCTTTTCCACTATGAGACGGACTCTCTTTTAAAACATTCTTCTATTCTTCAAAAAGTTCAGTTTAATATCTATGTATCTCCTCCTTAACAAAAAGTATGGGTGTATTCTGAGTTCATCTGGTGTCACTAGTTGTAACAGTGATAGAAAGAGGTGAGAAGGAAGGTTAGAATTGGGTAAAAGAGCAGAACCCCAATATCTGAGACTGAAAATTCTGGTTTGAGGAAGTTTTCTACAATATGAGCCTTTTATCTCTTCACACCAAGGCATACCAAGAACAAGGATAACTTAATTTCTAACTCTGACTTTGCTAAAAATAAGTTCTATAGACATAGGGACCAGCAAGGTGATGTTTACATGTTTAATCTTCGTACATCAGTTTTGTTCTACACTAGAGCCATCATCTGAGCTTTAATACAGACAACCACCTCTGTCAGGCTGGGAGGGAGAATGTGTAAATGGATCAGTGCAACCTCACGAAATTAAAAAGGCAAACTGAAAGCATTTTCCTTCTCAAGAAATGAATACAAATGACTGCACGCTCACTCACATCTAGATGAAATAACACATCAGTCTGCAAGACGAAATTCCACTAAAATCTTAGAAAAACAAAGGGAGATTCATGTAAAAGGGAAAGCAGAATGAAAATAAAGCATGGTAATATAGCAGTCAATAAATATAAATATATAGTCACATCAAAAATAAAGGAAATTGTTAAGAAACTATTAGACTTCCTCTTGAGACCCCCATCAGATATCCAGTAAAAAACTGCAAAGAGAGCTCTCTGACATGAAATATGGATTTGAGTATAGATTTTTCATGGTTATTTGCATCTTTTGTGATGGGTGGAAATATTGAAACTTTGAAGATGCAAAAGTGGTTCAACCATTAGATGTATAATGATTTTAGAGTCCATCAGAGAGATATGAGAATTGCTATCCAAAATTGTATATTACGAATGCCATAATTTGTAGTTAATAACACTACTCAAGTGTTTTTGAAAACTCATTCACCATTTATTATCTTTATAATCCCCCTTAAAAAGCCAAATTTCTCATCATGACCATTGAGAATGTAGTTTGAATCTTCCTTCTCCTCCTTTTTTCATACTCTGAGAACTGAGACTGAAAGAACTAAAGTGTTTTGTGGAAGTGGAGGACCATGCAAGAAACAGCTGCCTTTGGCTTGTGAAATGCTGAAGAACCACCTTTAGCTTTAAAGGTGGTTCTGGGCTAAGGCATCAGCTTTTAAACCAAATTGTAGCAGCTGTTCTGATCACCTATGTCACCTCCTTCAGATTGATCCTCAGATCAACCTGTCAGTACGTTAGAGAAGTTTTCACATCCACACCTCTCAGTTCTCTGTAGTGATGCAGGAGCTCACATCCAAATAACTGGCCCCAGTAAGTAATAAACCAAAACACCTTATGCTCTAAACATTATAGAGGATGAATTGATGTCCTTAAGTGAAACAAAGATATTGAAGATGTTAGACATCATGAGAGAAAGACACTCAAATGTCTCACAAGGCAAATGAAGCTTGACCAACTGCTAGGAACTAAATGTTTGTATCTCCCGATCAAATTCATAGTTGAAGACTAATCCCCAGTGTGATAGTTTTTAGAGGTGGGTTTTAGGAGGTAATTCAGTTTAGATGAAGTCATGAGAGTGGAGCCCCCATGATGGGATTTCCCCTTCTAAGAAAAGAAATATACCAGGGTGCGTTGTCTCTCTCCACCATATGAGGAAATGACAACAAGGTGACCAGCTACAAACCAGGAAAAGGGCCCTCACTGGACACCAGATCTGTTGGCACCTTGATTTGGACTTCTCAGTCTTCAGAACTGTGGGAAATAAGTATTTATTGTTTAAGCCACTCTACAGTATTTTGTTATATCAGCTTAAACTGACTAAGGCACCAACTTTAGTTTAGAGCAGGAAACATGTTAAGAACTATTTTTACCAAGTATTTACTGAATATTGAACACCCTACTAAGTGCTATGCATATATTAATTCTAAACCTCCTAACAGCCATTAATATTTTTACTTTAAACCTATTTGTGTCAATTTGTAAGGTGTGTTTCTTGTAGACAGCATATATTTGGGTCTGATATTTAATCCAATGTGACAATTGGCATTTTAATTGGAGACTTTAGACCTTTTACTTTTAATGTAATTATTGCCGTGATTAGGTTTAAAATGATCATTTAGCTACGTGTTGTCTTATTTGTCCCATCTGTTCTTTCTTATTTCTCTTTTTCAACCTCTTTCAGATTGAGTTTATTTTTATGGTTCCACTTTATTTACTTTGCTGGCTTATTACCTCTAACTGTTTTATTATTTTAGTGGTTATATTATGGTTTAATGCATACACTTTTAACTTATCACAGTCTACATTCAGGTGGTTTTATATCAATTCATGTATGATATAACAAGCTTGCAAGAGTACACTTTAATTTCTCCTCTCCCAACCTCAGTACTCTTGTCACACATTTTACTTATATTTATGTTATAAACTCCATACTACTCTGTTATTTTTTTTACCTAGTCAATTACCTTTTAAACTGCTTTAAATGATAATGAAAAATAATACATTTTTACACATGTAATTATCATTTCCAATGCTTCTCTTTGCTTTGTACACATTCATATTTCTCTCTGGTATCATTTTTCTTCTAGCTGAAGGACTGACTTTAACATTTCTCTTACTGAGGTTTGTTGGTGATTAATTCTTACAGCTTTTTTATATCTGAAAAAAATCTTTATTTCACCTTTATTTTTGAAAAATATTTGTGCTGATTGAATTGTTGGCAAGCTCAAGTTCACAATGGTAGCCAAAGCTAGCAATGTAAAAGACATGTGGTATGGAGTCTGTGTAATAATCCTATTTGTCTCATTTTTTTCTACTCTCATTTTCCTTGTCTTCTTATGTTTTATTTTGTAGTTTCTTACAATATGTATTAAAGGGAAGACTTTTTTAAAGGCAGAATATATTTAGTCATTCCCAAACAATCTTGTAGGTTAAACGTTTCCATCTACTTTCAAAATGTATGTATGAAAAGAGTGTAGTATTGACATGAAGACAGGCATATAAATCAATGAAACAGAATTGAGAGTCCAGAAATAAACTCATATATTTATGGTCAATTGATATTCAACAGAGGTGCTAAGACAGTTCAATGGGAAAAGAACAGTCTTTTCAATAAATAGTCCTGAGAAAATAGAAAGTCCAAATTTAAAAAGATGAACTAAGCCCTTATCTACATATAGAAAAATTTCCATACATACCATATAGAAAAATGAACTAAAAATAGATCAGGGCTTCCCTGGTGGCGCAGTGGTTGAGAGTCCGCCTGCCGATGCAGGGAACACAGGTTCGTGCCCCGGTTCGGGAAGATCCCACATGCCGCGGAGCGGCTAGGCCCGTGAACCATGGCCACTGAGCCTGTGCGTCCGGAGCCTGTGCTCCGCAACGGGAGAGGCCACAACAGTGAGAGGCCCATGTAACGCAAAAAAAAAAGATCAGAAACCAAAATGTAAGAGCTAAAATTACACAGATTTTGCAATAAAATGTAAGAAAAAAATGTTTGAGACTTTGGGTCAGGCAAAAATTTCTTAGATAAACCATGAGCAATAAAAGATAAACTTGATAAATTAGACATCATCAAAATAAAAACTAGTACTTCGAAAGACATCATCAAGAAAGTTAAAAGAAACCCACAAATAAAAATTTTGTAAACCATATATCTGATAAGGGACTTATATAAAGAAATATGAATTATGTTTACAATAAGAAGACAAATAACCTAAGACAAATAGTGGACAAAGGATTTGAGCAGATATTTCATCAAAGAAGATACAAGAATGACTAATAAGTGCATGGAAAGATGGTCAATGTCATTAGTCATGAGGAATATGCAAAGCAAAAACACGATATATCATTTTCCACTCATTAAAAAAGCTATAATAAAATGAAAGATAATAATAATTGTTGGCAAGGGTGTGAAAAAATGGAAACCCTCCTAAATTACTGATGAAAATGTAAGATAGTGCAGCCACTTTGAAAACAGTTGGATGGTTTCTCAAAGAGTTAAAGCTAGAATTACCATATGACCCAGTAATTCCATTCCTAGGCATCCACCCAAAGAGAAGTCAAAATAGGTGACCAACAGGACTGCTACACAAATGTTCATAGCAACATTATTCGTAATAGCCAAAAAGTGGAAACAACCCAGAAAGCCATGAAATAGAGAAACAAGATGTGGCGCATCTTCCTGAATGAATACTATTCAACAATAAAATGGAATAAACTTTTGATGAATGCTATAACGTGGATGAACCTCAAAAATATTATGCTGATTCAAAGAAGCCAGACATAAAAAGCCGCATATTGTATGATTCCATTTTTATGAAGTGTACCGAAAAGTGAAATCTATGGGGACAGAAAGTAAGTTAGTGGTTATCTAGGGCTGAAGATAGGAACAGGGGATCTTACTGGGGTGATAAAATGTTTCAAAAATGGATTATAGTGATGGCTATACAATTCAGTAAATTTACTAAAAATAACTGAATTGTAAACTTAAAATGGGTGAATTTTATGATGTGTAAATTACACATTTCAATAAAGTTAATTAAAGATTTCCACAAGTGTCATTAAGGAGAGGCACCTCAATCGGAAACACTTGGCACTTGCCAGCCAGATCCATAACACACAGACCAGGAGGATGGCACCCTCCCAGAGTAAACCTGAGCGCCGGGTCTATTTCCGATAAAGGAGCAGCTCTGACAGTCAGTAGTGTTTGTTTAGTGGGGTTATGTTATTTCTGAACGACCACGTTTCTGAAGCATCATATGACATCTATATAAAAAATTCCCCTTAACCAAACAGTTAGATCAATATACGAGTAAGAGTCCCCCCATGGCCAAGAATGGATAATCAATATGTCAGACCACATTTATCTCAAGTGAGGAAAATCAGAGTGACATGAAAGAAATGAATGATTATACTTGAGTATTAGAGCTTGTCTGCCTTAGGTTATTTTGTTGATACTTCAAATATTTATGGAAACGAGGGAATCATGTTTTTTTTTCAAACAGTATAAATTTGAATAAGGATGTTTCTGGTAGCATTCCAAGGAATTTTGTGCCATCAGGAAGTTCTTGATTCTTTGTAATGACGCCGAGCACATACAAACTTTTGATGAGGTCAAAAATAAATTGTGTAAGACAGTCCAGGAACATATCAAAATTAAACATTCTATAACGTTCCTTCAAAAATAAAACACCTTATTCATATGATTATTTTGTTCCCTTCACTACAGTCACCCAGCACCTGGTTGTTATTGCTATTATAAAAAAACATGGAACTTAAAATACTTTAATATGTTACTTGAATTTATGCCTGTCTTAGAGGACTATATTGTTACCTGTAAGAAAAGGAATTGGGTCATACTCATCTTTTTATCCCTAGTGCTTGGCTAAAATTTGGACATGGTAAGTGTTCAACATGTATTTGGTAAGTGATAACTAGAGTTACTTAGTTATATTCATTGATCACATCAGTTCCCTGCCATAGTAAATTAAGCAACAGCATTTATTTCGTCATTTGTTCATTTAACAACATTTGCCAAGTACCTACTCGCAATCCCTCCCACCCTTCTTTCTCCCCACCACCCACACCCACCCTCAGAAGCCCCTAATCTGCTTCCTGTCTCTACAGATTTGCCTATTCTGGACTCTTCATATTCACGGAATCATACAACATGTGTTCTTCTGTGTCTGACTCTTTTCACCTAGCATGTTTTTGAGGGTCATCCATGTTGTAGCATGCATAAACACTCCATTTCTTCTCATTGCTGAATAGTATTCATTAGATGCATTTACTTCTTTTGATTTATTTATTCATCAGTTGATGGACATTTGGGCTGTTTACAATTTTTGGCTATAATGAATAATGCTGCTATGAACGTTTGTGCACAAGTCTTGTGTGAACATATGCTTTCATTTTCCTTGAGTAGATACCTAGGAGTGGAATTGCTGGGTTATATTGTAACTCTAGGTTTAACATTTTGAGAAACCACCCAACTGTTTTCCAAACATCTGTACTATTTTACAGTCCCAGGAGCAACGTATGAGGGTTCTAATTTCTCCACCCCCGTGCCAACACTTGTTATTGTCTGTCTTTGTAATTTAAATACTTTTTTTAAAGGAAGATTATTTCAATGATGAAAATAAGGCATTTTAATTGCATAAATTTTGAAAACATATAGAATTAGATAAAAAACAAAATAACTCATAATTTTTCCAAACATATACATCAGGCTGTTAATGTTTTAGGGCATATTTTTATAATTTTTTCTTAAATAGCATTTTAAAAATCCTGGTTGTAATAACACTGAGTCTCCAGCTTTTATCAAATGTGAATTTGGAGAAGGGACTAGTATGATCAAAGAAAGAAATATAGCAAACATTACTTACTACTTATGCAAGAAACTGTTAATCCCTTCATTGCATTATCTCATTTAATCCTCAAAGCAGTGTTATGAGGGAGGTAATATCATTAATTTAGTCATTTTATAGATGAGAGTAACTGAGGTTTCAAGAAACTAAGTAATTTCTCTAGGTTAATATTGAAAAATATAAGGAGCCAGACCTCAAACTCAGGTCTACAGCTCTCCAGGACCTCTGCTATAAGCCGTTAAACTCATTTGGTGATGGGTCTTAGCTAGGCTTAACAGATAGGTGGGATTTAGTTGATAGAGAGGACCTATTGGTTGAAAAGGTATTTTATGGTATAAACGAGACTTGGAGTAGAGACAACCATGGGATACTTGATGGTCACTGAAGAAACCACCCTGCTTGGAACTGAGGGAGGAAGACAGACTTGGACAGGTTGGATTATATGTGATCTTGAATGTAGGGGCGAGGAGGTCAACTATTTCCTGGAGTCAGTGGGAATTCAATGGATGTGTTTGAGATGGAGATGTGGCAGGGTGTGTGTGTGGGGGGGTGGTTTACCCCACATGATGTCACAAGTTGGATCCAGGAATGGAGAGTCAGGGTGCTGTCGAAGAGCTCGTGGATGCAGTGATGAGGAATGAGACCATGGGCTGGCCAAGGCTGGGAATGGATTTAAGGGATTTATTGAATGAGAGTTAACGGAGAGAAAGAGAAGAAAGAACTGCCCTCACTCCCATCCCCACCAGGGATGGTAGTAAAGAGAAATTAAATATGGAAAATACATTGCTTTTCCTTTAAAATTATTTATTGGAGAAAAAATATTAATTTTTGCCAGATATTTCCAGTAGGTCCAAGTATTTTTAATGTACTTTGGCATCTAATTCAATGCTATTCACACCAACATGGTCAGTGAATATCAGTAAGTAACTGTTTTCTTTATAAAGAAATGAAACCCTGGTATTTGGAAGATGAAACTAGTTCACATTAACTCATGTGATATTAAACTTATTATATAATATGTGTATTCATTCTTCCTAGAGCATGTTATCTGAAGCCCTAAGTAGGAACAGGGAGGAAGAGGTAAATATTTCCAGATATCCAAGGGGCTGCTGCAATTACGCTCCTGATGTGATTGCAGTCATTAGTAGTTTCAAAGAGTAAATGCTTCTTTTACGTTTTTGATTTATGACAAGGGAGTAAATTTTAAAAAGTAAGGAAATCCGTACTTTAATATAAAACATAATTAAGATTTTTAACTTTTTATAGCTATTTATTGAGCCCCAGTATCATGTCATCAGAAAATAATAGTTAGTAATAATAACAATATAGCTATTACTGATCGAGCACTTACTGTGTGAACAGCACTCTAACAAAAGCTTTATAAGCATTATTTCGCTGAAATCTAACTACAATGTGACCTAAGAAGTAGGAATTATTTTCTGTATTTCTACAAGAAACAAAACTTAAGCTCAGCAAGTCTAAATAATTTCCCCATGATCAACGGTATAGAGTTACAGAGCTGGGATTCACCCAGGTCTTACTCTTACCCTGTACTGCTTCTCTACTGCACCTGCTGGACCTTTATGTTAAGACATTTCATCATCTGCTCTCACCTGAGTAATGCAATTTTGAAATTGTAGAATTTAGAAAATACGATTATTTCTACCTAATCAGTCATTCTAAACACATTTATTTCCAAGTTGAAATCATTTTTGTCTACTGGAAAAGTGATGCCCTTGTTTAAAAAACTGTTCAGATATTTCCCATGAAAACGCAGTCTTTCAGTCATTTTTCCAGCAGAGGGGTGTCTGCCCATCACCATCCTGTTCCCATGCTCTGGCCTGCCCTCTGCTTTTTATTCACTCTATTCCCTTACACTAGCCCTCTGCCCTCTGCCTTTTGACCATCAGGTTCCCTTTGTCTAGTCTGCCTTCCATCCATCACTCATTCTGTTCCCTCAGTCAGCCTACAGTCCTCATCCACCTTTCCAAAAGCCACTTCTCTGTCAATGTCTTATTCGTATGCCTCTGTCTGTTGTTTTTCCTAATATTTGTCTACAATCACTGAATGTCTTCCTACTCTGTACCTTCAAAGAACATGAAGCCCACGCCCACCACATACACACATTGGTTGGTGTAAATACTTCTTTTACTCATTAGATTATGATCTTCTTATGAATAAGAACTATAACTTATTTCTTACCTGCGCTATGATTGAGCTTTATAACTGCAATGCCTAGCACAACGCCTTAAACTGAATTGACAAGTTTTAAAAGGTCATCTTATTCATCAGTGATCATGTTTTATTTTATATTTGTTCTGCTTGTTCTTTAATGTAGCTCTCATGTAGTTTGCTTGGACACTATTCCAGTTCATTTCAATTTTTGAACAAGGTCCCCATCAAGGGATCTATCACTCTAAAATAGTAAAAACAAACAAACAAACAAACAAAAAACAAATAGTTCCTTTCTTATCTGTATGGCTGGGTCTCCAGCCCAGATCACGTTGGCAATATCTCCAGATTCACACTGCAAAATCATATCTACTTTTGGGGTTTAATCAGGATCATATTTAAATCTCTTTAAATACTACTCTCTTCCAAATGCTTCTTCCCAGATGTACTGCATTATTAATGGAATGGAATTAAATATAGGGGTTTTAAAATGAACTTGCTTCCAAATATATTAGACTTCATCTTCCCATTTGGACAGTCTTCTTTCTTGATATTGCTATTTTTCACAAGTCCTTTTGTCCCACTTCTATAACTTCTCTTGTGTTCATATTATCTACCCAATTAATACCTCTTACAATTTCACTGGTACTCTGTTTATGATGTTTCTACTATTTCTAGTTAAGACCCTGAGATGTGTCTTAATCCTGATCTTTCTAGTGTCCCTGGATGATTCCTTCTAAATGGATAAACTTCTATATATCATGATCACAGATTCTCCTCTGTCCTTTTTTTTTTTTTTTCTTTTTCCTGAGCAGGGCTCCAGTCACATTTCAAACCACTGTCATTATTCATTTCCCAGCTATTCTGAATTAATTTTCTAGCCAATACACTCTACCAAATTATTTACTCTAACTAGGAGCTTGCCCTTTGTATGTTGATGAAGCTTGGAGGGAAGGAATTACTGGCTGCTGCTGGGACTCTGGGTGTTTGTGCACAGGAGTGGAATGTGGTAATGGAGAAAGAAGAAATCCAATCTGACAGTGGATGAAACTCAGAGACAAGCCTGCATGAGCTTACTCTTTAACTTCAATGATTTGTTCTAGGAACAGATTTACCAGGTTGACCAAGTAATTTGTTCAACAAGAGTTTATGGAATGAATTTTATTTTATTGTTATTATTTTTTATTTTATTATTTTGCGTTTATTTTGTTATATATTTTTTAACATCTTTATTGGAGTGTAATTGCTTTACATTGTTGTGTTACTTTCTGCTGTATAACGAAGTGAATCAGCTACATGTATACATATATCCCCATATCCCCTCCCTCTTGCATCTCCCTCCCACCCTCCTATCCCACCCCTCTAGGTGGTCACAAAGCACCAAGCTGATCTTCCCGTGCTATTCAGCTGCTTCCCACTAGCTAACTATTTTACATTTGGTAGTGTATAATCTTAAAGAAAACAGAATCATAGTGTGTCTTCTTTAAACTACCACGTTCTGGTATTCTTCATCATTATCAAAAAACTAGTCAAAGCAGACACAATATTCCTTGCAGACCCATATCTTTGTCCTCTAGGATTTATAATCTAAGAATCCTTTTAGAACAACCATCACTTTTTCTTTCTTCACTCAGATGTTCACCTCTTTTTCTTTCAATCTTGAGTAAAATATTGCACACTGAAATAGAATAAGCCTTGTTTTGACAACAATTTGTGGTACCTGGGTCATCTTTCCTGATTTATCTTCTCTTGGGTCAAAGATACTTAGTAGAAAAATCACACAGTTCTCATAGGATTTATGTTTCAATTTCAACAATATCTGAAAGGGGTCTCTAACTTGACAAATTGACTAAGGAAGATGTTGAGAAGACATTGAACCCCCCTTCTGTAATGTAAACTACATAGAAACCAATGAAAAATAGCTAAGATATATCTTGGGCTTGCTACATGTAGGCACCCTGCTAATTGAGCTTCATATGGTAACTTCAATCTTCACAACAGCCCTGTAAGTATTATTATCATCCTCATCTTACAGATGGGAAAACTGAGCCTTAGAAAATGTAAGTAACTAATCCAAGGTTGTAAGGATAGTGCTAGTGGACCTAGTGGGTAAAGACCAGGGGTGCTGCTAAATACAGTACACTGCACAAGACAGGCCCCACAGCAAAGAATTATTCACTCCAAAGTGTCAACGATGCCAAAGCTGAGAGACCCTGTTCTTAGACACCTAATTGCAGTGAACCCTAGGAAGGATGGGAATTGTGATAACAGCAGTTTTACTGACAGATTTTTAGTCATCATGCAGAAAGAGGATAATTCAGATCCAGGATGCCCCCCTGTTTTCCTACAACTGCTCCAGTGTGTTCTGGGAGGTCTGTTTCTTGCTTTAAGATGCATGTTACTGGATCTTGGTTTCTCTCAAGCAGTTGCTCAAAGTGCAAGCTTTGACAATAAAGCCTTTTACCGTGGATTCCTGTGACAGGCTTGGCTTTCTTCTAGTGTGTTCTGCAAAATGCTGCAGAGCTCTCTCTAACCCGAGTGTATCAAGCCTGGGGTCTTTCTGGTGGTCATTTTCTATTTGCACGATCTGGGCCATTGGTACTACCTTGGATGGTGGGTAGTTGTAATGTCACTTGAAGAGACAGTTTTCCCCAGCATAGTGTCTGAACTTAGAACCCATCTTGCATTTGGGCAACGCCATCTCACTTGCTAAGTAAGATCCTCAAACACCCTCCAGACTAACAACCCTGGACAACACTGTTAAATCTTGCTGTGCCAGTTTCACGTACGCCAGCCTTATATGCCATTGGTAATCTGCTCCTTCCCCCATGACACGCCTCCTAATAGGGCTGTTCATAGGCAACAAATCAATACTGTGGACTTGGAAGATTATTTCAGTATGGATTATACAAGGCATGAGGATGTGAGCAAAGTCACTATATATCTTTCTATACTTTGCCTACTGGTATGGAAACCCCTTGAGAGTAGCAGCTGAAGTTTTTGAAGGTCATGTGCAGAGTTAAATGTAGTGGAGCTCAGGGAGTATTTAATATTAACAATATTGCCATCAAACAATTATCAGATATTCCTTTCTGATTATTTTTATAACAGTTTGGGACATTTAGATAAAAGAAATAGGATGACAGCTTGGAGAGGATTCAGAATGAAACAATAAAAATGAGTGAATGTTTACAGGGAAAAGGGAATCAGTTATGTGCTGGCTAAACAAGAATGGAAGAAGGAAAGGCCGATGAAAGATGAAAGGTGTATGTGTCAAGCAGCAAACTGCTTAGCTGTTGACAGGCTGTTGAGTAGACAGCTACCACCTCTGGAACCATATATTTTGGGATTAACCGAACTTTCTTTTGCCCTCTCCTCAACTGAATTCCCTTGCCCCAGTTTTAATTTAATTGCTCCACAAGGAGTCATTTACTGCAGTTGGTAGGAGTCCAGGCATTATCCAAGATTTTGTGAGAATATACTGCTTTACTTTTTTTTTTCAAAGACTTGACATCATTCTAAAGTTAATGAAAATAAATTTTCCTAAAAAGAATTCCAGTTCTCCTACTCATTCTCATGAAATCTTGAAGGGATCGTGGACCATGTGATATAAATATGGAGAAGGTGGTAAAGAAGAGATATGGTGTCAGGAACTAACATGTAGAACAGATAGGTAAGGCTTTGAGATATGAATTCTGCCCTATTGGCCAAGGATTGGCCCAGGATCCACATCCCTGAGCTGATCTGAGCACATCTAAAATACTGTGGAATTCTGAGCCCCATATTATAAGAGGGGTATTGACATCAAAGAAGGAGAACCTGAGTAAAGAGCTTGAAGTTGCAAATAAAGGAAATGTGGATGATTAGCTAAAGAAAAATTGATGGAAAAATTACTACCATCTTCAAATGTCTGAAGAAGAGCAGACAAAATGGAATTTAGACTCTTTCTTAGTATCACAGAGTAAAGAACAAGGGCCAATGGGTAAGAGTTTCAGCAAGATAAATTTCTGATTAACATAAGGGAGAAATGACCAATAACAGGTGGTACCATAAAGGAAAGGCAGAATATAGACTGATGGTCACTTGAAGGATCAAGCCAAAACTGATGATTATCTGTTAGATTCATAAACGAGATTTATGCATTGGGAGAAGAGATGAGACTGAAATATTGTAAATTATTTTCTTTTTTTATATTTATTTTTTTAAACATCTTTATTGGAGTACAATTGCTTTACAATGGTGTGTTAGTTTCTGCTGTATAACAAAGTGAATCAGCTATACATGTACATATATCCCCATATCTCCTCCCTCTTATGACTCCCTCCCACTCTCCCTATCCCACCCTTCTAGATGGTCACAAGCACCGAGCTGATCTCCCTGTGCTATGTGGCTGCTTCCCACTAGCTATTTATTTTACATTTGGTAGTGTTTATATGTCCATGCCACTCTCTCACTTTGTCCCAGCTTACCCTTCTGCCTCCCCATGTCCTCAAGTCCATTCTCTAGTAGGTCTGCGTCTTTATTCCCATCTTGCCCCTAGGTTCTTCATGACCTCTTTTTTTTTTTTTTTTACATTCCATATATAAGTGTGAGCATATGGTATTTGTTTTTCTCTTTCTGACTTACTTCTCTCTGTGTGACAGACTCTAGGTCCATCCACCTCACTACAAATAACTCAATTTTGTTTCTTTTTATGGCTGAGTAATATTCCATTGTATATATGTGCCACATCTTCTTTATCCATTCATCTGTAGATGGACACTTAGGTTGCTTCCATGTCCTGGCTATTGTAAATAGAGTTGCAATGAATATTGTGGTACATGACTCTTTTTGATTTATAGTTTTCTCAGGGTATATGCCAAGTACTGCGATTGCTGTGTCATATTGTAGTTCTATTTTTAGTTTTTTAAGGAACCTCCATACTACTCTCCATAGTGTCTGTATCAATTTACAATCCCACCAAAGGTGCAAGAGGGTTCCCTTTTCTCCACACATTTTTTGTTTGTAGATTTTTTGATGATGGCCATTCTGAGCGGCGTGAGGTGATACCTCATTGTAGTTTTGATTTGCATTTCTCTACTGATTAGTGATGTTGAGCATCCTTTCATGTGTTTGTTGGCAATCTGTATATCTTCTTTGGAGAAATGTCTATTTAGGTCTTCTGCCCGTTTTTGGATTGGGCTGTTTGTTTTTTTGATATTGAGCTGCATGAGCTGCTTGTAAATTCTGGAGATTAATCCTTTGTCACTTGCTTCATTTGCAAATATTTTCTCCCATTCTAAAGGTTGTCTTTTCATCTTGTTTATGTTTTTCTTTGTTGTGCAAAAGCTTTGAAGTTTCATTAGGTCCCATTTGTTTATTTTTGTTTTTATTTCCCTTTCTCTAGGAGGTGGGTCAAAAAGGATCTTGCTGTGATTTGTCAGAGAGTGTTCTGCCTGTTTTCCTCTAAGAGTTTTACAGTGTCTGGCCTTACATTTAGGCCTTTAGACCATTTTGAGTTTATTTTTGTGTATGGTGTTAGGGAGTGTTCTAATTTCATTCTTTTACATGTAGCTGTCCAGTTTTCCCAGCACCACTTATTGAAGAGGCTGTGTTTTCTCCATTGTATATTCTTGCCTCCTTTATCACAGGTAAGGTGACCATATGTATGTGGGTTTATCTCTGGGCTTTCTATGCTATTCCATTGACCTATATTTCTGTTTTTGTGCCAGTACCATACTGTCCTGATTACTGTAGCTTTGCAGTATAGTCTGAAGTCAGGGAGCCTGATTTCTCCAGCTCCGCTTTTCTTTCTCAAGATTGCTTTGGCTATTCGGGGTCTTTTGTGTTTCCATACAAATTGTGAAATTTTTTGTTCTAGTTCTGTGAAAAATGCCATTGGTAGTTTGATAGGGATTGCACTGAATCTGTAGATTGCTTTGGGTAGTATAGTCATTTTCACAATGTTGATTCTTCCAATCCAAGAACATGTATATCTCTCAATCTGTTGGTACCATCTTTAATTTCTTTCATCCGTGTCTTATAGTTTTCTGCATACAGGTCTTTTGTCTCCTTAGGTAGGTTTATTCCTAGGTATCTTATTCCTTTTGTTGCAATGGTAAATGGCAGTGTTTCCTTAATTTCTGTTTCAGATTTTTCTTCATTAGTGTATAGGAATGCAAGAGATTTCTGTGCATTAATTTTGTATCCTGCTACTTTACCAAATTCATTGATTAGCTCTTGTAGTTTTCTGATAGCATCTTCAGGATTCTCTATGTATAGTACCATGTCATCTGCAAACAGTGACAGCTTTATTTCTTCTTTTCCAATTTGGATTCCTTTTATTTCTTTTTCTTCTCTGATGGCTGTGGCTAAAACTTCCAAAACTAAGTTGAATAATAGTGGTGAGAGTGGGCAACCTTGTCTTGTTCCTGATACTTAGAGGAAATGGTTTCCATTTTTCACCATTGAGAACGATGTTGGCTATGGATTTGTCATATATGGCCTTTATTATGTTGAGATAAGTTCCCTCTATGCTTACTTTCAGGAGGATTTTTATCATAAATCGGTGTTGAATATTGTCGAATGCTTTTTCTGCATCTATTGAGATGATCATATGGTTTTTCTCCTTCAATATTTTAATATGGTGTATCACATTGATTGATTTGCATATATTGAAGAATCCTTGCATCCCTGGGATAAATTCCACTTGATCATGGTGTATGATCCTTTTAATGTGCTGTTGGATTCTGTTTGCTAGTATTTTGTTGAGGATTTTTGCATCTATGTTTATCAGTGATATTGGCCCGTAGCTTTCTTTCTTTCTGACATCTTTAGTTTTGATATCAGGGTGATGGTGGCCTCATAGAATGAGTTTGGGAGTGTTCCTCCTTCTGCTATATTTTGGAAGAGTTTGAGAAGGATAGGTGTTAGCTCTTCTCTAAATGTTTGATGGAATTTGCCTGTGAAGCTATCTGGTCCTGGGCTTTTCTTTTTTGGAAAATTTTAAATCACAGCTTCAATTTCAGTGCTTGTGACTGGTCTGTTTATATTTTCTATTTCTTCCTGGTTCAGTCTCAGAACGTTGTGCTTTTCTAAGAATTTGTCCATTTCTTCCAGGTTGTTCATTTTATTGGCATATAGTTGCTTGCAGTAATCCCTCATGATCCTTTGTATTTCTTCAGTGTCAGTTGTTGCTTCTCCTTTTTCATTTCTAAATCTAGTGATTTGAGTCTTCTCCCTTTTTTTCTTGATGAGTCTAGCTAATGGTTTATCAATTTTGTTTATCTTCTCAAAGAACCAGCTTTTACTTTTATTGATCTTTGCTATCGTTTCCTTCAATTCTTTTTCATTTATTTCTGATCTGATTTTTATTATTTCTTTCCTTCTGCTAACTTTGAGGGTTTTTTGTTCTTTCTCTAATTGCTTTAAGTTTAAGGTAAGGTTGTTTACTTGAGTTGTTTCTTGTTTCTTGAGGTAGGATTGTATTACTATAAACTTCTCTCTTAGAACTGCTTTTGCTGCATCCCATAGGTTTTGGGTTGTTAATTATTTTCTAATGGTAAGATCGTTTAATGGTGTTGAGCAGATGTATTTTTGAATTAAACCCAAATAAATAATTGAAAGATGGTCATTTGTTGCCTGCACACCTTTATCCATGTTTTGCTTCTACTGATATGCATTAAAACTAGTTATATGTGAGGAGTTAGTAAGAGGGACATAGATCATTTTAATTTTTATTCTAAAATATTTATTAAATCTCACCACCACACCCTCATGCACACCTTTCACCTCCACTGTCTCTCTCTTAATTCAGCTCTCATCAATTCTCCCTTGGATTATTGCAGTAGCTTCTGCATTATTGTTTTCTCCACATTCTCTACCTTTCATCCCATCGTCTCCAGTGCTTACCAGTGTGGCAGAGTTGGCCCAGTGGGTCCCTGACTTAAGACATGCTGATGGCTCCTATCTGCCCATCAATAAAGGCCAAGCTTTTGAACACAGTGCTGGAGGTCCCTGGCTCATGAACCCTGCCTCTCACACCTTCTTACCCACTGTTGTCCTTCTACTGGAAATGTTTCCTCCAGTAGTAAAGGATCTACTGTAATCTCTGCAGGGGAAATGCTATCCATTTTTAAGACTTTGTACATAATATTTCAACTGCTTTGAATGCCCTTCCCCAGCTCTGTCCACTTTGCCAAACTTTATTTTGTAATCAGTAAATGCATGGTCTTTATAAACAAGTTCCTAGTTTAATCAGTCTGTTTCATCTCCCCAACCATTTATTCTCAAGACTACCAAACCAAAATGGAAAAGAAAAACTAAACACAGTTATTTAGTTGAATTGTGTTCCTCATAAACTATTGCTCAATAAGTTCTCTTTGATTTCCTTAATTCTTTAGTATAAAGTCTAGTACCTACTTTTACCACTGTGTTTTGAACATTTTATTAAAATGTACTGTTCTCCATGGTAATTATCAGAATTTTTTTCACATTTAAGAAATGTGGTAATATAGTATTCTTTCTTATGAAAAACAATTACTACCTCATAAATATTAATCTTATTTTCCTTTTGCCATGTATTATTCTTCCAAGACCCCTCATCAAATGCAGAGTATGCCTTCTGATGTCAGCCTAGTGAAAATGCCTCTGCCTCTAAAATACTAAAAGCAGACTATTTTGCACATCCAAAATGGACAGCACACAATTTTATTTACAATGCGTGATGGAGGCAACACGGTCTCTGTCAGGTGCTACATAAGCAAGAGCTGGGAGGGGCTGGGGTGGGGGAAGGGAAGAAAGTTCCCTTGCTTTTAACTTCCATTTTCCCACCAGTGCCTCCCACTGGCCAAACTTGGCAGGAAGCCACGGGCAAGGAATCTTGGAAAATGTAGTTTTCAGGGTTCAGTCCCCTAAAATGCAGAGGAGAATTGCAAAAGTGGGGAAATAGATCTGAGAACAAAATGGCAATTCCTGGCAAAGTTGCATACCCAATCAGAATATATTCTTATAAATGGGTAGGATTGGCAATAATGTGATCTGTAGTTTTCTTTCCGTAAAATTGCCTTTTGGTATAGGAAGTCTAATCTCATGGGGAAAGACTGTGACACAGAGTTAAGTAATAAAGAGTTGATGTGCCTCTCAATGACAATCGTCTGGCCACCATGAGTTCCTGAACTCATGTACAGCAGCCTATCAGGCAAGTTTTGACTAAAGTTCACAGTGTGCTATGAGGGACGGGGGGATGGTGAGGAGGGAGGAAGCAGCTTAAATATAAGCTCACAAATGAGATGTCAGATTATATAAGACTTTACAAAATGCAGTGCTCCATTTTACTGTCTAGACTATGGACTTAAAGAACAAAAAAGGAAATTCCCAGAAAATAGGAGAGCAACAAGAATGCACAGAAAAAACCTCATACAGGAGAAGGTTTCTGAGCTGTGTTAAAGAAGTATGCTAAATTAATATAAGAGGAGTAGAAGATGTTTGATATTCCAGGTAAAAGTTTAAAAAGTGAAGACCTTGTCTTGAGTCAGTGAGGTAGTTGTTCTGATTAGAGAAGAAGATATGAACTGGGGAGACTGGGAGGTAAAGGTAATTGAATATTTGGGTGGAATTAGAGGATTAGTAGAAAGACTAAAACATCACATAGGCCAGCAGCTCTTTCATGGTTTTGCTTCCCTAAAACACAAACATCTGTACCAGTAGCTATGAGTCACAGATGGGGAGGCAAGTGGGGGTGATTCAGAACCTAGCACACCTCTCCCCCCTCTCCCCTCCCACATGGAGAATCAGGGATCTAAGGCATCTTCTTGCACAATTTCATTATTTCCAAACTATGTGTCATACTGTCCTTAAGAAGCTTTAAAATAGATAACCAATAAGGACTTATTGTATAGCACAGGGAACTCTGCTCAATATTCTGTAATAACCTTAATGGGAGAAGAATTTGAAAAAGAACAATTACATATATATGTGTAACTGAATCACTTTGCTGTACACCTGAAACTAAAACAACATTGTTAATCAACTATGTTCCAATATAAAATAATAGTTAAAAAAAAAGAGAGAAGCTTTGAAGAATTGATGGATGGTAAACAGATAGATAAAGCAAGTATAGTAAAATAATATTTTTTTCAAATTTATGTTTGAAAATTTTCATAATAAAATTTTGGTTTAAAAAAAGCACAGGAGAGGAATATTCTATTCCTTCCTTGGAAGAATATCAGTTAAGAAATTCTTCCTATGATCTCCTTACAGAACTTTAAATGTGTTCCCTCCTTCCCTTAGCCATTCTTCAACCCTATAGTGAATTCCCCTATCATTATTGAATATACCTGTACATATTTGTGTGGATCTCTCTTGCCTCTATACCTAAGGTATAATTTCTTTAATGAGAACAGGGGTGATATCTACTTATATTTACTCTGTGCATGGTCAGCAATACTCTCTACTTTTCTTTTAATGTATTGTGAGACTCCAAATTATTCAATTGCTGCTGCAGGCAAAGAGTTTGTAACTCATCAAATACTTACATTTAAAATTCTTTTCCTTACTCATCAACACACTTGATAATAATTAAGATGACATTTTAGCTCCTCATTTTTTCACTATTTTTATTCATGTATATTATTTACTATATATGGTAATGGCAGTGTGTGGTGTGTGCATGTTTCTGTTAAATACTTCAATTTATCCCATGAACCTGAGTTTCATTTTTAAAATAGAATGTATTCATTTACTACAGTACAAGAATAGGCCCAGTAAGCCTGAAATGAAAATGGCATATTTTATAAATAGGTAATAATATCCAAAGGCAGTTTTATTGCCTAACAACCTCCAGATTTAAAGTTATATAAATAAAATATCCAGTTTCTATCAATGCCCTACTATCTACTGTCATGCAATTCCATGCACTGATTTAAAATACATAGACTCCAATTACCTAAGCAAAATATTCAAAGTCAGTTATTCAGCTAGACAGAAAGGAGAACAAATACTCGTTTGAGAAGTCTGACTTCACAATCAACCACCAAACAGAAGTACAAGTTTTTACACTTATAATTTAGAATATTTGAAAAGGGTGAAGAGCCTTAGACATCATTTAGTTCCATTCAAATTTACAGGATTTTTACAAGAGTGCTCTGAGTTGATCAACAGGACAGACTGAACTGTTCATTTGTGTATCCACAGAGCCTGTTATATGATAAAATGGACAAATTTATCCAGTTTGCAAAATAACTTTCCTGAACTCCAAGCTCCGAGATATCTTTTTTCTTCCCACTGTAGCCAACTGTCATAGACAGAATAATGACCTCTCAAGATGTCTACCACCTAATCTCCAGAAACTGGAAATATGTTGCCTTACATGGCAAAATGGACTTTGCAATGGGATTAAGTTAAGGAACTTGAGATGGACAGATTACCTGTCCTAGATGAGCATTATACTAGATGATCCAGGTAAACCCAATCTACCACAATGGCTTTATGAAAGCAGGAAGAGCAGGAAGGTTAGAGTCAGAGAAGGAGATGTGGTGATGGAAGCAGAGGTCAGACAGAAAGACATTGAAGATACAACACTGCTGGCCTTGACGATGGAGGAAGGGGCTGTGAGCCAAGGAGTGTGGGCAGCCTCTAGAAGACGGAACAGGCAAGGAAGCAGATTGTACCATAGAGCCTCCAGAAGGAATGCCCCCTGTCAACAACTGGCTTTTAGGATTTCTGACTTCTAGAACTGAAGCTTATAAATTTGTCTTGTTTTAAGCCACTAAGTTTGTAGTGGCTTGTTACAGCATCAATAGGAAACTAAAACACCAACCACCCTGAACATAAGTGACACTTTCTGCATCGACCTTACCAATCATGGTCACTCTCATCCCACCACCATCTGGTTTCCCCACTCCTCTCTTCTCTGCACTGTCTTTACTGGTAACCGATAGTGTTGCCAAATCCAGTGATCACTTTTTGGCCCTTTTCTTACTTGACTTTTTTGAAGCCTTTGGCAGGAAACTTCTCCTCACTTGGGTTTTCTATTAGTTGGGCTCCTTGGTTTGCAATGAGATCACCTCCCTCATTTTCCTTCTCGTAATGAGATGCATTAGGCAACGTCTGACATGGCTCCCAGTGATCTCCACCTCCTGGTATTCACACCATATGTAATCCCCTCTCCTTGAGTGTGTGCTGGACCTCGTGACTTGTTTCTAATGAATAGCTATGTCAAAGGTGATGGGATGTTACTTCTAAAATTAGGTTCAAAAAGATAGTGACTTCCATCTTGGCATAGTCACTTGACCTCTTGCTTGCTTGCCCTCATGAAACCAGCTGCCGTGACAGCCATTCTGTGAAGATGCCCATTTGGCAAGGAATTGATGGAGCCCTCTGGTTAACAGTCAGAGAGGAATTGAGACTCACAGTGCAACACCATGGAGGAACTGAATCCTGCCAACAAGCACAGAAATGACCTTGGAATTAGATCCTCCCACAGTTGAGCCTTGAGAGGAAACCACAGCCCTGAATACAATACCTGAATTGTAGTCTTGTAAGAGAACTTAAGACAGGTGCACGCAGCTAAGCTGCAACCAGATTCTTAACCCACACGAACTGTGAGATGGTAAATATTTGTTGTTTTAAGCCATTCGTTTTGGGGTAATTTGTTACACAGCAGTAGGTACCTAATACAGGTAAGTCACAAAGAGAATACACCTAGACAAGAGGAAGGCAAGACTCTTGATTGTGTAACCAGATCCCAGAGTTAAAAACTAAACTATGAGACCCCTTAACAGGAAAAGCAGTACACTAGAAGAGTCTCAGACCAGAGTCTCAGACCAGAGCACAGTTTAGGGACCAGAACGTGATTCAGGACTTAACTCACCCCTAATTTACTAAGTCACCTCATTTCCTCCTTTAGTAGCTAAAATCTGTGGACTTTTATCTTCATGCTCGACCAGTAGAAATTCAGTTCTGCTTTTACAGCTCCTTCTGTTTCCAAGCCACCACTTCACCACCTCTTCTTTTCCATGGCTTCTGCTTGTACATGGTACTGGCTACCTCGTAGATCCTGTGGCCTGCCTTCTCTCTCTGTGTTTGTCAGCTCCTACACCTATTATTAGTCTGCTAGGGATGCCATAACAAAAACTGGTTTGAGCAACATATTTATCGTCTCACAGATCTAAAGGCTAGAAGTCTGAGATCAAGGTGTCAACAGGGTCGGTTCCTTGTGAGGGCTGTGAGAGAGAATCCATTCCATGTTTCTCCCCTACCTTATGGTGGTTTGCTGGCAATCTTTGGTGTTCCTGGCCTTGTAGAAGCATCACCTTGATGTCTGCCTTCATCTTAACATGTTGTCTGTATCCAAATTTCCCCTTCTTATAAGACCACCCATCATATTGGATGGGGCCCTACTCCAGTATGACTTCATTGTAACTATAATCATTGTAACATTGTAATTATATTGGCAATGACTCGATTTTCAAATAAGGTCACATTCTGAGATATTGGGAGTTAGAACTTCAACATATGAATTTGGGTGGAGGCACAAAATTCAACACCTGCTGCCACCTCTGTCTATATAACCCCCGATTCCTGGTAAAGAGAGTTCTACTGACCCACTTGGTCATTACTAACCCATTTGAGTAAGGGATTCCTTTCAGAACCTAAGTCTGTCTGTAAATTGACTGCACTTGGGTGAAAAAAACATGTGGCCCAGAACATGCTCATCTATGTATCTGATGATGAACCATCTAGGGTGCTTCCCTCAGCAGTGAGCTGTGAGAGGCAATCACTTTGAAAGGAACAGGTAGGAATTCCTAAGTCTTGCTCTTCTGCTAAAACTTCTATGACATTTTTATTTCCCAGTATACTCCCACACCTCTGGTGCTCAATATTCAGCAATTCTTTCTCTACCTGCTGTTTAAAACCTTAGTTCCCTAGGCCTTTGTTCTCAGGTCTATGCTCTTTTTTCCTGAACATTTTGCTTTTGGTGACTATCCAAAGCCATGGCTTCAGCTGCCAATTTAGACTTCCTGATCTATTCCCACAGCATAAGCCAGTGTGTTGAGGACATTTATTCAACTGCTTGCCTGGCATCTCTGCCTGGGTATCACACAGGTACACTCAACAAGCCTGAACCTGAATATGCTGGCTCACATCCCACAAACATGTCTCTCCTTCAGCTCACCCTATCTTGGTATCCTTAGCCCCTCACATGAGAACACTGTCAGTTACCCTGACACATTCAATCAGTTACCAAGGTCTGTGGCTTCCCCCTAAATATTTCTCATATTTTTTCCCTCATCATCATTCCCACTGTTGACACCTAAATTCTGGGCCTCCTCACTTCTCTCCTAGATGATACCAACTCTCAGTGCAGCTCTCAGAACATTATTTCTTAAAGTACAAAAGTTATCTCATTATTTCTCTGTATAAAATCATTTCATAATACTTGACAGATTAGGGTTAAATTTGAAGCATTAAAAAATACCCAATTTCTAGGACTCTGCCTACTTATGGAGCCTTTCATCTCCTGACTGCATGCTGAGGAATAGTCCCTGCAAGACATTAATAAATAGACTATATTAAAAGGATTCTGTGATCAAACGTTATCTAGTCTTGTCCATCCTCAACACCCCCACCATGAATTTGATTTAGATTTACATTTGCACTTACATTAGCATTTTTCTGCATCACCACCAAATCCTGTAGGTTATATTACCATAGTCCTAACTACGTTGTACTATAATAATCAATTTACTTGATTGTTTATTTATTAGAAAATAAATACCTTGAAGGAAGAATTTATTTTGCTTTGTGACCCCAGAGCCTAGTGATGTACTCAATAATTATTGTTAAATGAATGTATAAATACGTTAGATGCTATAGTGAACAAGTTGCAATTCTTCCCATTAAAGAATCATATTGAAGCAAACACATATTTTATAAATAATTACAGTACCGAGTTAGATATCTAGTACTCATAAATCACAAGGGTCTAGGATAGGGAGAGATATATTGATATCTTGATGGAGCTGAGGCATTGAAGATGAATTCAAGATACTAGTCAACATCCAAACCTGGTAAGAAATTATGGTTCACAAGTCCATCCCTTTGAGAGATCCATTCCTTCACCTGCCTACCGTATGAGACTTTGCTCTCAATTTAAAGAAGTAGTTTTTACAATTTCACACAATAATCTTTCCAAGTCTAAAAATTTGGTGAGAAAACGCTACAGCCCAAGAAGGAACTGGTGGCAGAGCTTGTTAACAACGTGAAGGGCTGCTTTGTAAGAAAATGAATTCCCTATCACTTAGAGACTCTCAGACAGAAACTAGATAACCTGCTTCAGGGATGTGTTTTAGAAGGTGTCTCCATACTGGATGGAAAGATAACTAACCTTGCATAAGGTCAATTCCAAACATGAATTCTATTATTCTATCATCTTTGTCTAGTAGTTAACAACAAAACTCACCTTTTTTCAGATCTCAATGACAGAAAACAGCTTGGATATAATCATTTTACTCTTTAAAGCCTACATTTCTCAGGCTTCAAATCACATGGTACAGAATATACAATTTCCTTTTATCTGTTTATTAAATTTCTCAAATTTTGTTGACTTTCTTCTTCCACCTTTGACCCTCTTTACTGATTAAAATTAGTTTTAGTACGTATATGTATGTGCATGCACAGGAGAGAGGAAGAGAGAAAGAATGCTTCCAGTCTCTATGAGGTTGAATGTCGAGAGAGAATTATTTTTATTCCTTCCAAACACTTTGTCAAAAGGGTTATATTTGCAGCAGATTACGAGGGTTAACAAGGGACTTGAGTCTTGAAGTGTCATTCATCTTGAAGTAGCAAGTGCCCAGTCTCCTATAAATGGAATGTCATGTTATTTTTAGATGAAGCTTTTGCCAAGAGGATCCAGGACACGGTGAACAATGTTCCGTCTGATTAACGACCTTATTTAAACATGTGAATGACTGCGGTTCCTTAACATTATTTGCAATAAGTCTGTGGCAAGCCTATTCCCTTAGTGAGGGTATGTTATTTAGATCGTTTAAATTTAAAAGAGGGGTGAAAAGCCTTTCAAATAATGCAGGCTTGTTCACTAATAACAGAACACAGAAGTTTGAGATGAGAATTCTACTAGAGGATAGTTAAGTAGGGCATCAAGGTATATTTCCAACCCAAGATCTCTTAAAGGATTCTCACTGACGTCTATGTTGCAACATTTCCTAAATCCAGATCTGCACATCCCGAAGTCCGAGTCCAAAGGCCAACCATTTAAGCAGATTACCCCCAACACCAACACACCCAGGATTAAAAAGGAGACAGAATATTACATAAGAACAAAATAAGTTTTGCTATTTTATTAGACCACTGCAGTCAAGAAAACCATGTTATGAAAAACACCCCTCTCCCCCAGTAGTTGGTTGGATTCTTATGAGTGTGTATGAGGAGGAATCTATCAGCAGGGAGCCCTGTGTGGCTATAATTCTCTGTCATTATGGAAGAAGGTTCTGGAAGGTTTGTCTGCTAGACTATAAAAGTTGCACTTGGGGCTAAAAAAAAAAATGTACCATTAGGTTTCCATATCTAGATTTTCCTTTTTAAAAAAGCTTTTTGTTGAGGGACTATATAATAAAAAATATAATTTTAGCAATAAGCTTTAAAAAGTAGAAACTTTTTCAAGTCAAATTCCATTTCTTCCTTGGCCTCTTAGTCTGCCTACTTTTATTCTTAAGTGACCAAGCTCTCTAATGCTAGAGCTTGAATACAGCTCTTCAATTTAGACAGAGGACTAATTCATACAAATCATTGCCCTAAGGCATGTGCTGGAGGGTTTTTCTTTGAATGGACAGTGCTCTCCTCCGCAGAGTGAAGTCTTATGATGTCCTTCAGAGAGAGGAAAAAGAACCAATTCTTCATACTATACAAAGCTTACAATAAGTTGGGGATTATTAAATCCAAATGGCAAGAAAACTGACCCCAGGGAGGGCAGCCATATATCTAGGTTCACCGGTTCTATCAGAGGATACAAAAGGAGTTACAGAAGTCTGAAGTTCCCTATGACCTGTTAGCTCTCCTAACAACCTACTGCAGGATTGCTAAAAGGATGCCCAATGATTGTCTGCATCAGTATAATCTGGGGTAGCATTAAAAACACATATTTCTTGACCTACCCCAATTATGCTGAGTCAGAGTCTCTAGGTATGGGGACCAAGAATCTGCATAGTTAACAAATTCCTTGGATAGTCCTTATGCTAGAAAATTTTGGAAAGCACTACCATGGTGGCCAATCTTCAACTGGATTCCTCTCCCAAAGTAGGGACTGAAACACAAATGAATGAGTGGTTGAGTAGGACACCAAGTTCCCTAAAACTGTTTTCTTGAAATTTAAATAGTACTCTGCTTTTGGTGGACTCTCTTAACTGGCCTCTGTACAGATCATCTGGTGATCTCCTAGTCCCAGGCACCATCTTCTCACATAGGAAGACCTCGGGCCTCTTTGGACAGTTGTAGCTCCTCAGACCCAAGCAGCTACTTAGAAGCTAAAATTTCCTTTGTGGCTACTTTCTTTTTCACACAGCAATGGACTTTGCCGCCTGTTTATGAGCATGACATATAGTCAGAGTTTAGGCCTTTGTTCAGTGAATGCGCCATCTGCAATTTAGGACCCCAGCTCTACTGAAACCTGGAAACAGCAAGACAGGTTACTCCCAAGAAGAATTTTCCTATCACTTTTCAAATATTAGGCCTTAACATAAGCTTCTGCCCTTGGGAATCATTTCAAAGAGAAAGTACATTGGAAATCCTTTGATGTTCCCTTATATCAAACCAACACATCATACAAAAACAAATTGCATTTCATAGGCTGGCAGTCACAAGGAAAGGATGGCTAAGACTCATTAGACGTATCTCTTTTTAAAAAATGAAGCCAGTGCCTATCACAGAAATCCCAGACGTAACCATGATAAATAGCATCACAATATATTGCCTGTGCTGAGGAACCAAGATGGCGGAGTAGAAGGACGTGCTCTCACTCCCTCTTGCAAGAACACCAGAATCACAATTAGCTGCTGGACAATCATTGAGAGGAAGACACTGGAACTCACCAAAAAAGATACTCCACATCCAAAGACAAAGGAGAAGCCACAATGAGATGGTAGGAGGGGCGCAATCACAGTAAAATCAAATCCCATAACTGCTGGGTGGGTGACTCACAGACGAGAACACTTATACCACAGAAGGCCACCCACTGGAGTGAAGGTTCTGAGCCCCACGTCAGGTTCCCAACCTAGGGGTCTGGCAATGGGAGGAGGAATTCCTAGAGAATCAGACTTTGAAGACTAGTGGGATTTGACTGCAGGACTTTGACAGGACTGGGAGAAAAAGAGACTCTACTCTTGGAGGGCACAAAGTAGTGTGCGCATCGGGACCCAAGGGAAGGAGCAGTGACCTCAGAGGAGACTGAACCAGACCAACCTGCTAGTGTTGGAGGGTCTCCTGCAGAGGCAGGTGGGGTGGTGGTGGCTGTGGCTCACCATGGGGACAAGGACACTGGCAGCAGAAGTTCTTGGAAGTACTCCTTGCATGAGCCCTCCCAGAGTCCGGCATTAGCCCCACCAAAGAGCCCAGGTAGGCTCCAGTGTTGGGTCGCCTCAGGCCAAACAACCAACAGGAAGGGAACCCAGCCCCACCCATCAGCAGTCAAGCTGAGCTCTACCCACAACCAGTCCCTCCCACCAGGGAACTTGAACAAGCCTCTTAGATAGCCTCATCCAGCAGAGGGCAGACAGCAGAAGCAAGAAGAACTACAATACTGCAGCCTGTGGAACAAAAACCACATTCACAGAAAGACAGACAAGATGAAAAGGCAGAGGGCTATGTACCAGATGAAGGACCAAGATAAAACCCCAGGAAAACAACTAAATGAAGTGGAGATAGGCAACCTTCCAGAAAAAGAATTCAGAATAATGATAGTGAAGATGCTTCAGGACCTAGGAAAAAGAATGGAGGCAAAGATCGAGAAGATGCAAGAAATGTTTAACAAAGACCAAGGAGAATTAAAGAACAAACAAACCGAGATGAACAACACAATAACTGAAATGAAAACTACACTAGAAGGAATCAATAGCAGAATAGCAGAGGCAGAAGAACGGATAAGTGACCTGGAAGACAGAATCGTGGAATTCACTGTGGTGGAACAGAATAAAGAAAAAAGAATGAAAAGAAATGAAGACAGCCTAAGAGACCTCTGGGACAACATTAAATGCAATAACATTCGCATTATAAGGGTCCCAGAAGGAGAAGAGAGAGAGAAAAGACCTGAGAAAATATTTGAAGAGATTATAGTCGAAAACTTCCCTAACATGGGAAACGAAATAGCCACCCAAGTCCAGGAAGCGCAGAGAGTCCCATACAGGATAAACCCAAGGAGAAACAAGATGAGACACATAGTAATCAAACTGGCAAAAATTAAAGACAAAGAAAAATTATGAAAAGCAGCAAGGGAAAAACGACAAATAACATACAAGGGAACTCCCATAAGGTTAACAGCTGATTTCTCAGCAGAAGCTCTACAAGCCAGAAGGGAGTGGCATGATATACTTAAAGTGATGAAAGGGAAGAACATACAACCAAGATTACTCTACACGGCAAGGATCTTATTCAGATTTGATGGAGAAATCAGAAGCTTTACAGACAAGCAAAAGCTATGAGAATTCGGCACCACCAAACCAGCACTACAACAAATGCTAAAGGAGCTTCTCTAAGTGGGAAACACAGGAGAAGAAAAGGACCTACAAAAACAAACCCAAAACAATTAAGAAAATGGTCACAGAAACATATATATCGATAATTACCTTGAACGTGAATGGATTAAATGCTCCAACCAAAAGACACAGGCTTGCTGAATGGATACAACAAGACCCATATATATGCTGTCTACAAGAGACCCACTTCAGACCTAGGGACACATACAGACTGAAAGTGAGGGGATGGAAAAAGATATTCCATGCAAATGGAAATCAAAAGAAAGCTGGAGTAGCAATACTCATATCAGATAAAATAGACTTTAAAATAAAGAATGTTACAAGAGACATGGAAGGACACTACATAATGATCAAGGGATCAATCCAAGAAGAAGATATAACAATTATAAATATATACGCACCCAACATAGGAGCACCTCAATACATAAGGCAAATGCTAACAGCTATAAAAGAAGAAATCGACAGTAACACAATAATAGTGGGGGACTTTATCATCTCACTTACACCAATGGACAGATCATCCAAAATGAAAATAAAAAAGGAAACAGAAGCTTTAAATGACACAACAGACCAGGTAGGTTTAATTGACATTTATAGGACATTCCATCCAGAAACAGCAAATTACACTCTCAAGCGCACACGGAACATTCTCTAGGATAGATCACATCTTATGTGTCACAAATCAAGCCAGAGTAAATTTAAGAAAATTGAAATCATATCAAGCATCTTTTCTGACCACAACGCTATGAGATTAGAAATGAATTACAGGGAAAAAAACGTAAAAAACACAAACACATGGAGGCTAAACAATATATTACTAAATAACCAAGACATCACTGAAGAAAACAAAGAGGAAATCAAAAAACACCTAGAGACAAATGACAATGAAAACATGACAATCCAAAACCTATGGGATGCAGCAAAAGCAGTTGTAAGAGGGAAGTTTAGAGCTATACAAGCCTACCTCAAGGAACAAGAAAAATCTCAAATAAACAATCTAACCTTACACCTAAAGGAACTAGAGAAAGAGGAACAAACAAAACCCAAAGTTAGCAGAAGGAAAGAAATCATACAGATCAGATCAGAAATAAATGAAATAGAAACAAAGAAAACAACAGCAAAGATGAACAAAACTAAAAGCTAGTTCTTTGAGAAGATAAACAAAATTGATAAAACATTAGCCAGACTCATCAAGAAAAAGAGGGAGAGGACTCAAATCAATAAAAGTTACAACAGACACAGGAGAAATACAAAGCATCCTAAGAGGCTACTACAAGCAACTCTATGCCAATTAAATGGACAACCTGGAAGAAATGGACAAATTCTTAGAAAGGTATAACCTTCCAACACTGAACCAGGAAGAAATAGAAAATATGAACAGACCAATCACAAGTAATGAAATTGAAACTGTGATTAAAAATCTTCCAACAAACAAAAGTCCAGGACCAGATGGCTTCACAGGTGAATTCTATCAAATATTTAGAGAATAGCTAACACCCATCCTTCTGAAACTCTTCCAAAAAATTGCAGAGGAAGGAACACTCCCACACTCGTTCTATGAGGCCACCATCACCCTGATACCAAAACCAGAGAAGATACTACAAAAAAAGAAAATTAAAGACCAATATCACTGATGAATATAAATGTAAAAATCCTCAACAAAATACTAGCAAACAGAATCCAACAACACTTTAAAAGGATCATACACCACCATCAAGTGGGATTTATCCAGGGATGCAAGGATTTTTCAATATACACAAATCAATCGATGTGATACACCATATTAACAAATCAAAGGAGAAAAACCATATGGTCATCTCAATAGATGCAGAAAAAGCTTTTGACAAAATTCAACACCCACTTATGAAAAAAACTCTCCAGAAAGTGGGCATAGAGGCAACCTACCTCAACATAATAAAGGCCATATATGACAAACCCACAGCAAACATCATTCTCAATGGTGAAAAACTGAAAGCATTTCCTCTAAGATCAGGAACAAAACAAGGATGTCCACTCTCGCCACTATTATTCAACATAGTTTTGGAAGTTCTAGCCATGGCAATCAGAGAAGAAAAAGAAATAAAAGGAATACAAATTGGAAAAGAGGAAGTAATATTGTCACTGTTTGCAGATGACATGATACTATACATAGAGAATCCTAAAGATGCCACCAGAAAACTACTAGAGCTAATCAATGAATTTGTAAAGTTGCAGGATACAAAATTAATGAACAGAAATCTTTTGCATTCCTATACACTAATGATGAAAAATCTGAAAGAGAAATTAAGGAAACACTCCCATTTACCATTGCAACAAAAAGAATAAAATACCTAGGAATAAACCTATCTAGGGAGACAAAAGACCTGTATGCAGAAAACTATAAGACACTGATGAAAGAAATTAAAGATGATACCAAAAGATGGAGAGATATACCATGTTCTTGGATTGGAAGAATCAATATTGTGAAAATGACTATACTACCCAAAGCAATCTACAGGTTCAATGCAATCCTTATCAATTTATCAATGGCATTTTTTCTGGAACTAGAACAAAAAGTCTTAAAATTTGTACGGAGATACAGAAGTCCCCGAAGAGCCAAAGCAGTCTTGAGGGAAAAAAACGGAGCTGGAGGAATCTGACTCCCTGACTTCAGGCTATACTACAAAGCTACAATAATCCAGACAATATGGTACTGGCACAAAAACAGAAACATAGATCAATGGAACAAGATAGAAAGCCCAGAGATAAACCCACACATCTATGGTCAACTAATCTATGACAAAGGAGACAAGGATATATAATGGAGAAAAGACTGTCTCTTCAATAAGTGGTGCTGGGAAAACTGGACAGCTACGTGTAAAAGAATGAAATTAGAACACTCCCTAACACCATACAAAAAAATAAACTCAAATAGATTAGAGACCTAAATGTAAGACCAGACACTATAAAACTCTTAGAGGAAAACATAGGAAGACCACTCTTTGACATAAATCACAGCAAGATCTTTTTTGATCCACCTCCTAGAGTAATGGAAATAAAAACAAAAATAAACAAATGGGACATAATGAAACTTCAATAATTTTGCACAGTAAAGGAAACCATAAACAAGACGAAAAGACAACCCTCAGAATGGGAGAAAATATTTGTAAATGAATCGACGGACAAGGGATTAATCTCTAAAATATATAAACAGTTCATGTAGCTCAATATGAAAAAAACAAACAACTGAATCCAAAAATGGGCAGAAGACCTAAATAGACATTTCTCCAAACAAGACATATAGATGGCCAAGAAGCACATGAAAAGCTGCTCAACATCACTAATTATTAGAGAGATGAAAATCAAAACTACAATGAGGTATCACCTCACACCAGCTGGAATGGGCATTATCAGAAAATCTGCAAACAATAAATGCTGGAGAGGGTGTGGAGAAAAGGGAACCCTCTTGCACTGTTGGTGGGAATGTAAATTGATACAGCCACTATGGAGAACAGTATGGAGGTTCCCTAAAAAACTGAAAATAGAACTACCATACGACCCAGCAATCCCACTACTGGGCATATACCCAGAGAAAACCATAATTCAAAAAGACACATGCACCCCAATGTTCATTGCAGCACTATTTACAATAGCCAGGTCATGGAAGCAACTTAAATGCCCATCCACAGATGAATGGATAAAGAAGCTGTGGTACATATATACAATGGAATATTACTCAGCCATAAAAAGGAACGAAATTGGGTCATTTGTAGAGACATGGAGGGATCTAGAGACTGTCATACAGAGTGAAGTAAGTGAGAAAGAGATAAACAAATATCGCATATTAACGCATATATGTGGAACCTAGAAAAATGGTACAGATGAACCTGTTTGCAAGGCAGAAATTGAGACACAGATGTAGAGAACAAACAAATGGACACCAAGGAGGTAAAGCGGTGGGGGGTGCGGGTGGTGGTGTGATGAATTGGGAGATTGGGGTTGACATGTATACACTGATGTGTATAAAATGGATGACTAATAAGGACCTGCTGTATAAAAAAATAAATAAAATAAAATTTAAAAATTTTTAAAAAAACGCAACTGAAATGCAAAAAAAAAAGATTTGTGCAGTGTATGGAGGAGGTGCTGTGACTGATCGAATATGTCAAAAGTGGTTTGTGAAATTTCGTGCTGGAGATTTCTCGTTGGATGAAGCTCCATGGTCTGGTAGACCAGTTGAAGTAGATAGCGATCAAATCGAGATATTAATTGAGAAAAATAAACGTTACACCATGTGGGAGACAGCCAACATACTCAAAATATCCAAATCAAGCGTTGAAAATCATTTACACCAGCTTGGTTATGTTAATCACTTTGAGGTTTGGGTTTCTAAGTTAAGCGAAAAGAACCTTGACCGTATTTCCTCATGTGATTCTCTACTACTGAAACGTAACAAAAACATTGTTTTTAAAATAAATTAACAGGCAATGAAAAGTGGATACTGTACAATAATATGGAATGTAAGAGATTGTGGGGCAAGCGAAATGAACCGCCATCAACCACACCAAAGGCTGGTCTTCATCCAAAGAAGGTGATGTTGTGTATATGGTGGGATTGGAAGGGAGTCCTCTATTACGATCTCCTTCCAGAAAACCAGACGATTAATTCCAACAAGTGCTGCTCCCAGTTAGACCAACTGAAAGCAGCACTTGATGAAAAGCACCTGGAATTAGTCAACAGAAAACGCATAATCTTCCATCAGGATAACGCAAGACTGCATGTTTCTTTGATGACAAGGCAAAAACGTTTACAGCTTGACTGGGAAGTTCTGACTTGTCTGCCATATTCACCAGACGTTGCACCTTCGGATCTCCATTTACTTAGGTCTTTACAAAATTCTCTTAATGGAAAAAATTTCAATTCCCTGGAAGACTGTAAAAGGCACCTGGAACAGTTCTTTGCCCCAAAAGATAAAAAGTTTGGGAAGATGGAATCATGAAGTTGCCTGAAAAATGGCAGAAGGTAGTGGAACAAAACGGTGAATACGTTGTTCAATAAAGTTCTTGGTGAAAATGAAAAAAAAAATCAAAAAGGTATTTCCTGTGCTGTTTTGCTTTGGAATTTTAGTCCTCTCCCTTGCTTTCATTCAAGTGATTCAAACACAAAGAAATAAGATTGTCGTGCACTAACCCCACGAGAACACTGGCCTGTGATGTGATGCCACCCTTGCCGTCAAGACCTTTGTTTGAGAAAAGTAACTGGACAGGGCAACATGACACCATGTGTAACCCGTCAGAACTGGTGGTTTTCCTGATGTTCCTTCTCTTAGTCATGCTGTAGGCTTTTGTGACAGGAGCAGCTACTGTGGGGTAATTACGTGTAGTTATATAAAACGGACTAATGCCAGACAAGCACATTGCCTAAAAGGACTGTTTGTGTTCCCTGTTAAATGTTTTACCAAGCTGACCATGCCCTTTATTTACCTCTAATACAACATGCTTATTCTGCCCCATCTACTGTATTCACCCTGCAAATTTATGAGGCTCTATTAATCTTCTGCCCTGCTGACTATCTCTGTTGCAAAGTGTCAGCAGACTTTTGTACCTTGCTAATGTACAAAGGGCTTCCTATGAGTAATATCAGCATTTTGCCTTTTAATTGCACATATAATTTTTAGGTCTTACAGCTAATAAGGGAATTGAGACCACAGTTCATCACTGTCTTGAATGGTACTCCAGGGGTGTGGGGACTGTGGAAGCTGAGAGAAGAATATAGCTGTTCTGGTTCCAAGCAATAGTTTCTCTCATTATAATGGTACCATCCACACTATAGTGTTAAGGGTCTGTCACTTTTCCCATTATACACCCTACTTTCCTGGGGCTTTATAACTCCTCAGTACAAATGTATTCTTTTTTGAAAAATTTGTGTGTTAGATATTAGCTCATGAGTAGTTTTATCACCCTTCATATCAATTCCCATAGAAATTAGCTGTATGATATTTAAAATCAAAGAAACCAACATGATCGCTTGGCCGAACTCCTGAACTTCTAAGGCTTTCAAATGGGTGCACTTTTGCTAGTCCTTCAACTGACGTTTTCCTATTGGAATTTTTTTTTTTAATGCAGACTTAGTTTTAAGTACTTTCAAGGAAAAAATGTTAAAATAAATGGGGGATTAGTGTTTGCAATGTGGGCATTTTGCTTTTGCATTAATAGCCTTTCACAAACATTTTTACTATGCCTGAAAAATGTGCATTATTGATGAGTGTACTTCTTACTGTGCAAAAGCCATTAGGAAAGAAACGAAAGATCTGTGGCAGGAAGAGAGGGCATAGAGAGGGCCTGGGTGGATGGCGTTTTCGTCTAGCAGTTAGTGAGCACCCATAGCTGTCCTGCCTAGGCTGGACTATTTCATTTGCATCTTCTTCCATAGTTACAAAAGCCCTAAAGAACAGACTGGTATACAGCTTAGGATTTATCCTTAAAATCATGCTTTAAAACATGCTGTTCCTATAGTCATTCTCCATCTTCACTTTTGCCTTGTTATTTATTCATTTATAGTCATTCATTAAAAAATATTAATGAAATATCAACTGTATGCCAGATGTCAAAATGTGATGTCTCTGTATCATTTCTATACAAGATTCTGTGGTTGTGGTTGCTTCCCATTTGCACAATGGGGCCCAGGAGGCTGATGGGCAAGCAGCGGCGCTTCCCTCGTGAAGGGGCAGAGCCGTGGTGTTAGGCTGCCCCACATGAGCAACAGGACCTTCTACGTGGTTTTTGTCTCACTGTGTCACATGCTATTTGTCTTAAGCATTTTTTTAAACCATGATCTGTGATTATTTCACCTAACTTTCAGTAAAACAAAAATAAAACCAAAAAACAATAACCACTGCTAACCCTGTCACAACTTTATAACTAGAAGAGCCTTGTTATTCAGGTAAGTAGAAGTTTACATGGATTATTTTCTTAAATGAAAATCAGTTTGATCCAAACAATAAGAACTTTATAGCCATAAAGTTCCTTAGAGATTACAGCAAAAACTAAGAGCTTAACTTCAGAGGTTTTTTTAATAGCTTAAAATCTGTGCTTATCCTAGAATAACACTTTTCTGCTGTCAGCTTCATCATCAGTAATACCAGCCAGTTATATTGATTAAGAACACATATAACAACATAATTCCACAAACTGTTTATCAGCACTGGAAATAAGACTGCTTTTTCGGAGCACATCAGCTACTGGAATCCTTCTTGCTTTACACAGGGAGAATTCTCTTGGGACTATGACAGTCAATGAGTCAGATCTATAGAAGGGTCATAGATTTGGAATCAGAGACGAAGTAAGCTTTCTGGGAAAGCACCTTTGAGGAAGGAGACATAAATTTGCATTGACTTTTTTTTCTTTCATAATATTTAGTAGGAAACCAGTAATGTGAATGTTTTGTACTTTTTTTCCTGTCATTGGGATCAGCGTCCACCTTAAAATACTTTCAGAATAGACACTGCTGCGATATTCTAACTGGTGGGTGCATTGACTTATTATGAGGACTATTCTCAGTCTTCAAGTTATATTAAGATTGTGTGACCATGTTCATGTATCAAACAAATCAAGGGCTCTGGGGTCAGAACACCCAGGTCTGTATTCTGGTCCCACAACCTACTAGGTTGTATAATTTAGGCTAAGTTACTTAACCTCTGCCTGCCTCAATTTCCCCATCAAAAAATGGGGATCAAATTGAACTACCTCAGATAGTTGTTGTGAGGATTAAATTATACTATATAAGGAAAATACATAAAACCATTCCAGACACTGAGTGCTAAATGATGATTTTAAAACCATTCCAAAGCCTCATTTCTCAGTCAGTTTTGTTGCTACCTCCATGAACATCTCTTAAGCCTGTTGAATAGAGAAATAATTTCTCATTTTTTAAATTCAGAAAGCAGTTTTTACAAAATAATTGGCAATCCAAAAGTAAAAACTCAACGTTTTTCAAAGTTGTCTCTACATTATGTCATGGTGCTAATTTTAATAACTGCATGATAAATCTATGGGAGAATCTAGAGGGTATTTTTTTAAAATTGTAACTGAGAGATATGTATCCTGTTGGAAATGATGAAAAGAGACTTGGCTACTGGGGTAAAGAGACTCTAAGATGACCCCCAATGATCACTGCCTTCTGCTATTCAAACTCTTGTGTAATCTCTTCCTTTGAGTATGGGCTGGACTGACTGACTCGCTGCTACAATAGAAGTGATGGGACCCTATTTCTGAGGTTAGGGGATAGACTGTGGCTTCTGTCTTGCTCAGTTTCTGTCACTGTCTCAGATCACTCACTCAAGGGGAGGCCAGCTCCCACGTCATGTGGCAGCTTCATGGTAAGTCCACATGGTGAGAGACCAAAGCTTGCTAAAAACTACATAAGCGAGTTTAGAAGTGGATCTTCCTGACCAGCCAAACCTTCAGATGGGACAGCAGCCCCTGCTCTCAGCTTGAATAGACCTCATGAGAAACTGGAACCAGAGGCACCCAGGTGATGGTACCTGGATTTCTGGCTCATGGAATGGTGAGATAATGTGTTGTTTCTTCAAGCTGCTGAGTTTGGGGATAATTTGTTACATAGCAATAGATAACTAATGCCAATATTGTTGACTCAAAAGAGCCAGAAATTTCCAGTCTCAGCAGGAGGTAAACCAGGGTTTGGAAAGCTATGGATTGTGAGCTAAATTCACTACACATCCTTTTTTTTTTTTTCTTTCATTGAGATATAATTAACATTCTTTTTTGTACAGCCCCCAAGCTAAGAATTGTTTGCACGATTTTTTTTTTGTCTGTACCCAAAAGGTTTTATAGGAAAATCTACCCATTACACTAGGGCAACTAGGACTCGATGATCTTTCTCTGGGAAGCCACAATCATTCAGCTCAACAGGGTCCAGGAAGAACTGAACATGGCAGCCCTGACCAAGGTTAACAAAGTCATTTTCCATATCTGTGTCTTCAAACAGGCTGAATCTCATGCCATGAAACATCTTCCTCTTTGTTCCCGTAGGTAACTCTTTCTCATGTTCCTAAATCACATGTTACAGCACCTCCCCTCTACATCCAGTCCTGCTGTGCTTCCAGATCCTATAGAAATGTCATTATTGTGTTCTGTACATGGAGCTCAATGTTGACAAAATAGCACTCACCACACTGATTAATTCTCCGTTTGTGTTTTCACAATTTTAAAAGGTTATAAAAAAGAAAACAAAACAAAGAATAATATGTTACAGATACTTATATTTGGAAAGCAAGTCCTGAGATATTAACTATCTGTCCCTTTAGAGAAAAGTTTACTGACCCCTGAGATAAACCACTGCACTTCCCAGAGGATGGTCATCCCTCCTAAAGTCACCTGAAAAAACTGCAGACTGTAGAACAGAGTTGTTCAGCACTCCAGATGGTTGACTCTTAAATGAGCTGTCTTCTCTAGTCTGTGCCAAATGTTCTGTGTATTCCTCTACACAGGCGTGAAATAATAATTATCAACCATCTCTAATTACATAAAGTTATCCAGACAGAGAGTACTTAAAGAAAGAACAAAAGCACCCTACGTGACTATGCACATATCGAATTTTATTTTTAAGTGTGTAAGTTAAATGAATGTTCTCAAAAGTCTAGGATTTGAATAGACTGTATGTGTCACAGAACCCCAGTAAATGTTGCATATTAATTCTGTGTTCTAGATGCCAGGAATCCCCAGGACTTAGGGCATGAGGACAGTCAGACAGTCACCCTGTCTGTGGCTGCAGTAGAAACAAAGCAATTCTAGACAAGTGCTACTCAAAGTGTGGTCCATGGACCAGTGCTCATCTATGTGCTGTTTCTAACCTGTTTATGGTGGGAAAAGAATGAAAATGGGAGAGAAAGCATTTAGAAACTAGTATAGCAACTGATGAACTAATTGTTGAATATAATTATTAAAAAGATTAAGTCTTGCCTTTTGTATATCTTTGGGGTTTCTATCTAATTTTTCTTGTAATAATTTTTATCATATTTTACTAAAGTGTCAATCTACAAGGGTTTGGGATTTTTTTAAAAACTTGTCTTTCAATACAGAGAGATTGAGAATGGTTTAGGAGGTCATTAAAAAGCCTCCAGTATCCTGGGGTTAGGTCAAGGTTTTTATGACAAGATCTATTTCTACCAATATTATACATATTTTGGTCAACCATAGTTACGAGCCAAAGCCCACAAACTAAAAGAAATACATATATGCTGACCAAATATTTGTCATAGGTACTCAGGATGATCATATACCAGTCCCACAAAAAAGTTAGGACATCTGTCTCTTTTTTCCAGATGCCCTCTCCTCTCAATATTTAGTTTAATATTTAAGGAAGATATGCTAAAGACAGGTACTTCTTTCCTCTACTCCATTAAATAGAAAAGCTCTAAGAATGAAAGGGATTTCAGTAAGTGGATGGAGATGTTGAAACTTTGCAACACAATGTACAGGGATGACCAAACCCTTGACACCATCATTGGGTTCTATCTCCATGACAGACATTACTACCAATCAACACATTCTTTCCTGCCTAGCCAAATGCAGCTGCATTTCTCATGAGAGCATTCCAGGGAGCCACTACTAATCAATCAGAGTGATCCCATGAGCTGAACCCTCTTTGCCATTTCCAGTAAAATGAGAAGAGCAAGGGTATCACAAGAATTAGATCCAAGCCTGGTTCTGACAGCCAGCCATTTGAATCTGATCCACTCTCATTAGATCTGTATGTGTCATCTGTAACACATGGGGTTAGCCTCAATCAGGGATTCTCATGTTAGAATTCAGTGTAGTCTTTAAAAAACCCTGATGCCCATCCCCCAACTATTGATTGAGTCCTTTTTTAGGCGGCCCAATGGCAACTTATGCATCGGTAATTTTAAAAGCTGCCTCAGTGATTCTAATACACAGCCAGACTTGAAAGCCATTGGACGAGAGGATCTCTTTGGTCCTTCCAACTCTAATATTCAAGACTCTATGATTGTCTGAAGCAATAATATGTCAGTCACACAGACTTAGAGTCAACCAATTAAATTGGATTGGTTAGGACTTGAAGAGCCAACATAATCCCTTGGGTGGTTTATAACTAGAGAGCATAAAAGGCATAGGGATTTTGAATTATGAGGTAATAATTCTATCTTAGGTGCATGTGATCACAGCCACTCAAGCGTCACTCTTATGGTTTTTATGACTCCTCAGGATACCCTGTAAGAATTATTACAGCCCCATAAATCACAGTTGCCTATTACTACAGGTAGTCATAATTTATAATAATAATAACTGTTAATAATAATATGCATTTTAATGATCCAAGTTCTTTTATTTGAGGATCTCAATGTATTTTATAGATCTTAACTCATTAATTTTAATATTTCTGTGTAAAGGGCATAAGCCCATAATCATCATCCCATTTCACAGGTGTAAAAACTAAGTCAACTAGTCAACTGAGTATGTGTATCACACATGCTTAAATTCAATCCAGAATCTAGAGGTTTTATTCTTATGATGCTAAGCACCTAGAGGTTTAAACATCCTCTCTCAAAATTTCCATAAAGCATAACCCTATCTTACTTATTCATCCACATCTATTATTTCCCAGACTCTGAAGATACAGAGATGAGTTAATGCCCTAGTATGGGGATGAAAGAGACACATTAATAAATACTTATCATAAAAGTAACAATTGCTTTAATAGAAATATGTCTGTGGAGCCATGACTGCGTTGAGACGAAGTGGGCTGACTTCAACATTGGGAAAGTTGGGGTGTGGGTTTTCCAGAGAAAGTGACTTGAGAGCTGGGTTTTGCAGAACACCTTGAGTCCAGCCTCTGCAAGAAGGTGGGGCAGTGTGTTGCAAGCAGAGGCATTTTGTTGAAATACAGAGGCATGAAGGAGATGTCTCGTATGTGTGAGTGGGAATAGGGGCAGATAAGGCAGGAAAATTAAGTTGGAAACAAATCCTGAGGTTCCTTAGACATCCTAAGGATCGTGATCTTTTTGCTACAGACAGTTTATATTCATGGCTTGTATTTATATGTACATCCTCCTTTTCATATGAAAAATTTTTTTGTAAGCAAACGCATAACAAAATAAAACAACAAAAAAAGTTTTTTAATGTTCTCTTTAGAATGTATTTTAAAACCATGGGAAAATAATAGAAAAACTATGCCATGGATTTCTATGTTTTTGCAAGCAAGGCTCTCAGAGTATCTCACTCATTACTTGCTGATTTCCTGAACTGAGAGATGAGGGAGCCTGTTTAGACCTGCAGAATTTTAGAATTAAAAAAGATCCCAGAAGTCAACTTCAGAAGCTTTTGAACTACCCTCCACCAAACAAGCCTCTGTTCTCACCCCCTGTCCAATGGTGCTCTGTAGCATCTACACAACGTGTTCTGTGGGATGTCAGGCTTTCAAAGTGCCCCATTAAAAAGAGAAGGTTCATGGTCAAGTAAGTCTATAAAGCTCTTCATTCTAGAACTCTATCTTAAAATGCCCCAAAATGCATTAGGATTATAAAGACTGAGAGAAGTCCTGTAGGAGACAGTCTTGTTAAGTTCATTTAAACCAGTATTTCCCAAACTTATTTAATAATACAACTATTTCTTTAAGAACTCCAATTAACAATCAGCTTTTTTTCTCTCTCATATTTGTCACCTAGTATTACTGATTTTAACCCTCCCCTTTCAGACTAGTGAACTTTCTGGCTTCCTTCCTTCCTTCCTTCCTTCCTTCCTCCCTCCCTCCCTCCCTCCCCTTCCTTCCTTTCCTCCTTTCTTTCTTTCCTTTTTCTTCCTGGAACACATTCTTGGTTTCTAGTAAGTTCAAACAGAAAGAAGGTTGTCATATCACCCTATACTTTAACTGTGTACTCAGATTATATTCACAGCAGACTCAAGGGTTGCCCACCTCTATCAGGAATAAAAACAGAATTCTCCCTTCAAGGGCTTCCTTGAGGTTCATCTTTCTTGGACATCTTTTCCTGGCCACTCTTTTCCTCTGGGCTCAAGTACTCCTGAAGATGTGACCTGCTTACCTAAGTGTCAGCTATCCATGGTAGCTATGAGCAAAATATCAACTAGTCTGTCTTAAATACTCCCACACAGCAGCTAATAGAATCCTTCATTCCCAAATCAAATGGTCCTTTAAAATGCTGGATGAGCCTTTTTGTGTGATGCTAATTTAAGAAAAATATATTAAGCTGCATTTTTCTTTTGATTCAAAGTGAAAATAACTTTATTGAGTCCCAAGGAAACATTTCTAAATATTGTCGTAATTAAGAATTCTACTTTATAAAACAGAAGAATGTTAATGAACAAATGGCACTGCTTTTAAAGCCACAAAATCATTACCATATGGCCCTATTTGAGGTATAGAAACTCATGGAACATCTACTCATTCATAGCTTACATTTGTAAAGTTCTTTATGACTCAGAAAGTGGCTTCACAGACATTTTCTGATTGCAAATTCAAAGCTACTCTTAGAGCATGTATCATCATTGTACCTGCTTTACATTTAGGGAAATCAAAGCTCAGAGAAGTATAGCAAAATTGCTCAAGGTCACGCTGCTGAGCTTGGGCTAGAATGAGTTGAACGCATTTAACCTCAGGTAAAACAGATCCCTCTCTAGGGCTCAGAATTCATAGATGATTGACTTTCTGTGGTTGTAACGTTGCCTGACTCCCTATGGTTATGTTGCCTCCATAGTCAAGCTGGGAGGGCCAGGTGTGTTCCCAGATTTCGCAGAAAGGCTGGTTGCTCTGTGCTGATCCTAGAGCACCCAAGTGGATGCTGCAGCCCAAAGGTCCAAAACTGCTTTTGACTCAGGTCTGAGCCTATGGGTGATACTTTCACCGTACCCAACCTCTACCCTGGTTGCCATAAGCCTAGGAACAAGAATTTCTAAACGACTTTCACGCTTTTACAAGGTGTAAGATGTTTCCCTAGGTCTAGCAGTGCTTCTCAAACATGGGCATGCATCAGAATCACCTGGAGGGCTTATTAAATCAATTTTCTGGGCCACTCTCCCCAGAGTTTCTGATTCAATAGGTCTGGAATGAGGATAGAGAATTGGCATTTCTTACCAGTTGCCAGGTGATGGAGATGCTGTGCTCTGGGGACCGCACTTTGAGAACCACTGCCCTAGAGTCTCTCTTTCCCTCCTGAGCAAGCTCTCCTCCTTCCATTCATTTGTGTTGATAAGAGTTGAAATGTTACTTTAGAAATTAGATCTTGGGTACTTCCAGAAATTAGGTATTTCCTCTTGTCTTAGATCTCAAGTTGCTCAATTACAAAGTGAGAGAAAAGTGCCTTGATTACAGAAGTTCCACAATCATTAATACCAGTTCAGTCACTATATAGCTCTTAAGCTTTGAGCAAATAGATACCTTGATTGTGTTGTCTATATGTGTACAGCCCAATAGCTTACACATATAAAATTATACCCATATTTTAAATAACCTAATAATTTTTACTTAAAAAAATTAATGATATATAGAAATCAAAGTGAAATCTTTCCCTACTGTGGACCTGACTAGTTCCACAAAGTTACTTGTCTAAAAATATACAGCAAGAAAAGGCAGAGTCAGATGTAGAATTCAGGCCTATTCATTCCCCCTTACAAATTTCCCCCAGGTACACTACTGCACAACAATAACAATAGTAGATAAATAGTCAAATGGGCTTTGGAAAGCCTAGTATAGAACCTGACAAGAAATAAAGTGATGCATCCACCTCTCCAGGTATCTATTTCAATGGTTCCATTAGCAATAGAATTTATCTTCTGGATGCATAATTGATAACAGAATAAAAAGAGATCTTTAAGTATCTAAGTACAATACATATTACAGTACAGCAATCATTTCTGCAAAACTCAGGGGTGTGATTTCTTTATGCCAAGTTTTTAAGTCCCCTTACAGCTCATCGACGAGGCTTTCGGCTAAGTTCAGCCTGAGAGATGTTTTTGTTCGCATTTGTAAGTGTAAGTAAGGGTCTCCTTCATTTCTAAAAATAATCCTATCAACGAAACTATTTCATTCCCCTTTAGAATAAATGACTTAAAACTCCAAATCTAAGAATGATGGCCAGATAAAGGAAAGAGTTGGGCTGATGAAAAGTCATCCGATAGTTTAGATGGGGGAAACTGAGGAAAGGACTTCATGGCGATTTGACTTGCCTTCTTCTAAAGATAGGAGCTTACTTTTGGTGCACCGTGCTTTATGCTTCTGGTTTACCAAGAACAACTTCTTCCTTACTTGCTCATACACCTGAAGCAGTCATCTCTAGAGTGACTAGAGAACACCAAATAATGCAACTTTCTGGGAATCCCACCAGGACTATGATATTCAGTATGGTAGCCACTAGGTAGGTGCATATGAATGTTGAGCAATAGAAATGTGGCTAGTCTGAATTGAAAGGTACTGTAAATGTAATATATGTAAGATTTCAAAGCCCTTGCTATGAAAAACAGAATGTTAAATATCTCAATAATTTTTTATATTGCTTACATGTCTAATGATATTTTGGATATATTGGCTTAAATAAAATATATTATAAAAATTTTTAAAAGATAGGAGCTTAAACAGCACAGGGTTGCAGATAGTTTACATGAGGTAAAGCCAGCATGGATAGCAACAGTGTTTTTCAAGGCCAGCAAAGGAAATGAAATTCTGTTTAATTCAGTTCAATGAGTATGAAGTAAATGTCCACTGTGCGTTTGGCAATGTTTTAGTCACTGGGAATGCAAAGATGAGAAGTGCATTGTCTCCATCTTCAAGTGATTGACAAAGTCATAAAGCAATGATTCAGAATGAAATGGTTTCAGTTTCATGCTTTACTTACATTGCCAAAATTCAGCATGGATCACATTAGACAAACTCAGACATAATATAAGTCTGTTGGACTCAAGTCAACAAACACGTACTGGGTATTGGGCACTTCATACAAGGTCAGGGATGCTCGAGGGGCATGTGGTGAACAAGGCATTGTACCTGCTCTCAGACTGTGATCCAGCTCCTCATAAGAATGGCAGAAGCACATTTGCAATAACACAGATGGGCTTGGAGGGTATTATGCTAAGTGAAGTAAGTCAGACAGAGAAAGACAAATACTGTATGCCATCACTTATATGTGGAATCTAAAGAATACACCAAACTAGTGAAGATAACACAAAAGAAGCAGATTCACAGATATAGAGAACAAACTAGTGGTCACCAGTGGGGAGAGGGAAGAGGGTAAGGAAAAGATAGGGGTACGGGATTAAGAGGTACAAATTATTATGTATAAAATAAGCTACAAGGATATATTGTACAACACAGGGAATATAGCCACTATTTTATAATAACTATAAATGGAGTATAACCTTTAATAATTGTGAATCACTATATTGTACACCTGTAACATATAATATTGTAATATCAACTACATTTCAATAAAAAAGGAATGTTTACAAGAACGCAAAACTATCTAGAATTCAATAAGGTAAAATTAGATCTGGTATCCAATCAAGGATTACCAAGCATGCAAAAAGATAGGAAAACATGACCAAAAAAAAAAAAAAGAGTGGCAGGAGGAAAAAGAAGGATGGAGTGTGTGACAAACGTTCTGTCAAGGGAAAAATCATGTGTAATTCCTAGGAAGTATATTTCATTAATAAGAAGCATCTATGTCTTTCCAGCATCTGAGTTTGAGACCTGAGTTCATCAAAATCCCATGGGCTTGAGTGTGGGGCAGTTGGGAGTATGTCCTGTGATCATTTCACCTTCAGAAATTGGCCCTGCATTTTTTCTTTTTTTACTTTTTTGAATATATTTTATTTGAAGATAACTGCTACCTAATAATTCAAACTGCTCTCTTCATTGACTTTGTCTCTTAAATATTAGAAGAGAATAAATAGTACTGCAGTAAAACTATGTCATGTGACAAAGGTAAAAGGGAAAGTCTGGTCCAAAGTCCTAGGCCCCGCATATTTTAACCGAGATTATTATCTGTAACTTGTTTCCGACTTGGGGGCATGAATGTTGGCTCAAGTGGGAAGCGAATACTGACAAAACAGCTTTGAGGTTAGGAAAAGAGGTGAGACTGCAGATCATGTGAGACCAGAAGAGGACCTGGAATCAAAACATCTGACCCCTTCCTTCCTCTGTGTTCTTGCTGTAGCACATTCTGACCTTCAGCCAAAGTGCCTACTATAGCATTTGATTTTTGACAGTTCTTAGAGATTCCTAAATGCAGGGACATTGTTTTATCACTGAAGATCTAGAAATCGGTACTAAATCTAGCACATATACTACTCTTAGCAGATGTTTGTCGACCACAAGCCTGGAGAACATCAACACATTTGGGGAGGTGGGAGAAAAAGACCAATGGATCACACTGTATGGTTTCTTTACACCAAGCTCCAGATGCCCATGTCCCTTGCTATTCTATACAGTAAACTACCAATAAATACTGAAGGAAGCAAAGACAAGAAGAAGGAAAAGTCATTATGCAATTCTTAAAAATGCATAGAAAAAAAGACTGGAAGGAATTGTGCCAACATTTAAAATCTTTCTTGTACAGTGGGATTATGGGTGATGATTTGCCTATGTTTAAATATTTTTCTCTGATTTCCAATTTTCTAAATTCAGCATGTCTTACCTTTGCAATAACTTTGTGAGCTGCAAAATTAACTATCTATGTCCCTTTTTCTTTTGGCCGCTAAACGGATTAAAGGCAAATTTATAGAAACTGTGGTAATTACATAGGTGATTGTTTGGTTGAGTTGTTTGAGATGTCATGTCAGGAAGTTTAATGAAATGAAATGTGTTGAATATACACTAAGTCTCTCTGCAAAAACTAGTGCCAATTCACTGTGTTTGTATTTACAATTATCATAGTATCAGTGAAACTAGTAATCAACAATACTTTTATATTTCTTTCTTAGAGTATAGATTAACCTTTTCCCCTTTTGCAAAGGATTATATAAAAGGAAACTAATTTAAATACAAAATGAATAACATTTGCAAGTAAAACCACAAAAATTCCTGGGGCTTATATTTCTTTAATGTTGGAAATATTTGTTAAAAGTTATATTTCCTGTTGTTTTATATTTAATGAATATGACTTTGCCTCCAGAATTTGATTTTTTATACACTCTCCAGAAGCACTTCACAGAGTATCATAAGCAAATCTATTTTTAAATGCTTTGAACATTTTAATAATAATTAGTGTTTCGTGAACACTTTTTGTATGTAATGCTAAATCTCTGAAATTGACTTTGAAGTGCATGTTCCTAAACTTCTAATCAGGCTTTCATTTAACTAAATCAGTAAGCTAAAACCTGATAAAATCATAAAGGCTTTCAAAATTATTAAAGGGAAGTGGTTTTACTTAAAGGGTCTGCTGTCTTAGTTTGTGGTTGCACAAACTTAAGAATTATTTTTGTCAGCACATTCCCTGAGTGCTAGGGGAAAGGCCCTATTAGGCACTGTGGAGAAAACAAAGCTTAATGTGGAATGGATATTGCTTGCAAGAAGCTTAAAGTCTAATTGAGAAAAAGAAGACATGAAAACACACACACTGAAAGTATGAGAGAAAGTGATAAAGAGAACAAGAAAAGCACAGATAAAGTGCTGTGGAAATAAGAGAAGGGGATAAGAGATTAAGTGTCATGTAAGCTAGACCTGGAGGAATAAGATGCAGATATGTAGAGATGGGTAGGACAAGCATTTCAGCTTTGAACTCTTATCTGTCATATTAAATTGTAACTATTGGTTTACATGACCGTCCCAATTTCACTAGACAGTGAACTCTGAAAGCCAGAACCATGTCTTAGCCCTTGACATATCCTCAGCTCCTAAGACAGTGACTGGAACATAGCACTGACACATATTTGTTGAATATTGAATGGCTAGAATGAGAAAAAGTACAATGGTAAATCCTGGGAGCTCTGGGGATGAGCAAAGGCCATATGTCAAGGGTGATGAGTTCAATTTGCTGGACGATAGCAGTATGAAGAGCACGGAGATGGAGCAACTGAGGAATTTTTGCAGACAGCTACTAGAATGTCTGGAATGTCAGGTTTGGACTTTAGCCTATATACAGAGGGGACCTGGTGGATATAGGGAAGGACACTGTCAGTGCTATGTGAAAGACGTGGTGACAGAATGTGAGGAAGCCATCATCAATTGTCATCTTAGTCAGTTTAGGCTTCCATAACAAAATAACACAGACTGAGTTGCTTAAACAGCAAACATTTATTTCTTATAGTTCTGGAGGTTAGGAAATCCAAGATCAATGGGCAGCAGATTTGGTGTCTGGTGGGGCCCACTTCCCAGTTTATAGATGACTGTCTTCTTGCTGTGTTCTCGTATGACAGAAAGAGCAAGAGAGTTTTTGTGTGTGTGTGGGTGTGTGTGGGGGGGTCTCTTTTATAAGGGCACTAATCCCATTCATGAGGTCTCTATCCTCCACCTACTCACCTGCCTAAGGCCCCACCTCCAAATATCATCAAATTGGGGGTTAGGACTTCAACATATGAACTGTGCAGGGACACAAACGTTCAGTGCATAACACATGGTCAGAGATAATACTGATCTGTAATAAAGTAGAGATAGTAGAAATGGAAAGCAAGGGTGGTAGATGGAAGAGATCTCATGTGTAGAACCAATAGGACATGGCAACTGAGTGAGTATAGGGTTCACAAAAGAAGTGGAATGAGTTTAACTGAGGCTTTCTACCTCAGCCGCTGAGGAACAGTATTCCCTTTCTTAAGAAGAAGCAGCAGATGTGTGAGATGACTGAGGTCTCTATTTTAACTGTGCTGAGTGTAGAATGCCCAACTTCACAAAGCCAGCAAATAGTTCAACCCCTGCTCAAATTCAGATCTTCTACTTCCACCTGAGTGCTACTTCAGGACACAACGGTCTCCTTATTCTGAAATATTTGAATGATTGGCTTTAGCTTCAGAATCTGCTATTGAAATAAATTTCACCTGCACTTTGAAATAAGTAACTCATTGATAATGAACTGAATTGTGTCCCCAAACTCATATATTGAAGCCCTTATCCCCAATGTGACTGTATTTGGAGATAGGGCTCTTAGGAGGTGATAAGGTTCAATGAGGTCATGAGAATGGAGCCCTAATCCAATAGGCTTGGTGGTCTAACAAGAAGAGGAAGTGATTCTCTCTCTCTCTATTCTCAATCCACATACATGTGCTGGGGAAAGCCCAGGTAAAGACACAATGAGAAGGCAGTCATCTCCAAGCCAAGAAGAGAGCCCTCACCAGAAACTGACCATGCTGGCACCCTGATCTCAGACTTACAGCATCCAGAACTGTGAGGAAATTAATTTTTTGTATGTAAGCCTCCCAGTCTATGGCATTTTGCCGTGGCAGCCGTAGATGGCTAAGACTGACATGTCTGTAAATGAGGCAACAAAGAATTTAACCACCTTCAAGATGAATGATCACTTCAACACAAACCCTACTTTTTCTCTTCAATAGCAAGTGTGTTTTTCATGTGAGTTTTTGTTTTTAATGTAAATCAACAAAATGCTCTCACCTCTTCCCTAGTCAATAGTCCGTATGATCCTTGGGGTAAAGCCTGCATTTTGTCCACCATGGTGACTGGCATAGGGAAGGCATTCAAACATTTCTTTCTGAGTGAACAAGTATTATTCATTTCTCTGCCTGGGTGGTAGGACACCACTAAATCTTAACCAGAGCAGAGGTCTGCCTTCCTCAGAAATCCAAATGACACCAGCCTAGGGAATATGTAACGTGTGATTTTTTTTTCAAACATACGATATATCCATCCTTAGTTTCTGCAGTCAACCAACAACACCAAATAAGCAATACAGAAATGGTTTTATGCCACTCACTAACAAATATGGACTAGTAGCTTAATTTTACAGAACTCCTTTGGCCCATTCAGAGAAAAAAAAAACATTGAGTACATGTAAATCGTCCAAATGGAGAAAATTATTAAGCTATTTAACAGAGCAAATGAAAATATTTTACTTTTTTTTTTTTCCTCTCACTGCCGTGGCCTCTCCCGTTGCGGAGCACAGGCTCCGGACACGCAGGCTCAGCGGCCATGGCTCACGGGCCCAGCCGCTCAGCGGCATGTGGGATCTTCCTGGTCCGGGGCACGAACCCGTGTCCCCTGCATCAGCAGGCAGACTCTCAACCACTGCGCCACCAGGGAAGCCCTTTTACTTTTATTTCTACATATTAAAGGAGAAGTGAGGTAAGGTACAAATGATTTCATATGACGCTGGGAAACAAAACTAACACTTCTTTAGAGTTTAATGGCACAATTTTGCTCTATTTGGTTTTAATTTATAAGAGATACGATTGACCCTACAATAATGCCCTGTGACAGTCATCATCCACTGTATGTCACATAATTACTTCAACCTCATTGGCGTGACCCAGTGGTTAATCTCCATCCCAGTGGCTTGACTTCAGCTCACCTCGCGTTTCTCTTCAGACCTGCCCTGATGATCAAAACCTGCCAATTTCAGCTATTTTCACATTGGTCAGAGACAGTTAGCATTGCCAGGAAACTGCAAAAACAATCTTGAAATGTAAGAGAGTATGTGAAGTATGTGACTGTGGAAATGTACTAAAAAGACTAAAATGGCCCAGCTTTTGAAGCTAAATTTTTGCAAGGAAAGATCGGGGAGAAGGCACAATTCACCTTGACTTCTCAGAACATCAAACCTGATTTTTGCTGTAAAGCCCAGCTGCTTTGACGTTTGTGACTGTTTATCTAGGATCAGTCCCTGGGAGGGGTATTCCTGTGGCAGATCAGTGGCACAACTCTGCGTTGGGAACTAACCGCCGTTACTGACTCGTTGTCTATTCATTTCAGATTGTTTCTATGGAGGATTTATAGAAACAATACCAAGGTAGCACCAAGGTGGCTATCAATGCTGTTTACAGACAATTTAGAGGAATCAACCTGCAGTTATGTCCGGGCTGGTTTCCCTCATGGTCCTGGGGCATAGTGTTCTAATCCTATTGTGACGTGATTGTTTCACCATAAACTGCTCCACAGAGGCCTGTAATTGGCACACAGGTTCAAATTAGATTGCTGTGTGTTTAGGAAAGCAGGGGTCATTTCACATCAGCACCTCTCATTAAGAAGCAGGCCACGAAGTTCTCCATTACAGAAAAATCTAATGTATATATTATCTTTTATTATAAAGAAAATACCCAGAGTATATACTCACAGACACACACACACATATTTCCCATCTTGCCTTTCATCACCATGAGGAGGATAGTAATGTGAAAATGCAAAACACTTTTCTGAGAATGGCAATTAAATATTTACCAGCAATGTATCATGGAACACTGGCTTTAGGAGCTAAAAAGGGGCGACAAGAGGGAAATGAATGGCTGAAAAAGTCCAACGATCAGTCCTGCTGTCTTCTAATAATATCATGACATGATGGCCACCTTTCTCTGGAAGCCAGGAAGGCCTATTGTCCCTGTGTTTTCAACTCTAGTGAAGGGTGATCTCAAGTGAGGTCTCAGGAGAAAATGCCCTCTTCCTAAACTCCCGAGCTTCCTTCCAGATCACCAAAGAAGTCTTCAAACCAATGACAGCAAAATGTATTTATTGAAGGATAATCTACACATGGGGCAAGGTCACCGTCTGGATAGTTGAAACCTGGGCACTTCAGTAGAAAAAATAATGAACATTTCACAATCCGATGCCATAAGTAAATAAACACTTCTCAGGTCTTTGCTTCAGCCTTTCTGTGACCCATGGAGGAAAATAAATATATTTAAAGGAGGCCCATATGAGAAGAAAATTACCTAAGCCAAAAAGTGTGTAATGTTAGAAAATGAAGAAACAAAATAGTAAAAAATAAACTACGATTATGGATGGAGAAGGAATACGAGAGAATTGATATGCAAAAAACACAATTCAGATCATTAAAAAGTAAGAGAGGGAAGTACAGGAAGAGCTAATAATAAGGCAAGTGGGAGAGGCGCATGGAAAAAGCAGAGCGACTTTCCACTGCAAAACAGGAGACTGATTTGCTTTCAGATGTGTAAAAACGGTAGAGGAATGTGGACTTGACCCCGATACTAAGGAAGAAGTCAACTAGTGCACATGGAAACAAGTCACAGAGAGGCCAGCACAGCGTCCCTGTATGGGTCGAATTGTGTCTTGAGAAAAAGGTATGTTGGGATCCTAACCCCCAGTACCTTAGAATGTGACTTTATTTTGGAGATGGGTCCTTATAAAAAGGGTAAATGTGGAGATGGGTCCTTATAAAAAGAGTAAGATGTACATAGAGAGAAGATGATGTAAAGAGACACAGGGAGGAGATGCCATCTACACCCTAAGAAGAGAGGACTTGAACAGGTCCTTCCCTCAAACCCCTCAAAAGGAACCGACACTGCCAGCACCTTGATATTGGGCGTCCAGCCTCCAGAACTGTGAGACAATAAATTTTCTGTTGCTTAAGCCACCTTGTTTGTTATGGCAGCCCTAGCAAACGAATATGGTCCCATAGCTAGGGAGTCTGACTCTCAGCTGATAGATAGTTCAGCAGCCCTCTCCCAAACTTCCAAATTCCTCAGGTGTGCCTTCAAGACGTTCCTTAAGATCGACTTCAGGGCAGCTCCAGAAGCCTTTTGCTCTGCATAGCAGCCTGTGAATTCTCTGCTCTTTCCATGCTTGTATACATCAAGCAGGTATAAGTCCCCACTGGAAAAGGCTTCTGGCTTGCTGTCTTCAGGACCTATAATGTTCAGAGTCTACTGGGATATAAAAACTTCCTAGAGGTTCAGAAGTATAACCTAACACCAGCACCCAGGGACACACTGCAAGGCCTTGCCCCTCACCAATGGCTAGAGCCACCAACCAAAAAACCTATCTTCATAAAAGTGCCGTTCCAATCATTTCAGTAGGTCTTCTAGTAACACTGCATTCTTTCCAAACACACCAGCACAATAGGTAAACCTCTGTGCCATTGTCTCACATGAAGCAGGACACACCAGCTGCTGGATTCTTGGTGGGGCTAATCCAGGATCCTCATATGCTATTGCTGTAGGTTCTGAATCCCTGGGAAGCGTTCTCCCCTACCCCATGCCAGCACCAGCCACTTCCTTGCTAGTGTATTTCCACTATAATTTCAAAGACAGACCTAAAAGACATGCTTCTTTGCTTGACAGTGATCTTGGCAATTGCCAATGAGGAGACTGTAGCCTAAATGTCCTGGAGAGCATAATGGATGATCGTAAAGCATGTCCTTCCTGTCCTTTGTCCCTGAGACAAAGGTGGGAAAAGGCATAAACATGACGTGTGACCTTGACACTATTAATCTCATCCAGAAACTTGCGGGGAGGGTGTTCTAGAAAATCTCTAGACCCCTTCTCTGATAATCGTATCACTGCTACTCTGAGGAGTTCCTCTCTCCTAACTTCTCCATGTTTCACTGGCTTGGAGTCATTCCCAAAGTGAGCCTTGACTGGTCCTGTCTGGCTTCCTCCACAGTTTTCTCCAAGGTGAAGGCTTTATAGTAAGTGCTCACAGAGCCCCCTCTGAGTCTCTTTTACAAGTAAAGAGAATGAACACTCTCTACCCCATATGAAACTCTAGCACAGCAGTGGTTTAAGCGGATGGATTCCTTTCACCACCAGAAAGCTCTGTTACGTAATGTAATTATTAGGCCAGGCAGAACTTCATCTGATGATAAATGACAGGTCACAGAAAGTTCACGGTCAATAACAGAAGTCGCACATCGGTCCTAGCAGGAGCACACACATAGGAAAGGACGCGGGAGCCATCGATAACCATGTTTGGGTCAGACAATTATTATTAGCTTAGTAATAGTTATCGCCATCCTCTCTCTTTCTGCTGATTTAGTAAAGAGCACTAATCACAATGAGGGGTCAAATGTACAAACCAAATGACACTCCTTTCCCAGACATGGAATGCAGTTTCTACTGAGCTAATAAATGCTGTGTGTGTGTGTGTGTGTGTGTGTGTGTAGTTGCAGATGTGTGCTTAATCCAAGAAAATTAAACTTGCTAGGTGGCAGGGGACTCTCCAACTACAACCTTTTCTTTTCTTTCTACTAAATCACAGCCCTACCATAAGCTTTCTTTGAAACCCTGGGATAGAGCAGAAAGGAGGGAAAGAATTCCCCTTCTGGCTGCACTTTGAATCTTCTTAAAACCTAATTCAAAGTATTGTCATTCTTTTGTAGACACAAGCCTATAAACTCATTCTCCAGATAGAAGTTTTGAAACAAAACATGGGGACTTCTGAGACATGAAGGGCTCCTTAGTAATTAAGATAAAATAAGGATTCCCACACCAGCTCTCTGAAACAGATCTGTGAAACAGCTCGATACTTCACTTCACTGGGCTGAAGCCCATTCGGGCCATCGAGTTGAAAACTGCTGTATTATTATTCTTTGATGTCTACAGCTTAGTAGCACAAAGCTGGTCTCTGAGCACTTACTCTCTATAAAGAAACTCCAAATGTTTGGCCTTTGGGCTGTAAATATTGTGTCACCATTGATTTTTAACATATAAAGTGTATTTTCCTGAATGTCAACTATTTTCAAAGGGCAGGGCCTCCCAAAAGCACAAAGTAGAAGGAATTAAAGGTGGTTTAAAAGCTAAAGCTACAAGCAAGTGGGGAAGAAAGGCAGGGGAAAGAAGAAATAAAAGAGACAAATGAATGAGAACCCTATTCCAAGTACTGTGTTCTCTTTCATGGTTGAGTTTCAAATGTTACATGAAAATTTATCTCACTGTCACTGAAGCCATGTTAATATCAACGTTATCAGTGCCATTCCTTTACAAGACCAATTGTGTTCTCAAACGCTGCAAACAGCCCTAGAGTGAAATCTTGGTAAGAACTTTATCTCCTTCATTTCAATCTCTTTAATTACTCTTCATAGTAAATAGATGCAAAAAAATATTTCTTCAATGAAGAAATTCTACCAAATCCTCTATTTCCCAAATAGTGAACCTATATTTCAAACATTCTGTTAGAACTTTCATTCAAATTAGAAAATGAAACTATCGGGAAATAATTCTGAGCAGTTGTTTACACATTAAAAAGTCTGTCAAATTTCACCTCCTTTTCTTGGCACGGTGTTGAGTACAGTCAGAGTTAAAGCAAATATAGTGCCATTTTCCTGGGTTTTGTTAAGTTGGGAGAAATACCCTGAGCTGTGTCCCAGACCCACGGCGGATCACCTTGCTCTTTCTTTATCAGCCTCCTGTGCCAAGTCATAATCCAACCATCAAGTTCAGCCTCTGACCTCCAAGATGGAAGCTGAGAAGACCCTTGGGATTTGGGGGAGCTGGGGGAGCTATTCTCTTTCCCTCAGTCAATCAGACAGATGCAACCAAAGTTAGGACAAATCTCTTTATACAAAGCCTTCCCGATTTGCATTTTCCTGTGTGTAAAGCTAAAAGAAATAAAGGTTTTGTCACTTATCTTTAAAAGAAGTCGTGATAAACACCACCGGACAAACTTTCAGATCCCTCATTGCTTTATAAAACTTGATATAATATATACATCAATATATAATGCAAGTAATTACTCAATTTCAAAAGAGTTTAAAATGTAGACTTGTAGTTTAAAAGTCCGAAGAAACAAAATTGCAAAACTATAGCATTGCTGGAACAGAACAGAAGAAGTCTAAGGGAATAGATTTTTAACATGCAAATATGTCAACTCACTGATATCGAAGGAGTAAATGTTAAAACTGTTCTCACCAACTTCATTCAAATTACTCACCTCTTTTGTTATGAAGCTGTGCTGGCTTGCTTGGGAGTCCTAGGGTGACTGTTTGTGATTCTGACAATCTGTTTCTCCCACAGTCCCCTCGGATCCGCATCTTCTATCTCCTGTAACCGCTCCTGACCGTCACTTGTTAACTGGGAAACTGCCTTGATATCTATCCTTCAGCAATAATCTAGCAAGAAATATTTGCGTTCCTCAAGCATGCTCTATCTATACTTAATGCTCCATCCATGCATGTTCTCTAAGGATGTTTTTACAACTGTTAATAAAAAGCAAGTTGACTATTTTAAATTCCGTATTAAGTGTAAAGGAATTCATTCTGACTCTGTTCAGTGCAAATCAGCCAGTATTAACTGAGCTCCCCTCATACCCTCAGCTAAATGCCGAGGTGGGTCACCAAAGGAAAAGAGAAAAGAAAACAGCCTTTGCCAAGGAATAAGGAAATCTCAGTCTCAACTCTGCCAAAAAGTCACTGCATAACCTTTGGCCCGTCATCTCTCCGGCCCTCAGTTTTTAACATTAAAATAACTAGCCTGGATGTACTGTAAGGTTTCTCCAGTATTTCAAATAATTCCTGTGTCTTTCTGCGGCCTTGAGATTGTGTGTGTTTTTTACTATACTCTAAGTGTGTAGGTGTATGAGGTAGGGACTGAAGGAAATAAAGGCTAAAATTGAGGGATTAAAATTATACATATTTGTTTGGTGTTTGACCACAAAAGAGAAATCTGAAGTCAAACAATGGAGAAATACATATTGTTTATGATTATGGGGCTATAAGTATAATATTTGTAAGAAAGGGGAGACATTCGCTTTTATATCCATTTTATGCAGAAAACTATTTGCATACCCAAATAGTCTAAAATTCTGACAATAGATTTAATCCAGAATTATGTTAAAATATTGATAATACAAGGGCAATTTTTAAAAAAAATTTAGGACATTTTAGGTACTTATTCTTAGCTGCAATAAGAAATTTTTTTCTCTTTAATTGGGGATAAAACAAAGTCATAAACCAAAATTCTATCTGACATGTGTTTGTAAAGGATGACAGGCCAACTGAACAATTCCCAAGGAGTTTTAATTAGAGTTACTTTGAGGGCTTGCTTCCGACTATTGCTGAAAATCATTAAATGTTATAGATATGACATGGCAGTGTTAGCTGTGAAAATAATCACAGGCTGAGGTTAGCAATGAAATCATAATGAAGTGATATCATGTTGATATAATTTTATTTCTTCACTAATTATTCCTCCAATATAATAATCACTAAAATCTATACAAACTCCAGGCTGAGCATCTTAAAATTCAATTCCCTTTCAGGAATGTGTAGTCATTTAGATCAACAATTTTGAGAGACAGCAGATTGCCTTTTTCACTCCACTTTTTTGACCACATTTGATTATCTGATAATAATATATTGAGTACACTGTTTAGGAATAACATACTCCTCTCACTTGATTACCTGGGATAAAGTGGACACACCTTGTTTACCTATACTATCCTAATTCCATGGTTAAATTGAAAGCTAATATTCATTCATTTGTTCATTTGATCCCTAACTTTGTGCCAGGCATTGTTTGAGGAACCATGGCTACATCACTAACCAAAACAGAAAAAATATCTTGTCTTCTGGCAACTTACATTCCAGTATTGGGAAGGCGGATAATAAACACAAAAATTGACAAGTGCTATTCAAAAAGTGGCAGTATGTATGTTGAACTATTTTCCGTTATACAATGGTTTGGTTTACGTTATGAATAATGCATCTTGTTTCCACAAAGCATTCAGATATTGATATAATTAGACTCATTCCTGACGTCTTCCTATAGTTCATGCATTAAATGCAGGTCCTTCAGGCAGCTGTGCTTGGGTCTATAGGTATGGGATGTTAAAGAAATGAGAGCAGTCCTGCTAACACTGCCCTCACTCCCTTACAGATGGAGGATGACAGTGATTGCCCAAGGCATTCTAATTACAAAGTATTTAGTAGTCAGGACCTAGCACACACCTGCCAGAAACCTGAGAGGAGAGATGCTGCACCAGGATTTTTATCCTACACAGGAACCCAGCTGGAAGCCGAGTTCTAAAGATGCTGGTAGCGGCATAAAAACCACATGCCTTCAGAGTTCAGTTGTAAGTCTCAGGAATTCTCCCCTTACAAGGGTAGGTACAAACACATCAGTCACAATCTCTCATTCCACAAGAACTAGCCACGGTCCTTGAAGCCGAGAATGTGCTCTGCCAATACTTGGAATTAGAAACATGATTTTATAAAGCCCAATGACTACACTTCCCACCTGGACATATATCTGAAGGGTTTCCAGAGGAGGCATGTGAGCCGTTTCCAGAAAAGATAACATTTGATTGAGACTTATACACCATTATCAAATTACTGCAAATAGCTGGTTTTGAAAGTTAAATAACAGGTGGATGTTTAAACGGCTCCACAAATTTAGAACTGAACACATTAAATCGTAAGTCTTAAAGTAAAAAATGCAAATTTTATAATGACTTAAATTTATTATTGAAATGAAAAATTAATAAACTTTTCTCTAGGAATATAAAAGAATTTAAATAAACATGTCTGCTGTTGTTGCTTTCTCTGCAGATCAATTTCTACACTCACTACGTTTGTGTTTTTTCTCTCAATATTGTCTCATATAAAAATCTTAGGGGCTGGGGAAGATGGCGGAAGAGTAAGACGCGGAGATCACCTTCCTCCCCACAGATACACCAGAAATACATCTACACCTGGAACAACTCCTACAGAACACCTACTGAATGCTGGCAGAAGACCTCAGACCTCCAAAAGGCAAGAACCACCCCCCGCCCCGCCCACGTACCTGGATAGGGCAAAAGAAACAAGAATAAACAGAGACAAAACGATAGGGACGGGACCTGCACCAGTGGGAAGGAGCTGTGAAGGAGAGAACGTTTCCACACACTAGGAAGGCCCTTCGCAGGCAGAGACTGCGGGTGGCGGAGGGGGAGAGCTTCGGCGCCGCGGGAGAGAGCGCAGCAACAGGGGTGCAGAGGGCAAAGCGGAGAGATTCCCGCACGGAGGATGGGGGCCGACCGGCACTAACCTGCCCGAGAGGCTTGTCTGCTCACTCACCGGGGCGGGCGGGGCTGGGAGCGCAGGTTCGGGCTTCGGTCGGAGCGACGGGAGAGGACTGGCGCTGGCGGCGTGAACACAGCCTGCAGGGGGGTAGCTCGCCACATAATATCAAACAGCAAAAATCTCCCAAAGATCTCCATCTCAACACCAGCACCCAGCTTCACTCAACAACCAGCAAGCTACAGTGCTGGACATCCTATGCCAAACAACTAGCAAGACAGGAACACAACTCCACCCATTAGCAGAAAGGCTCCCTAAAATCATAAAAAGTCCACAGACACCCCAAAACACACCACCAGACGTGGACCTGCCCACCAGAAAGACAAGATCCAGCCTCATCCATCAGAACACAGGCACTAGTCCCCTCCACCAGGAAGCCTACACAACCCACTGAACCAACCTTAGCCACTGGGGACAGACACCAAAAACATCGGGAACTATGAACCTGCAGCCTGCAAAAAGGAGACCCCAAACACAGTAAGATAAGCAAAATGAGAAGACAGAAAAACACACAGCAGATGAAGGAGCAAGATAAAAACCCACCAGACCTAACAAATGAAGAGGAAACAGGCAGTCTACGTGAAAAAGAATTCAGAATAATGATAGTAAAGATGATCCAGAATCTTGGAAATAGAATAGACAAATTGCAAGAAACATTTAACAAGGACCTAGAAGAACTAAAGATGAAACAAACAACGATGAACAACACAGTAAATGACATTAAAAATAATCTAGATGGGATCAATAGCAGAATAACTGAGGCAGAAGAACGGATAAGTGACCTGAAAGATAAAATAGTGGAAATAACTACTGCAGAGCAGAATAAAGAAAAAAGAATGAAAAGAACTGAGGACAGTCTCAGAGACCTGTGGGACAACATTAAACGCACCAACATTCGAATTATAGTGGTTCCAGAAGAAGAAGAGAAAAATAAAGGGACTGAGAAAATATTTGAAGAGATTACAGTTGAAAACTTCCCTAATATGGGAAAGGAAATAGTTAATCAAGTCCAAGAAGCACAGAGAGTCCCATACAGGATAAATCCAAGGAGAAATACGCCAAGACACATATTAATCAAACTGTCAAAAATTAAATACAAAGAAAACATATTAAAAGCAGCAAGGGAAAAACAACAAATAACACCAAAGGGAATCCCCATAAGCTTAACAGCTGATCTTTCAGTAGAAACTCTGCAAGCCAGAAGGGAGTGGCAGGACATATTTAAAGTGATGAAGGAGAAAAACCTGCTACCAAGATTACTCTACCCAGTAAGGATCTCATTCAGATTTGATGGAGAAATTAAAACCTTTACAGACAACCAAAAGCTGAGAGAGTTCAGCACCACCAAACCAGCTTTACAACAAATGCTAAAGGAACTTCTCTAGGCAAGAAACACAAGAGAAGGAAAAGACCTACAATAACAAACCCAAAACAATTAAGAAAATGGGAATAGGAACATACATATCGATAATTACCTTAAATGTAAATGGACTAAATGCTCCCACCAAAAGACACAGATTAGCTGAATGGATACAAAAACAAGACCCATATATTTACTGACTACAAGAGACCCACTTCAGACCTAGAGACACATACAGACTGAAAGTAAGGGGATGGAAAATGATATTTCATGCAAATGGTAACCAAAAGAAATCTGGAGTAGCAGTACTCATATCAGACAAAATAGACTTTAAAATAAAGAATATTGGAAGAGACAAAAAGGACACTACATAATGATCAAGGGATCGATCCGAGAAGAAGATAAAACAATTGTAAATATTTATGCACCCAACATAGGAGCACCTCAATACATAAGGCAAATATTAACAGCCATAAAAGGGGAAATCGACAGTAACACAATCACAGTAGGGGCTTTAACACCCCACTTTCACAAATGGACAGATCATCCAAAATGAAACTAAATAAGGAAACACAAGCTCTAAATGATACATTAAACAAGATGGACTTCATTGATATTTATAGGACATTCCATCCAAAAACAACAGAATACACATTCTTCTCAAGTGCTCATGGAACATTCTCCAGGATAGATCATATCTTGGGTCACAAATCAAGCCTTGGTATATTTAAGAAAACTGAAATTTTATCAAGTATCTTTTCTGACCACAACGCTATGAGACCAGATGTCAATTACAGGGAAAGATCTGTAAAAAATAAAAACACATGGAGGCTAAACAATACACTACTTAATAACGAAGTGATCACTGAAGAAATCAAAGAGGAAATCAAAAAATACCTAGAAAAAAATGACAATGGAGACACGACGACCCAAAATCTATGGGATGCAGCAAAAGCAATTCTAAGAGGGAAGTTTACAGCAATACAATCCTACCTTAAGAAACAGAAAACATCTCGAATAAACAACCTAACCTTACACCTAAAGGAATTAGCGGAAGAAGAAAAAAAAACCCCAAAGTTAGCAGAAGGAAAGAAATCATAAAAATCAGATCAGAAATAAATGAAAAAGAAATGAAGGAAACGAGAGCAAAGATCAATAAAACTAAAAGCTGGTTCTTTGAGAAGATAAACCAAATTGATAAACCATTAGCCAGACTCATCAAGAAAAAAGGGAGAAGACTCAAATCAATACAATTAGAAATTAGAAGGAGAAGTAACAACTGACACTGCAGAAATACAAAAGATTATGAGAGATTACTACAATCAACTCTATGCCAATCAAATGGACAAACTGGAAGAAGTGGACAAATTCTTAGAAATGTACAACTGCCAAGACTGAATCAGGAAGAAATAGAAAATATGAGCAGACCAATCACAAGCACTGAACTTGAAACTGTGATTAAAAATCTTCCAACAAACAAAAACCCAGGCCCAGATGGCTTCACAGGCAAATTCTATCAAACATTTAGAGAAGAGCTAACACCTATCCTTCTCAAACTCTTCCAGAATATAGCAGAGGGAGGAACACTCCCAAATTCATTCTATGAGGCCACCATCACCCTGATACCAAAACTAGACAAGGATGCCACAAAGAAAGAAAACTACAGACCAATATCACTGATGAACATAGATGCAAAAATCCTCCACAAAATACTATCAAACAGAATCCAACAGCACATGAAACAGATCATACATCATGATCAAGTGGGGTTTATTCCAGGAATGCAAGGATTCTTCAATATATACAAATCTATCAATGTGATAAACCATATTAACAAATTGAAGGAGAAAAACCATATGATCATCTCAATAGATGCAGAGAAAGCTTTTGACAAAATTCAACACCCATTTATGATAAAAACCCTCCAGAAAGTAGGCATAGAGGGAACTTTCCTCAACATAATAAAGGCCATATATGACAAACCCACAGCCAACATCATCCTCAATGGTGAAAAATTGAAAGCATTTCCACTAAGATCAGGAACAAGACAAGGTTGCCCACTCTCACCACTCTTATTCAACATAGTTTTGGAAGTTTTAGCCACAGCAATCAGAGAAGAAAAGGAAATAAAAGGAATCCAAATCGGAAAAGAAGAAGTAAAGCTGTCACTGTTTGCAGATGACATGATCCTATACATAAAGAATCCTAAAGATGCTACCAGAAAACTACTAGAGCTAATCAATGAATCTGGTAAAGTAGCAGGATACAAAATTAATGCACAGAAATCTCTTGCATTCCTATACACTAATGATGAAAAATCTGAAAGTGAAATCAAGAAAACACTGCAATTTACCATTGCAACAAAAAGAATTAAATATCTAGGAATAAACCTACCTAAGGAGACAAAAGACCTGTATGCAGAAAATTATAAGACACTGATAAAAGAAATTAAAGATGATACAAATAGATGGAGAGATATACCATGTTCTTGGATTGGAAGAATCAACATTGTGAAAATGACTCTACTACCGAAAGCAATCTACAGATTCAATGCAATCCCTATCAAACTACCACTGGCATTTTTTACAGGACTAGAACAAAAAATTTCACAATTTGTATGGAAACACAAAAGGCCCCGAATAGCCAAAGCAATCTTGAGAACGAAAAACGGAGCTGGAGGAATCAGGCTCCCTGACTTCAGACTATACTTCAAAGCTACAGTAATCAAGACAGTATGGTACTGGCACAAAAACAGAAAGATAGATCAATGGAACAGGATAGAAAGCCCAGAGATAAACCCACGCACATATGGTCACATTATCTTTGATATAGGAGGCAGGAACGTACAGTGGAGAAAGGACAGCCTCTTCAGTAAGTGGTTCTGGGAAAACTGGACAGGTACATGTAAAAGTATGAGATTAGATCACTCCCTAACACCATACACAAAAATAAGCTCAAAATGGGTTAAAGACCTAAATGTAAGGCCAGAAAGTATCAAACTCTTAGAGGAAAACATAGGCAGAACACTCTATGACATAAATCACAGCAAGATCCTTTTTGACCCACCTCCTAGAGAAATGGACATAAAAACAAAAATAAACAAATGGGACCTAATGAAACTTCAAAGCTTTTGCACAGCAAAGGAAACCATAAACAAGACCAAAAGACAACCCTCAGAATGGGAGAAAATATTTGCAAATGAAGCAACTGACAAAGGATTAATCTCCAAAATTTATAAGCAGCTCATGTAGCTCAACAACAAAAAAACAAACAACCCAATCCAAAAATGGGCAGAAGACCTAAATAGACATTTCTCCAAAGAAGATTTACAGTCTGCCAACAAACACATGAAAGAATGCTCAACATCATTAATCATTAGAGAAATGCAAATCAAAACTACAATGAGATATCATCTCACACCAGTCAGAATGGCCATCATCAAAAAATCTAGAAACAATAAATGCTGGAGAGGGTGTGGAGAAAAGGGAACCCTCTTACACTGTTGGTGGGAATGTAAATTGATACAGCCACTGTGGAGAACAGTATGGAGGTTCCTTAAAAAGCTACAAATAGAACTACCATATGACCCAGCAATCCCACTACTGGGCATATACCCTGAGAAAACCATAATCCAAAAAGAGTCATGTACCAAAATGTTCATTGCAGCTCTATTTACAATAGCCCAGAGATGGAAACAACCTAAGTGTCCATCATCGGATGAATGGATAAAGAAGATGTGGCACATATATACAATGGAATATTACTCAGCCATAAAAAGAGACGAAATTGAGCTATTTGTAATGAGGTGGATAGACCTAGAGTCTGTCATACAGAGTGAAGTAAGTCAGAAAGAGAGAGACAAATACCGTATGCTAACACATATATATGGAATTTAAAAAAAAAAATGTCATGAAAAACCTAGGGGTGAAACAGGAATAAAGACACAGACTTACTAGAGAATGGACTTGAGGCTATGGGGAGGGGGAAGGGTAAACGGTGACAAAGCGATAAAGAGGCATGGACATGTATACACTACCAAACGTAAGGTAGATAGCTAGTGGGAAGCAGCCGCATAGCACAGGGAGATCAGCTCGGGGCTTTGTGACCGCCTGGAGGGGTGGGATAGGGAGGGTGGGAGGGAGGGAGACGCAAGCGGGAAGAGATATGGGAATATATGTATATATATATAACTGATTCATTTTGTTGTGAAGCTGAAACTAACATACCATTGTAAAGCAATTATACTCCAATAAAGATGTTAAAAAAAAAAAAAAAAAAAAGAGTCATGTACCAAAATGTTCATTGCAGCTCTATTTACAATAGCCCGGAGATGGAAACAACCTAAGTGTCCATCAACAGATGAATGGATAAAGAAGATGTGGCACATATATACAATGGAATATTACTCAGCCATAAAAAGAAACGAAATTGAGCTCTTTGTAATGAGGTGGATAGACCTAGAGTCTGTCATACAGAGTGAAGTAAGTCAGAAAGAGAAAGACAAATACCGTATGCTAACACATATATATGGAATTTAAGAAAAAGAAAATGTCATGAAGAACCTAGGGGTAAGCCAGAAATAAAGACACAGACCTACTCGAGAATGGACTTGAGGATATGGGGAGGGGGAAGGGTAAGCTGTGACAAAGCGAGAGAGAGGCATGGACATATATGCACTACCAAATGTAAGGTAGATAGCTAGTGGGAAGCAGCCGCATAGCACAGGGAGATCAGCTCGGTGCTTTGTGACTGCCTGGAGGGGTGGGATAGGGAGGGTGGGAGGGAGGGAGATGCAAGAGAGAAGAGATATGGGGACATATGTATATGTATAACTGATTCACTTTGTTATAAAGCAGAAACTAACACACCATTGTAAAGCAATTATACTCCAATAAAAAAAAAAATCTTAGGAAACAGAAAGAAATCCATAAAATGAGTCTGCTTCCAGAGTGTCAGAAGCAAACTTAGGGGTGAAAAAAGTCAAATCCATTTGCTTATTGCATACACCTGCTGTGATAATCTGATAATAATAGGAGGTATAAATAATTAACTGCTGGGACTTCTCTAGTGGTGAAGTGGTTAAGAATCCGCCTGCCAATGCAGGGGACACGGCTTCGAGCCCTGGTCCGGGAAGATCCCACGTGCTGCGGAGCAACTAAGCCCATGCGACACAGCTACTGAGTCTGCGCACTAGAGCCCGCGAGCCACAACTACCTAGCCTTGTGCCACAACTACTGAAGCCCGCAAGCCTAGAGCCCGTGCTCCATAACAAGAGAAGCCACCGCAATAAGAAGTCTGCACACCAGAACGAAGAGTAGCCCCCGCTTGCTGCAACTAAAGGAAGCCCACACGCAGCAACAAAGACCCAAGGCAGCCAAAAATTAAATAAAAAATTAAAAAATATAATTAACTGCTACCTCAATGCCACTTTGTAGGTGGAAATCAGGAATCTCATTTTGCCCATAATCAAGTTAATGCACCAGAACCATACAAAACCTAAAATTTACTTTGTTTCCCCATAATTTAGGGAATGCTATTCCCAAATGGCTTCTACTGAAATCTTACTTTTATTCATTGAACTTTTACCCATTTATCTTTATAGACCTTGTTTGTCATAGTCACCTGTAAAATATTACTTTGGAACTATTTCAAATTAAAAAGTTAGGGACTAAGGAAGACCTGAAATATTTTCAAGCCTGTGCCCCTGCCTTGTAGCAATCTCTCCTCAAACACCCTAGACAAGTTTATATTTATCCCATTTTAAAGGCATTCACTGCAGTAGATTCTAAACTTCCCCCTCTGGAAAACTCAGTTCAGCATTAAACAATTTCACCATGTGGAAAATAGACATTGCATTGAAGTCAAATCCATGTTGCTGTACTTTTCAATCAGTTTCCTCCGTCTGTCTTTCCCAAGGACAGAGAACGGCAGCTACTATTAACAGTTTTATCACCTCCTATGTAAATCCTGCTTTCAGACCATGGCCAGGCCCCTCTATTCTTTCCCATTGCAAATGTTTCAGTCCTATTAATCTCACAGCCTTATTTTCTAGCCCTAAAATCCTTACTGGCCATAAACCACTCTAGACTCAGAACAGTAATGTCTCTATTCCTTCAAGCTTGTTTCATACAGAATCCTGCTTTTAATTTCCTAGACATTAAGAGCTAGGATATGTACAATTTAGTTCAGAAGCAGAAATCTCCCAATGGAGATGGGTCCCTTCTGGTAATTTCTGGATTTTTCTGCATATGAACCATGATGTCAAAGAGGCACCAGGTGTTTGGGGAGAGGTCAGCTCTTGAGTTACAAATTTGGTTGTCATCAGGATATAAATAGCATTTGAGGCCATGAAACTGGTGAGATCACCCAAGAAGTGACTGTAGAAACACTTTGGGGCATTTTCCTGTTTGCAGATTGGGAGAAGGAGATTGCTGTGATAACCAGAGCTTTAAAATTGTCTGGAATTCCACTCTTGTTTCTGCATTTTGAGTGATCTATTCTAAATAAAATAGAATTTCACACCGTGTCCATTCCCACCTGAAAATACCTCAATAACTAAAGTGTTTAGGAAAGAATGTTCTTACTCTGACCTGTGGAGCCCGGCATGGCCTGGAGGCAGCTCCTTTCTTGCAGAATCACCTTGAACCCCTCACACACTGTTCTCCAGACACACTACTTTCTTTCCATTTTTCTAAGGGGATTCCCCCTTCCTGCCACTGGGCCTTTGCACAGGATGTTTCATTTCACATAGAGTCTTCCCCTTCCTTTTTTCTTGTTAATTCCCTCAGAAGCCTTCCCTAATTCAGCCAAATTTTCTCTAACCTTCTCTCTGCTCTCCCAGCACCATGTACATCTCTGTCATAGCTTTTACCTAGAGCTAATATGTCATTCTGCCTATACGATCATCTGATTTTTGTTCGTTTCCCCCACCAGACTGTAAGCATTATGAGAGCAGGGACCTTGATCATTGTTTTACATACCTCCGGCCTCTGGCAAAGCACATGACCTGAAGTAGATGCTCAATAAATCTTTAAAGGTAGAATTAATGAATGAAGAGAATCTGAAGGTTTATTTCTAAAGTTGTGGACCGATAATATATATATGTTTCCCTGAATTGCTCAAAGAAATTTACAAATACCGCCAGAAGTCCCCTCACCACTGCTATAGAAAATAACAGTCCACTTCCCTTCTGAATGGCATGTTCTAAATTTAATTTCTCCTACATTTTGCCTATTTCAGAGAAATGTCCCTTTTATAAGCAAGTCACAGAAGCACAGCTTCAGACATGGACAGTGTGTGTCTGATGAGTCTCAAGACAAGGACAGAGTGCTGGAAGTGCCCAGTGGTGCTAGTTTATGTCATGACCTTGCACAAGTGAATGACCTCCAATTTATTGCTACTATGCTGCACAAATGATGGAATATGGATACTGGATTTGCAGTAAGAAAAGGTCAGCCTGGGAGGAAGTCACAGAACCCGTGGAGAAAAGGAGCCCACTCTGCTGGTGGCTGGAATCATCGCCTGGGGGACAAGGTTCATGCAAATTGGCACTCAGCCAGGCACGCTTCTGTTCTGTGTGCCTGTCAGCCAGGTGATGCCTTCTCATCTTTGGACTAAATCAATTTGTCCAGCCTGGCGCATAGGTCTCACTTTTCTTCCTGAATCAACATGATCTATGTTAGACTTCGATTAAAAAGAAAAAGCTAACTGGAATGGAAGAAGGATTGTCCTTCAGATTTTCGGGATCCTATCAGCCATAGGCTGAAGCCCAGATACTCTGTTTAAATCAAGTATGTGAGATAAAAGAAATATTTTTATTAAGTGTTGAATTTTTAAAGCATGTGGCTTCCCATAAGATAAAAACAATATATAATTACACTACATCATATTGCATTTAAAAAAAACAGTTTGTAGAGATTGCCTATTATTTAACTGTGCATCTTTGTGAAATAGGATTAACTACATTTTATTGCTGAGAAAAAATGAAAATGTAGGATAATTAAAATAAGTTTATAACTAATTTGTGTAATGGAATAAACTCAAATGCTACAAAGTCTAGATACTGAGCTTTTTTCAATGGACAGTGGACTTGGAAAACCAGACAGCTTTCAAAGACATCGTATGATATATGAATCATACATATGGTACATTAAAATGCTATATAAAATCTAGAACATAATTGCCTCCAATGATAATCTCTTATGATATAGAAGTTAGGATCCTTCCAGAAATTCCAACTCCTACTGGCTTTTAAAAGCCAGAATTGTGTAATCCCATAGATCAGGAAGCCTTAGGACAGTCTCAAGGCACTACACAGTCAGGGCTGCAGCTCCATCTTTGGCATTTTTCTTGGTTCCACACGCTCTATACCTGCTTTGTCCTCAGACTGGCTTCCCTCTTGGTCACAGAACAGCTGCCAGCAACAGCTGAGATTCAGGTTTCTCTGTGCCTGGCCAGCTGAAAAAGGAAAGGGGATTTTTTTCCCCAATGTGGTATAAATAACCTTTCCATTCATCTGATTGGTCCAACTTGGTCACTTGCCCACCACAGCCCGCCAATAACAGTTACTAGTGGAATGCCAAGTGCTCACTGGCTTCTCAGGGCATTCCTCGGGCAGAAGATGGATTCAGCTTCCCCTGAGTGAAGGGGAAGCTGAATCCATGCTGGGAGGCATGGATGCCTGAACAGAAAATCCTGTTTGGAGAGAAGAGGAGCAGCTTCTGGGCAGGCGGTCAGCAGCATCCATTAAAGATGGCCAGAAATAATCTAGCTTTTAGTCCTAAAGCAAACACCTGCCCAGAGAAGAATTTTTAATAACAGGAATTTCGTTGTGTTTATAGTACCTAGTTGGAATGTTTAATCACTGAAAATAATCCTTTCTTCGTCATTTCTGTTGTATTATCAATTACTTCCATTTTCAATGGTCCCTTTTCCTCATTAAATTTTGAACCCCTTGTTGTGTCCTCTGCTTCATCAGAGAGCCCCCATGGTACTCAGTCCATTATTTTAAACCCAGCAGGGACCAAACCTTCTGACTGGTTGCTAAATTCCAGCCAACTGGCTGACTTACTTCTTGGCCCTTTGGCGAAGAGCAGGCATAACATCAGTTTAGTTGCCGTGACATCTTCTATCCAGGAGTCTTCCCTCTCCTGGCAGGAGGACAAACCCTACTGGCTCATTACTAAGCATGTGGTGTTTTTTGTTTTTTGTTTTTTTGCGGTACGCGGGCCTCTCACTGTCGCGGCCTCGCCCGTTGCGGAGCACAGGCTCCGGACGCGCAGGCTCAGCGGCCATGGCTCAAGGGCCCAGCCACTCCGCAGCATGTGGGATCTTCCCGGACCGGGGCACGAACCTGTGTCCCCTACATCGACAGGCGGACTCTCAACCACTGCGCCACCAGGGAAGCCCAAGCATGTGGTTTTTAATTAACAATGCCTATGATTAACATGGAGCAAGTTTTATGTAATATAGGGTATTTCAGAAAACATCTCAAAACACAATTGTTTTTATTGTATAGATGAAGCAAGTATATCTTTGATGGTTAAAACACACACACAGAGTCACGAAATTAAGGTTTCCTCTGGTGCACTGAATAAGCACGATCTAAGACAATCTTACTCTGAAGTACTGAGAAAGGCAATGAAGCCTGTTGGTAAATACCGTAAATAAGCAAATAACCCGGCCCACCTCTGACAGTGTTCTTTTATAATAACTGTAGTTTCAGAACTCTAAATAAATGTAATAGAAGTTTGTAATTCCACCTTTTTTTTTTTTCCTGATGGATATAGTTACAGGAGAGTGACAGTTATTCAACTGTCTGCTATTGACCTAATATGCTCAGATTGGTTCAGAGAACAAAGGCCCATGTATATTTTTGCTGACTCAGCTGAAATCTCCACTAAAATTAAGAATTCGTGTGTGCTCCAGTGAATAAAGTAGTTTATATTCTCCACCTGGTTTGTCTATTTTGTTATTAATCTTTAAGAAGCTCATGAAGTAGCCTGGCTCCATCTTGCAATTCAATTCTTAAGAAATAAAAATGAATAAAGTAGAAATTGTAATGCTGTCTGTTATACCTTTTGCAAAACAGTGATGCAAACAATAAGTAAGAATCAGTAATCCCCTAAGTATCCCTAGATGATGTTTTCAAATTGCCAGGTCATTTCCTAAGTATTATTCCACAGTTTTTAGAAGAAATATTTAGTAGCTGGGCCCTTAAAAGTATATTTTAAAAGTTTAATTTTTTCATCATGCCATACTTTTTTAGTTACTGTAAAGGTACCCACATTTCATTGGGTTAAATAATAGCCCACATGGTCTACATTAACTCTCCAACAGGAGCAGAGTTAGTGCAAATAACTGCAATTGAAAACTAAATCTCAACTTAATAGATATGGAAAATTTCACAAAAGCAAATTTTTTGATCAGACTTGAAGGAATATTAATAACACTGATAACACTAACAGTAATTCTAAGAGCACTTACTTGCGTTCCATGAATTATTTCATTTATTTTCTCATATCAAACCTGTAAGTATCGCTGTTACCTCCTCTTTAGAGATGAGCAAACAGGCTCAGAAAGGCTATGCTGCTCACTTGTAACTCCCCCTGATCTTTGTATTCCACATTGTCCGGTGTTCTTAACTAATGGCTGGCACAATCCAAGAGCAGTTACTATGTGATGGGCAAGAACTTCTGAAGAATTAGAGGCAGGCACAATACTCCACAGTTCAATAATGGAGAAATTGAGACAGGGATGAGGAGAGCAATTTGCCAGCATATGGGTTTTAGCACATATTTCTTGACATGGGCTGAAGAACCTGAGATTCAGTGGGACTCTGTAGCAACTCCCCTGACAAGGAGCATCTTTCCCTGGTCTGGCGTATCATAGTTGCTGCTTCACACAAGGAGAACAGGGTTTCTTCCTGCTATTTGATGAGAATAAAGACTTGAAATTTGGGCCCCAAATCATCACACGGATTAAAGATTAAAATGTAAAATAATAATAATGAGAGTGAGGATAAAAATCCTGAAAATACTAGGAAAATAATAATCTTGAGGTATGGAATAACTTTTTAAACTTGACCTTAAAGAAACAAAGCAACAACTTTGTTTACATAAGAATTAAAAGAGGGAGAGGGAGTTAAAAGAAAAGAAATATAAACAAAATTAAAAAGAAACAGGTTCCCTTTTCTCCACACCCTCTCCAGCATTTATTGTTTGTAGATTTTTGATGATGGCAGCTCTGACTGGTGTGAAGTGACACCTCATTATAGTTTTGATCTGCATTTCTCTAATAATTAGTGATGTCGAGCATCTTTTCATGTGCCTCTTAGCCATCTGTATGTCTTCTTTGGAGAAATGTCTCTTTACATCTTCTGTCCATTTTTTCATTGGGTTGTTTGCTTTTTTTATATTGAGATGCATAAGCTGTTTGTATATTTTGGAGATTAACCCCTTGTCAGTTGCTTCATTTGTAAGTATTTTCTCCCATTCTGAGGGTTGTCTTTTCATCTCATTTATGGTTTTCTTTGCTGTGCAAAAGCTTTTAAGTTTAATTAAGTCCCATTTGTTTATTTTTGTTTTTATTTTTATTACTCTAGGAGGTGGGTCAAAAAAGATACAGCCACTATGGAGAACAGTAGGGAGGGTCCTTAAAAAATTAAAAATAGAACTACCATATGACCCAGCAATCCCACTACTGGGCATATACCCTGAGAAAACCATAATTCAAAAAGACACATGCACCCAGTGTTCATTGCAGCACTATTTATAATAGCCAGGACATGAAAGCAACCTAAATGTCCATCGACATATGAATGGATAAAGAAGATGTGGTATGTACAATGGAATATTACTCCACCATAAAAACAAATGAAACTGGGTCATTTGTAGAGACGTGGATGGACCTAGAGACTGTCATACAGAATGAAGTCAGAAAGAGAAAAACAAATATCGTATATTAACGCATATATGTGGAATCTAGAAAAATGGTACAGATGAACCTATTTGCAGGTCAGGAGTAGAGACGCAGATGTAGAGAACAGACGTGTGGACATGGCGGAGGGGAGGGAAGGGGTGGGAAGAATTGGGAGATTGGGATTGACATATGTGCACTACCACGTGTAAAACAGATAGCTAGTGGGAACCTGCTGTACAGCACGGGGAGCTCAGCTTAGTGCTCTGTGGTGACCTAGATGGGTGGGATGGGGGCAGGGTGGGATGGAGGTCCAAGAGGGAGGGGATATATGTATACATATAGCTGATTCACTTCGTTGTACAGCAGAAACTAATATAACATTGTAAAGCAACTATACCCCCCCGCAAAAGAAATAGGTAAGCAGGGAAAAATATTTAGCAAAAGGTATGGCAGACAAATGGTTAATATCCTTAATACAGAAAGAGCTCTTGTAAAACATTGAGGAAAAAACGCCCAATCCCCAAATACACACAACACACAAAGAGCTAAGGACATAAATAGGCAAAAAAATCATTGTAAATAGCCAAGAAATATACTTTTCAAATGCTCACCTTCACTAATAATAACCAAATAAATGCAAAATCTAATTGGAACATTTTATTGTCTATTAATTTTGTAATAAAGGAATAATAAAAGAATTTCAAGAACTCATTTTCCCTTTTTCACTGAGAGACAGAATTAAGCTCTGTTTTTTATAAAGTACTTTAAGCTTCAGCAAGCATAATGTTGAGTTAGAGACTTTACACTAAAGAAATTTGAAAATAAAATACACATATTATTACAAATAAAGTACCCACATCTAAAATTATCCCCATAAGAACTCTCCAAACTGATGTCTTTGGAGATCAGCTACTTCAGTTATTTCAATCTTTTAGAAAATTTCACTCATCTTCTTTATGAACATCTTTTAACAGACATCTTTCTTATAGCATATGGTACGTTTGGAACAACAAAAGTGGACATTGGGTGGAAACTTCATGTTTCATCTAATACTTGTTGTCTCCCAGGGTGCCCCAAGTCTGGGTATATACAGAGTTGTGGCGGTCATTTGTGGTTTTGACTTAATATTGTTTTTTTCTCTTCAATCTGAATATTTACAAATATATTTAACACTTCTTTATGCAAAGACTGGATCTACTACAAAACCAAGCATAAGCACAATATGTTCTATTTAATTCATGAAGACCCCATAGGGAAAAGTATAGGTGTTGGCATAGGAAAGACCTCAATTTAAGTACTGGCTCCACCATTCTTAAGCTTTTTGATCTGGGGTAAGGTATCTAAAGCTTGGTTTTATAACGTGCAAATTGGAATTATGGGTCTTCCTCGCATAGGCTGAAAAAGCTTGCAGAGAATCTGGCACATTCTAGACACTCACTAAAGCGTATCCATTATTAATGAAGCTGATGGAATATGAAGATTATCATTGATATGACTGCAATGGATTGAATTACACACTCCCAAAGACAGGATCAAGTCCTAATTCTTGAACACTGTGAATGTGAACTTATTGGGAAATGGAGTCATTGTAGATGTAATCAAGTTAGGATGAAGTTATACTGTAATAGGGTGGGCCCTGAATCCAATGACTGGTGTCCTCATAAGAAGAGGAGAGGATGCAAAGACAAAGAGATGCACAGAGACGGCCATGTGAAGACAGAGGCAGAGATTGGAGGCATGCAGCTATAAGCCAAGAAATGCCAAGGATTTATAGAAGCCACTAGAAGCTAGGTAGAGACAAGGAAGAAGGCTTCATTAGAGCCTTCAGAAGAAGCATAGCCCTGCTGACATTTTGATTTTGGACTTCTGGCCTCCAGACTATAAAAGAATAAATTTCTATTGTTTTAAGTCACTTTGTTATGGCAGCACCAAGAAACCAATACAATAATTTAGCCCAAGTTCTCACTCAGGCTTTTATAATATCTCTTAGGAATATATAATAGTGATATCAATTAACAGATTAGCTCCATTAGAAATTCCCTTTGAAGATTATTCAGCGCAGCCCCACAGATGGGCCGGTGCACTGGGATGAGGCTAGTGGCAATAAATAGTTTTTTTTTTAAAGAAATCAAAAAACTTTTGCCCATGACATCAAAATAATTCAAGCAAATTTTAAAGATTTGGGTACTGAATTATGCATCCAGTAAGCTCTATTCTACACCTTTGTGTATATAACTGTACACACTATTATCACTTCTTGAAAGTCATAGGAAGAATGATCAGTTCTGAAAAAGGCCATATTCTAAGAAGTGGTCCTGTCTTTAAAATAAAGACAATTGAAAGAAAGAATTACAACTAAGGAAAGTCAGTCCCATAAATGATGTACGATGCTGACTGACTGATGGATATTAGCAAAAGGAAAGGAAATAGAAAATCTACAACACAGATTCCACTTTAATTGACCTCAAAGGTTTTGGTTTTTTATTTAATAGAGCAAAAATGGAATATTCCATCCTTTTGCTCGTGCAATTAAGTTTATGCAGCTCCATGTTATTCTGGCATGGTTTTTTTCTCCCCTATTAAAAGCCGAAATGGAAGAGCTTCAAATATTTTAGAATGGATTTTGGCAATGGGTTTCTTGTTTTTTAAAAATCCTTTAAGGATAAATCTCCCCAAAGAAGATAATCTTTGAGTCCCAGACCAATTAAGCGTTCTGCTGAGTTTAAGCAGCAGCAGTTTTGGACTTTAGGAAAATGTTAATACCAGCACTAAAATTTATTCTGTTAATTGCTCTAATAATCAATAAGTAATTTTCATTCTAAACTAGGTTCTATATGTGACTTAAATAAACCAACTGAAGATCATTTACATCTGAATAACAATTCCTAATAATGTCACTTCATTAAATTCCACCCTGGTTCTCAATAATGTTGGTTAGTGACCAATAAAGGAACTTATTACCTTGGTCAGGTCCTCAGGGCACAGAGTGAACCAATAGGTGAAGGATCTTCTTGTTGCACCATGATTCTGAGTGAGTGTTTCTTCTCCTGGGACATTTACCACAATTTAGTTGCAGGCTGGCATTTTTTTCTTCTCTCTCACATCTTCTTTCCCCCGCTCTCTCTTCCTTCCCTCTATATTTGCTTTTAAACAGAATCGTTTTGATCCTAATATTGGCAAAAGATTCATAAAGGGAAGAATCTTCCGCATCTCACTTCTCTTTGCATGTGATTAATAGAACGAGCAAAATATTTTAAGACAACCACTGCACATTGAATTTAAGGTTCTTTACACTGAAAAAAATAAAGAGAGTAGATATTTGGGGATTTTCTACACATATACATAAATATAGATATTCTATTTGGAATTATTTTTAAAAGAAATGTTTTGGACCTATGTTTCTAGGTTAGTTATTTAAATTGACCAAATTAAATAATCCCTAGCTTTTTTATGCTGTGCTGTATAGCTGCAATGATGTAGAATCCACCGTGTATCAGTAAAAAGTGTTTTTAAGACTAAAATGTGTATAACTGAAATAGTGAAAATCATTAGTATTTTCAAATACATTTTTTTTTTTTTTTTTTTTTTTTTTGCGGTACGCGGGCCTCTCACTGTTGTGGCCTCTCCCGCTGCGGAGCACAGGCTCCAGACGCGCAGGCTCAGCGGCCATGGCTCACGGGCCCAGCCGCTCCGCGGCACGTGGGATCCTCCCAGACCGGGGCACGAACCCGTGTCCCCTGCATCGGCAGGCGGACTCTCAACCACTGCGCCACCAGGGAAACCCTCAAATACATTTTTAACAATGCTTTTGTGATACCAACACACTGGCTATTGATATTGAAATTTTTACGTTAATTAAACAACCCCTAACCACTGGGTACATTTCAGATATGTACACTTTGTAATTACCTCCATTACTGAAATAGCTGGCTTGATTTATCCTTGCCACACTAACATAGTAGCTTCTGTTATTTTTGTCTTTAGAAAAACATAGATCCCAGAGAGGGAATATAAAACTATTACTGTAAATTAAATATTAAAGCTAACTTATTTTTGCATAAGAGTGTTGTCAAATAATGGTGATAACTGTTGCTAAGATAGAAACTATTTTTTGGCTACTCTTTTTTTTTTTTGGAAGCACAAATTAAAATTCAATCTTCAGTTCTTTTGGTAAATTGCATGTACTTAGTGTGTATAGTTTTACTGATGGTAGTAGCTTAAGGGGGAGCTATTATAGTCTTAGTTTAGCGATTAAGAAATGCAACTGTTTGTTGAAGGGCTAGGCCTTTTAGTCTAGAATGGATTAGCACTTGATCCTTCCTTAAGCATTTTTATACAGGAGTGCATTATCCTTGGAGCCACCCTGGGCTCCATGCCTCATTAGCTTGGGTGTTAGATAAATCAAAGGCTGCCTCAGAGACAAAGATAAGCAAACTGCAGGCCAGCAAGATGATGATGTATGGATCCAGGAGGCTAATAGGAAAGTATTGACAGGAAAATGGTGTGCTTATCCTGCAATCACTGCATATTGCAATGAGAGCTCCCAAAAGCAGATGGGATACACTTCAGGGAATGCGCAGCTACAAGGCTGTTAGGCAGAAATGGATCCTTGTGTTTTAAATTCTAACAAGAACTTAGCTTCTTTTTAGCAGCAATTCAAATGCATTAGAATGTGTAAAGGCACACGCCACAGCAAACTCTAAAAAGAGAATCCCATTTCAGAAGAGCAAGCGTTGGAAATATTTTCACTTCTGAAGATTTTTTTCTCACCAGTTATCGTTTATGTAGCAAGGAATAAACACTTGCTCATGTTTTCCATGACTATATCTGCTGTATCAGTCTTTAATACATTATGAAGTTTGCTTCCTGATATTTCTGCAGGATTCAAAATGCACACCACCTGAGCAAATTTTAACATGGGGAAAAAGATATATATATATATATATATATATATATATATATATATTTGATGTGTTCTGTAGCTAAATAACATATTCAGATTCTCATCTACAGCTGATAGACTAAATTAGACTTTTAAGATTATGTACAGAGGCTTATGCTCAGAGTTTTCTACTTATGGGTTCCCCCCGCCTTCGAAAACCACGTACTTTGTGTATTCTTAATTTAATTCAGCCATTTGTAAAATTTAAGAATTTAGTGTAAAAAAATAATAACATAATGATGACTGTATTCAAGAGAATCACGCATTCATAAAAGCAATTCATTAATACTCATTTGACCTCAGCCTGTCAGGGTACTGTTGTGGGTTGAAGGTTAAGTAACAGGATTGACTTTCCAAATTATGAAGTACTCGTTCAGTCTCCTTCCTCCCTGACTCCAAATAGGACTCCTTGATTTACTCTAAATGGTGGGACACTCAACTGCTCTGAAGTAAGAGCTGCTGAGTTCTCTGCTAAGACGCTTTCATTTTCAGGGCTATGGAAACCAAGTATATGTATCCAGATGATGACCAACCATTAGGAGAGTCTGTGACCCCAGAAAAACCTGGGTAGTTTTTGCATGGACTACACACTAATTCATTGCACCACAGTCCTGACGGAAATGGTCTGCTTTGTACTCAGGTCACTATATTACAACGATGGATGAGGATACAACTGTTGTCAGGAAGCGAGCCAGAGCCACCCAGATAGGCTAAGAAAAGAAATCACAGGAAAACCCCACAAATTAGGATCCATAACTTATGGTAATTGATGTATTAATTTTGCAGTTATTGAAATGCTCTACGTCATTATCTAAAATCGTCAGATTTTCCCATATTTAAGGCACTATATACCATACACCATGTAGCATACACTGTTATTATTGGCATAGGTAGCATATCTTAATTCATGATAGAATCTTTCCTCTAAATTTCTGAATCCCTTGCTCAAAGGCAGGTAGAGACAAGTGAAGATTTTGTAGTTTAATTTCATTTAAGAGGAATGAGCAAAGAATCAATGAAAGTCCATTGTCAAGTCCAAATTTTACAGACGAGAAAAAGGAGGCTGCCTCTACTCCCCAAAATAAAACCACTTGCCAAAGGCCAATTAGTAATTGGCAAAGCAGAACTAGATTTTAGGTTGGCTGACAACTAGTTTGATGTCCCTAATATGATGCATCTCTAATCAGCATAGAATCTGGGGTGCAGAGTAGAGATTACTACAGTTACTAAAAACAGAAAAATAAGTTAAAATGGGGAACTGAATTAGAAAACAGAAACATGATTCTCCCAGGTCACTAGATAACTCGAACACAATCTCATCATCTCAAAGAGAAGGGAATGCTGGGAACCCTCCCTATTCTGGTCCAAGTGGTGGGCTGGTCAGAAGTTCACTGCCCTGTGTCCCCCAAACTGGACACCGTCAGAGCTCTTGGTGTGAAGGGGAGAAACTTTGTCCTCTTGTTTCCAAACTAAACTAGTGCTCGACTTAACGATACTTACTACTTAACTCCATCTTCTCCTTCCTTTTCCTCCAAGAATTTCTAACTTAACGCTTTTTGAAAATATATATAAGCATTAGAACTATTATTTTGCCAAGTGTGAAGACTATAAAAATCTTTCCAAATAAAAAGGATTATAAATAAATCACCTTATCTTATAATTCAGTGCAATGCAATTGCTATAAAACTATAAAAGAAAATGTCAATTGGTCTGCTGTCCTCTAAATCATCATTCCTGAAAGCTGTGAATTATCTTAAGCTCAGAGAAATAGATCACATATTTTTAACTTGTGCTCTTAAAGTTTTGCTGTTCCTGGCTAGAGGTATGTGCTTTCTCGTCCTCACGCTCTCTCTCTCTCTGTCTCTCTCTCTGTCTCTCTAAGGTCAAGAGAGAAAATGGTCTAGTAGAGCATCAGAATTCACTGCAGACAGCTGGTCAGGTTCTTTTTTTTTCTTTTTAATGGAGATCTCTTTGATAAATCAATTCAACAGTAATTTTAAGAATAGTATCTAAATGCATGTGCACAAGAGTTTTAAAATCATAGTTAATGACGTCATCTGTTTTACCTCTGAAGTTACCCAAATGTCATTTAAAAAAATATAACCAGAAACGAATTCAGAATTCACATCAAGCCTGCAGTGCTGTTTCTCAGAAAGGAGTCCCTTCACCCCTGAAAGCAGCTCCTTCGGAGGCTGCGAAGAAAGACATCCAAATCAACAAATTCAGCTTCACCAAGGAACACAGGAAAGAGTGAAAACAGACGACCTCAGACGTGCTACCTAATCAGGCCTTAGGCCTCCAGTTTCCGGTGATGGTTAACTGCCATTTATTTCACTTTCTAAAGCCCAGCGCTGCAAACTCCCAGCTGGCGGAGGAGGTACCTTCTCCATTACGTGCTGCCTTTGTTCTAGGGTCCGGGCTACTTTTTCTGCACCGCCCAGTAGCCCAAGGAACACTGTGATTAATGCACACGCTCCCTGCCCCGGCCAGAAGGCCCGACCCGTGGATGCTCCCCGGCAGGTCCCGCTCATCGCCACTGTCCCTGCGCCTTTAACTGCCTCCCCTGCAGCTGCCCGCCCCGACGCCGCCGGAAGCAGCTGGGCCTCCCCGCGGCCGGCCTGCCAGCATCCTGCACCCTGGGACCCAGCGGGGTGCGTTCATTACTCATCGGTGACAATAGCCCATCGAGTAGGATGTAGAGCTCAATTCCAGCAGAAAGACCTATAATGTCGGAGTCAGGAGGTTATCGTTGGGGACCTGCACCTTGCTCTTCACCTCTCTTATCGAGAGCTTTACAGCCTCTGCTGGGGCCAGCATCTTGCAAAGCTGAGGGCGGCAGATATGGCCTCAGATTAGCAAACATCTTCCTAAGTGGTACTACATTTAATTAAAAAGTAAACCTTGGTTAATTTTTTTTCATTACTGTAGTATAGGAAAAGAGGAGATGTACCTTGTACACTGTGAGTTGACCATAGAGAGGAAAAGAAAGCCGATTGAACACTTGGGACCCTGCTGTTTCTCACCCTCTCCCTTCCTGGAGAGGTAAATGACTCATCAGTGCCTGAGAACCCTGTCCCTGCAGCCCACCATGCTTGTCCCAAACCAAAAGGACGCCAGACAGCACCTGGTGTGTAACCCTGTAATACATTTTTGCAACCGTGCTGTCAAACCTCATCTCGCTCTGCTCTGGCCTTTTAGATTTTTCTTTGAGGGGCAGTGTGTTCGAGCTACTATCTAAAGTTTTGATGTGTGAATCAAAACTGAATGGAGTGTTTGCCACCTCTGGGAAATTCTGATTTGATGAAAATTAGAAAACTTAAATAAAAAGCCGTAGTGCAAAAGAGGCGGGATCAGGATAGAAAGGGATGTCCCTGGAATATGTCTTTTTATCATTTAATCATCTTCTAGAACCATTGGCATCACATTACTGGAGTAAAACACAAGTGTTAGACTTCCTTCAATTTCATTACATTAAACAGATATTCATCAAATTGTAATAATTAACCAGATACGAGAAAAGATTCATTACACTTGATAAGAATATTCAGGTCATGACCACAATCTCACTGAAAACCAATCATGCAATTAAATACTATAAACTGCTTAAAGAACTTTTTCACTGATTTCGGAAGGCTTATTCATCAAAAGGTCATATTGCAAAACCAAATCTAAAATACTGGGAGAATATGGAAAAAAATGACTAAGGGGATTTTAATTTGTAATGGTTAAGATAAAGTAAAACCAAGCAAAATAATATAAACTAAGAATATTATTTCATGTAAGGATAATGATAATTATGTTTAACTTTTCTAAACATTTGTCGTGACATCATCAGCCTGATATTTTACAAGGGCTTTTCACCTAATTTTTTAGTAAGTTACCCTCTTCTAAACAACACAATCTTCCACAGCTTTGCCATTTTCTGGCTCCACACTTTATGCCACTCCACATTTTCCCAACTTCCACTATCATTTCCACCCATGTTAAGCCTGGACAATGTTCATTAGAAATATCTTGAAATATATAACAAAAGTTGCATGACTCTATTACAAAGAGTATTTCAGAAAGCATTCAGACATTTGCTTAGAAGGTAAGTGACAGCTTAAATCAGCATTTCTACAGAGTTCTACAAAACTTAGTTTCTTAAGGTGTTTTTCAGTTGTTGTTTTTAAAAGATGGGGTTGCTATCTGGGTAAAATATTTGAGTATCTGAGTTAAAAATCTCAGTCAGTCTTCTCAGAACCTGTAAAGTATCAACGTACATTGCAATACTCCAAGAAGCAACAGCAGTACTTATTTCTCAAATGTATTTGACTATGGAATCCTTTTCAGGTAGCATCTGTAAGGGCTAACTTCCCATAGAAAAACTTGGAGAACCCAGTACCTTCACTTCTTCTGGATGGCATATTAGGGGATTTGCTTCTATCCTAACTTCTCATTGAGGGTCATGAGGCAGGATAACACAATGAAGAGCAAATGAATAGAAACTGCAAAATTTTAGTACAGTTTGTGGACCCTGGAAGATGGTATTTGTTTTTATTACTATAAAAAGTCTCCTTCTCTCTGATGCCTTTTGCAACAGTCCCAGGCAGAGTGTTACATCCCACAGGCTTTCCTAGTGTTCAGCTCATATCTCTAACAGGCAGTTATAAATTGCTTTATCATAATCACTGTACATAAGTGTCTCTCCACTTGCTTCTGAGAAGAGGGCCCATGTCTCAGCCATTCTTTCATCTCCACTTCCTACCACCGTACTGGGTACCTACCTGGTTGTCATTAATAGATGTTCGTGAAGGGAATGAATTAGCCAGTGACTAAAATTTAATTCATCTTTGCATACTAAGATACAGAATGTTTCTAAATATATCACAGGGTCAAGACCTGCCCTCTACCACCTCAAAGAAATCAAGGACAACTCAATCATATTATAACAAAAACAACATCGACAGCTACACCAACCAGGTATGAAGGCTATCCTGGGCCAGGCATTGTACTAGATGCTTTTACCTATATTATCCTTCTAATCTTCATAACAACTCTCAGAGGTAGATGTTGTTATCTCCACTAGATAAATGAGAAAACCAAGGCTGGAGGGGCTCAGTGGTGTGCCCCAGGTCCTTCAGGGAGTATACCGTGGAGCGGGGATTTGAATCAAGCTGACCTGAGTCCAAACTCCTGTTAGCCACTTCTGCTCTACTGACAAGGAAACTAAATATGTAGGAGAGCACAGGACTCTGCGACTCTTTCCTCCCTGTTCAGATGGGTCTTCACTAGCTGAAAAAAAATAAAAAGACACCATGCCTTTGATCTTACTTACCATCCTGCAGGAGACGGTGGAGCATGGTGGAAAGTCTGCAGGTTTTGGTGTAAGTTGCTTTGTTTTTGTAAGACAAATTCATTTCTCCAAGTCTCAGCTTTCTTATTATGCGTGGACATTACAAAGTTTAATTGTTTTATCAGCGTAATATAAAAAATCAAATACAATACCTAGTAGACTCTCAAAAGCTGATACAATTATGATGCATTTTCTCCCTTCCTTTCAGAACCATACCTTGCAGGGAAGGCAGAACCTGCTGCCTTTGGATTTGCCCCATCTACGCTCTGATTCCTTTGACCTCTTCTGACACCATCTACCTTAATCTGCTCTATCAAATCCAATTCCATCACTGAACTTCAAGTTGTCAAATCCAATGCTCTTTTCTCAATTCTTGTTTTCCATGCCTTCTGTAATATTTACAACTGTTTAAAAATAATACTTCTTGTGGATGTTCTCATTTAAGAAGTCATCCCCATTCGTTTTATAAAATTTAAAACTTATAAGGAAAATATAAATAAGAAACTAGATCACCTGTTTGCTCATTATTTAAAAAATAAAGCCATTAATATTTTGGTGTATTTTTTCAGGTCTTCTTACTATGTTTATAATACAAATTTTTAAATTTGGGATAATACTATATAAAAAGCTTGAATCCATGTATATTTACTTAACACCATAACGTAAGTATAAACCCATGTTTTTAAATTTTATTTTAAGCTAAGATTTTAACAGCCAAGGCATGTTTATTTGACTTTTCTGATTTTTTTTTAGACTGTAAATACTGTGATAAAGACACTTACATATGAATCTTACTATTTTGCCATGGAATAAAGTTCTTAAAAAAATATTAAGTAGGGGCCTGGGGTGTATGCAACATCTCTGTACCTTCCTCTCAATTTTACTGTGAACCTAAAGTGGAAATAAATAAATAAATATCTTTTAAAATACGTACATTAACACTTTTGAATTCTTGATATATGCTATTTAATTGCTTTTCAGAAAACCTAAACCTGTGTTGTCTAATATGATACACGTAGCCATTTATAATTAAACTTATTAGACTTAAAAGAATAGAAATTTAACTTCTCAATGACAACATCCACATGTCAAGGGGTCAATAACAGCAGATATGGAACCTCCCCATCATTGCAGAGGGTCTATTGGACAGTGATGAAGCAAGAATGATCCAGAAAGATGATAGAAGCATAGTACCATTTGCATTTCTGTTTGATCCTGAAGAAAGGAGCAGATAGGGAATGGGTGACCTTCTCAAGCTACACAGATTGGATAGCTGTGTAGCATAAGAGAGGGAAAATGTGAAAAGTTCAACTCATATATTTTTTAAAAATTCAATTGTTCTTACTTTTACTGATTTTGAAGCCATTTGGTTCACTCTCATGAGGAGAGTAATTCTCCAGGGTAGAAAGAAAACCTCTCTTCTCCAAAGAGTACTTATGTTGGTAAAGGCTTTTTTATTCTCAGTGTCATTACATTTTCATATTGCTAAGGTCTTGCTTGGGTTTCTGGACAAGTGGCCACCAAGCCCTACTGTGGAAAGAAAAAGAACATTAGGGGGCTTTCATGTGAGAGAAATCAGGAGTGGGTTGAGACCTAGAAGAGATTGGGAAAAGGGAGAGAAGGCCAAGCAAGAGAGTGTTCCATAGCTTTGAAGCTTGAAAGGCCTACGTAAGGCACCATGTTAGAGCAAGGTGTCAGCGTGCATATATTTCAGAAAACAGGAAGGGGACCAGGAAAAGGATCACTATAAAAAATGCTGTTCCTGTGTATAGGTGCTATTCTGGACCAGAGGTCCAATTCCAGCCCTACTGAATACAGACAACTCGCAGAGGCCAGCTGCATTGCCAGACCCACCTGCCAATCACCCCGATGAGTGAGAAAATAACTATGGGGAGGGAAAGGATCATGACACTAGCGATGCCTTGAATCTTTGCACAAATCATTTACGTCCCCCTTGAGGACACTTCTCTGCTCTTTCCTAGAACACTCAGAAGCCCTAGGGGATACCTAGGACACCTAGATGGTCAGGAGAGAGCCAAACTCTCAGGTATACCCATGGAGACCTAACAGGGCACCCTAGAGCTTCAGAGGGTAGCAATATCCTACTACGTGGAGAGTTTGCTATGGCCTTCGTAACACTGTCAGCAAGGAATTGGGAGTATTGCTGAAGGCCAGGGCTGTAAGGCAGAAAAACTCATCTGAGGATAGTATGTCAGCCAGACCTTGTTGAATCCTTATCCAGGTTGATGACTTTACTCACATTTAGTTCACCTTTCTAACACTTTGTGGGAGGGTTTTCCTTCCTCTCCCACCTCAGAGTCAGAATCAGAATACATGGGGATGGCATTAAGGGAGCTAAATCAGCATGAATATCTCTATATGCATGTTTTAAGTTAATGCTACATCAGAAGTGAATTAGTGTGAGATATGGGCAAGGTTAATAAGATAATTTACACTGTCAGTAAGTAAACATCAAAGAGTCCAAAGCTCTAAAAGTCTCCACAACTTATAGTAGCACAGAGACCCATCCAGAAGGTCTGTAATTTAAATAGGACTGAGCAAAATCATGAGGTTGATTCTTGAACACTGATAAAAAATGTTACTCTATGAATAGAAACCTAATTTACTATTCCACTGGAGTTGTTAAGCTAAGCTGTTAGCTAGGATGTAACCACTGGAGGCCATCTGGCCCATCCCATGAAAAAATGCATCTGAGAGAAGTAGAAAGAAATCAGCCTAGGAATAGGATGTGTGCCCCTGTATCCAGCTGTGCCTGAAGTCAGAGGCATTCCCAGACTTCCTGGTTAGGAAAGTTAATAAATCTCCTTTGAGGAGTTAAATCATTAAATTAAATTAGGTTAAATTAAGTTAAATTAATAAAGAAATGTAAAGATTACTTAAAAGGGATATACATAAAATTATTTCTTTCTATATTTTGCCTAAAATGTCTACAAAATTCCAACAGATGAAAAACAGACCTTGTTTAAAGAGAGATGAAGGTATTTGCTTGTTTTTGTTTCTTCTCTAAATGGAAGTCAGTATAGCAGAGTAGATGGGAGAAAGTTCTAAGTTCGTATCTCCTGGGTTTAAGTCTTGGTGGCACCAGCTGCTAGCTGGGTTACCACATTGTGCTCATTAGGAACCTCTCTGTGACTCAGGTACCTCATGTATAAAGTAGAGGGAAATATTAGTACCTGCCACATGAGGTTATTGTAATAATTTAATGAATTAATGCCTGTAACACATTGGCACCTGGCACATTGTAGCACTCTATTCATCTTACTGACCATTATTACTAAGGGCTAACAGGGTAGAGTGCAATCAGATTGTGGAATTTTTATTCTGTGTATGGGCATTTCAGAGCTAACAATAGAATAAGCCTGGGAGTGGTGATCACTATACCAGGTTCTTAGGTAACTGTTAAATCATGTTAACATTGGTCTCTAGAAATACTGGGCAGACCATTCATATAAACAACAGAATGAGTCATAAACATAAAAATAAGTCATTTGTCTGAGTTACACTCAGTTTCCAATTGCCTTTGTATGTCATTTGCAAATGTACCAATGTACACATCTCTCAAGACAAGTCAAATATAAATATAATAATTTAGGTCCTAATCATGTCCTATCAAGCATTCATCCTTCTTAATAGAGCTATACCTTTAAACTTTCTGGGTCACTTATCCTCTCCACTGTGTGAATTATTTTCAAAATACCAACTAAAAGTAAGTGAAAATATCATTCACTCTAATCCTCTAACCTTGATATTGAGCTACAAATTTTGTTTGTCTTTGCAGTTTTTTTTCCCTCAGCCACATTTACTTAAGCTTTTGATGAATATGAAAGAAAATATGTATCAGAATCATGACCTTAAACTTGCAAATTACTTCCATATAATTGGTTGACTATATCTAAAATAAAAGCAAACTCCCAATTTTAATAATGTTGGGGGGAAAAGCTTCAGTATTTGTCAAGGTTTTGAGAACTGTTATTCTTCATCTACTTTGGCTTGGATAACTTACAGATTGTGAGATGGAAATAATTCTATCAATAATTATATTGGTAATTAGTGATCCATTTGGATGCCATGTTAGGCAGAACTAAAATAGAAAACTGTTTGACAGAGACATTACAGTGTCTGTTGTAAATACAGACACGAAAATCCTCAAGAAAATACTATCAAATCAAATCCAAAAAATGTATGAAAAGAGTTATTTACCATGATCAATTGGAATTTATTCCAGCCATACAAGGCTAGTTCAACCCTCAAAAATCAATTAATGTAATCCATCCCATCGATAGGTTAAATAAGAAAAAACATATAATCATATAAATGGATGCAGGAAAAGCATTTAACAACATCTAACACCCTTTTTTGGTAAAAAAAAAAAAAAAAAAAAAAAAAACTCAGCAAACTATAAATAAAGGAAAACATCCCGAACTTGACAAAGAATATTTACAAAAAACCTACAGGTAGTATCATACTTAATGGTAAGAAACTAAATGCTTTCCTGCTAAAATCAGGAACAAGCAAGGATGTTCCCCTTCACCACTGCTTTTTAACATCATACCGGAAGTTCTAGCAAATGCTCTTAATAGAAGGAATTTTTTTCCTTGGAAAAATAAGAAAAAGAAATAGGAGGTAGATAGATTGGGAAGGAAGAAATAAAACCACCTTTGTTCATAGATGGCTTGATTATCTATGTAGAAAATCCCAAAGAATTTAAAACAGCAGCAGCAACAATAAACTCCTGAAACTAATGAACTGTTAACAGCAAGGTTGCAAGATACAAGGTTAATATACATATTCAATTGCTTTCCTATATGCCAGCAGTGAACAATGAAATTTTGAAATTAAAAACACAACACTCTTTACATTAGCACCAAACAAATGAAACACCTGGGTATAAAGCTAACAAAATATCTATAAGATCTATATGAGGAAAACTACGAAATTCTGATGAACAAAATCAAAGAAGATCTAAATAAATGGAAAGATAGTCCATAAAATGTCAGTTCTTCCCAAACGTATATATAGGTTCAATGCAATCAAAATCAAAATCCCAGCAAGTTACTTTGTGGATATCCACAAACTGATTGTAAAGTTTATATGGAGAGGTTAAAGATCCAGAGAGACAACACAGTATTGAAATAGAAGAACAAAGTCAGAGGACTGACACCACCCTACCATAAAGCTATAGTAATCAACAAAGCATGATATTGGTGAGAAGATAGACAGTTAGGTCAATGAAACAGAAGAGAAAGCTAAGAAATAGATTCACACAAATTCAGTCAACTGATCTTTGATAAAGGAGGTGGTATTTTCAACAAATGGTGCTGGAACAACTGAACATCCAAATGCAAAAAGAAAAAAAATTGACCTTATACCTCTCACAAAAATTAACTCAAAATTGATCACAGACCTAAATGTAAAATGCAAAACTATAAAACCTCTAGAAGATAGCATAGGAGAAAATCTAGTTGACCTTGAATTTGGTAAGAAGATTTTAGGTACAGCACCAAAAGAATCCATGAAAGAGAAATATTACTTAGATTTCATTAAAATTAAAAACTCCTGCTGTGCAAAAGACACTGTTAAGAGAATTTTTTAAAAAGTCACGGACTGGGAAGAAACGCTTGCAAAAAAACCTATCTGATCAAAGGCTTGCATCGGAAACATACAAAGAGTTCTAAAGAAGAAAACAAATAACCCAATGTAAAAGTGGGTAAAAGATCTGAAAAGACATCTCACCAAAGAAACTATACAGATAACAGATAAGCAGATGAAAAGATGGTTAGCATTGGTCTGTTATTACAAACCTGCAAATTAAAACAACAATGAGATATCTCTACATACCTATTAGAACAACTAATATTCAAAACACCAACAAAACCAAATGCTGGAGAAAATGTGGAGCATGAGGAATTCTTATTCTCTGCTGGTGGGAATATAAAATGGTACAGCCACTTTGAAAGACAGTTTGGAATTTTTTTTTACAAAGCTAAACATATTCTTACCTATGATTCAGCAGTTGCACATCTAGTTATTTACCAAAGTGAGATGAAAAGTTTTGTCCACACAAAATCTGCACAAGAATGTTTATAGCATCTCTATTTACAATTGTAAAAAATGGAAGCAAACAATATGTTCTTCAAGAGATAAATGGATAAACAAATTGTGGTAAATCTATACAATGGAATATTATTCTGAAAAAAGAAAAATGAGCCAAAAAAAAGATAGGAAGGAAACAGTGCATATTTCTAAGTGAAAGAAACCAATCAGAAAAGGCTACATACTGTATGAAGGCTACCTAACTATATGACAATCTGGAAAAGGCAAAACTATGAAGACAGTAAAAGATCAGTGGTTGCCAGGAGGTGGGAAGAGGATGGGGAAGGAGGGTTGCATAGGTGGAGCACAGGGGATTTTTAGGGCACTGAAACTATTCTATCTGATACTGTAATGGTGCTTATATAATATTATGCATTTGGTAAAACCCATAGAACTATACTACACTAGGAGTAACCCTAATGTAAACTGCAGACTTTAGTTAACATTGTTGTATCGGTATTGCCTCATTGATTGCAACAAATGCACCATACCAATGCAATATGTTCACAGGGGAAACAGAGTGCGGGGCAGGGAGGGGAGGACACAGGGCATGTATAGCGACCCTCTGTACTTTCTGTTCAATTTTTCTATAAATCTAAAACTTCTAGAAAAATAAAGTTTATTAACAAAAACATCTATCTGATTCCTAAAAATCTTTTATCACATTTCAATTAAATAAATGAATACAGTAGAAGGTCTACAGGCTGAATTTATTTAATAAAATTATAAAATTGGTAGATATTCCACAGAGAGAATATCATGAAAAATCCAGTGTTAATTGAACAGATTAACCCTTCTGCATGCACGCTCCTCTCTCTCTCTCTCTCTCTCTCTCTCTCTCTCTCTCTCTCTCTCTCTCTCTCACTCACACACACACACACACACACACACAGAGTCCATATGGTCAAATTAAGGCTCAAGGAAGTCAATTTAGAATAGCAGATACCACAAAAGGAGATTACAGATTCTTTGAGTAACCTATGATGGTAAAATGAAAACTGAAAGGTTATTGTGTTTTTATGTTTACTAGCCAACTGATGTCTATCATGCAATTGAGTCTATACTCTTTATAAATCATTTGCAGTTGCCTTTAAATTTTAGCTATACCGTCTGATCCCAAAACTAATGAAAATAAATGGGGTCAGCTCTAAAGAGAAGAAGAGATTCTGGAAATGCGGGGTTGGAAGAACACTATTGATTGATGTGCTATTGGTCAGAGGGCCCTACTCAGAAGTCATCAATGGTTAAATGTCAGCCTTGGGGGCATATTGAGTGGTGGTCCTCAAGGGGTCAGTCCTGCACCTGGTGCTGTTTAATGTTTCCACGAGTGACTCCAATGATGTGCTCTAGATTGCATTGCTTAAGTTGGTCCAAATTTTAGCAAAGATAATTCATGATGTATCCAATATGGTGGAGGAAGAGGAAGATGCGAAAGCAGGGTGACATACAGTAGGAAAGTGCAAGGGAACTTATTTTAGAAAACAAATTCCCTGTACGTACCATAGAGTGGTCCTACTTTGAAATCTCCATCCAGGCTCTGCCTTCATTACTTTGGCTGACAGACTGTCCCTATGTGAGCCTGAGCAGGGTCTCAACTCCCTTCAGTGAAACCATCTGAGACACTCCTGCCTGGATTGTGCCCTAATGAAGAGGCTGAAATGGACTGGGCCTGGGAAAGATCCTCTAATGACTTTGACATGTAAACTGGCAAAATCTTTAGCCTCCACGTTACTGTTGGCTGTGGGTACTGGAGGCTGCAGATCAGCTGGGATAAAAATATTCATGATGTTCAGAGTTACTTTGATGACAAAAGCAAACATCTTGTAAATTACAATACATTAATTAGTTAGTTTAATAAATATATATTTCTTATTGCTTAAAAAGATAAATTGCTACATTTATAATTTTATTTTTTGTTATACTATACTTAATGACATAATAATAAGTAGCGTAGGAATGCTAAAAATAAGAAAAAATAATCATTATGAATTAGGATGAACAAAGAAGGCTCCACTTTGGACCTGAGACTTGGGAGAAAGGAAGTATTTATATAAAACAAGAGGGGGAATTTTCTATAAATATACTAATAAAACATATACTCTAAACTGGACTTCTCAAGCTCGGCACTCTTGCTATTTGGGGTTGGATGATTCTTTGTTGTAGGAGCTGGCCTGTGCATTGTAGGACGTTTAGCAGCATCACTGCCTCTACCCAGGACAGGAGGTTGTGCTCCCCTCAGCTGTTGTAATCAAAAATGTCTTACAAACGTCTCTGGGCAATTGTCCCCCTACTGAGAACAACTGCTATAAAAAGGAGAAGCATTAGATAGCCAAAAGCTCATTTTCTAAATGAAGAAGTTAAACTACAGTAAGTTTTAAGTAATTTTGTCAGGCAGATTCAGGACTAGAACCCAGGTCTTCTGGCTTCTAGTCCTGACTCTTTCATAACCTAATTCTGCTGCTCTGAGTTCTGACCTGGACAAAGTCCAGGAGAGCAGGCTTGGATAATCCATTTCCAACAACATCAGGCACATGGGTTATCGCTGAGTATAACATCCTGTGGGTGATTGCTGCGGCCCTAGAGCCCTTCAGGAGCTGGGCAACTGATAGACTCTGAAACTCTCCGGACAGAGATTCTTTACTACTTCAAGGGTAAGGACAGTACAGTGAGAGGGAAAAGGAGAAGTTTGTGTGGGCAGTGAACTCCCAAAGGATAAGGTAATTTTAACTCACTGCTGTAATTTCAGGAAATCCACAGTAGATCAATGAATGCTTCAGGGAGAAGCAGGCACAGCCACCTTGCAAATAAGGTAATAAAGGCCTCTGTTATGTGATCATAGACATAACAAATAGAGTTTCCATAAATTAATCTGACCCAAGTCTCAGAAAAGATGAGTGAACACTGGAAGCCCAGAGATAAAAGTAAAAATCGACAAATTGGATTCTGTCAAAATTTTAAAAATTTTGTGCCTCATAAAACACCATCAAAAAAGTAAAAAGACCAAAACAAAAACAAAACAAACCCACAGAATGAGAGAAGATACTGCAAATCACATATCTAAGAAATGACTTATCCAGGTTCTATATAAAACACTTAGAACTCAAGACTAAAACGATAAATTATTTAAAAATGGGCAAAGGATTTGAATAGACATTTACCCATAGAAAATGTATAAATGGTTAATAAGCACATAGAAAGATGCTCAACATCATTATTCATTAGGGAAATGCAAATCAAAACCATAATGAGATGCCATCTCATCCACTAAAATAACTATAATCAAAAAGAGAGACAATAACAAGTGTTGATGAGGATGCAGAGAAGCTTGGGCCTCAGGCCTCAGACATTCCTGGTGGCAATGTAAGCTGGAGCAGCCACTTTGGAAAACATGTTGGTACTTTCTTAAAAGGCTAAACACAAATTTATCAGGCCACCCAGCAATTCCACTCCTAGGAATCTACCAAAAAGACATGAAAACATGTCCACAGAAACACTTGTACACTAATGTTCACAGCTGTATTATTCACACAAGCCAAAAAGTGGAAATCACTCAAATGTTCATCAACCATGAAAGGATAAACAGAGTGTGGTATATCCATAAATGGAAAACTACCAGCAATAAAAAGGAAGGAAGTATTGAAACATGCTACAACATAGATGACCCTCAAAAACGTGGGAAGCAATAAAAGCCAGATACAAAACAACATGTATTGTATAATACCATCTATGTAAAATGTCCAAAAACAGAAATACAAAAAGAGATTAGTCATTGCCTAGAGCTGAGACTAGAAATGGGGAATGGTGGTAATTAGGTACAAGATTTCAATTTAGGTTAATAGAAATGCTCTAAAATTATGTTGTGGCGATAGTTGTACAACTCTATAAACAAACTAAAATTACTGAATTGGACACTTGGGTGACTTTATGGTATATAAATTATATCTGAATAAAACTGTTAAAAAATTAAAGATGAATAAAACAGCAATTCAAAGCTGGGAGAAAAGAGTTGCAATATATGTCCGACGGGGCATGTACCTCACCCCCCCCAAAGTGGGTGAAATCTGAATTTTTGAATTTAAAAAGAGTAATGTGTAAAAGAAGTAACATGGCATTCCCAAGGGAACATCCCTCTGTGTGTATAATTAATATGACCAACAGATATCAGGTGGGTTTATAATATTTAAATCAAATGATGGGTAGAGAGCTAGAAGGTTTTGATAAGAGTCCTTCATTACAGTGAGTATAATTACAGAACAATTTATACTCCATATCAGTTAGTTTCTAATAGCAGTGCCCCCAGAGGAATCAAAAAAAAAAGAGAGGCTGAAGTTCAAATAGCAAAACATTGTGCCAAAGTAAGGGGCGAAAAAAAACATGATTTCAAAGTGGCTAGAGAAGGTCTGCAAACAGAAGTGATATCATGGCGATTTCTTTGCAAATGCAGGGTATAGAAGATAAGGGGAACCTAATATGCTGCTGTGGGTAGATAATAGCAGAAGAAAAGAAGGTCATCAATTTGTTCAGTCTCGTGTGAGTCTTGATTGTTGGTGAGGCATTCAAGGGCTTCTTTACTATGACTATAACTTATCTTGCTCTAGAACTCACCCGCTCCACTTTTTTTCTCCATATACCCTGTACTTTCACCACCTCAGCTCACCACCCATGTCCTTCAGTGTGCTGTGTCCTTCCCCAATCTTCACCTATTGAAATCCTACTCCATTTTCAAAGCCAAGCTTAAAAGCCCCCTTCTACCACAATGCTTTCTTTAGGTGCCCTTACTGGAAATGTCTCTCTTCTATGTTCCCAGAGCACTTTGTGTATTTCTCCTGATATTTATCCTATCTTTATGTTACAACTCTGTACAATCATCTTATCTTCCTTCAATATTATAAACAGCTTCAGGTAAGCAGCTGTGCTTGCTGTCTTTATATTCCTACCTAGGATATGCCTGGAAAAGGCTAAGCTCTCAATACATTCTGAATGAAATTTCCAAAGTAAGGAGTAAAGAAGATTCCACTTTGAAACAACTAATGAAATATACCAAATCCTCATCCCATATGAGTTAGTTTCTAATAACAGTGTCCAAAAAACCAAATCAAATTACCAAATTAGAAGCGATAAGAGGTTAACTCTCTCTACATATTTATTGTAATTGGCAAGAGGCAATGGTGCCTAAATAAAGTGAAAGATGAGATTCTAAACATAGTAATAGCAAAACCCATAAGTATCCCTTTAAAAGTCATTGTAGAAATCGGTTAAATTCTAACATTATGGAGGTGTTAACTATGTAACAAAATAAAGTAAATAAATGGGGGGGGGTGCTTAGAAATATTGAAGACAGAAAACAGTATAGGGACTTCCCTGGTGGTCCAGTGGTTAAGGCTTCGCCTTACAGTGCAGGGGGTGCGGGTTTGATCCCTGGTCAGGGAGTTAGGATCACACATGCCTCACGGCCAAAAAGCAAAACATGAAACAGAAGCAATATGTATGGTAACAAATTTAATAAAGACTTGAAAAAAAATGGTCCACATCAAAAAAATCTTAAAAAAAAGAAAACAATATAAAACAAGATAATTATTCCATGTAAAGTGCTAATTTCTTTAGCAGTTTTTAGCAGTACAGACAGAAGAAAGTTTTATAATAATGAAAAGGAAACAAAATATAAGAACCTATTCATGGTAATGAGAAAGACTCTTCAGGGGTACATGTTTACTTATTCAGTCAGTCACTCAATCAAGCAAACAACAATATTTAGTGTAATATATATTTAAACTGACATTAGATGTTTAGGAAGCAAACTAAAAAAAACTATTCATAAACAAGACAGATGTATGTGGATTATAAAATGTGCGTGAATTAAAAAGTTAGGTATATTTTATATTCTAATGGGTACAGTAGAAACCCAAACAAGCTTTTATAGTCAATTTTACCCTTGCAGTTAGAGTTCAGATAAGGCTTTATAGAGGAGGGAACCCTTGAGTTGAGTCTGGAAAATCTTGAAGGTGAAGTAGGCTGTCATGATGGGTATATGGGGAAAGAGAAAAGAGTAAAGGATACCTTCTAGAAAAAAATTTGGGAGGAAAAGCATGAAACTGGGAACCATTAATATATCCTGGGAACTACAAACATATGATTATATCTGAATCCAGGGTGTAAGGGGAGATGCAAAAAGAAGGTAGTTGGAGAGGTTTGCTAAGCTAAGAAGATTGAACTTTAGGCAATGTGGACCCTTTGAAGAGTTTTAAGCTGACCATAATACTGTAATATTTGTGATTCAGAGGAAGCACTTTATTCAGAAGGAGGAAGATGGATTAGAGGGAAACAAGACTAGAAGAAGGGAATTAATTAGGAGACCTACAGAACGCTAGTCTAGAGAAGAAGAAGGCATGGCATGCATAGTGAGGGTGAAGAGAGCTGACAGACTAGAGATATATTTAGGAAGCTGATCCAACAGGACATTGTGATTAATGGCAAGTGGAGAAGAAGAGACAATGAGGAGTGAAGTTTTGGGTTAGGCAATCGGGGCATGTCATTTTGTGTTGCAGGAAAAATGGAAGAAGCAGTGGTTAATGGGAAGATGATGAATTCTATTTTAGACATCTTAGGTTCGAAGAAAATGTGAGACATCTAAGTGTCAATTTCCAGTAGACAGTTGGATTAATGTGTCTGGAGATGAGAGATGTAGGGCTAGAATTAGACATTTAAGACTCAACTCCTTATATTTGTTCATTTAGTCCATGGTAGAGGGTGAGATTTCCAAGGCCAATGTGTAGAGTCTGAAGAGAACTGAGACTTGGAAGGAAATTCAGGAACACTAAGCCTCAGACAGCATCCAACCACAAAGTGGAAGAGACTGCTACTTCAAAGGAAATGCTTTGCAAAGCCATGCCTGCTGTGATATTTTACCCACCTTGGCCCCTGCCAGAATTTTATTCCTTACTAGTCTAAGTCTAGTAGAACCCTTCTTTATCAACATTTTAACAAGAGCTGTCATGAAAAATTCTCTGCCTGGGAGTCTTAGTTCTTTAGAAGAAGGTTATGGACAGCTTTATCTCTCCTTAAGATAAGAAAAAGTCTTTGGAAAATCCCCTGGCACAAGAAAAAAAAAAAAGCATAAACTTTTCTATTCCTATAAGAAAAATTAAAAGACTGTCCATGTCTTTTTTTCTTATGTTACAAATTTTAAAATACTGCACCCTGCTTAATTTAACTAATTCATTAAGAGTCTACCTTTTGCAATTAACATACTGATCTGTATGTGTTACTATAGAGTTAAGCAGATAGGAAATCCTAGAAACTGGTAATCTGTCCCATTTAAGCCCTAGAATCACATGATTAATAACTAAGGACTTGGAAGTAGCTAAAGTATCATAGAAAACTCCCAGCTCATCACTCCTATTCAAAATAGTACTGGAAGTCCTAGCCAGAGTAATAAGGCAAGAAAAAGAAATAAAAGGCATCCATATCAGAAAGAAAGAAGGATTGTCTCTCCTTGCAGATATTATCTTATATGTAGAAAACCCTAAAGACTCCACCAAAAAACTATTAGAACTAATAAATGAATTCAGTGAAGTTGCAGGATACAAAATCAACATACAAAATTCAGTTGTATTCCTATACCTAACAACAAACTATGTGAAAAAGAAGTAAAGAAAACTCTCCCATTTACAATAGCATCAAAAATAATAAAATACTTAGGAATAAATTTAAACAAGGAGGTGAAAGATCTGAACACTAAAAATTATAAGACATTGATTAAAGGAATTGAGGAAGACAAAATAAGTAGAAAGAGATCTATGTTCCTAGATTGGAAGAATTGATATTGTTAAAATGTCCATAGTACTCAAAGCCACCTGTAGATTTTAGGCAATCCACATCAAAATTGCAATGGCATTTTTCATAGAAAAAGTAAAAATAACTCTAAAATTCATATGAAAGCACAAAAGACACCGAACATCCACAGCAATCCTGAGAAAAAAAACAAAGCTGGGCTTCCCTGGTGGTGCAGTGGTTGAGAGTCTGCCTGCCGATGCAGGGGACATGGGTTCGTGCCCCGGTCTGGGAGGATCCTACAGGCCGCGGAGCGGCTGGGCCTGTGAGCCATGGCTGCTGAGTCTGAGCATCCAGAGCCTGTGCTCCACAACAGTGAGAGGCCCGTGTACCGCAAAAAAAAAAAAAAAAAAAAAAAAACAAAGCTGAAGGCATCACATGTCCCGATTTCAAACTATACTACAAAGCTATAATAATCACAACAGTATGATATTGGCATAAAAACAGACATAGACCATTGGAACAGAATCAGGCATATACCCATGGACATACAGTCAACAAATATTTGACAAGGGATTCAAGAATATCCAATGGGGAAAAAATAGTCTCTTCAATAAGTGATGTTGGGAAAATGATATTCACATGCAAGAGAGTGAAACTGGACCTCAATCTTAAACCACTCATAAAAATGAACTCAAAATGGATTAAATACTTAAATGTAAGACATGAAACTATAAAGCTTCTAGAAGAAAACATAGGGGAAAAGCTCCTTGACATTGTTCTGGGCAACAATTTTTAGATATAACATCAAAATCACAAGCAACAAAATCAAATATAAAGAAGTGGGACTACATCAAACTAAAAAGCTTCTGCACAGCAAAGGAAACCACCAACAAAATGAAAGGCAACCTACAAAATGGTAGAAAGTATTTGCAAACAATGTATCTGATAAGGGGTTAATATTCAAAATACATAAGGAACTCATACAACTCAAAAGCAAAAAACAAATAATCCAATTAAAAACTGGACAGAGGGCCTGCAAAGATGCTCAACATCACTAATCATCATGGAAATGCAAATCAAAACTGCAATGAGATATCATCTCACACATGATCAAAAAAATAAGAGATAACAAATATTAACAAGGATGTAGAGAAAATGAACCCTTGTGCACCGTGGGTGGAAATGTATATTGATAAAGCCACTATGAAAAACAGTATGGAGATTCTTCAAAAAATTAAAAATAGAATTACCATATGATCCAGCCATCTCACTTCTGGGTATATCTCTGCAAGAAATGAAATCACTACCCCAAAGAAATATGTGTACCCCATATTCATTGCAGCATTATTCACAATTGCCAAGATATGGAAACCACCTAAGAGTCCATAACAGATGAATAAATAAAGAAAATCTGGTGTGTATATATACACAATGGAATGTTATTCAGTCATAAGAAAGAAGTAAATCCTGTCACTTGCAACAACATGGATGGACCTTAAGGGCATTATCTAAATGAAATAAGTCAGACAGAGAGAAACAAATAAGTATATGTTCTCACTCATATGAGAATCTAAAAAGGTCAAATTCATAGAAACAGAGAGTATAACAATTGTTGCTAGGGACTGGTGGGTAGGGGAAAGGGGAAGATGATGGTCAAAGACTACAAATATCAATTTGAAGTGAGAATTAAATGAGATAAATTTAGCACAGTACCTGGCACATAATAAGCCATTATTAAACCTTACCTATTATTTAATAATAGTTAATAAATAGCTGATTTAAAAATAATATAACTATAAAATATTATAATAATATAATTAACTAAATAAGACAAGTTCTGGGGATCTAATGTACAGCATGTGACTATAGTTAACAATACCCTATTACATACTTGCAAGTTGCTAAGAGAATAGATCAATGTTCTCCCTACAAAAAAAATGTGATAGATGTGTTAACTAACCTTATCATGGTAATTATTTCACAATATATGTGCGTATCAAATCATTGCATTGTATACCTTAAACTTACACAATATTATATGCCAAGTATATCTCAATAAATCGGGGGGGAATAAAGAAAATTCCTTGCATCATTCCTTCTGAACTACCATGGACACTGGAGTACAGTAAAATATAAAGAATGCCACAATCAAATCAGTGGGGGAAATAGAAAGTTATGATTTATTTGCAAGATTGAATATGACAGATCAGGACCTGAGGTCAAAGCAAAGAGAATCCAAGACTGAAGTGTACACAGGGTTTGTTATGCTATTCTTTCTCCTTTTTTTTGCTTAGTATTTTCTTAAAGAAAAAGTTAAAAGATAGAGAGAAATCCAGGTCAAAAACACAAGAGGTGAAAATCAATTTGCCAAATAAATTTGAATAACAAAAGAGAAGCAGACAAACAAACAAAACAAAAGAGAAGCAGAATGATGGATGGAGGCAGAATATAGAGGTAGGAATGTCAGTTCTGGAGACAAACTCCTGGGTTTGAACACTAGCTGCACATGATCTTGGAGAGTTTACGTGACCTCTCTGTGCCTCAGTTTTCTTGTCTGCAAAATGGTGATAATAATATCCATCTCTCTGAAGTGAGAATTAAATGAGATGAATTTAGCACAGTATCTGGCACATAATAATGCATTATTAAACATCAGTTACTATTTATTAAATAATATTATTTATTAGTAATGGCTAATTAATAGCTGATTTTATAATCATATAATATAATTAGCTAAATAATAACTTATTTATTAATAATAGTGAATTAATATTCTAGTCCAACAGATTAGAATAAGGTGAAACCAGAAAGGAACATTACAGAAGGAGAGAGTGATCAAGAATCTATGTATGTTTCATGTTTCATTTGTCCATCAGTTTATATACTAATTTATTTCATCTTTATTATTTACTGCTTGGACACTTAGTTTTGCTATCTTCGTCCCCCATCTGACCTTAGATCTCAGATTAACCCCATCGGGCCTGATCCAGCTACTTCCTCTCACGATCAAGCTAAATTTAGCTAATGTCCTAATGAAAAGCCCTGGGCAACTTTAGTGTGACTCAGCCTTGTTAAAAGGCAGCTGGGTGCAGATTGATCAATAGGGAAGCCCTAGGGCCCCAAAGCCACAGCAGAGGGATGCTGATAGGGTTGGGTGAGACCATCCTGAATAATTACATCTCTTAGAAGCCAGAGACGAGGTCTCTGTAATTCAGTCTCATTCCCAGAGCTTAGCACAGTGCCTGCACTCAGTAGACACTCAACAGAAGTTAGTTGAACAAATGAACAAATGAATGAACGAATGAATTCGCACTGAGACCCCACAGTAAGGGAGTAGGAATCTGGCTTCCCCAATATTTTCATCCTGAATGGAGCTGAAATTCCAACAAGTGTGATTTTATTGCAGGAGAGTTCAGCTAAACCCTCTGGGTGGTCAAAGCCACCAGGAAGGCCTGACTGCATAGGTGGGAGAATGGTGTGGAGCAGGGTGGGCCTTACCGCACTTGCACCCGTGGAGACCCTGCAGGTGCCATGCTGGTAGGGCTGCTGCCACTGTCTCTGGGTGACCAGGGGCTGATCAGCATTTCAGTTTCTGTTCTCCCCAATTTTCCTGCTTCAAATTTCCTCATGCCTGCATCAGGACAGTCTCTCTATTCCATTTCAGTATCTACTCTCTGTAATGAACTATGTTTAATGCCCCAAATTCTGTTTACTTTATCTAAACAAGGGACGTCGTAATATAGTTTTTATTTCGATTCCTGACTTTTTACAGTCCTAACTTAATTCTCATAATTTTATATTTTAGGGATTCACTCTGAATTTTCTTCCTATTTGCTAGGGTTTTTTTCTTTTCTTTCCTTTTCTTTTTTTTTGGGTGGGGGGTTATCACTTACTGTTTTGTTCTCAAATAGTTCCTGGGTCTGCAATGTTTTTGTTGCAGACATGTGCCGGGTACTGTAAGAAATTATATTTGAAATGATCTTATTTTAGTCCATACTTCAAGCCCCATATGGTAGATATTATTATTCCCATTCCATAGATGAGAAAAATTGACCAGAAAAATTAAGTAATTTGTCCAAGAACATATAACTCACAAAGTCAGGAATTTTAGTCCACTTTCTGCTAAAAACACAGGCAGTTCCTTTTTGATATCTGACATCACTGCAAATTAGAAATAGACTTGAAAGAAAAAAATCAATCCTTCATATGAGATAACTCTTCACATATAGAGATACATTTAGAAAAAGAAACCAAAATGTTCTTTTTGGTTTTATGGTTCTTCTTCAAAGCAGGAACTGAGGGCCCAGAAGAGACAAAGAAAGGAATACTCGGAAGCCCTGAGCCAGAGCTGCTTGAAACAGGAATCCAGTGCCAGAGTTTGAATCTTCAGTTCGCTCAGGAGTGACAGCTTTTATTTGAACACAGTTGCTCTGTGGGTTCTAGCATCCTTTTTTTCCTGAGAGCTCTGTGTCTCACCTCATTCGCACCGATTCAGGTTTTCTCATTTGCGACAGAGACAGAGAACTGGCTCTCAGAGAAATGGGAGAACTTTAACACGGAGCCTGCAGGTCAGACAGGAGAACAGCTGGGACCAGCGCAGAGGGTGCTGCAAACAGGGATCGTGTCCCAGGCTTTCTGGAGCTCCTGGGAGCCAGAGACCTGCAGTCAGGCATTTGTCTGTATGGGTCTTAAATTACAATTTCCAAAGACTATCGTCAACTGTACGACAATGTATGGAAAACCAAACATTTGCACTCTGCCTTTTGCCCCAATTTTTATATTTTTTACTATATAATAAAGTCATGTAATTCATAGTCTAACTGTGAACTATGAGAACCTATACACATTTATTGCACTACATCTTCAGCTCTTAATTTTTCACAGCATAAATGATTTCCACCTAATGACCATTTAGTGCCAAAACCAGACTGAAAGTTTCCCAGCTATAATCATCGCTGATCAAAGACCTAAGTGTTTGGTCAATCTTCCTAGCTGCTTGCTAATTGGAAATTGTATCGCTGAGGCCATTTTTTTTTTTTACAAAGGACACAGCTTTGGCCCCCGCAAAACAGGCCGATAAAAAACAGATGGATTTTTATCTATTCATTCAAAGTAGGAGGGAGGGCCAAGTGATTTGTGTGTTTTGTGTTTCTCTATTGGAGGACAATAAACTGATTGAGAGGGAAAAGAAAGGCAGACTCCAAACTAATTCAGCAAGCATCCCTTTGGATGCCAGCTGACCTCGACGGAGATTTAGTGCTAGCTTTAAAAGGCTTTGTTTACAGACAATTAAAAACCACATAAATTTCAATTGTCAACGAAGAAATGGTTTCCAAAGCCTCCGACAGCCCAGGAGCCCCTCCCCAGCCCCGTGCAGGAAAGACCCAGAGGCAAATACAAAGCCACTAACCCAAATGCCTGTGGAGTTTGCCAGGGAGCCAGATCCTGCTGCTTCTGCTGCTTGCTACTGCTGTGGAAAAACAAAATCTTATACAGCTTCAAATGTGGGTTCTTTGAGTGCTAATCAAACAGAGAGAAGGTACCCGACCACCTGCACAAAAGTACTCCACCAAGTATGGAATTTCAGCAATTAGGTCTTTAGGCAATCAATACGTTCGAACCTTTTGTGTGCACTCCATTTTTCCCCACCGAAGGAATTAGATTTAAAGATTCAAAAGTGATACGAACACAAATGACTGGAGGATTTAAAGCCTGAAATATTCCCATTTTTTAAAAATCTGTGTATTGTACTTCTCATCAGCTGTCGGGCAAATGGACGTAAGCTTCAGAAAAGAGCAACTCCAGAGGAAAAAAAAACCAACACTCCTGCATGTTTGCATCAAGATTTGGTGCTGATGTTGATGAATAAGTAATGATGTGTAGGTGTTGATAACATTTATACACATCTCTGATTGGTTCTGACACAGGTGCTCCATGGAGGATGAGGTTTACAAGCCGAAAACGGTCAGGAGAAAGCCATGGTTTCGGGCTGTCCCTCACAGATGCGGGGCTTTGCACCTGTGTTTGAAGTTGCTCTTTCATTTTGTTTCTCTGCAGAAAAACCAGGCATGATGTTCAAACTGGGAGCACCTGTGTTTAGGGCCAGCTTGGACTGTTTTGTGGGCTGGATGTGGTCTCTTAGATTCGCTACTTAAACTTAAGAAAACTTTTTCTTTCCTTGGGGTTTTGAAATTTGGGATTAAAACTGTGAATACGCATATTACTCTCACTACAGGACCAAATGTATGCAAATTGTTGTACAGCTTGTTTACATTACTCAAGGACTTGTGTGATAAAAGACAAATGCTATTAAAAATTGGATGAGGGCTGAAACCTTGCTCACTGATGGAAATCTTTGTTTAAAGCACAAGGCATTTTTTTTAACGTTAGTGATGTGACATTTAGGTACCAGTGTCAACTACTAATTTAATTCACTCTTATTTTCAGTCAAAGGTAGAAACTGAACAACATCCCTAGCTAAATTAAAATTTGGAAGATTTTTTCGTCTAATAAACTGACAACAATATTGATAGTTTCTTCACTCGCTGCTTAATTGGGTTAAGAACATTAAAAATTCTCCAGTTTAAAATAATAAGTCTTTTGCAACCGTTACTAATCTTTCATTCCCTAAGGTTTGGCCAGTGACAACTGGAGGCAAATCAAGAAGAATTTATCACTTAGAATCATGGCCACAAGTCTCATTAAAAACATTGCAGGGAGAACAATTAAATGGCATGTTCAAATTCTTTGCACTTGGCATTGGTAAATCTGAAGGCTAAGATTTTGTACATCTAAGGGTTGTTTAATTTTTTTAGTCAAATTTGTGATATATAAATTGTATTTTTAAACAGACTGTTTTAATTTTTACTAAAGAACAAATGCAGGGTGTAATGATACATTTAGCTATCTTCAAAGAAATAAAATACAACTGTCTGACCAAAATGCTATCGATAAATGATGCTGGTAACAGCATTCGGAAGAAACAGATTCATTTTTTAGAGTTTAGATATAAGAGCAGAAGGTATCAATCAAGTAATAATGTGTTAAATAAATATCGTAGAATTGGTGTAATAAAGGGGTTATGCACAGATAAAGATGTGATATTAGTAACAATTTCCAATAAATAATAACTCCCTGCAAAATATTTTCCCGAATTAACACTTGTTTTATTTTTTTATCAATTAGCTCAGCCTTTGATTTGAATTCCCCACCCTCTGGCGTCGAGATGCCTTTTCTTTAAACAAAGGATTATTCTTCCTCAAAAGGGGTTTGTCTAGTTCCTTTTACTGTTTTATGTCACACAAGGGAAAAATGCTTTTGAGGCATCACTGCTGAATTTAGCAGGGACGAGAGTTTACTGCTATATAATCATTAGTCAATGCAGTAGCTGAAATCTTAAACAAAAGAAAACAAACTACAAACAGGCAAGCATCCCCTAAAGGCACATCAGAACACCACAGAGGGGCAGCATGGATTTCAAACAAGGTTGCCCAAGCATGTGCTAAATATGGCTGCTCTTGACTTTAAACTGCACACCAAGGAATACAGTTTCACCTTCTATTCTGAAACAATACTGAGAAGCAGTGGATAAAGGGTTTAGCAAATGCACTTTACTCTGACTCTGTGGCAACTTCGTGAAAATTATATTTCAAACATAATAAAAATCTCTCAGTGTAAAGGGTTTGATCATAAAGCCATTAGGAAGTGATGGATGCTTAAATTGCCAGTGTCTTTCTATCTTAGACAGGCTTTGTTACTTCATGCCAACTACCACCGTATACAGTTACAGGTCTATAACATAGCTGTAAGCTGCTAGAAATCTTGGAAAAGCATTTAAGCAAGCCTTCTTGCTTTCAAACAGACGATCATTTTCATATCAGGTTCTTAACGATGAAGGTAAGTACTGAAACTTGTCTATTGTAAGCTTCTAAAGCAGGCTAATAAGGAAACACTGCTCTGTGAAAACATACCAGAAAGTGTGAGCAAGAAAGAATACAAAGGAAGTTGTAATACCATTTTTAAAGAAAAGCAAAATGCATTTAACAGATAACGATCCATGTGTTGGGGGAAAAGAATGTGTGTGCTACAACACCTTTTATAACGAATGTTTTCATCTAAAATATTTTTCTAAATTATTGATTCCACTCTCTGGTTTGTGTGTGTGTGTGTGTGTTTTCTTTGTAATTACTGAAGTCATTTTGTAGTTTCGTTGTTATTCAAACTTGCTGATTAAAATAGAGCTAAAGTTAATTTTATAAGTAAAAGTCAAACTACATTGGTTTCTAGTCAGCTTTTAATAGACTCTGTCAGCGCAGAATATATTAATCAACAATAATAGGTGTTTTTGCTATATATTCCTAAATCCTATACACACTTCCTAACTCTGTCCCCTGCCCAAAATAATTCTTACTTTTCAAAAACAGTTACAAGTAACTACAGGTCAATCAGGTATCTTATAGCTAATACAACAAAACGTATATAAAATTCTAGATTACATGGATTTTCATGGGTTTTCGGTGCTATGTGACAATAATTTAATCAGCCAGAGAACAGAAGGAATTTAATAGCATTTAACTACACTCTCGAAATACCCAATCTAAAATTCTTGACAAGATAAAATATCACTGAATATAGCACTAAAAACTCATAGATTTGGTTTCCACTGTGACATATCTTGTCTGGGCTTGAGATTTTCTTCCTATTTTCACTTATATAAAAAATATATTGTGTATCCTAGAACACCACAAAATACTTATTTCCTTCTAGTTATGTCACGTTAGAAACACTGGCTGGAAACACTGCATGAAGTTGCCTGACTGGGAGCTGGATTAAACAAAATGAGATGTGGAAGATAACTGTACTTAATTTGTACTTTTGTTTAATTAATTAGTTAATTAATTAATTTCATGAGTTTATTAATGCATTGCCCATTTCAGGGTTTTTTCAAGACTTGTGTTGCCTCCATTTGACAAGATATTCCTCAAAAGGAAGGGCTCAGATTCACATCTCGTCCCAAAACCAAGCCCCATTTTTCTTGGTCCCTGACCCCCTTGCTGGGCTCAGTAAAAGTTTATTAAATGAATGAATGAATCAATCAATGGATTAACAAATGTCCTACCCAATATGGGGTGGAAATCAAAAAACATAGATAAAATAATTGAAACTTCCAAAGACTCAGTTAGATTGGCAGAGAAGTGTTAAAAAGTCTATAGCCTATATTTTTCAGAAATAAATGATACATAGAGGTTTTCACACTTTAGAAAGCATTCTGATATAAAATTAGCTGCCCAAATTTATTTTGAATAGAGTCTCATAGTACTTCATAAGTATGGATATCAGCCAAAAATGGTAATGATTATAGTAAACTAGAAAATGAAAATAATTATCAGAATCATGGCTTGTCAAATCTGTTTTGTTTTCCTTAGCGATCTAGGTGTGATACTCTGTCTAGACATGCACAAAATGTTTGTTGAAAAGTGATCAAATGTCAGCTAGTACTTACCCACACCAGGTAAATATTTCATTTACCTTCCTGTCCCAAACTATCCTTTCAACCCACCACAAGAATTTTCACCTAAGTGATGTGGATTGCCAAAACTCTATTTTACCTGTGTATACCATGGTGATAAAAATACTTTATGTTCCCATAAAAGCAATTCCATATATTTGACTCTATCTAGGTAAAAGCTACTCTTCATCACCAAATTCAAATAGAACTTCTACAGGTAGAATTAGAAATCAACTTTTTGGTCAAAAGTACTTTTCCCATATATGCCAAATGTCTTAGTTTTCACAGTGTCCTAAAAAGACCATAAAAGTATTATTACAGTGCTTGCAAATGTGGCTCTTTTTTTTTTAATAAGTTAATGATGTGGGATGAGAGATATTTCATCTTTTATACAGTTATTTGACAGTGATGAATTTAATTCATTCTATCACATTGAATGATACATTTATATTCAGTATGTAGCTTAAAATTTCATAAATGATTAAAGTCCCTGTCGTTTTAATTATAATATGCAGAGAGCAGCCAGAATGTATTTGCAAAGAATAATGTACAAGTCAATAAATTTGGTGAGTACTCCTGACAATATATAAATAATGACTTTAGAAGTATAACTACCTGTATTTGAAAACTAAATAACGAAGGTCTGTGTTTGGGTTTTTTTAAACTAGCTGATCTAGCTTTCTACAAAGGCTCTTTAGGGTTATAATGTGCAGTATTAAATTGAAAACACAATAATGCAATGACATTACATTAGTAGTGAACCAATTTCAACCCAGAATCTAGTTTGAAATAAATCAACCCTGATCATGTTCCTGCCACTGGACCTTGGTCACTAAGAAGGACTTTGGGCATCCAGGCCTTCCCTGGGATCCTTTAAACCAGCAATTGTCACCAAGAGAGTCCAGTCTCCTCACCCAACTGTATGGCCCAACACTCAGGACCACATTGTCTCCATCACTACAACCCACCCAATTATACACTGCCACTGATAGTTGGAGTCATTTCCATAAAGAAAAGAGCCTACTTCAATCCATCTATTCATTGATTTAGCAAATATTTACTTGCCAGGCACCACTCTATCTTGGGAAGTAACAGTAATGAACAAGACAGGCAAGGTCTGGCCAGAACCAGATTAGCCTATATGGAGTAAGAAAGGAAAGAAATCCGATGATCAGAATATTATAGGTGGTATAGGGTTACATAGAATTATAAGGTATGACCCCGTCCCTCTTGGACCATATTATATTGCATTTATTTTCGTGCATTCCTCTCTACCTCTACTTCAGCACAAGAAACGAAAACTCTACTGACAAAGCAGACAGCCCTTGCTTCAAACTTTGTTTAGGTTCAGGAATAATTGAGATAATCTAATTACTTTATGCCACTTAGTGATTCAAATGGGCAGAATGCTGTTCCTTCTCTGAGGAGGCATCTGAAACCACCCTGCACCAAAGTTCTATTAGAGAATCAACCATTCATGTTACTCTCATGTTAGTCTTAGTACGGTGAAGGTTGATCTTGGCCAAAAGACCTAGTGACTCAACCTTCTTGCTAAGATTATGAGCCTAGAGTCATCCTATGAAGAGACCAGAAGTAAGGTTTAAACTTGTTCCAGACATAATAGCATGTCATGACAAGCACAGTCATCACTCAAAGTCTGTGCTAAGAACAGAAGACAGAAAAAAAGCTGAAATGCTAATATCATATCATGTTCATTTAATTTCAAACATTTGTGGCTGAATGCTATGATTCCACAGCAGGCAACATTTTTCAAGCTCCTGGCTGCTCAGTTTATGGGACGTTTTCTCTGTATCATAACTTCAGGTTTACAACAATAGTTTTATTGTAGCTGGTCCTTTGGATATTTGTGTTTCTCAGAAGAAAAGAAAGAAGAAAGGAAGAAAAGTAAAGGGAAAAAAGGAATAGGAAGAAAGGAGAGAGAGGAAGCAAGGAAGGAAGGGAGAGAGAGAGAGGGAGGGAGGGAGGGAGGGAGGGAGGAAGGAAGGAAGGAAGGAAGGGAGAAAGGGAAGGAAGAAAGGAAGGAAATCACTCATGAATATGGACTCCAAGCTTCCAACATGTGAATTTCACACACAGAGAGATTGTTAACATACCAGATGGAACAGGAACATATAAAGAGAGGGAATTCTTTTCTGTGATGTTCTAAGAAAGAAAGCCTATACCCATTCTGATCCAGGTCCCCCTTCTTCATCTCTTCATTATCCTACAATGCCTCACCCCAACCCTTCCCTTCCCAACACCACCATGGAAATGCAGAAGAAACCCTTGTGCCTGTCTTAGAACTGAAATATAAAAATTAAACCTCTGACCAAAACAGATGAGTTAATCACCATCCCTAAGCTGAGTATCTGGTAGAAACAGTGACAGACCTTTAACTAGAGTGTTGCTGTGGGTGACAGCCTAATGAACTACCACCTAGAATCTCTTAGGGTTAATAAGCCACCTGTCTTGAAAGGAGCAGTCATACTGGTGTCTGAAGCCTACTCCAATACTTAAACTCTTCATGAAGTTCTCACTGTGCCAAAGGGGCTTACTAACAAAGCCACTGAGTCAGTTTAACCCAGGGAAACTGGACCCAACAGACTAGGCTATCAGAGTTTTGTGTTGAGATAATTACTGCACTAAAGAGAGCATATGGGCTGTCAGAGCTGGCACATGGCCTGCACCAGCTGTTACCTGGGCGCTTTGGAAAACCTACTGAACAGCATTTTGGATACAGCACAGCTCTGTGTAAGTTTTCCAAGGCTTCTACTGGGAGTTCTTCATAATACATTTATTCCTGTATAAGGGAGGATTGCACCCAGTCAGATAACTGGAACAAGCGTGTTAAATTTTTCTGACAGATAGAATATCACTGGCTAAAAGGGGAAAACAAACTAGGGCATAAACAGGCACAAAGCCTAAAAAGCTAAGAATAGGCAAAAACATTAACAAGAATAGGTCCCCCTACCTTCAAAATGAAAAAGGTCAGCTGAACACATTGAGATTTTCCTGAACAAACATCTGATACATAAGATAATGTATGTAAAACATCTAGCACAGTGTCCATCACACAATAAATGGAAGCTGCTTTTTGTATTATTATTAAACTATTAATCCTTACCTGATAGACGTACTCAGGATTCCCGAACTGCCATAAAGCAGACCGTTCTTCTAGCATTGCTGCTAGAACTATTTTACCTTAGGAACATGTTTCTCCAAGAACAGCCATCAAGGTGTCAGCCAATGAATGCCTCCCAAAGACAACTTTCATCTGCGTGTAGCACGTTTTCTTCTAAAGGACTCCAAAACTTGACAATAATGTCTGTGACTGACACTACTGAAAAATTCAGCCACCTCTGCAAATGCCATACAGCCTCAAACCACATGTGATGAAAAATCTGAAGATAAACCCAGAAAAAACAAAGGGGTAAAATAAGGCTTTTCACACTGGAGTTGTCATCCAAAACGACGAATTTCAATAACTATAACCCCCAAAGAGGACATTTATCATTGAGCTTTAACTCCAGTAATAATGTTATCACACTTGTAACTTACATTAAACTTTCTTAATCAAAAATCTTTTTTTTTTTCCTTCAAGAACGTTAGGAAGACTAACTTTGTGCAACAGCACACTCACATTACCAAAAAGTCATAAAGCCTTGATTTAACTTTAGTATCCAAGCAGACGGTAAGCCTGGATTTTTACTTTTAAATCCAAACTTTGTCATCTCTTTGAAAACAGAAATAGAATGAATGTGACAGTCACAGCTTTCCTCCGCTTGTTTGGGAAGGAAAGCTTCACTTCAAGAAACTAATTTAAAGCCAAGTTTACTAACAAAACAGGTCTTTTCTTTTGAATCAGACACTAACTACCCTTAGTCTCGATTAAGTGAATTTACCTTGAGAAAATACAGGGCAGTTAAAGACAAGCTACGGAGGTATTACGTCCAGTCTCCTGTGTCGTATTTCCAGAGGGACAGCAGATTTGGGTTCTCAGACAAACAAAGGCATGTTTCCGTGGAATGGGTGAATATCCAACTTGGAAAAATCCAGTCATCAGGTTTAAATTGTTAAAACCTGTGCCTTCAAAACACTCAGGACATTTAGAAAATCTACCGCGTTACATGACAGTAAGCGCATCACCACATTCTATTTTGCAAGCTTTAGCAAATAAAAAAATCCCCCAGAAGAATCTTAATTCTTATCTATGGAAAACATTAAACTGCTAAGCGCTGACAACTGGAATTAGTCCTTAAATCTCTAATGAGAATAATAAAACATGAGTGCAGTTTGTGCTGTAACTTGATAAGGCCTGAATTTACTTGCAGTTAGGAAAAGTCACTGATCCAGCAGTATGGCTTTTTACTCCCTGAGGTCCAGGAAACAGTATCTGTCCGCTTGGAACCTCCTCTGTGGTAAGCACTTCTTATCTGTGCTATCAGAGGCTGGAGATAGCAGGGTAATATCTAGTAACAGCAGCTTTATGAGATGATCCATTGCTGATTTAAATCAATCTCCAGCAGGTAGTTCTCCTTAACCCATCAGAGCAGAACTGACCCCCGCCCCAGAGAACTCACAGACTCTCTCCAGATGCAGAAACTCCCCGGGAAGACATTAACGGCAAAACATCACGTTTGGTCGTCTAAACCAAGCATCTTTTTAAAACCTCACCGCTCTGAAAGATTGTAATATTGAGGCCCCTGACCAAAACTTGAAATCCAGTTTTAGTCATGATCAATTCTGTGTTTGCTCTATAGATATTCAGAGAAGGAGCTTAATGAGCCTGTTAGCAATTTGCAAAGACCCAACAACTTGCTGGGAGGAACTTGACGAGGAAATAACTTCCACTTTCTATGCTTAAGGAATTTTGTTAAAGACATATTTGCTGGGAAACAAGTCCAGCTGTTTGTAGGCACAGGCCAGCATAAATGCGAGGAATGTTTAAGAGCAAATTAAGCCCAAATTAAGCATTTCAGGAATTAAGTGAGGGGGGACGTCAGATGGGCATACAGTTCAGAGGTTCTAAATGAAAAATGTTCTTGAATATCTTAACAGTTGGATAAATAAATGCTAAAGATAGATTTCAGTCTTACTTATAAGGTCAAATGAATATATCTATTTTTCACACACCTATAGTTGTAAAGTAATAGATGTTAGTGTGTGAAGCGCCCTTAAATATTATCAATTTACCCCACTGATTTTACAGAGAGAAAATGGAGGCTCTGAGAGATTCAGTAACTTATCCAAGGTCACTAGATATTGACAGAATTGAAATCTCTTAACACCTGCTAATGCTTTTTCTGGTATACTTGCTTTTAGACAGCAGCCTTTGTGAATATACATAACTCCACATACGCATGAGATTTTAGTACTTTCTGGGTTTCAGAACTAATTCAAGCTGTGAACAAAAACAGGAGTCATGTATTAAATATTTAAGATTAGTTATGTTGACTTTTCGTTGATGTTTTATTTCCGTATAATTAGATTTGAATACATTCACCTTTTCACTGGGTGTCAGGAGTGTGAAGTGTCAATGTCAGATACGTACAGAAAAACAAAATCCGGTGCCAACTACGCCCAGTTTTGGACAACATCCCTATCCTCACCCCAACAAACACACATAATGTTGCCTTCAAAGAACGGGGTAAGGGGCTTCCCTGGTGGCGCAGTGGTTGAGAGTCCGCCTGCCAATGCAGGGGACACGGGTTCGTGCCCCTGTTCGGGAAGATCCCACATGCCGCGGAGTGGCTGGGCCCGTGAGCCATGGCCGCTGAGCCTGCGCGTCCGGAGCCTGTGCTCCGCAACGGGAGAGGCCACAACAGTGAGAGGCCCGCGTACCACAAAAAAAAAAAAAAAAAATAGAATGGGGTAAATATTCAAACTTCTCCACTGTTATTCAACTGTTCATTTTCATACTCTGTGAACTCGAAGTTAGTGATGACACACTAGATCGTCATTCCATTTTACTGCAATAGAGATTAATGAAAACATGTAAAGCACAATGCTTTTCACAGTTGCTTTGTCAAACAGAAGCATGCTTTTTGATTTTCTGAGACCAGCATTTAAACACTTCTCACTAATGCAACTTTTTAAAAGTTTACTGAAGGTTCCACTAATTAACAGCATCTGGCCCGCTACAGCACTAATAACTGTTTTTTTTGGGGGGGGGTATTTTATTGTTCAGAAATGTACGGATACTTAGATGCCAATAAACTGAAAAGAAAAATGCTCTTTACCAACTTTTCTGCTAGTTCCTTCTCCTTCACCTTCTCTTCCACCTCAGCCTCTGCTATCTGTGTCTCTTTCAGCTTCCAGACTCTTTCACCTGAGACTGTCCAATTGCTGAAGTGCAGGCGACCACCTAGAAAACCACAATAATGGGCTTTCCCTCAAGAGAGCCACATGGGACTTCTGTTCCTTCCTTTCATGTAGAAACGGCATGCAGGATATTTCATGATTCATTTTTTCCTTTTTGATAAGGTATGAAAGAAATATCAAAAGAAATTCAGAGATATTTCCATTTTCTCAGAATGAGATGAAGCTTCTATTTAAGAAACATGCTTTCTCTTCCCCTGGCATTCTGGGTTCATAAAGTGAGAAAATTATTTTTACTGCTATTTGGGTTTTGATGTCTGAAAACAAGATACGGTATCTTTTTACATTTTTACCCTTTCAAAGTAAATTAGCTATCTTGATGAATTTAATTAACATAAGAACTAATAACATAACAACAATGACTAGCAATTGTAATTTTAGTAAGCACCAATAACTGTTTGCTTATCAAATTAATAAAACCCCAAAATGCAGCAGGAAACATACAAGGACTAAAATCTTTTATGTGCCCCCCCAAAAAAAGATTCGATGCTCATAAATCATATAATACTCCAGCAATAACCTTTTAATATCTTATATATTTAGTTAATATGAAACAAGCATTTTTAATGTAATATACGTAATTATCTAAATATTGTATCCAGAGGTAGCAGGTTTGCAGAAACAGTCAGATAGGCTTTTTCCCCTGTATTACTTAACCACATTTTCTAGCAAATCTTCAAATGGCAAGGTTGTTCCTAAGATTTAAGAGCTGGGCATTTTTATATTTTGTGCGCCATAACCAAATCACTTTGTCACTTATCGCTTCAACATGCTTGGGTTTTTCAATGATTTTATGCATTCAGATTCCTGGATGTTTTAGCCATCTTATCAGACCTTCACTTTAAAGGAAACCAGGATCAATGGATTTAGTATCACATATACCATATTTATTCAATGGCCTAAAGCTATAGTTCTTCTCTCCTGTCTTATCTTTGCAAGACTTAATTCCCTCATACAAAAATAGGAGCCCTGTATTAATATTTTTAAACCAAAATCACATCCAACTGTATGATCTTTTCAATCACTCTGGATGTGACTGTAAAACACATGCTGACAGTACTTTACCTGCTTTACCAATGACCTTGTTTAGAAATGACTTAATGTCACATTTCAGAAAAGTTTGCTGTCAAACTACCTTTGGCCAATTTTACCAAAAAAAAAAAAAAAAAGGCAGTTCAGTCAGGGGCCATGAGGACAATTTCAAGACATTTATATCAGACACCAATTCAATATTCCTCTGCATTTTACATTACAATCCCAGAAATTCAAAAGGCCTTTCAAAAGGGAACACTTGGACATTTTAAAATAAATCTAAATACAGTACACATTTTGGTTGTCCTTCTCAATTCAGTTATAATAGCACAGAGGAGAGGGCAGGAATTCCAGCACAATTAGGATATCTGTACAGCAAACATAAATTTTAAATGGATTTACTTTTTGCTTACTGTTTATACCACTCTTGGAAATTTGATTTGAATAAAAAATGTATTTCGCTCTTAGGTTTGAAGCATTTTCCCCACCCTAAATGAGTATTATTCATACGTTCACACAGAAAGGAAGATAAGTAATAATACAGTACAGGCGCCAAGTAAAATCTAGCCCAGTACAGACAGCGTAATAATGATGTCATTAAGACTCCTGGCTGAATGGGATTCAGACAGAACTGTTGTATAGCTGCAGACATAAATCTGAAAGAACTTTTTGGCTACATTCTCAGACTTACCTTGAGAGATATTTAGGAGCTCCAGCAAAATGAGTTGAGAGAAATGCACTCAAAAGAAGAAGGTGTGCAGACTGCAGACAGATGTAGGCCCTATCGGTGTATCCTTCTGAGATACAGGAGGAAACAGTTTGCTAAATGGATAAAGACAGAGAAACAGTCTGAAGAAGAAGAAAACAGAAAACAAATAAACCTTAATTCTAGCACAAATGAATGAGAGAAAGGCAATTGTGGGGCTGCTCGAAGCCTTTTTGCCTAGCTGAATGAAAGCAATCCCTAAGACTGAATGGGTAATGAGATCCTGGCTCCTGAGATTTTAGCTTTCTTAATCATGTTCATAATTAATTCAAGAACATTGATAATTTCATTACATTCTTTTTGTCTTATCAATAAATGATGTGCCTGCACTTTTGGTCCTGTGTACAGGGAGGGGAGAGATGCTTTGGGTAATACTGCACCAGGAATAGTGGATATATATGATCCAAAAAGGTGAAGTGGTAATTATTATCCTTGACCAGGCTTCTATTATCAGAACACGATGACAAGCAGCCACAAATAATTAATAAGCTTTTTATGCAGAAATGCAAAGCCTTTGAAGAAAAATATGCTGCAAGTAGAATTCCTTACCGAAGATTATGTACATAGCACAACACACCTCTCCAGAGAAACAGTTTGAAATGGCACTCACTGAAAAGCTTGCATCACAAAGACAAGTAGAAAATCAATAACTTGTTTTTAAAATATCGTTTTAAAAAACTTTTTCTTTATCTTGATGTTTTATTTAAAAAAAATCTGTGCCCTTGCAGTTGTCTTCCTGAAGTCCTTTTCAGGGTCGACATACAAAGATGTTAAACTGACTACCCACTCAGTAAAACCTCCTTTTTTAAGCCAAGACAGAAAGCTCTGTCATTAACTGTCAGTCATCATCAAAGGGGACCTTTTCCTTTACGGTTTTCTATTCACCCCCATGTAAATTTTCACAAAGCCATCACTCATTAGTTTCACAATCCGTGTTCAAGGCTTGGGAGGGAATGTTTAATGCCACTTAATCGCACGAAACAGAAAGGCAGCCTCATCTCCCAAATGGTTTAGATAATTAACGCCAAATTAAAAACTGGTCAGTTAGGAAGAGCGGCAAATATGAGAATTCTCCTAATTGATAACAAGAATAACATTTCAGCTTTCAATATAAAGTGTGCTCCTGCAAAGAATCCGTGCTCAAGTGCACAGAAATGATATACTGGCTAACATTATTTTTAAGTAGACCAATATGGCAGGATAAAATTTCAGTGGTGGAAACCATTCCATAAAAGTGTCTTTGAACTGATTGTGCTATTAAAGATACAAACAGTTCAAAGGATGCAAAGAAGTATGCATGTTGGCACTTCGATCTGATTGCTAAACAAAATAGTCTCTGAGAAGACACTGCAGAATCACTTAGCAAAGCAAGCTGTTGCCCGTGACATTGATATATGGGACAGAGATGATGTATATACTGGGTGGCTTTATCAGTAAATCACTGACTCTATTTACTTCCCCAAGGAAAAAGACCTGTCCCTGAAAGAGAACTCTTTGTTAGAACCACCGGTAGGGGATTAATATTGGCAAAACATTCAATTTGGATATAGTCCTGCAGAAGATTCATAAAACAATAATTTAATAAGTTAACGGACAAAGATTTAGCACGTTGGCAGCATATAACTGCCTAGAGAACATTAACTTTATTAATTTCATCAAATTATTTCTCTGTGAACTCAATTATATAGGTCCTAGCCACCAGCAACCTATTTCTCAACTAAAGACAACAAATTTGAGAAATCCTAAGTCCCTAAAAATTACTTTTCAATAACATGCAAAATTTCAGCACCCTATAGACCAATTGCTACATAAAACACTATGAGATGACAGTTAAATTTAAGCTTAGATGTCAATTTCCATATGTCTCACATATTTAAACACATTTCAGCTCTGCTCTTAAAGTTCCAGATAGGAGTTGTACGTTGCAAACCAAATATGCCTATCAATATTCCAAGTTAATGCAGATCCAACTGAATTTCAGGGACAGAAGATGGAATTGTAAGTGCTTTCTATGCCGTTTCAGAAAAGCAGTAAAATTAGAAAGACAAATAATAAATATATACGGTGGCGTGTAGCCTGCAGTAAAGTGTTTTAAATCCTACAGCTTTTGCATGGGTACTGCCATCAAGACATTGTTCTTAACACGTCTTTCAAATTCTCACCCCACATCCAATCATCAAGTTGTAATGCTTCAATTTCCCAAATGTCTCTGCGAACTGTTCACTTCTCTCCACTCCCAAAGCCAGCACCTCATTCAAGCCATCAGTCCCTGTTACCTAAGTTTTGTCATTTTTCAGTGTCCTGGTGTCACCCTCTTCTTCTTGCTCTCACACTACTACCCATTATCTTTTCAAAACACAAATCTGATCGTGCCATTCCTGTGCTTCAACCTTCAATGGCTCCCCATTTCCCTCTGGTAAGATTGCTTACTACACCCTTTTGATCTGGCTCCTCTTTACCTCTCTTAGCCTCATTTTATTAACCATACTGTTCCCCCAGTCATGGGAATTACTTTCTGTTCCCCAGACTGCTCTTTTCACTCAACTTTTGGTACGTGCAGCTCCCTTGCCATACCCAGTGATGAATGGCCAGTTATTTTCTAACAGGAGTTTATAAGTCTTTTGAAGATTTTTTTCAGTTGCTCTTTACTTCTCAAAGTTCATGTTAAAATCGAGTCTTTATCAGCAGAATTGGTGGTTCTACTTTGGTTGATTTTATTTTTTGGCTGTGCCAGGTCTTAGTTGTGGCACTCAGGATCTTTTTTAATTGTAGCATGTGGGATCTTTTAGTTGTGGCATGCGGCGTCTTTTAGTTGCAGCATGCAGGATCTTTAGTTGCAGCATGCGAACATTTAGTTGCGGCATGTGGGATCTAGTTCCTTGACTAGGGATTGAACCCGGGCCCCCTGCACTGGAAGCGTGGAGTCTTAGTCACTGGACCACCAGGGAAGTCCCTGGTTGATTCTTGCTACCATCTATCAGTGGGCTTTAGTGCCACTTAACCTCCCTGGCAGTCGTACTAGCTGCTCAAAATTGTCATCACTCTCTGTAGTCTCTGCTGTATTCTTCCCCGCCAGACTGAAGGGTGTCAAGTATAAGCAGAGAGTCTCATCTGTGTTTACATTTGATCAAATATCGTCTCTTCTTGAAAAAGCAGGGTATTGCTCCTTTCATCTCATTAGAGTGAGACCCTTAGTCTCTATTACAATTATTTTTTCAGATTCAGATACATTTTCACTTTCTTCTGTTTTGCATCTGTGTTTGAGTCTGCATAAGATGAAGATGGCTGAGACTGAAAAAACCAGATAAAATGGCTTGAGTAAACATCATATAAATATGTCAACTTTTAGTCAATTTTGACTGCAGTTTTTTTCTTGTTTTCTCTCTTGCTTCCTTAAAACTAAAAATAAAGTTTAATATAGGGGAAAATGTGTAGCCCTGACTTCTTACATATTAAATACCTTGAGTAGCCTCAATATTGTGGCAATCAGGAGGAATTAAATACAAGGACACAAGTGGGTGTGTGGAATATAATGGGGGCTCAATAAATCTTTGTTGAAGTAATAAATAAAAGTAGATTAAGCTATAAAACTCAGATTTTAGGACATCACTCTATATTTTCACCTCTTTTGTATGAAAAATTCAAAATGTGATCTATTTCATGTACTAAGGCATGGAAATGTGTGACATATTTTGTAAAGATTTTCATCAACAGCACATTTTTTAAAAGTTTCAACGCTTTAAGTGGTCTTGAAATTCCCTTATCAGTAAGAACTCACTCCCTGGTGATAGCAAATAAGTATAGTATAATTGCAAAACACAGTGTCTCACCAGAATAAAAAGAGAACGGGGAGAGGGCAAAGGCTTAGCCATTTATAAGGAGTTAATAAATCGCTGTAGATTAACAGAGGGGTAAAGTTAACCGACGCCTGAGTGAGACAATAGCCAGGGGGCGCTAGAGGGCTGGAGCCACGTGGTCGAGACGGGAAGAACCGCTTGCTCTTTGACAAAAACAGGTTAGCGAATTTCACTAGTATCTTAGTCTATTACTTGATATTGGAAGTAATTTCAAAGTTTATTTTACCAGAGCATTAACTCAGAGAATGATTTAGAGGAACTGATAATATTTATGTTGCTAATCAGACATAAGGAGAAAAGGACATATATTTTTACCCTTTCTCTTTTTTCTATTTTAGAAAGCCATTTTCTTCTGTTCACATTTAAGTTTGAGTCCTTTCCTTTTTATAGTTGGAGATTCAGAGGCTCAAATAAGAGTTAAAACAAAGTTCTCGAAATACAAACAACAAAAAGAACTTTTTTTCTACAATAAATTTCCTTATATACCCACACTTACAAGTTTAGCATCTTTTAGAATTTGAAAAGTTCAGTTAACGAAATAGAACCCACATAGGTTAATAAATATTCCACAGGAAAGCATTTTTTTCAGGAGCATACTGAAATGTTTTACTTTAATCTTTTTCTCTCTCTTTTTTTTTTGCAGTACACGGGCCTCTCACTGCTGTGGCCTCTCCCGTTGCGGAGCACAGGCTCCAGACGCGCAGGCTCAGCGGCCATGGCTCACGGGCCTAGCCGCTCCGCGGCATGTGGGATCTTCCCGGACCAGGGCACGAACCCGTGTCCCCTGCATCGGCAGGCGGACCCTCAACCACTGTGCCACCAGGGAAGCCCCTTTTCTCTTTTTTTGATGGACATTCTTAGAAGCTGTTTCTTAGACAGTTTTAAACTCTCCCTTAATCTGAAATGATATATATTAAGTATTTAGTTTTTTCTTGATGATGCAAAGTCAGATTTGTGCTAGCTCAGCACTACTGCTCTGTAAAACCATGACCGCAGAGACATGTATGTCATACCAGCTTCATGTTGTACGTAAACGGAGGCTGAGGGAAGTTGAGTTGCCCTGAGTCACAGCGCTTATAACTGGTGAAAGCAGTATTTCCCCCATTCACTTTGTGACCTCTAATTAACGTAGGCAGTCTAAATGACAGAATTCAATCGAAATAGCCGACTGTGAATAACCTAACTTGACCTTTGGCCTACTGTCTAGGTGGTCTTCCCTTTCCATAGGGTTTTCTTCATTCGGAAACAGAAGATTTCAGGATCCCAGTAGCAGTGGATTTCTTTCTCAAAAAAGTTTCCCAGAAATCCTGGAATTCCAAGGGGCAAGGGTGCAGAGACACAATCCACCTTGTTTGGAGTGTAGGGAAGGGAGGCATTGTTGGAGGTCACCTCTGGGAGAGAGTAAGCGAGTTTAAAACACTGATGCCTCACAGTGGGGCTGGCGGTCCATGAGGACAGAGGAGAGCACAGCTCCAGGGTAACCAAGAAGGCCCCTACCACAATGGGGGTGAGGGAAGCAATGGGGTTAGCGGGGACCCAGGGCATATCTGGCAATTCCGGAAACTTCTGGTTGTCACAACAGGAAGAAGGTGCTACACGCATCTAGTGGGAAGAGGCCAGAGATGTTGTTAAACATATTGCAATGCACAGGACAGTTCCCCACAACCGAGAGTCATCGGGCCCTAATACATCAGTACGGCCGAGGCTGCGGAAGCTTGCATAGGATGCGGCCTTTCACAACACCCTTCTTCTCCCTCTTCCCTCAGTCTTGTTGAGGGTGGAGTTGGATAGCAGAGGTAGTACATAATTTCCTCTTCTGTCACTTTTCACTTAGGCAGCTGGGGCGAGCAGACCACTGAGCTGCTTTCCCCTTACCTTCCCCTTCCTCAGGCTTCCTCATAGCCTTGCGGTTAGGAGCGTGGGCTCTGGAGTCACATAGACATGATTTGATCCTAGATTAGCTATGGGACTACAGGCAAATTATCTTATTTAAGCCTCAGTTTCCACATCAGTAAAACTGACAACATAATAGTACTTACCTCCCAAGTTGAAGGTCGGACTGTTTTCTCAGTTCCTAGCACCATAGTTTTTGTCTAGATCTGGTTGCTTTTGTTTTTCTTTTTCTTTTTTGCACAGACTACTATTATAGTCACTTCATTGGGCATTAGCTACTAGTTTGGTCTGCTCTGTGTATCATTATCTCTTCACTTTGGAGGGAATAACTCCCTTTCTCAATCTAAGTCATTCAATGAGACTTTTCCCTAGTGCAGGTGTGGGTAGACTAGGCTCGATCAATTAGAACGTTCTATCTCCCTGGCCACAGTAATCAGTTCCAGGATGAGAACCAAGTCAGGCCAGCAAAATCCATCCCAGGGAAATAGGTGTTCTCTTTTCTCTGGGACTATTTCTCAGTGATGGAAAATGAATACAGCCAAGGAGCTTGCTAAACATAAAGCCAACCCAGAGACAAGCAGAGCCAAGAGATGCAAAGAGCAAGAGAGAGAGAGAGAGAGAGAGAAGTAGATTCCTGACAGATTGGCTGAACACCTGGGTCCAGCCAGCCCTGTAGCAAGTTCTACCTCTAGATTTTCAATTACGTAAGCCATTTTTTTCTTTTTTTTGCTTAAGTCTATGTGAATAGATTTCTGTAATTTGTGAAAACAGGAACAACACAAGAAGAGTTTTGATCTCTCCATCTTTGTATTCCTCATACAGGCTACTATATCATTTTTTACATTGTAGGATCTCAAAAATGTTCAATTAGATGGAATCTAATTCATGTAAGAAATGGATAATATGAAACTAGAAGACTGCAGGGGGAAAAGGAGATGAAGTGTGAAGCGAAAATCCAGAGGCATAGGAGTTATTACAGATAATGGAAAGCCACAGGCAACTGGCAATTAAATGGTTAATAGAAGCTTTAAGCCTTGGGGCTGGTGAGGAAGGAGGTGTTCAGGGCAAAGCTTTGCAGGGAAGGGAAGTGTAGCAATGGTTTCTGCCCATTCTGAGTTGGACATGGGCCAGGGAGGCACAGCAGTCAATAGGATGCATCAACAAATTCTATAGCAGTCAATGAGTGAGATGAGAGCAATGCACCATCAACATGGTGCAAGGGAAAGAATACAACGCAATTGCGCCCCTTCTGGGCAACTGTGACATAGCAGCGAGAAGATCCACAGCCGAGCCTCAGCTCTGCAGCTTTCTGGGATGGTAATTTTCAAATTACTTAATTCTCTGAGTTTCTGCTTCATTATCTGAAAGATAGAGATAAAGGTTCCATTCCTCTGGCTGGTTGTGAGCTCTAAATGAGTTAGCATTTGCGAAGGTGCTCAGCACAGTAGATGTTCCAACCCTTTTGAGAAAGAGGCAGAACATAAGGAAGTACCCAAACTGGCTGAAAATGTTTATTAAGCATTTAAATGCACCAGACACCATACTAGGTGCCGGGGAGGCAAAAATATGTAAGACAGTCCTTTCTTTCAGGGCACAGTTTAGTGGGAAGCACAGACGGGTAAGTACCTTCATGAAAACACACTTTGATAACCACTGCAACAGAAGAACAAACCGGAACCCAGAGAAGATAGACATTCACTCTGGCTTTAGAAGTCAAGAAAGGTTTAATTAACTCAGGAGTTGAAGAGGGCTTCAAAGAAAATGGGGCTTTTAGATGGAGTGTAGGAGAATCAATAGGAATTTTCCAGAATTTTTTTAAGTTAAAACAAAGAGGAAGTTATTTGTAATAACTGGAAAATTTCTAAAATCTGTTTCAAATAAAAAAACACCATGGTTCTGATATATGGATGGCAAATGCGCACAGGTAGAGAACGCAAATTTAAACCACAACTATCAGAATAACTAAAATAAAAAATAATGACAACACTAAATCTTGGCTAGGATGTGGAGAAATTGGATCTCACACACTTCTGGTGAGAATGTGAAATAGTACAACCACTCTAGAAAACCTTTTAACAATTTCTTATAAAATTAAACGTGCAACTTCTATATGAGCTAGCAAATGGCACTCTTGAGCATTTATCTCAGAGAAATGGAAATTCTTCTTCTTGCAAAAAAAACAAAACAAAACCGCCCTTCAACAAAACAAAACTGTACAGAAGTGTTCATAGCAGCTTAACTTGTAATAGCCCAAATACTGAAATTAGTCTAGATGTTTTCCAACTGGCCATTGATTAAACAAACTGTGGTACATCCAAACCATGGAATAGTGCTTAGCAATAAAAAGAAGGAATTATTGATAAACACAGTCTTGATGTCTGCAGAAAATTATGCTAAGTGGGGAAAAAAAAGCCAGTAACCAAAGGTTATATCTGTTTGCTTCTGTTTGTATAACATTTTTTAAATGACACAATTTTAGAAATGGAGCTAAAGGATAATGGTTGCCATATATCCAGACAAAACTATAATTTGAAAAGCTACATGCACCCCAGTGTTCATAGCAGCACTATTTACAATAGCCAAGACATGGAAGCAACCTAAATGTCCATCGACAGATAAATGGATAAAGAAGATGTGGTATATATGTATATACATACGCAAGGAAATATTACTCAGCCATAAAAAAGAATGAAATAATGCCATTTGCAGCAACATGGATGGACCTAGAGATTATCATACAAAGTGGAGTAAGTCAGAAAAAGACAAATACCATATGTTATCACTTATATGTGGAATCTAAAATACAACATAAATGAACATATCTATGAAACAGAAACAGACTCATAGAGAACAGACTTGTGGTTGCCAAGGGGGAGCGGGGGAAGGATTGGGAGTTTGGGATTAGCAGATGCAAACTATTATAGGATGGATAAACAACAAGGTCCTACTGTATAGCACAGGGAACTATATTCAATATCCTGTGATAAACCATAATGGAAAAGAATATGAAAAGGACTATATGTATAAATGAATCACTTTGCTATACAACAGAAATTAACACAACACTTTAAATCAACTATACTTCTATAAAATTTTTTTAAAAAGAAGAAGAATGGTTGTCTGAGGTCAGAGATAGAGGAGGGGGCAAAAGGGAGGTGGGACGGGTCTTTGTGGTGATGGATCTGTTCTGTATCTTGACTGTGGTGGTGGATACATGAACTTACACATGTGATGAACATTGACAGAAATAAATACACACATACACACAAATGAGTACCAGTAAAATTGGGGAAATCTGAATAAATTTGGTAGATTGTGTAGATTACATCAATGTCAATCTCCTGGTTGTGATATTCTACTAGAGTTATTTCAATATTAACATTAGGTAAAACTGGTTAAAGTTTCACAGGAGAGCACTCTGTTTCATTTCTTATAACAACATATGAATCGACAATTATCTCAATAAAAATCTCAATTTAAAAAACCACTATGGTTCTGTATTATAAAGTAACTGAGGTTTCCTTTAACATAATTTAGGGACTTTTTAGTTCTTTTTATTCTGTGAGGATTTATTGCGTCCATAATTTCAATTGCAGCCTGATATTTGCCATTTATATCTCGTGTCAGCTTACCCTGCTGGGGTCAACCTCTCCTTCCTTTGGCCCCTACCATGCATTGTAGTCTATCTCTTTAATAGTAACTATGCGCTGATTGGGGTCCCTTTTCTTCCAATGCTATGGCAGACACCAAATGTGTTTATGAGAATGTGTTTCTGTTACCCCCTAGGCACAAGGCTGCTCCACGTTCCCCAGCTTCCCTGGCAGTTAAGTATGGCTTTGTGACCAAGTTCTGGGCCATGGAATGTGGGCAGAAGTAATGTATGTCACGCCCTGTCCTGACTCATAAACTCCTCTGGTGTGATCCTCTGCACTCTCTGTTCTGATTAGATACCAGGAGCCAGCAGAGGACCCTACAGTCCTAGGAGAAAGCAAGCCCTCAACGCAAGAAGCCTGAGGCTCTGAATGACCACCCAGAAGGCCTCTCGCCAATAGGAACTAAATTTATATTGTGTTAAGCCATTGAATTTTGGGTGTTTGTATTAGAGAACATAATGTTATTTACCCTGATAAATAACGTATGCTTGGACTTCCCTGGTGGCGCAGTGGTTAAGAATCCACCTGCCAATGCAGGGGACAGGGGTTTGATCCCTGGTCCGGGAAGATCCCACATGCCGCAGAGCAATTAAGCCCTTGCGCCACAACTACTGAGCCTGCACTCTAGAGCCCGTCAGCCACAACTACTGAGCCTGCAAGACACAACTACTGAAGCCTGCATGCCTAGAGCCCACACTCCGCAACAAGAGAAACCACCACAATGAGAAGCCCTCATGCTGCAATGAAGAGTAGCCCCCGCTCGCCACAACTAGAGAAAGGTCGCACACGGCAAAGAAGACCCAATGCAGCCAAAAAACAAATAAATAAATAAAATTTAAAAAGAAAATGTATGCTGGTCTCCACACTAGACTCTGGGCTCATTGAGAGTAAAAACTGTGTTTTGTTCACCTTTATATTCCTGGAGCCCAGAACAGTGCCTGACACAGAGAAGCTGCCTCATAACTGCTTGCTGACAATCATGCTTCCATCAGTAACAGACTTCTCATCCTTGAATGTGATAGGAAAGCCTAGGATTTCATTCCCAGGACCAAATTCTCACGAATGGCCTCGAGAAGAAGCAGGGCTCAGATGAGCAAAGGTGTGAATTACCACTTGGTTACTTCATTTCCTGCTCTTCAGCACATTTCATTCTGTAAGTGAAAAACACATCTGGTTTATCAGAACCTAACTGATTTAAATATAATTTATTCTCAAATTCAGTAAGTTTCACTAAATAAATATTTCTGTAAAAATTTAACAGCAAAAACTCTAGTGAGAGCTCATGTATAGAGACCTTCATTATTTTTTAGAAAAATACCACAAGACACTTACTGCACTATGAAATTGTATAAATAATTAAAGTCGAACCTCACATATCAAAAAAAGTGACCTAAATACTTTTCATGATATATTATCCTTTTACTTTGTGGGTTGGCTTGCTTACTAGATAATTTGCAAAAAAAATCCACCCATCAAAAATAGGTCATCAGGTCACTGGGGTGAATTTATGACTGTGGAATTCTGGAGTTTTACTTCAGTAAAGAAATGACATATTTTCTTTGTACCTTATCTAAGTATGCACACACTTCATATATTCAAATCCCAAGAGAAAAATACGACTATACTTTTATAAATATGTTTTCCCTTTAACCAGCTTGTTTTGTGTACTATTTAATATCCCCTTATTACCATATTTTCTTAATACTTTGATTGCTGTGGATAGCTACACTATTCACAGTGATAACTACATTGTCACAGTATTTGACAGGTGGAAAAGGACTTAAATATCTCTAGTCCAATACATTTATTTACAGAAAAAAAGAAACCATCTTCCAGAGGTTATGTGACTGTAGGCGTTCACATTGATGATAAGTATAAAAGCCAAGTCAAGAACCCACACTCCTAACTCTGGCCAATGATGCCTTGGATTCTAGAAAATGAATTCAATGTTGATTATAAGACCCTGTAAGCTAAAATAAGAGTTTTGCTAAGAATAAATTATTTATATGACTTCATTCTTCTGATTAAAACTCATATATAATTACATAGGAGTGGCAATTGAACAGATTTTGGCTTCTTAATATTTAATTCAACATTTATTAATTTGAATTTTATGGGGCTTTCTCTGGGTATTAACTTTTGTCAGGTCCAAACTCTTCTTAAGACCCTCAAAAACATACAGTCCCATGCAGAGTTTTAGTAACCACCCTCATTATTCTTTGTGTTTTTAAGGCTTGAGCTTTTACATTTAACTCTTTAATCGACGTGAATTTTTTTCTACAGTGTAAAGCGAGAATTAAAATTTCTGTTTGTCTAATTAACTAATCTTTGTGCTTTCCCCACTTATCTGTGATGCCTCTTTATCACATACAGTATTCTTTTGGAAAATGGTCTATTTTTCAAGTTTTTTTCTATGCTGTTGAGTATATTTTTATAGTAGTGTATTATCAATCAAGATAGACTAGATAGTTACAAACGACCTCAGATATCAGCAGTTTAACAAAACAGAAGTTTATTTCTCACTCAAGTAACATGTATTCTGGGGTCAGTAGGGGGCTCTGTCTATCATAGTCACCAGGAATCCAGGCTGATCAAAAACCATCTTCACATGTGCTTCCAGGATCACCGAAGTCACCCTAGTGTCTGCCCAAATGTACATCATTTTTTCTCTGTACCTTTAATCCTCAATGAATTTTGCAGGTTTTCTTATTATGGGCTGTACAATTATCTTGGTGATTTTTTTTCTTGCTTTTTATCATTTAAAAATTTTTTTTGCGTGACTGCTATTAAGTCGCTTTTGTGCATGTATCTTTTTTCCTCAAAGAATCATACATTTCACTTAGACTCAAATTATTAATATGAAATTGTACATAGTATGCTCATGCAGGCCATTATTATAACTTTTTTCTTATTTCTAATTTCATGCACTTGTATTTTCTTTTTAATTATTCATTAGCTTTGCTAAGTGTTTATCTAGTTTGCTGAATTTCCTAAAAAATAAGCCAGTTCTTAGATTCATTTTCTAATCATGCATTTTGTTTTCTAATTCACTAATTTATACCATTAGTTTTTATTATTTTCATCTTTTTACTTTCCTTGTGGGGTTTTCTTTGCTTTCTTCTAACTGTTGAGTTCAATGATTCAATGATTCACATTCTCTCTCTTTTAATAACTAATATGTTTCAGAGCATATCTTTAAATTCGTCACATATTATGATACATAATATTCTGATATTTGTGTGTTTGAAGTAATCTACAGCTTCATTGTGTTCTACATTAACTAAGTTATTAGGAAAGCAATTTTTTTAGCTTTTCAGGGCCTGGACATTTCTATTTAAATTGTTTAAAATAAACAATTTAACAATTCTCTTCTTGTGAGAATGTGGCCTGATAACCTTACAAATTACAATTTCCAAATTCTCCAAAATTTCACTAAGGGCACATGTGCACATGCACACACACACCACATGTGTGTGTGTGGGGGTGTATGTGTACCTAACCTTTACCTACAACAACATATGTTCCAGGATTCCAGAATGCTTCAGTCCATTGTTCAACTCCAGATGCATTGGATACTAGAAGTAATAGCAGATACAAAAAGAGAAGCTGCTTCTGTTTTGGCCAAAGAGGAAGATAGTTCCCAACCATCACATGACAGTTGCCCCGTCATCTGCCCATACTTCTTTACCCAAGAGGCAGGCTGAAGAAAAGGGTCAGCATGGCCCCCATCCTACTTACCAGCCAGCCGTGCTGTTCACGTTCAAAGTGCATGTGTGGGCTACAACTGGGTTCTTCAAACCAGTGTCTTCAAACCACAGGTGGCAAGATCCCCTCCCCTTCCTGAGCTCTGCCATATGGTTGAGTGTTAGCTTTACTTTTCAAGCGCATTCAAGCCTTTCAAATTTTCCGTCTACATTCCCTTTAATATACTTTTAATTTTGATTAAAATACATGCATCTTAACCCCCCTTCCCCTTGTTTTTTGAAGTGTCAGTCAGTAGTTATTTTCTTCTGTAGTTCTTCCCACCTCTGTACATTTATTTCACTTCCCACGACACATTCTGGAAGTTTACAAAAGCCTGTGTTTTCTAAAAGATACAGAGCTCATTGTGGGTATTTTCATGGCAAGTTGGGAAAGTTCACCTTAGGGACTTTTTAGCTTGTCACCATCTTACTACAGAATGTGTGTTTTTTTTAAAAACGTATGGAACAGATACAATAAGGTAAGCAGATTTTGTTCTTATACCTGCACTTCCAAATTCTCATAGCTAAGAGGAGTAATTACACGAATAAACAAAATATGTCCAGGGCTTATTATCAGAAACACTCTTCAGCCTTTAAATAATGCTTGATACTTTCCCTTAGTAAAATTCAGGACCTGGTAATAAAAAGAGCCAGTGCAATCCTCAGTATTAGAGATGGTAACCAAGTGTTCATGGAAATTCAAGTTCTTACTCCATAGGATTATTGAAAGATCTCTAGCATTAATAGTTTTCATTACAGGCTACACAGAAACTTTAAAAGTAACTGCCAAATTCTATGCCTGCTTATTTAAAGCCTTTACAATATTTTGAGTGTTGAACCAATCATAAATTTCGTGTAAATTAGTAAACTGTCATCTATGGTATTGTTCCACCTGTTAAGGTCTTACTCAAGTGATATTATCTGGAATATTTTGAACACATAAGCATGTTTAAAGAACTATGTAATTCCTTAAGAAAAGCAAAAATGTTTCACAAGAGGTATGACTATAATTTTCAAAACTTAGTAAAGGAGTAGGGAATCACACATTTTAAAATTTAAAATAAAAGTCTGCTCAGAGACCTACAGGATAGCAGCACTTGATTCAGACTTAGCTCCTCGATGGCCCCAAACTTCTACATCTATGAAGGATGACAGAAAATGTAAAAAAGGTGAATTACACCACAAAGTTTTATACCTGGACTACAATTCACAAAATATAAAATTTTTAAAAGGATACTGATACAAAACAACATGTTAGAAGTTTTCTTTTTTTGGTAACATTTTGTGTCGTGTTTTATTCTCAAGTACACAAAGCCCCGGTCCAGGGGCTGGGACCAATACAAACACGGGTAAGCCTTCATGTCAGCTCTTAAGGACTAGAAATGGACACAAAAACAAACAACTCCAAAACAAAGTCGCTTAAGACAAATGGTGTAATAGGAAAACCTTAAAATTTCTATGAAACTCTAGGAAAGGGAGAGAGAAATTCTACCTCAAGGGACCTGAGAAAGAAATTATGATTTAAATTAGGGCTCGAAGGACAGGGAGGGCTGTGCAGGGCACACAACTCCGTACCAATATCGTCGAGTACTAAATGCCTCTACCAACACCAGGAGGCAGGGCTGCAAAGGACACTGATGTGGTGCAGCAGTGGTCCCAAATTTGGGGCCAGTCACCACCACATGGTTCCATCCACTGGCCCTCCGCTTTTCTGGAAAATGTGCAGTGAACGTGGACTCTGCTTCACTCAGCGATTCCCAGAAGGCCAAAGGCACAGCTGGCCTCCAACAAATAGAGTCAGCCTTATAGAAAACCACGTATAGAGCCGAAGCCCTGCCCCAGCAACAGCCAGACCGTCCTCTCCTTCAAAGACCAGCGATCACTCTGCTCACTTTCCATATCGGAGAAAATGCCACACAGATCAAATGCTTTACAGATCAAATGACATCAAGCACGTGTTAAGAGCCTCTCAAACCGTAAAATCCCACATAAGTGTCAGGCGCTGATATTACCATAAGAAACCTGGGTGAAAAGAAACACAGTAAGAAGGGAAGTAAGGAGGTGCTTCTCACATTTGATTCCTGGGTCTAAGGGAGATGGAATACCTTAATGACCTGGTGTCTTTCCATGTCCCTCCCCTCCCCTCTAAGACTCCTACATACATTGGAAATAGTAGATGAGCATTTGGCTCCTTGGAAAACTTGCAAATTTTGAACTAAGAGAGCATTTCTCAAATTTTAATAGTTCACATACTCACTCTATGATTTTTGCTATATCCTCGTACAGCCTGTAACATTACTTCACAATTTTCTCTGCCTTGACTCCCTTTTTTTAAAAAATGCATTTTTTAAAAATGAAATTTTGTATTCCCTCCATAAATGGAAATAATAGTTCCACTGGTCATAAATATAAGCTGGACATGTAACATATACAATGAAAACCAAAAAAAAAAAAAAAGTTATAAAACTCTTGGAAAATACAGTTGGTTTGCAATGGCTTTGTGAAGACAGTCACATGCGAGAGCCCAGGTGAAACCAGCAGAGCAATGGCCTGGACAAACCAGAGCATCATAAGAAATAATAAATAGTTGCTCATTTAAACATTAAGTTTGGGGTGGTTTTGAAGGCAAACTGAACAATTCACTGGAGCTTTTCTCACACCTTAACATGCACACACATCACTTGGGGATCCTGTTAAAAGGCAGATTTTCATTCCAAAGGTCTAAGTGAGTCTTGAGAGTCTGCAGTGCTTACCAGGCGAAGGTGATATGAATGCTGGTGGCCTACGGACCACACGTGGAGTAGCAAAATTTTGTAAGAGCATAATCTTTTTCTTTAATTACTTTTTGGCTCTTATATTAGTCTGCTAGGGCTACCATAACAAAGTACCACAGACTGGGTGGCTTAGATAACAGAAATTTATTTTCTTACAATTCTGGAGGCTAGGAGTCCAAGATCAAGGTGTCGGCAGGGTTGGTTTCTTCTAAGGTCTCTCTCTGTCTTGTAGATGGCTGTCTTCCCCCTGTGTCCTCACATGGCCTTCCCTCTGTGCCTGTCTGTGTCCTAATCTCCTCTTCCTGTAAGGACCCCAATCATACTGGATTAGGGCCTACCCCAAGGGCCTCATTTAACTTTAGTTACCACTTTAAAGACCCTGTCTCCTAATACAGTCACATTCTGAGGTACGGGGAATCAGAACTTCAACATGTGAATATTGCGAGGGACACAATTCACCCATAACAGCTATTTAGAAAAGCTTAAAGAGAAAATCATGGTATCTATGCTGGGGCTTAAAAGATAGCTTGAATTTTGTAGCAGCCAAGAAGGATGAGGCTTATTTCGGGGCACTGAGAGGACAACTGGAGCTCAATCTGGTCAACTTGGGAGATGCAATTATTTATTCATTTATTTGTTTGTTTTGGGCCACGCTGCTTGTCATGTAGGATCTTAGTTCCCGCACCAGGCATCGAACCCATGCCCTCCGCATTGGAAGTGCGGAGTCCCAACCACTGGACCACTGGGGAATTCCCTGTGCATGCATATATTTTTCTTTTTATTAGTTTGGCACAATGATGCCACTTTTTTTTTAAAAAACATTTTTATTGGAGTATAATTGCTTTACAATGGTGTGTTAGTTTCTGCTTTGTAACAAAGTGAATCAACTATACATATACATATGTCCCCATATCTCTTGCCTCTTGCATCTCCCTCCCTCCCACCCTCCCTATCCCACCCCCCTAGGTGGTCACAAAGCACCGAGCTGATCTCCCTGTGCTATGCGGCTGCTTCCCACTTGCTATCTATTTTACGTTTGGTAGTGTATATATGTCCATGCCTCTCTCTCACTTTGTCACAGCTTACCCTTCCCCCTCCCCATATCCTCAAGTCCATTCTCTAGTAGGTCTGTGTCTTTATTGCTCTGTATGCATTTTATCAATACAAATAGAATTGGGCAGGACTCGACAGACTCCGGCTCAGATGCTACTGCATTGAGCACTCTGATTGTTTTTAAGAGTGCTTCATTACTGCCAGATACTCAAAATCCATCCCCTGTCCCCCACAAACTTCAATTCCCAAGCCACAGAGCACAGCTTCTGGTCATTAAGCGAGAGTGCACTGGGCAGACTCAGCCACAGACTCTGTCCCTCCTCCCCTGTGGCACTGTCCCTAGAGTGCTCCCAATGCAGCCTACATCCTTTCAGTCCAAGCCTGCAGGTGCTGGAACATTCCCCCAGCTGAAATCTACCTAAGCCACTGCACCGCTGTAGCCAGGGAAGGACACAAAGGCACCTCCTGCCCGTGCTTTACTCTCGGGCTGATATAATACATAATAATACATGGTATTGACGTAGCACCTTTCTCAAAGGAGCTCAAAGTGCTTTCCAGACATTACCTCACAACATCCCTATGATGCTAACCCGAGAAGTGGCTCCTACAAGTACAGCCCTATTCAATCAGCACAAGAAATCTAGAAACCAGCAGGTAATATATATTCTTTTAAGGATAAAAGTGGGACTACTTAAATACCACTGAGGGGCTTTTTTTTTTTTTTTTCAGAGTGCTTAGGTAGTACAGGCAATAAGCATCTTGGACTTAATGATTATATATTCTTTGGGCATCACATGTGCCAGTCTGGGGCACAGGAAAGATGAACAGGCTCTACAGGCCTGACTCAGGCAGCTGTGGACTTTGGAAAACTATCTGATTGACTCCGTACGTACTTCCTATTTAGCCTTTCAGGTATTTGAAAGAGATCACACAGAGATCCCACATTCACAAGAGCCAGCAGCAGTGATGAACATGGAAAGGTGTGTTAGCCTCAAAATCCCTGCTGTTGGGCTTCCCGGGTGGCGCAGTGGTTGAGAGTCCGCCTGCCGATGCAGAGGACACGGGTTCGTGCCCCGGTCCGGGAAGATCCCACGTGCCGCGGAGCGGCAGGCCCGTGAGCCATGGCCTCTGAGCCTGTGCGTCCGGAGCCTGTGCTCCGCAGCGGGAGAGGCCACAACCGTTAAGAGGCCCGCGTAACGCAAACAAAACAAAACAAATACCTGCTGTTGAGCAGCCCCTGTGGCTACTCTTTTCCTTACCCCTGTGCTCCAGGAAATACACACTTTCACATTCAAGTCAGAGGACAATCCTTCTTCCTCCTGCTTTCTTTTCAAGTCTTTCTAGAGGTGAGGCTTTAAGGTTGTTTAAAGACAGAGTAATAACTCTCTCCAAGAGACCAGCGCTGTCCCCAGGCCATTCATGGAAAAGAGCACGAGTCCCCGAGTCCCACAAACCCAGTTCACATTTCCATTGTCACTCACAAGCAGTGTGACTTGGGAAAAGTAGTTTTAATCCTATGTCTCCATTTCTCACCTGTGAAACTGAGATAATGACGATCTCTACACCAGAGGGCTAGTAAGAGTATTAACAAAAACCACATGTAAAGAACTTAATGTCATTCCTGGCATGTCTTCAGTTTTCAATAAACATACAACAATTGCACGCAATAGTAATCACAATGATTACTATTTCCCATTTTATCCATGAAATTAGAAAGGGTTGGAGGAAGAAAGAAGAACAAGATTGTGAGAGAATCTGGGAGCCCATGCGCTCAGAATTCCATATTCCCATATCCCCAGATAAGGAGTATCTCTGGGTCCACATCCTTCATGATGTCAAAAAGAATTTCATTTTGTTTTATTTTGCTACACACTTCAAAAATCTTCTCAGTTCTCTCACTGGAGTTTTACACAAGGTAAGGTTCTTTGACATACAGTTTAGAGAATTAAAAACGGTAAGTGTGATTTTAGGCAAAATTTTATTTTTAAATAAAATAGAGGAGAATAGCTAAACTTTCTGTGTTAGTTTAAAATGAGAACCCCTTTTTAGCTGCTGATTCTGATCAATAGAGAACTTGAGTTCCCATCTACTCTAACAGGCTGAGCTAGCTATTTTTCTATTCCAGGGTTATGCACGTTCTAAATAATGGAAAGTGGCCTGTGTAATGATACATATATATCCGAATTAGAGACTATTATTTTCTCTGTCTTGAAAACCCTTGATGGTATTTACATTCTAAATTAAACTGAACACTGTATATTGATTTTAATATGTTAAGATGAAATTCAATTTCATGACTACTACTAACATCACAGAACATGAGGGATCAATGTGTTTGCTGATTTCCTGCTTACAACCAATACCTCCCTAAGGGTTTGACACCAGATTTACAAGAATATTGTTTCTGAAGATGTGTGCATAAATATGCTATCAAATAAGCTACAATGCATTGCACATTAGGCAATGAATGATTTGCTTGCTGCATTGTAATCAGCCTGGCATAAATGCTGACACAACTGTTGAGTTCACTGTAGTCGGGCCGCCGAGTGGAGCTCAGTTCCTTTCCCAAGGAGCAGAGCTGGCGGGAGAGGTCTCCCTATGACTGCTCTTGGAATTCACCCTGCCTGAAAAGGAGGAAGTGTGCTTCAGCTAAGATAGAGCTAGGGCTGTACAAGATGCAACGGCTGAGATGGCAGCAGGCCCGATGGCCAATTAAGTACCAGTAAGTATATGTGTGTGTGCGTTGACTTAGCTCCTTAAAGCTTTCCTTTGACAATAAGAGAGGCACTTTAATGCAGTGGAGATGAGTACGGGCTTGGAGTTGACCAGCAATGGGGTCAAGTCCAGATTACGTAATTTACTAGCTGGGTGACCTTGGACAAATTACTGAACCTATTTGTGACTCAATATTCTCATCCAAAAAATGGGAAGAAGAAGAAGTACCTCACAGGGTCATGAAGACTGAATGAGACAATACACATTAAACCCTCCTCACGGTACTTGGCACGGAGGAAGAGCTCAAGAGATGGTAACTATCATTATTAGATAAAACTCACATCCCAGTCATTCAAACACAATTTTTATTGAATTCTCATTATGAGCAAGACACTGTACAGACACTTAGGGAAATGCAGAGATTAACACAGCACAGTCCCTACTTTGGAGGGGCTTAGATCCTGGTTGGGTAGATGAATACGTAAATAACTATAATTGATGGGAAAACATGCTGAAGCGCTGAAAGAGAGGTATAATAAATTGCTATGGGAGTCTACAAGGTAAACAGATTACTCCCCGCTGGGAGGGTCGGGGAAGCCCTCTTGAAAAGCATGCCACTGGGTTTTGAGTCTTGAAGAATAAATGGAATTAGAATGCGTGGGAAGTTGAATGTGCAGAGGAATAAAGATATGCAAGCAAGCATATGAGACACAGAGGCTGTCTAGCAGCTCTTGCCAGCTGGGGGTGTATGTGGTAATCTAATGGAAAAGAAGTTTGTAAAATAGATCGGAGGAAAACAACAGACAGCACTGAAGGCCAAGTTCAAGAGTTGGGTCTTTACTTGGTACAAAACGGGGAAGCTTGGAAGTTTGCTTCACTAAGAAACAAGCTGATCTGAACTCTGCAGTAGGAAAAATGAGCTAGCAGCTAACACCTATTCAGCGCGTGCCTGGCACCATCTCAGATGCTTTATGCGCATGAATTCCTTTCGTCTCCATAAAATCCTATGAGGTGAGTACTAGTATTGTCACCATTTCACCCTTGAGGAATCAGAGACACAGAGAAATTCAATCAACTGTCCATGATTACATAGTCAGGAATTGACAGAGGCAGGATTTGAATCCAGGGAATCTGGCTGCAGCCTCCATGCCCTTGACCACTAACCCCACAGTCTGCTGCTCCAGAAGAAGGTGAGTGTAGCATAAGGAGGGCCAGGGAGAACGCCGGCACAGCGGCAGCAGCTGAGACACAATAAGAGCCTGAGGTCATACAGCTGAAGTAGGATCACGGTGCAGGGAGACAGCTGTGAGGATCAGAACAAGGGTAGAACTGATAACATTTAGGAACGAGTTTCATTTCATGCAGCGAGAACATGAGAAAGAGGATTCAAAGGCAGCCAACTTTGCCTCTAGAAAGAAGACAATCAGGGCGTTCCTGGGATGAGGCAGGACAGCACAGAGCAATACAAAGGCATCAGTGTTGGAGTCTGACAGATCCTTGGGTGACCTTGCATAATATTTGTTTATTTACCTACAGAAGTAATGATTTGTAAGGTTATTTAGGATTAAATGAGATATGTAATGTTTATATCAATAGAAGTGGCTGGAACATAGGAGACATTCAATAGACATTCATTTTCTTTCCTGCTGAAAAGAACAACGATCCTGGGAGAGAGGAGGATGGAGGATGGAAGAGCTAGACCTGCTACCCCAGAGGCTTAATCCCACTGCCTCTGGCCAAAGTCGCTCTGTCTTTAGAGATTCCACGGGGGACTTGCAGGGCAAAGCAAGAGGAAGAAGAAGACACTGGGGTTGGAGTTGGCCCCAGGCAATGCTGGATATCCATCTGCATGGAGAGGGAGGGCAGAGAGGAAGAGAGAAAGGAAAATGGTAGGGTTCTACCTTGGGGCTGACAGGCTGATAGCAGGGCAAAGCCATGTTGAATAAGAGGATGATGCCTGTATGCAAACTTCCTTTACCACCAGCCAGCCCCCCCCCCCCCGCCCCGGGAGATGTCTTTGGCCTCACACTACAATTGTGACCTTGTCATTAATCTGGAATATAAACCTAAAATCTCGAAAAGGGCCATTGGATTTTAAACCCATTTGAGGGAAGCTCTGGAGCCTCATGCCGAAGGGAGTCCTTCCTTAATAGACTTTACAGCTGAACCAGCTGGCCATCTTAATTACTGGATTCAGGAGGCTGAAGCAGGAAGCAGGGAGAAGGGTCACAGAATCGATGAGACTAGATCAATTCTGCTGTCAGATTCCCAGGACGAGGAGACAGCTTGTGAAAGAATCGAACCTACACCCTATGCCTTGGACTGCTGAATGCGCTAATCTGGAGAAGAGAGAACCCGGGAAACCATTGCTCAAACACAGACGAGATTGTACACTTTCTGGAAAAGGCAAAAGAGGGAAGCAATTCCCTCAGAGGGAGAAAGCTTGATAAAGCTTATGGGCAATCTTCTACTTAAACAAGGCTCCAACCTCAGAACACCTCAGAAAGACACCTCAGAAATGGTGAGCAAGTTTTACTGAGTCAACTGAATGCCCTAGAAAGATTAAACAGAATTGTTTTTAGTGCCTAAAGCAGTGGCCTGAGCTGGCCTCAGATTATAAAGCAGCAGAAACGTTGTGCAGCAACTCTCTTAGATGCCTGCACTGGAGACTCCCTACCCCATCCCCACCCCAGAGATGCCCCTCCAACGTCCCCCATCACACCTCACTCAAGGGCCCACACCACTTCATTACTGATGGTTTGCTCCCGGCCAACCTGGACTCCCTAGACATGCTTTGTCCTTAGCTCCGAAACCCTCGTGACTTTATCCAGCCCCACAGACCTCAAGGCTGAGTGCCTTCAGCTGATGTTGCCAGCTCATCATCACTGTGAGAGTGTTGCAGTCATTCTAGAAGAGTAGTTCTCAAAGTATGGTCGGAGGCCAGGTCCCTGAGACACTTCCCTGGAACTTACAAGGGACTCCCTTTTCCAATTATGTATCTGTCTAAAGCTGTTTTCTCCTTTATATGCGTCAATCAAAAGGACATAATGCAACCTATTGAATGTAGGAGCAGATATGAAAATTCAACTATCATTTATAAAGCCAGACACTTTTAAAAGATGCCAAAATACAAAACACTACTCTTCACAGATTTTTGTCGTTGTTGTTTTGGAAAATATAATTATTTTTCCAAAAAGTATTGTTTATGCTAACATATTATAGACTTATGATGTTAGTTTTATTATGTTATTCTTAAATAAATTAAAATACTATAAACGTTCTCAGTTTTAATTGCTAATATGGTTAATATCAATCAATATAACCCATCCCCCAAAAAAACCCTTTGGGGTCAATAATTTTTGACAATGTAAAGGGATCCTTTAGAAGCTTGAGAACTGCTGTTCTAGAAGAACATTGCCTGTTTTGCTTTCCATGTTGGTTGTGATTTCATCTAGGCTGAGAAGATAAGATTCTTCAGACACATTTATTATAGAAAACGGCCAGCAGGGAATTGTGGGGAGACCCTTGTTCTGGTAATACAACTGTCAAATCAACTGTCTTTTGGTAAATAAATACAATGCCATTCTCTATACTCTTTAGAACTTTTTATAAAGAAATAAAAATATAACCACAATCCACAAAACCGACCATAAATCTTAACCACTACTGGGGTAACTTTCAGATACTGGTTAACTACAGGCTCTAGTCCTGTCCAATCTAGCTTATTTCAGGGTAAGTAGCTAAAGTACAAGTGCTAATTACCAATCTTATATTTTATTGCTTCTTGAGCAGTGATTCCCAAGGCACTATTCTGAGCCCCACCCCAGATTTCCTGAGGCAGAATCTCCCAGTGTGAATCCAGGAAACCTGCATTTTTTAATAAGGGCCCCAAGTGATACACTGTGCAGCCAGGTTTGGGAACTAACTTAGAGTATTTTGCCTGAACCAAAGCTCTCAAATTACCTACCCTAATTCATTTTTTTCATCAGGCCTTGGTCATTACCAAAAAAACCCAAAAAAACAAAACAAAAAAAAAAATGGAAAGGAGGTAGAAGAAGTTGCAACTTTACCAGAGCTGGAAGCAGTAAAAAGTTTGATGGGAAGAGCTGGGTCAATGAATATTTGCTTTTAAATGCTTCCCAGAACATCCCTGGTGGCTTTATCACCACTCTGGGATCTCCCACTCTGGTTTTAAAGCCATCCATCCCTTTGGTGAGGAAGAGGGAGACAGACTCACGTTAGACCTCGGGAGTGGACTGTCTCAGGAATGAACTCTGGCTCCCCTGGGGCCTGGGATTTGCACTTGACATTAGACTGAATACCATACTGAGTTGTTTCTTCCCCCTTTGTTTTTGTTTTTCTTCGTATCACATCATTGTGGGAGAAATAGAGGACCGCAAGGCAGAGCAAGCATCCATAAATGTGCCGGGTAGACGAGTTATCTTCAAAATCCTGGATATGGTGGTAATAATGGCCTTTGATTTGTTTTTAATTATTTATAGTTCGCTCATTTTTAAAGTAGGCAGCTAATTTATAATAGAAACAGAGACTTGAGAAGGAGACCATCATTCCTCTCTCCCTGTCAGCGCAGGGCTGTTTCCTGAGGAACATCTTGGAGTGCTGCGTCTTGCAGACACCCTGTCTAAGTCAGCTCCACCAGGAGCCTAATGCACCAGCCGTGCCTGATCAACGTGCAGAACGCAAGAGCAGCCAGGGTATTAATAGCACAAATGGGCAGAGTCCCAGTGACACGGCTTTACGCGTGCTCTGGAAGGCAACCTCCCATTCATATTGACTCGCTCTGGGAAAGTATTTCCTGAGACTCTCAAGTCCCCCCTCGCTCCCTATTATGCCATTGCCAGTAGTTAGGGCTTTCTGTTGTTGTTGATGGAGACGTAGGGGATGCCGCCCTTTCTAAGTGCTCCTGGGAAGTGCTGACTTGGCAAACCTGGAGACAGAGGGTTTTATGTATCCCCAGAAGAGGCAGAACCTCAGCGATGGCAGCAGGAGAGTTCCAGGTTGGCTTGCCGACAGATTTCAAACTTGCTTGGTAAAGAGTAACTCTGGACTTTCAGTCTGAGGGCCTGGAGAGGGGATAGCGAAGTGGAGGGTGTGATAGGACGGCTAGACAAGGCTGTGTTCATTTCTCAGGAATCAAAGAACAGACAGCAGTGATTATCTTGCATGCTTAACACCTCATTTAACTATTCTAGAAACGCTCTACTGACTGCTGTCAAAGACTCATCTGAGTTTTGAAAATACCATCAGGTTGAGGTTTGACGTTTTAACTTAAATTAGAGCTAAAATGTAAGAATATAAATTGTGGAGATGCTTTTAGCGATAAACCAAAAACATAACTATAGAAAAATTCTCCAAGACCTAGCCCTCCTCCCTTTTCACCTCCCATATCCAAGGGAGAATGGGGGAGAGCTATCAAAGTCTATTCAGAATTGTTTTACAAGAAAATCTTTGAGACAAAGACGTGACTATGATAGAATTGTATCTAACCATGTCGAATTCCCTCAGAAACTGCCTCCTGGGGAATTCTGATTCTTCTGTTTTATTCCAATCTCTCCACAACTTGAAACAAGCTTCCTGCTAGGAATAATAGTATTAAATTAAAAGTATAAACAATTATTAGAAATATATAGGCTTAGAAACCATTAAATTTGTTCCATAAGCAGGTTTATTACTTTTCTGCATTCTTGCATGAAAATTTGTCTTCTACCAATTTGACATATAATAGCCAGGATCAGATTTATTCATCTTATCAATATCATTATTTTGTCCTGTCAGGTGTTTGGAATATTATCTGGGCAGCAAGTATAGTGCTTCAAAAATAGACTCTCCCCTCCCCCTCCCACCAGCTCACCAATGTTGAGCAATTATTTTGTTGGCTGAAAAATAAGCTTAGTCTTATATCAGAGGTTGTGCTGCACCTATAGTGATTTAGAATTCAAATGTGGCTAATTTATAAAACAATCATATATCACTGTTCACAGCAGGAATCAGGTACTTAAAACAAACTCCACTCAGAACACAGTTTCTTTTCTTGGGTCTTTTGCTTGCAGAAAAACTTGTAACTAATACTAAGGAACCTTTCCTTTCTTCCAGCCTTCACATATTTTGATTTTGTGTCCAACTACTCAGATCAGGCCAGAACACAGCCACCTGCATTTTGGTTGGCTGAGAGAGCTCTTAGCATCTGACAAGGGGTGCAGTTTATGAGAGTTACAGGTTTTTCACCCAGTAAATCTACTAGAATTTTAAATCAGGCCCAGAAGACACTGATCAGAAAGCAAGAGTGGAAGAGATAGTGTGTGCATATAATCTGGTTTAGGGCTTTTGTCTCCAACACGAGTCAAAGATGAGGTTTGCAATTGGAAGGCACAGTACATGCTCAAAGAAGAAAAAGGAAACTGGAAGTTTTCCAAAAGAATTTTATTTTAAGAGAGGTTCATCAATGGAATTGATGGGGAAGAGGAAGATAGGGAAGGGGGTTGTGAGGAAGAGACAGTGGGAGGATTAGAGGATTTAGCTCTGGGACTTTGAACAAATCACATTTTCCACACCTCCGGATGCTTGCCTAGAAACCAGGGGTAATGATACCTGCCTTAAAGAGTTCACAAGGAACAAGAAGGAAAATCTGCAAAAATGTTTGGTAAATTAAAAAAACACATTGAATTATCATCATCAGCAGCCTCTTTTCTTTCTTCTTGAAACCGAGAAGAATGCTGTGGGGCCTTCCCAGGGGCAGATATCCCCATGTTCCCCACCTCTTGTTTATAAAAAGTTTTAGCTTCCTAAGCCTTCCCCCAAGTTCCAAAGAGCAAATTTAATCAGAGAAGTGAGAAAACGCAGAAACAAAGGAAAGCAATCAAGCAAGACAAAATAATAATACTTTAGCCATAAAACAAAGTCAAGGAGTTTTGGTTCCTCCTCAAGGGCTATAGATACTAACCTGAGCCATATCCTGGAGTTGTTTTGCATATACTGAAACCTCCACCAAGCAGAGGAAGTTAACTGCATAGTGCCCACAAGCATGGAGACTCCAGACAGGTTGGAACCAGAAGGTTGATGATTGAGATTCCCAAAACAGCACCCTGTTACCTCATCATCAACCAATCAGAGAATTGTGCACAAGCTGGTCACACACTCCCAACCCTCTCTCTCTCACTGTCTTGAAAAACCCTTCTCTAACAGCCATTTGGGAGTTTGGGTCTTTTGAGTCTGAGCTGTCTGTTCTCCTTGCTTTGCACCCTGTGATAAACACTATACTTTCCTTCACCACAACCTGGTGTCAGTAGATTGGCTTTGCTGTAGCTTGAGCGAGTGGACCCAAGTTCAGTTCGGTAACACTCTTCTTGTAATTTTAATTCTTTTTCTTTTTTTTTTTTCAGATTATTTTCCATTATAGGTTATTACAAGATACTGAATATAGATCCCTGTGTTATACATAGGACCTTGTTGTCTATTTCATATATAGTAGTATGTATGTGTTAATCCCAACCTCCTAATTTATCCCTCCTCCCCTTTCCCTTTGGTAACCGTAAGTTTGTTTCCTATGTCGGTGAGTCTGTTTCTATTTTGTAAATACGTTCATTTGTATCATTTTTTAGGTTCCACATAGAAGTGATATCATATGATATTTGTCTTTCTCTTTCTGACTTACTTCACTTAGTATGATAATCTCTAGGTCCATCCATGTTGTGCAAATGGCATTATTTCATTCTTTTTTATGGCCGAGTAGAGTAATATTCCATTTATATATATATATGTAATCTTCTTTATCTATTCATTTTTTTATGTGCCCCATGCTATTTTTAATAGGATGCTGGTCTATGTACCCGCTTCCATTGCATCCAGCACAGACTCTCCCAAGTCTGCTTATAGACAGAGTTAGAAGTCTCTGCTTCCAATCCTCACACTTCAACTCTTAGCTGAGTGACTATAGGCAGGTCCTTTAACCTCTCTGCATCTCATCTGCCTCATATAAAAAAAAATGGATGGTTATATCAGATTTGATTTTCTTTAAAGTCCAGGTTACTTTTAAAAATCCTTCAAGAGACTTCTTCAAGTCCAAATCTAGCCCACAGTACTCTAAAATTTTCATGGCTGTGTATCGCTGGACAGTACAATTCTGTCTGGTTTTCCATGGGGTTTTGCCATCATCCATGTCACTTGTGTGGGCCACTGGGCCTCATCTGGCCATTGTGACCAAGTGATTTTCAGCAAGGAATTTAATTGTCCACACAGCACTTACAACAATGGTGTTAGGGAACCAGGAGTATTTATGAACCCCTCGAGTCGGAATCTAAATCTTAAACCCTGCTCCAGATTTGCTGAATCAGTATTTCTGGGGATGGGGCCTAGAAATTGGTAATTTAATAAGGTCCCAGGTGATTCTTATGCACACTGGATTTTGAGCACTACTGACCAACAACAGGCTACATACCCCACAGGGAATTCCCAGATGCTAGTTGGATGAATTCATCCTCTGCTTATGAAGAGGAAGCCTGTCAGATATGTGGCTGGAAATTGAACTTGGTCACTTTCCTTTGTGTCTGCTTGCTCAGAGCTGCACAAAGTGGACAACGCACAAGTAACCACTCACTCCATCAGATGCCGTGTCTGTGATGTCTTCGGCAGAGGCACTCAAACCGCAGAATCTACTCTTAGAAATTAGCACTGGAAAACACTTGCCAAATAGTCAGAGAGGAACCTCCCCATCAGGGATTTCCTAAGCCACTCTTGCTTTAGAAAGTCGATTCTCTTTTACCCTCTGGCTCTTGACAATCCATTAGAGACCCCTCAACTAAAGCAAGGCCATTCTTCCAAAACCTCAGCCAAAGCACTCTTAGGGCACCACGAGTGAGTCACCAACATGTTGTATGGGAAAGCAAGCATCCCAGGGGATAATGAAGGGAGTAAAGGATGAGGTCGCTCCCGAAGAAAGCTGGTCCAGGTGGAGAAGCAGAGATGACTCTCCAACAGCCTCATTGAAAGTTGTGAGGTCTAAAACGCAAACTGTTTATACAAGTCCGTGTTTCCCCCACTTTGATCATCCGCATCCTCCTTTTAAAATCACTCGAACATCACAAAAGGATGCTAAGTGTGCTAATTAATTGCTTTCAACTACTACAAATGCTAGGTGCTATGATAACTTTGAGCCAGTTCTGCAGAAAGATGTCATATTTTCAGAGCTGTCAAAGGGACATTTCCATTCACACTGGATTCCGTTTAAAAAAAAAAAGTAAAATTTTGTGAGCTTCTCGAAGGGGTAAGAATATTTCTTATTAATTCTTATTTCTTATTATTTCTTAATTATTTCTTAATATTATTATTTCTTAATATTATTTCTTAATTATTTCTTATTAATTCCTTCTTAATTCAGTCCTCTTCCTGCCTAAGGTTAATAAATCTGGGTGAGGAGCAATGAAAGAAACCTGAACTCAGGACACTGTCCTTTCATTAAAAAAAAAAAGAAAGAAAAAAAAATTCTACTGGTTAATCTATACCAACACCCTGAAGGTCTTGAATTTCTTTTCTCAAGGTGAATTGTGCTCTTCCCTATTCAAATTCTATTTCTTTGCTGGCACGCAGTCATGCCACCATAGGATAAAAAAAAAAGAGAGAGAGAGAGAGATTTTGTTAAAACAGTTGCCTAATGGAACTTTGACTCAATTTTGTTGATGGGTATAGAGAATTGAACTAATTGGTGGAATTGCCTGGTCTTAATTATTAATTACATTTTTAGAAAAATATTTTGTTTTATTGCTTTCAAGTAGATGCTATAGCTATATTTAACACTTAGATGTCCTTTAATGAATAGATGTTAGATTTTCATCATGCCTCCCTCTCTTTTAAAAGCTGTTTGCATTTTTAAAATGGTTTTAAATGGTGCTCTCTAATCCTGTTTATGCTACCTACTTTCTCATCAAACACCTCATTCATCGTTAATACAAAGATAAATTTGACCCCCGTGTATAATTTTCATAAGTTCCAAATAATTGGAGGGAAATTTTGGAGATTTCTAAGAACTTATCATCTGTCTATGAAAACATATATCATCCCAACAAAGTATTAAGGAAAATGTGTCAAAAGATTAGACTTAGAGTAAGTCAGACAGAGAAAGACAAATGTCATATGATATCACTCATATGTGGGATCTAAACAAATGATACAAATGAACTTACTGCCAAAACACAAATAGACTCACATAGATAACAAACTTATGGTTACCAAAGGGGAAAGTGAGGGAGGGGGAGGGATAAATTGGGAGTTTGGTACTAACAGATACACACTACTACGTATAAAATAGATAAACAACAAGATCCTACTATATAGCACAGGGAACTATATTCAATATCCTGTGATAAACCATAGTGGAAAAGAATATGAAGAAGAATAGACAGATAACTGAATTACTTTGCTGTACACCTGAAACTAACACAACATTGTAAATCAACTATACTTCAATTAAAAAAAAAACATTTGGAGTCAAAAAAGGCTCAGAGATGGAAAGAGATGGAATCCACTAGATTGCGTATGTTCCTTCGCAAATGAGAAAGAGAAGCTCAGAGAGGTGAATCCAAATATCAAAGTGTAATAATCAGGTTCCAAGTGGCCAAGTCCCAGTTGAGACTAAGCGGATGTGGTGCTCAGCTTAAAAATGGATTCCCAGAGTGACAAACTGCAGGGGTTCAAATACGTATCAGCCAGCTCTGCTTCTCCCTGGGGTTTCTCAGGTTTGCCTTCTCTTGGTTGCCCTTCTGTGACAAAGACAGAGACCAGCAGCTATCAGCTTGGATTATCCTTCCAATTCATAATTCCTGAAAGGTCCAGCAAAATCCCAGGGAAGTCCCTAATTGGCCTGGCTTGGTCACGTATGCATCCTTGAGTGCATCACTGTGGCCAGGGAGGTAACATACAAACTCGTGTACCATAGGTTTACAACGCAACCAGTTGTAGGGTGGGGATGAGGACAATTTCCAAAGGAAAACTGTGTTGGGCAGGCAAAAAATAACAAACATCTACCACCCATGTCACACAGTTAGCTAATGACAGTGTCAAGAATACAGCCAGAGCTCCTGACTCCTGGTCCGGCGTTTCCTTTCTTAAAGGTAGTTTTGATTTTACTTTGCTTTATTTTTAGAACCCATTTGATTACTGTTTCTTTTGGCAAATTTTAGGGATTGGGAATGGGGTAAATCTTAAATAATATCTTGTGTCTGACAATGTTTCTTATTTTTATTTCAGAAGAGTCAACCTGCCTCTTTCTCTGAGCTCTGCAGAAATATATGCTCCTCGGGGGGTGAAATTCCTTTTGGGAGAGATGTTCAAGAGAAGAGTCTTAATGTCTGTTTTTCCAGTTTCCAACATATGGTCCGACATGTGGCCAAAGAAAGGCTTGAGGGTGTCTGGTTCCGTGACTGGGGTCTGCTGCCTAAAGTGGGGGAAACACTGATCTATGTCCCCAGTGACCCGAACCCTTAGAACCTTTTAAATCTTCTTTCAAGAGCCTCTGACACAGCAGCCCACATTTGCCCTAAATGGGGCTGGTTTGAAAAGGGCCACCTCCGGAGATCTTGCTGGGCTTTCCCTGAGACAGGCACGTGGTCTATTCACTGAGAGTCAAGGGACTAAGTGCACTCCGGCAGCCTTCCTCCTTTTCCTATCAAATGGAAGTGGTGCTATAATATTGATATGATCAAGACTAATGAGCCATTAATTCTAATTCAAAAAAATGAGGTAACTGAACATGATCTTTTATGGCACATTGATCTGATATGCCAGATGAAGACAAGGTTACATTTCCTCTTGGAAAGATGCCGGCTCTTCACAAGCAATTTTAAAATGGTCCCCCCATGGATGTGCTCTTCTGCGTGCCAAAAATAAATCTCATAGAAGGAGACAAATATAATGTCTGAGGAGAAAAATACGTCCACCTTTTAGTGTTTCTTCATCCTTCTCCTCCCTCCAAGGGTCAGGCATGGTGAAGTCAATCTGCGCGTCACCAAAATGTGCTTGGGGGAAAGCACTGATTTCTTAATGAATGCAAGTATATGCAGAGGTCAAAAAATGTGTACATCTGTTATCTCTTCCCCCATACATACAATAGTGATCATCAAGAGAACTGAGTTTTAATTAGAGGCCATAAGTACCATTTGGGGGCTACCTTCACAGGCATGTGATTTAGGGTAGAGCTGACAACAAAGACCTTTTATTCTGCCGTGTTTCAGAGGTAATTGACTATGTCAACTTGAGGCTGCAAAAAAAAAGACTTGGGGTACATTTTCAGAAGACTTGGGGTATACTTTTAATAAAATACTTTGTCCCTCCTTTGAAGGAACTGAGAGCTATTCAAAACCAATCCCATTTTCTTACATAAAAAAGAGAAATGAAACGTAGGGTATAAATTCAGAAATAATGGTTCTGGTGACTAAGACAAGTAGAATGCTGGATGCTAATCCCATAAACATTATTTTAATTGACTGTCACATTCTAGTCTCCCAGGTGCTTTGATCAAACTACCTTCGCACATACTTGAATAGCAACTTGTATGTGTACGCTGTTTTGAACTGAACTGTGTCTACCCCAAATTCTTAAGTGGAAGTCCTAACCTCCAGTACCTCAGAATGTGACTCTATTTGGAGATAGAGTCTTTAAAGAGGTAATAACGAGTTAAAATGAAGTCATTAGGGTGGGACTTAATCCAATTTGACTGGTGTCCTAACAGGAAGAGGCGATTAGGGCACAAACATGCACAGAGGAAAGGCCACGTGAGGACACAGGGAGAAGGTGGCCAGATGCAAGCCAAGGAGAAGGCCTCAGAAGAAACCAACCTTGCAGACATCTGGATATTGGACTTCTAGACTGCAGAATTGTGAGAAAATAAACTTCTGTTATTTAAACCACTCAGTACTTTGTTATGGCAGCCCTAGCAAACTAATACCTACAACAGAACCTTAATAGGACCCTAAATCCCTTAGTGATTATCCTTAGTATGTGAGTATAACATTTTCAAAGAACAAGATATTAATTATAACAAGAGTACAGTGATTAGAATTATCCCTAAGAGTGGGGATAATCTAGTTTTCAAATGTCAACTCTACTTTTAAGAGCAAAGAGTCATTTAGAATATCCAACAGAAGCGGATCACCCATGAATGTTTGAAAGGAGATTTTAGAAAACCGAAGCATGTCAGGAATTTGGTTATTTACTGGAAACTTATGTCAGAGCAGTAAAATTAAAAACAAAATATTCTTCCGACTCAGAAATCCTCTCTATGAAAATAGTAGAGAAAGAAAACACTTTTGTTATTGAGAACACATTAAACCAGAACATGATGTGCATCCCAAGCCATCTGCTAAGATATGAAAAGACAGAAGGAAATTTTACCCTTTTATGAGGCCAAGCAGATATAACCCTTCCCACACATGTTCTCAAGATAAGCCATAACTAGTCTTCAAGTCAGAGGACTTGACAGGACCATTGTCACACATAAACTACCCTAACTTTACCTGGTAATTGGGGTGACCATCTGCGTTAGCCAAGTGGATTTGTCCAGAGGAAAAACAACTTCTCATCTCTTTCCGGCAGAAGGTAGTGATTCAAGTTCAAGCAAAGCGCCCACTGGGAAGTGAGCCTCTACCTTCCTACAGTAACTGGGAGATTGGGGCTCTATCTTTCTTGATGTTTACATTTCAAAGAATTGGCTCTCCAGTCCTGGAGAAAGACATTCCCAGGTCATAAAGCTGACAAAATGCTAATCTAGTCTTCAAAAGGATTTATATCCATTTCAAAGAGAGGAGAAAGTCCATACAATTACAAGTTTTCTCAAGCAAAGGCTCAAAGGAAAAAGAGGGGTGGGAAATCTTTTCCCTTATTTTCAACAGGGAGAATTCTTATTTTTAATTCATCTTCTATTATCTTCTTATTTTTAATTCATCTTTGTCTTTACACTATCATTTGAGAGTTAAAAACAAAAGAACGGGCTTCCCTGGTGGCGCAGTGGTTGAGAGTCCGCCTGCCGACGCAGGGGACACGGGTTCGTGCCCTGGTCCGAGAAGATTCCACATGACACGGAGCGGCTGGGCCCGTGAGCCATGGCCGCTGAGCCTGCGCGTCCGGAGCCTGTGCTCCGCAACGGGAGAGGCCACAACGGTGAGAGGCCCGCGTACCGCAAAAAAAAAAAAAAAAAAAAAAGAGCTCCCAGAAAGCACAACTTTTAATGCATAGAAATATTCAAAGCCTTAATTTAAAAATTCCCCGTGGGTGTGGCTATCATCTTCCAAGCCTAAACAAAATTTGGATTTAGGGACTCCACAATTGAAAGGGGCAAGAGACCGACTTTAAAGCTGAAGACATGTTATGGCAGAATCACTGTTCTTCCTAGAGTCTAATTCAAAATGTTATATGAACAACATAGTAGAAGAGACACTCTGGCTCCATTAAACACTGTACACATGTATGTCTTCTTCAGTAAAGTGATTCCTCGAAATTCGTGGATGAGTCCCCATTACTTAAGATCATTTTTGTTCATTTGTTTATCCTGGTGTTAACTATCCATGCAGTTTCAGAAATCAGTGAATACTGTCACGTGATAGTAGACCCAAGAAAAATGAGGAAATCAAACCAAATCAGCCTGAAGAAAAGGACGGGATCACAAGACAGAAACTCCAAGAGTCTTCCTCGACACATTCTGGAAAGCAAGCTTCCTGAGGACCAGCTCTTCATCTGTCCTGCATCCCCTCCCCAGGTCCCTTCCCCAGGACCTAACTCTCCGTGGGAGATTTCATCCAATTCCACAGCTTTAAATGCTCCAGATGTGCTCTCAATGCCCAGTGTATAGATCTCTAGGATAGACTTCAAACTCCAGACTTCTGTATCTAATGGTTACTGACATTTCCACTGGCACACTTCATCCTTCACATACCTAAACCTGAACCCCTGGTCTTGCCCCCAAAACCGTTCCACTCGCAGCCTTCCCCACCTCAGTTAATGGCAACCCCCAAACTTCCAGTTATTCAGGCCAGACAACTTGGAGTCCTTTTTGACTTCTTTCTTTCTCTCATATCAAGATATCATGTGAACATATCCAGTCTCTGACCACTTCTTATCACAGTTACCACGTCATCCAAGCCACCTCTCTCTCTTGGGTTATTCAGTAGTTTCCTAAATGTTCTCCGTGTTGCTACTCTTCACCCTCTATAGTCTATTCTCAACACTGGAGACAGAGTAATCCTCCCAAAACATAACTACTTTCAAAGCAAAACACACCTCCACCAAAAGCCTATTCTTTATTTCACTCAGAGCAAGGGCCAAAATCCTCAGTCCCTCCTCCACGGTTGCAGCCCGTCCCTTTTATTCTCTACTCTCCCGCTCTCTGACTTAGTCTGCTCCAGCCACACTGGCTTTTTGTTCTGTGCACATTTTGTTCCTACCACAGGGCCCTAGCACTTGCTGTTCTGAAGAGTCCTTCTAAATCTTCACATGGCTAATTCCTTTCTCCCCTCAGATGTCAGCTCAAAAGACATCTCTAAGTGAGAACTTCCCTGATCAACTTTAGTCCCAGACACATCCTTTATCACACTATCCTATTTTATTTTCTTCATAGAACATCTTTACTGAGTGGTTTACTTAGTTCCTGTCATCTTCTCCTCGTTACCCCCCTCAACTAGAAAAGAAGCTCCATGAGATCAGAGAATGTGCCCGTCTTTTTCACCACTGTACCCAGCACATCATAGGCCCTCAGTAAATACGTGTTCAACTGCTCTATGATGCCTTATTTTGAGACTAACCTGAAACACTTGTCCAAGTAGCATAGTTAGTCTGGGGTATCATAATAAAGAAACGCTGGTCGCTTAACTTTAAAGTGCAGGGTGTTAAGAGTTCCTTTAAAATTTTACCTAATTTATATGTCCTTCTCTTCTAATTATTAAACTTGGGAAAATTCCCAAGAAGTCCATCAATCCTCACTAAACAATCCTAAGAATAAAAATTTCACAATTTCCCCTAGCTCTCACTTGCAAAGGGGACACAGCCAAGCACAGGGGTATCAGCTTACTGCACAGCTGGCCAGAGAGCAGTGAGTCTGAGCTGTTCCCACCAGAAGACCAGAAGAAAGTTACAGATCTACTCTGTGGTTCGGTTTCCCACTGGAGAAATTCAAATCATCCCCCCACCCCCGGCAAAAAAAGAAAAATATTTCTACAGGTTTTCATTACTATATTTGGGAAACTAGAAAGCTAGAATAAAGGAGACTATCTCAACTATACTTGTTACAGTGGCCGGAATCAAGAAGATTTATCAGGGCGGTATAAAATAAATCATTAATAGCTTTTTAAAGAATTTAAATTATGCCTCTTGGTGAGGGGAAACCTACAGAGTGTGATATACTAACAGTGAAAGACCATGGGCTTTGGGAACAAAACCAGGTACAAACCATAGTTCTACCACTTACTAGCTGTGTGTCTTTGGCCAAATTGTTTAATATCTCTGATCCCCAAGTTTCTCACTATTCACATGGGGATAATGACACCATGCCTGACACCATGACTAAACAAATTGAAGGCTCAAGAAATACCATGTGCGAGAGGAAAGAGCTCACACAGGTGATGACAGGTAGGTGTGTCCAGCTGGATTCGACTGTCCTGGGAAACAAGGTAATTAGAGTAAGGAGTGAGTTGGAGGCTGGTTGTACACCCCAAGATGGAAAGTTTATTTTGATGGGACTAGAAGTTAATGTAGGGTCTTAGGAGAATCATAGTATCAAAGTTATACCACCAAAAGATAACATCTTGCCCATAGGAGAGGCTGAGGCAGAGAGAGGCTGAGAGAAGGGGGTGGTGAGGTCATGGGGAAGGTCTAGGTACATGAGTGATGATGGTGGTAATAGCCCAGGACTACTGGCGTAAGACTGTTTATACTGCAGTGTTTTAGAGCAGCCAACTTGAGTCAGTCCCAGGCAGTCCTGGCTCTCATTTATGTGCTCAAGTCTGGGCACTTATGAGGCACTTTGTCTTTTTGTTTTAGTGACTTTTCTCTCACAATAGAAAAGCATCATATTTAACAGCCAAATTCACTGACCACTAGAGAGCCTTACTTTTAAAAAAAAAATCAGATTTCTTCATGAACTAACCCATTTCAACCAGCTCCTGAGTGAGAATGGGTACAAGCCCACCAGTCTCCCCGGGTCCTTGTATTAGTGCCATTTCAAACAAATACTTTTCTCATAAGACACATTTCTTCCTCAAAGGGAAAAACGCTTGCTTCTGAAACTGGCAAAGCCTCATTATACCTCAGCTCTATTCTATACAAAATAACATCCCCTCATACAGTCCTTCATGCGTTTAGACTTTTTAAAAATATAGAGTCTACTTTTCCAGGGTTTGGCAGAGCCTTCATGGGTGTGGAGTTCTCTCACATGGACCCCACCTTCCTAGAGTTTAGGCATTTCAGAAAACACAAAAATAATGACTACCTTTTATCAACCTTTTGCTATAAGCCGAACAGCTATATGAAGTGCTTAACACATATTATTTCATGAAAGCATTGTGCGCGCGTGCGCGCGCGCGCACACACACACACACACACACACACACACACAAGCTATGAAGTATTATTCCCACATCATAGATGAGGAAGTGCATCTAAGAACGGTGGTTCATCATTCTGGCCGCACGTTACAATCACCAGAGAAGCTTTTTACTAATAGCTCACTCCCAGGCTCCACCTCGGTCCACTGGTTCAAGAAGCTCTCAGGGAGAGACCTACCATGTGTAGTTTTAAAAACCCTGCATGTGACTCCAAAGTCAAAGTTGAGCACGACTTTCATCATCACTCACCCAGGGCCATTCAGGTTGAAAGTGGCAGAGGAAGTCTTTCTAGAAGCCCATGATCTGTCTGTACAACTATACTGGAGGTTCTTGAAACCCTGGCAGCATGATTAGAATTGAATGGAGAGATTCATGAAATTACTAGCACAGATCCCATCCCCAAAGATTCTGAGTCCATCAGTATAGGTTGGGGCTCAGCCATGGTATTTTTAATATGATATTTTAATATGTAACCAGGTTTGAAAATCACTGCTTTATATTATTCTTATTGGTTTAATTTTAAAAACCCTGTGATATGTATTTTCCTGCATATCTTGAAGGCATTCTCAAACCAATCTGTATTTCTACGTGCTTTCTCATTGGTCTGTTTTTGCCCTAAGGGAATGTATTTAGAGTTCTTGACCTCCATTTGCTAATTAACATGATCAATGACTTTAATAATGAGTATATATTGAATACACCCAATATAATACATACACCCAAACATCAGAAAATGCCTCAAAAAACAGAGGCTTATAATATAAATATTTCACTGGTGTTTATTTTGTTGATTTTCACAATATACAAGTCTAAAAAAAAAGGAAATGGCCCAAGCCAAGCCTAAACAATTTTTAGAAATGAGAGGGGTAATGACCACCATTGATGAGGACCCCAAAAGCAGAAAACTTAAAAAGAGATAAATGTCACATATCTGGAGGGTCTCATACAGGGCCAGTCATTAAATCACTCTTACAAATGGAAAACATAACAAAAAGTAATACTAAGAGGAGGACAAAATTCTCAAGTACAAAAATACGAATGAGCTTATAAAGTGCTCAACAGCTAAAAATGCTGATTTTTTTTACAAATGATTCTTTTCTTATTATTTCTTATCCTTATTTATACTTTTTCTGTTCTTGGAGTTTTTTTAATGGCTTTATGGAGTTATAGTTGACATATAATAAAGTGCACATAGTTAAAATTTGTAATTGATGCTTTGATATATCTATGCACCCATGAAAGCATAACCACAATCAAGTTAGCTGTCCCCAGAAATTTCCTCATGCCTCTGCTATCATCCTTCCCCGACTCCTAAGCAACCACTTTTCTGATTTCTGTCATTATAGATCAGTTTGCAATGTCTGAAGTTTTAAATAAATGGAATTATACAGTATGATATACTGTATGGCGTCATACAATATGTACTCTTTTTCTGTTTTGGCCTCTTTTACACAGCATAATTATTTTGAGATTCATCCATTTTTATTGCAGGTACCATATATAGTTTATTCTTATTCTTTGCTGAGTAGTACTCCATTACATGGAAATACCACAACTTGTTTATCCATTCATCTGTTGATGGACATTTGGATTGTTGCCTGGTTTTTGCTCTTACAGATGAAGCTGCTAGGAACATTTATGTATGTCTTTGCATAGACATAGGCTTTCTTTTCTCTTGGGTAAATATATGGTAGGTGAATGGCTAGATTATAAAGGAAGGGCAGGTTTAAATGTTTAAGAAACTACCAAACTCTTCCAAAATGGTTGTAGCACCTTACATTCTCACCAGCAGCGTATGAAATTTTTGTTCCTCCACATTCACATCAACAATTGATATGGTCAATTAACCTGACTTTTTAAACATGAAATACAGCCATAAAAATTTATTTTAATGTCCTTGTCTGTTATTCTAACATTTGTGTGAGTTCTGGATTGGTTTTGATTTATTGATTTTTCTCCTCATTAATGATCATATTTTCCTGCTCCTTTGCATGCCTGGTGTTCTCAAGATGCCAGACATTGTGAATTTTCCCTTGTTGGATGCCGGATACTTTGTATTCCTATAAATATTAAATATTCTTGAGCTTTGTTCTGGGATGAAGTTAAGTCACATGAAAACAGTCTGATCTTTTCAAGTCTTGCTTTTGATATTTGGTAGATGAGATCAGAGCTCTATTTATAACAGGGCTAATTTTTCCACACTACCGAGGTAAATCTCTTCTGAGTAATCTACTGATATTCCATGAATCATAATGTTTTTCTGGTCTGGCTTTTGGGAACAGGCATATTCCTAGCCCTATGGATATGCCGGGCATGTTTCTCTCTAATTCTTTCAGGTGGCACTTTCCCCAGTTGTGGGAAGTTTCTTCATATGCGTGAATACTCAAGGAAGTATCTCTGAAGTTCTTTCTCAAGTACTCTGTCCTGTGAATTCCAGCCACTTTGAATTCCCCAGACTCACAGCTCTGTCTCCTCAGTTCAGGGAGTCTGCCCATTACAGCCTGGGTTCCTCTCTTCTGATTTGGAGCCTAGAAACTCTCTCCATGCAGTTAGCTGGAGCAATCATAGAACTCACCACATTTGTTTCCTGCCTCTTAGGGTTTATTGTCCTTTGTTGCTTTAAATGTTTTGCCTGGTTTGTTTGGTTTCAGGTGGGAGGATAAATCTGATCCCTATTACTCTATTTTGACTGCAAGCAAAAATATTTTCTGGTTATTTAAAATTCCCTAATTATAGATGTTTAATACACTTATGGAATTAGGATTGCACCAAGGAGATGGAAAATATAAAGTGCCCAAATAAAAGCAGGATTCCTCTGGTGGTATACAACATACACACTGAATCCACATGGAGATTTGGTCTGCTCTGCTGCATTACAAGTACCACAATAACAAGGATTTTGTCTTGCATTCTTCATGTATCCTTCCTTTGTCCCTTGTCTGTACCCAGCAGGAGCAGGATAAATGGTGGTCATTATTAATTTGCATTCTCCTTTCACAGCTGAAGTCTGTTTCTTTCTGCCTTAGCTGAGACAACGTACTATTACAAATGCTCTCTAATACACCTTACTACATAGATCTTGAAAGATCTTCTTCTTTAGCATTTTTTAATTAAAAAAAAGAAATTGTAATAAAAGATCCCAAATGTGGTTCCTTTTTAATCCACGTGAAGGGACAGGAGCTATCTCACATGCCTTTAATAATTCTTACTGTTGATCTGAGGAATGTTGGTACATAATTGCTGATTGGAAGAATTAAACATGGATAATACATGGTGAGGTTTCTTTTGGAAGCCAGTGGAAAGAACACAGAGGCGGCATGGAGTTTTAATGCAGCTCTGAGACAAGCTGTGCCTTAGTTCCAATCCAATACCACAAACTGTGCTATGTCGGCCAAGCCTCTTGACCTGTCTAAGCTTTGATCTGATCATCTCTAAATGAACATAATAGCACCATCTTGGAGGACTGGTGTGAAAATTGTACAGTATATTCATAAAACACTTAGCACAGGCCCTACTACCTAGTAACAACATACATTCCAGAATTTGGAATCAGGCTCTGCTGTTAACTGGCTGTCGGGTCAATGGTTGGTCATTTCAACGTGAGGTTTAGTTCCTACTTCACAGAGCTGGTGTACGGATGACATTGGAAAAAGCACTTAGTAAATGGTCTGTAATAAATATTTGTTGATTAATCCCTGCCTAATAACAAGCACTTTGACAACCCATAAACCCTCTGTGAGCTTCTTGAAGAAAATTAAAATACTTGGGGATGAGAGGTGAGAGTTGATATTTTAATCTCCCTCCAACCAGGTCTTCATTTCTTCCAGGTCAACAGTGCATTCTCCCCAGAACCAAAGCACAGTTATTCAAGGACTGTCAAGATGAGCACCCCAGTGTTCATCAGACCTAATTAATTTTTGCATTATTATTTTTAAAATATTTTATGCATTTTCAATACAAATTGATACAATAAAAACCAAGCAAGCATACAGCCTCCTGCATTATTATTTTATCAGGTCTCACATTTTGGCATTAAATAATGATATAAATCAGCTAGAAAACAGCATGAAAACACCAATAAAGACAAATATTATCTTAACTTTCTCATATTGTTCTCTTACAATGTCTTGTGTTAGAAGTGGTTAGGAGGAAAAGAAAAATACCTCTTAAAATGATCCCTACCATAAATATTTAAATTTTGATGCTATTTATGCTAGACAAAATAAAATCTAGGGTAGGGAAAATACATTACTGCGTTCAATAGTGATGTAGAGATAAACAATAATAATAATAGCAGTAATGTACCACATAATACATGGAGAAATAAAATTGATAATCAGAAAATAAAAGTCCCTCAAGAAAACTTTTCATAGAGTACACATAAACAGGAATTCTGAAGCAGTTAGAAATCTTCTTTTATTTAATCCCATGCTGACTATACTCAGAACTGTCATGAATGCAAAAGAACAAACACTTTTTTTCTATTACAATCGCAGTCACAGAATAAAATAGCCCCAATATACTAAATATTGCAGATATCAATTTCAAGATATAAATTTAAGGCATTGAGATAGCCTGCTACTAGTTCTTGCAAAAAAGCCTCTAACACAACAAAACCTAGTTACACAAAGCTAAATTCATTCTGAGATTTCAGAGAAAAAAAATCACTTGATCATTTTCCAATAACAGGCTCCGGACGCGCAGGCTCAGCGGCCATGGCTCACCGGCCCAGCTGCTCCGCGACATGTGGGATCTCCCCGGACCAAGGCACGAACCCGTGTCCCCCGCATCGGCAGGCCCACTCTCAACTACTGCGTCACCTCTACTTCTTATTCTTTTAGCGTTGGCGCTCTACAGGGGGCAGAGGGGAGAGAGTGGCAGGACCGTTGGGGGAACGGGGTGGTCAAGTCTCTGTGGTTGAATAGGCTCCCTGTGTGGATTCTGAGAGCACCCAAACACAGCAGCTTTGCTGCAAAGTTTTACTGCAAAGTTCCTAATTTCCACCTACATAATTCTTGGCTCTATCTAAGTTACTGCTAATTTAATCGCTTTAGCCTAATTAATTATTTACACTTGGGCTTTGAAAGGTTCCAAGTTAAAGTATGACCAACCCCCTTCCCCAAAAAAGCAGTGTGCATGAGCTGGAACGAGGTGGGGAAGGGGTGCCTGAATCAGGGTGAGCTGCAGTCCTGGACAAGCACAACTCAAGAGCAGAAGACATACTAAGTGAAGTAAGTCAGAAAAAGAAAGACCAATCCCATACTATATCACTTATATATGGAATCTAAAATATGATGCAAATGAACAGAAACAGACTTACAGACATAGAAAACAAACTTATGGTTACCAAAGGGGAAAGGGGGTTGGAGACGGATAAATTAGGAGTTTGGGATTAGCAGATACCAGCTACCATATATAAAGTAAACAACAAGGTCCTACTATAGAGCACAGGGAACTATACTCAATATCCTGTAATAAATCATAATGGAAAAGAATATGAAAAAGAATATTTATGTATATGCATAACTGAATCACTTTGCTGTACACCAGAAACTAACACAACATTGTAAATCAACCTTATTCAATTTTTTAAAAAGTAGAAGACAAAAGACAGTGATCCCCAGCCTCTGGCTGCCTTGAAGCAGAAAGGAAATACCAAACTGAGGGCGAGGGTGAAGAGGAAAGTGATGTGGACCAGTCCAGTGGGTGCTCAGGTCATAGAATTAGGACGAAAAGAATCCTCCCCTTCTCCTCTTTCTTCCACCAACTTACTCTCCCATCTCCAAAAAACCAGCATTTCCTAAGAATAGGACAGAATCCACCTAGGTCCTAAAAAAGAATCTCTGTTTAGTAAAATGACTAATATCAAGTCAGTCTTTAAACAGATAGAGAGAAAGAAAGGGGAACTATCAAAGGACACGGTTCCCCTGAAGGTAGGGGAACAAGAATAATGATGTAGCCTAGTATTCAGCAAACATCGTCGAGGGTCTACTATGTCCAGATGCTGAGCTTAATTTTCTTTTTTTTTTTTTTTTTGCGGTACGCAGGCCTCTCACTGTTGTGGAGCACAGGCTCCGGATGTGCAGCCTCAGCGGCCATGGCTCATGGGCCCAGCAGCTCCGCGGCATGTGGGATCTTCCCAGACCGGGGCACGAACCCGTGTCCCCTGCATCGGCAGGCGGACTCTCAACCACTGCACCACCAGGGAAGCCCAAGACTTCACTTTAATATCTTGATGACAGTTGAGAAGGTAGGCCAGGGAGCCCATAAAAATGCAAACCTATACTGACAAAGGATGTCTGAAACTTAATTTTGAAATGGTATGTGATGAAATGAGAGCAGTATAGTTGGGAGTCTCTCAATGTGTAGGAGAGTATTCAAAAGAAGCTACCCAGGTTACCATACCATTTTTTTTCCATGAGTGTGCTTTGGAAAAAGCAATGTAGGAGAAAAGTTAACTCTGAAGGAAGCTTAAACAGAAGGAAAGTTTCTACTCATAAAAGATATCAGTGAAATTTTAAAAGCAAGCCCAAGGAACCAGTCACCTGAAAGAAATTCTCAGTCCTTAATTATGTTGGCAAGTCTTCAAAAATATTTAAGTATGATTCTTCACTTGCAAGAAGTATTGGCAGAATTTTGCTGGCATTGCCTTTCATGTTTTTCTGGACTGCTTTAGCATTCTCCAATTTTCCTTGGACTGTGAAAGGATATATTTATGTAGAAGTCATTGGTGTTCATTGAGAAAAAATGTTACTTTGGCCAAAAGATTTTATATTCAATAAATGATGGAGAAAGTGTCAAGTTCTACAAACTAAATCTGCATGCATGGAGCCAGATATATGAGCACTACTTCCAGGAGAATTTGGCCACAGATAGGAACTTCCCAAGACTTCGAAATAATTTGAAATTTAAATGGAGTCAATACAAGTGAGATGTTAATTTCCTTGTACTGGGAAGTCAGCCTTCAACCCATCTGTATCTGTGTCGATATTCCTATAGATTGATGTTCTGGGAGAGTGTCCCCACTAAAATGTATCACTAAGCTGTCTCCTAAATTACAGAGTGGACTGAGATTCTTCATTTGATGCTGAGACACTCTCCACTTTATAAAATGGTTCTGTTGCACCCTCACTTCAGTCCCTTGACTTATTTCCTTTACTCTCTCCCGGAAGTTGACATTCCTATCCAGCCCTGCCATCTGAAATCTGTGTTGATGTTCTAAGCCATGGTGACCACTCTGGTGTCCTTTAGCCCTTGAGGTCTGTCATTCAGAACCTAGCCATATCTTTATTTGTCTCTCTAACAAAACAGAAGCTCCTTGAAAGCAGAAACTGTATCTCCACTTTCTTCTGAATACCCCACAATGCCTAGCCCACACCTTTACACATGGTAGACATTCAATAAAGATTGAGTGATGGGAATCGAACATATTGAATATCGTGAATATCTTCAATGGTGCGACACTATTCCTGAAAGCCACCCAGCCCATTGCTAGGACCGAGAGCCACCATGACCCCCACCATTGCTGCCTAGCTCTGTATATCGGCTTGGCGTTACAGGAATCTTGTCTTTTGTATGATAGAAATCCAAACCTGGGTCTTGACCCCGATCTTCTCCATACATATCTCTAGATAGTGTGTGAAAGAGAGAAAAATATCCTGCATCCACTGCTGGGTTTTTATTTTCTCCTGCTGGGCTCCCAGCAGGTAAAGGCTAATAGTGCTGGCAGGCAGATAGACACCAGTATTTCCAACACATGAAAAATATCACCACAAAAAGCATGCTTCCGTATAACTAAAGCTTCAAAGTAAAAATAAGGAGAATATATCTGATGTGAAATATCATTCACCCACTTGCCATGAGTGAAGCACACAGTATGAGAATCAGTGGGTTCCAAAGAAATAGGGAAGCAAACCTCTACTCCTTTCTCAAGGTTTCATGGTGCCCACATTCTCTTACCAGTAAAATCACAAGACAACCTCATACCACCATTCACGACAGCAGGACATCATATGTAGAAAAATAATGTGTGTGTGCACGTGCGTGTTGGGCCCCTGTTCAAAAGGATTGTTTGCTTAACCCTTAAACAGACTGACTATAAAATTGTTTTGCCTACAAAGGCTCTCCTTCACCAGGAAAGCACAGGAAAAAAATCATTGAGAAAAGAGCCTATTTTATAAAATCAAAAGTTGCTTTTGGTTCATTATCTCAGGCTTTCAAAGGAATCAACTTGCTCGAGTCCACATGACAAGAAGAGTTAAAAGGATAGTAAAACAGCGCTATCCTGCATCAAGCAGTGGAGGCTTGCAACAGACAAGTAAGTTCCCTGGTAGCATCAATCAAGTTGAGTATTTGTGTTCTTTTTTGACTAAACCCTGAGACGGTGATTGGAGAAATGAGAAACCGTGGTGAAAAACAATAGAGAATTGCTGGCTTTTCCCCCCCTCTACTTCCACTTCCAAATGATAGCTATAATTCAGTAAAGATCATAGAGGCTGGCAATTATGTTGATCATCACTTCCTACCAGCCTTTGATTTACTAAATTCCTCCTAAATGAATTTCTAGCTGAGAGGAGTAAATTATATCTGAACACCCCTATCAAGAACAAGCTAAAATATATTGGCATGATATCAAATAAATAGGTTGGATAAATATATTAGTGTGGCACAAGATTGCACATAGTGAGCTGTTTTATAGGTCTATGGCAAAGAAATAGAAGACGTATTACAAATAAAAATACTGTACTTAATATTATTGTCTTGTGTGAGAAGGCTGTCTTGCTAAACCAAATAAGAATTTAAAGGAAAGATTTGAGCCATACTCCTAAGTTTTCAAATCAGGAGGTAGCTCTCTTTCTAAGGATGCAGGAGTTCATGTCTTGATGAAGAAGTTGGGTTAAGACTCGCTGGAATAATGAAAGCTGAATCCAAAAGAATGAGTTGTAGATTCTCTATCGAGAGAGACATGGAAATGTTTGCTGATGAATAAATTTAAATTCATTATTGAAAACTGAAACAGCAGAGCATTTGTTAAAATTAGCCGAAAACTTTAAATTGAGGAAGTAACTTTGTGCTCCAGATGGGAAAAAGTGCTAATTTGTGAATTATTGACATTTTAACACTCTTTTACATGATATGTCTTCAAAATCCGCAATAGAAGTATGACTCTTGTTATTAATGTTTCCAGAAAGGAAGCCCAGACAGAGGAAAACATTTCTTCCTCAATTAAGAAGGCTTTTAAGCCCTTTTGCCTGAATTTCACTAATGCCTCATTTCGCCAAATCAATCATGTTGCTCTACTATTGTATTAAAATGTACTTTAATAACAAATGCTTGAAATCAGAAGTGACATTTTTTCTAAGATGCATTACTAATAAAGTAACACGCATTTTCATCCTGCGTGAAACAGCTGGACCATGACGAGATCACATTAGCACTAATTAAAATGATATTTTTTGTGCAGTTTTTGCTAACCCAGCTTCATTGGACTCAAAAGGATTTTTGAAATCCGTAAGAAAAGCTATTATGTAATCTTACCATGATTCTCTTGAATCAGGCTACTGTCTAATTTCTCCACAACGATATTTTCTTAAAACTCTCACTCAATAAAATCAATATTAAGTTTCTCCTCTTATGGCTCTTTTTTCAATATATGATCCTCATTTAATTTAAAAAAAATTAAAGCTTTTATTTATTTTGCTTGATGAACAAGAAAAATATAATATTAAAGGCAGCATTTTGCAATGTTTCTCTTTTTCCTCACTTTACTGGGTCCCTGTTGTTCCCAACGTATAATTTGCAAAACGTATTGCTTCAATACTTACAATGAGAGAGGCGGCCCAGCTGTGGGAAGGAGAGGACAGCAGCCTCCAATATTACCATAATAATCTGCCTAGAGTCCCAGGAGCCCTCTGGTATATACAATTCTCTGTACTGCTGGCCCCAGCTGGAGAACATTCTCTTGACATGTATGCCAACCTTTGCCTGCAGGCAAAATAAAAAAAGGCAGAGAAGTAATCATGAAAATAAAAAATCTTGTCAACTGCGTTGGGATGCAGTTCCCATGTTTTTGCTCACGTAGGCAGGCATTGTGCTAACAAAATGATATGAGACTTTAAAGACTGCAGCTGGTATGTATTCAGATTTTTAAAAAAGTGCCATGTTAATTCTGCAGTCCTAAAATTTGGGGGGGAGGGGCAGTGGGCAGTGATAGTTTAGTTATTTCTGTCAATATGCATGACAACTTTATTTACCAACTATTACACAAAAGATTGCTTATTACAGGAGCAGCATTAACATCTTGAGGTTAATCATGGATGAAACTTTCAAAGAAATATTATTTATATTCCTTGGCAAGTGAAACTAAGAGGAACTGGAGCAGTTACTGATTAACACCTTTCTTAATTAATCCCACAAAAACTGTTATTATGTCTGTTCCTAAAAATTCAATCTCAAGTCAAAGGAATATTAACCTTTAAAATAATAAAGTAAAACTTCAAAAGCACTTCTGGAACAAAACATGTAAGTTTTGAAACTGAAAGTTCAGATTGGGTTGTATTTTACTTTAAAAGCCAATAAAACTCAATGGGCTTAGTTAGAATATTCTACAATTAAAGCTGAAAAATCTGATATCCTGGCTGTAGCACCAAAAGTTTCCAAACTTCATTTGTTGAAACAAGAGGCTCTTCTGAAAACGAATTAATCCAGAATATAACTGCAGTCACACACTTCTAAGCACTTTAATCTGGGTGGCATCCACTGGATGAATACTCTGAACAGGTAAGAAAATGCCGTTATATGTATAAGATACTAACTTCCTTTGTCAAATTAATTTTCCAAATACTAGACAGACTGGAAGAGGGCAGTATAGTGTTATATTAGCTCTTAAACATGTCTGTTTGCCAGAAAATGTTCCATTTTACTGTCTTTACCAATATGGTTATGATAAATAACCATATGGTTATGATAAATCTCTCTACTTTGCAGATAAAGAGATTTAGACAATTGAGAGTTTACAGCATAAAGTGGGTTGTTATTAGTTATTGATCACTTTAAAGGACAGGATGTACAATTAGGTTTGTAATTGCATATTTATGTAACTATTTCATTAATGTCGATCTCTCTCACCAAATGTAAACTACATGAGGACAGGATCATGGAAGTTTTATTTATCATTTCCTCCCAAGTGCATGGCACACACTAGGTATTTGTTGAAAGAATAAACACATGCATTTAGTTATTCATTCATTCATTCATTCAACAAATATTTACCAAGGCACCAGGGATCCAGCAATGAATAAAGTTGGTGAAAATCCCGGTCGTCATGGCATAGAAGTCAGATAATAGATAAGAAAATTAAGTAAAATATATACTGTGTTAGATAATGATAAATACTAAAAAGAGAAGTTTAGCAGGGAAAGGGGACAGAGAATATGTCTGGGTGGGAGGCTGCTATTTTAGAAAGGGTGGCCGGGGAGCCCCCCCCCCACAAAAGTGCGAAATGAACTGGTTTTCTCCACTAGGTGAAATTAAATAGGTCCTCAGTAAGAATCTAATAAAAAGGCAAAGAAAGAAAAGACTTAAAATGCCAACCCTGGACTTCCCTGGTGACGCGATGGTTGAGTCCACCTGCCAATGCAGGGGACACAGGTTCCAGCCCTGGTCCGGGAAGATCCCACATGCCATGGAGCAACTAAGCCCGTGCGCCAAAACTACTGAAGGTCGCGCACCTAGAGCCCGTGATCCGCAACAAGAGAAGCCACCACGATGAGAAGCCCGTGCACCGCAACGAAGACTAGTCCCCGCTCGCTGAAACTAGAGAAAAGCCCACACGCAGCAACGAAAACCCAACGCAGCCAAAAGTAAATAAATAAATTTATTTTTTTTACTGCCAACCCTTTCATTATTTATGCAAATATCTGTATCCTTTATGAAATTATAAGCCCCTCTAAAACAGAGACAGCAACTCTTTTTGGATATTATCTCTGGCACTTGGCACAGTGTCTTATACACAGTAGATGCTCTTCCAATTATGCTGAGTTGACTTAGATTCCTATTAGAATAAAAGGACAAGAGTAAGTGGTAAAATAGTCAAGGATGGAAGAGAGCCACCCAACACACTCTGGATGGCCAGAGAGCAGAGAAGTGAGGCTGAGCGTACACCATTGTCCAGCATATAGCTTGATGCTGCCTGAAACTCCCTACAGCCAGCTACTCAGCCCTGAGATGACCACCTTTGTTTCCAAAAGAAAACAAGGCACATTTACAGAGAACTGTGCAAATGCACTATTACAACTAGGGAAATTAATCGAAGCCCTTGTCTTACTAACGGGGGCTCACATTGGGATCATTTTCATCTAAGAAAGAAGGCATACACATATTGCTCTTGTGAAAGTGGTGTTGAAGAGGAAGTTCACGCCCCTTTGTATCCATATATTCAATTTGTGGAGCTGGATACAAGTGAAACGCTCACATTTTAATTAGGGGTAGAAAAAAAAATACACATCAGATGATAGAAATAAAAGGGACAACAATAATCCTTAAAAAGAAGTAAATTTTCAAAGTAGATGGTGGTTAAGAGTGAAGGGAAACCATTAAGTTAATCCAGTAACATGTGTTTTGTTATTACCAGGAAAGTACAGGTCACTTCGTTGCAGAGAGTAATGCAAAACAGAGAGAGGGCATATAGGCATAGTGAACAAGAAGAGAATTAATTTAAATGTCAGTTAGATGTTTGTTATTCTAAACGACTAAAACATTCACACTAGCTACGAGGGCTCCATTCCTAGTGAATTATCACATAACAGGTAACCTAATGTCCATATCTGTGCATTACTAACTTTGAGTTTCCTCCACTCTTTCTGGGTGTCTCAACTTCACCCATGGCTGTATCTAAGCTCCTCTCCACAGAGGTACCCCATCTCTCTCCAGCTCATATGACTCTTCTAAGCTCCACATACATTGCCTCCTGGACATCTCCAGTTATATTCCATAGAACTTCAAATTCAACATACTCATAATTTCACTCCCAAATCCTCTTCTTTTATATGCTAATCTTAGTAAAGGTCACCATTGGTTACCCAAGCCAGAAACCTGAAAATGATTCTTGACTCTCCCACCTCTCAAGTTCTCTCCCTGCAATATCATCAGCCTCCAAGCCCTAAAGGATCTTTCTCCTAAGTAACTCTTACGGTCTCTCTCTTTATCTGCAACTCATTGTTAGTAGCTGGGCTCAAAAACTCTTCCTATCTCAGCTGGATTACTACGTACCTCCTTACTGATCTTCTCAAAGGAAGAGCCTCCTCTCACCCCAACGAACACACCCTCCTCCGCCTTACCTGAGTGACTCCTCTCTCCACTCACTCACTTAAAATGCTTCAATGCCCATTCGTTTGGGTTAAAGTCCCCCTTGCTTTTGGATTAAAGTCTGCACTCCTGACATGCAAGGCCCAGCTGATGGCTCCTTTCTAGCTCATCTTCCCCGACCGCCATGCTCTGCCAATGCTTCAGCCATAAAAATGACCTTCCCCCATTGCCACCATTCCTTTGCTGATGCTCCACTATTGATCTAAATACTCTGTCCAGTTTTCTCCACCTCAACTAAATCTCCTTCATCCTTTAAAAACACAGCTTAATCACAACCTCCTTCTTTTCTAATCCCCTCCCTTCTTCGGCTAAGTTACAGGGCTCTTTCCTGTGTTCATAAAGCACCCTTATGCAGGCATCAGCATAGCATTTACCATACTGAATTAGGATTTCCAATTTCTTGTTCACATCCCCCATTGACTATGAGTTCCATGAGCACAGAGAAGATTGTTCATGTCTGTACTCCCTATGTCCAGCATTGTAGATGTTCAATCAATGTTTGTTTAGCATGTGAATAAGAGAATGAGTTTCCAGCGATAAAACTGGCTTAGTGGAAAGGAAATACACCAGCTACTTCTACATTAGAAATAATTTATTAGAAAAGGTAAGAAAACTAATACTTTTTGTGTTACTACTTATACCCAGCATTGGATCTGTTGGCTAGGAGCTAAGGTCAGAGAGAAAGAGATATTGAAAAAAACAGAGACAGAGAGACAGAGAAATCTTTTTGAACTTCATCATTTGTTTACATGTTCCAGAAGTCTCCTGCACGAGACAAGGTGATTAGGAACAGATCTGGCAGATGGGGCCTCACGAGACTAGTGCTGCTCAGAACTCTAAAACCAGCAGGTCTTAAAGTGGAGCAGAAATATGTGATAAAAAAAAGAAAAATTGGGCTTCCCTGGTGGCGCAGTGGTTGAGAGTCCGCCTGCCGATGCAGGGGACACGGGCTCGTGCCCCGGTCCGGGAAGATCCCACATGCCGCGGAGCGGCTGGGCCCGTGAGCCGTGGCCGCTGAGCCTGCGTGTCTGGAGCCTGTGCTCTGCAACGGGAGAGGCCACAACAGTGAGAGGCCCGCGTACCGCAAAAAAAAAGCAAACAAAAAAATTGAACTGGGTACCAAAACGAATTTTCTAAAGGTCATTATACATTTGCTAAAACTACCTGGTTTTATGTGATATGTTTTTTAAAGAGCTATTTTAAAAAAGAAATCAGTTTTAGCCTAGGATAAAATATGAAGCCATGTCAATTTTTAATTTTATGGGTTTTTTAAAATAAATGTATTTAAACTAAAAAACAAAAACATTCACCCATTTCTCCCACCCACCAACCACCTCTGGCAAACACCAATTTGTTGTCTGTGTCTATGAGTTTGGTTTTATATATATAAAGAAAAATATATAAATATATATATAGTTTTTATATGTGGAATATAAATATACTTTATATATATTTATATATCTTATGTATCATGTGTATTTATATGATGTATTATACATTTATATATTTAAAATATTTTAATATATATAATATATATAATTTTAGATTCTACATTCCACATATAAGAGAGATCATATAGACAGTATTTGTCTCTCTTTGACTTATTTCACTTAGCATAATGCCCTCAAGGTCCATTCATGTTGCTCTAAATGGCAACCAATTTTTTTTTATTGAAGTATTGCTGACTTACAACGTTTCAGGTGTACAGAAAAGTGAATATATATTCTTTTCCAGATTCTTTCCCATTATAGATTATTACAAAATCTGTAATATAGTTCCCTGTGCTATACAGTCAGCCCTTGTTGTTCACTTTATATATAGTAGTATGTACCTGTTAATCCCAAATTCCTATTTTATCTCCCACTCCTTTTCCCCTTTAGTAATCTTAAGTTTGTTTTCTATGTTGGTGAGTCTATTTCTGTTTTGTACATATGCTCATTTGTATCATTTTTTTAGATTCCACTTATAACTGATATCATATGATATTTGTCTTTCTCTGGCAACCAAGTTTTTAAAGGAAAATCGGAGCTAAACTAAAATGTTGCTTGTTTAGTCAAAGGAGCATACCATATATGTGTTAGAACCAATATTGATTCTAAAGCATTTGCAGAGTCTAAAATGCAGAATTAAAATTTCTTGTCTGAGTTAAAAATTTTTTTTTAATTTTTTTTTTTAATTTTTAAAATAAGGCAATTCCCCCCATGCCCCCAGAATCTCTTGCAGCACCTCCTGCTCTTTTGGAAGTCTATCTGATAGGCCCTCATGCTTATATGCTGCCGACTGTCCTTGGCACAGAAATACTTCTTTCAGGCCTGCTTTCTCCAATGGTACCCTCTAATTCAGATCTTGGTCACAACATCAAAACTTACCAGTCCTGTGTTCCAATGCCTCAGGCTGTTTCAGCAGTGCAATCTAAAAGAAGTTCCAACTAACGGTTCCTAACAAAAATTCAGTGGACTTAAAATCACAATATATTGTATAAGTAGCAGCTCCCACTACCCTGTTTAATTTTTTGATGATTAAGCAAGCTTTGCTCTTTCAACTTTTTACTACAACCATTCTCTTCTAACCAAACTCATTCTCAGTTCAGCCATGCAGGCACCATTTTATGAGCACCTTCGTTCTCTGTCCACTGTGTTCCTAGGCATTCTACCTAGCCTGAGCCAGCCATGTACTCACAGGACTGCAAGCTCATATTTCTGTTTCATCAGACTTCGGTGAAACTAGCAATGATAGGCAAAGAATAAGACGGTCTTAAAGCACAAGCCAACTGATTGAGTCAGACTTCACATTGCGAGTACTTAAACATGTGTCCCCCAAAGTTCATGATGGCAATGTGCATCTGTACAAAGTTACTACTTTCCAATTTTTCAGTCTTTGGATCTCTTTATCTCTCAAATATATCAAATAACTGGAGATTACAAATGCCACGTGATATTAACAAGCTGTCTTACTATTGGTAGCTTCCTTCCACCTTCTCAGAATAGTGAATGTTTGTTATTCTTTTGTTTTCTTTTTGTCTTTTAAATGAAGAAAGGTAAATATTTCCTATCGCTTTTCTGATCACTACTAAACTCTTCTAAGAAATCTTTAGGAAGCTACTATTATAATACACCTGGCAAACTTGTTATCGTTTTGTAAGTTGATTTTTTTTTTTTAACTCTGAGGATTTCTTTTTCAAAACTTTCTAGAAGCAAAAGATCATCAGTGGAATTGGCAACACAAGAACAATTGTTTGCCTAAGGAAATGGAAGGTGCAAAGTATTTGAAATTTTAACATCCTAGGTACTTTCCTAGCATCTTAGGCCCATAGGGTTGGCAGCTCATGGACTCAGCCCGCAGATTTAGGAAGAAAAATAGCAATTACAGGCACTGAATAAGAAAAATATTTTAAGTTAAAAAAAGGAAAATTCTCAGAAAACTCTCTCGGTTTTCTACTTAGAATGTTTAAAAAACATTGTCCACGTCTTTGTGTGTTCACCTTTTCTACATATGGGTTGAACAGTTGGTCTCATTTTCAGTTTCATTTAACTGTTTATTGTATTTAAATATATGGAGCACATTTCATTACCCAAAAAGAAACCCAACAAATATTTGTTGAATTGAATTAAATGAGCTTATATTACAATGTTGGTATTGAGGAATAAACCTGACTTATCTTAGACTACTCGTCTATATCAGTCTTTTACTATAAGTAGATAGATACTTCATATTATTTCAGAGTAAAAATTTTTAATGTAACAAATAATCTTTCTCTGTTTTCTGCATTCCTTCCTTTTCTATCAAAATAAGAGCCTTGAAACAAAGGAGGAAATATGTGAAAGGGAAGTTAAATAAAAATGGATAAAGATGAACATCTAGGAATCTACATTGTCTTCAGTATGACCTGTATTTTTCTAATTAAAAAAAGGGTAGTAGTTTTATCCTCTATATTGGTTGTCCTCTTCTCTTAAACTTGTATCTTTCTGAAGATGTGGACAGTGTCTAGATTATAATGCTAAAATCTACATAAATTCTAGTGGCACTGGCAGCCAAGGTCAGCACTGCCCCTCAGTTTCCCTATGGGCAACAATCTCTCAGCAAACTTAGTGGCTGCATAGCTTTGGATGCTTCCAGAGTCCCCATGGGTGAGCAGCCGCCGAGGAGAGTCAAAGCTAGAAAAGAGTCAATCTCTCTGCAACCGGGGGATAAAAACGGTGCTGATAACTGTTTGCATGCATGGGAGCTCCTTTCCTGTCCAGTTTCTCAGCTTATCTTAGTCTTTTTGTATATTTTTTGCAAAATTTATTTATGTGTTCAAATTATTGTATTGCAATAAAAAGATACTATGTATTCATAACAATCAAGTTGAATACTGAGGGGAAAGTATTAGTGATCCTGTAAAAAAAGGAAGCCAATCACTCAATTAACATGCACTCATTCATTCTACAAATAGCTCATGAGTGTCAAGTGCTCGCCTATGTGCTGAGTGCACAGTTTTGAACAAGGCAGAGAGAGCTTACGGTCTAATGGGGAAGATGGACGACCAAACAAGCAATTTAACAATCAAGTGCGGCAAGATATTACAAAATAAGCTTTAAAAAAGTGGAAAGGAAAGGAAGGAGACAAACAACATTATCATGAAAGATGATGCAAAACAAAGAACCTCTCTTGATATTTTCAAAATCTGTTTAAGTGAAAGAGAGAGGTGACAAGAATTTTATAAGTAACCCTTCTAACATTGATCTAGTTTTTCATCTACTGTAAATATCTCAGCCCCTGTCATTGGGCAACAGCAAACTTCCTGCTGTACTTGTTCTCTGCAAAGCTAACAGGTGATACAGCAACAATATGTAAATTAACCAAGAGAAACGGAGTACAAAGGCTGTATTTGAAATTCTATGTGCAGAGCTAGTCTCCCAGTGAACTTACTGCAGAAAAGCAAACATTTCCACCTCAGAGAAGGAGCAATGCACATACCAAAATAATCCATGCTACTCCATCATTTTTTGATCTGAAAGAAAGCCCTCAGAGGGAGACAGACTCTACGGTGAATGTTGCATCAGAAAGTCAAAATGCACAGTGAACGGGAACATCAAAGTGTGTAATGTTGTGTAAAGATAACCTCCCTCACATAGTTTAGATTACTCAAAATGATGACTATGAAATGCATTTATTCTTTAATAAAGAAACTCATTTCATGTGCTATTGTATGTAGCAGGCCAGTTCTGTCTTTTTTCATTAATTTGCTTTTCGGGGCCCAAATCCAGATATTATTGCATTTTTATGTTTCATATCACTTGTACATTTTGAACCAAGTTGTAAATTAGCTGTATGAGTTGAAGTGAAGAAAATGAGCACCTCCTTTCTTTCCTCTACCATAATGGTCAAAATACCTTTTACAGCACTGGCCAGTATATAAATCAAGTAGGCATAGGAGAATGAAATGGACTTTGTAGTTAGAAAGACATGGCTTTAAAGCCAAGTTCTACTACTTATTACCATGAGATCCTGAGCATGAGGCTTCGGTTTCCAAATCCATAAAATGGAGTGGAAGAAAGCTACCAAGTTCAATAACTGTAAGAATTAAATGAGATACTACAAGGAATATACCAAACACAGTGCATGGCATGTGGCACACATTTAGTATATGTATGGTGTCTACCTTCCTAGGTTCTTCTGGCTGGCCTAAGAATTAAATTGACATGAGACAGACTAACAGGAGAAAATCAAACAAAAGTTTAATAATATGTGGACATGGGAGAGACGCAGGAGAACTGAGTAACTCACCAAAATGGCTGAAGCCCTCACCTTAAATCCCATCTTCAGCTAAAGGCAAAAGAGGATGTCGGGGTAGGGGTTTGGGACTTCAAAGGGGAAGCAGACAATTTACATGGAGATGCAAAAGCAAAAGTTTGGCAAACAAATGTTTGCCGGGCCCTGCAGAGACAGTGGGATGCAGAGTGGACCCTGACCACTAGGCCTTATAGCCCATATTCTTTGCAGATACCTCTGGTGATAGCTCTCTTCTGGGAACATACCCTCTACCTAAATTATGTTAGGTGGTTAGCAGGAAGGTCAAAGTTTCTTCCTGAGTCTTTTGGGCCCTGATTGTTTTTAGCTTCAAATAATCCACATTCTGAACAGAAATCTAGGGGTGGCAAATTTTGCTCCCCTACAATAGCAACTGCTATCCTGCTGGTGCTTCCAGAATTCTTTTCCTTTGTTCCTCTTTGGTCCACCTCTTCTTCCCTTTATTAAGGCTGCTCCTGCTTCCCCATGATTATCGCTGGGTAAATGGATTTCATAATCTAAGCATCCGGATTGTTCTTAATTTTTTTTAACTGAGCTGAGTAAGCCCTTTAACGTTTTCTCAAAGTCACTTTAAAAGGTCTTTCTAAGTTCTTTACAAATATGGCTAAGAGAATGTCACGTAAGAGAATAAATGTAAATTTGGGTTTCATCAAACTATGACAAAGCAAGAAATAAAACGGCTGCAATTTTCTGGAAAAAGAGAACCACTAAAATGGCTAAGGGGCCCAGCAATTAATCAGTCCATCATTCTAGTACTCAGAAATTGTCTCTTTCATCAGGGACTGGGTGAGACCATGTTATAAATGGGTTTTATCAGGCCCTTGGACAGGAAACAAACTAAATGAGAAGCAATCTGACTTTGGTAGCAGAGGGACACAGTGAGGCTCTCGTTAATCCCACAGTTTCCTGACAAGACATGAAAAAGGTGTACAGATAATATGATTGACATTTAACTAAGCAACCTAGAATGTATTCCTACAAATGAGTTTTGACCTTACAAAAGCAACGTTGGGAACAAGAAACCTATAAATCTATATAAACCCACGAGGCTGCCCTTATGGTTAGCTCCCTGGTCATTAAGGCCAGTAGAAAATCCAAATAAAAAGCCATTTTATCCCATCAGGGTCACATTTCCATCACCATCAAAAATCCAGGTATCTATTCTGTTTACAAACTTTGCCCAGTAGATTTAATTTCCAGGGAATTTTGGCTATTTCCAGAAATCGGAGCTACCCTAAAAGGAACTAGATGAGACCCCACTGAAAATATGTGAAATATATAACGAAGGCATGTTCTGAAAGAAATCTCTCAAGAAAAGTTAGAAAGTCATGTAAATTCTACTGAGATGATTGACTCTCTCTGAGAGCACAACTCTTGGTTATACAAGTTGCAGGGTATTTGTTTTTTTAAAAATAAAGCTGTTAGATGAACTTTGCTCCTGATGTCTTCCTGCATCACCTTCCTACATCTGCAGATGGAAAGATGTTTTATCCTGTCATAAATGATTCCCTTTCTGCCCCGTTCCAGGCTGGTTCTTCATCAGCATCCTGGTTATACTGTAGTTTCTGTGGCTGTGGAGCCAGGCAGCTTTCTGAGGGAACAGCAGTCAGCTGAAGGGCAGAGGGAACCCTCTGCAAAAGCTTACCCATCTGGGGGAATGGCTATTCATCATCAGTCGAGTTGGGAGTGAATCACAACATACATCAGTGTATGCCGGTGACAGCGTTATTCATATAATATTTAATAAGTTTATATAATTGGACCAAGTTTCACTAGGACTTGTTGCAATAAAACCACAGACATTTCTCATAAAGCAGGGCATCCAGCTGAAGGATGTAGACGATTTATTTAACATTGGTGAATACACAGCCACAGGGATCCAGAAGCCAGAACAAAACTAAGCACAAGCAGTAAAAAGTGCAGCAGCCAAAAAAGGGGCTGAGTGGGCAACAACGAAACCAGGAGATGCAGTGAAAGCTCCTCTTGCATTCAGTCACTCAATTCACAGAGGTCCACTGAGCAATCACTACTGCAAAACAATCGTGCTGATCTCTCTCATTGCTTTTTAATCAATTGCATGTATCTTCCACTTGTTTTTTGTTTTTCAAAAAATGTTTTGAACACAAAGATCAGTTCTCACAGTATTCTTTCTCCGTTACAGCATTCGGCACAGTGCTTTGTATTCTAGTTCTTAGCAGTAGTTTTGGGTCTTTGCCAAGTATCAGAATATGATGGAATGGAAAGAGTATTGTACCTTAAGTAAAAAGACATGGGTGCAAATCTTGTTCTCCCATTCCACTGTACAATTTGGGTATAGTATCTAACCATTCCAAACTAAGTTCCTCAAATCCAATGTGAGGATAAATATGCAAAAGTACACCAGCAATAACCAATTTGAAGATACAGTAGGGAAAATAAGATATCAAAACTTTAAATAATCATTAATTACAAGAAATAATTCAGTTCAAAATACGTGAGATTCATGTAGATAAAGCTATAAGAATCTATTGAGAAATATAAAGACGATATAAGAAACTAAGAGAATATGCTTCTTCTGGTTGGGATTATCAATTCTTTGTCAATTGTTTTTTTTTTTTTTTTTTCAGTACGCGGGCCTCTCACTGTTGTGGCCTCTCCCACTGCGGAGCACAGGCTCCAGACGCGCAGGCTCAGCGGCCATGGCTCACGGGCCCAGCCGCTCCGCGGCATGTGGGATCCTCCCGGACCGGGGCACGAACCCGTGTCCCCTGCATCGGCAGGCGGACTCTCAACCACTGCGCCACCAGGGAAGCCCGTCAGTTGTTTTATGAATCAGCAAAATTCTAAAAAAAACACTTGATGAATTTTTAAGAGAATTTAATAAAATGATTTTAAAGTTCATTTAAAGAAGAAATAAGTAAAAATAGGTAAGAAACTTTTAGAAAAAAGAGTTGATGTGGAAGTTACCCTACCAGTTCCGATAAAATATTAAAAAGCCAAGATTAAAAAAAAAAAACGCAAAATCACTAAAATAATACTGTATCAATACAAATATGAAAAGTGTTAATCAATATTAATCCTGGGTAGTGGGAATCTGAATGACTGTTATATTATTCTTTTGCTTTTTTACATTTAAATTTTTTTCAAATATAACTTAAAAGAGCCAATTGATGAGACGGCCAAGTAGTTAAGGCAACTGACTGCTAAAAGAGCCAATAAAAATATAGTTACCACTTAAAGAAGAAATGGATGAATTAACATAAATAGTCCATGCAAACCTTTGCATATGTAAAAATTTAATACATGATAGAGTAAGCATCATAAAACAATGGAAAAGGAATGAAATATTCAAATTATGTCAATGAGAGAAGTATTTATACAGAAACAATTCTTTAGATTTCTCATACCATACACTGAAATACATTTTAAGTTGCTTTCAGAAATCCACACCCCAAAAAACTATTTTAAAATAGAAGAAAATTTGAAAGAATTTTTTCAAATATATCTTTTCAAATATAAGAATATATCTTATTTCTGAAGGAAGAAATGCTTTCCATGAAACTAATGGGAGAACTAAGAAAAGTGTCAGTGTATTTTAAATACAGGCACTCCTTGTTTTATTGCCTTCATTTTTATTGCACTTCACAGATATTGCGCCTTTTACAAACTGAAGGTTTGAGGCAACCCTGCATCGAGCAAGTCTACCGGTGCCGTTTTTAAAATAGCATTTGCTCACTTCAAGTCTCTGTGTCATATTTTGATTATTCTCCCAATATTTCAAACTTTTTCATCACTACTATATTTGTTATGATGATCTGTGGTGACCTGGGGGCACCGTGCCCATATAAGACAGAAAACTTAATCTATAACTGTATGTGTTCTGACTACGCCACCAACCAGCCATTCCCCCATCTCTCTCCCTCTCCCTGGACCTCCCTATTCCCTAAGACACAACAATATTGAAATTAGGACAATTGATAACCCTACAATGGCCTCCAAGTGTTCAAGTGAAAGGAAGACTCACACATCTCTCACTTTAAATCAAAAGCTAGAAAATATTTAAACTTAGTGAGGAAGGCATATCAAAAGCTGAAACAGGCCAAAAACTAGGTCTCACGTGCCAAACAGTTAGCCAAGTTGAGAATGCAAAGGAAGAGTTCTTGAAGGAAATTAAAAGTGCTATTCTAGTGAATACAGGAATGAAACAGCCTTACTGCTGATATGGAGAAAGTCTTAGTGGTCTGGATAGGAGATCAAACCAGCCTCAACATTCCCTTAAGCCAAAGCCCAATCCAGAGCAATGCCCTAACTCTCTTCAATTCTATGAAGGCTGACAGAGGTAAGGAAGCTGCAGAAGAATACTTTGAAACTAGCAGAGGTTGGTTCATGAAGTTTAAGGAAAGAAGCTATCTTCATAACATAAAAGTCCAGGTGCTAATGTAGAAGCTGTAGCAAGTTATCGAGAAGATCTATATAATTAATGAAGGTGGCTGCACTAAACAGCAAATTTTCAGTGTGGATGAAACAGCCTTATGTTGGAAGAAGATGCCATCTAGGACTTGCATAGCTAGAGAGGAGAAAATGTCTTGCTTCAAAGTTTTAAAGGACAGGCTGACTCTCTTGTTAGGAGCTAATGTGGCTGGTGACTTTAAATTGAAGCCAATGCTCATTTACCATTCGAAAAATCCTAGGGCGTTTTAGAATTATGGTAAATTTACTCTGCCTGCACTCTATAAATGGAACAACAAAGCCTGGATGACCTCATTTTTGTTTACAATATGGTTTACTGGCTATTTCAAGTCCTCTGTCGAGATCTACTGCTCAGAAAAAAAGATTCCTTTCAAAATATGGCTTATTGACAACACATCTGGTCACCCAAGAGCTCTGAGGGAGACGTTCAGTGAAATTAATGGTGTTTTCATGCCTGCTAACACAACATCCACTCTATAGCCCATGGAACAAGGAATAATTTTGCCTTTCAGGTCTTATTATTTAAATGCATTTTGTAAGGCTATAGCTGCCATAGATAGTGAGGCCTCTGATGGATCTGGACAAGTAGATTGAAAATCTCTGGAAAGGATTCACCATTCTAGATGCCATTAAGAACATTCATGTTTCATGGGAAAAGGTCAAAATATCAACATTCACAGGAGATTAGAAGAAAGTGATTCCAATCCTCATGGGTGACTTTAATGGGTTCAAGGCTTCAGTGGAGGACGTAACTACAGATGTGGTGGAAATAACAAGAGAACTAGAATTAGAAGTGGAGCCTGAAGATGGGACTGAACTGCTGCCATCTCATGATAAATCTTTCACAGATGAGGAGTTGCTTCTTATGGATGAGCAAATAAAGTGGTTTCTTGAAGTGAAAACTACTGGTAAAGATGCTGTGAAGATTGTTAAAATGACAACAACAAAAATAGAATATTACAGAAAATTGGTCGATAAAACAGCAGGGTTTGAGAGAATTGACTCCAATTTTGAATGAAGTTCTACTGTGGGTAAAATACTATCAAACAGCCCTGCATGCTTCAGAGAAATCGGTTCATGAAAGGAAGAGTCAATCAATATGGTGACAATGTCAGTCATCACTGTCTTACTTTAAGAAATCGCCACAGCCATTCCAACCTTCAGCCGCGACCACCCTGATCAGTCAGCTGCCACCAACATCAAGGCAAGACCCTCCACCAGCAAAAAGATTACGACATGCTGAAGGTTCAGATGATAGCATTTTTAGTAATAAAGTACTTTTAATTTAAGGTATGTACATTGTATTTTTAGATATAATGCTATTGCACACTTAATAAACTACAGTATAGTATAAACATAACTTTTATATGCACTGGGAAACCAGCAAGTTCATGTGACTCACTTCTTTGTGGTATTTGCTTCATTGCTGTGGTCTGGAAGTAAACCCACAATATCTCTGAGGTATGTCTGTAGTTTTTTGTTTGAAATTTTAGTTTCTCAAAAATATCTAAAGTTAAAAGACATAGATCAAATCAGGAAAATATATGCCATAATATTATACAGGAGAATTCTCAACATGTGAAGAATTCATGGAAATTGAATAATGTAAACATATCTAAGAATCAACAGATATATGAGAAATGAATGTTGGTAAAGTAATTAAACAAGGAAACCATTAGACTGAGATGGCTCTAATACCTTGGCAGCCTAGTAAGCAAAGTGAAGCCAGCCTAAGCCAGAGTTGATTCCTGTAAATGCCTCAAGTTAAGAAATTGAAAATTAAGACCAACCAGTCACAAACAGCCAAGGAGATTTTCCCAAATACGCTAACTGCTTAAGCTATGGCCAAACAACTCCCTTGCTTGTTTCCGCATCTGCTCTACGAAAGCCTTTCCCTTGGCTCCTGCTGGTGAAGCACTGCGAACCACTTCCGGTTTGGCATTGCCCTATTCAAATGGATGTTTGCTCAAATAAACTCTTCAAAAGTATAATGTGCCTCAGTTTATCTTTTAACAATATGAATAGCCAACTTATGGAAGAGAAATGAGAAGAATGATTCCACATCAATAGTCATTTTAAAAGTGCAAATTGAAATAACAATAAGATTTATTTTCACATATCTGAGTAGCAAAAACATTTTTTTAATGTTAATTATCTTGGTAAGGTGATGAGAAAACATACATTCTCCTACAATGTTTGTGGGCATATAAATTAGTACAACTTTCTGGAAGCAGTTTATCAATTTTAAGAGCCTTATTCTCTTGCTCAAACAATAGCTAATTCTAGAGATCTACCCTAAAGAAATGGTCAGAAATGTGGTCAAAGATTTATATAAAAAGATGTTCATGGTAGTACTATCATAGCAAAAGCTGTCCAAAAATGAGAAAATGACTAATGAAATTATGGTAGATGCATAATGGAATACCAGTCATTGTTTAAAAGTATAATCATAGATGTACTTCTTTTGACAAAGAATGACAGTCACAATATATTATTTAGTAAAAGTAAGTATATAGAAATGAAAATAGAGTATAAATCTCAACCATACAAAGATATTCACAGAGAAATGACTACTAAGTGCCACCCTAAAATATTAATAGTGCTTATCTCTTGGTTGACAGGAGTATAGGTTAGAATGCAGATTCCACTCTTGTATAAAGGCCCAAAACCGAGCATACAGAGTTTTTGGCTGATACAGTGGCTTCACACTTGAGGGACTCAAGCTCCTTCTATCTCGTTTGTTTAATATCCCTACAATAGTTCACACCTTCTTACTGTGAATGAAGAGTGTTGCCTTCATTCACATCAAAAAAAGTTCAGCCCTGCATTTACATTCCAGATAGCAGGAAGGAAGGAAGACAGATCATGACGGCTACCCTTCCTCTCTTTAAGGGTACAACTCGAAAACTCCATACATAACATCCACTCATATCCCGTGGGCCAGAGCTTAAACACATGGCCACATGCAGGTAAAGTGAGGCTGAAAAGTGAAGTCAGAAGTTGGTTGATTTTGTGATTAACCAAAAAGTCTATTACTGTGTAAAAAGGAATAACATATTAGGAGACAATTTCTGCCACAGTCTACCTCTTTGGCCACCTCAAGACCTATGTGTTCTTTTCCTCACATACATAGAACACGTTCACCCACTTCTCAAAAGAGACAACCCCAAAATTTCATCTGTTTGTTAAATGTAGCATAAAGTCTAGGAATTCTGGGAGAGCTCAGTCCTCTCCATCAGATTGAGGTCCTACAAAATAAAAGACAAGTTACCTTCCTCCTCCACCTAACACACATAATATACAATGGTTGGATAGAAACGGGGCAGCTGCATCAAAAATTCCCATTCATACAGTTGCTCCCAATAAAATAAAACTTACCAAATCATGTACACAATCTGTATGCTGAAAATTAAAATGCTCATGACAGATATCAAAAGAGACAAAGAAATGGAGATATAGACCGTATTCATGGACTGAAAGACTCAACACAATAAAGATGTCAATGCACCCCAAATTGATTTATAAGCTTAATGCTCCTACCAAAATCTCAGCAAGGAAATTTTGTCTATGTTTTTTCAGACAGAGACAAACTTACTTATTCTAAAATTTGTATGGAAAGGCACAGCTGCTAGAATAGCTAGTACGTTCTTGAAAAATAAGAATAAAATGGGAGGAATTACTCTATCCGATATCATGGCTTACAATATAGCTATACAATCAAGACAGTTTGGTGTTGGCAGAGAGATAGACACATAGACCAAAATAAAAGAATAGAGAAATTATAAACAGACCCCCACAGATATTTCCAACTGATTTTTGACAAAGACGCAAAAGCAATTCAATGGAAGAAGTCTTGCCTTTTAACAAAATTATGGTAGCACAATTTGACATCCATAGACAAAGAAAAAGAAAGAACTCAACCTAAACCTTACACATTACGAAAATTAACTCAAAAGGGATCCCAGATTAAATGTATAATATAAAACTGTAAAACTTTAGAAAAAACACAGGATAAAATCTTCAGGATCTAGGTCTAGTCAAAGAATTCTTAAACTTAACACCAAGCCATGATCCCTGAAAGTAAAAATTTACGTTAGACCTAATCAAAATTTAAAACTTTTGCTCTGTGAAAGTCCCTGTTAAGATAAAAAAGACAAGCTGCAAATTGGGAGAAAATATTTGCAAAACACAAATCCTACAAAGAACTAGTATCTAAAATACACAAGGAACCCTCAAAACTCACAGTAAAAAAAACAATCCAATCAAAAAATGAGCTAAAGACATGAACAAACACTTCATGGAAGAGAAAAAATTTGTGGGAAAGAAACACGTGAAAAGAAGTTCAACATCATTAGCCATTAGGGAAGTGCAAATTAAAACCACAATGAAGTATCACTACTGCAATATTGTGATTTATAGGAAAAATATATATTTGATCTTCTTTCACAGTTCCTGGCTCACAGCTTACAAAATCCTTGAAATCTCCCCAGTGATCAGAGCAATGGAATAATAGTTGATCTCTTGTCCTCAGTTCCCCACCCAAAGGTGGGGGGCTGGTTGCAAGAGAATCAACCATGTGATTAGAGGGTTGGCAATTTCGGTCTCACCAGATTCTCAGGTAGGGGAGAGGGGCTGGAGGTTGTATCGATCGCGTTGACCAGTAACTTGATCAATCATGACTATCTAACAAAGCCTCCATAAAAACCCAAAAGGACAGATTTTTGGCCTTTCTTGGAGAGCTTCTACACAGCGGAACCAGAATTCTGCATGCCACATGTTCCACGAGGACAGAAGCTCCTTAGTTTGAGACCTCACCCTATGAATCTCTTCGTCTGGCTGCTGATTCCTGTCCTTTAATATCTTTTTATAAAAAATCAGTAGTCTAGTGAGTAAATAGGTTTTACAGAGTCTGTGAACCATTCTAGCAAACTAATCGAACCCAAAGAGGGGTCATGGGAACTCTGATTTATAGCCAGAAATAGAGGTAACAACCTGGACTTGCGGCTGGTGTCTGAAGTAGAGGGTGACCTTGTGGGACTTGAGCCCTTTTCCTGTGGAATCTGATTCTATCTCCGGTAGATAGCTTTAGAATTGAGTTGAATTCTTGGACACCAGCAGGGTGTTGTTGTGGGGAAGCCTCCACGTACTTTAAAATTGGGTTTGGGAACCCTTTTCCAGTACTACATGCTTATCAGAATGGCTAAAATAAAAAATAATGACAACCCTACACGCTGAAGAGGAGGTGGAAAAACTGGACTACTCACACGTTGCTAGCAGGAATACAAAATGGTATAGCTGTTCTGAAAAATGGTCTGGCAGTTTCTTACAAAACTACATTTGCAATGCAACTACCATACGACCCAGCAATTGGGCAGTTATCCCAGAGAAATGAAAACTTAAGCTCATACATATTTGTAGAAGCTTTACTAATAATAGCCAAAAACTGGAATCAGCCCAGGTGTCCTTCAACTGGTGAATGGTTAAACAAACTGTGGTACATCCACACCAGGGACTACTACTCAGCAATGAAAAGGAACATCACTGATACATGCAATGACTCTACTGGATCTTCAGAGCATTATGTTGAGTGAATAAAGTCAATCCTAAAAGGTTACATACTGTATGATTTCACTTATACAGCATTCTTAAAATGACAAAATAATAGAAATGAAGAACAGATTAGTGGTTGCCAGGGGTTAGGGATGGTATTTTTAGTGTTTATGGCAACTCTATTCATAACAGCCAAAACCTGAAAACAACCCAAATGAGGTATATCCATACAATAGAATGCTATTGTATGTTCACAATTTAAAAAGGACTACAATACACACAACAACATAGGTGGACTTCAAAAACATTGTTAAGTGAAAGAAGTCACACATCTATTTCTATGAAATGGAAACCAGGTTCCATTTACATGAAATCCAAATAGAGGCAAAATTAATCTACAGAAGTAGGTGTGGAGGTGGGAGCAGAAAGAGGCAGAAAGGGGCCCGTGGGAACTTTCTGGAATGATTAGAATTATATCTTCTTCTGGTAGTGGTTACAAAAGTCTATACAATTGTCAAAACTCATTGAACTGGACACTTAGATCTATTTATATCATGTTATTTTATATCACAATATTTATATCATGCTAATTATATCATGATACTTATATCATGTTAATTATTAATCTATTTTTTTAATGTAACTGATTGTGAGGTTAAATTGAGAGCCAATCTCCATATGACTTCACTCTGGTATCTCCACGGTCTAGGACTGTTGCCTTCCTGAGCCTCCAGCTGGATTCAGATAACTCCATGTTCATCTCACAGCCCTTGAGTTATTCATTCATTCAGTAAACATTTCTTGAATCCCTACTATGTGCCAGGCACATTCCGTAGGCACATTCTTCTCTCTTCCAACATCTCAAGGTTGGTGGAATCTGGAAAGAGAACTAGTTTGGGAACAGTGCCCAGACAGTCCTGACCCACATCATCCTCCTGAGCCTGGAAAGAAAGACTGCAGTCTTGCTAAAGAACAGAGAGGCCCAACAGACGCGTGTTGCTTCATGTCCTTTTATTGTAACTGGTGACTAACTAGACACATGCCATTAAATATATTACCACCTTCTGTAGCATATGCAACGGCTGAGCACATCCACGAGCCCTGTGGGCTGCTTAAGAACAGCAGAAATTCCCCACAGGACTCCGGAGCAGAAGAATGTCAAAGATGCCAGGTCCTGCCTTAGAAAGACAGATGAAGTTTTCAAAGCTTCTTTGCCTCTCCCCCTCTCTTCTCCTTTTGTTTTCCTTTGTTTTCTTTTGCTTTTTCATCCTTTCCAAAACAAGTCTACTCTCACCTCTCATTTCCCATCTTGTTTTTAAAATAATTTGAATATCATAAAATAAAATCATATTTAAAGTTGTAAATGTCCTTTACAGGGTCTTACTCCTCTAAAAGGAGGCCCTGATAGATTAACACATTTTCATAATAAATGAAATCACATAGGGAGGATCCCAACATGAAAAGAAAGCATAAAATACAAATTTTGAAAAAAGAAGACAAATCAGGGCAATATAGTTGAGAAGAAATAGTGACCTTCTATCAAAGCTTAAAATGAGAAGCTAAAAAGGGTAAAACTTTTAATATCATTATGAACAATGTCATACACTGGAACTGTAGAAAGAGTGATCCATTCCCCTAGTATGGAATAATCCTAAGTTTTAAAAGCAGAGGTAATGTTTAACAACAACAAAAACTGCCAATGAAAAATATGAGCCTAGGGCTTCCCTGGTGGCACAGTGGTTGAGAGCCCGCCTGCAGATGCAGGGGACACGGGTTCGTGCCCCGGTCTGGGAAGATCCCACATGCCGCGGAGCGGCTGGGCCCGTGAGCCATGGCCGCTGAGCCTGCGCGTCCGGGGCCTGTGCTCCGCAACGGGAGAGGCCACAACAGTGAGAGGCGCGCGTACCGCAAAAAAAAAAAAAAGAAATGAGCCTAATACTATCAGTAATTTCAAAGCGTAGATGTGAAATCAGGTATAATTAAAGTTTCAGGAAACATAACATGCCAAGACATAATTATAAGCAGTAGTTTCTTAATACTTGGCTTATTCACATATTTAGGAGGTAAGCATTCCCGTAGAACATGGCACAAGGTCTTAATAACTTGCCTTGATAATTAGACAGTAACTGAATCATGGATAGAACCTAGATTTTCTAGCTCTTGGTGTCATGGCCTGGCTCCAGACTAGAGAAATATACCTTGTCCTTTTAAGACTCAACTTTGCTTCTAAGAGTTCTCTAAATGATTTCATGGATCACCTCTAGCCAACAGCATCTTAAATAGCACTTCCCATTGTACCAAGCTAGCAGCTTTTCTAAGCAATATCTTTGTTACTCATTTCTCATTTGACTCAAAGGAGATCATTTAATATCGAATTTTTAAAATAATTTTGTGCTGTTAGGATCCAAGCCATGAATTCAAAAAGGATAAATCAGCATATTATTTTTTAAAGAAAAAAATCAGGAGCTTATGTTTTAATATGTAAACTACAATAAAGCCATTCTCAGATCATAATATCAGTATTGATTTTTGGATTAGTTGTTGTAGACAATCATCCAAAGAGCTCAGAGACCCCCAAATCGTTCTACAAGACGCAAACTATCGGTTTCTTTAGAATCCTCTCGTTCATGCCCAGCAAGAGACCATGCCCTAAATAGGGACAGCAAGCTTGCCTTAATAAACTCAATATTTCATAGAAGCCAAAGATGGGATTATTTAATTTAATAGGAAACAAGCATTACAAGAATATAGGAAAGTAGCACAACCTGCGGTATTGATTGTGTTACCACTCATTTTACTAAACAGAATTCTGGCCCAGTAGTGCCAGCCTGAAACAACAGTGGCATAATTTTGAAACTGATGCCTTGGAAGACAACACGGCATAGGAATTCTCACTCAGGTTAATTTAATCTCTCCCTAAGATTTCTTATTTTTCTCTCTTCTCTGCAAACACAGTAAGTAATAAGAATGATCATCCAGAAGTTGGTTTACTAGCATTTGTAAGAAAACCACGTAGGACTTCCCTGGTGATCCAGTGATTGAGACTCCACGCTTCCGCTTCAGGGGGCATGGGTTTGATCCCTGGTTGGGGAAGTTCCACATATCGCACAGTGCAGGAAAAAAAAAAAGAATTCCACATAATTTACACAGCGTATATAAATCTATCAAAGTTGTTGACGTGGGTAATTCTGCAAGAAAGGAAGGAGTTATAATAATACCAAGGAGTCACTGGTATAGATGTTAATCAGTTCAACACTATCCCATTCTGCTTTAAGAGTGAATAATCTATTTCTTACTGATTACTGGGAGATAACCTACTTTAAACGTCCACACTCTGTAAAGTTGTAATCTAAATCGAAAAATATGGACACATAGAAACGGTCAGAAACAGTGCTATTTCACATTGAAAATTTCAGGAAAATAGGCATACTTCAGCTTTGCTAGTAAAATACCATCAAGATTCTACAAGGCAGAAGACAGTAGTAGAATAACAACATTACCAGGCAGAGGAGGGCCATGGTAACACTTAACGTATAAGATGTTTTCCAAGAAGAGCAATACCCTCTTCAAGAATCTTCCTGGATTAATTCTAGGTCAGGTTGATTTTTCTAGCATCCCATCAACATTTATATATTGGTCTAGAAAAGTTGTGATCAAGGCAAAATGTCTACATGTATGCTATGTCTCTTTCTAATGGAAAAGGCAAAGTTTTGATATAAGAGAGACCAGACTTTGAATCCTGATTTAACTCTAATAAGCTGTATGATATTGAACAACTGACTTTTCCCATCTGTAAACAGGGATAGTACCTGTTTCAGGGGCTTGCCGTATGGCTTTTTTTTGGGGGGAATAACATTTTCATGTTATTAATATTCATAAGCCAGTGGTTGGTAGAGAGTGGATACGTTATAAATATTAGTTCCCTGTCTTTTCCCCTCATGCTGAGAATCAAGGTTTCTATAACTTTTCTGATTCTTCCACAACTTAAAGAATTCTACATACAATGGACACTCAATAATTGCTGAGTGATGACATCAAAATATCTCAGCAAGACTGAATATGCAGGTTTTAGCCACTGCTACCTCCCTGTAAACGGGAATTCTACAGTGTGATTACAACTATAGATACACAAAAAGGGTTAATGATCAAATTAAAAAGCAATAGAGGATTTCCCTGGAGGCGCAGTGGTTAAGAATCCGCCTGCCAATGCAGGGGACACGGCTTCGAGCCCTGGTCCGGGAAGATCCCACATGGCGCGGAGCAACTAAGCCCATGCACCGTAACTGCTGAGCCTGGGCTCTAGAGCCCGTGAGCCACAACTACTGAACCCGTGTGCCACAACTACTGAAGCCCGCATGCCTAGAGCCCGTGCTCCACAACAACAGAAGCCACCGCAATGAGAAGCCCGTGCACCGCAATGAAGAGAAGAGCAGTCCCCACTCGCCGCAACTAGAGAGAGCCCGCACGCAACAACGAAGACCCAACGCAGCCAAAAATAAAATAAATTAATTAATTAAAGAAAAAAAAGCAACAGGTATCTATGGCTTATATTGAAACAAATCTTAATGGTTCTAGAAAAAAATTTTTGAATTGAGAGATCAAGAGCTCTACCTCCTCCCCTCATACCTAAGTTAAATAGTGCCCAAATATATAAACATATTGTAGACTAACAATACAATTCAATATTGATTTGTTTGTTCAAAACACATAAAAAGCAAACCTTATGGAGAGTTTTACGATGTTAATAGTTTGCCTAATCACATCATTTGGCATACAACACTTTATTTTAAAATGAGTATAGAGCTTCCAGGAAGATGGAGGAAGAGTAAGACGCGGAGATCACCTTCCTCCCCACAGATACACCAGAAATACATCTACACCTGGAACAACTCCTACAGAACACCTACTGAACGCTGGCAGAAGACCTCAGACGTCCCAAAAGATAAGAAACTCCCCACGTACCTGGGTAGGGCAAACGAAGAAAGAATAAACAGAGACAAAAGGATACGGACGGAACCGGCACAAGTGGGAGGGAGCTGTGAAGGATGAACGGTTTCCACACACTAGGAAGCCCCTTCGCAGGCGGAGACTGCGTGTGGCGGAGGGGGAAAGCTTCGGAGCCGCGGGGGAGAGCACAGCAACAGAGATGCGGAGGGCAAAGCGGAGAGATTCCTGCACAGAGGATCAGGGCCGACCAGCACTAACCTGCCCGATAGGCTTGTCTGCTCACTCACCGGGACGGGCGGGGCTGGGAGCTGAGGCTCGGGCTTCGGTCGGAGCGCCGGGAGAGGACTGGGGCTGGCGGCGTGCACACAGCCTGAAGGGGATGTGCGCCACGGCTAGCCGGGAGGGACTCCGGGGAAAAGTCTGCACCTGCCGAAGAGGCAAGAGACTTTTTCTTCCCTCTTTGTTTCCTGGCGCGCGAGGCGAGGGGATTAAGAGCGCTGCTTAAGGGAGTTCCAGGGACGGGCGCGAGCCGTGGCCAAAAGCGCGGACCCCAGAGACGGGCATGAGACGCTAAGGCTGCTGCTGCCGCCACCAAGGAGCCTGTTTGCGAGCACAGGTCACTATCCACACCCCCGTGCCGGGGAGCCTGTGCAGCCCGCCACTGCCACGGTTCCGGGATCCGGGAACAACTTCCCCCAGGAGAACGCACGGCGCGCCGCAGGCTGGTGAAACGTCACGCAGGCCTCTGCCGCCGCAGGCCCGCCCCGCAATCCGTGCCCCTCCCTCCCTCCCTCCCCCCACCCCCCAGCCTGAGTGAGCCAGAGCTCCCGAATCAGCGGCTCCTTTAACCCCGTCCTGTCTGAGCGAATAACAGACGCTCTCCGGTGACATACACGCAGAGGCGGGGCCAAATCCAAAGCTGAGCCCCTAGGAGCTGAGAGAACAATGAAGAGAAAGGGAAATCTCTACCAGCAGCCTCAGAAGCAGCGGATTAAAGCTCCACAATCATCTTGAGCTACTCTGCATCTGTGGAATACATGAATAGACAATGAATCATCCCAAATTGAGGAGGTGGACTTTGAGACCAAGATTTATGATTTTTTTCCCCTTTTCCTCTTTTTGTGTGTATGTGTATGCTTCTGTGTGAGATTTTGTCTGTATAGCTTTGCTTCCACCATTTGTCCTAGGGTTCTATCTGTCCGTTTTGTTTTTTTTTTAATTTTTTTCTTTATTTCTTAATAATTATTTTTTTATTTTAATAACTTTATTATATTTTATCTTATTTTATTCTACTTTATGTTCTTTCTTTCTTTTTTCTTCCTTCCCTCCTTCCTTCCTTCCTTCCTCCCTCCCTCCCTCCCTCCCTCACTTTTTCTTTCTTTCTTTCTTTCTACTTCTACTAATTCTTTCTTTCTACTTTATCTCCCTTTTATTCTGAGCCGTGTGGATGAAAGGCTCTTGGTGCTGCAGCCAGGAGTCAGTGCTGTGCCTCTGAGGTGGGAGAGCCAACTTTAGGACACTGGTACACAAGAGACCTCCCATCTCCACATGATATCAAACGGCGAAAATCTCCCAGAGATCTCCATCTCAACACCAGCACCCAGCTTCACTCAACGACAAGCAAGCTACAGTGTTGGACATCCTATGCCAAACAACTAGCAAGACAGGAACACAACCCCACCCATTAGCAGAAAGGATGCCTAAAATCATAAAAAGTCCACAGACACCCCAAAACACACCACCAGACGTGGACCTGCCCACCAGAAAGACAAGATCCAGCCTCATCCATCAGAACACAGGCACTAGTCCCCTCCACCAGGAAGCCTACACAACCCACTGAACCAACCTTAGCCACTGGGGACAGACACCAAAAACAACGGGAACTATGAACCTGCAGCCTGCAAAAAGGAGACCCCAAACACAGTAAGATAAGCAAAATGAGAAGACAGAAAAACACACAGCAGATGAAGGAGCAAGATAAAAACCCACCAGACCTAACAAATGAAGAGGAAATAGGCAGTCTACCTGAAAAAGAATTCAGATTAATGATAGTAAAGATGATCCAAAATCTTGGAAATAGAATAGAGAAAATGCAAGAAACATTTAACAAGGATCTAGAAGAACTAAAGATGAAACAAACAATGATGAACAACGCAGTAAATGACATTAAACATACTCTAGATGGGATCAATAGCAGAATAACTGAGGCAGAAGAACGGATAAGTGACCTGGAAGATAAAATAGTGGAAATAATTACTGCAGAGCAGAATAAAGAAAAAAGAATGAAAAGAACTGAGGACAGTCTCAGAGACCACTGGGATAATATTAAATGCACCAACATTCGAATTATAGTGGTTCCAGAAGAAGAAGAGAAAAAGAAAGGGACTGAGAAAATATTTGAAGAGATTATAGTTGAAAACTTCCCTAATATGGGAAAGGAAATAGTTAATCAAGTCCAGGAAGCACAGAGAGTCCCATACAGGATAAATCTAAGGAGAAATATGCCAAGACACATATTAATCAAACTGTCAAAAATTAAATACAAAGAAAACATATTAAAAGCAGCAAGGGAAAAACAACAAATAACACCCAAGGGAATCCCCATAAAGTTAACAGCTGATCTTTCAGCAGAAACTCTGCAAGCCAGAAGGGACTGGCAGGACATATTTAAAGTGATGAAGGAGAAAAACCTGCAACCAAGATTACTCTACCCAGCAAAGATCTCATTCAGATTTGATGGAGAAATTAAAACCTTTACAGACAAGCAAAAGCTGACAGAGTTCAGCACCACCAAACCATCTTTACAACAACTGCTAAAGGAACTTCTCTTGGCAAGAAACACAAGAGAAGGAAAAGACCTACAATAACGAACCCAAAACAATTTTAAAAATGGGAATAGGAACATACATATTGATAATTACCTTAAATGTAAATGGAATAAATGCTCCCATCAAAAGACACAGATTAGCTAAATGGATACAAAAACAAGACCCATATATTTGCTGTCTACAAGAGTCCCTCTTCAGACCTAGAGACACATACAGACTGAAAGTAAGGGGATGGAAAAAGATATTTCATGCAAATGGAAACCAAAAGAAAGCTGGAGTAGCAATTCTCATATCAGAAAAAATAAACTTTAAAATAAAGAATATTAGAAGGGACAAAGAAGGACACTACATAATGATCAAGGGATCGAACCAAGAAGAAGATATAACAATTGTAAATATTTATGCACCCAACATAGGAGCACCTCAATACATAAGGCAATTACTAACAACCATAAAAGGGGAAATCAGCAGTAACACATTCATAGCAGGGGACTTTAACACCCCACTTTCACCAATGGACAGATCAGCCAAAATGAAAATAAATAAGGAAACACAAGCTTTAAATGATACATTAAACAACATGGACTTAACTGATATTTATAGGACACTCCATCCAAAAACAACAGAATACACATTTTTCTCAAGTGCTCATGGAACATTCTCCAGGATAGATCATATCTTGGGTCACAAATCAAGCCTTGGTAAATTTAAGAAAATTGAATTTGTATCAAGTATCTTTTCCGACCACAACGCTATGAGACTAGATATCAATTACAGGAAAAGATCTGTAAAAAATAAAAACACATGGAGGCTAAACAATACACTACTTAATAAAGAAGTGATCACTGAAGAAATCAAAGAGGAAATCAAAAAATCCCTAGAAACAAATGACAATGGAGACACGACGACCCAAAATCTATGGGATGCAGCAAAAGCAGTTCTAAGAGGGAAGTTTATAGCAATACAATCCTACCTTAAGAAACAGGAAACATCTCGAATAAACAACCTAACTTTGCACCTAAAGTAATTAGAAAAAGAAGAAAAAAAAATCCCAAAGTTAACAGAAGGAAAGAAATCCTAAAGATCAGATCAGAAATAAATGAAAAAGAAATGAAGGAAACGATAGCAAAGATCAATGAAACTAAAAGCTGGTTCTTTGAGAAGATAAACAAAATTGATAAACCATTAGCCAGACTCATCAAGAAAAAAAGGGAGAAGACTCAAATCAATAGAATTAGAAATGAAAACGGAGAAATAACAACTGACACTGCAGAAATACAAAAGATCATGAGAGATTACTACAAGCAACTCTATGCCAATCAAATGGACAACCTGGAAGAAATGGACAAATTCTTAGAAATGTACAACCTGCCAAGACTGAATCAGGAAGAAATGGAAAATAAGAGCAGACCAATCACAAATTGAAACTGTGATTAAAAATCTTCCAATAAACAAAAGCCCAGGCCCACATGACCTCACAGGCAAATTCTATCAAACATTTAGAGAAGAGCTAACACCTATCCTTCTCAAACTCTTCCAAAATATAGCAGAGGGAGGAATACTCCCAAACTCATTCTACGAGGCCAGCGTCACCCTGATACCAAAACCAGACAATGATGTCACAAAGAAAGAATACTACAGGCCAATATCACTGATGAACATAGATGCAAAAATCCTCAACAAAATACTAGCAAACAGAATCCAACAGCACATTAAAAGGATCATACACCATGATCAAGTGGGCTTTATTCCAGGAATGCAAGGATTCTTTAATATATGCAGATCAATCAAAGTGATAAACCATATTAACAAATTGAAAGAGAAAAACCATATGATCATCTCAATAGATGCAGAGAAAGCTTTTGACAAAATTCAACACACATTTGTGATAAAAACCCTGCAGAAAGTAGGCATAGAGGGAACTTTCCTCAACATAATAAAGGCCATATATGACAAACCACAGCCAACATCATCCTCAATGGTGAAAAACTGAAAGCATTTCCACTAAGATCAGGAACAAGACAAGGTTGTCCACTCTCACCACTCTTATCCAACATAGTTTTGGAAGTTTTAGCCACAGCAATCAGAGAAGAAAAGGAAATAAAAGGAATCCAAATCGGAAAAGAAGAAGTAAAGCTGACACTGTTTGCACATGACATGATACTATACATAGAGAATCCTAAAGATGCTACCAGAAAACTACTAGAGCTAATCAATGAATTTGGTAAAGTAGCAGGATACAAAATTAATGCACAGAAATCTCTGGCATTCCTATACACTAATGATGAAAAATCTGAAAGTGAAATCAAGAAAACACTCCCATTTACCATTGCAACAAAAAGAATAAAATATCTAGGAATAAACCTACCTAAGGAGACAAAAGACCTGTATTCAAAAAATTATAAGACACTGATGAAAGAAATTAAAGATGATACAAATAGATGGAGAGATATACCATGTTCTTGGATTGGAAGAATCAACATTATGAAAATGACTCTACTACCCAAAGCAATCTACAGATTCAATGCAATCCCTATCAAATTACCACTGGTATTTTTCACAGAACTAAAACAAAAAATTTCACTATTTGTATGGAAACACAAAAGACCCCGAATAGCTAAAGCAATCTTTAGAACGAAAAACAGAGCTGAAGGAATCAGGCTCCCTGACTTCAGACTATACTACAAAGCTGCAGTAATCAAGACAGTATGGTACTGGCACAAAAACAGAAAGATAGATCAATGGAACAGAATAGAAAGCCCAGAGATAAACCCACGCACATATGGTCACCTTATCTTTGATAAAGGAGGCAGAAATGTACAGTGGAGAAAGAACAGCCTCTTCAATAAATGGTGCTGGGAAAACTGGACAGGTACATGTAAAAGTATGAAATTAGATCACTCCCTAACACCATACACAAAAATAAGCTCAAAATGGATTAAAGACCTAAATGTAAGGCCAGAAACTATCAAACTCTTAGAGGAAAACATAGGCAGAACACTCTTTGACATAAATCACAGCAAGATCCTTTTTGACCCACCTCCTAGAGAAATGGAAATAAAAACAAAAATAAACAAATGGGACCTAATGAAACTTCAAAGCTTTTGCACAGCAAAGGAAAGCATAAACAATGCCAAAAGACAACCCTCAGAATGGGAGAAAATATTTGCAAATGAAGCAACTGACAAAGTATTAATCTCCAAAATTTATAAGCAGCTCATGCAACTCAATAAGAAAAAAACAAACAACCCAATCTAAAAATGGGCAGAAGACCTAAATAGACATTTCTCCAAAGAAGATATACAGACTGCCAACAAACACATGAAAGAATGCTCAACATCATTAATCATTAGAGAAATGCAAATCAAAACTACAATGATATCATCTCACACCAGTCAGAATGGCCATCATCAAAAAAATCTAGAAACAATAAATGCTGGAGAGGGTGTGGAGAAAAGGGAACCCTCTTGCACTGTTCATGGGAATGTAAATTGATACAGCCACTGTGGAGAACAGTATGGAGGTTCCTTAAAAAACTACAAATAGAACTACCATATGACCAAGCAATCCCACTACTGGGCATATACCCTGAGAAAACCATAATTCAAAAAGAGTCACGTACGAAAGTATTCATTGCAGCTCTATTTACAATAGCCTGGAGATGGAAACAACCTAAGTGTCCATCATCGGATGAATGGATAAAGAAGATGTGGCACATATATACAATGGAATATTACTCAGCCATAAAAAGAAACGAAATTGAGCTATTTGTAATGAGGTGGATAGACCTGGAGTCTGTCATACAGAGTGAAGTTAGTCAGAAAGAGAAAGAAAAATACCGTATGCTAACACATATATATGGAATCTACGAAAAATAAAATGTCATGAAGAACCTAGGGGTATGACAGGAATAAAGACACAGACCTACTAGAGAATGGACTTGAGGATATAAGCTGTGACAAAGCGAGAGAGAGGCATGAACATATATACACTACCAAATGTAAGGTAGATAGCTAGTGGGAAGCAGCCGCATAGCACAGGGAGATCAGCTCGGTGCTTTGTGACCACCTGGAGGGGTGGGATAGGGAGGGTGGGAGGGAGGGAGACGCAAGAGGGAAGAGATATGGGAATATATGTATATGTATAACTGATTCACTTTGTTTTAAAGCAGAAACTAACACACCATTGTAAAGCAATTATACTCCAATAAAGATGTAAAAAAATAAAATAAAATGAGTATTAAAAGAATCAATATTCTCTCCCTGCACTATCTGTATGCTGCCTCCACACTATGCACTAAATTTTCCAAGAGTAATTTCAAATCAAAATTGCATCCAAGAGCCACCTACATTGGCTTCATTCGGACTTGCCATGAGATTATTGTTACAATACAAGCTACATTTGCATACATTAAAATACAGCAGAAAAGGTAGCCACTCTGCATGCCAAATAGTTGTTTTTCCTAAACTTAAATATCTCAGGTGGCTCGCTTTTATTCCCCAAGCCCCTAAGGTTATTTTTCTACGTTAAAAATTGCTTGCATCCCAGGCAATTATTTGCAAAAACGCGAATCAACAATACCTTTGCTTATTCACGATATTGTCTCTATTTTTCTATGTCTGTTTTCAAGCTGCAAGGCTGCCATGAAAGTTGAATCTTTACAAGTTCATGTTCTCCTGCTGTTTCCCTCTCACCTCAAGTCAGTCTCCTCTGTTGCAAAGGGCATGGGAATAATGATCCAAGTCACAAGTGACTATATAGAAGAAAAAATGAAAAGGTTATAATCACATTAATGAAATGAAGAAGGGAGGTTTCAGGCAGAAAATCTGCAAGGTTTTGAGCAGTGCCCCATTGTCATTCACACTACCTCTTCTACCTACTCCTAATCAATGCCAGTCTCCTACCTACAGCCTGGTTGATCCAGGGCCACAAGCTTGTAGATGTTCATACGTGGAAATTGTTATTCATTAAATACACTGTTCTATTTTAAACCACACCTCTTATTGCAGGCAGGTGTTTGCCTGAAGGTAGGTCATTGAAAGTCAATGCAAATGAAGGCAGTTCCACAGCAGGGAGAAAATTAACTTGGGGAACTATGTGGGCACAGGTCTTTCTCAAAGCAGCACCAGTGGTGCTCTTTACGATGAAGCCCCATCACCCAGGTGCTGAGCCAAAGCCTCCAGACTGATTACTGAGAGTGAAGGCTCTCCCTGTAGATGGCTCCCATGGTGATTTCCAGTGACTCTGGGCTGCCATCACTGTAAATGAAAATAAGAAGTGTTACAGTGAGAGACACAGGATACCCTGTACAGTATGGTAATTACCTTGCTAGTCACTCTTCTACCTTGAGTAACATTCACTAGAAACTGTAAAGCACAAATCACATTAGAGGAGACACTACCCCTAACTAACCCTATCTTACGAGCTCTTGAAAGTCATAGAGAATATAGAGTTGAAAGCTTGAGTTTCTGGGGAACCTGAGTCTTAAGTTCCATAGAGAATGCAACCTCCTTTCTCTAGTCTCGGGGGCTCCCAGCTCAGATGAAGACATTGCTGTTGCTCCCAAGCTCCAATTTGAAATTGGAGGCTTATAAAAAGCCACAGGGTTGGGAAGGGGTCCTCTTTGAAGATTTCTCAGCTGGCTCTAGACCACTGGATCTCAAACTTGGCTGCACATTTGGAATCACATGGGGGAGTTTTCAGAAATGCTGAGGCCTTGGGTGTGACCTTCAGAGATTCTGGTTTACTTGGTATGGATGGCTGGGCAGAGTTACTAGACAATTCAATTCTACAGAAAAGTTCAAGAGCTACTGCACTAGACCAGTGGTTCTCAAAATGTAATGTACGTGTGAGTCATCTAGGGGTCTTGTTAATTTGATTTGATTCAGCAAGTCTTTGTTGGGGTCTTAGATATCACTTTTTTGACAAGTCCCAGATAGCTGCCAAAGCTCCTGACCTGCAGACCAAGCTTTAAGTAGCAAGGCTTTGGGGACTTCCCTGGTGGTCCGGTGGGTAAGACTCCGCCAAAGCTCCTGGCCTGCAGACCAAGCTTTAAGTAGCAAGGCTTTGGGGACTTCCCTGGTGGTCCAGTGGGTAAGACTTCACCAAAGCTCCTGACCTGCAGACCAAGCTTTAAGTAGCAAGGCTTTGGGGACTTCCCTGGTGGTCCAGTGGGTAAGACTTCACCAAAGCTCCTGACCTGCAGACCAAGCTTTAAGTAGCAAGGCTCTGGGGACTTCCCTGGTGGTCCAGTGGGTAAGACTCCGCACTCCCAATGCAGGGGGCCCGGGTTTGATCCCTCGTTGGGGAACTAGATCCCACATGCATGCTGCAACCCAGAGTCCACATGCCGCAACTAAGAAGCCCCCATGCCGCAGTGGAGATCCTGCATGCCTCAACGAAGACCTGGCACAGCCATAATAAATAAATACATAAATAAATATTAAAAAGAAAAAGTAGTAAGGCTTTAGACTAAGTTGGTAATGCTGGCAATGAGATAATAAATCCCCTTTATCAATAACCTGAATCCTTAGCTTTAATCACACTAGTAACCCATTCTGGTGAATGTACAATGACATATGCAAATGATATGTATTTACACTTGCTTGTAGTTGAAGAAGATACTGTACTAGAACAGCCAGCCACTAAATCTGATACCAGGGGTATCATCTGCCAGTGAATATGATTCTGTTCTATGTTCAATTTAACACAAAAATATTTGTTTTGATATCAGGCAGATGTTTTGGTCTACTGCACCAAAAATTTAGGCTGAATCTTAAAAAAATAAGTGCTACTGAGAGTAGTCATACATGCAAAAGTATTAATTAGGTGGTAATATATCCATTATAGTATCTTTTGAATTCCTAATATTGTGTTTATCTAAATGACAAGTTCAATAGAATCACCAAATCTATCTTATTTTTAATCCTCTTTACTTTATCCCCACATCCCAAGATTGGAAGCAGGTTTTTCAAAGACATTGCCTATCAGATTCTAATAATCTCTCCTATCTTAATGCTAAAATGCATCTAGAGTATTTTATATTTATTAAAAAATAAAGTACTTTTAGGAACATAAAAATTCACACCACAACTAAGACCTAAAAGTGACAGTTTATACTAGTAATTGGGGATATTTTTCTCCTAAAAGGTCAAAGGAGTTGGATTAAGAATAATAAATAGAGGACTACCATGTTTCACCTCAATAACGATAGCTTACTGTGTGCCACATGCTTGTTTTAAATGCTATATATCTATATATCTACCTGTTTAGATAGAGACAGAAAGAGAGATACATGAGTGTGTGTGTGTTTATGTGTGTATTTACACTCATTTAACCCTCAAAGGAATCCTACAAGATATTTTAATCCCCATTTTATATCTGAAAAAAATTGAGATATAGAGAACTTAAGTAACTTACGCAAGGCCAAAGAGTTAAAAGTGTTGGAGCCAGACTGGGATCGACATATATACACTAATATGTATAAAATAGATAACTAATAAGAACCTGCTGTATAAAAAAATAAATAAAATAAAATTCAAAAAAAATGTTGGAGCCAGAGTTCAAATACATATTTTCAGGATTTAGATCTCTGCTTGTACCCACTCTGTTATAATGCCTTTCAAGAAAAAGAGCAAACCTCTTCATCTGAAAGGTTGGAAGCTACGCTGACCATTCCTCCACCCTCAAACCCTTGCTCAGCAAAGCAATTTCCGTAATTCTGAGGACTTGTCCCTCTAGGTACAAGTGATGCTTTTTGAGATAATCAAATGGCTTACCTGCTTCCCCACCTCCAGTTTTTCTAATTCCTTTGCAAAACTTCGATTCCAGGTGAATTAGAATCAGAGAGAATTTAGATGGCCACAGGATTTCTAAAACAACTAATATCAGCAGTTCCCAGGTAGAGTGGGAGTGAGGAGAAGGGTGGCACTTGGGTGCTGAAAAGCAGAAAGACTGGAATGGTTGCTCTGAGGGATTCATAATCCAAGGAATGAGGATAAAAACAGGATACTTGGTGTTACCAAATGATGGAAATTGTAGAAACCTCTGATTATTGAGGGTCTTAGTTTTCTCTGGAGCCTATGGTGACTGTAGAACTTTCAGCAGCTAAAGTCTAGATTGATTTTTGTGGTCTGGATATACTGCTGAGTAAAAAAGTATCAGAGAGAGACACCAAGGTAATGGCTGCTGTCAGAAAGAATTCTGAGACATGCTTAGAAAATTAAGCTTAACAGTTTGAGGTCCCATCCTGGCGTCTAGGTACTGAAAGTTATCAGAGTCAAAGATTAGTGCTATTCTGACTGAAATCAGGAGTCAGTCATTGCTGATAAGAACTCATTGTAACCAAGAAATAGAAAAGAGCATTCTCATGTTAAAAATTTATTTTAGGAGCTAGTGATAAAGATGATTCTAAATGGCAAAACATTGGACCCTTGGTAATTAAAGACAGAAATAGGAGATGCTCACTATCATTGCTATTTTTAACAGTGTTCTGGAAATCTTGGCCAATGCAAAAAGACAAGATATATATACACGTTGCAAAGGAAAAGAATAAGAAGAAGTGTCCTTGTTTGAAGATGACAAGATGATCAGAAGGAAGCTTTATAAATCAATAGAAAGACTATTGAATCTATTAAGAGATTTCAGTAAATTAATATATTTAACAAAATAAAATTTTATGTATTACTTATAAGCCTTAATATATAAAAATCTTTTACAAATGAATAACATATGCAAAGCATGTTAATATCATGGGCAAAGTAAATAAACATAAACAATACAATTGAGTATATAAGAATCTCCTAAGTAAAAATTGAAATGTAAGTTTAAAAATATGAGATAGCAATATCAAATTGATAAAAGTATTTTTAATATTTTTTAATAAATATAAAACACATAGATAATATTTTAAAAGGTAATTTGTCAAAACTCATAGAATATACAACACCAAGAGTGAACCCTAGTGTAAACTATGGACTTTGGGTGATAGTGATATGTCAATATATTGTCATAAATTTTAACCTATGTACCACTGTGGTGCAGGATGTCTATAGGGGAGGATGTGTGCGGACAAGGGGTATACGGGAACTCTGTGCTTTTGGTCACTTTCTTTAATTGAAATACAGTAGATGCTCAATATTGTGTTAGCTTTAGGTATACTAATTGTGATTTGACATTTGCATACATTATGAAATGAGCACCATGATAAGTCTAGCAGTCATCTGTATTAATACAAAGTTATTACCATATTATTGACCATATTTTTTATGCTGTATATTATATCCCTGTGGCTTATTTATTTTATAACTGGAGTTTTGTACCTCTTGTTCCCTTTACCTGTTTCTGCCCTGCCCCTCTTCTGGCAACCATCCATTTGTTCTGTATATCTAGGAGTTTGTTTTCATTTTGTTTTGTTTGTTTATTCCTTATATCAATTCATGCAGAAAAAGTATTTGACAAAATTCAACATCTCTTCATGATAAAAACTCTCAGCAAACTGTGAACAGAAAAGAACTTCCTTAACTTGATAGAAGACATTTGCAAAAACCTATAGCCAACATCGTACTTCATGGTGAAAGACTGAATGAATACTTTCCCCTAAATTCAGGAAGAACACAACTTCAGACTTCCACCATATTTGTCAACAATGGGTACGTAATACCTTGCTACTCAAAGTGTGGTCCAAGGACCAATAGCAAGGGTAATACCTGGGAGCATGTTAGAAGAGCAGAATTTCAGGCCAGGTCTAGACCTACTGAGCCAGAATCTGCAGCTTAAGGAGGTCCCCAGGTAGCCCATATGTACATTACAGTTGGAGAAGCCCTTGTGTAGGGTACCAGAACAAAGCCTTGGGTTTCAGTCTCATCTCCACTACTGTGCAGCTTTGGGCAAGTCACCTAACCTTTCTGGGTCTCTGATTCCTCAACTATGAAATGTAGAAAACGATATCTCCCTTGCCGGGTTGTTATAAAGATAAATGACCTGGTAAAATCATGCTCCAAATTATGCAAGAAGCCTGGGACATATCTGCCATTTCTTTTATAATAACCATAGCTTGCTAGTGGGTAACAAGATAAGTGCAAAGGTGTAAATAGACAGAGAGAAAACTAACGTTCCCAAAACTGATAGGGAAAAAGCGAAAACAAGAACTCAGGTCTCCTGAGTGCCAGACTGTCACACGCTATGTTTGACTTTACTGGGCCCTTATCACAATGTTCATACTCCCCCTCCACGCAAGCTGTGTCCTGAATTGCTGAGTTATAAACTCCTGGGCATTATATCACAGTCACAGGTAACATTGCTCTATGTGTATATAGACATAGTATTGCTGTCATTTCTAAAGGCCAAATCGAGACCTAGGTAGGATATCTCCCCCATCAATCTACCTTGTCTTTCCCAACTTCAAAAAAGAAAGTTCCTTATTTCAACCTTGATAGCTGCTGGTTTTCAAACTGTCCCCATACACAGAAGGCAAGGAGAGACTGAAGAAAGAGGCAGCCCACTCCAGGTTGGTAGGTGGCTGTTTAAATAGGCAAGGGAACTTAATGACAAGGCTTGTCTTGGGGAGCTGCAAGATGACTAGCTCTCCACATCCACCCCCCAGCATCTTAAAAGTTTATATAGAGGCCTTAACAGGGTTCAGTCATATACATAGTCCAGATGGGCTCGACAATACCTTACTCTCTCAAGGCTATGTTCCCACTGTGGGAATGGTAGGCAGAGTATACATTCCAAGGACAGGGGAGGGAGTGAGGAGTATCTTGGGTTCAGCTTGCCAGCAACCATGTCCTCTCAATGGTCTCCTCCAACAATAGCTTTAAAGAAAATAGTAAAAATATCTTATCAGAGTGAAAAATGCAAAGTGGCAAGTGGAAAAGACCCATCCTAGAACTCATTTCAGCTCTAAACAGAAATGAGAGGAACAGAAAAATGAATTCCATTGTTCGTATTGGTCAACAGTGAAGAATTAATGGGCCTAAGGGTTGGAACAGGGCATCTTACTCTTAATTCCAATATTTTAGGAAACTTACAGCCATCATGTGCTCCTTCCATCTGATTTATTACCTTCCTCCTGCTGCTATTTTAGCCAGTGTCCCCTTTCTGTCCTTAATGACGATGTAGTACATTTGGTCACCAGTCATCTTTGCAAAAAGTTCCTGTGCCCTTATTCAATCATCCCTCAACTTTGTCCTCTTCAGCTTTGCTAAATTTTATCTTATGAACAAACCATTTTTCCTGTTGTCTTTCATTCAAACAAGATACCAAATCCATCCCCTTCTCTTTGTATTTGCCTTAAATCTGTTTCATCCTTTGAGCTTCTGAAATTGGTGTTTCTAGAAAGAGCTGTATAGCTCTCATCTGCCTCTTTAACCTCATGCCCTCTTCACCACACTGGGGGATGACCTCCTGCAGGGTCTGACACCAGATCCTGAGCAGTGCCAGTAGCCACCAGGGCCCCTCATCACTACTCAGTACTGTTGTGTTGTCCCACACCAATCCCAAACCCTGCCCGTCAGACACTGCCCACAGTAACAGGAGAAAAACGAAGATACTACACTGAGTTTTCATAAAACTGCATTTACAGTAAGTTCCCTACATACAAACCTTCAAGTTGCAAAATTTCAAAGATGTGAACATGAGTTCGCATGTCCAGTTACGTAAGTTAGTTCACGTGTCTGGAGTACATTGTCACGGGCATGCATCCTCTACAAGTGGCTGTGTTTTGTATAATTTACTGTACAGTACTGTATAGAGTACAGTAGTACAGTATCTTTATTTCAAGCCCAGGTTGTCTGGAAGCAAATGTAAAAGCAGTGGTATATAGCCGATTGTGTTAGTTGGGTACCTAGGCTAACTTTGTTTAACTTACGAACAAATTGAACTTACGAACGTGCTCTCAGAACGTAACTCATCTGTATGTAGGGGACTTGTTGTATTTCCATGGAAACAGTGGCCTTGTATTCTGAGATTATGTGTTTCTCACTTCTGTTTTTTTCTTTTGTTGGAATAATATAATAACACTGACCTCCTTTTTAAATGATCTTGCTTTGCAAAACTAAAATATTGCCAACCCTCTGTCAGGCTCTTCATCTTTGCCGTTGTTTCTTTTTTATTACTCTGTGAAATCTCAGAGTCTGGGTGTAGAGGTTAAGAGCACAAACCCTAACCTCTGTGGTCTGAGGTGGATTAAAATACCTGCTCTGCTTTCTATTGATGAAGAAACCATAGACAAGTTGCTAAACCTCTCTAAGCTTTTGGTTTATTCATATTACAATGGAGAAAACAGTACCTACGTTTGAAAAAAGAAATAAATAATATATGCCAAGTGCATAACATAGTACCTGGCACAGAGTAACAGATCAATAAATAGTAATTATCATTATTATTATGCTTCCTTGAGGGTTATTTGGCCGAACATTTAAAATAAGCTCCCATCTGTTGTCAAGGCCCCACTTCCCCTTAGGAGAGGAAGACCAACATGCCATCAACCTCAAAATCTCACCTTTGATTGCAGGTCGGTCCTACAGGACAGGCTTTAGGATAGAAGGAGAGCCAGTGTATTAATCATATATTTTTTCTATATTTTATGACACTTTGGCATCTTGGGGAACCTGTGGACCAGAGGAGGGACTGCTCCTCCCAGGGTTAGCTAATTCCTAGAGGTAGCAAACAATTTGCCTGGGAGTGCACCTTTGATATGCAAACCAACAGATCCAACCCTAAACACTTCTTTTAACTAAATCTCAAACACCAAACCAATATTTCCCCTGTTCTAAATCATCCCAGTCCAAGTACCAGACAACTAGAGATCATCCCTATAGCCTAGAGCCCACTGAAATTATTCAAACAAGCCAATCCTAAGGTGCTTACCCCACCCTGCCTTGCCTTTCCCGCAGAAACCAAAATAAAGGCTTGTGGTCATGCTTTCCCCTCACCCCTCTGCCTCCTGACTGACCCCGGCGCTTCCCCATGTGGCCCTGTATGCCATGCTTCCTGTTTCTAGGCAACTGGAAGTAAAAGCTTCTTCCTTCATGGCAGTTGTCTCCTGATCTGTTGGCCTCATCACATCTGACTAAATCAAATTCAGGGTACATTTTAATGTAGTCAGCAAATCTGACCTGTCTCAGATGATATTTTGGGCTGAATACCCCCTTAAACTTAAATATACCAAAATGTCACCATCAGTGTAAATATATGCCTCAATGATAAACACCTCCCCACCTCCACTCCAAATCCACATGGTACTAGACGTGTATATCCAGAATGACTAGAGAATACTTGGTTTCCTAAGGGTAACTTCCAAGACGTAGTATCATCCACATGGAAAGTCGGGCCAGGTCCAGACCCACCTCTGAATTGCAATGACAGGGTATTCACTTCAGAGAATTTTTGAAGAATAGGTTTCAATTATCTCACAATTGTCCTTTATTTCCTTGGAGTCAATGGCAATGCAGAACAAGCGGCCTACAAAGAATTAAGAAACTTAGACACTGTTTTAAATAGAAGCTAAAATGGGGCAAAAATTGTGTTTTGCTTGTTTCCTGGGAAGAAACTCATTTCTTATTTATTTACTTTCTATACTTTGATGGTGTTAAAGGTCCCTTTCAGATCTTAAGTTATATGATTTTATGACTATTACCATCATTTTATTTTCTCACCACTTTGGATCTAGTTCGCCGAGATATCACCAAGAGGTATGAACTGTTATTGTTAACAGGTAAAACTGAGCACAATATGTATATTTGTTCCATACAAGAAATAACTCTGTGAAAAAGTTCAAAAATGTAGGGCTGAGTTTCTTCCTATACCACTGACTCCCCTAGAAAAAGTCTTTTGGCCAAAATGAAAGTTCTTCGTGATCACCTAAGAAATTGCTCACCTTCCTGAGTCTCTAATCCCCTACCCACCACAGCCATTGAGGGTGGTAAATGGAGCACAGAATTTTAGTGGCTCTGAATCCCTCATGTTCTTGATCCATTCTGGACGTTGACCAGAATAACCTGCTAGGAGACCCCAATAAAAAACTGCCTAGGGCTTCCCTGGTGGCGCAGTGGCTGGGAGTCCGCCTGCCGATGCAGGGGACACGGGCTCGTGCCCCGGTCCGGGAAGATCCCATATGCCGCGAGGAGCGGCTGGGCCTGTGAGCCATGGCCGCTGAGCCTGCGCGTCCGGAGCCTGTGCTCCGCAACGGGAGAGGCCACAACAGTGAGAGGCCCGCGTACCGCAAAAAAAAAAAAAAAAAAAAAAAAGCCTTGACAAACCCTTTGCCTTTCCCTTCATTTGTAACTGAGGTGGAGCTTGTCAATAAAGCTTTCCAAAGGTTCTTCACCACAATATTCTTAGACAAGTATTTACATTCTTTCCTCCTCCCCCATCAAAAGCAAGACCATTAAAGAAATGAACAGGAGTAGAAAGCCATCGGAAGCAGACCTTAGCTTTTCTATCCCGGTATGAGTTTGAAAGATACCCACTCTCACAGAAATACATCCTGGACGATGCAAACATGCCCCACTTTTTCCTCCTGCTGTAGCTCTTGTGATGCGGTCTAAAGGAATTTCTAAAATGAGGTCCTGAAGTCCTTTTGCTGGGCAAACTGTCTGTTGGGCATATTCCGTGCCTTTTTTCTTTCTCTTTTTTGGTAACAAATGAAATAAATTACTGCACTCGTGCCCAGTTTTTTTCCCACTCATTGTTCTTATTGGTTTCCTATGCTTGTGTTGACATTTATGAAAATGAGCCTTTGTAGACTCCTGTTAAAAAATAGTAAAGTAAAACAGCTACACTACCACATCCCTTGTCTTCATCTTGTCAGTCACCCTCACCGTCTCCCACTGCATACACAATCACCAAATACTCAAGTAGTTCTTTTCTCTCCTTGTAATATTTACTTTATTTAACCTCAAAACGTATGCAAATAAAGATTAATTTGTGCCCAGACTACGTAGATCATTTTTTAATTAGCAGAGTTCATTGTACTTAGAGAATATGGTGATTAAATAGGACAGCGAAATGGCTAATCCATCATAAAATTTGTAAGTTCCTCACCCCCCAAAATTTCAACTTAAGATGCTTTTATTCATCTGAACAGTTCAGCCCTGCAGTAAAGAAGGCAACTAATGTGAGCTAAAGCCCCGTATTTGCATTAGCATCGGTCAATAGAAGAAAACAACATAACCTATTTTTAATTACATTCAAGGTGTTCGTCCTATTAACCTGAAAATTAAACATGCAAAAATGAATTCCACTGGTGAAATATTACTTTCTAGCATGTTAGAAAAAGAAATAAAATCACTCTGGATATAAAGCAATGTGTGGCGAATCCTTCTTACAAACTCTTGCATGGTGGTTTCCCGGGAAACCAAAACTCTGCAGATGTACAAACTAAAATGCAGATGTGTGCATTTCAACGAACTAAATCCAGTTTTTATTCCTGATGAAGCCAACTCATTTTCTGAGTTTACACAAAATGCTATGTCCCTCTAAATTGGAATAAAAATCTGGTCTCCTAAGCATGAACAATAATGTTGTTTGAAAATTAACATTTAATCAATCAAATTTGATTTTTAAACCCGTATAATATATGATCTCCATAGACTGGCAACTAGTAAACCACTAGGTAACCTTGTTCTTTGGTATCTCACCAGGGGCCCTGCTGAATCATTGCCTTACAGGTTGTGTGCCAACTATGGAACAAACACAAATGTATATTTCCTTTCCAAATGCCTCACTTCTGCCAGGAAACTAACAGATGCACCAACAAATGTTGCAAGTCTGCCTATTAAACGGGGAGCTCATTGAATTTCTATTGCATTTCTCCAGCACAAGTGCATTTGCGGTAAAGAAAGAAATTAAAATGAAGTCAGGTGTCATTCAAGAAAATTACAGTCCCACGGAGGATAGTTTTGAGTTGCAGCTTTGAGTTGCCATGCTGTGCCTTTCACAGCTGCCTACAGTTCTTGTCATTAATAATCAGTAAATAAGATCTGCAGGTGGGCCTGGAAGGCACCCCAAGCCAAGAAGACGGTAGTTAGGGCTTCTGTCTCTAAGATGGGTGGCCAGGCTCATTTGCACTACCCAGCTTATGTTTCCACACAAAAGTGCAACCCTACTTAGCATAGCTTCAGGGAAGCTGCCACAATATAGGGAATGCTAATTACTGTAACCAACTGGCAACGATGCATCCAAAATTAAATGGCCTGTGACTGAGCAGATGAACAATTTTTATGGCCCAAAGATCAGGGAACAGGGATAGTTTGTTAAATTAACTGACAGCCTCTTTGGTCTAAGTAGGTGAGTTGAAGTCATTTGAAAGCCGTGTTTGCCTGCAGTTACACACCAGAGTCTCTCCTGTGTAAGTACAGTTCCCCCTGCAGTTTTATGTGGGAGTATGGCTACAGTTAGCACATAAAATTAAAAAAGTTCCCCAGTTCAGTTCATGAATGACCAGGAGATGCTATTCTGAATCCCTATGGGATTGATTTTTCACACACAAAGGTTTGATTAGCTTTAAATTCACCTGAAACGAATTCAAATAGTTGCATAGAGAGGATTTTAGTAAACCTATAGAACCCTGCATGAACAAAAGCTTTTAACTTCTAATTTCCAACATTGATCACACTTAGAAACCATTTCACTCGCATATCACAAGTTGCTGTTATTATAAGTTCATTCCCAACTGTTAATGCAAATCTAGAAGTCTTCCTGAAAAACAATACAGAGATGAGAGCATACATAGCCTCTAAAATTTCCAAAGCATTCCTTTTAGTAAACACTTTTCATGTCACAATTTAGGCCATTATTTCTGCCTCTTCTGCTACAGGATTTCTCAGCTTCATCACCACTGACATTTTGAACTGGATAATTATTTTTTCCTTGAGGTGGGAGAGTAGGGGGCAGAGGGAATGGTGCTAGAAGGACTGTCCTGTGCCTTGTAAGATGTTTATCAGCATCCCCAACTTCTACCCACTAGATACCAGTAGCAACACCTCCTCCCAAGTTGTGACAATCAAAAATACCTTCTGGCACTGCCAAATAAACTCTGGAGAATAAAATCCTCCCCCCAGTTGAAAATCACTGGCCAAGAGTTGAACAAATATTTATTGAATCATTATACCAGACTCTGTGCAAAGTGAGGGATGGGGTTAGGGTGAGGCTGAGAAATAACCTGTGTCAAATCATAACACAGTTGTGACCTGGAGGAGAGGGTAGTTCAACAAAAGAGACAGGCACATGAACAGAACGTTTCAACGATATATGATAAAGCATAACTTAGAGTGTGTACAGGGTGCTCTGGGAATAGAGGAGAGGTGAATAACTCCTGAAGGTTCTGATGAGATTTACTGGAGGAGAGTCTGAGTTGGGGCTTGAAGAATGGGTTAAAGTTGGCCAAGTGAAGAAAGACGGAAAAAGCATACTTCAGAGGGCACTCCACGGACAAAGACACAGAGGTGTGAACCAGCAGGGTATGTGTGAAGCACTGTATCCATTTCTAAGCAGTTCTATCCATGGATACTACAGTTTTTAAAAGCACATTTTTTTTTTTAAAAAAAAGGCAAGAACACTGAGAGGTAAGAGGGGAGTATGGCATTTTTTTTTTAGAAGATGTTGGGGGTAGGAGTTTATTAATTAATTTATTTATTTTTGCTGTGTTGGGTCTTCATTTCTGTGCGAGGGCTTTCTCTAGTTGCGGCGAGCGGGGGCCACTCTTTATGGCGGTGCGCGGGCCTCTCACTATCGCGATCTCTCTTGTTGCAGAGCACAGGCTCCAGACGCGCAGGCTCAGTAGTTGTGGCTCACGGGCCCAGTTGCTCCACGGCATGCGGGATCCTCCCAGACCAGGGCTCGAACCCGTGTCCCCTGCATTAGCAGGCAGATTCTTAACCACTGCACCACCAGGGAAGCCCTGGCATGATTTTTGATGTTACAAGGAAGTTCTTTCTAATCATTAATTCAATAAATATTCATTTACTATCAAAGATATATATGAGACTCCTTGCCATCTAGATGCTCACCATTTGGTGAGATATGAGAAGTACAGGTACGACTCATATATGTTCTAAATTGCAGACTAAACTACAACTCTCTGTGTCACTCCAGCCTCTAGAATCTTCTCTTTATATATTGAATTTCACCAGGAAATATTAAAATTGCCAGATTTCTATGACAGTCTTATGGGAGAATGTGAAGAAGGTGAAGACATACAGCCTACAGGAAACTTACAATTTGGTTAAGAAGATAAAACTCGTGAAAAGATAATGAATCACACAAATTATGAAAAATGCCAAAGAGGAGGTACAGACTCTTAGAGTAGCAGAAGAGGCAGGAAAATGGGCCTCCATGGGCAGGTGAGAACTTGAGAAAGACATGGAATTTATTCTGATCTTAAAAAATGAGTAGTATTAAAATCGTAGAAAGGGGAAAACATTTTAGACAAAGGGAAAAAATTGCAAGTACAGTGAAACAGATGTTGGTCCATGCCTAGCATTGTAATGATAGTGAGGAAACATACCTAGGTAGGCAAAGCAATGAGTTCCTACAGAAAGGAAGAATTAAAAGTAGACAGTAGCAAGATATGGAGAACCTTCAAGCTAAATAGTTGGGGTATGGGATAGGCATGAGGTTAGACAGTATTTATGCCTACCATTGAAAGATGGATAGAATGATGATAATACTTAGGGGGAAATACATAGACAGTGGCAAGTAGGTGGGAAAAAGTGTATATCCAATATGGCACAAAGTTCCATCGGCGGGACTTCCCTGGTGGCACAGTGGTTAAGAATCTGACTGCCAATACACGGGACACAGGTTTGAGCCCTGATCCGGGAAGATCCCACATGCTGCAGAGCAACTAAGCCTGTGAGCCACAACTACTGAGCTCAACTACTGAAGCCCGGATGCCTAGAACCCGTGCTCCACAACAAGAGAAGCCACCACAATGAGAAGCCCCGCACCGCAACGAAGAGTAGCCCCAGCTCACCGCAACTAGAGAAAGCCTGAGCGCAGCAACAAAGACCCAACGCAGCCAAAAATAAATAAATTAAAATAAATAAATTTTTAAAATAAATTCTAAAGTTTTAAAAAAAAGTTTCATTGGCTTTGGGTGGTCTCATGCGGTGGATGAAGGGATATATTGTCTGCCTGCAGTCTTTTGTATTTCATGAACACCATTTCTGTTTTAGCATTGTGCTAACATAGTGATTCCCATAAACAATTACAAGAAAGTTTGTATTTTGTTAGGAAAATATTAAAAAGCCATGCTTTTTAATAGGCGTCATACCTCTGCAACCAAATGCCAAACCTCTAGGAAATGACTTCTGCCATTCTTCTCCACTCCTTCTGACTTCAATAAAATGACATCCACTTTTCTCAGCCCCACAGAATAGGCAGCAAATAATGCCTCCTAACCACAGAAGCCTCTGCCCCACGCCCCTTAGGGACTCTGTTGCCTGCAGCCAATAGACTTAGGTGCATTCCTGCCTAGAGCAGGTAATAATCAGTTAGCATCCTGCAAGTTAACTCCTTCTCTCCCAGAGGCAGGTGTGGGAATCTCTTCCTGTTTTCCTTATACTTTCTTTGGAAGCACATAATTTCGATTGTAAAAGGCATGAGATTGATATAAATTCTGCCTTCCTGTGACCCTTTTCCCCCAGCACAGAAACCAGTATTCATAGTCTATGACTGACCAAACATACAAGAAAAGACATTTCTGCCCACAGTTCTCAAATTTGGATGTAAATGAGAGAATCACACGGAGAACTGCAGCCTAGAAATTCTGATTCAGTTAGTATGGGGTTGGAAACAAATAACTGCTCTTAGCTGGTTCTGATTTTTAGAAAGTTTTTAGAGGAACATGAAATATGTGTTTTAAAGGGTATTACAGATATCTTTCTGGAAGTAAGGCCATTGTTCTTAGCCTTGACTTTCTATCCTCTTGAAGTAAATAAATAAGTAAACAAATAAATAAATAAGACAAAAAGCAAACTTGTTGCCTCTGAAGTGTTTGGGTATGACAAAAATGTAGCAGGGATAGTCAATAGTTTAAAGTCACTCGAGGTGTCCTTTAAGGAAATCTATCAGCACAAGTCACAGGCTCAGAATCAAACCTTTCCATCTCACATAAATCATACTTTTCAAGGGATGCAAGGGACTCTGAGAAGACACTTGTCAAGGAATCTGCTTTCACTGAAAAGAAGAGAAACTCCTATCAGTGGATTGAATGCCACTCGTGGTTGGACTTAAGATCTGTCGATAGTTCCCCAAAAACCCACACCTCACCTGATCCTTTACTCTCTCTCTCTATTCTTTGCCATAGCAACTATGCAATCACAATTAGATAGAGAGAGGAACGCCTGGACTAAAGTTGGGAACGATATTTGACACGGCCCTGCTCAAACAGCAGCCAAGGTGGGCCAGCAGAGTCTGCCCTTTCCCCTGGACTTGAAAGAATCAAAGAGATGGGGGAAAGAGAAAGAAAACCTTTATCAAAATTAAAAACTTTTGCTATTAAAAGATACTCTTAAGGAAATAAAAAGAGAAGCCCCAAACTGGGAAAAATAAAGCATGTATCTGACCACAGGTTTGTATCTAGAATATACAAAGAATTCTTACAACTAAAAACAAAGTCAAGCATCCAGTTTCAAAAATGGGCCAAAGATTTGAGCAAAGAAGAAAAATGATGGCAAAAAAGCACATGAAAATATCCTTTAGGGAAATGTGAATTAATACCATAAGAGACACCACTGCACACCTATTAGAATGACTAAACTTATAAAAGCCTAACCATACCAACTGTTGGAGAAGATGTGGAGCCACTGGGATTCCCATGCATTGCTGGGGGAAGTGTAAAATGATGAGCGACCCTGGACAACATTTTGCCAATTTCTGTAACACAAACACACAATCTAAAGTCTGACAATTGCAGGAGAGTTTCTATGTAGATAGCAATGGCGTATAAGACCTAAGAAACTCCAAATGGAGCCTCCTGATCTCCATTTGAAGCAAGGATAATCTGCCGGCATTTTTCCTCCCTGGGCAAGGGAAACACAGTAAGTCAACCAGCAGAAAAAGACCTGCCTTCGAATGTGTGTCTCAGGTCTGGCCTGTGAGTCCTACTGCCCCAGTGCTTAGCCTTGCATATTTCATGTCACTTCTGGTACTGAGCACACCTGTCGTAGCAGCAGCGTGTCAGCGGGGGCTGTCAGTGGCAGCTGTTTCCCAGCTGTTTACAGCAGAGCTACATTGCTTCAGGCTGAGCTTCTGTGCTTTGTCCAGCCACCTGGTCTGATTTCTTCCACCTATCCTCTATAAATCTAATGATGATTGTTTAAGTTTTGATGCTATTGGGAATAACATAAAGGTTGATATTCTCTTTAAGAGTTGAACTACAGGTTTGTGACCCCAAAGTGGTACTAAACACTCCTCTTGGCCTAAACTTGTCATAAGATTAGGTCACGCAGCCCAGGAGGCATATCTGGCCCCTGACTCTGCATTTCTGGATTGATTGCAGAGCTTTCTGAACCCTTGGATTCACTCTGGGGGCACTCCTGTTTAGTATTCACTTTGCTGTTCAAAGAGCATATGGCTTTTTAGTCCTCAAAGAACAGCGAGTGCTCTGATGAGAGTGAATGCTATAATCTCACTCATTTTCATCCTCATCTACCAAGGCTTCCCTTAGCAAATTCGGCCATTCTTCTAAGTCCAGACCAAGTCATTCCTGCTCCAGGAACTCTTTCAATATTCTAGCCTATAGCGATTCATCTCTCTCATTCCTGGCTACATTCAGAACATATAATATTCTGCCTTTTTATTCCACAATCCAATCCACTTTATACACTGTTGATAGGTTGGATTTTCTGAAGCATATCTCTGATCACACACTCCCTTGCTCAGAAATTTCCGTTGGCTCCCAAGAGCTTACAAAGCAAAGTCCAAAGTCCTGGGACCCTCGACCACTGGCCTCAACCCATCTGACTGGTCTCTCTATGGCTGCCCTTACCCAGTTTGTTTATGCTCCAGCTAAACTGAACTGTCGGCTGTTCCTTAATGCTTTTCTATTTCCATAACTTAGTTTATGCTATCACTTCCACCTAGAACACCCTTTCCCCTACTCCATATGTCTATATAGGACAAGCCCAAATGATGTTTTTCTAGGAAGTCTTCTTTTTAACCCACTTAAAATAATCTTTCCCACCACCCAATTCCTATTATTGCACAGTTGAATCTCTCTTAAGACTCTTGCCATTTTATTCCTTTTTAAGAGTTATTTGTGTATAAGTATTCTCCCCCCACTGAACTACAAGTGCTTTGAGAATATGCAGGGTCCATATTCCATTTATCGTTGCTCATAGTGTCTTGAGTATAGTAAGAGGTTAATAAACAATTCTTTCCAAGACAAGCTCAGTCTTGTCCTCCAAAGACAGCTGGGCCAGATTTTGTGAGAAGAGAGGAATCTAAATGTTTGCCCCCATATTTGCTAGTTCTGTGTCCTAGGGTAAGCCACTTAGCCTCAGTTTCCACAAACATAAAAGTAAAGTGATGACATCTTTCCAATCTGCTCACTGGGCCATTCTGATGAGCTAATCAGATGATGCATTTGAAAACCGCAAAATCCTGCACAAGGCTTACAGTCCCCAAAGTCAACATCTGGCATATGCTTTCGGAATGCATACATTTTTATACACTGCATCAAGAAGTTTTAGACACATAGAACCATTAAAAATTAGAGTAACTCAGTGACATCTCATCTAGTACCTGTAAGGCCCAAGAAGCTTGGGACTTTGTCCCTAAATAGTGTCAGAGACACAACTCTGAGTCCTGTGCTATTTCCGTTAAGCCATGTATAGCAGGCACTCAGAAACATTTGCTGAACCAAATAGATTCTATGACATTTTTATTTAAAGTTCAAAAGTCACCATAGATTGAGGTTCCCTGTGGAATGTACATGGCTGAGAAAACAATATTGAAGCAGTGGTTAAAGCTCACACGCTACATCCCACCCCACAGTTACTCTCCTACTTTGAGCAAGGTCTCCAAACCTCTCTGAGCCTCTGCCAGAGGGTAATCTCTAAGAGGGTGGGGACTTTGTGTCTATTTTATTCATTGCTGTGGACCTAAACCTAGATGAGTGCCTGGCACACAGTATGAGTTCAATGTGCATTTTTTAAATGAATGAATGCACCTCAGTTTTCTCAAAAGTGAAATAGTAAGAATCTTATAGGGTTGTCCTGAGAATTAAATGAACGGAAGCACTTAAAGCTCTTGACGGTGACTGGAATCCAGTAAGTAGAATCCAGTAAGCTGGCCATTATTACCATCCTGAAAACAAATCTCTCATCATCCCTACCATTTGGGGCTGGGGTTAAGGGGAGGGCTCCAAAAGAATGGGTGCTCTAACCTGAGCACCAAATCTCTGTTACCGTGGATTGCAAATCTAAAACAAATTAGGAAGCACATTCTGGTAAATGTTGGTTGCCTAGAGATGCCTGTATCAAACCAAGCACTATCACTGAAGATCAGAAATTGGAACAACTACAGACAAAGAGAGCTAGAGAACAAAAACTTGAGAACTAAGCCCTAGACTAGAGAACAAAAAGGGTTTGCTGACGCCGAACGATAAAATTATGTGTCAACTTTTTCATAAAACAAAGAAACACCCTTTTCCAACCAAATGCCTCAAAAATTTAATGTAGAAGCAAGATAAGGCAGTAGTAGGGCATCTAGATTATATTCTTCTTATATTAAAGGGATGTTTTATTAAATGCCACATTTGCAGCCCCTATTGAAGATTGGTTATGAAATTAAACTTGTTAACACACTTTTTCACAAATACTCACACCTAAGCAAATTAAAGGACAGTTAATTAGCTATTTAGGTCAAGTGAGAGCAACAATATATAACACAGAAGGATAACCAATATTTAAATAATATAATAAAATATAATTAACAAGAATATTGACCTAGGCATAATTTAACATACCCTTGAGGATCCCAGAGGCATCTCAGTATTCTTCAGAGTCACAGAATCATCATTAAGAATTTCAATTATAACTGTGTAGTATTGATACTGATTACCTGAGCTTTCTGTTCATTTGAATTCAGTATGGGAGTTGTTAGTTATATAGGTGTATGAAGGGAAGTGTGTATGGGGGTGGAGGTGTGTATATACATACAGCATACACACAACGTTAATAGGGAATGTATATATTTCCTTCCTGCCTTGCTTTCCTCCATGTTCCCCTAAAAAGCACACAGTATTCTAATAAAACATTCTCACCAGTTTAAAAAAGGGCTTTAGGCAGTAATTTAAATTTTTTCCACTTAGCATGTGCTTTGACTCCTAAAGGCTTGTGCGTTTGTACTTTTAAAAGTTTATTTTTAAAACAATGAGGTTTCACCCCTTGTGGATCTTCCAAATAATGGTTAAAATGCCAAAATAATGACAGATCCATTCAAACATCAATGAATTTAAAATTTATTGTTAACTGTATTCTGTTATCATTCAACAAGACTGACTCTTAAGGTGATTACCTGTCCACTATCCACTGACTACATTGGTCTCTCGTATCTATGTGAACGTTCTAAAACAGACCTTTCCTAGTTCATTAATCTTTTACATACAGATTTTAAATCAAAAGGCGAGAGTCCTTCATGGAGAGGTTTGCATATTGAAGTGCTCCAAGATATATTCTGTTCTTCCAAAATAAATTCGTGCAACAACAATTTTTTAAAAACCTGATTTTAATTACGTCATCTTTTCTTTCTGATTTCTTTTCTTTCTAATTTCTTTCTGACAAATATAAACCTAAGAGTTTGGAAAGTGTTCTTTCTGCCAGGCAGAGAGTACCTATGCTAAGACCACAATGCTGAATCTTGAGCGAAATTAGAAAATTCAGTAGTTGCCCGTATTCCACTCCTTACCTTGTTGTCCAAGCTAGAAATCCTGGTATAACCCTCGTTACGGAAGACAAGTTTATGTGCCTGATGCACAGTGAGACCAAACAAACCGGAACGTTGGAGTTTGGAGCAGAGAAAGGTTTATCGCTGGGCCATGCAAGGAGAATGAGAATGGGGGCTCATGCTCAGAAAACCCTGAAACTCCTCCAAGGGTTTCAGCAAAGCATCTTTATAGGTCAGGTGAGGGAAGGGCGTCGCAGGGTAAGTGATCAGCTGGCGCACAATTCTCTGATTGGTTGATGGTGAGGTTACAGGACGGTCAACATTATATCAATCTTTGGGTGCCAGAAGGTCAGGGGAGGGGCGGCTACGTGCTCATAATCCTCATGTACTTAACTTCTTCCATTTGGCGGTGGTTTTTAGCATCTGAAAAACTCAGGAGATATGCACGAGATACTATTATCTGGGTACTTCAGAAAGGAGATTAAAAAAAAAAAAAGAATCGTTATTAAAAAAAAAAAGAGGAGCTACAGCAGAGGATATGGGGGCGGGGTCTGTCCCAGGAAGTCCCCTGAGGATCCTGCTCCGTTACACTCTCATGTCACTTTCCCCACCCAAGCTCTAGAGCGCAGGCTCAGAAGTTGTGGCTCGTGGGCTCTAGAGCGCAGGCTCAGTAGTTGTGGCGCACTGGCTTAGTTGCTCCGCGGCATGTGGGATCTTCCCGGACCAGGGCTCCAACCCGTGTTCGCTGCACTGGCAGGCGGATTTCTAACCACTGTGCCACCAGGGAAGTCTGATCAAGTCTTAAATGTATCTATAACCCCAGAGTGATTCAAGCTCCTTGAGAGCAGACACCATGTCTCAACCAATTTAATACCTTGCAGGTATAATACATATTTTCTGGAGCACAATGCATCCTTGACAAGTGATCGTTAAATGAACAGCCACTGAAACACAAGACAGAAAATCTATTTACGGCATTTAGAAGCTATGTAGTTTTGCTACCTCTCTGAACCTCAATTTTCTAACTATAAAAAAGGAAGAAAGGTAGGCTGTCTATCAGGGTTGTTGTAAGGAACATATTGGACACATTCCAGAAATGTCTGCTGGGCTGAACCACTATTCTCATTGGCTTACCTTTTGCACCTCTGCCAGAGTTACGTGTCTGAGAAGGAAATTTTGGTGAAAGTCGGAACCTTTTCTTTTGCTACTCTTCAGTTTTTGCAAAGCTACAGCAATGTAATTGAAACGATTTCTTATTTATTTAGAGATTATTTCTTGAAAACATACAGTGTTTAATGATACTTTGGTGGAGGGGTAAGAAGAGGAGGGAATGGGAACAGGGAGGGAAAGTGTCCATCAAAGCCCCTTTGAGTCGCTAAACTACCTTCTTGCTTAGGGTGTGGCCGGGGGAGGATGAGAAGGTTCATTTATCAGATGACTCAAATTTTGACTTTTAACGTTATCTCAAAGAGAATCTAAAGACTTCATTGTAGACACACTGATGATATTAAAAGGAGGCATCCATCATTCAGCCTATGCTTGTATATCAAGATAATAGTTCTCAAAATTTTAGTACAAACCATAGTTAGAAATCTATTCTGTATCACAAGTCAGCACAGAATAATACCACTATCACATACAAAGCGTTGTGTATTTGTGTTCTGTTCTCTTCTATTAAAAGTTTCTTAACGTGTTAGCTGCAACCAGGACAGATGGAGGTGAAGGTGATGGGATGGGAAAAGTGGAAAAAATCAGTATAAATTGCTGAGGGCTTGCAGTCTAGAAGTGGGGCAAACACAAATCCCAGGTAAAAATTTTCATCCAATTCATCCTGGTTTGGGGGCAGAGAGGGTGAAGGAGATTTTTGCACCTTGGTTTCCCTGCTTTTCACTCACTAAATGATTTCATGACCCACTAATGGGGATGTGACCCATGGATTGAAAACAAAGACAAACCAAACTTTTACAAGCTATAACACTGCCTTTAGTGCCAAGAATTAAAATTCTAGGATAAATCCTATTTTGGGCAATGTGAAAGTAATTATATTTCATGGTATTTCGCCCTGAAGTATTTTGTGCTAAAGGAATTAATCTGTTAAATATCAATATTCAAAATATAACACATTATTTGTGATAACTATTTTGACACTTTTTCATTTTTTAATATACTGAGGAGTCTTAAAAATAAATAAAAGACAAAAAGTTAAGTGTCCCAGCCTCTTGACCTCCTAAAGGTATTTCTTATACCTGTAGGTGATGAAGTATTTCCCCCAATGCCTTTAAACAAAGAAAGTCACCCTCTGAAAGTTAAATGTGCACATCTGACGTATCTTTCAGTAGGTAGACAGCATCTGAGGCCCACAGGAGCAGAGGTTGGCTGCAGCTAATCAGTAGGAATGGCACATCAATAGAACAAGTAAGTCACCAAAGGAGGACAGTGGGGAGACACCGAGGCACAGAGACCCATTGGCAGTATCTGTGTGTCCAATCCTCTCTAGTAAAGAGAGGCTCTGATTCCAAAGATCAGAGAGAAGTTTTCTGGGAGATTATCTCCCCAGGATTCCATAGGTGGGAACCATGTCCCTCCAGACTCTCCACGTTCCTTTGTTCTGAAGCAACGATCACTAAATGAAAGATACAAGTCATTGGAAAAGATTTGCCTCTTTGTAATTTCATGACTTTGCATTCTTCTTTATGTATGTGTCCATGAATTTGATTAAGGTGAGTCTGATAAGTACTGACTGACCAGATATATCCTAGTTTCGGGACTTTTCAAGGCTGAGACCAGAACCCTGAGGCAAGTTCAGTTTAGCAAGATCAGACCGCCTGTAAAGCCTCGTGACAGACAGTTCACAGTGTTCCCCATCCAGTCCACAGATCTGTTGGGTGTCCTATGGCCCCTTGGCATTCCTCAGCCATTTAAGTCCTCCCTAGAACCATACAGAGGAATTTTTATAATTGATAGTTATTTTTATGTTATAATTATGTTAAACAAGTAGATCCAGTATTTCAGACTTTTTAAAGACTTGAAAGATTCTTCAGAGGTTATTTAGCCCAACTGTTTTCAGATGCAGATGAGAGAACCAAGGCCCACAGAGGTGTACGTATTCCACTGTGTCACACAGGCAGGTGAGGGCAGTGCCAGGGTTAGCACCCACCCCTTGATGTCAGGCATCTCTGAATCAGCTTGAGGGCAGTTGTCTCTGAATTACTGTGAATTCAGTGTAGGCAATAATCTTCTGATAAAATGTGTTTAGGTTAGTCCCAAGGCAGAGGCAAGAAAGAGAATATATCAAGAGTGGTAGGATATTTCATTGAAAACAAGAAAAAGCCCCACATCTAACACAAGCATATAGAACCTGGGACAGGGGGAGAGGGATGAACTTCAGGTTGAAAAAAGCCCCTCAGTTCTGTCTTAATCTTCCCCTTCTCTTTCTTTCCCCTCCTCTCCCCTCCCCTTCCCCCCTCCCTCCTTCCTTCCTATTGTTGTTACTTAAATCCAGTGGTTTCTTCATAGAATAATTAGGAGTTTGTTCATGAAGCAAGGAATAGATACACAGATAAGTAAACAGATGTGTCCATGTATGCATACAAGCGTGCACGCACGCACACACACACACCTCTCTTATTTTCTTTAAAGAGTTTTCTGGGAAGAGGACACTAAGACAGAGTTGAATGTGCAGGAGTTTTGTCAGCAAGCACCCCTATGATCAACACCCACGGAAGGAGGGGAAGGAAATAGGATTGATTGGGCAAAGGAAGAAATGAGGCTGGGATGCAGGTCAATGGATACCTCAGCAGGTTGTGCAGGGAGCTCCAGAGCTCAACTGGTTTGAAATGGTCAGGCTTTTATACCCCTACCTCCATCAGTTACCAGATGTGGGTGAGCCTAGGAAGGATACGACCCAGCTGAGTCAAACCCCAAAGGGGCTGAGTGCTGAAGGATATCTGCTGACAATACTCCCAACAGCTGGGACCCCCACCTCCCCTTGAAAGGGAGGACTGCGAGGTTTAGCTCTGTGTCCAGCACGCATGTATTCCCAAGAAAGGGCCAGCCTGAGCTGTATGTACAGACACAGGCACCACATGGAGACTCACACAGAGTGAGCACGTAGAGGGCAAGGCTGTTGTGTTAGTGAGGATAGGCTAGGATCTGCAGCTACGAAAAAAAAACCAGTCCGAAGTCTCAGTGGCTTATAACCACAAAGACTCATTTCTAGCTCATGTTTCAAGTCTGTTGCATGTGGTCTGAGGCTGTGATCTACGTTGTCTTCACTGCAGTACCCAGGCTGAGCGAGCAGCTGCCACCTAAAGATTCCCAGTCCTCACGGCAGAGGAAACAGAGGCGTGAGGAAGCGAGCGTGAGCCCTTTCAGCTGCAGATTGCAAGAGACCTATATTACTTCTGCTCATGTTTCATTGACCAACGAAAGCACCTGATCACACCCAACTTCAATGGGATTCTAAAATATAACACTCTTCCAGGAAGGGGAGAGCAAGCTGATGTTGGTGAATGGTAATACGACTTACCACAGTTACATTAATCTCAAGGAACACTCTAGCAAGACTAAGAACAATTCTACAAATCACCATTTAAGTTCAAGAAGTACAGAAATGGTGTGTGTGATCATTAAAAGTCTGTAACTGCAGAAAGGGAGGAAAGAGATTTGTGTGAGGCTCCTGAGGATGGCAGCCATGAGAGCTGGATCTGGACACAGTAGGCTTTCAGTATATTTCTATGAAATTGAATTGGGTTTCTTTTGAATTTAGTTCAGCACCAAGATAACCTAGGTAGCACATCCAGTAAAATACATGGCATAATGATGCACGCTTTGAAGAATTTTTTTAATGTTAAAACTTTTGTGGTTATAAAAGTAATATTTTTTACAATTAAAAAAAGCATAAATAAGAAAAAACCATAAATAAGAAAACAATCTAAATCAGTATAAGTAAGAAAAACATATAAATAAATACGAGTAAGAAAAAAAATGTGTCTTAGTTAAGGTTGCCATAACAAAATATTATAGACAGGGTCGCTTAAACAACAGAAATTTATTTTCTCAGAGTTCTGAGACTGGAAGTCCCAGATCAGGGTGCCAACCCTAGTTGGGTTCTAGTGAGAGTTCTCTTCCTGGCTTGCAGACAGCCTCTGTTTTGCTGTGTCTCCACTTGGGGGCTGTGAGTGGTAAGAGAGAGTTGGTGATGTGGGGTAGATCTCCCTATTCTTACAAGGCCACCGTCCTATTGGATTAGGGCCCTACCTTTATGACCTCATTTAACCTTAATTACCTCCGAAAGACCCATCTCCAGGTACAGTCATATTAAGGGTTAGGGTTATAATATATGCATTTTGGGGAGATACAATTCAGTCCAGAGCAAAAATTATAAATAAAAATAATCTCCCAAGGTTATTATATCAGGAGAGACTAGGTTATGCTCTGGTAGCACATCTTAGAGTCACTTATGATAATAAAGGTTCTCTTTCGGGCTATTTGCCTGAAATCTGACTCTATCAAGAGTCAGCCAGGGACTATTTTCTTTGCTTCACTCTGGAATTGAAACTAACGGAGCAGAAACCATTTTAAATGTTCCTGGTTACCGTGGTAGAAAGAAAGAGAGCTCTCAACAACCTCAAACAGGCAATGAAAGGCTCCAGTCAAGAAGTAACCATAGGGGCTTCCCTGGTGGCACAGTGGTTGAGAGTCCGCCTGCCGAGGCAGGGGACACGGGTTCATGCCCCGGTCTGGGAGGATCCCACATGCCGCGGAGCGGCTGGTCCCGTGAGCCATGGCCGCTGAGCCTGAGCGTCCGGAGCCTGTGCTCCTCAACGGGAGAGGCCACAACGGTGAGAAGACCGCATACCGCAAAAAAAAAAAAAAAAAAAAAAGAAGTAACCACACTAACTGCATCCTACTCCCAAAACTGGACCAAGGGCTTCACCACAGACAGGAGGGCCAAGCAGGGCAGACCAACCACACCCTCAGGAGGCAGGGAATTGGACATCACTGTGAACAGTATTCATGGCTACTGTTATGGGTTGAATTGTGTCCCCTCAAAATTCATATGCTGAAGTCCCAACCCTATTACTTCAGAGTGTGACCTTCTTCAAAGACAAGGTCATCACAGGTATAATTGTTTTTTCAGATTATCTTTATCTGATATTGATTATATCTCTGGACTCCTGCTTTTCCCATTTAATCTGTGTGTTTACTACTTTTCACCTCATGGAATCCTGAGATTTTAGTTGATTTACTTTTTTTTTTGGCATCTTTATTGGAGTATAATTGCTTTACAATGGTGTGTTAGTTTCTGCTTTATAACAAAGTGAATCAGCTATATATATACATATATCCCCATATCTCCTCCCTCTTGCATCTCTCTCCCACCCTCCCTATCCCACCCCTCTAGGTGGTCACAAAGCACCAAGCTGATCTCCCTGTGCTATGTGGCTGCTTCCCACTATCTATTTTACATCTGGTAGTGTATATATGTCCATGCCACTCTCTCACTTCGTCCCAGCTTACCTTTCCCCCATCTGTGTCCTCAAGTCCATTCTCTACGTCTGTATCTTTATTCCTGTCCTGCCCCTAGGTTCTTCAGAACCATTTTTCTTTTAGATTCCATATATATGTGTGAGCATATGGTATTTGTTTTTCTCTTTCTGACTTACTTCACTCTGTATGACAGTCTCTAGGTCCATCCACCTCACTACAAATAACTCAATTTCGTTTCTTTTTATGGCTGAGTAATATTCCATTGTGTATATGTGCCACATCTTCTTTATCCATTCATTGATGGACACTTAGGTTGCTTCCACATCCATCACAGGTATAATTCATTAAAGTTAAGACGAGGTCATACTGAAATAAGAAGTCCCCTATTCCAGTATGACTGTTGCCCTTATGGGGGAACTTGGACAGACATGAGCTCAGGAAGAAAGACATGGGAAAATGAAGGCAGACATCATAGGGGTGTTTTTGCAAGCCAAGGACCAACACAGATTGCCAGAAAACCACCAGAAGCAAGGACAGAGCATGGAACAGATTCCTCCTCACAACCCTCAGAAAAAAACAACCCTGCCAACACCTTGGTCTCCGACTTCTGGCCTCAAACTGTGAGACAATACATCTGTATTGTTAAGCTGCCTGTTTGTGGTACTTTGTTATAGCAGCCTTTGCAAACAAAGACAGCTATCATAGTAACTCTTGTTTACGCCCCCCCAAAAAATCCAGTTACATCGTTAATTTATGGTGAATTAGAGTGCCTATTTGCTCATATCCTTGTCTCCACTGGAGATTCTCTTCTTTGGTCACAGAAGCTAAATTCTAATCAAACAGCCATGCCTTCATTATTAAGCCATGCTGAGGACTGTGGATAAGAGATCACAGAGAACTGTGATTTAATCATTAAATTACAATAACTTCAAAACTGTTTTGTGACCGTTCTAAAGGGATCATATAATTTCATGCCTTCTTTGAATGGCAATCAAACTTAGCTACTTGGAAGGAGTCCACTGTCCTTGTGGAGGCCACTTCAAGCTTCTGGAAATAGGACAGCACTTTCTAAGGGAGGGTAATGAAGACAGTGGAAGCAGCTGGTGGGGTAAGAGTGAAAAAAAAAAGGCGCTTTCATGCTATGATCCCCCAGCTGTTTCTGAGAAAATAGCATCCGTGACCTATTCTGTGATGTGGCTGCACTTTTTCCTCTAAGTTGAATTTACATGCTGTGTAGCAGAAGAGGCTGTTCCCTTAGCTTACCACGCAGGGATCCTGCCCGTGGACTTGCTCTTCTGGACAGATCCTACTATTTAATTTGTATGATAGGGACTTCCCTGGTGGCACAGTGGTTAAGAATCCACCTGCCAATTCAGGGGACATGGGTTTGAGCCCTGGTCCAGGAAGATCCCACATACCACAGAGCAACTAAGCCCGTGCACCACAACTACTGAGTCCGTGCTCTAGAGCCCTCGAGCCACAACTACTGAGCCCGTGTGCCACAACTACTGAATCCCAGGCGCCTAGAGCCCGTGCTCCGCAACAAGAGAAGCCACCACAATGAGAAGCCCGCGCACCGCAATGAAGAGTAGCCCCCACTCACCACAACTAGAGAAAGCCCGTGCACAACAATGAAAACCCAAAAATAAATAAATAAACAATACTAATTTGTATGATGGTTAGAAAACATCATTCTTGGGTAAAAATACACACACACACACTTGTTCTTTCTAAACCTGAGAACAACAGCTCGAATAAATTAATATACATTTTAAAATGGTGATATGCAAGTAAAGATAGAGAGACATAGAGCTAAAACTGGGATAGACTGCCAATCTGTTAGCCATTATTTGCTGAGACCCACTGTATTTTGTGCCACATGGATAAAATAGGATTCCTCATGATCAGGGACCTCCAGTTTATTTAGGGAGAGATTTTTCCAAAAATGTAGAGCCCAACAGAGGCGTATATGCCACTGCACATGGTTCAGCTGGGTGCTCTCCCTCTCGACGCCTGCAGGAATTAACTCATTGTATAATTGATGGCTTATTAATATGTTTGCCTTCCTGCATTTAGAATGTAACTTTCACCAGGACAGGGCTGGTCTTGTCTTTCAACATTTTAACTTTAGCATTTGTTGTGGTGCTTGATCCACTGTGGATGTGAAATAAGAGCTCGGAGAATAAATGCATGAGGTACAAAAACTGGTGGATGTAGATCATAAGTGATCAAGAATTTGAAAGGCAAGGGGATTATGAGCAGGCTGGAGCAGACAGGAGAAGCATCACGAAAGAGATGAAACTTGGTCATAGTGAATGGAGTGAAGAAAAGAAAGAAAAGTCATAGATCAAAGAGTTGAGGATGGTGAAACGATGGGGAAAGGAAGCCTTATTTTAAATAACACTTGTAATAAATGATTCAACTGCTGAAACAATGACTGGGAGTGTTGAGTGTATAAAGGAGTGCTGATGCTTTTTACCTAAAAGAGGTAAAGCCACTTGTCAAGACTCCAGCCAGCTGCCGAGGACTCCACGGCCAAGTGCAGGATGTCTTTGTGAGAGAGGTACACAGAGGTGGAATGCAATTAATTATAGGGCTTCAGTAAATAGGATGAACAGAGGCCTGGTTTTGAGTTCCCATGGAAGGGTCCCACCTTGGAAGGGCTGCTCACACCTAAACTAAGGGCAAGAAGAAAAGGACTGTGCTTTGTTGGGCATCTTTTTTTTTTTTTAACAGGCTTTTTTTTTTAAAAAAATATTTTTAAAAGTTTTTTTAAACTATTTATTAATTTATTTTTCGGCCACACCACTTGGCATGTGGATCTTAGTTCCCCGACCAGGGACCAGGGATCAAACCAGTGAAGTCCCTGTCGGGCATATTAAAGACAAAGCAGTCAGGATCTCAGAGCTGGGGTTCCTATTCTGCTGCTCTGGCAAATCCTAGAACCTCTCTATCTTTGTGATTCCTGTTACGATATTCCTGGACGTATTATTTCCTACATTCATTCTCTAGCATTCAACAAACATTTGTGAAGTACCTCTTAGCTTTAGATGGAACTAAAATATTCTTTAAAAAGTTACCTAGTTTAAAACAATCACCCAATTTGCAACATTTTAAAATATTAAACATTATAACTTGCTGTGTCATAATGCCAGGGGCTAACCAATAGTGAGAACATCCATCCGGAAGAGAAATCACTGTCAAAATAGACATTTTATGGTGGAATAGAAGACTTGGGCTCAGTACTTCCATTTATAAAATGACTCATAATCAGTACAGGGGCTGGCATATCACTGATAATCAATAAAATATTTGTTGAATGAATAAATGCAGGCGGGGACATTATCTGATTTACAGCTGTCTACCCAGCTCTTAGACCAGTGCCTGCCACATAAAAAAATTTAAAGATTGGTGGAATAATAAATAACTAATTACATTTATTTATTTATTCTGCAATCACTTATATTGTTATTACATAAAAATTTGATGTGTAGATTCAGTATTAAAACCTCAACTGCTACTCAAGAGGCCAGGATTTCATTCCAAACCAATAAAGCGTAAGTGTAACTTTTCTACTAGAATGTAAGCTCCATGAAATGAACAGTCTGAGTTAGTTTTCCTTAATGTTTTTAATAAAAATACATTAAATGAATAAATGCTAACTTCCAACAGTCTATTCTAGAAAGAAAAACAACAAAAAGATAACAACAAAAAACCACTGTGCAAGAAAAACCCAAGTTCTTCCTTCTGCTGTAGTAAGAAGCATCTTTCATGATGACATCTTGAGACATTTTAGCTCAAAATTCCCAGCCTGTGAGAAGATGGTACCATCCATACAACTGGGCCAGCACCTCTGATTAATTGTTAATCCAACTTTTATGTGTTTTCTCAGTGTTAACCGCAATCCAATTGTGGGTGTATAAATTTAAAACCAAAAAAAGAAAAAAGAAAAAAGACTGTCTCAGGAATGAAAAATAAATGTAATCTGAAATCAATATTTATGAAGTTGTGATTAATTGACTGATGACCAAATGATTACAAAACGTCTGCCTGAAACATCTACTCAAATTTATTAGCTTTGACCAAAAAAATTAAAAAACAATCTGAACTGGGTCAATGAAAGAATAATGCATTCCTAATCAATTTTTAATAGCACTTAAGATTTTATATTTTTTTAAACTTGCTTTTAAATAATTTATCATAAAAATGAATCTGATTTAAACAAGGAGTAAAAGGTGTTCCACGGTTATTTGATGGTTTTCTTAGCAAAGAAATTCAATTGTAACTGACTTTTTATTACTGAACTACTTTATTAATAATAATACATCTTGCACTTACATGAAGGCATTTAGCCAACAATCTCAAAGAGTCTAAGTGAGATCTAGGATTTAGTTCCCATTCTACCATTATCTGGTGGTTTACCTTATCTAGGCCTCAATTTCCTCATTTGCGAAAGGAAAGGCCTGCATAAAACCCCCTAAGATCCTTCCTACTTCTAAAAGTTTATAATTCTAAGGATTTAGGAGGCTTTAGCCTATCCCAGGTGCTGTATGTATCTGATCAAACTCCTCAGGTCACAGGACTCCTCATGGGGCTACGAAGAAGCTGAGAAAGAAATTAAGCAGAAAGTCAACAAGCCATGTAATCTTTGTTTTCCTCTTAAAGTAATGGCAGCATTATTTAATGATTTGGGCCAAATAATGTCTGTTTAGAATATGATTTGTCAAGATGCCATATCTTATTAAAATTAAAGCAAATGTGAATTAAAGCATTGCTTTAGTTTTCTATTGCTGTGGGACAAGTCACCCCAAAGCTTAGTGACTCAAAACAACAATAAATATTAATGATCTCTGATAGTTTTTGTAGGTAGGAATTCAGAAGTGACTAAGCTGGGAAATTGTAGCTTGGGTTCTTTCAGAAGGTTGCAGTCAAGATGTTCATTGGGGCTGTAGTCATCTGAAGGCGTGAATGGGGCCAGAAGATCCATTTCCAAGATGGCTTAGTCACATGACTGGCAAGTTTGTGTTGGCTGTTGGCAAAAGGCTTCAGATCCTCCCCAAGTAGGCGTATCCACAATGCTGTCTGAGTGTTATTTGAGGCACTTCCACAGGGCAAGCAATCCAAGAGAGCAAAGCAGAAGCTACAGTGACTTTTATGACCTAGCCTTGGCAGTCATACATGTCACTTCTACCATACTCTATTGGTCATACAGGGACAGCTTCATGGGCATGAAGCTGTGTAGTCACACAGGGCCCTACATTCAGAAGAGTCCTGCACTTGGTTTAAAGCTTTGATGTTGCCATGTTGATATTCTTAATCATTTTATCTTTGGACTTTCGAAAGTGAAGTCAATAGGAACCATGGAGTACACAGGTGAGCAGAGAAGGTACTTGCAGTATGTGTATTCACTGCTATTCCTTGCCACCCCTTTGCATATGGTGTTAGCAATGCACAGAATTCTGGTGGGAATTCAGTGAAACTCAAAGCAAGGACAACGTCAGCGTATTTTGGAAGCCTCCAGCTTCCAGAGTGTTGGGAGAATGTGCATGTATTAAGAAGTGAAATAAAGAGTTAATTTTGTGCATCACCAAAAAAGAGAAATGCCCTTCATAGGGCAGAGGGAAGAGTGAGTTCCTGGCCTTAAAGCATTTGAATTATTTAAAGCAAAGCCTGGGAATTGGCCTGGAATCAATCTGGACCTAGAGAGAGTCCTAGTCAGTCTGTATTGTTAATGATATTTACTCAGGTGTGTGTGTGTGTGTGTGTGTGTGTGTGTACTTATTCACAAATCATTAGTGAGCAGAGCAGGTATGTTATGGTATGATCCTATCTGTGCTTATGCACACAATAATATATGAATGAAAATGTTTGTAAGGATATGCTCCAGAATGTTGATAGTGATTACCAATCAGGATCGAGAGGTAAGGCATAAACTTAGAGGAACTTCTGCTTATTATTTTATATATTTATAAATGGCTTAATTTTCAAGATGACTCTTACTATTGATATTTTTATAATTAGCAAAATGCAATACAGTCTTCCATTTTGAAGTGAAAAACAAGTAAACACAATGTGTAAAGCAGCCTGCGTCTGTAATAAAGGTAGTTGGTGGCTAAAGAAAATATTACGGTCTGTGGACTAGTCACTCAGTACCAGATACTAGATAAATCAAATACAATCCCGGGCCTCAAGAAACAGACAGTCTGTTGTAGGGGCAAACAAATAAACAATCAACTATAATAGAATGTTATTAGCCTAGTGCAAAAAGAGCTATATGGACAGAGCACTAGAACAGCACTGAGAAGCTGTGACAATGATACAAACGAGGGATGTTCGAAATAGTCTAGATTTAAACATTCTACTTAAAATGTTGGTTATGATTTTTTAAATATATTTTTGTGACTGAGTATAACACCAATCATCAGGATGATTAACAAGAAATGAACTTTCCCTAGTAGCTTTGGAAATGTCTTTTTTTTAAAAAACTGTCTTCAACGTGTCTTCCTATTGCACTGTCTCCAAGGCTTGGTGTGAGAGGCAGAACAGTCTCAGTCCTACATCCCCCTCAGAGGGTGGGAATGACAGGTCCTAAAATACCACATTAGGTATAAAAAAGGTGAGAACAAGGTGAGAACAGGGAAGAACACAGTAAGATGGGGAAAAGGCAAACCTTGAACGACACGGTGGGTAATGACTTGGAGCTTTCGCATTCTGAAGCCTGAGATTTACAGCCAGGAATATGAAAGATGCATTTAGCAAAACATGTGAAGCCGAGACCCCATTTAATATGACTCCAAACAGCCAGGAAATAGGCAAAGCAGATGACTTTTAGGTCAGTCATTCAGAAAAAAAGTGGCCATTAAACAGACAATCAATATGACTCTTTTGCCCAGATCTCCTATCCCAAGCATGTGATGGTCTCCAATTCCTAGGAAATTAAGTTACTGAGCTGTTTGGAAGAATTCTCACTATCACCTGTGAGCCGATTTTGAACTGGAATTGGGCTACCTCAAGTGAATTACTAGCTGCTCCAATCTCATAATTGTCTGTTCCTTTTGTAGACGTGATAGTAAACATACATTGACCTCATTCAATACACACACACACACACACACACACACACACACACACACACACACTTTACCAATGAGGAAGCTAAGAAGCAGAGAGGTTAAACAAATAGTCTGAAGCCAGTAGAGCCAGGAATTTGTTCAGGCAGGGATTTCTGCCCTGCAGCCCAGGTCCAGACCCCTTTCTTTTAACCATGAGGCTGCTTCTTGTAATTATAATGCTCTCTCCCACAAAAAGATTAGTAGAAGTAGTTGCACTGGTTTTGTTTCTAAATCTCCCTACTCACAGATTGTATTTGTTTGCATAAATTGATCACACTGGCTCTTCCTCACTTAAAGTAAATTGCAGTTAAATTCCAAATCTGTTATACTCAAAGATTCATTTAGGAACTTTCAGAGTTTTTCTTTTTCATTGGTAGGAAGTGCTAACTTATAACATCACACATTCTTCTTCAGAGTTCAGCAACATAGTGGTACATTTCATATCCAACCAGGCGCCTGAAATGAAGGCTTTAAACGCCTGTGCGAGTGCTGTCGGGGAGTGTGGATGGTTCACGCTCTTTGCAGCTTTCTCACACGTGGGTGTAAATCAGAGTCCACGGCTCAGATCCTAAAGTCTTTCTGATAGAAATCACAGCAGGACCAACAGTGAAAGCGTGTCTTCACGGAAAGCTGCTATTAATGTAAGCAAAACGTCTCTGAAACAAACAAGGAGACAATCACTGTCGTTTTAAAGTGACATTACATCATTTAAGAATGTAAAAAGACCTGAGCGCGGTAGAAAGTTGCTTGGAAAAGTTAAAATGTACAGATAACACATCAAATTTTTATTTGTCTTTCCTCTTCCCGTTTTGACTGCGCCTTGTTTTCTGTGTCGGGTTTACTCTTTAGGTGGAAAACTCTTCCCTCCTCCCCACCCTCCAGGAAAGATCCTGGGATTTTAAATCGCCTTTCTGCATCTTCCTATCCTCCCTCCACCATTACTCTTTCATTTAAACTTTCAAGATCCTCGATGCCCGTAGCAAACCTCCTTCCTTCCCATTCTCAGGAATCCTGTAGCTCCCGAACCGGGGAGAGTATTTTTCAAACTGAAAAGCGAGGAAAGAAGGAAGGGAACAGCTCTAGCAGCCGCGCGCTGGGAAAGCGCATTTTCGTTGCCTCGACCGGCGCGGCGTGGCCCTGCTGGGCCACCGTAGCCGGCCTCGCGCGGCCTCAGTCGCTGTTAGGAGCCGCGGTCGGCGGGACTTCCGTGTTGGCGGGATTCTGAACGCTGCCATGGCTCAGACCGTGCAGAACGTTACATTGTCGCTCACTCTGCCCATCACGTGCCACATCTGCTTGGGGAAGGTAATGGGTGATTCCGGGCACGGCTACGAATCGGGGTCGGGTGTGCAGTGGCCCGCCAGAGCCGAGGCCGGTCTCTGTGTGTGGCGGGGACGCGGCGCGAGGCACCTGGCTGGTTGAGGACGCCGACCCGCGTTCTCCTTAGGCTGGGGTGGCCACGTCCTGGGCGACGGAGGGAACGCGCCGCGATTCGTGTGGTCATCTCTGTGCCTTTCGGAGGAAGATGACATCGGTCTGGGGTGTGGAGGGAGGGCGGCCTCACCCGGGCGACTCCGGCGTCGAAGGAGGCCTGGTCAGAAACGAATCCCAGCAATTTACGCCCCTGTGCATCCCCATCAAAGCCTGAAAACACGTTTCCTGGGAGCCTCGCTAAGGTTCCTTCGTCCTCTGCACAAACTAGAGTGTTTTGTTCTTGGGCCTCCAGTGCTGGTTGGAGAGTCTTTTCCATTTCCAAGATCATTTCCTTTACTTAGCCCGGCGTTTGGAGTGGCCTTTGCTCTGGGTTCAGAATTAGAAAAATAAATAGTACGTGTCCCTGAATGACGTTTAGAATGAGAGATACGGTTGTTAATTCCAAGAACGGATCAGTCACGAGGTAGAATACCGTCTTTTTGTGATGCAAGAGGTGCCTAAGGTGTTTGTGAAACTAGGTGGAGAAAGTAGTTCAGAATTAGAAACGGAGTTTTGAAGGTTCTAATGCATTTGTCTCTTTCATTTCCGTTTGTGCCTCCCGTTCTGTTTAAGAAGAACATTTTGTTTTACTACGTAGGTCTAGAAGGGAGATTTTTTTTCCTCACCCTGAATTGTTTTTACGTTTGTGGTGTGTTTGTGCGTGTGTGTGTGTGTGTGTGTGTGTGTTTACCGCCCCTCCCCCCCCACTGAAACTGTAGCCACAGGCTTAGGATTGAGAAATGCAAACTTAATAGAGCAAACATTTGAGTGTCAGCCAATATGATCATTTGATCATCTGCTTTAAGTCTATGTAAATTTCCTGAGTTCAAGAAGTAGTAGGAAGTCAGGCTTGGAAGAAACTGATAACTCATGATATCCATCAGAATGAAATGCCAAGGAAATAGCAGATGTGCTGTGAGAGGATATAGAGATGGCTTGATCCATTCTGACTGGCGAGATCAAGGATGGCCTGTGGAGGGTGGTTATTTGAGCTGGCACTTGCTACCACTGTCTGCATACATAGCTGAGAGGAGGGGAAGATGTTTCAATTTGCTACAGTCTACATTCGGCTCCTGACTTGAAGTTCCCACAAGTTAAGTTCTGAGTGAATTTACTCCCAACAGTAGCCTGGTAAAGGGCTGATAAAATAACCTTCGGAAATAATTTTCACTTTGTTGTAGTTGTACACATTATATCTAGTTTCCTTTAGTTCATAGACTGTCTCTTGCAGTTGTGTTGAAAATGTGTTTTGCCTGGTTGATTTTGCCTACCTATGCTTCCTGTGTTTAACAAAACTGATAGCTAATAGAATATAGTGCTTTGCAGATTACAGAATGCTTTTGTATACATTTAATTATTTCATTTACCGCTCTCACCAGTGCTATGAGATAGATAGGGCTGATTTCCCCATTTTTCAAATAAGAAAACTAAGGCTTAGAGTCTCCAGCGTTTGAACCTGTTACCATTTGTGTCTTCAGTAAGTTACTTCCTAAAAACTCACTTGAACTCATGCATAACAGCAGACACTTTTGGTGTCTTTTTTCTGCCATGTACTGGTTAACTGTATTCTAGAATTAAATGTGATTAATTAATTAAAGGTTAATGATTTGTAAATAGGCATTTGTTTATGTCTACTGTGGAGGCAGAAAGGCGTAGTGGTTGAGGGCCCTGAGTACTGTGTTCAGACTAAGTTCTAATCTAGGTCTTCCACTTAATAGTTATACGACCTTATACACATTACTTAACCTCCCTCAGAGCAGTTTCCTTATCTGTACAATGGGAATGATAATAGTATTAAAATTCATCCTTGTCTTTTGGGGAGGATTAAATGAAGTAATTCATATGCAGTGCTTAGCATGAAGTTTGGCACTTAATAAATGTTAACCTTTACTATGGACACTGAGGCAGACCCTCAAAATGAGGAAGCCAGCCTTTCCCAGTAAATGTTCTTCCCAGTTGCTTCATGAGACCAGTACACTCACTCAGTGAAGATTTACATTCCCAACAGAGTGGGACCTGTTTGTCCAGGAAATTGCCACAGTACATCCAGAGGTTTTAGCTGGTTCCCTATCCCTGTTGCCTTTTGTATAGTTAAAGCAATTCTGATCTGCTTGTGCTTCTCACCCTCCCACACACAGCTGTATTTGTGGGGTACTGGAGATGGTATGGCCTGGAGTAGCAGCGCGTTCCTGATGTTACTTCCATCTCCCTGACACACAGCATCTCCGGCCACCTCTGAGATCTGCCTTAAGGTCCTTCCTGAGTAGCCCTCTTCTGTATAATCATTCTTTTGCTGCCCTCACCATTTGTACCATATAGAATTAGCAGTCTTCATTTTTGATTTTTCTGCAGAATTAGGGGCCATTATTCTTAGAGGTTTACTGTAAAAAAAGAAAACCTTGCATATTACTTAAAGAAGATAGGGGTGGTATAGACCTTAAATCTGAAGAGATAAGGTAGATGCTGATTGGAATGGGGGTGGAGGTGGGGAAGAATGCGGGGGTGGGGGGGGAGGGAGCAATAGTGGAGATAGTCCAAGTATGTAAGTGGCTAATACTCTGTCTTTTGAATACAAATGTGCTTAAAATTGAAAAGTTTAAACATTTTGCATTTCCTACCTCTGACTCTACCTCAGTCTTAAAGGTGGATTCTCTCTGCCCAATAATGTTTAGCAACCTTGCCAGTATTGTAAGTAAGAGCTCTATGTGGCCTGAATAAGTTGGGTACATCCTGTGGGACAATTTGTATATAACATTTTCTTGCCTATTCCTCTTTAATTTTTTTCCATGCCTTGGGGTAATAGGCCAGCAGGCCAAAGTACAGAAATGATCTAGCCCAGGATATCTGTTCAGTGACATTTGGTCCTGCCGCCAGAATGCTACAGACCAGTTTATCTCTAGATAATTCCAGGCTTTTATCTCTTCAATTAGGATTCAAGCTATGAAATGAAACTGTTGCAGGTAATACTTTTATTGGCCGAGTCAGCGTTTTGCCATGAGTGACAGCCAAATGTGGCCCATAGTTAGTTTTATCAAAGGACAGAGGAGGTTCTCAAGAGAAGTGCCAAGCAACTAGGCTTCTAATGCTGTTTAACATTAATATATCATATCCAATTATTCCTCACTTGAGTATGAATCCAGTTTGGGGCACCATGCTTTAAGATAAATATAAATAAACTAGAGTATTTGAAATCATTTGGAAAGGAATTGAAATTGAGGTTGGAATATAGATGGAATGGAATAGTGTTGGAGTGAATGAACATGATAGCAAATCATTAAATAAAGTATTTTCATTTGGAAGGGAATCAAGCTTTGGGTAGCTCCACGATATTAAGATTTGTACGTAATATGATGCAAGCTTTCTGGCTGAAATAATCAGAAATGAAATCAGCTTTCTTAGAATGTGGAGTGTCCATCTCTTGAAATGTCCAGTAATAGCATGGACTCTTTCCCACTAGGAACACTGTGGAAAAGAACCCTTCTTTCAGGGAGGACTTCTTGCTTTGCTTTCCACACATGTAGTTGATTTAAAGTGTTGCAAAGATAGAGCTAGAGACAAAGCCTTAGCAACTTAGCATCCTAACCCTAGGTTGACTAAATTCATTAATCAGTGTTCATTAGGGGCTGTTGATCGGCCAGCAAGCCACCCACCTCAGTACACTGAGCCCATGTTTGAGTCCTGATTGTCTCTCAGTTCCCAAGAGTAGATTTAAGAACCAGCCTTGTACATAATTGTCACAGGTAATTTGCTTTGAAAAAAAGTCATGTGGAGTATATAAATTTTGCATTTTCTCTTTTCTAGATTAAAATAAGCTTGAAGAATGCAGACACTTTCAGAAAAGTATAACAATGTTGTGTCTTAACATGGAGTATAATAAAAATTAACTCAAAAAAGTGTTGATATATCCTAATAATTTTCAAGGTTGGCATATAATAGCTGACATATTTACTTCACAAATAAGATTCCAGTTTATCCTTAAGCCGTTCTAGGTAGGGATAAAGATGGGAGAGGGGAAATGTATTATCTCTCTTTTTATGTAGACAGAAGTGGGGACTTAGACCGATAGGCATTAAGTATAATAACTTAGTTCTCGGGATCACACAGTTTTAAAGTTCTAGGTCCTAAACTCTGGCCCAGAGCCAAATATTTCTTGAAACATAGCAAGAACAATCCAGGAATTTTATTTTTAAAAGTTTCCAAATTTCTAAGGTTGAGTAGGCGGGCCCCTACTACAATCATTTCTACCTCAGCTTTGTTTTTCAGTCTTTCTAGGTCTCCACTAGTGAAACCCATAAAATTTTGACATAGGTGCCAGAAGGATATTCTTCGGAGAAGAAGGATTAGCTCTAGTCTCTAGTAAAGGTGACAAGAGCAGAGAAGTTGATTGTAAGTGAAATTGCCAGGCCAGTTGGTAAAGTTTATCTACTGCCTTTTCCCTCCAGCCACCTCCATCAGTACAGTACCTCTTTTCTGCAGTCCCTACTGATCCTGGTGTCTTGATACTTTCAGACATGTGTCTTCTATTTCTTACTCCCAGATTATTATTTACTAAACCTGCTCTAAGGAAGAAAGAACTATTTCTTAGTTGAAAGATCATTCAGTTTGCATGTGTAATGGTGGTTGAATGCTGACTCTGCCACTTAGAACCTGTATCATTATTTCCTTGAGTCTCAGTTTCTACAGCTGAAAATGAATTTGATACTATCAACCCCATTAGGTTGTTAGGGAAATTCATGTGAGTATCCCAGCCCAGTGGTTCTCAATGGGATGGGAGTACATTTCGTTCCACAGAGACATTTAGCAATGTCTATTTCTGATTGTCTTTGGGGGTGCTACTCATATCTAGTGGATAGAGGCCAGGGATGCTGCTAGCTAAACATCCTACAATATACAGGACAGCCTCCCACAACAAAAACTTTTTGTTCCAAAATGTCAGTAGTGTCAAAGTTGACAGACCCTGCCCTAAACCAATATATAACTCCTATTAGGTAAGTCTAGAATGGATATTAATGGACAACACCTTTAGGCATGACTCCTCCCAGGTACGTTTGCTTTTTATGAAAGGGGTTTTTGTGGTAAAGTCTCTTAAAACTGAAACATCTTCAGATAAAAGAAACTACATAGTAGAATTATATATTATAGGGTTAATGTTTTTTATACTTAGGACTGCTTCCTTGGGCCCATTGCAGTGAGGAGAGCCCACTTTTCATCCCTTGCTTTGTCTTCTCTTCCTCTCCTCACCAGCCTCGTGGGGCATTACCCTAGGATATCACCTCAGCATGCTTACTCCACATGAGTTTGGAATTGTACGTGCCACTTAGCTTTGCCATTGTCTTCTTGCATTTTTATTTTGTAAGAGTGCTTACTGTGTTATTGCCACAGATCTCATTTGAGAGTAAATTGGATATAAAGTCTAATAACATAGGCAAATTATGACTATTTCTGTATCTTGAGAAGTTCTTATTAAAGAAAATTATTTGTGTATGTGTTTTGGTGTTGTATATAGCAGGATCTGGGCAGAGGAAATGGGTGGACAGGAATTGAAGGAGGGCTAGATTCTTTGTATTTTGCTTCTGTAGGTTATGGTCAAATAAATAACAAGTAATTTGTTTTAGTAGTTCTTTCTCCTTTATAGGTTTCTGTTCTCCTAAGTAAATTTAAACCATTGTCTAGAAATCATCATCTGATAAGTACATGGTCCAAAGAAATGAATTAGTCAACTGTTTCAAAATCCAACACAATGACAATGATAATACCAGGTATTGAACAGTGAAAATGATTCTCCTTTGGGTGACATTGCCAGTGGCTGTTAACAGACAGAGCCAAGTAGTCTGCCTGTGGTTGTTCTTCTGTATCATTCTGGCAGATTAAATGGAAAGGTTAAACTTTCACTTTTTCAGAATTTGGCAGTGGCCATTGACCTTTTGCTTCTTGAGATGCTTTTAGCAGCATTATCTCAGCCTTTTGTTTTAATACATCAAAATTCACTTCTATTAATCTTAGAGTATACATTGTATAAGTTGTTGTAGGTGGACATAAAGATGAACAGGACAGTGCCCCTGCCCCCAGGGAGCCTGAAATCTAATAGGGAAGGCAGGGTGTAAACAATTTTCCAAGGCCAGTGAACATTAAATCAATGTATAAGAAGTGCCCTTATAAGAATCAGACAAAGATCCAGTTAATTCTAAAAACGATTAGTGAAGGCCTTACAGAAGAGGTAACCTTTGATTTCCATCTTAAAAGATGGGAAGGATTTTATTTTGATTGGGGAAGTTGGGAGGCCAGTGGAACATATTAAGCTAAAAAATGAGAGCCCAGTAAACAAGGAGACTCTATTCTTATTCCTTTTGATGAACATTGGGTATATCTGTGTGGTTGAAGTATAGGTTTTGTCAAGTATTGAAATAGCAGATCAAAGATATGGCTATTTAAGAACCAGATTACATTGTTCTTTGGAAGCTGTACTTAAAACTATGAGCAGGGAAAAAAACGTTGTTTTGCAGGAGAGCAGTGAAAACTGCTGCTCCATATTTTAGATGGCTAGCTCTGGCATCAGTATGAAAGGTGGACAGCAGTGAACATGTGGAAGCAAGGAAGCCTGGGAGGAGGTCATTGCAATAGATTGGGCTAAGAGAATGAGAACCTGAAGTCATTGAGGTGAAGATGGAAACGAAGTGATAGATGATAAGTAAAAGAACAGTTAGAGGTAGGTTTGCCACATTTTGACTATTCTAGGATATACTTTTTTTCCCACGTTATGACATCTCTGAAATCTGGTTCTATTTTACAAGCGGTAGCATCTTGCAGTTGTAATTGGCAGCATTTTTCATTCTTTCTTTTTTCTTAGTGGTAAATAAAATATGGGTATATCTTAAAATCTCTGGCTTCCTAGACTGATATATGATACCAGCATTTGATGATTGATTGGATGGTGAGGATAAATAAAAAGGGTGAGTCAGAGACAGCTCTCAGTATTCTAGCCTGAGTGGTGAGGTGGTGGTGCCAGTAACTTAGACAAGAAGCGCAGGATGGGGAGTGAGTGTGTGGAGGCCAGGTTTGGCTTTGGACATGTTATGGTTGGGGCAGCTTTAAGATGCCTACGTGGAGTTGGCTCCTGGGCACGTGGATATAGTCCTTTTCTCCTTTCCCCTCCCCTCCCCAGGGATTGCTATGTGGAAGTCTCTGTGCTTACATCTTTATATTATTACATCTTAAGCAACATCTGAATGAAAAGTTTACTAGGTTAAACCATAGTTTTCAGAAGAGGAAACAGATGCCACTGTAACTAAAGGGTTAACCCAAGGTCAAACAGTTCAATAAGTGGCAGAGCTGAAGTCAGCCCTAGGTTTGTCTCTAGAAGCCTAAGCTCTGCCACTTACTAAGGTCCAGTTACAGAGGATTCTCAGGAACTGTTACCATAGAAAACATGTTAACACTATGTGATACATGAGATTGAGAGAGAAAATAGAACTTTGTCAGGTAAGGTGTCCCGGGACAAAACATTAGGGAAAGCAGCTGTACCGCCTCCTGTGCTTTGACTATGAGCATCTGTTCCTCTTCTCCTCATACCTACTCTTCCAGTATTACTTCAGGCTTTTCAAGATCCATTGGTTGACTCTATCAGTTTGCTGCCATTCACATACTCAGCAGTGTTTGGCAATCCAGCTCTGTACATAACCCTAATAAATTTACTTTCTTACCTTTCAAAACAACTGCTTTATTCTCCTATTTTCTCAAGTCGATATTCCCTCCTTCTTCTCACTTGCAGCTGGTAACCTCACCTCATATTTAATCACAAACAATAAGCAGTTGGAACATGAGTTCCCTCATCTTTCCATCAACAGATCTTCCATCCACTTTGTATTTGTTCTTGTACCCTCGGTTTTCCCTTTTGTTAAAATGGAAGACAGATCCTCACTCCATATAAGCCAAAATCTGCCCCCTTGTGCTTTGGATATCATTCCCCTCTTGACTTCTTAGGGACTTTGCTATCTATGGCACTTAATCCCTCCCCCTCTTCCTCCATCATTAATTAATATCCCCTTTTTACTGTGTCATTCCTGTTATCATTTCTTACGCTGGCCATATTTTTATGCTCTCTTCTTTACAACAAAATGTGAAAGAATTGCCTATTCCCTCTGACAAGTTCCCCAATAAATTGAATTTTAAGTACTGTCCTAATAGAAATTACTTCATTCAACAAGACTTTATTGCGTACCTACTGTGTACTAACCTATTTTCTAGGTACCAGGGATTCAGAAATGAATGAGACGAAAGAAGTTCTTGCTCTTACGGAGTTTCCAGTCTAAAAGGGGAGATAAATATAAATTTACAATAAATATGTAAACAAATAAGTAGAAAACTAAAACAGCTTCTCTTCTATTTTCCCTCTGATAAAACAGCTACACACTCAGAACACCTACATCGTTAACCCTGAGCAGGCCACCTAATATCTTCACACCTTGATTTCCTTATTAGTAAAGTATATTTACTGTTTATCTCACAGGGTTATTGAGAGAGAGAGAATGCATGGAAAGCCTATTGTAAAATATAAGACAATATAAATGTAAAGTATTGTTATTTGATTACACTGAGTCAAAGATTTGTATATTTGGTGTATTTAAGTATTTCTGTCAGCATTGTTTGCTATTTAGATTGTAAACCACAAGAGCATATGTCATGTCTTTTAGGATTGTTGTAGCTTTCATGCCTCTGGTTTCGGGGACTTTCTAGTAAGAATCAGTGCTAAATTGTTGATTGCTATTGCTCTGTAATATAGTAGAATGACTTGAGGGAAGGATTTCAAGTCTTGAATGTCATATGGGTGATTGGACTAAATAATCTTTAAAGAACCTTCTAATTCTGACATTTCGTGATCCAAAAATAGAATAGTTGAAGGAAAATTGCCCCAGCCTCAGTGGAACAAAATGCATTTTATTTTTGGCAATAAGTGTGGTTTGGAACAAAATAAAACCATTTCATGATGTGTTCAAAGTTTCAGTCTCTATGACCAGATATCTAAGCTAGTATCTGTATTATACATGTGTAAGAAACAATGTGGTAGCACAAGCAGCGTTTTTATGAATCCTAGATATTATACTTCCTCTTAAAGCACCTACTTCTGTACTCTAGAGAAGAGATTTGCTCTAAGCTAAAACTATTGAGATTCTCATTACGACTGTTGCCCTGTACTAAAAGTAATGTTTCTTTTTTCAAAGGTACGCCAGCCTGTTATATGCGTCAACAACCATGTATTTTGTTCAATTTGTATCGATTTGTGGTTGAAGAATAATAGCCAATGTCCAGCCTGCAGAGTCCCCATCACTCCTGAAAATCCTTGCAAAGAGATTATTGGTAAGGGTCTATTTTATAAACATATAGAAATAGATTTGAAACAATCTTAAATAGTGTCTATTTGGAGGAAGACTGAAATAGACAATTTTCAGTGATGTTATTTTGCCAATATCCTACTGGATGGATTGGTCATTTGGCATAATCTGTAAGTGGAGCAATTGAGGAGCACAAAGCACCATGAGAAGTCTCAGAGCCTCCTGGAACTTTCGTTCTGGTAGAGGCTGTGCATGTGGACCAAAATATTAATGGTTTAAAGCAGCAGATGCTAACAGCCAAAAACAAACAAACAGAAAGGTCCACAGAGTTTAAACAGGGAAGTTCAGCTAGGAACATTGAGAAGGGATCCATGACACAGGTGGCCTTTAAGATGGAGATTTAAGGATGGATAAGTTTTCAAATGGTAAAGATTAGGGAGGGCATTTCATGCAGGGGGAATAGCATGCACTACAGTTTAGAAGTAGTAAAGTAAGGCATGTTTTTGGAAATGATCAGTAGTCTAGTTTGGGTCTGACTGTTGAAGTAAGACTGAAAATGTAAAATGAGACTCTATTTTTATTTTTTTTAACATCTTTATTGGTGTATAATTGCTTTACAATGGCACGTCAGTTTCTGCTTTATAACAAAGTGAATCAGCTATACATATACATATGTCCCCATATCTCTTCCCTCTTGCATCTCCCTCCCTCCCACCCTCCCTATCCCACCCCTCTAGGTGGAAGGGAGGGAAATCACCGAGCTGATCTCCCTGCACTGTGCGGCTGCTTCCTGCTAGCTATTTTACATTTGGTAGTGTATTAGAGCAGAGCATCTTGAGTGACAGACTAAATCTGGGAACTGCTGTGTGGGTGAGAAGGGCGAGGTGGGCATGATGGTCTGAGCAAGGGGATGGCACAACCCAAAATGTGTGTAAGGAGTATCACTCAGGGGATGTGTGCAGGCTGGGCTCCAGGGGAGAAACGGGACGTGAGTAGGTCAGGTTGGACGTGCTTGCCCAGGTGAAGGAGAGTGTGATTCTGGATTAAGGGAATAAAAAAGAACATTCAGTGCAACAGTAGTGTAGGTAAGAGGGGGATAAAACTTGAACTAGAAGATTCTTGAAAAATAAAGCATTTAAAGAGCTTTTTTAGTGTTATTTCTCTTAGATTGTTAAAATTAAATGATTTTTATTTGGTTTTGCTTTAGGAAAAATTGAAAGTGAATTCATGATAGCATGAATCATAGAAAAAAACCTTTCAGAAAACTTAAGAAGTCATTGTCATAGTCCCAAGTTAGGCAAAATGGACTTAACTAAAATTTTTATAATGGAAAGGAAGGTATATATGCTGGAACAAAAGAACAACCAGTGGAACTTTGGAACTAAGTGATCTGAAAGGGGAGTCGGAGCTGGCTCCAAGGTTTCTTTCTTGAGTAGCTGGATGGAGTCTGATAGAGGAATATTTCTCTGCTGTGCTGGAAACTGGAGTGTTAACCTTAGCCTCTACTTTTCTACCTGCACTGACCTTTACCAGGAGTCAGGTCTTTCCTTGCGGAATATGAGTTTTGTTGATTAAAATAATTCGAATGTTTTTTCCCCAGCTTCTTTTCACATCCCTTCTCCCTCCTTTATTCATTCATATGTAAGTGATATTTCATAAATTCTCTCAAGTAAAATGGTTCATCCATCCTGCCATTTGGATAGAACATCCTGAAAAGAATATCTGTATATGCCTTTGCTATCATGATGCTGAGAAGTACAAAGAAGGTAACCACAGCATAAGTGAAGAGCTCTCAGGAAGAAAACATTTTGAGTGTGTTTGTGTGAGTTATTATGGGCATACAATTAGTGCTGTGATTTATAATCCATCGCAACTGGGTTGTTAGAATCAGTGAAAAGACACATTAATCTTTTCAGTTGTGTAACCACATATGTTTGAATGAATACATTGGTTATAATAATATATATCATAATATATGTATCGTATGTGATATATACAGATAATAATATGTATTTGATAATTATATCATGTACAGATAATATTGATAATATTTATACAACTTATTGGTTAGCTGTAAATATAATCATTGATTTTATCATTAACAGTTGTCTGGTACTCAAAATTTGCAGTCGTCCAAATGTGATCATTAATAAAATATAGCCTTTGCCTTCATTGAGTTTAATATAATAAGATACATAGGTAAGTAAACACAATATGATATTTTACTGAAGGTATTTCTTACGGTGTTATTTATCTTTTCTCAGGATTAAAGTACAGAAGAGGCCTAGGCAGCCCACGTGGTTATAAGGAAAAGGGTAGAAATTAAGCTAGAGAACTATATAGAACAATAAGAAAAGAGTTCATTTTAATTGTCATTCTACCCAAATCAGAATGAAAAGTTAGCTTTTTTTTTCCCTATAGGAGGAACAAGTGAAAGTGAACCTATACTGAGCCATACAGTCAGGAAGCACCTTCGGAAAACTAGACTTGAATTACTCCACAAAGAATATGAGGTAAATAATAATTAAAATGTTAAATGATGACAGCATTGAATTCAAGGTAAAACTGAGCTATCAGTCCCTGGACTTCTTAGAGTAAGCATCTAATGAAATCTTATTTTAAATGCCAGTTTAAAAATATCTTATTTGATAAATTTTTTCTTTTTCCCTTTCCTATTTCAAATAGTGGAAGGGAACAGATGGAAACATTTCGTTTTTTTCTTTCTTTTAATTTTAAATTCGTCCTCAACAGAAACATTGTTTTGTAAGTTACTCCCTCAAGAGGTGGGAGATAAAGGAAACTCCCTTGTAAAAGTCAGTCTTCCAGCCCCCACAAGGCATTGTGAATGGTCTGGCAAACAGGGACTATAACCGTCATTCTGTTTTTGTTTCTACCTATAAATTCACTGCTAATTATAAGTCTGATCAGTTCTGGTAAAGAAAATATACTTATGTCAGCTACCAGCAAAGAGATTTTGGTGTGAGATATGCTATTTCCTAATTCTTTTTTTTTCCCCATGTAAAACAGTGGGGTTTTTTTTAAATAAAAATTGTGTATATTTAAGGTATATAACATGTTTTGATATACATATACATGGTGAAGTGATTACATCAATCAAGCTAATTAACATAGCTGTCTTCTCACATAATTACTTTGTGTGTGGGGTGAGAGTACCTGAAATCTACTCTCTTCGCAGATTTCCAGTATACAGTACAGTATTATTAACTATAGTCATCATGTTATACAGTAGAACTCTAGACTATCCTGTATAACTGCAACTTAGCACACCTTGAACCAGCTCCCTATTTCCCCCACCTCTCCATTTCCCCCACCTTGCACGCTTGGTAACCACTGTTTAACTCTGCTTCTATGTATTTGACTCTTTTAGATTCCACATATATGTGAGATTATGCAGTGGTTTTCTTCCTGTGAAGGTGATTTGACATGGTGATGGAATTTTTTCTAAATTAGCTTCATGTTAATGGAATACATATACTTTTGAATAAACATTAGGCCCAGTTGTCATTTTATATCGACTAAATGAGGGATATTATTGCTCTCTTCCTCTGACACAAAATATCTTTAAGTTATACTATGTAAATGGAAACTGCTTCAGCTGCTTTAAAAATTTTTTGAAATAAAGTGGGACATAAATAAATGAATAAATGTTCATATGTTTTCCTGTTTATATTTGTTTATTCATTAATATATTAATTCAAACAAGTAAAGTGATTTTCTCATTTTATAATGCTATTTAACTTGAAATGTATTGTAATTTAAAATAGTAAATAGCACTATCTGTGTTAGCTCTGAAACGTATTCTTATTTACTTAATATTTATCACACTTAGATGCTAATCAAATTAATCCTTTAGAAGATCACTGGCATATTGAAATTTATTTTCTAACAACAAAATTTCTGACAATCTTAGTTTAAGGTGAAATATCCATTATAGATGAATAAATTGTATCACAGAAAAGAGTTCTAACCCCAAATGTTTAGTTACTGGATTTAAGGTAGCAAGCAGTTCCACATGGGGAAAACTAATACTTGGAATAGTCTTAGCAGTAATTAAAGATCCAGAATGTAGAAGAGTTAAAAATTAACTACAGGTACTATTCTGAAGTGGAAAATGAAAGGACATGGTATGTGGTTTTACTCCTACTTCAAATATAGAAGCAAAAATATAGACATCAAACAAAACTATAAATCTTGATCAAAACTGTATTTTTAAATTCCCCTCAGTAAAGCAATTAAACATGCCTCAGAATTTTCTTCTGAGGAATCTACTTCCTTGTTGAATTCATGTGCCTTTTCGTGTTTTATGGATATCTAAAATAGAATCAAAGATTCGACATTTTAATTTTTTTAAATCACAAACTATCATTGAATTAAAATACAAGCAATGGAAATGCCTTTTTTTTTTTTTTTTAAAGAAGATGTTGGGGGTAGGAGTTTTATTTATTTTTGCTGTGTTGGATCTTCATTTCTGTGTGAGGGCTTTCTCTAGTTGTGGCAAGCGGGGGCCACTCCATTGCGGTGCGCGGGCCTCTCACTATCGCGGCCTCTCTTGTTGCAGAGCACAGGCTCCAGACGCGCAGGCTCAGTAGTTGTGGCTCACGGGCCTAGTTGCTCCGCGGCATGTGGGATCCTCCCAGACCAGGGCTCGAACCTGTGTCCCCTGCATTAGCAGGCAGATTCTCAACCACTGCGCCACCAGGGAAGCCCGGGAATGCCTATTTTTATCAGAGTCAAAATTCATTTTGAGAATTTCAACTATATGTGACTTTCTGTCTGCAAAGCTTTTCTGATGCATAAAGAATCTATGTATCTACAGAATTTTGAGTATAAAATTTAAAAGAACATTGGCCTCACTCTAGCATATGTATGTGTTTAGTGTCTCTGTCTACCTGATGGCTATGCAATGCTTTTTCAGGATGAAATAGATTGTCTACAGAAAGAGGTAGAAGACCTTAAGAGTAAAAATCTCAGCTTGGAGTCACAGATCAAGACTATTCTGGATCCTTTAACCTTGATGCAGGGCAACCAAAATGAAGACAAACATCCAGTTGCAGATAATCCAAGTAAAATTGACCCAGAAACTGTAGCAGAGTGGAAGAAAAAACTTAGAACAGCTAGTGAAATCTATGAAAAAGTGAAAGATGATGTGGAAAAGTTGAAGGAGGTAAGTTGTGGTTGTTTTTAAAATTCTGTAGTATTTTAAGTACCTTCAAAAGTATAAGTCACCATATTATTTTGAGTCATCATTAGATGATTTGGGGGGAAAGGACAGAAATCCCTGGATGAGCATTTATAAGAAATAGGAAAACTTTTTCTCCTTAAGTGTTATTAGCTGCCAAGAAATATCAGGTGGTTCCATTTGTGACTATAATTGGAGACTCTGTAGTGCCTCTATATGAATTTGCATCTTCTTGTGGAAGAGTGACATCAATTTAAAGGATGTATTTCTATTCCTCTCATTGTGGTTTGGCTTAATTTTGTTTTTTAAGCTTGTGTTAGTGACTACCCTGTATGCATAAAGACAAACACCTGTCCATTTCCCTACCTATAAAATGAAAGGTTTAGACCATATCTTTTCTAGCACTACGATTCTCTGATTTTTTTAATATTGTAAATAGTTAAATATTTAATGACTGCTTCCAAGAGAGCTGTGAGTAGCTGCTTTAGACTACTCCATGAAAGAGAATGTTTGGCTTATGAGGCAGGTTCATTTTTTTCAATTATTCTTCCATCCATACAACAAGATAAAGAAAGCATAGATGAAAAGAGCAAACCTCTAGGATTTTCCAGTCTAGGAAAGGAGATGAGATCCATGCTATCAGCACGAGAGGTAATAATCAAGTGCTGTAGAGCTTTGCTGGCCAAAGGGACTAGCCTTTAGCTTGACTTCAGGTTTATCCACAGTGGAGTCTTGTGCTGAATAGAGATGGTTTTGTGGTATCCAGGTCCACAACCACCCATTCAGCCTATGTGCATTCTCTTAAAATACTGTTACTGTGCTGAATTACTAAATCCTGCCTCCTGAAATCATTAATGCTCCATATGATATTTTAAAGATGTGCTACCACATACTGATCTTCAGTGAGATTAAGTAGCAGAGAAGTATCTGCAGCTTAATGTGAATACTAAGTCATACCCATGTGTAAAATAAATGCCATTTAGGCTCAGAAAAGGCCACGATGAGACAAAGAAGGGAACTTAGTGCTTTTAGAGAAAAAAGAAACTACGGACATAATTGCACTGAGTTTGTTACAAGTTTAGGGGAAGTGTGTAATTTCTTTGGTTTTCGGTAGCCAACATTATTAGCATTTTGTCTAAGAAGAGAAGAGGACATGAAAAGGAAATACAGCTGGGAAGTCACAGTATTTATCTATCAGCCATGTCCCCTGTAACTTTTCTTCTTCCTGAACCATCAGTAAGTTCTATAGGGTCTCTTTTATAGTTATTGAATTGCATTTAAATTTTTGGTAATAAATGTTTCTTAGAGCATGAAGATGTGTATGAAAACTTTACTCTGGGCTTATAAGAGTGGTATAGGGAAAAAAAAAGAGTGGTATAAGAGATGTATGTAAAAGAGAGCTACATAAAATACAGTTTTTCTTTGTTCTTTTAAAGGTCACGTGTTAAATTCAATACCCAGAGCTACCCTGAGACCTCACAATTATCTGGGATATTTAATAAGCCCATTTTGGATGCCCAGTGAAGATATTAGGTAGAATTAGGCAATAAGCTGGGACATAAATAAATTTTAAAATGCAGCGGCAAAACTTGAATGTAAAGTACAAAATAACAACATACTGTAAATCAAATATAGGAGTACTAAACATTCAGAATAAAGGAATACCTAGAATGAGTGAAATGGACTTTTTTTCTTTTTTTTTTGAAGTTTTGGATTGTATCTTATTTTTTTATACAGCAGGTTCTTATTAGTCATCCATTTTATACACATCAGTGTATATATGTCAATCCCAATCACCCAATTCATCACACCCCCCCCACCACGCCCTGCCACTTTCCCCCCTTGGTGTCTATACATTTGTTCTCTACATCTGTGTCTCAATTTCTGCCCTGCAAACCGGTTCATCTGTACCATTTTTCTAGGTTCCACATATATGCATTAATATACGATATTTGTTTTTCTCTTTCTGACTTACTTCATTCTGTATGACAGTCTCTAGATCCCTCCACGTCTCTACAAAAGACCCAGTTTCATTCCTTTTTATGGCTGAGTAATATTCCATTGTATATATATACCACATCTTCTTTATCCATTCGTCTGTCGATGGGCATTTAGATTGCTTCCATGACTTGGCTATTGTAAATAGTGCTGCAGTGAACATTGGGGTGCATGTGTCCTTTTGAATTATGGTGTTCTCTGGGTAAATACCCAGTAGTGGGATTGCTGGGTCATATGGTAATTCTATTTTTAGTTTTTTAAGGAACATCCATACTGTTCTCCATAGTGGCTGTATCAATTTACATTCCCACCAACAGTGCAAGAGGGTTCCCGTTCTCCACACCCTCTCCAGCATTTGTTGTTTGTAGATTTCTGATGATGCCCATTCTAACTGGTGTGAGGTGATACCTCATTGTAGTTTTGATTTGCATTTCTCAAATAATTAGTAATGTTGAGCAGCTGTTCATGTGCCTCTTGGCCATCTGTATGTCTTCTTTGGAGAAATGTCTATTTAGGTCTTCTGCCCATTTTTGGATTGGGTTGTTTGTTTCTTTAATATTGAGCTGCATCAGCTGTTTATATATTTTGGAGATTAATCCTTTGTCCATTGATTCATTTGCAAATACTTTCTTCCATTTTGAGGGTTGTCTTTTTGTCTTGTTTATGGTTTCCTTTGCTGTGCAAAAGCTTTTAAGTTTCATTAGGTCCCATTTGTTTACTTTTGTTTTTATTTCCATTGCTCTAGGAGGTGGATCAAAAAAGATCTTGCTGTGATTTATGTGAGAGTGTTCTTCCTATGATTTCCTCTAAGGGTTTTATAGTGTCCAGTCTTACATTTAGGTCTCGAATCCATTTTGAGTTTATTTTTGTATATGGTGTTAGGGAGTGTTCTAATTTCATTCTTTTACATGTAGCTGTCCAGTTTTCCCAGCACCACTTATTGAAGAGACTGTCTTTTCTCCATTGTAAATCCTTGCCTCCTTTGTCATAGATTAGTTGACCATAGGTGCCTGGGTTTACCTCTGGCCTTTCTATCTTGTTCCATTGATCTGTACTTCTGTTTTTGTGCCAGTACCGTATTGTCTTGATTACTGTAGCATTGTAGTATAACCTGAAGTCGGGGAGTCTGATTCCTCCAGCTCAGTTTTTTCCCCTCAAACCTGCTTTGGCTATTTGGGGTCTTTTGTGTCTCCATACAAATTTTAAGATCTTTTGTTCTAGTTCCGTAAAAAATGCATTGGTAATTTGATAAGGATTGCATTGAATCTGTAGGTTGCTTTGGATACTATAGTCATCTTCACAATATTGATTCTTCCAATCCAAGAACATGGTATATCTCTCCATCTGTTGGTATCATCTTTAATTTCTTTCATCAGTGTCTTACAGTTTTCTGCATACAGGTCTTTTGTCTCCCTCAGTAGGTTTATTCTTAGGTATTTTCTTCTTTTTGTTGCAATGGTAAAAGGGAGTGTTTTCTTAATTTGTCTTTCAGATTTTTCATCATTAGTGTATAGGAATACAAGAGATTTCTGTGCATTAATTTTGTATCCTGCTACTTTACCAAATTCATTGATTAGTTTTAGTAGTTTTCTGGTGGCATCTTTAGGATTCTCTGTGTATAGTATCATGTCATCTGCAAACAGTGACAGTTTTACTTCTTCTTTTCCAATTTGTATTCCTTTTATTTCTTTTTCTTCTCTGATTGCCATGGCTAGAATTTCCAAAGCTATGTTCAATAATAGTGGTGAGAGTGGACATCCTTGTCTTGTCCCGGATCTTAGAGGAAATGCTTTCAGTTTTTCACCATTGAGAATGGTGTTTGCTGTGGTTTTGTCGTGTATGGCCTTTATTATGTTCAGGTAGGTTCCCTCTATGGCCACTTTCTGGAGGGTTTTTATAATAAATTGGTGTTGAATTTTGTCAAAAGCTTTTTCTGCATCTATTGAGATGATCATATAGTTTTTATTCTTCAATTTGTTAATATGGTGTATCACATTGATTGATTTGTGTATATTGAAGAATCCTTGCATCCCTGGGATAAATCCCACCTGATCATGGTGTATGATCCTTTTAATGTGTTGCTGGATTCTGTTTGCTAGTATTTTGTTGAGGATTTTTGCATCTATATTCATCAGTGATATTGGTCTGTAATTTTCTCTCTTTGTAATATCTTTATCTGGTTTTGGTATCAGGGTGATGGTGGCCTCATAGAATGAGTTTGGGAGTGTTCCTTCCTCTGTAAATTTTTGGAAGAGTTTGAGAAGAATGAGTGTTAGCTCTTCTCTAAATGTTTGATAGAATTCACCTGTGAAGCCATCTGGTCCTGGACTTTTTTTTGTTGGAAGATTTTTAATTGCAATTTCAATTTCATTCCTTGTGATTAGTCTGTTCATATTTTGTATTTCTTCCTGGTTCAGTCTTGGAAGGTTATACCTTTCTGAGGATTTGTCCATTTCTTCCAGGTTGTCCATTTTATTGGCATAGAGTTGCTTGTAGTAGTCTCTTAGGATGCTTTGTATTTCTGCAGTATCTGTTGTAACTTCTCCTTTTTCATTTCTAATTTTATTGATTTGAGTCCTCTTCCTCTTTTTCTTGATGAGTCTAGCTAATGGTTTATCAACTTTGTTTCTCTTCTCAAAGAACCAGCTTTTAGTTTTATTGATCTGTGCTATTGTTTTCTTTGTTTCTATTTCATTTATTTCTGCTCTGATCTTTATGATTTCTTTCCTTCTGCTAACTTTGGGTTTTGTTTGTTCTTCTTCCGCTAGTTCCTATAGGTGTAAGGTTAGATTGTTTATTTGAGATTTTTCTTGTTTCTTGAGGTAGGCTTGTATAGCTATAAACTTCCCTCTTAGAACTGCTTTTGCCACATCCCATAGGTTTTGGATTGTCATGTTTTCACTGTCATTTGTCTCTAGGTATTTTTTGATTTCCTCTTTGATTTCTTGAGTGATCTCTTGGTTATTTAGTAACATATTGTTTAGCCTCCATGTGTCTGTGTTTTTTACGTTTTTTTCCCTGTAATTCATTTCTAATCTCATAGCGTTGTGGTCAGAAAAGATGCCTGATATGATTTCAATTTTCTTAAATTTACTGAGGCTTGATTTGTGACCCAAGATGTCATCTATCCTGGAGCATGTTCCATGTGCACTTGAGAAGAAAGTGTAATCTGCTGTTTTGGGATGGAATGTCCTATAAATATCAATTAAATCTATCTGGTCTATTATGTCATTTCAAGCTTGTGTATCCTTATTAATTTTCTGTTTGGACGATTTGTCCATTGGTGTAAGTGAGTTGTTAAAGTCCCCCACTATTATTGTGTTACTGTCGATTTCTTCTTTTATAGCTGTTAGCATTTGCCTTATGTATTGAGGTGCTCCTATGTTGGGTGTGTATATATTTATGATTGTTATATCTTCTTCTTGGATTGATCCCTTGATCATTATGTAGTGTCCTTCCTTGTCTCTTGTAACATTCTTTATTTTAAAGTCTATTTTATCTGATATGAGTATTGCTACTCCAGCTTTCTTTTGATTTCCATTTGCTTGGAATATCTTTTTCCATCCCCTCACTTTCAGTCTGTATGTGTCCCTAGGTCTGAAGTGGGTCTCTTGTAGACAACATATATATGGGTCTTGTTTTTGTATCCATTCAGCAAGCCTGTGTCTTTTGGTTGGGGCATTTAATCCATTCACGTTTAAGGTAATTATCGATACCTATTACCATTTTCTTAATTGTTTTGGGTTTGTTTTTGTAGGTCCTTTTCTTCTCTTGTGTTTCCCACTTAGAGAAGTTCCTTTCACATTTGTTGTACAGCTAGTTTGGTGGGCTGAATTGTCTTAGCTTTTGCTTGTCTGTAAAGCTTTTGATTTCTCCATCAAATCTGAATGAAATCCTTGCTGGGTAGAGTAATCTTGGTTGTAGTTTCTTCCCTTTCATCACTTTTAGTATATCATGCCACTCCCTTTTAGCTTGTAGAGTTTCTGCTGAGAAATCAGCTGTTAACCTTATGGGAGTTCCCTTGTATGTTATTTGTCTTTTTTCCCTTGCTGCTGTCAATAATTTTTCTTTGTCTTTAGTTTTTGCCAGTTTGATTAGTATGTGTCCCGGCCTGTTTCTCCTTGGGTTTATCCTGTATGGGACTCTCTGTGCTTCCTGGACTTGGGTGGCTATTTCCTTTCCCATCTTAGGGAAGTTTTCAACTATAATCTCTTCAAATATTTTCTCTGGTCCTTTCTGTCTCTCTTCTCCTTCTGGGACCCCTATAATGGGAATCTTGCTGCGTTTAATGTTGTCCCAGAGGTCTCTTAGGCTGTCTTCATTTCTTTCCATTCTTTTTTCTTTGTTCTGTTCCACAGCAGTGAATTCCACCATTCTGTCTTCCAGATCACTTATCCGTTCTTCTGCCTCAGTTATTCTGCTATTGATTCCATCTAGTGTATTTTTCATTTCAGTTGTTGTATTGTTCATCTCTGTTTGTTTGTTCTTTAATTCTTCTAGATTTTTGTTGAACATTTCTTGCATCTTCTCGATCGTTGCCTCCATTCTTTTTCCGAGGTCCTGGATCATCTTCACTATCATTATTCTGAATTCTTTTTCTGGAAGGTTGCCTATCTCCACTTCATTTAGTTGTCTTTCTGGGGTTTTATCTAGTTCCTTCATCTGGTACATAGCCCTCTGCCTTTTCATCTTGTCTATCTTTCTGTGAATGTGGTTTTTGTTCCACAGGCTGCAGGGTTGTAGTTCTTCTTGCTTCTGCTGGCTGCCCTCTGGTGGATGAGGCTATCTAAGAGGCTTGTGCAAATTTCCTGATGGGAAGGACTGGTGGTGGGTAGAGCTGGCTGTTGCTCTGGTGGGCAGAGCTCAGTAAAACTTTAATCCGCTTGTCTGCTGATGAGTGGGGCTGAGTCCCTTCCCTGTTGGTTGTTTTGCCTGAGGTGACCCAACACTGGAGCCTACCCGGGCTGTTTGGTAGGGCTAATGGCGGACTCTGGGAGGTCTCACGCCAAGGAGTACTTCCCGGAACTTCTGCTGCCAGTGTCCTTGTGCCCACGGTGAGCCACAGCCACCCCCCACCTCTGCAGCAGACCCTCCAACACTAGCAGGTAGGTCTGGTTCAGTCTCCTATGGGGTCACTGCTCCTTCCCCTGGGTCCTGATGCACACACTACTTTGTGTGTGCCCTCCAAGAGTGGAGTCTCTGCCTCCCCCAGTCCTGTCGAAGTCCTGCAATCAAATCCCGCTAGCCTTCAAAGTCTGATTCTCTAGGAATTCCTCTTCCCGTTGCTGGACCCCCAGGTTCAGAAGCCTGACGTGAGGCTCAGAAGCTTCACTCCAGTGGATGGACTTCTGTGGTATAAGTGTTCTCCAGTTTGTGTGTCACCCACCCAGCAATTAAATGTGATTTGATTTTACTGTGATTGCGTCCCTCCTACCATCTCATTGTGGCTTCTCCTTTGTCTTTGGATGTGGGGTATCTTTTTTGGTGAGTTCAAGTGTCTTCCTGTCAATGATTGTTCAGCAGTTAGTTGTGATTCCAGTGTTCTCGCAAAAGGGAGTGAGAGCATGTCCTTCTACTCCACCATCTTGAACCAATCCTGGACTTTTTTTCTAATGTTTCCAGGGCTAAGTGAGTTTTGAACAATTATGAAGCCAGTGTTGAGAATGCAAAATATAATAGTTAGCTGAAGTCTTCATTACTCTTTTAGGTGCAACAAATAGGCAGAACTCTCCCCTTTGTAACTTTACCCACCTGATTCTCCTGAAGTTGAAACTGTCTCTGATAGTTGAGGAACTAGCCAGCCCATAAAGAGAATCTTAGAGAGCCACAGGACTGGTGAGAGACCTTGACAGAGGGGATGGGGAAAAGAAATCAAATGAGGTTCTAATTTAAGCCTGTCATTCATCACCAAAAAGCATTCACTAAGTGCCTCCTCTTATGAGGGCTTAATTCATTGTTTGTGTGTATGAGGAAGTAAATTACTTTTCCTGTGTCTTCAGAGGGGCAGTAATGGTATTTATCAGTCACTTAAAGAATTAACCCTCCACAGTCTTGGTTGGTTTGCACCCACGAAGATAAGCAGGTGCTCAGAGCTCAAAAGGAACCTAGATGAGTCTAAGTGAGAGAGTTAGGCTTGGTGCCCAGAAGAGTGTCCTCTGTCCTGCTTCTCTTGTCATCCTCTTGGGGTATTTGTGTGTTGATGGGCAAATAATATAGTCAGAAGTTCTAGAAATTATTGGTCAGATTTTTAAAATCTGTTTTCAAGTTTTGTTGGTTTAAACCTCTTTGTTGACAAATGTTCTTGTGACCCCTTCACTTTGAATGTTAATGTTCTAGTCAGACAATGAATTCCTCTTGCCAGGTTGGTAAGATTGGTTCCTAGTCTAGGGAGTCTTATTTTTTGTTGGAATTGAAAAACACAATGACTAGGGGTTTAAATGAAGTAGCTTTTAAGAAGACTACAATAGACACACTACTTTTTGGGCTGTCAAGAATCAATATTGAGCTTCTAGATTTCCTAGCAATTAATGTTTTGTCATGCAGTTTTTAGGTATCATAGAACTCAAAAAAGAAAATCATACTTGGGATTTTTTTTTTTTTTTTTTTTGGCGGTACGCGGGCCTCTCACTGTTGTGGCCTCTCCCGTTGCGGAGCACAGGTGCCGGACACGCAGGCTCAGCGGCCATGGCTTATGGGCCTAGCCACTCCACGCCATGTCGGATCTTCCCGAACCGGGGCATGAACCCGTGTCCCCTGCATCGGCAGGCGGACTCTCAACCACTGCACCACCAGGGGAGCCCAGGATTTTTTTTTTAAATCAAAAGAGAATCCATAGAATTTATTAGAAAACATTGATTCAATTCTGAGAGTCCCAGAATTTGTGAGCCAGAGCATTTGAGAAAGCCATTTTGAAGAAAGCAAGCTATGTTATCACTAAAAACTATTTTTAAATAGCAACCAAAAATCAATCTCATAGCTCAAGATTCTTAGCATTAGTTTTGTGAATAATTGCATGTGGTATAATGTTATCATGCTTAGAGTATTCAGTTATGTGAAAAAGGAAAAGAAAAAAACATATTTGCCATTAGTTTAGTCCCTTAATGACTCTAAGCTGACTAACATAGTTCCGTTTATTTCCCTGGATAGGGGATTTGCAGAGTGCTTGGGGAATACGGATTAAAAATGCTTGGTTGTGTTCACAGTTTCACAAGTCATTCCCAACGGTGATTTTAAGCTTCTGAAGACATGTTCTAGTATTCAGTTTTCTGATATTGTTGCTCTAAAGAATACAGATGGCTCATGTCATTATTTTTACAAGGCACTTTTGTTTTAACTTGTGCTTAATTATTTTCAACATTTTTTTTTTCTAAGGCAAATAAAAAATTGAAATTGGAAAATGGTGGCCTGGTGAGGGAGAATTTACGACTGAAAGCTGAAGTTGATAACAGATCACCCCAGAAGTATGTATTTTGCTAACAGAGCAATGTTTCAGGTTATGTCAATGTTTTAGAATAAGCTGCTGTTATAGTTTGTGTTTGTCATTTGACTCTTTTCATTGAAGCATGTAAGTTTAAATAGAATGTCTTACCTCTAAACATCAAGTGTATACTTATGTTACTGGTAAAATCTTAGTCATAGTTAAGACTAGTGTTGAAGAAAAGATTTCCCTCTGATCCTTTTTCTGTATCTGATTAGCAAGAGGATTGTTTTATGTGACCTAAGATAGGTGAGCCTTCACTTCGTTTTACATGTAACTGTTTAGTGGTCCTAACAAAGAGTAGCGAGAGTAACATAATGCCCTTTAGATGTTTTCTGAAATAATCATAGTTAAAATTCATATAGCGCTTTCTCTTTGCCAGGTACAACAACCTGTGATGTAGAACTATTATTATTCTCCATTTACAGATGATGAAATGGAGGCATAGAAATCAAATTAATATTTCTAAATCTGCACTGCTAGTAAGTGGTGGAAATAGGATTTGAACCAATGTAGTCTAGCCCCGGAATCTGTGTTCTGTTACATTACATTGAAAACTATTACACTACCCATTATACTAAAAAGCCTATCTGAAATAGAATTTTAAGGCATCATTTGTTGAATTTTGGACTGATTTGAACTATACAGTTAAATGAATTTATTCTTTTATGATGGGATAGTTTTCACTCCATTCCAAAAGGTAAGCAGTTGGAACTATTGACACACTTAACAGTTAGTTTAAAATGATAAGAAACCATTGAGAGTTAAGACTTGAAGATTGAGAAAAGATGGGAGACAGTGCTTAAGGTTGTTATTTTTCTGGGGAAAAAAATGACAAGTGAAAAGAGAATATGGCCCCCATCCCTCTGAGGAGTGGCATATCAGAACTCCACACTTTTCCCATCCAACCATTAGACTTCATTTTTTCCTAATGGAAAAAGACAAAGACAGACATAAACAAACAGTGGAAATTTATCCTACCAGACGTAGTTCTCTGCTTGTCATTTGAAAAGGAGAAAATATTGCCTTCAGTAGAACAAGTGTAGTATCCAGAAATGGTACAAATAAACCATAATTACTCAAAGCAGAGATAACTAACCAATAGACAAAGAAGCATAGCTTTTACTTTTAAATAGTTCCTTCCCCTTTTTTCTTTCACTTCAGATAATGTTGTATTTTGATGAATTAGTGAAATAAACTTAAGAAGTGTTGCCATTATTATATGGCAGTTTGAGTCTCTGCTCTTCTCATTTATTGGCAGCTCGCCTTGCCAGTCATAGTAATGCTTGTCCATTAGCCATTTCCCACGGCAGGCTGAATGGAACTAAAGCCATTTTGTTTGTAGCTTTTATTTCTTGAAAAGTTGCCCACCAGATTTCAGATTTAATACTAGCCACCAGGATGTGTGTTTTTAAATAGCCATGTCTCCTACCTGATAAACAACTGAAGAATCTTATCTAAAGAAACCTCACTGCTGTCTATTCTAATAAGCAACCACACTTCTGAATCCCATATAACTTTGGGATTTGCTATCTTTAACTTCCATTCCTTCCCTTCAGGGGAAAGGAACAGTTTCGCTTAAAAAGCGATTTGAACTGACCCTTATTCCTGATCAATTTGCAATGCATTGAGGTATTAAAAGCATGGCTTTTGATTTATAGCCTTAGTTTACTCTGCATCACAAAACTCTAGTGGGATTCAGAGAGAAGCTGACCACAGCTGAAAATACCCAGATCTGGTTCACCTGAAGAGAGCTCCTATTCGTATTGAAAAGAATATGAAATTTCAAGAGTTTAAAAGTAAATGCAAGCAAATAAAAACCATCTATTCCATTTCATTGCCTTGGTTAGGAAGTGCCTTGACAAATTATTTTTCTCTTATCTACTTGGTTAGGTGTCAAGGTATACTTTTTATACACATGACCTTAGTTTCTGATGTATCTTTCAGGTTGTGCAGACATATTCTACAAATCGTGCAGAAGAGAGAGCTTTAAAATTTAGATACTAGAGAGGAAAAAAATTAGGAAGTTATATTTGTTAGTTTGGACTGCCATAACAAAATACTATAGACAGGGTGGCTTAAACATTGGGTATTTATTTTCTTACAGTTCTGGAGGCTAGAAATCCCAGATCAAGGTTCAGCAATTTCGGTTTCTGGCAAGGGCTCTCTTTTAGGCTTGCAGACAGCTGCCTTCTCACTATGTCTTCACATGTCAGAGAGGGAGTGTGCACGCTCTGGTCTCTCTTCTTATGAGGATGCCAGTCCTGTTGGATTAGGGCCTCATCTTTATGGTCTCATTTAACCTTAATTACCTCCTGAAGACCCTGTCTCTGAATATAGTCACATTGGGGTTTAGGGCTTCAACAAATGAATTTGGTGGGGAAGTTGGGAACACAATTCAGTCCATAGCAGAAGGTATTTCTTTTTAGGACACTCAAGCAAATATCATGCTATTGCCCCAAAACTAGACTAACATCTGGTGTCAACAAGGGGGACTTAGACATTTACCTTGGTCTCAAGTAGATAGTATTGTATAAAAGTAATAAATTTTATAATTTTTAAAAACAGTGCTATAATCTTTAAAATGAAATCTGGATTATCATTTATCTCCTATGCTATTGCTTTTCTAGTCTATCTTTTACCCTCCATTATATCCAGTCTTAAAGTGTACCTGCATATTTTTCCTTTCTCAACTTTAACTTAAAAGCCCTTTTGAGCAGTGTGGCAGATATCCTACTAATCGTACTCTTCTAGGTTTCAATAATATCCATTCTATTCCTTGTCAAAAATTCATTGTCTCGATATCTAAACTGGTGGTCCAGAAAAATGCGATCTTTTTCTTTGACTTGATGTAGCCAAAGACTTCCTGAATTTGTCTTCTAATTTGTTTCAGCTGGAGAAAGCCGTCTGTTTGCCCTTTCAGTTTTCTCTAACATGGACTCCTAAGAGAATCAGATTTAATATTCAGAACTCAAGAGGTGGTGGTAATGTCCTTCAGTTTACAAGACTGTTATGCGAAGAAAACTTACTTTCCCAACCAACCCAGAAATACTAAAAGTTTATTTACTTGACAGTATCCTAGGTGCTTTGAACTATACAAAATAAATACTCTTTCTGACCCCTAAAGTAGGTTAGGTTCCCTTGCTGTAATTTCTCTTACTACCTTGTACTTTCCCTTTTTAGCACATATCCCAATTACTAATAATTAATGTTTTGTGTAATTATTTGTTTCATGTTCTTCTGTTTGAGTGAGGACTATAGTTTTATTCACGGTTGTAGCCCTGCATTTTATAGTGTTCTGGCTAATATTCTGCTCCTAGTATATATTTGTTGAGTAAATGAATAAAAACGTAGCTCCCAAGACTATGAGAAAACAGACAGACAAATCCAGAATATGGTACAATCAATTGGAAAAATGACCAGATTTCTTCATTAAATCATTGGCAAAATGGGAGGGGAAGCCTGATTTACAGTAAAAGAGGACTAAGAGATATAATAACCAAATGCAGTACATGGATTTTGTTTGGATATTGATTAATAACAAATGTCAGAAGACATTTTTGGGGCAATTGGATGTATTTGAATATGAACTAGATATTAGATGATACCAAGGAATTACTGTTAATTTTGTTTAGGTCTTATGGTTACTTAACAAAATGTCCATTTTTTTTTTTAGAAATGCATACTAAAATATGAACTATAGTACATTTTAACAAAAAAAGGGATATATATATATATATGTGTGTGAAATGAGGCAAAATCTTGATAATTCTTGAATGTGGGTGATGAATATATGGAGTTTTTCCTGTTCTCCGATTAAAACCAACAAAACATAGTCCTTGCTTCCAGGAAGTTCATAATCTAATGAAGATGAGAAAAAATACATGAAACAATTAAATACTAAATAGTTACTAAGTCAAATAGCAGAGACAGCAGTATGAGTTCAGAGAATGGCCAGTTGGTTGGAGTGACGAGAGTCTTTATCTAAGAGGCAGGACTTGAGCCCAGCTTTGAAGGATGGAGATTTCAGTGAAGAGGAAGGCATTCTGAGCAAGAGGAAACAGCTCGAGCGGTTAGGAGTATTAAGAGGTCCCTTCAGCTCTAGTTCCTAGTCTCCAGAGTAGCCACAAGTCATGCCCAAGAAAATACGGTGGCTTCCTTCTCAAACTCAGCAGAGCAGAGGTCCTCTGTGTAATTTGCACATCTCTCCATTGTGACCGTCATCATCCCACTTAAACAGCTGGGGTTAGCACAATTCCACTACATCTAGTACTCCACTACATTCTGCTCTAAGCAGAAAGGCCTGTTCTCAGTTTCCTATTTAATGGTGAATGCCAAGTGTCACACCTCCACATGATAAGAAACAAGAATAAGAAGCTGAAGGGAGGACTTTAGAATTGCATTTCTCTATTCCTGACCTGTGCCAGGAAGTGTGATATATTTGTCCATGATAGAGAGAGGAGTTCCTTAGTGATTTTTTCGCTCGAAGGGGTATGAAGAATTGATTTGTAAAGCATTTGAGAGTCCTGTGCCCTCTCTCTGAGATCTCTGTTCAGTTGTGACTTTTTTTTTGTTCTAGTCACGCTAGGCAGAGTCTGTGCCATGTTGCCGCCTATTATGAGGCTTTAGCAGAGCAGATGTCCATGCCCTTAGCTTCTAACTTACCTTAAAGCGTGGGGTATAAAGCTCCATATACAAAATTCCATAGGTCATGTAAATCAAACCTGGTTATAATTGGATTAATGGCTTTCCTTTCTATAAATATGTGTTTGGGAATGTCATTGTATCTTTAGTGAGATCTGTGGGTTTGATACTATGGTAATGTTAAGCATCATTTTTACTGCCCAGCAGCCCCAAGGCTTATCATTATGGACCAGTCTTCACCCATGCCTCAGCTCCTTCTGGGGGAAGATAAAGGCTCCAGGTACTCTCTAGATGGTGAGCAGTATTTCCTATTATTAGTACATGAAAAAAGTGCTCTGAAGAGGAAAGAATAGACTTCATAAGTCATAACCTGCACGTTCTTCCCTTCTTCCTGTATTTGTGTTCCTTGAGCCGTCTTATCAACTCCCATGGCTTTAATAATCATCTACTTGTATGTCTGAGATTACAAAACAAAATCTAAATCTTTGGCCTTGCCTTTTCTCCTAAACTGTAGATTAGTGTTTCCATCTATCTATTTTATACTTTCACTCAAGATCCTATACCTTAAATTCACCACAAAGCACAGTAGTTAAATAAATGCTTCGTTCTGGAGACAACAGTACCTGGATTCAAATTTCCTTGCTTCCACTCTGTCTCTCTTTTCCCTACCCAGTTCAGTTTCATCATGCTCAAAATTGCTTTTTATAAAGTATAAATCACACTATTAAATCTCCTATCTGAAACTATCCAGTGTTTTCCTAAAATAAAATCCAGACTCTTCACCAACTAGTCTTTGCTTGCTTATTCCACTTCATCTCATTCTCATTCCCCCAGCTAATCCTGCTCTAGCCATACTGGTCTTCTTCTGTTTCTAAAACATGCTGGACTTTTTCCCTCTGCTTAGAATGTTTTGCTTCTGCATCGTAATGTGGCTGTCTCCTTTTGTCATCAGAGTCAGAGAGGCTTTTCCTGACCATTCCATCTAAAGCAGCCCTTTGAGGTTGTCCTTGTGACCTTACTGTTGTGGAGTTTAGAATGGAGAACACAGAACAAGAGGTCAAGCAACTAAACAAACATGGTAATTTCAGTGATAAAGGCTAAGACAGTAATACTGTAACATTGGTTGTGCATTAACTATGGGCTCTGTTATAAGTACATCTCAAGTTTTAACTCATTTAAACCTCACCGGAACCTATAAGATAGGTACTCCTACTGAGCACATTTCACAAAAGATAAAAACTGAGATACAGAAAGTTTAAGTATCTTCCCCCAAATCACAGCGCTAGTAAGTAGACAGAGTTCAGTTCTAGAGAGTCTGGCTCTGGAGCCTGTGCTCATAATCACATGCTATATTGCTTTGCCATGCCATGATTTTATCACTACAGTTAAGAAAACATAGGCAGAACGCTCTATGACATAAATTACAGCAAGATCCTTTTTGACCCACCTCCTAGGGAAATGGAAATAAAAACAAAAATAAACAAATGGGACCTAATGACACTTAAAAGCTTTTGCACAGCAAAGGAAACCATAAGCAAGACGAAAAGACAACCCTCAGAATGGGAGAAAATATTTGCTGATAAAGCAACTGACAAAGGATTAATCTCCAGAATATACAGGCAGCTCATGTAGCAAACAATCCAATCCAAAAATGGGCAGAAGACCTAAATAGACGTTTCTCCAAAGAAGATATACAGACTGCCAACAAACACATGAAAGGATGCTCAGCATCACTGATCATTAGAGAAATGCAAATCAAAACTACAATGAGATATCATCTCACACCAGTCAGAATGGCCATCATCAAACAATCTACAAACAATAAATGCTGGAGAGGGTGTGGAGAAAAGGGAACCCTCTTGCACTGTTGGTGGGCATGTAAATTGATACAGCCACTATGGATAATAGTATGGAGGTTCCTTAAAAAACTACAAATAGAACTACCATACGACCCAGCAATCCCACTACTGGGCATATACCCTAAGAAAACCATAATTCAAAAAGAGTCATGTACCACAATGTTCATTGCAGCTCTACTTACAATAGCCAGTACATGGAAGCACCCTAAGTGTCCATTGACAGATGAATGGATAAAGAATATGTGGGGCTTCCCTGGTGGCACAGTGGTTGAGAGTCCACCTGCCGATGCAGGGGACGCGGGTTCATGCCCCAGTCCGGGAAGATCCCACATGCCGCGGAGCGGCTGGGCCCGTGAGCCATGGCCGCTGAGCCTGCGCGTCCGGAACCTGTGCTCTGCAACGGAAGAGGCCACAACAGTGAGAGGCCCGCATACCGCAAAAAAAAAAAAAAAAGAATATGTGGCACATATACACAATGGATTATTACTCAGCCATAAAAAGAAAGGAAATTGAGTTATTTATAGTGAGGTGGATGGACCTAGAGACTGTCATACAGAATGAGTAAGTCAGAAAGAGAAAAACAAATACCGTATGCTAACACATATATATAGTATGCTAACACACATATATATATATAGGAATATAAAAAAAATGGTTCTGAAGAACCTAGGGGCAGGACAGGAATAAAGACACAGACGTAGAGAATGGACTTGAGGACACAGGGAGAGGGAAGGGTAAGCTGGGACGAAGTGAGAGAGTGGCATGGACATATATACACTACCAAATATAAAACAGATAGCTAGTGGGAAGCAGCCGCATGGCACAGGGAGGTCAGCTCGGTGCTATGTGACCACCTAGAGGGGTGGGATAAGGAGGGTGGGAGGGAGACGCAAGAGGGAAGGGATATGGGGATATATGTATATGTACAGCTGATTCACTTTGTTACACAGCAGAAACTAACACACCACTGTAGAGCAATTATACTCCAATAAAGATGTTAAAAAATAAAAGTAAGGAAGTAGAAGGTGCGGAAGCAAGGGGCTGCTTCCGTCCTCCCACCCTTCTCTTTCTTTGATGTTTAACAGTGGCTTTATGAGGTGAATGCTTGAAAGTATTCAACATTAAATTCAGTGTACTTCACATTAATGTTTGCAAAATACATCGTTAGCAATTCTTAAATATTTCAAATCAACTAACTTGAAGTGCAGAAGGCTTGTTCTCAAATAACTCTTCTGAGGTGACATGAAAACTGAAAGCAGCCTATGACTTGAGTCCAGCCTTGCTGTCTATATCCTTCACTTGCAAAACCCCAGCACCTGAGAGGCACCTGATAAATACTTGCTGAATAACTAAATAAGTAGATAAATAACATTCGATAAATTACTTGACCTGTTGGGGCCATTGCTTTCTTTATATAAAATGTGGATAATGTACTGCTTTGAGGATTAAAGGAAATAAGTGTATGTCCTTGGCACAGCATGTAACACAAAGAACTGGTAGAGGTTTGTGTCTAAATAACTGTATCCATTATCCATCCCACACAAAAGATTGTTTATCCTCTTGCTTTGTTCCTATGCTCCTTCATGGCTTTACTACTGGTCCGGTTGCCTAAGATAAAAACTCCAGGGCTTCCCTGGTGGCGCAGTGGTTGAGAGTCCGCCTGCCGATGCAGGGGACATGGGTTCATGCCCCGGTCTGGGAAGATCCCACATGCCGCGGAGCGGCTGGGCCCGTGAGCCATGGCCGCTGAGCCTGCGCGTCCGGAGCCTGTGCTCCGCAATGGGAGAGGCCACAACAGTGAGAGGCCCGCGTACCGCAAACAAACAAACAAACAAAAAACTCCAGTCTTCCTATGTTTCTCCACCCCTTGTCCTTACCCCACACCTAACTGTTCAGTATATTCTATCCTACCTATTCAATGCCTCGGTAACGCATCTTCTTCTTGTTCCCACTAGTTTAGATCCACATGATTTCGTGCTTAGCCGATTTTAACAACCTTCCGACTGATTGCTCTTCTTTTCTTCTCTCAACCCTGGAGCATCTGCTTTATTGTTGCCTGAATTCTAAAATATAACTTTGATCATCTCACTGCCTTGCTTAATAACCTTTGGTGATTTCCCATTGCTCACAAATTGAAGCCCAAATTTCTTAGTATAGTACGGAAGCCGCTTTCCCAATATGATTTCAGCTTAGCCTTCTTAGCACCTCTCCAACCTTCTTCTTCTTATACTCTGCTGTGGCCATGCTGAATTTCTCCCTGGGCCGAGATTTGCCATGTTATGACATGTACCTTAGCTCATGTCTTTTCCTTTGCCTTCCCTGGTCCTCTCCATTAGCCTCTCTGTTTTTATTCTGCCTGGTTAATCCCTACCCATCCTTTGAGATCGAGCCCAGTTGTCAGTTTTATCTATGAGACCCTCCGAGATTTCCAAGATGATTCTTTTATCATACTGTTTTAAGGATTACATCGTATACTGACCAGCTCTGACTGTCATGCTCAGTTAATCTACCAGCTCCTTGGAACTAATACATTTTTTTGGCCACACCACACGGCTTGCGGGATCTTATTTCCCCAACCAGGGATCAAACCCATGTCCCCTGTGATGGAAGCACAGAGTTCTAACCACTGGACTGCCAGGGAATGCCCAAGACATGTTTTGTTTGTTTGTTTGTTTTTAATGAACTCAGTGTGTATCTGTATAAAGTGTGAGTGTTTGTGTGTGTGTGTATTTTTTCTCTGGGACATGGCAGAAGGAAGGAGTCCTTACACTCTAATACTTTATACAGCTCCTTGGAGGGAACTGACCAGGGAATTAAGATCTTGAGCTTTCTTGAAGCTTAAGGTATATAGGGTTTAAGAGGGCAGAAAGTCAGAGATTCCTGGCATTCTCCAAATGAGGAGAGTAGAGGGATTTCGTGAAGTTTTCCTAAATTGTACTAGAGATTGAGAGATAGAAAGAGGAAAAGAGGAGGTAGTGTCAGGGCTTGCCTGGCTCCAGGACGATGTTCTGGTCTGAGTCACCTTACTTGAACCAGGTTTTCCTGCCCTTACCTGTCTCCATGCTGACAGTGAGCTGTGCCCCTTCCTGGTTCACAGGTCTGCTCTTCCTAAACTGTGTCTCAAGATGTGCCAGTACTACACCTGGCTTTCAGCTTCCTCAGCAGCATCTCTGCTCTTGCTAGCCTTGGCTGTTCTCTCTTCTTGACCTTTTCTGGCCTTTTTTGTTTCTCACGATTCTGCTCTGACAAATGCCATGATTCCTGGTATTTGACCCCAGCCTGATCCGTTGACTGATTCTGCTGTGCCCTTTGGTTTTCCCGGAAGGGGAACTTGTAGACTGTCAGGGGAGCCTGATGATACCCTGGGGCCAGACTGTGACAGCTGGGTGTGCTCAGGCCCCTCAGCTGCCTGAGGGGCCCTTCTCTGGCTACTCAGCTAATTGGGGGTGGACAGTTACTGCAGTTTTCTGTCAACTTGCCTTTATTATATTGATAAGATATTTTAGGAGCCTGTAGTGCATGCTAATGACTAAGCGGTAAGGTTGTCAGAAGATTATGAACTGCGTGAGAACAAGGATAATGTCTTCTACTCCTTTTGTTTTCCTTCCTCATCACCTCTCAGCATGCATTAGTCCTCAATAACTATCATCTGAGCAATAATTACAGAGTGGCTGGATCACAGTTTTTTGTTTTATTTTGTTTCATGTTGTTCTTCATGCTGAGAGAGATTGATTTAACTATAGTGAAAAATGTATAGGTACTATTAGTTCAGAGATTTTTAAGTATGCTTTTTTTCACCCAACAACAGTTGCATTCTTTTATACTGTTGAGATTTTATTGTTGTAGTTAAGGTTAGTATATTTTGGGAAAAGGTATAAATCCTTTATTCCTCTGAGAACTGTAAAAAGATATGAAATAGCATGTCTCAAGGTTCTCTCCTTCCATGAAAGATTAGGATTGCCATTTATGTCATGTCAACTTTGAGGCTGATCTTTTAGGGCAGAAAATTAGGGCATTTCTGCATGGAATTGAAATGAGATATATTTAACAAATAGAATGGAATTTATTCCACAGTAAAAAGAGTAGTCCATCTTCAGGCAGTGAATATAGATGTGGGTTAGCCCTTTTTAGAGACTTACCACAAAAAAGAACCTGTTCCTCTTTAATTTACATATGCTGCCCAGCACTTGGGTGTTTTCTATTAGGAATTTCTAGGTATTGCAGCAAGAATTTTCACCACAATTTTTAAATACAAATGCATGGTTAGTTCAATAAAATAAACACACACAATAAACCTTTCTTTAAAATTGTGTTAATAATACGAGCTTTTTTTTGGCTGCGTTGAGTCTTTGTTGCTGCATGCGGGCTTTCTCTAGTTGTGAGAGGGAGCTACTCTTCGTTGCGGTGCACAGGCTTCTCATTGCTGTAGCTTCTCTTGTTGTGGAGCACGGGCTCTAGGCGTGCAGTCTTCAGTGGTTGCAGCATGCGGGCTCAGTAGTTGTGGCACGCGGGCCCTAGAGTGCACGGACTTCAGTAGTTGTGGCGTGTGGGCTCAGTAGTTGTGGTGAATGGGCTTAGTTGCTCCGTGGCATGTAGGATCTTCCCAGACCAGGAATCAAACCCGTGTCCCCTTCATTGGCAGGTGGATTCTTAACCAGTGTGCCACCAGTGAAGTTCCTGAGCTATTATTTTAAACTCTGTTCTCCGTTTGAAAGCTTGCCAATCAGACTCTACCTTATTTATTTATTTACTTATTTTGCGGTACGCGGGCCTCTCACTGTTGTGGCCTCTCCCGTTGCAGAGCACAGGCTCCGGACGCGCAGGCTTAGCGGCCATGGCTCACAGGCCCAGCCGCTCCGCAGCATGTGGGATCTTCCCGGACCGGGGCACGAACCCGTGTCCCCTGCATCGGCAGGCGGACTCTCAACCACTGCGCCACCAGGGAAACCCTACCTTAATTTTTAAACAGGACTTTTGGGAGGTGGAGGAAGAAGGAATGGCTGCAAGGGCCTTAATTCTTTGTCTAGTTCCACTGTCCATGTGACCTTTGTCTTTAGGGGGAAATTGTGGCTTTTTTTTATTCTTCCAAATATTGGAGCACTTTCTGTTTTGTGATGAATATAACAATATAAGATGAAATATAACATAGCTTGTGTTTTTTATTCCTATTAGAACCCTAGATAAGTAAGTACCTATGTGATGTTTAGGTCCTAAAATTATACATTTAAAATTTTGCTCATTTCACATTGGTAGCTTTGTTTCCATGTAGTTGAAGATGTCTGCTGATTGTGCATGAGGTAGACAAGGAGATAATATATGCTTTTTACACATAGCACAATTAAAGATGGAGCTTCCAGTTTATGGTTCTGGTTCAGATTTAGTATTCATATCTCTGGTTAAAATAGTCATGCTTTTTGGGTTGGCATTTGCCAGGTTGATCTGTCTGTGCTGTAGTTTCCTGCAAGGCCATTTTAATAAATGATCTTTGGAAGTTTGAAAATACCTTGAACTTATGTCTAGAACATAATAGGTGTTTGATAAATATTTATTGGTTTTGTGCATACATATCTGAATGTATTTCTACATCTTGTTATTTCCTCTCCATATTTCTAATAGCAAATGTATGTATTAATAAATAGTACAACAATTCTAGTCCCTTGACCATATATATATACAGACTTGGCACTCAGTAGACATGCTTGCATTTTATACTATGTCATAGTATAAATAGGTGCTGACATTATTTAAGAAAGGATCTCATGTTCAAGCATCTCATATGGCTTCATACATGGTGTTTGGACTCAGACAGACTTGGCTTCTTGCTGCTTCCTTTCTGCATAACCTGGAAAAAGAGACAACCTTTTTAAGCATCTCATTTTTCATCTTTAAAATAAGAATAATAAATCTTGCTTCATAAAGTTAACATGACAATTAAATTAGGTAAGTTAATATATATCAAGCATATAGCAATGTCCTTGACACAAGTAAACTTTCAGTGAATTGTGGCTGCTGCTGTTATTGTCACCAGCGTTGTCGTTAGTAGTCACTTAGAGCATTGTGGAAGATTTGTCTGTTATATTTAATTTTGGTAATTTCCATCCCCAGAGTTCACTTGCCTTTATTTATTTATTTATTCGGATGTTGGGCCAGGGAATAGAAACATTATCTTGAGTCTTCAGGAGGGAAGAGGTTTTTCCTGTTCTCTTTTGGTATGCCTCATGTTGTTTAATATATTTTTGTGGACTCAACTACTGTGACAGGGATTGGCCATAGACAGTACTTTTATGATTAACAAATTCTCTAGGAATGTAACATTTTCATAAGTGTTTCATTTTAAACAGAGAAAACTCTCTTGAAGAAACATTGGCAAGTCATCAGGTTCAGCAGAGGATGAAAATGTATAGGGCACTTTCCAAAGCTTCTCTAGTAGTTTAAAGACAGAACGCTCTACCCCATCCTCCTGATACATACACAGGGATGAGGGTAGATATGAGTAATGCACAGACAGCTCATTGGGAGCAGGTAAGAGAAAGGCCCCCACCACCAAGTACAGTTTTGAGCTGCCGACAGTGCCGGTCCTCCCTGTGTTCTTTCCCTGGAGTACGCCTCCTCCGCATCCTGTACACACATGCGTACAGCAGAGCACAGCACTGGACCTCCCCCTTTCCTTCCCAGCCCCGCCCAAACTCAGATCCTAAAGAGCTCATATCACAGACTACTCACTGAAGTTCTGTGTAATCAAAAAGAGGCATTTGCAAACTTAAGGAATCTTTAACCCATATATTATGCTGTAGGAGAAAATACTTAGGAAGGGGAAAGGAACAGTAGAAAATCTTTTCCCCTAAAACTTTTATCTCTCTTCCATGTTTTAAGCAGATACTTTCCTAGTATCTCCATAAGTCAGGGAATGAGAAGATATGCAACTGCAGCTATATAGCCACGCAACTCTGCAATAAAATTTACTGTATGCCTGGGTCATTCTTTTCTTAGATAAATGTAACAGTTCTTTAAAAAATAATTGTTGAGGCTCACTCAAGTTTACTTGGTTTTCTCACATACCAAGCATTACTTTAGTACAGGTAATCCTCACTTTGCATGGTTGTATAGAATCATAAAAATGACCATTCAACCTAAAACCACGCAAAGCAATCTCAATAATCAGTGAGAAAAATCAAATTGTTCTATAAAATTTAATAATTTTTATCAAAACATTAACTCTCTTACTGTCAGTTATAAATGTATATGAAGATGAAAAAATAGTAAAACTGATACTTATTTAGTACATTAATATTTTTATAGTACAATTTAAAACATTAGAAACATTGAGAATTGAAATGTTTTATTTCTTTATAAAAAACTTACGGAGAATAATTTGAATAGTGCTTGCCTTCTTAGCGTATAGCTTATGATATGAAGGCAGCAACTTTTCTAACGCTTCAACAACTATTCCTCAGTTTGCATCAGCTTTACATTTAATCCTTTTGTGCTTTCAGTATTGTGAAATAGCTCCATGTTGCTTTAATGTGAAGTTTTTTGCCAGCCTGTCACTTCCTCTAGACATCTTTATCCTTTTCATCACAGCCACTTCTTTCATTTACGTCAACAAGTTCGCCTTTCCCAAGTTCCTCTGGCTTACCTAGGGTCTCTCAAATAGAGACAGTTTCAACATTCCCACAGTCAGCTATTCTTCTCTACACTTACATTTGATTCTAACTTTACTACTGGCATTAATCACTTTTCCATTTCTTTGCCAAACCTCATCTTTGTTGCCTAGTGCTGTCTTTTGATTATCCATTTTTGTAAATGTCATGTGACAGCACAACTATATGTTGTATTGTCTGTGTATGAAGTGAATAGCAGGTGCACAGTCACTTTCAGACTTTGAGAGAAGTGACCTGATTGGTCACTGTTCATGATGCACGGTCTGTTGTTTATATAGTGTTTTGTGAACTGAAAAGCTGGCAGTGAAGTTTTACTTTATGCAGCTACTCACAGTTAATATAATGTGGTAAATTTTAACCATGTTGTTCAGTGACTGGTGGTATTTAACTAAACTGTGGTAACTGAAATTTGTGCATATCGAAACCATCAAGGACCTCGATATTGAAGACCTATCAGGCTGGATCACAAAAGCTGGTCCATATCCAAAGATTGCTTTCACTTTGTTTCACTCTTACCTCAGGTAGTAAGTAAGGAAAACATATAAAATCAAAGGTACATGGAAGGCAGAGGGGCTCACTTCCCCAGAACCCCTCTTGTTCCTCAAGAAGATGTTTCTGAAGTTTGGTGGTCTCAGCAACCCACTGGGCTTTGCTGCATTAATCCCTTTTATTGGGGCTGCCATTGAGAACTAGAGGGGCAAAGTAAATTACTCAAGTTTCACAGCTAGTTAATGGCTGCATAGCACTAGAGGTTAATTCTTTTGACACTTGGTTCTGGCATTTATTCTTTTATCACATTTGCTTTCTTCTGACACCCTTCAAACACGTCCTGTTCCTCCTGTGTGATGAGCTGTGAGAAAATGTGGTCTTGGGAACTTTTCATTATTAGAGATGCCCTTTAGTTATAATACCTCAGAGGTCAAACCAATAGGACTTTTCATTTCTCTTACTTCTAGTAGGGACAGGACCAATCTTGTACTTATGTAGTTTTTTGAACAGAGGAGCTCTCAGCCAGAATGTGTCCATCAGTTAACGTTGCAAGATGAAGAATCCTTTAAGCTTCTCCTTAGATTTTAGCAAAACACACTTCTGATATCAGATGCAGCCCCCAAACTGCTTTATGTTTTCTCTGACATAATGAAGCCCTTGGCCATCACTGCTGCTTTGAAAATCAAAGCCTTCTGGTCTCTAATGGAATGTTTATAAAAATACTCCATTTTGAAATTTGCGCAGGAAAAGGAAGTATGGTAAATGATATTAGAAATCCCTCTGGCTTGCCTTCTTAATGTTATGTAGTCTGGAAATATCTGGAATTAGTGTGAATAAGAGAGTATTAATACCCAAAGTTAAATAAGCTCTTATCCTCATTGTTTTCATCCATGGAAGTATAGCATCAGGTATGCATCTCTAATTGTTATTTCTATATGATCAAGTAAATTGTCTCTTGCCAAATTTAATATTGGTATCTAGGGTAAGCTAAAAATATGTCAGAAGTCTCATCTGTTTGCATTCTCTTGCTAAGGTGAAAGTGGAAAGTTTTTTTGGATGGAGTAGAGTGTAGAACAGCAAGCCTGTACAATAAAAAGAACTATGCTGTGTATGTATGTCATTCTCTGTTGCTTTCTGTGGTGTCAGTGAAAAAAAGAAAATAAGCAGTCAAAAGTATGAAACATTTAGTTTAGTAATATAGTGACTCATAATGCTTATGTGTGAAAGAGACCCAAGGACCTTTGGATTATCCTGTGGTGTTGGCTTTGTCTTGATGTAAGGCATTGATGTATCTTAAAGTAAGAAAATAACATCTATTCAAAACATATTTGATGAGAAACTACTGTGTACTGTGAATTGTTCTAGGGAGCTAGCCATAATTCCTGCTTTCCTGGAGCTTATACTCTAATGGTGAAGAGAGAGACAGAAAACAGATAAGCTACATGGACTGATAAATTAATTGATCAGTTCATTGGGTTTCACTATATATTTCTTTTAGTTTGCCCACCAGCACAGTTCCCTTATTAGAATGGTAAAAAGGTCTGAATATTTGAAGTGTTATAGACTTGCAGAGTATTGAAATAGAACTTAGGGGAATTGAGGGCATTGACCTTTTAGAAAACAGCCGGCTCCATCAGTGACTCCTTGCTTGTCCCTCTCATATGTGCTTAGTTGCTGGCCTCTGTTGTTAGTTTTCATGGCACTTCAGCTTTCTCTCTGAAGTAATACAAAAAACATACTTAGGCTATCATTTTGACTTCAGCTCAGAACATTTGTTAACTAACTTCTTTTAAAAACATAATAATAAAATATTAGGGGCAAATATAGCATCATAAAATGACATTATGTCTGAAATTCCAGACTAAAATCTAGAATAAGAAGCTGCTAATATTTGGGGAAACATTCCTTATTTGTCACTACTTCTTATGTAGGCCTTTGAGTTCCCAAGGACATCCTTTGGTAACAGCTGACTTACTATCTAGTAACATTATTTGCTTTTAAACCATTTGATTTTATTTTTCATCTGAGGATAGTTTTATTATAAAAATTGCACTTAAGAAAAAGCAAATTTTGTCTTGGCAAGCAAATTTAAGGCTATCACTTTTGCTGTTTGCATTAAATAAACATGCTACATAGTTTTTCCATTTAAAAATATGTGGGTTGTTTGATTTTGCCAGAGTAGTTACAGTCAAGAACCCACAAATATTTATTTTTTACTTTTTTTTTACTTTTTGACCACACTGCACAGTATGTGGGGTCTTAGTTCCCTGACCAGGGACTGAACCCGAACCCCCTGCATTGGAAGTGGGGAGTCTTAACCACTGGACAGCCAGGGAAGTCCCAAGAACTCACAGATATTTTTGCTGAATGAACTTAAAGATCTTTGTCCACCTTTTAAAATTCTCTTGCAGAAACTACCACTCTGTCAAATACTACATTTACAAAACAAAACATTTTTCTTTGGTGAAAAAGGAAAAACTCCCATCATTCATTTAACCAAATACTCATAGTAGTAAACTTTGTCTTTAAAACAAGGAGGCTTGTGGGCTTCCCTGGTGGCACAGTGGTTGAGAGTCCGCCTGCCGACGCAGGGGACACTGGTTCGCGCCCCGGTCCAGGAAGATCCCACATGCCGCGGAGCGGCTGGGCCCGTGAGCCATGGCCGCTGAGCCTGCGCTTCCAGCGCCTGTGCTCTGCAGCGGGAGAGGCCACAACAGTGAGAGGCCCGTGTACCGCAAAAAAAAAACAAAAAAAAAAACCAAGGAGGCTTGTTACTGAAGTTGCTTTTGTTTTTGTTATACCTCTGGTGTTTGCTTTGATTTTTAGAGGTTGATGGGAGTGTGCTCTTTCTGGGAGATCAGTTAATTGCAGTGAGTAGGTCAGTATTTGGCAACATGTCTTTTAAGGTCCTTTCTAACCCTCAGATTTTATGAATCTATATTTACCTTTGTCCCTGCTTTTTTCCCTTAGTGACAAGAGCAGGGATCATGTAGGGGAGGAGCTGGAGAGTGAACTGGGCTACAGTTTAGGAGGAGCTGATGGGTGTTGAGTGAGAGTCATACAACATATAGTTGTTGATGCAAAGAGGTACAGTTACTGTTGGCTTCTTCTCCGTTTTAATTTTTTAATACTTAGTACATTTTCTTAATTGTAATTATTCTTTTGTAATTAGGGAAAAAAGAAAGAGAAAGATAAACCCATAGATTAAAACAATTTGTAGAAGTCACCTTCTCAAGTACCTTGCTCAAAACAGACAATCCCTGAATTCTTCAAGATGGGCCTATATTTACGTCATCAAAAAGATGATTAAGAAAAAGCTTTTTAAAAGAACTTTGGTGGAGAGAAGTTATTTTTCATGGGGTTAGAATGTAAGACTTATGTTTACTGACTCATAAGAAGCAGTTTCCTGAAAGATGAAATTTCCTTTGGTAGTGAGATCAGATAGAATTTAAGATAGATACTTTATGTCCCTTGGAGCTGGGACAGTCTTATTGATCCTTTTATCGTCAGCTCCAAATATACCATGAGCCATACTAGGTGCTCAAAACTTGTTTTCTTAGCTGAACCCCAGTACCCATTCTTAAGGGAATAGTGGAAACAAGGTAATCCCAAGTGAGAGGAGTGATTTTTTGTTGTGTTCTTTTTCATTTATTCTTCAAAATGTTCCTTTTCAGAAAATGTGAAAATGTTTTTATGTGTAATACATTGGAAGCACAAGCATTGACTTCGTAGCTCAAAGTTGGAAGAAATGAAATTGATGTCCCACACAGTTGTGAAATGCCAAAAATAAGTAGAGCTGAAATGAATTAAAGCCCAGTATTCAGAAAGGCCAAGTAAAAACCTCAGATCAAGGGTAGCTATAATTGAAAGGATCCAAATAAGTATTTAAACCCACTCCTGCTGGAACTGCTAAGATTTCTGAATTTCAAATTGGCATTTTATGTTTGACAAGGTGACACTGTATAAGGAATGTATTGTAAAACAGTGCTGTACGATAGGAAAATGATTGAATGTAAATATTTCAAGATGTGGACCACTGTTCAAATGTTATCATAAATCTTTGCCATTGTTTTAGGATATAACTCTTCATGCATATATGAGCTGAATTGATAGTGCCAGCTCTTAGGAGGGAAATTATCAGTGAGTTTCTGCCTCGCTGCTACTACTAGTATGATTTGACCACAGAAGTATCCTATTAGGCCTTTGCCATTATTATCATATGCTTATTAGTACATAAATGGGGAAACCCTCTTTTGAAGGTACTACATCTGTCATTGCTCTTATCCTGTTCATTGAGTGGTCTGAAGTGTCACTGTTATGTGAAATTAGAATGGGTGGAGACAATTTGCACTCTTAAACTTCGAAAAGGAAAGAAAAAATCTTGAACTATAAGGTTAACGATCCTTCCATTCTTTGTAGGTTTGGAAGGTTTACAGTAGCTGCTCTTCAGTCCAAAGTAGAACAGTATGAACGTGAAACCAATCGCCTCAAGAAAGCCCTGGAACGAAGTGATAAATATATAGAGGAACTAGAATCTCAAATTACACAGCTAAAAAATTCAAGTGATGAGAAGGAAGCTATGAATTCCATTTGCCAGAGAGCACTTTCTACAGATGGCAAGGGGAGCAAAGGCACCGAGGAGGATATGGCGTCCAAGAATCAAGGTGATGGTGCCAGAAAGCAGCTTGGCTCATCAACCTTGAATTCACACCTGGCAAAACCTTCTAGCAGTTCTGTCAGACAGGAAAGCACCAGCAAAACAGAACCAAATTGTTCTAAGAACAAAGACTTATATCACAAACGGGTGGAAATAATGTTAGATGTGACAGATACAAGTATGGATACTTATTTGGAAAGAGAATGGGGTAATAAGCCAAGTGATTGTGTATCCTACAAAGATGAAGAACTCTATGATCTTCCAGCTCCCTGTACTCCTTTGTCCCTTAGTTGCCTTCAGCTCAATACGCCAGAAAATAGAGAGAGCTCTGTGGTCAAAGCGGGAGGTTCCAGAAAGCACTCAAACCATCTCAGAAAACTGGTGTTTGATGATTTTTGTGATTCTCCGAATGTTTGTAATAAAGATTCTTCAGAAGATGATAGAAGTGAAAGTGAGAAGAAATCAGAATGTTTTACTTCCCCAAAGACAGGGTTTTGGGATTGTTGTTCCACGAGCTATGACCCCAGCTTGGATTTTGAAAGCTCAGAAGAGAACACGATAGCAAATTGTGTTGGAGAAATTTCTTCAAAATTGAGTGAGAAATCAGGCTCATGTTTATCCAAGAGATTGAATTCTCTCCGCTCCTTTGAAATGAATCGGACAAGAACATCCAGCGAAGCATCAATGGATGCGGCTTACCTTGACAAAATCTCGGAGTTGGATTCAATGATGTCAGAGTCAGACAACAGCAAGAGCCCTTGTAATAACGGTTTTAAGTCATTGGATTTGGATGGCTTAGCAAAGTCATCTCAAGGCAGTGAATTCCTTGAGGAACCAGATAAGCTGGAAGAAAGAACTAAACCAAACCTTTCTAAAGGTTCTCTAACTACTGATCAGTTAGAAAATGGAAATGAATGGAAACCCAATTCTTTTTTTCTCCTCGCTCCATCTGACCAGGAAATGAATGAAGATTTTTCACTCCATCCCAGTTCTAACCCAGGAACCAATGAAATCAAACCCCCAAGCTGTTTGTTTCAGACTGAGTTTTCCCAGGGTGTTTTGTTAAGCAGTTCACACAGGCTATTTGAAGATCAAAGGTTTGGGTCATCTTTGTTTAAGATGTCCTCAGAGATGCATGGTCTTCATAACCACCTTCAGTCTCCTTGGTCTGCTTCCTTTGTGCCCGAAAAGAGGAATAAAAATGTGAATCAATCAACAAAAAGAAAAATCCAGAGCAGCCTTTCCAATGCCAGCCCATCAAAAGCAACTAAAAGTTGACTCATTAGAAAGGTGTCATTTATGTTTTTGTCCTGAGAGGAATATAAGATTTCAAAGTTAGTTTTTTCCGCTCATAAAAGCTCTATACCATTTTGAACTGATAATCTTTTCGTCAGGTGTCAAGTCAGAATGGTGGATTAGCCTGTACCCAGGATACTTTTGTTCACTTTGAAGAGTTTTAGTCTTTTTCATTTTCATTTGGGGATCTTTTTGACCAGAAAAGGTAGGGTGAGAGTTTCTTTTTAATGAATATTATACGTATCTGGTTTGGGTATATTTTGTTTTCTTGAAGCCTCAGTTATCTTTAGAACTTGGATTTTTTAAATAAGACTTTCGGTGTTGTCCACATACTGCTCATAAGACACTTGAGTTTCTTTAAAGCTTTTCCTAGGGTGGAAATTATTTTGCCTGCCCCTTTTTATTTATGTTTAGTGATAGCCTAACTTTTATTCAAGGCCATGATGGAGAAATAGCACTCGAACCTTAGTCCAATACTCGTCTACTTTTTTTTTTAAGTTTTATGTATATGTTTGCATTTTTAACATTGGGTTCTGTCCAGTTTTTGTGAAAATGTGTTGCTAGTATGAAAGAATACATTTTCTATATGAAAATACTTGTTTTATGTCAGGTAGCTTTCATTCACTCATCTTTTTGTGTGTGTTGAAAATCAGAAATTGAGCCTACTTTAGCAAGAAGTCATGGAACAGTTGTGTTTGGAGGAGCCTAAACATGGTAGCTTCATCGTTTCATATATACAGGTGCAGGAGCACTCATTGCCAAGTTCTTGATCCACTTATGTCCCAGGGGAACTTTCTTTGGAGTGGTAAAGTTCTTGTTTGCATGTTACTGTTCTTCATGGAAACTGTATGCATGGTAGCATTCTTGCTTGCACTGTTTTCCTTACTTAAGAAAAAGAAGTTTCAGTTGGCTAAAAGATTATCTGTTATGTAGGCCCCAAAAAACTTTTTCATGAAGAGTGTAAAGGGGGTGAGAATAGGTGAGCTAAGCACAATTTTTAATTTAGATTCTGAAAAGGTATATTATTCTAAACATGTTTGGTATGCCCCTATAGGCCTTTAAAAATGGTTTGTATGTTAATGACTTGTTTATCTAATGTGCACTGAACATTTTACATTAATACTGTACTGTTTTACAGTAATACTGCATGCTTTTCTATGTGAATTGAATAAAGGATGTCAGAAGCACTGTAATCCTTGATGTTGGCTCATGTTGAATTAGCCTATAAAGACCAGTAAAACTTACCATTTTTTATTGATCTTTTAATATAGGGGTTGGTGGACTATGGCCTGTGGTCCAAATTCTGGCCTGTACCTGTTTTTGTGAAAGGCCTGTAAACCAAAAATGGTTTATAGATTTCTAATGGCTTTTAAAAATCCAAAGAATATTTCACAACACAGGAAAATGATATGAAATTCAAATTTCAGTGCTTTTAAATAAAGTCTTATTAGAACACGGCTGCACTTACTTGTTTACATTTTATCTAGGACTGCTTTTGCACTGTAACAGCAGAGTTGAATAGTCTTAACAGAGACCATATGGCCCACAAAGCCTGAAATATTTACTGTTTGGCCTTTTACAGAAAAATTTGCTGACCTCTGTTATAAGAGACTCAGGATTCAACAAAACCATAAAAGTATAAAAAGTCACTTTTATGATTTGGAGGATCATGACCTCTACTTTTAGAAGTAATAAGAGCCTCCTCCCCCCAAAATGGCTTAATATAAAGCATAATTTTTGTTCTATCATATTTTTTCCAATAAGTATTTATGTATTACTTTGTCTTTCTGATAATGTTTAAGTTAATGGATACTCTCAGAGATATTGCAGTTTAAATATCTTTGACAATGTGGATATGCATTTGAAATTCTATTAAATGTAGAAATCTAACATATTTCTGAATAGAGTAAATTTGGGGGTAAACCTCACTCTAATTCTGTCTGTAACTCTTTTTTTTTAACCATGAGTGTGTTAGGTTTTAATACAAACTGACACTGTGCCATGGAAATGCAGAGTGTGTAACCTGATTTACTAGTGCCTAACCGGGTGAGGGTGTCTCTATTGGGCTAGAGTATTTCCTAGCTGCTTCAGAAACACTGCTCCATTCTCTCCAAAACAATATTTCATATATTAAATTAAAAAAAACTGACATTCCTCAGTTGAAGGAAATAATCTGTTCAGGATCTGATTTTAATGACACATTCTCATTTGTACTCCTGATCTCTTTACCATAATCTGAAATGTCATGACAAATATGGTGGTCTCATTTTAAAATATATCTATTATATATACACACCCTAAAGCAAGACAAATACTTTTTTTTGAAACCAAGTACTTTGCTAACCTGTATCTCATGTAATCTTCTTTTCAAACTCTGTGAGCCAAGAATTAATTTTCCCCAGTTTACAAATAAGCGAGTTGAGAATTAGTTGTCACACAGCTAGAATGGGATTAGAACCCTGTCTCGGAGCTGGGCCTCTGACTCCAGACCTTGTACTCTTCCTCCCTCATGCATGGGATGCATGGGAGTTCACATTTATAGGCCAAAGGATGAATGGGTTTGAAGTTTCCAAGGATTCTTTTTAAAGTAGTATTTTGGAAGTATTAGCATGTTTCTTTTCAAGTAGCATTTAATTCCTGACTGTGTCCTCAATCTAAGTCTACTACTAAGTGGAAGCTCAGTGATGGGAGTCGTGTGTGTGCCACTTTTAAGTTTATAAAGATTCACATTAACTCTGACATTTAGATGAATTTCAAAATAGCACTAAGGCTATGTTAGAAAAAGATGCGCTAGTGATGAAGGGAAAAGACACATCAGTTCATGTCTTTATAAAAACAGTATCTTTTGACTGCTCATCTTTTTAAAATGCTATGGCTAAGAGAATGTGACATGATGTTAGATATTATTTTGACATGACCTTTAGTGTTTATCTTTTAATTTTTAAAATCTTCATCGCATCCAAAATGACAAGTCTTTTTCCTGTTCTGATGGATCAACTGAGACTTAAACTGAAAATGTCAGACTTGAAGATATATAGTCCCTTAATTTCAAATCTGCTCTGTTTTCTTATAAGTTCGTTTGTATTTACTCTGGTTTGAAACCTCTGAAGGTACCACTGAACAAGGGAAGAGCTTCGGTCTTGATTCTTAGGATGTTGCAGGAACCTGTTTCTATATACTTGAATGGTTTTCAATTCAAAGTGTAATACATGCACTAGACTTTTTCCCCCCTCACTTTTGTACCTGTGAATGATATTTGTAGAGAACAGTTTAGTTTCATGGAGTGTGGCCTATTTAGAAGGGTTTCCCAAGGCCTCATAAGAAGGTCTTTCATTCCTATTCGTGGGAGTCCTACAACAGTCTTTGCCTATCATGATGTAACCCGATCCTTTTAATAATACTTGGCAGAGAGAAAACCTTTTAAGCAGTGATCTCAGAGTGCATAGCGAACATTTATTGCTTAATTCTCGGAACCCCACTCTGAGGGAGGAAGCTGCAGCTTTCTTTTAAGAACCCATCTGAAGCTTAGGCTTGGATGATCTTAAGTTTGACATGACAGAGGCAGCCTAGAATAAGTTCGATTGAAGCTCCATTTCTTGAATCAAGGTAGATTTCTAGGTCTGCTGTGTCTTAACAGGGAGCAGACCCCCTCTAATAAATGTTAGTTGCATTAACCAAATGTGTAGAAGTGTGCGCCTAGTGTGACATATAATTTGGGGCTGTGAACATCCAGTACCCTAGGGCAAAGATTTGACTTAGGCATTTACTGAGACTTTCTGTGAGGAAGGAGGACCTAGTTCTGGACCATTTTAATTCTTATAACACTGGTGAGTAGAAAAGTGTCTGTATTGGGGATAGCATGGAGCAGAAAGTAAACCAGGCTGCTTCACGGAAGTGCTATTTGTATTGGGTCTTTAGGGATGGATAAGAGTTTGATGCGGAAGAGGACATCTCTTCTGCGCCTGTGTCCGCTCTCCTGCAAGGGGTTGCCTATTCATCAGATGTCTCAGAAGAGGTGCTGAAGGAACCATTCACTAACATCAGGGCTCCTGATGGAAAAGGTTTCCCGATTGCCCCAGCCTGAGCTGGCAAGTTTGGCTTTGGTCCGCCTCCTCTCTCTTGAGCATCCCCTGAGACTCTAGGCTCAGCCTCGCCGCCAGGACCGGCGGCCTGCTGGCGAGACTGTGATTCCCAGAAGGCTAGAAGGCTCAGGAGGTGGCAGGGCTGGCCCATCATCTGTCCATTAAGCCGAGGCTTGGCGCTCCGAGGACCGGAAGGCGCGACCTCGCTTCCCTCACTGGGTCGTCTTTGTGCTGGGGGTGGGGAGGTGAGGTCTGGCCCGCCTGCCTCGGCTACGATCCCGCATTCCTTCCTCTGATTCCGGCGAACCCCTCCTTCCCGGATTCTCGAAGCCAGTGCCGCTCCCCCTTCTCCCGGGAGGACGGATCTGCCGGTGCCCCTCTGGTCGGAGTTTCCCGGGCTCTTGAGGGCGCTCTCAGCTGCTCTCTGCAGGGCCCCGCCCAAAGAAAGGGCCAGCTCTGCGGTTTCCTTTCGTTTTATTACTACTTGCGAAACCTGGCGATTAAGACGCGAAACCAACAAAGAGTTTTCTTTCCACCTTAACCTTGCACACAATCCTTTAACAAATTAATTAATCCTAATGAATTAACACTTCATTTATTTAAACGCGCTACAGTCCATGAATTAAATTTTCATGCAGTGATTAAAGGCTGTTAAAATATGCATGATTTCGTTAAAATTTTATAATAAATCAGGGCAATGTGTTACATGACAAGGCAACTATTTCCCAGTGCCTCGCAAGGGGCTTTGATTTGTGCAGGCGGCGGGGAGGAGGGGCGGCTGGCGGCGGCGCCTGCGAGCTTCGGAGCCGGGCGACAGGACCCAGCTCCGCACTTCGGCGTGTGGACTCGAGGCTTCGCGCTTTCCTCGGGGCGTCTGGACCCTCCTGGGGATCCCGCTCCTACAGGCCGAGACGAGTCTGCGGAGGGCCACGGGCGCTCGCCTCTCGGTTCCCAGAACTGCGGTCGCGGGGGCCTGGGGATCCTCTGCGGTCCTTGTGCGCCAGCGGAGCTGCCTCCCACCAACGCGCGCGTGTGGCCGGGTGGGAGCGGCGGGCCCGCGGCTCTCCGGGGAGAGGAAGGCGACACAACTTCCATCTCGTCGCGTGGGGTCAGGGGCGGGCGTGTCTGTTGTAGAGTTGGTTTGTTCGTTGTTGTTCGTAACCAGGAGACCTCGAAGCCCCTTCTCTGACCAGCGCGTTCTCCCTTTCTGGAAGGGGCCTGTGCGGGGCGGGAGCAGCTCTGCTTCCCTTGGGACCTAAACCACAGGGGCCCGTGGCCAAGCGTAGCGGTCCAGCATTGTCACTTGGACAGTGAAACTTGTTCTGGCAACTAGCGGGCGAGGGAGGCCGTGCCCCTGTTAGGACGGAGACGTAGTCCTACATCATCCCTAGGGCTTTCACAAGGTAGGTGGGTTTAAGTCCACCGAGGGGTTAGGGTGGAGATTATATATATATATATATATATATATATATATATATATATATACACCTAGATCTCTACAGATGTAACGCCAAGAGAGATAATGACCGGCAGTGAACTTTACTGCCGCATCATTCGGATCCCAAGTGTGTGTATCAGGGACATCTCGGAGTGGGGTGCTCGACATCCAGGAAAATGTTCCCAACGTAAGTGGCATTTGAATTAAACGGCTAGAAGAACGAAAACACTGGGTTTTCAGCGGCTTACTCGAGAACCTCCTCCGCAGGTCCCAGCTGGAAGCCTCACAGGAGCTGATCACCCCTGGCCTCAATAACTCACCCACCCCGGCCTTTGGGACCGAGGGAGACAAGCGGCCGCGGTGCGGGCAGAGCGGGGTAGAAAGGAAGGACAGTAGCCTGTGGGAAATCTCCCAGCTCTCGCCAACGAGAGCGTGGCTGTGAACTCGCGCCTCGGGCTGAGCGGTGGCACAGGGCAGGGCGACCTCCCAGGACTGCCTTGCGGGCTGGGCGGGCGAGGAGCCCAGTGCCCACACCGCGGGAGGGACGGGAACGGAATGCGCAAGGGTCAGCGCTTAGAGAGACCCGGGAGCAAAGCTGCCCAGGTTTGACGCTGGCAAGGCCGCCAGGAGGGGAAGCGAAAGCACGGCACTAGTCCCCCCTCTGTCCCACCCTTCGGACAGAGGGTGTCTGAGCGGAAGGGAGCCGGACCTCCCAAGTGCCGCCCCTCTTCCGAATACCGACACTCCCCCCCGCCCCCCTCCCAATTCTAGGCCTCCTAGTCCTCTGCTGGCCAGTTCATTCCCACCGCTTAAAACAACCCAAGCGGCCTCGGAAGCCGGCCGACTAGAGGCTCTGGCGACTTCCCCCGCGCAGGGCGCTGGCTGCGCGGTGAACGGGCCGAGTTTCTGGGCGGCAGCCGGGAGGAAACGTGGCGGCCCGCATCTGCGAGGAGCAGAGCTCCGTCTTGGGCCGCCTGGGTTGGCATGTTGTTCCAGATCCTCGCGTTTGGGCAAGAACGTGAGGCCCGATCCCCTTCTCTTGTACGCGCACAATCTCCACTCACTTCAGTGCACATTCCTCAGGACCACCGCTCCCCCCATCCTCCGCCCCCCGGCGTCCCCGAATGCGGATAAATAAATCGGGTTCAAGCCCAGAGGTGGGGCTGGGGAGAGGGAGGCGTGCAGGTAGGGGCTGCTGAGTCCAAAGCTAACTTTCCCCGCGCCGCTTCGGAAGAAGAAAGGCTGCCCAGCCAGTGGCAGCTGTGGAGGGGGCGGGGTGCTTAAAGGCGAGCAGCAGTCACCCCCAGCCGGTCCCGCCCTTGCGCTGCGCCTCTCCCGCGGGTCTTCACTCCAGCCTACCAACGTCTGCCCGCAAAGCCCGGGAAAGAGGCGCTGCGAAAGGAAATGTGAAGTGGGGCCTGCCAACGAAGGAGGAGAAAATTAATTAATGAGGGAAAGAAATGTGTTTCTGATCCAGATGATAGACTCCCTATCCCTGGGGGCGGAAATTCCTTGGAAATCAATAGCTGTGCATTCATTATCTCCCTCTTGATAAAATGCAAAGCTATGAGATCGGGTGAGGAGGGAATCTGTGTTGGTCATTAAACAGGAAGGAAAAAGAAAAAAAAAAGAAAAAAACAAACCCCAACCTGCCCAGGATTCTATGCCAAGGCTCAGACCCCACGTGCGCATCACTAGCTCTGGCAGGGGCCATCTAGTTACTGCACTTGCCAAACCCGGAACACAAAGCAGTGACATTGATGGACTGAGCCCCAGTCCACCACCCTTCCCTTTCACTGCCCTGGGGAGAGTAGGGAAAGGCTTGATAAGGTCCAAGGAAGTACCGGCAGATCTACCACCGTGTCTCACTCTCTAGCCTGGGGCTGAGGCCCAGCAGGGATGTGACAGGATAATTCTCCAAGCATCATCCCCTACCCCACCCGGTATTTCTATACAATTCCCTCTCATCGCACCTGTCACACCTGTACCACAAAAACACCCCCTTCACCTGTAGCTACCCCACTCTCATAGACTGCCACCGCCCCAAGGCAGATGCCTGTATTTTATACCTCATTTTATCTCCAGTGTCTTGCCCTGGCCCAGACTGGTGCTCAAGGTAGGGTAGAAAGTAAATGAGGGAAGGATGAAATAAATGACTTTGGAAAAATTGCTGGCTGGAATCAAGATAGACAGCTCTGCATGGGGACAGCACGCCCTCTGTTCCAATCTGCATCTTCTTTTCAGGGAGAGAGGAGACCCCTTCGGCGATCTTCCTGCTTGCCCCCCACTCCCCATTGGTCCTGGCTTGCTGAACTCTCTTTGTTTTTCTCCCGGCCCTCGCCGTCTGCCTTCTCTTCCTTCCTACACACGTGTATTGTTCTATGGGGTATTTTCACTCTGTGACAAGCACCCTTCCTAAGTGCCAGGGTGGACACAGATGTGCCCTAAATGGGCTTCCAATCCATTAGTGGGGTGAGGGGGGTGGGTAATGAGATGGGAACTGTACCCAGGGCCCTATTTCTAGCCCTGGGGGAAAGTGAGACATTCTGAGCAGAGGTCTGAGCCCACCCTAAGCTGGGCAGGGACTCTGGTTGTCCTAAAAGAAGTAAACTAGGAGAGGAGTCTGGACAAGGTGATGAAGTCTTGACCTCAGGCCAGGGACCTCCCCGCTGGGTTAATTGGCGCTCTCTCAGTGTTGGAGGGTAAACCGAGATGGGCTTCTGGTACTCAGGGGCTCACCTCTCTCTCTGTCTCTGAGTCCATGTGGCCCCCAAACTGTGCTATTTGCGTTTGTTTCCCCTGCACTCTTTGGGGTCCCTAAAAGCCAGCGTTTCCCTGGGGGGAGGGGGAGACAGGATCTAGGCGCTCATCCTCTGCGGCGCCCTTCCTTCCCCCGACCCCGACCCCCCGACCCCCTAACGCAGGCGAGCTCAGGGAACCGCCGCGGTGGGTGTCAGGAAGGATTAAGTTAAGCCTGAACACCCGGTGCGACGACTACCGTAGGACTCATTCGCTCCCTCCAGCGATGTCCTGCTCGTGGTCCATTCCCCGCAGAATTAAAGTTGCACTTAGCACTCCCAAGGGACCGCGTAATGGATGGAAACGAGGCTCCTTCTCACACTAGCAAGTGAACATCCTTCTTAACTCCCCTCTCGGGCTGCGAGGGGGTGGGGGGAGGGGGAAAGGTAGAGAGAAAAGAAAAGACAGAAAGAAAAAAGAAAGAAAAAAAAAAGCCGTGGTGACGCCTCTGGGCTCTTCTTGGAATTTGAGTAGGGAGCGTGTCCGCTAAATACGCACGCGTTTATCCAAAGAAAAGATCCAAGGCGAACGTAAATTTAGGTTTATAGAAATGAGATCTAATCTTTAGCGGAAATACAGACCTCCTTGCTGTGGGAGAGACCAGAAAGATTATTTATCTGATCTCTGCCTCCCCTACGCAGCCCCTTGCAGTTCTCCAGCTCTCTCGCTGCAGATGTGATAACATCTGGGCTGTTATCACCCCGGGCAAGGGCTGAGTCCCTGGGGACTCGGGCACCTGAACTATGGTTCCCCGGGAGGCCCTTGATCTGCCTGCCACATAAGGGCCACATAGCAGGTTGGCTAATTGATTTATTCTTCTTACGTTTTGATTTCACAATAATAAAAAATAAATAAAGCCTGGACCAGAGCTTGGGCCCCGTTCTTTTAAGTTGGTTTGAATTAATATTTTAATCACGCTTTCCTATAAATTGGCTTGATTCTGTTCCCTACTGAAGAAAAAAAAATGTGTGTGTATATATATACACATCTATACATCTGTATGTATATCTGTATCTGGGGGGCGGGGGCGGGCGGGTGGCGGGCAAACAAGCCAAAACGATGGAAGGGAAAATAAAGTTCTCTTCAACATCTTATTCCCTTTTCTCTGAAGCTATTTCCTTTTCCTGGAGTTTCCAACATAAAGTGTGTGTGTGTGTGTGTGTGTGTGTGTGTGTGTATGCTGAAGAGAGGTAAGGATCCCAGCTACACCCTGTTAACTATTTTTCCTTTTGATTACAAGAAGCCTCAGATCATCCGGAGCTCGTTTGAAATGTGGGTTTGTACACGGTTAAAGGAGACAAACAATAAGAGAAATGCACAACTTCATTTCAACAACCAGCCGTTCCCTAGTAGAAAGCACACGCTCCTTGTGGCTCCTAAGTGGCTGTCACTGTCGGTGCCTGACACACTTATAGTCACAACAACAACAACAACAAAGTATGCGGAGGAAATTAAATCATATGGAAATCAATAGCATCTGACTGCTTCAAACAAATGTCTGTCACCGCGATTATTCATTCTCCAGGAACCTATTTATAAACCATGAAAGAAACAGGTTCTTGCCGCAAAAGACAGCACCTTCTGCATTTCTGTGTTATTTATACTGCATACAGAAGAATGCGCGGGCATAATTTAACATACAAATGCCCAGCTGTATACATTATATAACAGCTTGTTAGACGTCCCGGAGAGGAGGTGTGCCTAAGTAATGCGCATATATTCAGGGCTTGCGATCGGGGTGAGGGTGTGGAGGAGGGAGGGAAACCACCCAGGGGCTGGTGAGCATCGTCTTTCTCCCCCTAAAAGATGCCTACCCTCAAACAATAGCTGGCCCTTTTGATCTTTCCAGACCCGCGATGGGAAAGGTGAGAAGTGCAGTGCGCATGTCCGGGTAGCTACAGGTGCATCACCTGCGCTGTCCTTGCTGGTGGTCACTATAAGAGCGGCTCCCACGCGCGGGTCGCGGCCGGGAGAGAGCGCGCGCGCGCGCAGACGCACGGCGCCGCCGAGAGGGAGAGCGCGCGTCAGATAGACGGAGACAGCTGATGCCTGTCAGCGCGGCGGGCCCGCGAGCTCTCGCGAGAGCTCCCCGGACCGGCCGCGAGAATTGGGGCTCAGGTGTAAGAGGAGTGCATCCCGTCGGCGCACGGGGCTAGAGCTCTCGGAGAAGTGGGATCGCGAGGCCGGTGCGCGGCGGTCTGCGCGGTCAAAGCAGCGCCGGGAGGCAGCGGCGGCAGCAGAAGCAGCAGCGGCCCTCGGCACGTCCGCCGCCTCCGCGCCGACAGCCGCCGCGGCTGCAGCCTCCGAAGGGAGGCCGGGGGAGCCGGCGTGCGCACTTTCCCGCGGACTTTCGGAGTGTTTGTGGATTTACTTGCCAAGCCATCAAGATGATGTCCATGAACAGCAAGCAGCCTCACTTTGCCATGCATCCCACCCTCCCTGAGCACAAGTACCCGTCACTGCACTCCAGCTCCGAGGCCATCCGGCGGGCCTGCCTGCCCACGCCGCCGGTAAGCGCCCCATGCACGCGGACCCGGCCCGCGGGCCCGCCCCCTCCCCGTCTCCGAGACGCTGCATGTTGGGTGCTGATGTATGTACAGGTCCCGGTGCGGGGATTTGCGGGCAGGGAGTTTTAGAAGAGTCCCGCTGAGAGGCAGGCTTCGTACAGTGGAGCTTAGTGTCGTGTTCCCGTCGCCTCTGCCTCCGTGTCGGGCGCCGGCGATCGGAGTGGGGAGCACTGGGGCCATGAGTCTCGACTTCCCTCCACTCTTTCCTGTTAATTTCATGCCTTGGAAAGGCGTTTTCTGTGCGTGTTCGGGTGCGTGACACGGGTCCCCAGCTGCGAGTTACATCTGCACTTCTTCTTTCCCCCTCCTTTTCCGTCTCCCACGCCCGTCCCCGGAATGTGTTCCTGTGTCCCCCTCTCCTCCGCATCTGCCCCTCTCCTCACACTCCCGTCCCTTTTCATCTGACCCCCTGTCTCGTCCCCAATGTGTCCCTATTCTGTCTTTCCCGGTCTCCACTATCCCCACCCTCGTCGTTATTATTTTGCTTGCTTTGTGTTGGCCTTTTGCTTGTACTTTCCGGCTTGTGTGTGGTTGTTCTGTGTTTTTGCTTTTTTTGGTTTTGTGGTTGTTTTTTTTTTTTTTTTGGTTTGGTTTGTGTCGCCTGCAGCTACAGAGCAACCTCTTCGCCAGCCTAGACGAAACGCTGCTGGCGCGGGCCGAGGCGCTGGCGGCGGTGGACATCGCCGTGTCCCAGGGCAAGAGCCACCCGTTCAAGCCGGACGCCACGTACCACACGATGAACAGCGTGCCATGCACGTCCACGTCCACCGTGCCGCTGGCGCACCACCACCACCACCACCATCACCACCAGGCGCTCGAGCCCGGTGACCTGCTGGACCACATCTCGTCGCCGTCGCTCGCGCTCATGGCCGGCGCGGGCGGCGCGGGCGCGGCGGGCGGCGGCGGCGGCGCCCACGACGGCCCGGGGGGCGGAGGCGGCCCGGGGGGCGGCGGCGGCCCAGGCGGTGGCGGCCCCGGGGGCGGCGGCGGCCCGGGCGGCGGCGGCCCGGGCGGCGGCGGCGGGGGCCCGGGCGGCGGGCTGCTGGGCGGCTCGGCGCATCCGCACCCGCACATGCACGGCCTGGGCCACCTGTCGCACCCGGCGGCGGCGGCCGCCATGAACATGCCGTCGGGGCTGCCGCACCCCGGGCTGGTGGCGGCGGCGGCGCACCACGGCGCGGCAGCGGCGGCGGCGGCGGCGGCGGCGGCCGGGCAGGTGGCGGCGGCGTCGGCGGCGGCGGCCGTGGTGGGCGCGGCGGGCCTGGCGTCCATCTGCGACTCGGACACGGACCCGCGCGAGCTCGAGGCGTTCGCCGAGCGCTTCAAGCAGCGGCGCATCAAGCTGGGTGTGACGCAGGCCGACGTGGGCTCGGCGCTGGCCAACCTCAAGATCCCGGGCGTGGGCTCGCTCAGCCAGAGCACCATCTGCAGGTTCGAGTCGCTCACGCTCTCGCACAACAACATGATTGCGCTCAAGCCCATCCTGCAGGCGTGGCTGGAGGAAGCCGAGGGCGCGCAGCGCGAGAAAATGAACAAGCCCGAGCTCTTCAACGGTGGCGAGAAGAAGCGCAAGCGGACTTCCATCGCCGCGCCCGAGAAGCGCTCGCTCGAGGCCTACTTCGCCGTACAGCCCCGGCCCTCGTCCGAGAAGATCGCCGCCATCGCCGAGAAACTGGACCTCAAAAAGAACGTGGTGCGGGTGTGGTTTTGCAACCAGAGACAGAAGCAGAAGCGGATGAAATTCTCCGCCACTTACTGAGGGGGATGGGAGGTACCGGGCGGGGCAGATCGGGGAGCCGAAGGGCATTTCGAGGGGCTTTCCCCGGGCCTGTTTCCCCCCGGATTTAGAGTGTCCGTTGTCCTGCTTGCATTTGGGGAGCCCCTCCTCGAGCGTTCGCCTCCACCTCCTCTCTGCTCTCCCTGCCCTTACCCTCCCCAGCCTAGAGGACTGGGGTGCAGGGTGTGGACACCAGAGAGAAGGGCGGGGGGAGAAGAGGGAGCATTTGTGAGAGTGGGGGAGTCGGGGGAAGGAAAGCGGAGAGTGGAGGAGGGGTTGTGAGGGGCAGGATGGCTCTGGGGGTGAGGGTGGGGGGAGACTCGGGAAGGGTAGGGAAATTGACTGATTTTGACCAGAGACACTTATCAAAATCTCCTGGGGACCAAGGAGCTATGTACAAAAAAACCTACCAACCACCAAAAACTAGACAAATAAAGACAAAAGAAAACAAAACAGAACAAAAGCAAAGAAAAAAATGCTTTAGAAATTTAACTCCGGAGAGTCGTGTTCTACAGCTTCATTCCCCCCTCCTCCCCTGCCCCCGCAAGGAAGAGAAAAAAGAGCACCACGTTATTACTATCGCCCAGCCCTACACACAGGAACTGAGTCAAAGACCGAACACCAGACGAACCGGAAGGTGAAATTCTGGGTAGCAAAGCTAGTTGTTCTGTTTGTGTGTTTAATTTAATCTTTCCTCTAAGTCTTACCTACACCCCATCCAAGTCCTCTTTGATTTATTTTCTCTTTTCCAATGAGACTCCCGACGGCTGCTCTCCATTTCCAGAAAGTGAGTAGGGGCACAGCTGAAAGGGGCGGCGGGTGGCTACTTGTTTAGGTGAAGTCCAAGTTTTCCAGTGACCCAGCCTATACTCCTGTGGCCTGATAGGTCAGATGGGGGTCTTTAGGGAGAGAGAGGCATAGTCTTTGGGCTGACTAAAAAGCAGAATTTAGAGGCTCCGAAATAAATATTTTATTCTAGGAAAATAGAACAATTTTAACCAGGTTTTTACTCTTTCCATTTTTGCTCTCATATCTAAGATCTAGAAAACAGACCATTTCAAACTAAGCTTTCCCCCCCCTTCCCACTCATAGAACTTGCTTGCCCTTTCATTTATTTTTCTCAGTGGCTTATTTTAAACTATCTACTTTTTTTCCCCCTGTTGATTCAAATAGATTGATGGGGTGGCAGACAGTAGGAGAGATACGCTGTCCCATTTTCTCCACAGAACAGGACCCATCTTGCTCTTCTAGGTCCCCTTTCTTCTCTCTTGGAGAACATGAAATCATTGAAATATTGAGAAGTTTCTGCTTTCACTTGGAGCAGGACTTGGCTGTGAGAAAATCAACTAAATCCCAGATGAGAGGAAGACGGGTTTAAAGCCCTCCATTTATTTCAAAAAGGTCTGCATGTTGGGAGCGGGGGGTGGGGGGGGGAAGCAGAACAACTGTTTCATTATTATTATTATTAAATTATTATTATCCAAAAGTAATTTATTGCTGGGGATAAATGTTGGGTAGCAAAAACTTTAATTTGCACTATCAGTCTCCCAAATAGAAAATCATGTATAGTATTTCATAGTAATAATCAAGGTACTTTATGAAACTACTGATGGATTAAAAAAAGAAAAAAAATTGAAGGTGGTTAGGTAAAATGCCTGCTTGGTGCACAAGACACTCTTTTGATCTCGGGTGGAGATGGTTTATTACCGTCCTTTAATAAGAACTAAAAAATTGAAAACAGAATAGATGAGAAAAGAAAAAACCTGCCATTTAACAAGACTGAAATCATGCATGATCTGAAAGGTGCAGAAAGAAACACAACTAGGTCTCACTCTGGTTAGGCATTATTTATTTAATTACATTGTATATCATTGTTTGCAGCGCAAACATTCTATGCATTTGAAACTGAGCACTAAACTGGGCTAGCTTTCTGATAGACCGTTTTGTGGATAGTGTGATTTCACAGTCTACTGCCTGTTTTCACCGAAAACACAACATTCTTGTCATATTCTTGTATTTAGAGGAAAAGGAAAAAAGGAAGATTACTGTAAATATTTTCTTTAATGCACACACTCACACAGTGGTTACGAACTGCCAGTGTTAATCCTGAAATGCCTCACGGATTGATCTACCTGTCCATGTATGTCTGCTGAGCTTTTTCCTTGGTTATGTTCTTTGCTCTATTATCTTCCCCTCCTCCCCACTTCTATCAGAACCACTTCTGTGCGCCAAAATACAACAGGGGGATATGTCCCAGTACACTTACAAATAAAATATAACTGAAAGAAGAGCAGTTTTATGATTTGGGTGCATTTTTGTGTTTATACTGGGCCAAAGTCCTGGGAGAGCCGGTCAACAAATGAGACTCAATTCAACCAAAAATACAGGGAAGGGGAGGACGTTGAAAGGGAGGTGAAAAGAGGGGAAAGGATGAGAATGATGTATTTTTCTGCTGAATCAGAATTCACTTTCAGATAACTCATGTGAAAGCGGTGCTCTGAATAAAATGAATTCTCTATTAGTTGCCTGTGTTTATCAAAGTTTTCTTTTTTTTTTTAACTGCAGAAATCCTTCAAGCACAGCCCTCGCTTCAGAGTGGTGGAAGGTAATAAATAACCACGCACTCTCAAAATATTTAAATCAAGGTTCGGTGCAGAGGCATTTGGAGGTTTGTATGTGTTGTTCTAGCCTAAAAACGTTTCTAAGAAAATGTTGTAACTAAATGACTTTTATTTGGAGTTTAACAAAAACCATCCACTGATCTGTCCAGCCATGGTGTCAAATGCCTCTGTTCATTTGGAACTTTAGTGTGCCACCTACTGCTCCAGAGGGACCAGAGATTCTCTGTTGGTGACCCGGGACTAGATCAGATGCCAAATGTAAAAAGTTTCTTAATAGCTGGGATTATATCTTCTGAAGTCATCCTACTTTAGCCAAATCTTTTTAATTTCACCGGCAAATCTGTGAAACAAAATGCTTGATGTTCAAAAAAGAAGAGTACATTTAAAAAGCTGTGATTTTAAACAATTGTTAATGTTTTAAAAAAATCACTAGAGGTATTTTTAAAATAGATCTCTTCCATCAAAATTGATTTGTTTCTGTTGTTATTAACTTGAAATGTCATCAAAGTTTTAAATAAAATACATTTGTTTAAAAAAATACCCACGTTATTTTATAGAAAAGTATGACCGGATTTCATTGTTGGAGAACCAGGAATGAACAAATAAACAGATTTACAAAGGCTGTTTTTTAAAAAAAATCTGCCCCGAACGGAAATGTTGCAGGCAAATATATTTGTATTATATAATGATGACTAATGTATGTAATAAGAACCTAAGCATTTGTTTTGTATTAAGTAAAATCCTTACCAAATAAAGAGAAGACAATATTATGTTAATAAAACATATTATGAAAATACATGCTTTGCAGAGTTTCCTATTTTACGTAGTAGGAAGCTGTGCAAAACAAAACAGGAAATGCCTTGCTATCTGGTGACTGAATCTGTGTACTGCCTGAAGGAATATTAAGACTATTCTAAGATACCTTTGTCAATTCACGAACAAACAAACAAATAAACAAGTTAACAAACATCCTCCTGGAGAGAGTGCTAAGGCTTGCTACTCAGTGGTAGTTAACCTTTCAAAGTTTTCTGGTTCTGAAGAACGGAACTTCAAGTGAATTCTGGCACTAGTCAGTGTGTGGAAATAGCGTGGCTCCGGTTCTTTTAAATAATCTAAAAATAAGTTGGAGTGGGAAAATTGTGCTCTGTTTGCATTTCAGCTTCTCAGGAAATGCAGGCGGTGGTGGAGTAGGAAAGGCAAAAGAAAAGTAAGCATAAAATGCATCTACCACGTTTAAGCCACCCATTCGTTTTAAATTTTCTCTTTTCCCCAGTCCTAGCTCCGGGTCCCGCTACTTCTGTAGGTCTAGGAAATGATGTCCTCAAGACGCTTCAACTAACTTCTTAATAGATTTTTGTTTAATGCGTGTTCTGAAATTGCTCTCAACTTCGATTACACCCTCATAAATAAACCGTAGGCACACACTGCCGTGATTGTATCGAGTTTTAATTTCTTGTGGTATTAAGATGACTTCGGTCCGGTTCCTACACTTGGCCGCGCCAAGAGAGGACAGGGCGCCTTGGGCCGAGGACTCACCTGGCCAGCTCCCGCCCTCAGCCCCTTGCCCCATCTCCCCGGTCTTTCCGCCAATCTAGCCTGAAGAATCCCTACCCCATCTTTCACTTGGATGGGCTTTCATAGTCGAATCCGTGAGGTAGGAATTGTGACTTCTGACCTGGCTAAAAGCGTTCCCCACCCCATTCGAATGGCCTTGGTGGCCGGCGAGGTGATAAAGGTGACGACCACAGTTATTCTCTGGTGTGGTTTTGCTGATGGGTGTTACTGCCGCTGCAGTCTTAGCCCCAGTCCTCGCGAGCGGTTCCAGAGGAGAACGCAAGCTTAATTGATTTTTAAAAAATAGCAGCCTAATTCTAAATCTCACGGGGGGCCTCTTTCCCACCTGCGAGATAAGCCTTGTCGCAATAATTACATTATTTAATATTTGATCAAACCTTTGCGCCACCGCGGCGGGAGGGGCCGGGCCGCCTCACGCCCTCCGGGGGCAGCGGGCAAGCGGCTCTGCCCGAGCCGGACCGGGCACGTGCGGCGGGGGCGCGCGGCCGCCCCGCTCGGGTTGGCTTGCCCTTTGAATAATTCATGGCCTGAGGATTCTAGAAATTAATAAAATGAAGGATAACAAGAAGCTAATTAAAAACTTTCGTAATTGTTGTCAAGTCAGCCTGGTGAAGAGATTGGGCAGCCCTCCCTCTCCCCCTCCCCGAAATCCGGTGGCTCCGTAGGGCGGGGCGCGGGCCCGGAAGGGCCTTGAAACTGGAGCGGCAGAACGCTCCTGCGGCTCCCGGAGTGATTTCGGAGGCGGCCTCGTGGTGCTGCTCCCTCCCCCTCCAGTCTCTCAGGCTAGACTTCGGACTTAGGAGCGGGTGCCGTTTCAAACCACAGGCAGAGCTGACTAGGTCTGAATCTGCAGCCAGGAGGGGAACCGCTCTCCCCCGACCCAGGCAAGGTTCCTGACCCCCTGGAAACACCCACCCAACCCTGGCCGCCCGCGCGGGGAAATCCCAGCGCCCTAGGCGTGCGAGCCGCGGCCCAGCGACCAGGTACGCTGGGTCTGTGCCCCTCCGCCGCCTGCCGCGACTCGCGGCCCGGAAGCTTCCAGCTGCCGGGGGCCTCAGCTCCTCTCGAACGGTGGGACAGCTACCGCCTACCGGCCCTGGCCGGGGCTTAGCCAGGCCGTGTATAACCGGAGCGGTCAAACGCTCGAGTGCCCAGCGTCCGGCGCGCGTGCGCAGGCGTGACCGGCGGGGTACGGACCGCTGGGAGCGCCGCGCGGACAGGGCGCGCTCCGAGTGCGCACGGTGCGCGCCGAGCTCGCGCAAGCGCGTTTTGTGTGCGGCGTCACCTCAGAGAATTGAGCTGGAGCCCCGCAGCTGGTAATTAAGCGCTCCCGAATGTTCTTTCCCACCCTGTAAGGGCTTCTGAGGGCGTCCTGCGAGAAAAGGGAATGGACCAGTATGTCGTAGAGGTTAAAAATACTCCCCTCCCCACAGTTTGCCTACGTCAACAGACGTCCTAAACACCACAAAACTTATAAAACCGGTTGACATTTTTTGGCAAGAACTGGGAGCAATAAGGTCTCGGCTTTTGTTTTGTTGTTAGGGTGCACACCAGCAAAGCCCTGCTACGAATTGGACCTTATACCTGGCGCGGGAGGAAGGCTGGCCGCTGGGCGTTAGTCCCGGGGAATTCCGTAGAGTCCTGGATCGCAAAACGGAGGATGAAAATCTCGGTTTCGAGAGAAGTTGGCAAAGCTCAAGCTAGGGGACCAGTTTCCTGCTCCTGCAGCCCCAGGGGAGGGGCTAGGAGCGCCTGTCTCCCATCTGTTGCCCCAAGCCCGAGGGCCCCGGAGGTCTCTTCTTTCCAATTTAGAAAGCGAAGAGAATGGGAAAAAAGAAGAAAAACTAAAGAAGCGTGGAGAGAAGTGGCAAAAGGAGGGATGGAGAAGGAAGAGAGGCAGACTCCTTGCATTGATTAGGTAAAGCGAATTACAAACCAAAGTTTGGTAACTCTTGACGCCTGGCTTCAGTGAAGCATAATGCACACAAACTTTTGTAGGCATGGATCAGAATAAAACAAAGTGTTGACAATTTCCAGCCGCGAAAATTCTCTTACACCAGTCTTTCCCTCCCCTCGCCCCTCCCCCGCCAAGTGTTGACAATAAACATTTAATGAAGGCTGGGACCCGGCTGTCTCCAGCCAGGGTCTGAATACTTTAAGCAGACCATTAGCACGGCTTCTTCCACTTCAAACATCGCGCGCTACACTCTAACATTATATATATATATACACATATATATATATACAAAGTGTGAGACAAATAGTATGTTTATACGAATATCTTAAGTGGTGTGCAGTAGTTCTGATACCCCCTGTACATATTAACAGAAACCAACGCATTGTAGAATACTCGCGCTTAAAAAACTGTTAAATACAGTTAATGCAATATTAATCGCCCTTTGGTGATATAAAATGCAATATTTTCAGGCAGCTATCGAGCTTTTCTAGAAGAAGAGCTGATGAAAAGAGTCACAGCTGAATAGTGGAGAGAGAAAGCCCGGTATTTATTGCTTTTGTTTGGCTTTTGGCTACAGAGACAGGAACCTTCTAATGGGGTAAGGACATTTATTTTATCTGCAATCTATTGCTGCTAGAGCAGGGGCGGCAGATGGGGCTGGTGCGATAGTCACAGTGTAATTTAGAGCGAATCCTAATAACTAATAATGATTTATGTTAATTTTGATCACTTATGCGACTTTACCAAAGCGTTGTGATGAAAGAAAGGGAAAGCAAGAGAACCAGAACGTGACAAGGAGCTGTGAGACTGAGATTGGAGCTCAGCTATCCTGCTTAAAATGTGTTTTATGAGTTAGCAATGGAAAAACAGGCATTTAAAAAAGCAGGTAGGATCCATTTGACTCTGGGCAGAGGTATCTCCCGGGGGCTTTCATTTCTTCTGAAAAGAAACCTAAATGAGAGGAACCGTGACGCCTTTGAGCGGGAGTCTCTTTTATCGCAGTTTTAAAGAAAAAGATATGGTTTCAATTGTTTCATTTGCTTATATTCAACTAAGAGGTCCTGTGTGTGTATGTATGTGCGTGTGTGTGTGTGTGTGTGTGTGTGTGTGTGTGTGTGTGTGTGTGTGTGTGTAGGGGAATCAAGTGTGTGAGAGGCGTTAGTGCGCGCCGGGGTCTTCCTTCCAAAGTGTAATCTGAGCCCGAGGTTTGAAATCAGCCTTAGCGCCTATGAGCAGGCTCTCGCGCACTGTCGCCACGCCTTATGCAAAAGTTTTATTACTGCGTGCTTAAGCAAGTTGGCTTTCTCGCTTCCCATCTGATATTTGTTTGTCTAGAATCAACTTTTGGGAAGCTTTGCCTTCTCTGCCTCCCGTCTTTCCCCTCCCTCAAGGGATCCCAGGACTTTTAAACTTAAAAGTGCTTCCCCTCTCCCCATCCTCCTGGTTAAGTGGTACGGGTTCAGAACCCCAGGGGCTGCCAACAGGACGCAGTTCTGCACGGGAACCGGCGATTTTCGGCTGCAATGCCGTGCATTGCAGAGGGTCGGAGCGATTTTGAAAGGGAGGGTGCGCCTTGCTCGTGGCAATTTACTTTTTCGGTTACCTTTTGCGCGTTTCAACGCCTCAAGGCTATAGTTTGAAAGTAAGACAGCATCAAAGCAGCTCCTTATTAGCTCTGTATTTGAGAAATCCGAAGATGAAACTACCTAAAAGGTTTAATAGGGCGGAACAGCATTTATTTGCCAAGCAAACAGTCAGAGTACAGTTCAAAAGGGGTACAGTGGTTTATCAGCAGGAGGCTGGAAGGAGAAGAACGTTGGGTAAAGGGAATTTCAAGCTTCAGTTACGACGTTAAAGTGAATTAAATAAGCTTCAAGTGGGATGTCTCCTTTGATTTTGAGTATCATCTCCCTCGCCAAAAATTTATACATATGTACATGTGTATATATATTTCTGCATATATGTACATCCCAGAGGCTTACTCCCCCTTTCAGAGTTTGCCAAGACTTTGTAACTTTTAGGTTTTGTAGAGCAATAATAGTTATCTTTCTAGGGATTTGATCGCAAATGTATTTAAAATATAATCTTTTAAAATACAAAGTTTCATAATTTTTTCCCTTCTTATTTTAAGGCTACAGATGTAAAAATGCACTTAATTTCTTCTACTAGGGAAAAACATCAAGCTACATGATTAAGAGCTGTTTCTTTCCTAAATATTATGCTGTATATTGTTTTCACTTTTGAATCATCTCTATCAGTAAGTGTACTGTTATTGTACTGTTAATATTCCTGGTATAAAGAGGACTTTAAACAAAATAAATATTTAAACAAAATAAATCCAGGCAGCTAACGTTGCCTGTTTACTGGTAATGCTCAGGAGCTTGTGTGTGTTTGCGAGCTTGAAGCTGCGCCTCCATGTGCATATCCACATACAAACAGATTTTTACTGTGTTGTACTAAGTACAGTTTTTACTGTTGTTGTTGTTGAGTGTAGTGGAGTCTTATTTCTAAACTTTATTCTGGTTCTGTCCCAGTGTTTCAGGGCCAGAAGCAACTCCCTTAAAATTGAAGTCTGGTGCATTATTGAAACTCTCTATCAAACAGCTCTGGGGTGCAGCCTTTCTGAACACGCTGGCTCTAGATGAGGTCTGACTGTCTGACTGCACATAAGCCCCTAATATGTTAATGGCCGTAGGGGATGCCTAAGGTACTATCTCAAGCTGCTTCGCACACCATATGTCAGGCCGTTAGCCACATGGATCTATTAATCAAAAAGAGCTGGAGAGGGAGAAGAGGGTCTTTGAAAGGGTGCGAGAGCAATGGGGGAGGGGGGAGAGGGAAAGAGAAAGCATTTAAAACCCCCATCATTTTTGTTTCTTTTATTAAAAAATGAACAAAAATAACTAAAGAAGGCTCAATCAGTGAAGATTTCCTTTCTGTCAAGTTAAAGATGGTTTATAAATCCCTACCAAAAGAACTCGAATAGCATCTGATTCTTTTAAAATAGAAGGCAATTTTACCTGGAGGGTCCTGTTTAGGGTTCCTTTATTGCAAAACTTTTATAAGCAAGACTCTTGATACAAAAAGTTGTTTTTGTTACGTAGGTTGTTTTGTAGATGAGCTTTATTAAAAGTAGTAGGGGAGGTGGAATGAGGCAAATGTGTGTTTAGGGGATGGAAGGGGGCCATGGAGGGAGGGAGGGAGATGTCTGGAGGATTTGTAATGAATATATAATTCATCAATATGTATCTGCACTAACAGTAGAGTTCTCACCACCTTTAGTTCTTCTGATAGTAAATGTAAACTTTATATTTTTATCCCTTCTTTTAAGCTGGCTTTATGATAAATGAAACTGCAGAGTCTACAGGGTACAGAAAGTATTTAATTCTTTTAGGAGGAGAGGAAATGGGAAAACACTTTAAAACTCCCATTCTTTCTCACTTCTGCTTTATTTAGAATTATCTCTTCCCCCTTGAATGCTTAAAAATAACTTTGGTTAGATAAATACTTTAGAAAGTTTTCACAGCCTTAGAATTGACTATGTACTCAACATGGAGATGGCATACATGAGTAAGTACATTAAGTCTATAAGAAAAATTTAGATTTTTTTTCTTGAAGTAGTGAATATGTTTGTCATGTGCCACAAACTTAGCATTTTTAGGGAAATCAAATGAAAGTATTGATTTTAAAGTGTCAGAACTCTCAGAAACAGAGCAGTGAAAGGAAAACATGTAGGCACTTCAGATTTAAAAGTTCTGTTCTTTTCATGCGTTACCTAGGGATAGAGAAAATATAAGATCAAATGTTCATTCAGGTATTATTATTTTCTAAATTGATAGTCAGTGATTATGAACCATATGAAGACTCAATTTCTGGATTATAAATTTTAAATTTACAATCTGTAATTAATGATACAATTTAGGAAAGAATACCCTTGAATATGATTTTTAATGTTATAGTAGGCTTATACTAAAGTGTTTATAGGATAATGGAATGACTGAAAAATTTATTCATCTTAGGTTTTTAAATATATATATGCAAGTGATTGACTATTTATATATATTTGAGAACATAGATTATTCATCCATTCCACAAATCCTCTGTCATTAACATAGATTCATAGTACTCTATTATATTGGACTTGGAGAAAAGAGGGGCAGCAAAATGTTCTTATTTATGATTTAAAGATACCTAAAGAAGATACTTGTGAGATTGTGCTCAGTAACAAACAAGAATCATATAAATGACATGCGTTACATTATTTATAGGATGTAAGTGGAGTACTTTGTACTGTATGTTAGATTGGATGTGTTAAATATTTTTTATTTTCACAAATGCACCTATTTTTTTGTGTTTATATAGAAGTAAGCTCTTAGTTACAAGAAAAGGTTAACATTGGTAGGTGCCTTTAATTAAAAACACCAGTACATTAGGTTGTTTGGTTTGCCTGGAAAATCATCTGTAACTCTTTCAGTAAAAGGAAACAAACAAACAAAACATTTAAAACATAATTGTAGAGAATTATATTGTAGAGAACTGCAGTCAACCTGTAAATATGAGGGGTTCTAAAGCACTGTATTTCATCCAGGAGATGATGAATACATAAAGACAGATCATCCTGAATCTCAAGAGTAGCTGCATACAGAGAAACACTTATTATCTTTAAATTTTGGTGCATGCCACACGAGCCTTCATTTCTTTCCCTGTAGTTAAAACATAGCCCATATATCTGTCGCATTGGGTTTCCAAAGACTCGTAACTTAATTCCTTCAGGCTATTCATCAGCACAGTAATTAAACTAGCAAATGGATGTAAATAAAGTGAAATTGGTTTCATGACAGATGAGGCGAAGAGGCCTCTGACATGAAACAAGGCAGGACAATAATGATTTCGGCAGCATTGGGCTATGGAAGGAACCCCAGCTGGATTTATTAGGTGCTGCAAGTGATTTGCTGGAAGCGGGCAAGACATGAGCACTCTTTAATCTGACAGGAATTTTGCATCCTAAAGAGCATATTGAAATATAAATCCAGAAACAAGTTCAGGCAAACTGTAAACAGATGTATTATTGGACTGAAGGTACTATTTAATATTAAAAAAGGAAGAAGAATAGAGAACTACAACCTGACCCCCGCCCCATAGAAGAGCTTAAATTGCATAACTTATTACCTAATCCTAGGAAGTGACAAAATAATTATGAAACATTCTTTTCTGCTTATGAATTCTGTTGCTACTTCAGGGCTAGCAATTTTGTGTTCCAGGTTTATTTACTTGGGAAAACAACTAATACTATGGATGATTTTAAAACCAGCATGATAGAAACATCTGTAGAAATTATGGATACATGCATATCTGGGAGGGGAATGTGACAAACTGGGAGAGAAGCCCAGATGGGCAACTTATTTTACAGAGTGCAATTATTACTGCATTTAAATAAAATCTGGGATAAAGATCTGGTACCAGCTTATTGCCTCTAGTGGTCTGTGCCTGGATACCCAGAAAGTGCATTTCTAGCTACAGAGAGAAATGTCTTAAGCCCTTGATCAGACTAAGCTTTAAAATCAAATATAGATTTGTCCTGGCAAAATAAGCAGGTCCATAGATTAGGGGGAGCCAACCTATAGCCGAAAATTGAGAAACAAGAGAAGGAGAAGGTGCAAGGAATGAGTTCTTGGCTGGCTCAACAAGACTTAAATGGAAATTGAGTCACCAATTCCATTACAATAAGGCAGTCACACATAGAATAAATAAAAGGCAGATTTTCACACTAGGAGCAGATTAGCCCCTTTCACCACGAAAAGAGGAGAAATGAACTGCTTTACGCTTAAATGTGATCTCAATTATTTAAGCCCCTTTTCATGAGGAGCAAAAGCCTCCATGAGTGGTGCCCTCCCTTCCCACAAGATTCACGCAGGATTTTCAGCACCGTGGCCAGCTCCCGGGAGGCGGGGGAGGGGGTGGCAGCGGGTCGGGGCGGGGCGGGGCAAGGGAGGAGGGTGGGGGGTAGACGTTAACCCAGGAAAGGTGAAATCTAAATATTCCTGAAATTCTTCAGGCGGTTTAATTATTTAGCAGTGGATTCGGATCCACCAGTGGGATACTAATGTGGCCCAAGTCCTCAAATTTTTTGGAAAGCTGTGTTTTAAAAAGAGATGGGGAGGGGGAGAGTAGGAGAGTAGGTTATTAAAACTCTTAATGAAAATAAGAACTTTTAAAAACTAAACACCCACTGCATGCCCACTATTAGAAAATAGTGGGTGACTTTCAGGCCACGAAGGAATTTACAATGAAACTCAGTTGGCTTTCTCCCTGAGCCTGTCCTTTTTTTTTTTTTTGACAGAAAAATATACCTAATTATTTTACAGTTCTCTTACAATCACTAGGCATAGGCAAGTCCTTTAATTATAATACAGTCTGAATAGGGGGAGCATATGGAGGAGAATGTCAAGAAGAGGGTGCCAGGGGCAGATCCTCAGAAATCTGTATTCATTTCGGGCTCTTATTTGTTCAGTAATCTCTACCATCATAACTAAATCTTGAAGCACTGATGTAGTTCGAGTTGTTGTTGACTTAACGTCAAAATTCAATCACTGGGGGTTTTGCATCAGCCGGGCTACTTATTTGTCTAATAAATCCGTCATTTTGTAAGAAAAATATTTGAGCAGCCGTACTTGACCTCTTGGTATCCACAAGTCACATTTATTTCTCCCAGTTTACAAATGCAAAATCGAGATGATCATCTAATGCCTGGAGGAACTGTGTTGATTTCTGATTGGATTTTAGATGGAAATGTCTATTTTAAATACCTTGTGATTAAATTGTACATATAATAGAATCCATGCATTTTAAGCTGATTCCTGCTTGGAAACTTAACAACCTGCACTGCTAGTCACACGGACCAATGCCAAAAAAAAAAAAAAAATCCCACAAAATATCAAACCCACCTTTTCCAAACAAACACTTAAATTCAGTATCAATTTTAAGACTTTATTAAAACCAGAGTCTTATTTTTTCTTATCTTAAAGTAGTTCTCTTATGGATGGATTTTTTTCCCCCAGAAAATGTTATAATTCCTGGAGGGTAGGGCTTCATTATCCCAATCCCAGGGACAGCACATACAGGAGAATTCATGGCTAGCACTGCAAACTCGGGGCTGCAGTTTGGAGTATACTGCTACACTGTAGCTCAAGTCCAAGGAAATCCACATCTCCATTTCTGAATTTTATTAGTCAAGGAAAAGAATGTGTTATGTTTGGTTAAATTAATTTTATTCTTCAGAATAACAATGTGTTTGGAGATTGCTTGAAAATATTTGTTCCACCCGTCTCGTAGGGGATCTCCTTTTAGCATTTAGTGCAAGGCCCCTTCACAACTCAAGAATCTTTCTGAAATCTTTGGCTAAGGCACAACGGTCCATTTGAGAGAGTTTCTCTGTGTAGCGTTGGGGAGAACGAGTCATCACCAGGACCCCTTCTGTTGTGGCAAAGTGCTTGACTGAAAAGAGACGTCTTCAAAGTTAGACTGGAGACTGATTTTGTCAGTTGGTGATGAGACTGGGCTAACTGAGGCCTCAGAAACCTGGAACAACCGAACGCATGCATTTATCCACGAGGCGTGTCCTGCACATGCAGTCCCACCCGCTTGGCGGGGATGGGTGGGGTGTATTCTGGTCGCACCTTGGCTGAGGGAGGAACAGGACCTGGCAACCCACTCAAGTTTTGGAACGCCTTTGTTTTGCACCCCTTTTGCTTTCTTGCTGCGGGGCCTGCGCGCGCGTGTGTGTGTGTGTGTGTGTGTGCGCGCGCGCGCGCGCGCGCTATTCAATAACTGGGAGATGTGTAGAGAAGTGTTGCTTAAGCTTGTTTGTATCTGAAACTGTCTTGATGGTTCGACCCTGTATACAAGAGAATTCAAGCCCTAAGTTGCCATACAGCGGGAGGGTCCCTGAGCCCCTGCCGCCTATGCCCGTGCTCTGCCCTGCGTTTCACTCCCTCGGAGCCCCGCTTGGGTACCGCCTGAGTTTGGTGTTCGTACTTTTCCTTCCCTGCTCAGTTTACGCTCGGGATCCCCCCGAGCCTTCGGCTTCTCTATGGTGGTGATGAGAAGGGTGCTCTTCTCAAACGTCTCGGTGCTCCCCTGCCCGGGCCGCCTGGGAGCTGGATCCCTGCGTCTACGCAGGGCAGGGCTAGCGGGTGGCTTGCGGCCTCCGGGCTAGGACGGTCCAGCTAGGGCAACCCTCCGAAGGGAGTTCGGCTCCTCGCCTGGGGCGAGCGTCCGAATGTGCTCCTGCTTTTGCTCATTTCCCCCCTGAGACCTGTAGTGGTCGCTAGTAAGCAGCAGGTTTCCTGCCTCAACTTGCAGTGATCGTGCACTCCTAAAGCTTAGTAGGTGCCTGTTACTGACCAGTCAGTCCTTCCTAGGGGAAGGCAGCTGGGATCCGGGAAACTCTTCCCGTCGTAGTGTGCAGTGCTCATTTCTGAGCCTTTCTCATAAACATTTCACTTCCATTTCCAAACCAGCCCTCCCAAACATTGATTACTTCATTTTCCCCCGATAGGACCTTAAGGCATTTCAGGTATTCAGAAAGACATTGAAAAACAAAACAAGACAATAAAAACAAAAAATAATTCTCAACTCTAGGCCCACCCTTCTCTGTGAGAGCAACAATCTACACGACTCTACTCCCAGTTCCAAGGCTTGTGGAGGATGGAAGGACCAGATTATGTCTCTTTGTGGTTTATGCCAGCGGGTCTGGCTGGATTGAAGTTCTAGTTATGAGGAGGTGAAGGAATCATTCTTTAGTATGTGACGAAACCGGTCAGACTGAATTGGCAAATTTGTTCAAGATTTGTTTCTGTTATGAAAACGTACTGATGGGGCTTTCTGAGTCATTACTCTGTCTTATTCTTTTGCCTCACTCCCGACCTTATCCCAACTTCCCCTCAGTTCTTGAGAGAAACGGGAAGGAGGTGTTCCTGGTGTTCTTGGGCTGTCTCCTAGTTGATTCTCTATTTTGCCTTCAGCTGTGGAGATTCTGAGGGGACTTCATTCCTTGAGTGTGGTTAGGCTAGGGAGACAAGGCAAGTGTCTAGGAAGGCCCAACTCCCTGGGCTTTGGTGCTAGACAAAGTTTGCTCAGGCCTCCTTTTGGCTTTCAGATTCTTCTCCATCCCCTGGAATGTTGGAGGAAGGACTTCTACATTTCCATTGGTTGCCTTTAGTTTTTCCAGAGTCAGTCACTCTATCAGAAGCTGGAATTAAGTGCAAGAAGGTAGTTGTGAATGGTGGGATAGTTAGGAGATAGATGAGGGCAAAATGTTTCAGAGAGAGATATATTTTTAAATGCAGATGATCCTACACTTACAAATGTATTAGACATCATTTCTTAGAGGAAACTTTGGAATATTTAAAAATACTCAAGACTTCTACCTATAGGGTTTTGAAGTTAGCTTTCACCTGCATAAAGTACTGACAAGTTTGTGAACTTTTTTTTGTTTGTTTTTGCGGTATGCGGGCCTCTCACTGTTGTGGCCTCTCCCGTTGTGGAGCACAGGCTCTGGACGCGCAGGCTCAGCGGCCATGGCTCACGGGCCTAGCTGCTCCGCGGCATGTGGAATCCTCCCGGGCCGGGGGACGAACCCGTGTCCCCTGCATTGGCAGGCGGACTCTCAACCACTGCGCAGGGAAGCCCTGTGAACTTTTTAATGAGAACAAAACTGGAGTGAAAAGGAGGAAGTACTTTGGCAGTTTGAAAATATTAATGTTAGCTTGTGGAAATAGATATACTACACTGTAGTTATTAACAAATTATAAAATTTTAAATCAATACAAATTAATTTAATTATGATTTGTAATCACATTATTCATGATCAATTTGAAATACTACATTAAAAATAATTAGTGCTGGGCGCCATCACTTGAAACTCCCCTAGTAGCTTAATGAAAAGGAATGTCACGTATCACCTTTGGGTTAAACCTGTAAATTAGGATAAATGCTTGTTTTCCAATAAAAATGTGGTAAAATAATTGTACTTTTAATAGACATTTTTATGACTGAGTTGTGAATGTATAATGGATTTGGGGAGGATGGTATTATTTTTTTTTTCCATGGACCTTGTTAAGTATTTATTAGGGTTGATTGAGCTGTCAGTGTTCTTTTCAGGATCAGACCTTGAGGATTTGAATGAAGACTAACTTTTATGTAAAAATATCATGCTGTCCTCGAAGCCTGTGCCAAGAGGTCACTGCAGATGGAGGTCCTAACTTAGCATAATGGGTTTAACATCTCCATGACATCATCAGGGAATCTGAAAGGAGTCTAAGGATAATCAGAGTGGTCATTCAGAAGGACAGTAAATATTTTATGAGGATATATAGAAGATAGGAAAGATGGTCAGAAAGGTGATTCTAAGCTCCTTAGCTTTCTGTGAAAGAGGCTTCTCAGTTACTCGAAGTTAAAAGAGCCACTGCATATTCTTATATTAGTGAGACCCTTTCCAGACTCTCGGAATAGGACTCAGATTCGGTCCTATTTTTTGTTTGTTTGTTTGTATATGATTATTTTTGTTTCCTGAACTCTTCGTATTTTGTCAAGCCACCTGTATTTATCCTTTATATGCTTGCAAACAGGAATACATATCCATTATTCCTGGGACTATTTTTGTTTATTGATTTCCCAATATTATCTAGCTCTGCAAGACAGGTTCTTTACTTTTATGGTGATAATTGAAATTACCAGAAGCATATCAGAAGTGCTTGTGAATTAGATGAATTCAGTAAACTCTATTAATTATTTGTTTTATTTTTTGCCCTTTATTAAATATAATATTTGAATTCTTATATTACTACAGGTGTTTAGATGGGATTCCCTTTAATCCGCCCCTGAATTTCTACCTCCAGCACCAAGCAGGCATTGAATATATCTCTATCTCTATCTGTCTAGAGAGTGAGAGAGAGAGAAGAAACAATAAAAAAAATCCACGAAACTACATGATTCAGAGTCTTAAACATCTCTAACTTATGATCATTTTTTTTCCCACCAGACTTTACATGAAAGAAATAAACTTATTGTGTTATTTGAAAAGTAGACACATCCTTTTTTCCCAGAATATGTTGATGTACACTTGCTCAGGTTTATTAGTTTTTGTTTTTATCACACATTGTATTAATGGCATTAAATGTCTGACATTAACCGTTAAAATGGGTATTTTAGGCTCAATTTCAGAAAAACCAACTGGAATGAGCACTGAGTCTTCACAAATTTATTTGTTTATTGTTATAAAAAGTCCTTTTGAAAGAAGTCCGCATGCCAGAACTAAGAGCCCTCATGCCGCAACTAAAAAGATCCTGCATGCCATAACTAAGACCCAGCGCAGCCAAAATAAATAAATAAATATTTAAAAAAAATTAAAAAAATCCTTTTGATACTTTTGAAAAGAAAAGAACTTTTATCATTCTCTGCAGAGGACATAAAATGCATTAAATGTTTGGAAGGGTACACAGAATATTTTAAACTCTAATATTTAATCTTCTCCCTTCCAAACTTGATCTTTCAACATCTTAGGGATGGGTACATCCTTAGAAACACAGGTGTCGTCATGCCATGAAGCCTTCCATGATCTTCTAGCCAGGAAGAAAACTACTTGTGAATTCCAAGGCCCGTTTTTCCTTTCTTTAGTCTCTTGATTCACATTGCCTTCTATTGTAAAGTCATGTTTGCACTCTTGCATTTCTACCATAATAAAGGCTTCTCAAGAGAAGAGAGTTTATCTTTTCTACCTATGTCCCAGAATTTCTAACACAGTATTATATACAGTAGGTAATAAAACTTCATGAATACATGAGTTAAGAAATGCAGAGTTTTTTTCCTGATTATCATATTGAACACATGTGTAAATAATGCAGTCTCTTGCTCTTCTTTTGTATAATTCCATTTTACTCTGGTGATTTCACACACAGTGGACAAATGGTAGCACTGACCTTTTCAGGCTGAGGTTATTCTCATATTTTATCTTAAAATTATGTTGCATCAATTAGAATTCCGTTCCACAAAGCTCATCATAGTTTTATTTTAAAGCAATTTAAAAGCTGTTGATATTTGAAATATTGTAATTGTCTTTATATAATTTGTGGAAACAAAATTTGTGCCCTTGCCTCATGTCATTGCAATTGGCTATGGACTGTTCTCATGACTCAAAGCCCTGATCCCTTTGCCTAAACCCCCAACATACTCCATTATTTGTCCCATTGTACACAGATCTTGCCTTAAAAATTCGGCATTATGTGGTTTCCAGATATTAACTTGAGAATGTCTCTGCATGATTCATCCTTTCTTTCCCCTTTGTACAGTCACTGAATATTGCAATGCAATGATTTCTGCAAGTGGACCAGTCAAAAGTCAAATCATTCCTTTATAAGATACAAAGTTTAATGTGCCAGTTAGCAAGATTTGCTTCTTGGTAATGGGGCTCAGCAAATTTTACTTTCTGACACATTTTATAACCCTTCAAAGTAGGTACAGTAATTACAAATGACTCAACTTCCACAGCCCTATTGGTGCCAGGCTCTGCTCTATATCTCTCTGAGAATGCTTTTGATTGCAACTGAGTAATTTTTTAGTGATTGATACTGTGATTCAATCAGTGCATCAAATGTTACAGTGTTATTTTCTGGGACTCCAATGCCTATTGGTTTTCAATACAGGAAGCAATTATTAGTGCTTTAAACAAAGGGAAGGATGCTAAAAGTGGGTAATGTAAGCATACGTCATTTGACTATTTCTATTTTTAAAATATAAAATCCATCTTGCATTTTAAAACACCAAAGAAATTTTATTTGCAATGACTGTTTTAACTCTAGTTCCTCATCTGAGAAATTTCTGTCATGCTGCGAGGTTTTCTTTGTCTACAATAGATAAGAAAACACAACATTTCTAGGTCCATTCCTTTTCACATTAAACAAACCCCCAAGGGGAAAATGTACCAGTTCTGGGCCTGAACATTACATTTCACGAACTGAAACCACAAGGACCAAATATTTTGTTAATCACCATCCATATTTTTTTTTCGTATTTTGAGCTGTTTGCCAAACAAAGAGAAGGCAAAAACTCCACATTTATACATTTCTACATTAAATGTAGAAACATTAAAAAATTAGATTAGGAAATAGATGACTATAATGACCTTACTCTCAATCATATGCTGCCAGCTAAGTGTTTGAGACTGAAAAATTGCACTAATGAAGCTATTTGAAGGCTTTTGTGGACAACTGCTTCCTCTTTGAAGATTAAATGAATGATGTTGATGTGATTAATCTTAGTACAGGGAGTGATGCAGCAGCAAGAAAATACCTTGGTGATTTTCATAATTAAACTGAATCAACATTTCAAAGAAATGCCAGTGTTATCACTTGTATATTAGAATTACATTCATTAGACAGAAGAAACAAATAATTTGAGCAAACAAGATTTTCCTTTTGGTGTACTGAGATTTCTGTCATGTCTCAGAGTATCTTACTATAAATCATCATTACTGTTTAATTTTGTCCTTGCCTTTTTTAGCTGTTTTTATATCTCTGTGTGCATGCGTAGTGCTGGTAATGATTCAAAGCATCTTGCTGCTCTTTTAGTTATTTTTCAACCTTTGAATTTTATTTTTTCTTAACTCCACTTCCAAGGTAGCTGTCTGCTAACTATGAACTTAAATGGATAATATTTTAAAAATCCAATTTTTAATAAAACAAGACTTCTTGGAATTGCTTTGGTACCTGGCAAAGAATTGAGAAAATCATATTTCTGGTCCACATATCTTTGATGTATTTCAATATCGTGGTACAGTATTATCTTGATTCATTTATTGGTTAAGTCATTTCTTAAAAAAACATTTTTTTTCTTTTTTTCATAAAAGGGTAATTCCAGCAGAGTCACATTTTTTAGTGCTTTGTGGATAATATAAATGAGAAAATCATCAGCACCACTCCCAAGCCACTAAACTGTGGGAAATTGCCTTTTGGTAGCTCAACCAGAAACAGTTCTACTGACTTCTTAGTACAAGTTAGGTTCAAGGGGTAAGGATTACTGTATCAAGAGAGACACGGTGTGTTACTTGTTCTATCACCACTTTAAATTATTTTAAAGGTTTCTGGATGACTCTTGGTAACCCTGGTATTTGCAGTGCTCTTCTAGCTGTTGCACAATTTTTCCTTTCCTGGCTGTTTCATAGAAATAAGAAATGCTTTCTTTTACGTACTGGATAAAGGCTGTTTCATAGAAATAAGAAATGCTTTCTTTTACCTACTGGATAAAGGCTGTTTCATAGAAATAAGAAATGCTTTCTTTTACCTACTGGATAAAGGACTAGTCTTTCTCTTCAGGGACTCCAATTTGAGTTCAACCTACAATCTTAAGTGAAATGAGTCTGGTACCTGGTCCTGAGTCACTGGTGACTGAAAATACTCAGCCCCAAACTTGTTTTTCCTTCCATTACTGTTGTCTCTAATGTAGACAACAGTGAAATTATCAGGTGCCCGATAGCTCCGGAACAAAATTTCTAAAACAAACAATGTCTGAAATGGATGTAAGATGCTGGTACATATTCCCTGCTACAACTCCTCCACTAAAACATGACCTAATGGTCTGGAATCTGTTGGCGTTCTTCATGTAGTTGTTTGCATGCACGTGCTTGAGATCCCAGTCAGTCACCCCATGCCTGGAAGTTGCCAGTTAATCGTGACAGCCCATGAAAACCGAGACTTGCTTACCACATTCGGGACCCTAGGATGTTCAGTACAAACAGCTTTCAGCACTCTCAGACTACCCACGTGAAATCTGAGTAATTACTGAACCCAAAGCACAACTTTTCCTCAGATCCTTTCTTCCATGCTCGTTACTTGTAACCGTAGCAGTCACAAGAACAGGGGAAGGAGAAGAGTAAGTGGAGACTCAGGATGCTGGGGTGTGAAGCGACCTCCTAGGGGAGGAGAGCCCAGAAAACTTCACTTTTCAGGGTATTTGCCACGAGGCAGATGGGGAAACCAAGAAAGTATGGCTGCAGGAAGAGGGAGGGAAGACGGGGCCACACATGAGGGATATGATTTGCTTGGGGAGCAGCGAGCCCAGGGCAGGACCAGCATAAAGGAACGCTGGGAGAAGCAAAAAGGGAGCAAGGACTTTGCATAAACATGCAAGGGGTAAACAAAATGATTCTAGTGGCGGATGCAGTAAACAATCCTGTCAGTGAGGAGCAAGTATGGGCTGAGAAAGGGACAGAGAAGGGAAAGTGAAAATTACAGATACTGTGCAGAAAGAAAGTAGAGCTGCCTCGTGACTAACTGGAAAGTTGTGTATCCTTGAGAGGAAGCTCTTTCGGAGAACTCTACAAAAATAACTCACCCGACTTGTCTGCTGTCCAGATCCAGAGAGCTGAGGGCGGAAAGAGATAATTATTCAATAAATCATCCTTATCAAGCACTCTTTCTCTTTCCTGGAACACGAGGAAGTTGGAGAGATCGAGAGGTTATGAAATCGCTCCCTGTTCTCCTTCCAATATTCCGGCCACATTCCTGAGCTAGCCTACTTCCCCCTCTTTCTTAACTGTTCTGCTGACACATCTAGACGCCCCCCGCCCCCCACCGCCTTCTTCAGCTTCACCCTGGTTTTGGCCAGCTCATTTTTAGTGTTACCTTTTTCCCAGAGATGATTTAGATGTGTTTCCGTTTCTCTTCCCTCACCTTGCTTTCTGCTTTTTGCAGTTAAGACACAATTTCTTTTTGCCTCTCAGCCGATCTTCCAAAGAGTAGGTGGCACTGCGAAAATTTCCTTCGGTCTGCTTTTCCTCCAGGCCAGGCCTCAATGGCTGTAACCACATTTTTCTAAAAAAGAGGCTGATGTCTGTCTAGGAGACAGAGATCACAGGTGGAGTCCAAATCAGAACGTACTGTCGGTCAGCACTGAAAACTCCGGCTTTTCAGAGGCCATCCCATGCTACCTAAAAATAAACCTGCATTGACCTTTACCTCACAGTCGGTATTTCCCCCTCTTCAATTCTTCCAACAGTGAAATGAGCATTTAGGGATCTCTACACTTGAGAGGAGATTTGTTTGTGTTGGAATGTTACAAAATACATTTTGGAGATAATGTCTTTTAGCCCAATTATAACTTCATCCTCGTAGGAATTCAGTTTTCACTAGAAGTGTTCTGGATTTCCATAACCTTTCCCACTGTAACCGTCTCATCTGATTTCTCCTCGTCCCCACTCACCCTGGTCAGATTGTCCCCTTTACTCCCCCATGGGCACTCCATGCTCACCATTCATCTTCTTGCCAGAATCCCTTGCTCTTTGCCTGGCTAGGGTCTCTTTATTCACCACGTTCCAAGTCAGTCCACTTTCTCCATGAACCTCTCCAACCCTCATTTATCTTCTTTTCTGTAAATTTAGCACTCAACTGTTTTGAGTGTCAGTAGAACATGTTAGTTAAGAGCGAAGATTGGAGAATCAGAATACGTGGGTTTGAATCCTGGATCTGCAATCTATTAGCTGTATAACCTTGGGCAAGTTATATAGATTCTCTGTGCTTCACTTTTTCCCTTTAGTAAAGTGGAGATAATAATGTGTTCTACTTCATTGAATGGTGGGAGAATTTAATAGGATAATATAATCAACACTTAGTGCAGTGCATATTTAGAATGAGTACCATGTGTCTGTCACAATTTGTGTTTTGGATTTTTGTTCAGTCATATATTACACAATAGAAAGCAGAGGTCATCTTTTATTCTCTTTAGCCATCCCCAATAGTGCCAAGAGAGAACTAAGAACAAAGAGGCATTTAACCACTTGCTTATGGATTGATTGTGTCCATTGAATTAAAATGTCTTTTCTAATATGCCGAGTGGCAAGAAAAATTCACCATGTATGTTAGTCCGATTAGACTAAGAAGAGTGTTACTGAATCTTATGAACAACCCTAAGCCCTAAACAGAAGTCAACAGGAAAATGAGCATCTGCACCCCTCACTCTTTGACTTAGAGCTTTGGTCCATGGCCCACACTGCTGCCACCAGATGGGTGAAGCAGTGCCCACTTATCTCTGATTTGTCTTTGAGCTTTCTTCTTACTCTCAAAGAAAAGAAAATAATTTGTAAACTAGGTCAACAGAATGTGTAAACTAGGACCACAAAAGGGGGTTGCAATAAAAGCAGAAAAACAAGCTTCATCTAAGAAAATCATGCTGCTCTTTGTTGCATTGAATTCTGTTTTTTTAAAAAAATTATTTTCTATGGACCATGTCATAGAACTCTTGGGTACTACAACATTTTCAATGTAATTCCATTTAAATCTAGATTTTTGCTGTTTGTTTAACTGTAGTTCAGAGCTAATCTTATTTCTCTTTTAAAAGGACATGTGAAGACAATTTTCTATTGAAACTGCTTCTAGAGGTCACACAACAAATTCTGTTTCTGCTCTTTCTCTCCTTGTTCAACCTTATTCCTTGACCTAAATACACTCCTGTTAGACTCTAAGATTCCAAACATCTGTCTACACCTTTCCTGGATTCCCTCTGGAGGCCCGACTTTGTTCTTGACTGTCTATTGCTAACCACAGTGGAAGCCATGAACACAGCTTGTCTCCCTACAGGTCCCAGACTGCGTGATTGCCAGTGACTTTATGACCACTCACTGCTATAACACATTTAGATTTTATGGTAGTAACTCATGGATCCAGTGATGTTTGTGAAATTCAGTTGGGTGAGCAACTGTCTCTGTTTGACGATCCTGTCTTCAGAGCTGTTTTCTTCTTTAAGTTTTTCAGAATTCCAGATCCCTGAAAAATCATAACGATTGTTATGCCTGCTTATTCATATGAATTAGACCAGCAATGACCCAAGCTTAGACAGATGTGGTGTCAAACACCAGAAAGGCGTCTTGCATGGCATTTTGTATCACCGTGGAAATGCTGAATAAATAGCAATGTCCGTGGCATAGTACTCTTTAACTATTTGCTCTGTAACCTTCATCTAGTTATATTAAATATGGTAGAAACATACCTGAACTCACTTTTATGTAGGTGGAATATCAGCACATCTTGTTATTATAATTCTCCTTAAATTAAAGAGCCAACTCTGACTTAGGATTCAGGTTATCTTGCCTCACCGACTGTTACTTTGCAGATTCTCCCATTATCTGATTTCAGACAGGGAAACAAACCCTGGAGATAGTGGAAATTCTAATGCGAATGGTTGGAATAGGCATGATGCAGTTTGCTGTGTGGAGGTGAAACTCATGGCCCTTTAGTATGGAAACTAAAGACTAAACTAAACTGTTGTCAACTAAGAGAGAATCGAAACCAAGCTGATTACAAGCCCACTGAAGAACAGGATTTCCAAAGAGCAAAAGCCCGTCTAACGAGGATTTTTGAAGGTGGTTTCAAAGATGTAGGGCAAAGCACAGTGTGTTTGGAAAGAAAGAACGGAGATGTGGAACAACGGTATGGTGCAATCTTTAAGGCAAGGACAAGGACAAGGGCAGGGGAAAGCTGAAGGGGTTAATGCTGGCAGGATTGCAGAGTGCGATGGCTTTGAGATTACAGTAAATCAAGGGATAAAGAGGTTAAAGAATGAACTACGTAAGTAGGTTTGTGAAATTAATGATGGTTCTAAACTGGCTTGTTGAACTCAGAGAAATGCAGTAATTCATAGTGAGTAGGAAAATGGTCAGACATTCAAGTTGGATGGATTCTTTATTCGTTTATCTGTTCTTACCTTTGTGGCATAGGAGAGACAACCTAATTCTTTCATATGCTAGCCTGCATAATGGTATACTGAGTTTCCACCTGATTATGTAGGGAGTCTAAGGTCCAGGGAGATATTGACCACTCAGTACTTTGGAGCTCTTTGGAAGGGCACACGTACGTGCACATTCATTCAGTAGCGTAATCGTTCCTTGTTTCAACAAAACCAAACCCAATACAAATAACTAAAAAATGAAAAAGAATGTTCAAAGATATGGAATTAAACAACTAAGTTCAAAAGTAAAAGCCTCTTGAAGGCAGATGTTATCTCTCTCTTTGTGCCATCAGCACCAAGCCCAGTGCCTGGCACCTCTTAGACTGTTTACAGGTTTGATGAGAAATGATTCTGAAAATGGCTAAATTAATTTTTTTGGGGAAAAATTGGATTTATCAAAGTCATTTAATGAGTGGAGTTAGTCATGCCGAACATGTCAATTTTGTTTCATCTCAGCAGAAATAAACTCATCTGTCACTGTTTTGCACTTTCTAGCGTGATCTGAGTCTGATATACAATGCTGTTTAAGCCGTTCGAGTGTGGGCTGGACCTAGTGATTTGCTTCTAATGTATAGATAGTGGCAAGAGTGCTGGGATGGCATTTCTGAGATTAGGTTACAAGAGGACCGTGACTTCCTTTGTGGTGCTCTCTTGCGCCCTCTCTAGGGTCACTTGCCCTAAAAGAAGCATGCTGCCATGATGGGGGCATGGAGATACCCACGTGGCATGGTGAAGAGTTGAGGCCCTTAGTCCAACAGTGCATGAGGGTGTTGAGCCTGGCTACAACAATGCAAGGGAGCTGGAAAGCTAATCATTCAGCCCTAGCTGGGACTTGGTATGACCATCAATAACCCCAGCTGACAACTGGATTGCAACCTCATGAGAAACCTTGAATCTAAGGGACCCAGCTAAACCTTTCCTAGATACCCAACCCACAGAAACTACAAAACACTAAATGTTTGTTATGTTAAGAAGCTAAGTTTTGGGATGATTTGTTATGCAGTGATAGATAATGAATACACCGTTAAACAAAAAGAAAAAAATCCTTGGGCAAAATGTTTGAAAACTAGAGATTGACTCTGTCTTTCCTTCTACTCCATCAAGGATTCTAACTTTTATCTTCCCTGTCTTCTAAGATAGCAGTCTTGGGGAGCTGAATTGAGTACATATTTGGCTTCCAAACAAATCTTCAAATACATGAAGGCTGGTTATATAAAATAAATAAAAATTATAAAAGAATGTAGTTTTCTTAATCAATGATAGATGGCACGTGGATATTTTCAAAAGTATTTAGAAAAATGTAAAAATATTTTAAGAGGAAAGGTAAACAAAGACTAAATTTACATTGTTATAATATTTATTGTATATAATTTCATTGCTATTTAGTGTTTTTATACTAATTTGTTTATACAAATATTGCAAATATTTGCTAATATATGTAAACTTGTTTCATGGCTCTATTTTGGAAATCCATATTGCATTTCACCTGCCTGTACATCTATTTATTATATTTTCTGTCTCATCATAGCTAGTAGCAGTATTCTGCAGGTTTTGGTGATACCAGCGAGTTAAATTATCTTTAAACTGATATTCTATTCATGAGTATATACTGTCTGAGAGCATATCGAATTTTATTAACTATGTCTCTGAAACTTCTGAAACTTCTTGGAATGAAGAGAAATGTTTTATTTTTTTTCTTTATTCTTGCCAATATGGTAACTTTCTGAATCCATTATTTTTATAGCATGCCATTTAAATGTGAATATTTTAGAAGTTAATTGCAAAGATCATAAATGTGATAGCTGTGAAAAGCACACTGAAGCCAGTTTTATCTTTTTAACCAAAGACAGAATCTGAAGAACAAGATTTTTCTTCTTATTCTCCTCCTCATGATAATCAATGCATATTTATAATTACCTATGGGCATTGTATTATACTAATACCTGCAGGTCTTTTTTATTCATTCAATGAAAGGTTGCCAAATTCGCCTATTCCATGAAGATTTTATGGAAGTAAATGTTGTCATCATCCCTTAAACTCGTAGGGTGCTTTATAGTTCACAGAGCATTTTCATGTGTATCATTCTGTTAGTGCCTCGCAGTGGCCCTGGAATTAGGAGGGACGTTTACTATTGTTCTCATTTTATAGAGGAGGAAATCCAAGCTAAGAGAATTTAAGTGACTCTGCCAATTGGGGGTTAGAAAGTGCTATGCTTGAGTCCTGAATCCATCTACTAACTCTTGGTCCCGTGCTCAGTCCATAGGTTGTTTTTATTTTATAAATTTCTGACAGGTGCAACCACACCAAATTTATGATTAATAATAAGTGTTGAAATGTTGAATGACTCAGATAAGTGCGTTAACTTTCGAATGGCTCAAATCAAGTGTGAAAGGAGATACCACCATTTAAACCAGGAGTCTATGTTTTGCTCTACCTGCAGCTATTAATTAAGCTTAGTAAAAATATGCAAGTCCTACTGATGGGATATATTCCTGGCACTTATTTCCACTGGGATTTATGGCCCAACTTACTTAACAAGTGATAAGGGAAGCACCTCTGGTTTCAGATCAAAGTGTATTTAGTATTAGAGGAATTGGCACACTTATTATCCCATATTGGAGAACATCCAGTTAAAATCCAATCTAGGGCTTGATGATTGCTTTATCTGCAATAAGGAGTCATTTGTACAAAGATGTGGTTGACACTAACTGCTTTGAGAGATCTGAGGACCCGGCAAAGTCAGGCACCCAGTGGAGACTTCGGGTGTTCGTGCTCCACCCCCGTCCCCGTCCCCGCCACCCTCTTGCCCTTGGTAGGAGTTGGATGTGTCTGTCACATAACTACTTGGCTTTGAGACTGTGGTTTAATCCTCTAACATGGATCACTGGCCCATAGAATATTGATTTTTTTTTTTTTTGCGGTACGCGGGCCTCTCACTGTTGTGGCCACTCCCGTTGCAGAGCACAGGCTCCGGACGCGCAGGCTCAGCGGCCATGGCTCACGGGCCCAGCCGCTCCGTGGCATGTGGGATCTTCCCAGACTGGGGCACGAACCTGTGTCCCCTACATCGGCAGGCGGACTCTCAACCACTGAGCCACCAGGGAAGCCCAGAATATTGATCTTGATTGCTACAGGATTCCTACTGGCTGATCTATAAAGAATTTCATTCTAATGTGCACATTGTAGGTGTTCAGCAAATATTTGCTAAAAATAAATGAATAAATGCATACTTTCATAATTGAAAACTTTCAAAACCCAGAGAAAATGTGGTTTACACCTTCCCGGGGCTGGGCCTGTTATTTTCTTTATCAGAATTTCCTTGAAGTGTTTGTTAAGTATAAGCTTGAATACCCTTCACATTTGGGGTTCCTGTGTCTTGATCAGTGGTAGAAAAGCAGCTGCAGCGTAGTGACAGGGGCATGGAAGGGCTCCCAGTGGGTCCCTGGAGGAGCCATGTTTTGTGCAGAGGTAGGGGTGAATTCTGGGCTCAGAAGCGCCTGGGTCAGCCAACAGTTTTGATCAGTTACCCAGGAGGGAGTGAATGAGTGGGAAGCACCAAGGTTAATTTGTTGATTAAAATTATAATTCAGCATTTACATTTTCAAAGTACTTTATGATTGCTAATGAGTTGTTCTTCAAAGTGGACCTGGGAAGAAGGTTAGCATCTTCGTCCCCACTGTACAAAAGAGGAAACAGACACCTGATGTTAAGTGGCTCATTCAAAGTTGCCCAGGCAAGTTCACCGTGAAAAAGTCTGGGTTGAACTTTAGTAACTGGCTGTCTACACTGGGCTCAAGGTCTCCCCAGGGGAACTGACTCATCTTGGGGCTCTGTTGTCTAAATGTGGGTTGATATGGATCTGAGATCTTCTAACGAAATAAGCTCAACCATCCTCACTCCTGAAGGATGTCAAGGAGGAAGAATGATTCTGGGAATGCACTACTTTGATCTGTCCAGGGCTGTGATTGTGTAAATTCTGCTCATGAACATTATTTCAGGATTCCGAGCCTTTGCTTTCACTTTTCAACAAATCTCCCAGGAAACCTTTTTCTACAAGTCTTCTCTTTGAGATAAACTCATGTTCATATTAATCGCACTTTTAGATTTTTATTCAATTAAAATAGACAGAATAGCATATATATTTTTTCTTGTTACAAGGAAATGAAGCAACTGTTCATCCCTAATCAGTGCTTATGGGAGACGCAGACCTCCAAAAGCTCTTTGAGTCATGTTGCTGAGGACATTTCTTCCTCTTAGCTCCCCAAGCCTTTGTGCAGAGGCAGACCTTAATTTTTGCACTTACAACATTATAATGGATGCTTTCTGTGTCACTTTCTGTGAAATTTTTCACTACTTTGTCTCTCTACAATCTTGCATCATACCTGTCTAATCATAGGCACTTAGTATTAAATGCTTGTTAGCAGAAGAATAAATTTAGGTTTTTACAAGTGGCTATAAACTTTTTGCTTCTTTCCGGGAAGGAGTAATAGATATAGAGTGAGAAAGAAGAATATAGGAGAAAGAAAAAAAGAAATTGAAGTAAAGAGGAGTAGTGCCAGCATGCTGTGTACTATCTTACATACTCTCATTTGTTCTCATTAGTAACAGTGTTTTGTAGATGAAGAAATGATCAGAGACAGAGAAAAGGAGGGGAAAGAAATAGGTAGATACAAACTGTACTGGTTTCCCAGGTGCAAATATGTCCAACATTTGTAGTTTTAATTATAATAAAATAAAATTAGCTTCATGATGAAAAAAATCATCTTTCCCCCAGCCAAACCCTGAGAAGGCCAGTGCCAATAAGGAAATTATCTGGAAATTGGTTTCAAGGGACTCAGTCTAAACACGGTGGATGAGCAAATATTCCATCCCCCCAAGAGCTCCCCAGATTTTTTAGTGTGGTTTTTAGTTACTAGAGAATGGGGTGAGGAATGTCATCTCAGTTCCTGGCCAGCACATCACCTATTTTCTATTTTTCACTTACAATAGTCCTAACTGTACAGCGTATACTAGGAACATTTAAATATTAGTTCTTGGAATTTTCTAAGGGGAGACTTAGTCACAGTTCCGTAGTGGAGGTACTTCAGAAGAAAAACCTTTGGTAATTGAGGGGTTGCACAGATGCCTTATGTCAACTGAAGCTGTATATTATGAAGTAACTGTGAAGCATTGGCCACTGTATAAGAGTATGAATCAGAGGTCTGAGTTCCATGTCTATCTGCCACTTACTAGCTATTTTGAGCAAGTTGCTGGACTTCTTTGTGCTTCAGTTTCTTCACTGTTTTGTAAACAGGGATGATATTATTTACATTAGAGATGTTATGAAGACTAAAAAATAACATATTAAAAATGTTCATTGAATTAGGGAGGAGGGGGAAACAAAGCAAAGGAAAATTCTTCCTTAGAGAAAAACATCAACTAATAAATGTGGAAGGAATGATGAAATTAGAAAATCACCACTTTGTAGTCCCTAATGTCATAATTGGTTCAAGTGTGAGTATAATCAGTGGGTGCTAAAGCCATTGGGTGAAAGATGTTGAGGAACAGGATATTCATCGTAAACCCCGGGGAGTAAGTTTACACTGGAGTGGTCAGGTGGTCACACCTTTACAAAATGGTCAAGGTTAGCAGGACTCCTAGAGGAGTCCTGTAACAGTTACAGTCCTGTTACAGTCCAACTGTAACTTGACGTTACAGTTGGCCCTCTGTGTCCACAGGTTCTGCATCCATGGATTCAATGAACCGGGGATTGAAAATATTTGGAAAAAAATTCCAGAAAGGTCCAAAAAGCAAAACTTGAATTTGCCATGTGCTGGTAACTATTAACAAAGCACTTACGTTGTATTTATAACAATTTACCTAGCACTTACACTGTATTAGGTATTATTAATATAAGCAACTAGAGATGATTTAAAGTACATGGGAGGTTGTGTGTAGGTTATAAGCAAATACTGTGCCGTTTTATATAAGGGACTTGAGCATCCGTGGATTTTGGTATCCTCAGAGGTCCTGGAACCAATCCCCCCAGGGTGCCGATGGATGAGTATATATGCTACTATATAATTAAAATCTGAGGTAGCCAGTACCACCTGTGAATTATTCTGGCCAAAAATGTTTCATCAAAATCTAACGAAACCTCTAACCTAACTTCTGGTTTAAGAAATACAGGAGATGGAGGTACAAGCTAAGGTGCACTATGAGAAAACAACCAGAATGTGGGATATTCTGTGTAAGACAATTGGACCTGAATGCTTAAGAAAGTTCAATATCATGAAAACAAAGACAGGAAAGGGGACTGATCTGGATTAAAAGACAGTAAAGAGCTATGAAATATGTAAACTCCATGAAATATGTAAAACAGCAACAAAAGTATCAATAGCAAGTGAGCTATAAGATGCCTTTAAAAAAATTTTTTTTGGTCAAGGATTATTAGGAAAATGTGTGTAACAACTGGAACTAGGTGATGTTTATGGAGTAATTTTTATTCTATAAAAATTCTGTAATAATTTTAAAAATTTCCTAGGTATAATAATAATTTTGTGATATATTTGAGACTATCTCTCTCTATATATATAATATATAAAGATAAAGGAAATATGAAAAATATTAACAATTTATCTAAATGGAGGTATATGAGTATTCATTTTATTATTTTTTCAAGTTACTATGTTTAGAATTTTTCATGTTAGAAAAAAATAAAAAAGGATATATATATGTTACTCAGATGATAGATCTATGAAAAATCTAAGCTGTTCTTAATGTATCAATAGTATCTATAAAATATCTATAATGGTATAGGAAATTGTTGACTAATCTATTGATGTTGAGAAGGACAGGAACAAAACTTATCCCCAAAGGAAGTAAAATTCACATAGGAAATAAACTGTTTAAAGACTGTGAGACACCTAGGAAATGCATAAAATATTTTTCTTTCCTTTCTGAGTGCAAGTTTTATTATATTTGCAAGTTGGCTTGTCATCCTCCTGGTCTGAAGACAAATCCAGACAATGATGCTCTGGGGCAAACTCAGAACAGTATATTAACAGTACATTGCATTTGTAAAGCATTCCTTATTTTCTTAATCTGAATGCATCCTCCCAATTACATAGGTATCCCCTCCGAATACATCCAATCATCTGACTGTAGTCACACATTAATTCTGGTAGACAAATAAGCCAAGGATTTCTTTCTCAATGTATCAGTGAAGAAGCTTAGTCTATGATGGTACATGGGTAAGAAATGTGGAACTAGAACCAAGTATTACTCCCTGCTCAATTAGAGTGAATGGGAAAAAATTGTATGTCAGATTTACTTTGGAGAAAGTAGTCCAATCTGTATTATTACTAAGATATTCTGAAATTCTTTATGCCTTTAACTGTGATTTAAAAGCTACTAGTTATAATATTGTACATCAACTATTCCTCAATGAAAAACTAAAATAAAAAATAACAGTTACAAATTAGGCCTAATAGGCCGCATATTGTGATGTCAGTCCATTAAAGTTGACATATTGCCTCTATAAGAACATAAGTAATAGACCATATACTTACAGCATGAAGCTAGGTATTTTTTCTACTAAAAGTAAAGAAAATGAGAGGATCTGCATTGCAAATATTTAAGTAGAAATCCAAACATTTATTAAAATTTTTTGCTATTATTAAAAAAATTAAAGTGCTGACAATATTTTTAAAAATTAAATTAGATAATTATATCTTAGAGTTTTGCTAAATATTGATTTTACCTATCTGTATTTTTTCTTTTTTCCTCTCCTTTCTTATTTTTTGCTTTCTTTTCCATTAGTTTTGTGTAATGCAGGACAAATGAGCTGTGGATATGTCTATGGAATAAAGTTTTATATTTTCTATATTAAATTTTTAGAAGTAATAATTGAAATGTAAATACGTTAAAAATGAACAACTAAACAAATCTAAAATATATCGCTATTTGCACAGATGTCTTCTATTTTTTTCTGCATCCTTATCACTCAGAAGAATAAATTCCACTTTTCACTGGAACTTGCTGTTTAGCACTACTACAACACTTCTAGAAAATCATGAATCTAAGAGTCAGAACTGTCCAAATCAAAAAACTTTCAAATAATTATCATCAGTAATCCCATCTTGGGATTTCCCTGGTGGTCCCGTGGTTAAGACTCTGCACTTCCACTGCAGGGGGCACGGGTTCGATCCCTGGTCCAGGAACTAAGATCCCACATGCCATGTGGCATGGACCAAAAAAAAAAAAAAAAAAAGAAAGAAATCCCATCTTAAAAAATGAAGGATGACCACATTTATCCAGAATCATCAGGCATGAGTGCTACCACGTTGGTGAATTTTCCAGAAAAACATTTAAGTGGTCTGAACTTTTTAAGCAGATTACCAATTTAAATGCAATGCTTTAAAAATCTTTTGTGTACCTCCTTTCATATAAAACTTAATATGCAGAATATAAGCTAATATTTACTAAATGATTCAAGGCTATCATTGTGAACAGAATGCCTTTAATCCACATAATACTATGGTTTATAGATCGTCTTCACACATCTTCTCATTTGATCTTCACCACAGCTTTATGCCATGAGTAGGGTAGGTATCGATATTCCTGTTTTCCAGAAGAGGAAACTGAGGCTCTGGATGGCTAAGCAACTTTCCCAAGAATCTCTCATAAGTGACAGAACAAGAAAGCAAACAAAGTCTTCTAGCTTCAAGCCTGTGCCCCTTCCCATAAACAGCACTGCCTCCCTGGACTAGTGATTACACAGCGGTGTTTACAAAGATAATGAAGTGGTAACATGGACCATTTTTCCTTACTCTAAAAACCCTCAGACTCCTAAGGTTTTATGTTCTTGCATTTGATTTTACTGCATAGCGCCTGGCATATAATAAGCATTTAGCCATTGTTCCTGTGAGTCTGTCAGCTGTTGGTTGTAGCATACCTGGCAGTAAAGACTTATCTTCTTATTAATATTCATTCATTCATACATTCAGTAAATACTTATTGAGAATGTACTATTTGCCAGGCCACAGGGCTAGATGTGAGGATAAATGCTGAACCCATTAAAAAACTTAACGTTTCGAAGCTTATGTCAATCACACTGTCACTCAATGCCAGACTTCTACCCCTCAAATGAAGCTCCTTCAAAGAAGATGGCAATGATTCTAGGTATCAATTTGCTAGGGCTGCCATAACAAATACCACCTGACTAGGTGGTTTAAACAACAGAAGCTTATTTTCTCCTAGTTCTAGAGGTTCGGAGTCCAAGCTCCAGGTGTGGGCGGCGTTGGTTTCTTTGGAGGCCCCTCTCCTGGTCAGGAACATGGGTACGTTCCTGTTGCTTCTTTGCACTCTCACCCCTGGTGTCTCTCTGCTTGTCCAAATTTCCTCTTTTATAAGGACACCAGTCATATTGGATGAGGTCTCACTCATATTACCTCATATTATCTTAATGACCTCTTTAAAGGCCCTATCTCCAAATACAGTCACATTCAGAAATATTGGGAGTTAGAGCTTCAGCATATGAATTTTGGGGGGGACACAATTCAGCCCATAATACTATACTAATTACTTTCCACGTGTCAGCACTTTCTAGGCACTTCTATTAACACGGATTCTAACAATGTAAGTTAGGGTACAGTTGAAGACATGTTCAAGGTGGCAGAGTAACTTGTGTGAAATACAGCTTATACATGGCAGGGCCTGGAGTTGAGCCCGGCCATTCTGCCTTGATGTTCTTTGATGTCTATTTAATGGTGTAGAAGTCTTTTCTTATCCTGGTTCTTGCCATTCTGGATGACTGAGTACTTGGTAAGTGTTATGCTGCAGGACAGCAGGATATTAGTATATACTTACTTACATTGTCAATCTCACTTTAAAAAAACTGGTAAAACTCTTTTTTTTTCCAACCAGCAAGTATTTATTGTGTGCATACTACATGCCCAGCAATGTATATGTTTTTCTATAGGCAACATAGCGCAGGTTTGCTTATTTCCTGCACTAAGCATTGCTAAGTTGATGGGCTATCTGGCTTTAGTTATTTTATTATGGTGATGATTGAAACAGTCCTTTAAAATCTATATTCTTATTCACATCCCTGCAGTCCAGGAAAAGCAAAGGAAAGTATGGGGAGGATTAATAAATATTTGTGGAATGAATTATGATCATGTTAAGCAGAGTTTCCAGTTTATGTTATTTAGTAGCATATATACTCTTGCTATACTCTATATAACATATTTATGGAATTGTTGTCTTAGAAGCTCGGTATGCCTTATATTCAATAATAGCCACTAGAAATGTGGTTTTAAAGCCAAAAGATGGAGATTTCATTGGAATGCGGAAAAAAGAAAAATAAATTGAATCCAATTATTTGAATAAATTGAATCAAACATTATTTGAGCGTTTTCCAGGTACCAGGAATGATACCAAGTACTGGGGATACAAAGAAGAATCAGTCACATCCCCAGGCCTCACCTAGTTCAATCCCTCAACATCTTTTCACCAGATGGTGACATTAGTCTCTTGACTAGACTTCCCTCCCTCTATCTTAGCCCCTCTTTAAGCCACAAGCCACACCGCATCACAGCAGTCTGCCCAAAATGGAATCCAAACTGCAGAAAGTCCAAATGCTTTAGCATCATAGCTAAGACCAGCAAGACACTGCCTCCCGCCCTTTATCGCCTATCATTCTTCACCTTGACATTTACGCAGAACATTTTTCTTGTTTCTTTTATGTAACATTGGACCTCATCTTAGTTATTAGATGCCACAGAATCATTCACAGATTTCTCTCAATTTGATATTACTATCAGAACTGCTTCCATTAAAAAAATTAGTTTGGGCTCTGACTAGGCATAACTGTAGCATTTAACACACATGAATATCTGATGACTGGCTTTGGTTGACTTGTAGCACCTCAGTTGATACCCTAAAGTCAGGCAATGCAGAAATATTTTGGACAAAATATTCAGTCTGTGATGTGATCAGAAATAACTTAATGTTTATTTTATACAACATAGTGCAAATGTAACCTAGTCAAATTATCTAAGATTTTAAAAAATCAATATACTTTTTGAATTCAGGGAGGACCTTAATATACCATTTTATGTTGTTGGATAATGTGAAATCTAATATGCTTTTCTATTTCCAGGAATTCCTCCCTGGGCTCCTGTGAAGGAACTCAGTTATTCTAGTCTGATGGGTGGACCTGAAACACTACATAGTATAGTTGGCTAGTGGCCAGTTGTATTTCTTCAAACATTCTCTACTCCTCAAAAGTATTTCTTCAGTGAGCTACATAGTATGTAGAAACTAGCTGCCCGTCATCCTAAGAGAAGTTGTCTTCTCAAGGAACACTAAATCTTCCTCTCTCTTCCCTCTCCCTATCTTGATATTAATTTGGATATTACTGGATTTTAATAATTAGAGTCTTAGAGATAGTTGCGCTTATTTGGTAACCAGCTAGTTGTTACTTAGCAAATCAGCTAAGTACACATAAAACACTACAGTAGGGCTTCCCTGGTGGTGCAGTGGTTGAGAGTCCGCCTGCCGATGCAGGGGACACGGGTTCGTGCCCCAGTCCGGGAAGATCCCACATGCCGCGGAACGGCTGGGGCCGTGAGCCATGGCCGCTGAGCCTGCGCATCCGGAGCCTGTGCTCCGCAACGGGAGAGGCCACAACAGTGAGAGGCCCGCGTACCGCAAAAAACAAACAAACAAACAAAACACTACAGTAAAACATCAATAAACTGTAATGTTCAGGGAATGGTTACTTGATTTAACCTGTGTGTTAAAAACAGAAACCCCTGCCCCCTTAAAAAAATCTCTGGTTTAACACTGTGTTTAAGATATTTTGGATAACTTTACTGTTAATATAATAAATTTATAGTAGATACATACAGTATACAAACATAGCATAAAATATACTATAAGAAAGATTATAGACTTGTCTGTTCAGGATCTTTGTTCAGCCTAAACATAAATTCTTTTTTTTTATTATTGAAGTATAGTTGATATACAATATTGTGTTAGTTTCAGGTGTACAGCATAGTGATTCAGTATTTTTGTAGATTATACTCCATTATAGGTTATTACAAGATAATGGGTATAATTCCCTGTGCTGTACAGTATATCCTTGTTGCTTATCTATTTTATATATAGTGGTTTGTATCTGTTAATCCCATACCTCTAATTTGTACCCCCCTCCCTTTCCCCTTTGGTAATGGTAGGTTTGTTTTCTATATCTAAACATAAATTCTTAATAAATTCCTATGTACTGACTGAATAAATGAGGTAATAATACAGCTGACTTTGTACTGCTCTGAGAACACATCTTAGATATATTTTAATTTGTTTTTTAAGTTAAATGCCTGTTATCTTATGATTTGGTTTGCTCTTTCTAATATCAGTAGAGATCAGGAAAAGAGTTAGCTCAGTTGATTGGATAGTCAGTTATTTGGATTTAGATCATTAGAGGTTGGAAACACGATGGCCTGAATTACAGCTTTGCCACACACTGTATAAGCGTGAGTAAATTATTTCTCTGAACCTCCTTTTATTTGTTGCTAAAATGGGGATGAAAGTGATACCAACCAATAGACTTCTTGTAAAATTTAAATGAGGTAATGTAGTTAGAGGTCTTCTTAACTGGATGCGGTCGGTAAAGGGCAGGCATTGTTGTCATTCTGCCCAATGACTTTTACAGTAGAATTGAACCAGATTTAGTTTACGTTGTTCTCGTTCTTTGGTGGTTGTTGACTGGGATGCTGCCAACGGCTGCTAGCTAGCTAATGCTCCTTTCTCCTGGGCCAGACCCAGGTGAGCTTCTCCACCTGCACCCCACACTTCTTCTAGAAAAGACATGTTGACCAGAGAGACCTGCTTGATTTAAACCATTCTAATAGCTCAGAAACTTGGCACATATGTAGTTTTCCTGGTGGCAAAGGGTAAAAATATGAAATTACTTGCATTCCTCTCAGTATAATTTAATCTCACACTATTATTCTGACAGAAAAATGGAGAAATCATTTGATAGTATCCTCCTTACAATTAATTCTGTAGGATCCACAGACTACTTTTTATATTCTCAGTTTTTTTCCTCCAGATTCAATTATCCAATTTCTCAGCAATCTTATTTTTAATTCCCCTCTTGTGCTGCCCTTCCCTCTCTCAAGTTCCCTCTCCAGCTAAAGGTACTTGAATTGTAAATATCCGAGTCATATCTACGGTAAGGGAGAATTTCTTGTAGTGTCTATAAACTTAGTGCTTTAAATGAGGTTAAGTCTAAAATAGACTAAATCATGAGTGAGGGAAAAAAGATCAAAGGAGTTGAACATGTAACCCACAGCACAAGTACCATATTTCCTTGGCCTGTTGTTATTACACCACATACATCAAAGCTTGGACACAGAGAGGAGGACTTGACACCCACAAAAATGGATTTTGGAATAAAAAAGACTGGGGTGTGAATATTAACACCTACGCACTTCCATTACTTTACATGAGAAACATGGATAACAAGAGTGGTTGCCCCATAGGATTGTGAGAATTAAGTAAAACAATACCTAAGCACATCAAGTCCATCCATGCATCCATCTCTCCATCCATCCATGCATCCATCTCTCTATCTCTCCATCTATCCACTCATCTATCCATCTCTCTACTTGTTCAATCAACATTTATGACAGTTTCCTTTCACCTGGCCTTGCATTTCTATAATTAAAAAGTCTCGTCAGAGAAATGAAGCTTCTGACCTGGAATAAGGATCAACATCCTAATCAGAATATCTGCCCTTCTGCTGTGCCCTCTGCTTTGGCAGCCCTGGGCACAGTTGACAAGCTTTCCTAGTTTTATTCACAGGAATTGAAAGTTTCCTGTGTTATCAAAAATCCTCCCCGCCCCCACCACCCCAGAACCATCATCCACATGAAGCCAAAGGATGGAAGTATAATTGGATGGTTCATCAACAGACTTTCTGATGTTTACCCAGAGGGGTGAGACTGGGGAAATACGCACGTGTCCCCTCAGCGAGCTGATAATCCTGGGGGGGAAGGCTGTGTGAAAGCGTAAAGCTTTTAGACAAATCCGGCCCCAGGCAAAACTATGAATCTGACCGAGATTGTCTTCTACCTGCTGGCCTCTGAGCCTGGGATCTTTCTTCCTCCAGCCGCGTCCACTCTCTCCCCCAGCTGTCACACAGTGCTGCCTGTCATCCTTTGTGGTGCTCAGAAGAAACAGAAAATGCCTCCCCTCCTAGGCGCTGTGCATTTTTAAATAGGCATCAAAACTGCAAGTTAAAGGACATTTCAGCTTGGAAATGGCCTGCAGGGCAGGGCAGCCTATACTCTGGATCTGCTTGAAGTCCACCCTTTTGCTACAGAGAGGAAGGTTACATGGTCCAAGAAGCTAAGACAAGTAGGGCAAGGAGGATGGCACACTCTTTTCCTCCCCCCACCCCCTCCCGCTCTCCGGTCTTGTGTGGCACGGCACAGTTCAATTCCCAGCTGGAATTACATCGTTGTTCCCGCCTTTCGTGACCCATTCGTCAACTTCCAAAGAGCGGTGGTTGCAGCTGCTGATCCTTCTGGGCCTGCACTTCCGCCTTCTTTTTGGGGCGCACAGAAACCAAAGAGCAGAATGACCACTGCCCATGCTACCTGTGAATGGCTCTCTGTACAAAACACTGACTGAGCTATCTTTAAATCTTACCCTGGAGAACTTTTACCTTTTCTGCTACATCTGAAACAAATAATTTCATGAAATTCTATTAATAAAACATTTAGCAAGATATACCAAATTCCAATGAGATCATTCCGAAACTTCTAATGGTACAGATGAACCTATTTGCAAAGCAGAAACAGAGACACAGACATAGAGAACAAATGTATGTACACCAAGGGGGAAAAGGGGGGTGGTGGGATGAATTGGGAGATTGGGATTGACATGTATACCCTGCTAGGTATGGAATAGATACCTAGTGAGAGCCTGCTGTACAGCGTGGGGAACGCTACTTGATGCTCTGTGGTGACCTAGATGGGAGGAAAATCCAGAAGGGAGGGGATATGTGTACACATATGGCTGATTCACTCACTGTACAGCAGAAACTAACACAACATTGTGAAGCAGCTAAACCCCAGTTAAAAACAACAACAACAAAAAAACCCAAACAAAAACAAAAAAACTTCTAACTCTCAAACCGTCTCTCTAGCATTGGGAAGAAGGGCAAGACAGTACTTGACTTTCTACTTTTTATGAGAAGGACAAACTAAAAGACCAATAACTGTAGGTTTTATACTCCCTTTGCTGTGCCAGGTAATGACAATGTGTGATGGTCCCTTCCCCTTAAAGAAATTTGATTAAAGCAGATGATTAGCTAAAAAAAAAAAGTCTGGGAAAAAGGACATCTTTTTATAACAACTCACTTATGGTTTTGAAGTGTGCTGTAAATGGTAAGATCACTGTAAGTAACTTAGCTGAAGTGTAATAATTGGGTTCCAAGTGTTATGACTGATACATTTCATTGAGAATAGCACCCTGAGGTTTTTCCAAATTAAAGACGAAATCTAAATAAAACCTTAAATAATCCATGTGGAAATACTTTATTGTAGTTAATAATCAAGCAGAATATGCTAATTTTGTCTGCAGACTCATTCCAGCGTATTATACCTATTGTGGCTTCCATTTGAAAGGCATCTCACTTGGCTTATGTAAAAATAATAGCATTCCTAACTATTAATAGCAAATAAGAGAGACATTTATGGACATTCATACATCATTTATAAATGACCCTTATGAATAAAGTGTTACAATGATTCCATTAGCATAAGTTCCACAATTATGGCCTGCATAAGAGATACATTTTTCTTTCTTGAATGCACATATAAAAAGTTGCCATTTACTTTGTTGAAATTTAATCTATAAGGCTTCAATGTATTTCAATGTAACTCAATGACTATACACCTAAATACATAGACACGGATGTATCCTATGTGTATGTAGAGATCCATGAGGCCCTTAATAATGTACCTCATTGGGACCCAGGGCACATGACCATGTCTGCCCCTTGGACGATGGAATTTAGCATGAGATCAGGTTTCTAGGGTTGGCTTGGACAAACTGGTAGGGAATTAAGGCCCCTGATGGGGACCTTGATCTTCTTTTTTTTTTTGCCTCTCCCTGTCATCTCTAAATCCAGATTCTTGGGTACTAGCTTCCCTCTTTGTAAGGGAGGTCCAACTTTGGAGTAAGCTCTTGCAAGGGATGTCCAACTTGAGAGTAAGTTACTTACTCCAACTTCTGACGGAAAGGACAAACTAAAAGACCAATAACTGTAGGTTTTATATTCCTCTCACTGTGCTAGGTAAAGTCAATGTGTGATGGTGGTACTGTCCCCTTAAATAAATCTGATTAAAGCAGATTATTAGTTTAAAAATTAAAAAAAGGAGTTTGAAAAAAAGATATCTTTTTATGGCAGCTCACTTGCAGTTTTGAAGTGTGCTGTAAGTGGTAAGCTCACAGTAAGTCATTTAGTTAAAGTGTAGTATTTAAGTTCCAAGTGTTACGGTTGATACATTTCATTGAAAATAGCACCCTGATGTTTTTCCAAATTAAAGATGAAATCTAAATAATACTTAAATACTCCAACTTTGGACTTAAGCTAATATCTTCCCTTGATGACCTAGTGAGAGAAGCATCTTTCTGTGATGGGAGTGTAAACCATGAGAACTGATGGTTATTGAGCTCCTGCTTTGTGGCAGGCACTGTGTAAGCATGATCTTGCTGACTCTCATAACTACCGCATGTCGATGTGCATTTTGATGATGAACCTATGAGCTACGTTTTGTTACACTTTTTTTCCTAGATGAAGAAACCAGAGCTCAAAGATGTGACATAAATTTCTCAAGACTACACAGAGCACGACAGAAAGGGTTTGATCCAAACCTATGCTTGTCCTACCATATACATCCCCTGACCCTAGGGCTCTGCCTGAAATCAGAGTACCAGGTCTCTTGAGCTCTCCCCATTAACTCTCTGGAGATGTAAAACTACTTTGAGCAGAGGTGTACTTTATGTAGGGAATTATCATTAATTTAATCTCAGAATGCCAGGAGACTGTCTGGGCTATGAGGTAGAAAGCTTGATCCAAGGACTATGCCAGTAAGGCAGTTATAATGAAGCATACCCTCCAGCTCTTGATTTCCCATATTCTGTTATCCTTTGTCATAGTCCTGCATCTTCTTAGTGAGACCATTTATGGTGGGCAGAATGTCCTAGCTGTGGCAGGGGTCATTATTGTGAGCCGTGGCCATGGCTCCTTTTCTTGACTTGCCAAGATTTTTTTCCTTTTATTTAAAATTTTGTTTCATATTTTTTTATTATTATTATTGTTTTTTACAATTTTTAAAGGTAACTTTCCATTTACAGTTATTACAAAATATTGGCTATGTTCCCCCATGTTGTACAATACATCCGTGAGCTTATATGACACCCAAAAGTTTGCACCTCCCACTTCCCACCCCTATATTGACCACACCCCCAAACCGGTAACCACTAGCTTGTCCTCTGTATATGTGAGTCTGCTTCTTTTTTTGTTATATTCACTAGTTTGTTGTATTTTTTAGTTTCTGCTCAATTTGCTGAGATTCTTGAGGGGAGGGCAGTGAGCTGGCCATGGTGCCCCTTCCCCATTTTTTTCTCAGTGACTTTGCTACACTCTTTTCTTCCTCATAGTGACTGGAAGCATTTGGGCAACAAAAAGTAGCTCCTCCATTTAAAAAAATCTGGGGAATCCTTTGCTTGGGAGTGCATATAAAATGAGGATTGAAGAGTTTTAGAAGTGAAAGGGGACCCTTTGCTCCACCCTCAATATTTGTACAGAGGACACACATTTATTGTGATTAAGAACCAGCAAGACTGAGTTTCAGCCTCCTTGACTCTGCCACTTCCTAGATGTGAGACTTCAGGCAAATTATTACCTCTTTGTGCCCTCAGTTTCTCATCTGCAAAATGGGAATAATAATGGTACCTGCTCCATAAGGCTTTGAGAAGATTAAATGAAATGATCCCTGGTCCAAAAAAACTTCCAGTAATTGGTAGCTGCCGCGACGACGACAATGATGATGATGATGATGATGAAGAAATAGTCCAACTAAGATCATGCTACTAGTTTGTAGCACTTCTGGCAGTGGTGCTGGAACCCAGGCCTTCTTACTCAGACCAATTCCTTTTCCTCTCTGTTTCAATCCAAGATAGATTTATAATTTTGATATTAATTTTTAATATCAACCTATACAATGTTTATAGCTGACCAATAAAAACAGGCTAAAAGCATTATATTGCTAATTTTAACTTTATTAAATAACTAACTTTAGTTGTTGCTTTACAATAGGCTGTGTTTGCTAGTTTCCTATTGATTATATCAGCATTAAATCAACTCTAGCAAATGTCTGTTTCTATATATGTTATAAACCATTAACTAAAAAAAGAATTATTTTTTTCATTCTATTCTCCATTTTCATGCAACATGTCAGCTTCGTCCACCACATATTTTGCCAGGAGTTTGTCACTCCAAAATTGTGTTTTTCCCTTTGAGGATAAGAGCAAGTCAGATAATGACCTGTTCTGATGAAAGTAACTGGAGAATATAACTACTGACGTTGTAATTTGCAATAGGAAAGTCTTGCTAATATTTACAAAATAAATCCTAACTTCACAAATAATTTATCCCTAAATATTCTTTCCTTTTTTTGGTGGGGTTGGTGGGGGGGGGCAGGAGATTGTTGGCCTTAACCCTAAAATCGATTCCAAGGAAATTGTAATTTTTTAATGAGAGTAATTTTTTTGCTGTGAAATTTATTGATGAATAAAATAAGATCCTGAACAAGGAATCACTATTTTTTTCCCATAAAATATAATGTTAACGTATTTTTTTAATGTCTTCCAAAAACCTTTTAGACTAATGAGTCCTGAAGCCAAGATGCCTCTTTCATAAAGAAACAGGAATCAGAAAAAAAATTTAAGGTTAACTGTGTTTATGTGCATGAGCAATTATTGTATAAGGATATTAATAATAAATTACAGAGATTTATAAATAAGTTATCTACGGTAAACTAAACCAGGACTTCTAATTTCCTCTTTGTATACATTGAGCTATTATTTAACTATAAGCTATTTAGCAATTAACTACAGCTGTTTTTGAAATTTTATAGATCTCCTCTGGAGATAAGCAAAACCAGATATCTGTTGTAGAAGATATTACCTCTATAGCCTTTATTTTATAACCAACAACTCTTTAGGGATTGCTTGGTTGTTAAAAATTAACGTAGGAATATCTATTTATGACAAGCAGACATATCAGAATTCTATTCAAAACTTGAATTGAGTAGTGTGAAAGCCCTTATTTTGAAGGATCAAGGCAAACTGCATGTAAATCACACCAGACCTTCAAATAGTTTTCAAAAACCATCAGACCTGAAAAAGACCATTTACTTCACATAATTGAAATTGAACTGCTTGCGTTAACCTGAGCCTCTTTTCCTCACTTGTTCTGATATCAACATCCCTAAGAGAATGCAAAAGCCCTCCTGACTTCTAGCATATCCTGAAAAATCAGAATTTTATGCAAATGCCTGAAGAAAGAGAAAGAAAATATGAAATACTGTAATTATTTAAGTCCAACTATCTGATACTTAATAGGTCTACTCTGACTTATATTTGTCATATTGTACAGAGGGACCAATATTTATTGCTACCCTTGGATCCTTTATGAGATAGAGGGCTGCCAATTTTGTAGTAAATTGAGTGTGGCAAAGACTTGGATGGGGGCCAGCTTCAAAACAGGCACAGAAAATGTGTTCTTACCACAGTGAAAGGAGACTAGATAAACTTGCATTGTTTCTGTCAGCTTTGTGATAATTAATTTCAACCATATTATCTGAATTAAAAAATGACATTTATTCCCTGGACCGATTTCCTGGAACCTTTCCAACTTCACTACCCTATTTTGGCAAAAGCTTGGCTAAAATATGAACAAATCATTGAGAATCGATGCACTATAGGATGTACATATCCCATAAAATATGACACCTCTTTTATTTTTTTTTAATATGACACCTTTAAAACATGATTTTAAAATGACCTTAGTAGAAAAGAAAATGTATATGAGAAAGGACCATAATTCTCCCTGGCACAGCTGGAGTGCCTTGAGATGGAAAGTAAAAAAGGCAGACGATTAGCAGACCTTTTGGGCCAGCGGTATGGATCTCCATCCCTCACAGAAACCCGTGTTGGCTCATTTGCTGATAGCAGTGATGGACTGTGGGGTAGTATTATCGCCTGCTGTTCCCCCTCCCTCACTTCGGGGGATGTCAACACAGGAATCCTCAGTCAGAGCTCCATTGATTATCCTCAAAATTTGCTCCTGCTATTGACCATAATAGGAATAAAAAAACGTGCCTCTGAATTATTCAGAATGAAAATATACACAGAAGAAATCGATAAGACACATCTGATATTAAAGGCAAATTAAAACAGACAGTAAAAGCGGGGCTTGAGGCAGCCACTAAATACAGAGAAGGAGGCATTTTGGAGATAAACGAAAAGTGTTTTTGCTTTCTGAAAAAAGATGTTATAGCTGTCAAAGCTTTTCAAAATTAATAGCTTTATTAATGGAGGCATTAGGGCTTCCTGGCCAGATAATTCCTTATAAATGTTGGAATTATACTGGAGATGCCAGCTCCGTAATTTCCTCCTAATAGTGCCACTGTCTTTTTCACTTAACTGCAACATGCAGTGCTGTAGGGATAAAATTCTGGAAAAAAGATCAGGTCAAAACCAGGATTTCAACAAATAACCAGGGCCTGCACTAAGTCCCGGTAGAATTTGGTAGAAGTTAGAAATTAAACAAATGGAATAAATGTGCCCACCTCACTATCACGATTGTGAGAAACACACCGACTTTGTATCTTAGACAGAAAGAACCAGGTTCCAGGAGGCTGTTACGAGTACGTGGGGTGCGGGGGCAAGGGGAGGAAATCTCTGGCCAAGAAACTTCACCCCGTTTAACTGGGATTTCTGAGGGGAGAGGAATCTATTCATAGTTATTTCAGTGGCATTGAGTGACAACTTGCAGTTGTCTGGAAATTTGATTCCCTGGGTGGGCTTCTTAGAACTTCAAATAACCTCTGCCCCCTTTTCCTTCATGAACAGGTGAGTTTAGTCCAAATTATCAAACATAATTGTTCAGCATCTCCACCTTACTCTGTGAGGTTTTAGTCTTGGTTACTCATCTGTTCTCTGCAGGAGGCAAATTACCCAGTAGTCCAGGAAACTGGAGACCAACTTCCCCAACCCCTCCAAGGCTCAGGGACCAGCTTGAAGAACCAGGAGCTTTATTAGGGAGGCGGTAACAATCTCTCTTGACTCTCAGTTGAAATGTCACTCAATTAGGAGTCTTCCCCTGGACTGCTGAGTGGAGAGAGGCCATTCTCCTGGGATGCTTCTCTTCCCAGCCCTGCTTCTGAGGGGAGGCCCCCAAGTTGGGGGAACATACTCTTTCTGTGAAATTAGCTAGGGGTAATATGGCAGGGCAGCACTTGGATGACTGAAGATAGAACTTTTTCAGCTCTCCTCTTAGATTTTCTATTCTTAAAGTCACTGCCTTAAAAAGATATATTTTAAAAGTACATAATTAAATGCATATAGCTGTGCAATACATCATGATCAGCTCTAAGAGGAGGATGGGCAGCATGATTTAACTTCTGTTTCACAGCAGTTGAGACAGTTCTGATAGAAAGTTGTTCAGTATTAAATGTGTAAAGATTTTGGTAATTCTTTATGGCCGTACTAAAACTATAGAGGTGGGCTGTGCCATTGCTTCTGGAACTTTCCTTGGCATGGCCTGTTAATTGGAGTTATTACTGTTGAGAATGATCAGAAGAGATCAAACAAGAAGAGCAGCACATCAGCCAGTGCCCCCTGCACTCCCAGGTCCAGGCTTTCTTCCTTTACTGCGTGTTAATCACTTTCCCACCACTCAGATGCTCTCCCCTAGCCTCCCTCTCACCCTCTAGGGGACTGTCTCACTCTTTTCCTTTCTCTTTAAAACCCTGTCACTCATGCACTTCCACTGTCATCTTCCCTCTCATCTGTGACCTTGCTTCCCCCTTCCATGAGAAATCTGAAGGAATCAGACAGCATTTGAACATCTACCTGAATCCAGTCCCTGTACCTTTCAATCTGCCCTTCCTGGCTCTGGCCAGGGCTTCCACAGGTAAACTAGTTTGTAGCCCCTTTTTCCTTTTCAGGGACATTACTCCAGCAATATTTTCTTTCCTGCATCATCAGTTTTTATCTTTCTACCAGATGATTCCCGTTGGCCCACAGACATGGTGCTGTTTCTCTTAGCTGAAAAGAAACAAACAAAAACAAACCAAACCAAAAACTGTTTTGACCCCATTTCCTCCTCAAGTTACCATCCTTTTTTTTTCTTATCTTTTCCGGAAAACTCTGTGAAAGAGTTGCCTATGTTACTACTTCTAATTACTCTCTTCCCATGTATTTTTTCTAACTTTTTATCCTGAAGTAATTTTAGATTTACAGGAAAATTGCAAAAATAGTACAGAGCATTCCCATACACCCTTCACTTAATGTTAACATTTTCTGTAACCATAACACATTATCAAAGCCAGGAACTCCCATTTACTCTTGAACCCATTGCAATTGTACTTTCTTGCCTCCAAATAAACAATGACCTTCATATCACTGAACCCAAAGGTCAGTTCTCAGACCTTATCTTATGTGACCCATCACCTCTCTTTCATAGGGCTGGTAATTCCCTCCCCCTCCATACACTTTCTTACCTTGGATTCCAGGTCATTACTACCACATTTTCCTTCTTTGGTTTCAGTGTCAACACTTGCCTCTTCTCCTCGGGGCTCTTTGCTTGGTTTCTCTTTATCTTTTTGACCTCTTAACATTAGAATGTCCCAGAGTTGAGTCCTTAAAGGACCTCTTCTCTTTCCCTACTGTCCAGACTCACTTGGTGACCAATCAACTCGCACTGCTTTAAATACCATCTATACACTGATGACCTACACATTTTCTATCTTCAGTTTGAACGTTCACTCTGAACTCTAAACGTGCATGTCCAGTTGTTTACTTATAAACTTTACTTGGAGGTTTAACAGGCATATCAAACATAACATTTCCCAAACTGAGCTTCTGCTCTTCCCTATTCCTCCACATGTTTTCTCACACTGTAGTCCCAGTGCCGGAAAATGGCAACTTTATCTCTCCAATTGTTCAAGACAAAAATTTTGGAAAGAGACGCTTCTCTTTCTCTCCTAGCTCACATCCAAATCTCGCAGACAATTCTATTGACTATACCTATTGACAGTTCTATCTAGAATCCAGTCACTCTTCAACACTTTTTCTGCCAGGATCCTAGCCTGAGCCACCATGATCTCTTCCTAGGTTATTTCCATAGGTAACTCACTGGTCCCCTTCCTCTGCTTTCCCCTCATCTATACTTCAACTATAGTGACCTTATTAGAGCATAAAACATACCACGTGACTTCCCTGTTCAAATGGCTCCCTATCTGCAATGGCTCCTCGTCTCAGCCAGAGTAAAAACCAAAGTCCTGACAACAGCATACAAGGCTCTACATGACCTGATCATCCTCTCTGTCACCTGTCTGACATCACCTCTTACTGCTCTCCACATGGCTCCCTTTGTTCCAGCCACACTGACCTTCTTGCTGCCCTTTGAATATTCTAGCCTGCTTCTGCCTCAGGGCCTTTACACTTGCTATTTCCTATTCCTGGAATGTTCTTTTTTTCCTGATATCCTTATGACTGGCTCCCTTACCTTCACTCAACTGCCATTTCACAATGAGACCTATTTTTTGATCACCATATTTAAAACTACCTCTTCTTTTTTCCAAGAGTTCTTGTCCTCCTTTCTGTTTTTTTTTAAATTGCACTAATAACTATCAGAGTACTATACTTGTTATTTTATTATCCTCTATGTCTTTCTACTAGAATGTAGTTTCCACAAAAGCAGCAATTTTTTCCCTTGACTATTACATCCCCAGTTCTTACACATTGCCTGCAACATAATAGATCCTCAAGAAATTTTTGTTGAATGAATGCATGATGGGCCCATATTTCCATGAGACAGACCATGCAAGTATTTTTTTTCCCATTTAACTGGGAAGGAGGCAGAGAAGAAAGCATTTAGAGGTAAATAACTTGTCCAGAGTAAACAGAAGTTTGCAATGAGAGCCCAGTTCTCTCAACTTCAAGTGCTCAGGCATTTTAGTACATGTGTCTTTTAATTCATCAGAAGCTATATATATGAAGACCTTGCTGAACTTTGCTAGGCTAGGGTTATAAAAACAGACCTGGGGCAGAGGAGTACACTAAAGTCATTAGTGGTCAGCCGGTTAAATTTTGGGGATCCAAACTTCTTTTTACAAGAGAAGAATTCCAAGTAAGCTTTCACACTGCAGGGTGACAAGAAGGAACATTAATCTGCCAGGGCAGCTGTTTGCTCTTATAAAATACATCAGTCTTCATCATAATGGAAAATCCAAGAGGCAGCTTGCTGATTGAATTGAAAGTCAATGGGAATGAAGGAATTGTCCATGTTGAATTATTAAGTAACTATTTCTAAATTAAGCCTTTTGGATGAGCAGCAAACTGGACTGCAGCTTGCACAAATGTATGTTTTCCTCACTCCTCTTCTAGGAGAAGTTACGTTAGGTGTATGCCAGCACATCAATCAAAGACCCCCAAACAGGTGTGTGAAATGCCCATCCATCATATGAGATCTTTGGCCACTCCACAGCAGAGTGATTTGGAACTCGTTCAATGGATAATGCACAGGAAAAAGGAGAGGCTGTGCAGAGCTATTAGTGTGAATTCAAAAGGGCATGGAAAATACAAATTGATGCTGGAACGAAAGCTGAAGATCTACTCTGCAGTTTGCTTATTCTGATGTAGGCTGCCAGTTTGAGAAATGGAAGAAATAATTCAGGCATGTGTGGAAAGGGCCTATTTTTAAAAATAAGCCTTTTGTTTTAGAACACTTCTAGATCTACAGGAAAATTACAAAGATACTGCAGAGTTCCCTTATATCCTACAGTGATCTCCCCATTATTAATATCTGACATTAGTGCAGTACATTTGTTACAACCAATGAGCAAATATTGTTACATTATTACTCACTATAGTCCATATTTTATTCAGATTTTCTTAGTTTTTACCTAATGTCCTTTTTCTGTTCCAGGATCCCATGTAGGATACCACATTACATTTAGTTATCCTGTCTCCTTAGGCTCCTATTTTCTGAGATTTTTCTCAGATTTTCCTTGTTTTTGATGACCTTGTCAGTTTTGAGGAGTACTGGTCAGGTGTTTTGTAGAATGTCCCTCAACTGGGATTTTTCATGATTAGATCAGAGTAATGTGTTTTGGGGAGGAAGACCACAGAGGTAAAATGTCATTCTCATCATATATCCAGGGTACCTATTATCATTATGACTTATTATTATTATTGGTTTTAACCTTGATCACTTGGCTCAGGAAATGTTTATCAGATTTCTCAATTATAAGGTGACTCTTTTTCCCCCTTTCCATACTGTACTTTTTGGAAGGAACTTTTTTATGTGCAACCTCCTCTTAAAGACTGGGAAGTTACGCTCCACCTCCTTGAGGGTGGAGTATCTACATAAATTATTTGGAATTCTTCTGCATGGGAGATTTGTCCTTTCTTCCCCATTTACCTGTCTATCTATCTATCTATCTATTTATCTATCCATTCACTTAGCATAGACTCATAGCTATTTTATACTCTGTGTTATAATCCAATACTTTATTTATTTATTTATTTATTTTGCGTTATATGGGCCTCTCACTGTTGTGGCCTCTCCCGTTGCGGAGCACAGGCTCCGGACGCGCAGGCTCAGCGGCCATGGCTCACGGGCCCAGCCGCTCCGCGGCATGTGGGATCCTCCCGGACTGGGACGCAAACCCGTGTCCCCTGCATCGGCAGGCGGACTCGCAACCACTGCGCCACCAGGGAAGCCCCAATACTTTTTTTTTTTTGCTCAATATTTTCCAGTCTTGGGTATTAGGAGCTCTTTTAATTGGCTTCTGTGTCCCTTTGACATCCCCTCCCCCATTCCCCATGAATGTGACTATATATGTATAAAACATTTGCTTACTTTCTGGCAGTACTGTATGCTCAGGCTCATCTTGCATTTTCCTGTCTTATTCCTGGTTCCTTTTATTGTAAAATGGCATTAGAAACTAAGATCTGTGTTCTATGTATGCCTATCATTACTGGGGTATAGTTGATTCTAGGTGTTCTCAGTTGACAGGGCAAGGAAATATATATGTGTCTACTAATCCATATGTGTGTGTGCGTGTGTATTTGTGTGGAACTGTCCGTTCTATATTTAAGCTAAACATATATTTATACTCATGTGTCTAACTCTAATCTGTTACCACATGGATCATTCTAGTCTCCTCTCCTTGCTTCTCTGTAACCTTCCATTTCAGCAGTGAGAATTTGGCTTTCATTATCCATCATTTACCCAATTGTTCAATTTCAGTATACATGCAGAGTGGTTCCAGAATTGTTAACCCATGCCCTTGTGAGAAACACCTTTATCAACTACAGTTCAGTGCTTTTGTATAGTGGGGTTGTTTTTCATTTAATCTTACAGACTCTATTTACTTGGAAAATTGCTTAGTTTAACATCTTTTTCCCCTTACCCCTTCAGTGAAGTTATTTAATACAGTGGTAATATATTTAGATTCCTTTGTCACATTTGTATATCATTCTGGAATCTTCCGACCTCCTGAATGATTTTTTTTTAAAGTTATAATAAATAAGGTTTGTTCTTAAGGCTGTAAAGTTCTATGGTCTTTGACAAAGGCATAGTATCATGAATTCATCATTATGGTATCATACAGAGTAGTTTCACTGCCCTAATGGCTGAATAGCTTCACCCATTCAATCCTCATCCTTCCTCCATCCAACCCTTAGTAGCTACAAACCTCTTTACCATCTCCACAGTTTTGTCTTTTCCAGAATGTTATATAATTGGAATCATAAGCCTGAAAGACTGCTTATTTCACTTTGTAATATGCACTTAACATTCTTCCACGTCTTTATGTAATTTGGTGGCTCATAATTTTTTTTTTTTACTGCTGAATGGTATTCCACTGTGTGGGTGTACCACAATTTGTGTACCTATTCATCTATTGAAAGACATCTTGGTTGCTTCCAGTTTTGAGTGATTATGACAAAATCTAATATAAACATTTATGTGCAGGCTTTTGTGTGAACATAAATTTTCAGATAAGTTCGGGAAATATCTGAGAGTGTGATTGCTGGATCATATATTAAGACTATGGTTGGCTTTGTAAGAAACTGTCAGACTATCTTCCAAAGTGGTTGTACCATTTTGCATTCCCACAAACAATGAATGGGAGTTCCTGTAGCACGGCGTTCTTGCCAGCAATTGGTGTTATCAGAGTTTTGGATTTTAGCCACCCTAAAAGGTGTTTAGTGGTCTCTCGTGTTGTTTTAATTTGCATTTCCCTGATGACAAATCGTTGAGCTTCTTTTCACACGTTGATTAGGAAAGGGCCCCTTTTTAAGAATCCCAAAACCCCTTACATCATGTGAGCTGGCTTTCCTGTGTCAGGAATTTATTACTATTCAGTCTAAACTTCCAGAAGTTGTGAGAAGGAAATTTCAAATAAAAGCTTTTCTTCCTTACAGCCAATTTCAAAATGGCTGAAAATAGTTCTGACATTTTTACAAAGTGGACAGTCAGGAGATGGCAATGTTGCTTTCTGACAACGAGTCTATTCTTTGCATAATTATTTAAAATGAAGTTGATTTGTGTTCCAGATAATAGCATTTTAAAATTTTTAGGTAAAGTGTATGACTTTTCAATGAGTTTCCCCAGATGTTTTATAAAACTCTACCTCATCTCTGACCAGTCTTTAGCCTCTGATTAAAGGGCACTGGACAACTGCAAGGACCATTTTATAGACTTCCAATGCTTCTGGCTTTAATATTCTGTGCTAGATTCACAGAATTCTTTTACAGATGCTAAGCATTCAATCCTGAAGGCTCCGCTTCATCATCAGGTAATTAGTATTTTCATTAACTTGCTTATTGTCAAGGAAAATGAGCCTTGATCATCTAATTTTTCCTCAATGAGTTGAATATTGTAATATATCTATAATTAATGTGCTTTATGCCACAAACGTGTAATGGAGTGGAAATCTGAGGCTGCTCTCAGCAGTCACTGTCAGTAAATGTTTGATGAATAAACAGAGACTTTCTAATGGGAAATGGTAGCGACTTTTATAAGCAGACACAATAAAGACTTTATTAACATACTTAAGAAGCATTCTGGGAAATAGAATTGAATGCATTATTACTGTAGGCTCCTTTTGTGAAAAGTAAATTTTACTGTCCCCGTAACAAATGTTTACTTGTTTGATGCAAGTTGTGGTATCAGTATTTTATGACGTATTCTACAATTTAATACAATGAAGCTTAAATTAGCTACACATTCCTTATGGATTTGAGATTGTGAAAAAAAAAGCAGCAACAATTCTGTCTGTTAATCATTTGCAAACCCTGGTTTACATGGAAAGGAAACAGTGCACCTATTTCAGGATTTTTAAGAGCCCAAAGACAAATTTCAAGATATTTATGCTAGCTAGTAAAGAGAAGAAGTAAATATGGGTGTGTTTTAGTTCCATATATAAAGAGTGCAGTTTTATTTATTTATTAAGCAGTATTTTAGTTTTTATAATATATGTCTTTTTCACAAAGTGGGTATTTTTTAATTGAAGTATAGTTGATTTATAATCTTGTGTCAATTTGTGCTGTACAGCAAAGTGATCTATCTATACATTTTTTCCTAAAAATATTCTTTTCCATTATGGTTTCTCACAGGACATTGAATATTGTTCCCTGTGCTATATGGTAGGACCTTGTTGTTTATCCATTCTCTATATAATGGTTTGCATCTGAGAACCCCGAACTCCCACTCCACCCCTCCCCCACTCCTCCTCCCCCTTGGCCACCACAAGTCTGTTCTCTATGCTGTGAGTCTGTTTCTGCTTTGCAGATAAGTTCATTTGTGTCATATTTTAGATTCCACATATAAGTGATATCATATGGTATTGCTCTTTAAAAGTGCAGTTTTAAATGGTAGATCAACAAAAGGGCAAATGGATTAAATTTTAGAGTATGTATTCACAGACTCTAATGAAGGATCCAGAAACATGTGAATTTCCTTGTATCAACATATTTGTTTTTGTTCTTTTTTTTGTCAAACCGCAGTTTGACTTAAGAGCTGCCCTTTCTTCAATTATTTGTGAAATAGAATTGGAAGGATGGAAGGGAACCTGTCCATAGTTCTGTCTTCAATCTAAAGATGAAGCCTGTGCAGTGGGAAGATTTAAAATAATTTTCCCATGGTTTTATAGATAGAAAGTGGCAGCAGAGGAACTAGAACCCAGGTGACCTCACTTTTCTTCCCACACACTCTCCACTAGGCATGGATTTGTAAGTGGTGAACCCTTCCATCATTGTCACTTGAACCACTTTCACGAAGCTGTCCCCAGTACCAGGGGGATGGCAGCGTACATCTTATATATGAAAGTATAAGTGTCATTTCCAAGTCTGCCTTAGCTTGGCCCAAGCCTGGTTAAAAGCATTCTTTAAACGTGAAGAGAAGAGAATATTAATTTGGGCAAAGAGTAACTTAGGGTAACATTTCCTGGCAAGAAGGGAACCAATCTGTCCTTTACATTGTAAGACAACGTGGGTTTCCCAAAGGAAAAGTTGGATCATGTCATCTCAATGCTCAAGACTCAGTGGCTTCCCATTGTTATTGGTTTAAAGACTAAACTTTTTACAAGGCCTGTAACCCCTACCTACGTCTCCAGCATCATCCCACAGCACCCCTTCTTCAGCTTTTTTGTGCACAGCCACGGACCCCAAAGTTGTGTCCCTTCTTACCACAGGGCCTTTCCCACGCTGTTCCTCAACCATCTCCTACTCATCCTCCAGAATGTGGCTCAAATGTCACTTTCCTAGGAAAGCATTCTCTAACATGCTTCTTTTCTTCTATGTACGCGTAGAGCTGTAACTATGTTTTTCTTCTTAGAGCATCTGACCTCATCTGTGTGGTTATTTGAGTGAGGTCTGTCTCCTCCCACTAACTGGAAAGTTCTTTGAGCCGGATTTGTATTTATTTTTGCTTGCTATTATACTTCTAACACCTATCATGGTGCCTGGCACATTATAAACACTCAGAAATGTATCTTTTAAATAAATAGAGTTATTTACACATCAAGTATTGAAATATAGCCATTCCTCTCATAGACAGGGTATTTAAATTACAAAGATGTCTATAGTCTTCAGGCTACTGCTAAGTATAGTGCTTATGAATCTGAAGAGGTTATAATTACACCAACTCTCCTCTAATATATGAGTGAGAAACTATTTAGAAGAGAATGTGATGTGAACACAGGATGCTAAAAAAGGGAAAGAATCAGCTCCCTTTTTTCAAAGGCTTATGAATGGCTGGGATTTTTTTTTCTGAGCAAGGTGGTCTAGGCCAGTTATTCAGCACACTTTCATTCTGACCTCCAGATACTTACTTCCAATGGACTCCTAGACGCCTACCTGTACATGGGTACATTCTACAAGCAACCGGAGTTCATTGCCTTCCTTCTCAAACCTGATTCTTCTCCTCTCTGTAACACAAAAATTATTCTCTACTCCTTCTGCCCTCTCAGCTCCCAACTCCAATCCATTAAAAAAAAATCTCCTTAATATCTCCCCACGCCATCCTCTCCTTTCCACCCTGCAGTCAATGGCTCACATTTCAACCACCTTTAGCAAGGGCTGTTGCCTCGCCTTTCCAAGTGGTCTCTGTTGCCAATGACTGTCCCCACCAATCCTCCTCTGTATCATCAGTTTGCCTTTCAAAAAATAAACCTGAGCATGCCTCTCCCTTACTTAAAATCCTTTTTTGAGAGAATAGGGGATGGCTAGCTATGGCCTCCAGGAAAAAGTTTGAATTCCTTATGACTGCAAATGAGGCCTTTCACAATACCATCATGACTTACGTTTCCAGCTTCATCAATCGTCTTTCTGGATGCACACCCTGAACCCCAATCATTTTGAACTTTTCTTCTTGTCTTTCACATGATATGGCCTTTCACTTTTGGGAATCATTAAATATCCCTGCTTAAAATCCTACAATAACTTTCCTAAACTATCGGAATCAAATGGATCTAGAGACACTTGATTTTTGTAAAGATTATACTCATCAGTGGTAAATAGTCTAAGTTTCTGTTCTTTTGAAGTAAAAGGCTAAACTATGAAATAAAACCGCTTTATCGTTTCTGAGCACTTAAACTAGATTACAATTTTTGGGATATGGCATAAGGAGTATAATAAGGTGATAGGGTTATTTAGCAATTTCAAGTATAAAAATACTATCCAAATTAATTTCCTTTACCCAGGTCCACTTAAAATAACAGAGCAACACTTCATAAAAGCTTGGCATTATATATATGAGACTTTGTGTCGGACAATATAAGTTAGCAGTCTTCCTCCCCAAGTTGCTGTTTTCTTAATCTAAGTTTTCTCATTTGTGTATGTGGATAGCAGTAACTAATGTGGGTGTGTTTTGAGAGTCAATCTGAGGAATAAAGTGCCTTATAAATGAATTCAATCATGTTAGGTATTTGAAGTATCTGTTTTGATTTTTCTCACCTGTTCTAAATACCAGACAATAATTCATCTTATTTTTTAGAAGCTGCAGTCTGGTTTATGATACATGTGGCATTGATCAAATGGATGCAATTATGAGATTTTCTGAGTTGTGTTGAAGGAAGTTTATAAACATTGCAGTCAAACAACTGGAAGTGAGAGCTTCCTTATTTTGCACATGTTTTAATCTTGGTCTAAGTTTTACTGTCTTATTTATTCTTAACATTTTGTTGGTCAAAATAAGCTGAGTATTACTTGCATTCTTACTGAATTTCCAATGCGTCTTACACGTCTTTGCATATTCTATAAAACTTAACAACATAGTACCGTACTTTGTTGAACACACAGAAGTTGTTTGAACCAAAAGGAAACATTATAAGAATATTCATCGCTGGGTTAGGGATAAGGTATTTTCATTTTTGTTATATTTTTTCCATATTCAATGAATACATGTTTATACATATGCTCATGGACACAGAATTTGAGAGGAAATACAGAAAATGAAGAGTTTAAAGGGACCATTCAATATTCATAGCAACACTACTTGCAGTAGCCAAGACATGGAAGCAACAGATGAATGGATAAAGAAGATGGAGTATATATATATATACAATGAAATATTACTCAGCCATAAAAAAGAATGAAATAATGCCATTTGCAGCAACATGGATGGACCTCGAGATTATCATACTAAGTGAAGTAAGTCAGAGAAAGACAAATATTATATGATATCACTTCTATGTGGAATCTAAAAAAAAGTACAAATGAACTTATTTATAAAACAGAAAGAGACTTACAGACTTAGAAAACAAGCTTATGGTTACCAAAGGGAGGAGGGGGAGAGAGATAAATTAGGAGTATGGGATTAACAGATACGAATGACTATATATAAAATAGATAAAAAACAAGATTTTACTGTATAGCACAGGGAACAATATTCAGTATCTTGTAATAAACTATAATGGAAAAGAATCAAAAAAGAAATAAAGGGCCCATTAACTTGGTTAGTGCTTGGCCTATGACAGTTTATTCTAAAATTTTTTACTCTTTCCTCCAAATGATCCATGCAAATTATTAGCAAGCATAATTATAAATGTATAAATATTAATTTTTGCTATTATTCTTGCCCACTCCCCTTTCATCAAAAACTTTCTCAGAATGTTCATTCATACCACAAGAGTATTCTGGTGGTGGAAGGCTTAAATGCACCCAGGTTAGAGGGGTGTGAGAATTAAATAAGAATCTATGTCCTGCGCCTGGCATACAATAGGACTTCAGGAACTGTTAGTCCCCACTTTTTGTTCTATCCTCAGGACATTTGAAATTTGGTCCTTATTAAAGCCTTGAACCAGAGTAATTAAGCTCTAATATTGCCTTCTTAGTGGGTAGATGGCTGATGCCCGTTTTGAGTGTGGGATTGAGCTCCTGTGAGGCACCGAGTGGTCATCTGACAGCGGATTTGGTGAAAGCCACCCATATCCTCCAGTGGGGCCTTGTGGGGTTGAACCAGAAAGTGGAGAAAGAACATTTCGGCTCTGCCACTTTGCAGCTGTGTGGCTTCTGACCTGTGGGTTACCTTTTCTGAATCACTATTTCCTTAAATGCAAAATGAGACAAGTGACAGGGGTGATGGGATTATTGCAGTAGCAATAATCTATGTAAAGTGCCTAGCCTAGCACAGCGCCTAACACATAATCCCTTAAAAAAATAGTAACACAATAATGTGTTGCTCCTCTTCCTCTTTTCTTTCTTTCTCCTTTCCCTCTTTCTTCAGCAAGAAAATCATGAGCAAGAAGGAGCCACAATTAATCTAACTTCGAAAGTTCTAACTAAAAAACGAAACAAAACAAAACAAAAAAAACCCAAGCATTTTAAGTGCCTTTAAAAGAAATTGGAAATATTGACCAAATAAAGAGATGATGGTACAAATGTCTGTAGATTTTATACCTTTCCAGTTGTGGCTGGAAAATCAAATTATTGAGCAAGGCTCACCATCATAATGGAATTTCAAGGAGCAAAATAAAAGTCAAAAAAAGGGAAGGTATTTTTTGTGTATTTGCCTGCTGGGTGGAGATGCAGTTTTTGCCTTTTGCAATGAGAACTACATTAGAAAATGCAGTGAATGTGTTCATTAACTCAATTACAAAACTATTAATATTACCCTACTTAGAATGCTCATCTCTTTGTAAATATCTTACTAAACATACAGAAACCATTTTACTTTCACATAGTAATAGATCACCATTTCAGGTAAAGAGATCACCAATTGTCCTCTTCCCCTGGGACTCAACTCAATAATATATTGCCGAAGTAACAATAAATACATTGGAACAGAATAGGCTAATGTTTTAGAGAATGTAGTTTAATCACCTATGGGTATATAGAGAGCCGACCATGCTATCTATATAAATAGAAAAGTCATAGTGACCCTCAAATGACAAAAGGACTATATGTGACTAATTTCCTTTCTAAATTATTTCTAAATGATTGTCCCAGATTTCAGATTGCATTTTTCTATTTTAATTTTCTATTTTTAAACAGAGTCAGTGACACTTAACATAGAATCCTTCAAGAGAATAGTACAGAGGAGAATCACATTTTAAAATGTAGAATTCATCATTACTTAAAACAATCTGAAATAAAAGTGCAGGAAATGTGATTATTTTGCTGGATGAAGACAGAGGGAAGAGAAAGTGGGCAAAATAATCCATGTAAAGACATCTGAGTCCTAAGGCACTGATTCTTCCCTAATGGACTACAGTGCACATAAAAATAATTAATCATGGGGAGAAGGCATTGCCAAGGTTAGAACTGAGGTCTCTGGTTTTTAATGGAAATGTTCTGTGCATGAACTAAAAGAACAACTTCCCTAGCTCAAGCATTAGGGCATCTGTCATACTTAACTCAGAATAGTTCAGGAGTTCAGTAAAATATCAGATAGAGTTCAGCACTTTTATTTCGCAGGGTATTAAAACTATATATAATGAGGAAAAAAAGGGGTTGTGATGAACTACCTAACATGGTGGGTGGAACATCAAAGAAGTTAAACTTAGAATTTCTGAAATCTCAGGGAAAAAAATTTCCCTTATAATAGCCATTTCATTCTGTAGGGTTTTTGTTGTTATTTTAATGTGTGCTTCTGAAGACACTGAAGTAATGATAAGCAAATAAATACATAAGGAAGAACCTAGGCTGCACTAGAAGGAAGAAGTCTTGAAAGTATTTCATTGCTTAATTTAATGAACCAGATTAATGTACTCATTATTTTTGGCTCCTGGAGAAAGTGTAGACAAGTAAAATGAGGATCTTCAGGGGGAGCAGACTGATGGTTAAATTGTATACTTCCTCTCTGTGGCTATTTACGGAAAAACACCTCTCCTTAAGGACTGGGAAGGGGTAGGCTGGGGTTGTCCAGTGGCGAGGGTCCCGAGGAAAGTAGAAGGGAATGGATTCCTGTGAAAGGCACACCCAGTGCTTTGGGGGCCCAACGCACAGATTAAAAGACTGGATTTCCTTGGTGCATTGAAGTGGATGAACACACTGTCGTCGCCCAATAATGAGCTGAATTCTTTCAGTCCCAGCTCTAATTCCTGGGAGTAGTTAATGCATTTGTACTTGTAGAATTTTGCTCAATAAGCAGAATTCTTTGCAGAAGTGGCCAAAATTGGGTTGGAGGTCTTGGATCCATGAAGGTTTGGTGTGGGTTTAGGACCTCTGTTTGAGTTGCCAGGAGAGGAGTATGCGTCAAACACGTAAAACACGTAGCACAGAGGTGATAACATTCAATGATTAAAGTGCTATTCTGATTTTTGAATCTACAAACTGGATTTCACACTCCTGCCTCATTTTTAATCTCGTGAGCACCCAGTGGTTGGAGGCAATACTAAGACCTTCAGGACCGCAGTCCTGGACAAGATGGGGTCACTCTGCCCTCTGCCCAGCATCTTCCCCTCCCCCCCCAGCATCTTCCCCTTTCCCCCACCCCAAAGGAAGAGAGATGGCTGGAGCCACACCCTAGGGTAAGTCTAACCTCCCAGGAAGCCTCTTTGCTAGAAGGGCTTGAACCTCTGGGGCTGGAGCGTTCTTCTTTTTCTTGTGCGTGTCCACCTGCTCTGAACTCTGCTTTTTGTGGTTTGAGATTATTGATGATTATCATGGGAGGGGAGAGTGTTTCTTCTCTGAATCGAATACACACAGAGAACACCACATGATTCACAGATACTTTGATTTGTTGAAATAGCAAATCCCAAAGTGCAGCTTTGGGGAAGGTGGGAGGAGCGTGATCAATCTTTTTCATCCAATCAGCACTTGTGTTACTAGGAGCCGTGACTCACTAGATGACCCGATCTTTTGCTCGGTGGAGATTACATATTAATGTTTTGAGAGAGCTGGAGAGACGTGGTTGAGTGATCTGGGAAGAAACACGAGAGGATTTGCCTGGACTTTAAAAGACTGGCTCTTTGAAATACTCTGAGTTTTCCAAAGCATCAATTAGCTCATGTAAAAATGCAAATCAAAGAAAAACTTTCTCAGTCTTTAAAATATAAATTCATAGCTCAGTTTCCTGGCGCATCTTTTAGGTGCCCTCACCCCACTTCCCCCGTGAGCACGACGATAAGTTATATTTTAAGTGTACCTATGATTTTAGGAGGATGGCTATTGGAAAGAACAAAACACCCTGTGATTTTAAATATACATGTACTAGCGAGCTTTTGAGGAGAAGCTTAAGACAGACAAGCTGCACAATTATTGAAATTTTATATAGATTTTACTAGCTCAAACACTAAAATCAGATATAAGATTTGAATATTGTTTCTACCACTGAATAATTTTGTGACGGTGAACAAGTTGATTTCTCTGAATATCCTTATCCTCACCTGTAAAATTAGATAATGGAACCTATTTCTTAGTGTTGTTTTGAGGAATAAATCAGATAGTAAATTTAAATGCCTGGCATGCTGTCAGGCACCTGGGAACACTTTACAAAATATTAGCTATTTTTATAATTGTTGTCACTGTTATTTTTATTCCCCAGCTCTGTTTTATTTTACTTCTCTATTCTAGAATTTTCTGTGTTTGGTTTATCCAGGAATAAATGGAATTGAATTGAACACAGACGTATCTTCTTGTCGCGTTTTATGACCCAGGCTGTCTACTTTCACAAATTTCTGCTCTGCCACTTTGCAAATCATTCAAATACATGGAAACCCCCTGGAAAGCTTGTCACCTACATATACTAACATCTCAATGCAAACAATTTGCTTGCTCTTTCTTGTTGGCTCAAAATTCTTAATTTTTAAAGTTTTTGTTTCTCCAATGCATCTTTCAATTGAGTTTGTTTTCTATCATAGTTTTATGGGATCTAAAATGAATATTTAATTGCTTCACCCTTCTTTCATCTGAATTCTATTAATTAAGCTTATATATGTTTCCCTTTTCCCTGGTGTTCCCAATGCAATCTTTTAACTCGTAGCTACTTTCCATTTAAAAAAAACAATCTTCAGTTTCCTCTTCTTCCTCTTTCTGCTCTCCCTTGACTGCTTTTTCGCTGGGCCCCAAAGTAAAGCAGTGAAAAGTCTTTGCCTCTTGGCTGCAACCCGCTGGGCTGTGTTGGGGCTCTCCCATCATGACGGAGTGGATTGCCAGAAACTTGTTCTAACACACTGCTCTTCCTTGTAATCCCTTCCCATGCTGTAAGCAAACCGAGTACATCCTCTGCCTTCCTTGGGCGCATAATTACTTCCCCTCCTGTGGCAGAGCTTCCTGTAGGACAATCAGAGAGCCGCAGTAGTTCGGAGGCCAGCTGAGGAAGAATGCCTGCCAGCAGCCTCCTTCTATGAGGCTATTATGCTGGAGGAAGGGTTTAGCAGCCCAAGCATCAGCTTTCAAATCCAGGTTCAAGTTCTGAGTTGGCCACTTGTCAACACGTAATGTTGGAGGAATGCTTGTGTAGCTCTCTTTGGGGAGGGGTGTCTTGCTAAGTAAGAACACTACCGCAGCTCCCTTTCAAATGATCCCAGGGCCTAGGGAAACATTGATATTATCTTGGCATCATGGACATAATGGCTGTTCTCTCCCTGCTTGAAATAATTTTCCATGTATCTCAGAACTTCATGTTTGGGGAGAAATTCTTTGATTTTCTCCTGCATTTTTCTTCTGTTGAAAATAGGGATGGCGGGGGAGAGGGTTAAATTGAGAGATTTGGATTGACATATACACATCTACTATATATAAACACATCGACTATATATAAAATAGGTAACTAGTAAAAACCTACTGTAGAGCACAGGGAACTCTACTCAATACTCTGTACTGACCTATGTGGGAATGGAATCTAAAAAAGAGTGGATATACATATATGTATAACTGATTCACTTTGCTGTACAACAGAAACTAACAAAACATTGTAAATCAACTGTACTACAGTAAAAAGTTTAATTAAAAAAAAAGAAACCGGGGATAATGTCATTTTTGCCAATTTCTAAATAGAGCTGGGGGGATTCCCTTAGATATTTCTAACGTTAGCAAGATATAGAATCAGAAAAATACTTTTGTGATCACCATTCACTGCTGATTTATATTGCTTTGTGGTGTATCTCTTTACTTCCACGTGGAACTAAATAACTTGTATGAGGTCATACAAGATATAGCTGGGGCTCGAACTTAGCCTGTGGATGGTCTTTCTACCACATCACTCAACTCCTGACATACTTCTATGGAGACATAGCCCCACCTTCTTGGGAAGCTTTCACCAAGTCTTGCTGTAGCTCAATACCGATCCTAGCAGGGAGCTAGAAGCAAGAAGGCAGCAGCTCAGTTGAATATGGAAGACATCTTGTTCAGGAATTCTTCTCCTACTCTGAGTCCTGCCCTTTCTAAAGACTGAAACTACTTTTATTTGCATTTTAGCCTTTAAGTTAATTAATGGGAATTCATATGTGTGTAAGAACTTCAGAAATTTCCCAAAGGCTCATTATAAATTTAGTATAAAAAGAGCAGTGGATATTTTTTTTTTAAAGATAGAGCTCTCATTAAATGTTTAGGTTATTAATAAAAACATTTTTATCAGGGCAAGTTTAGTGTGAGTGCTGGGATGAAGATAGCAGTTAACACACTTCAGCCATATTCAATTGACTCTGCCAAGAGAAGCCATATGGCGTGTGTGTGTGTGTGTGTGTGTGTGTGTGTGTGTGTGTGTGTGTGGGTAGAGTGGAGGGGAGGTTGGTAGTGAGAAGTATTAATGGCTGCCAGAAAAGGACATATTCGTAATTTTCTTTTATTAGGAAAAAGGTTCCCAATTTAACTGTCTGTGTTATCTAATCATCTAAAACCTCCTCTGCTATCGTAGGATGTAGCAAAGAAAAATGGCATTTACTGTATATAAAAACAGAACCGAGTGTCTGCTTCTTTGGGAATTTATATCTGTTTATTCATTTATGATCACCAGCCAGGTAGCCTGATCAATGATAGTAGGAGAGCTTTATGAGGAATGTTGCGTGCACCGAGTCCACTGTTTCCACAGAGAATAAGTGCGCAAAAGTAAATCTTAGTACAAACAGGAAAGTGGCTCAACTTATGCTCTTTCTAACTGTCTTTAAATATAGGCTTAAACTGGTTGGGCCTCTGTGGGCTTTCCCCTGGCTTAGTATCACTGCGTTTAGGGTCAGAAGGCACCTTAGAGGCACCCGTCTCTCGTTGCACACGTGTCCTTTCTGTGTACTTCTAAAGGTCATGCTGTATATGCTTGCAAACCCCAGGAACTATGACTCACTACTTTCCTAGGGAGCAGGTCCTGTTATGAGACCGTAGAGAAGTGGTAGGTCTTTGTTGGTTAGAACACACCTCATCTTGGGGTGGAATCTCCCTCCCTCAGCTTCCACCCATGCACCCAGCCCTGTCGCTCAGAACAGTGGTACAGGGACCATCACAGTTATGACACAGCACTTTCAAAATATTGGAGGAGCCTCTCGGCTCTCTCAAATAATCAATCTTCCTGGGTTAAACAGCTCCATTTTCCCGTAATTAATTAAACAGCTCAATTTTCCCGTAATTAATTTTTTTATCACATGTTCTAACTTTTAGAATTCTGAAAATCCTACAGCCTGACAATACTTTTCTTAAAATATGACCCCCAGAAGTAGGCATCCCAAGCTGTATGACATCTGTGGGATTACAGGGTAGTGTGACAATACCTTTGTCTGGAGCCTGTATCCCAACTGTTGTAGCTAAAAGTAAGATTGTGAATTCCTTATGGGTAGGAACTGGCCCTACTGTGGTAGGTGGAGTAGTGAATGAATAAAGCTGTGGGAATGCTTCCTAACAACAATGACAATGACACAAACCTTTGGTCAGTCAGCATGTCCCCTTCCTGTTAGCAGTTAGATGATTCCCTGGGTCCTAGTAGATGTTCTGTCTGTCCTTATCAGTTCAAACAGCATCTTTCCAGTTCCAACCCTGATGTCACTCCACCTGCCTCATTACCCCAAGCCCTCTTTGTCTTCCTGAACCTCAGCTACTCCAACTGGTCCTATGTCACATGCAGACCTGAAAAAGCATATTTTCTATTTTTAATGTAAATTACTGTCACAGGTATTGAATAGGACAGATCCTGACAGCCTGCCCATCAGTCTATAGGTCTACCTTTCTTGTCACTGGGGCTCTGAATCTGATTAATCGTACCAGCACGACCATCACATCTACATGGAAACCGCAGTAATTTATTTGCCTTTCTAAAATAAAAGCATTCAACGTTTAGTCATCCCTTATATTCCAACATTTAGTCACTAGGTACCGACTGAACCTCTTTCAAGTATCTTGCATTGTATTGGATGTTGGGAATAAAATAAAGATCAAAAGGGACAAAGCCCTGTTCTCATAGAGTTTACATTATGAAGAAAAAAAGAAGAAATAAATAATTACAATTGTGACTGATTCTGTGAAGGAAATAAACAGAGTGATGAGATAGTTCCAGGTGAAACCTACTTTATACAGAGCAGGCGAAGAAGCCTCTTTGAGAAGTGGCTGCAAGATGAAAAAGAGCAGCAATGAAGAGAATTTGGGACGAACATTCCAAGCTGAGGGAACAGTTAAAGCCCAGCAGCAAGAATAGGGTTAGTGTGTCCCAGGAACTGACTAAAGGCCAGTGGGACTGGAGCAGAGTGAACCTTATACGGTTTTTACATGAATTACAACAGGAAGTCATTGAGGAGTTCATATAGTGAAGCAACACAGTCTAGTTTGCAGTTTTTGAAGGACCCTCTGCTGTATGATGAATGAACCAGAGAGGGAGGAGAGCAGAAGAGGGAATGCCACTTACACACCTCCATGACAAGATCTAAGTGAAGCAAGAAAGGGCTGGGGCCAGCTGGTGGCATTGGAGATGGGAGGATAGATTCAAGATATGTTTTGGCTGTATCCTGCTTAAAGATTAAGTAAGAGGGGTGGAGAGAAAGGAGGAATAAGGGTGATTTTAGCAATTGGAGGAAAGGCCATTCATGGAGATGAGAAGACTGGGAGAAGAATAAGATTGGGAGGGGGAAATGTCATTTTGGACATGTTAAGTTTGAAATCAATCTGAGACAAGAAAACGGAAAGCTAAGGAAACAAACAGATAACTTTAATTGCCAGAAATAATTTTAAATGTGCAGGAAAGGAAAGGTAATCACTGTTTATCCCACAGCTTAGCCTTGAATGGTACACAGAGTCAAAATAACGTCCACGCTGAATATTGATCTAATCAAGCATTTAAAATAAGTATATAGGGAAGATGGGCCCCTTGAAGTGGACATTTGGGCTTGATGGAGACAAGGATGGAAAGAGTGTTAGGTGCTAATCTTCTATGTGGGAAGTCAAAAGAGAATGTCTGGAACTGGAAAACTCAAGAAACAGCAACATAAGTGTGTCATTTTGAAATATGGAGGTAAATATTAATAGAATCAGTTTAAAATGTTAAAAGTGATTACCTTTGAAGGAGGGGAAAGCGAGGTGGTGGGGGAAAGGCTAATGACAGCTGATTGTTAACAAAACTTGTAGACCTGGATGACTCTTTAAGTATGGGCATATATAATTTTAATAAAAATAAGAGCTTAAAGATTGTAAGAGAGCCAGCCATCAGAACAGCCAGCCCTACAAGCATACCTAAATCCCATGTGAACCCAGAACTGATGCAAGGCTAAAAAGAAGGATGCTGTCATTGGGAGTGCTCCCTTACAGCCCATTTACTTCTTCTTTTTTTAAATTAAATTAAATTATTCTTTTTGAATTTTATTTAATTTATTTTTTTATATAGCATGTTCTTATTAGTCATCAATTTTATACACATCAATGTATACATGTCAATCCCAATCACCCAATTCATCACACCACCACCTCCCACCACTTTCCCCCCTTTGGTGTCCATACATTTCTTCTCTACATCTGTGTCTCAATTTCTGCCCTGCAAACTGGTTCATCTGTACTATTTTTCTAGGTTCCACATATATGCATTAATATACGATATTTATTTTTCTCTTTCTGTCACACTCTGTATGACAGTCTCTAGAACCATCCACGTCTCAACAAATGACCCAGTTTCGTTCCTTTTTACGGCTGAGTAATATTCCATTGTATATATGTACCACAACTTCTTCATCCATTCGTCTGTCAATGGGCATTTATGTTGCTTCCATGACTTGGCTATTGTAAATAGTGCTACAATGAACATTGGGGTGCATATGTCTTTTTAAATTACGGTTTTCTCTAGTATATGCCCAGTAGTGGGATTGCTGGATCATATGGTAATGCTATTTTTAGTTTTTTAAGGAACATCCATACTGTTCTCCATAGTGGCTGTATCAATTTACATTCCCATCAACAGTGCAAGAGGGTTCACTTTTCTCCACACCCTCTCCAGCAATTATTGTTTGTAGATGTTCTGATGATGCCCATTCTAACCAGTGTGAGGTGATACCTCATTGTGATTTTGATTTGCATTTTTCTAAAAATTAGTGATGTTGAGCAGCTGTTCATGTGCCTCTTGGCCATCTGTATGTCTTCTTTGGAGAAATGTCTATTTAGGTCTTTTGCCCATTTTTGGATTGGGTTGTTTGTTTCTTTAATATTGAGCTGCATCAGTTGTTTATATATTTTGGAGATTAATCCTTTGTCCGTTGATTCATTTGCAAATATTTTCTCCCATTCTGAGGGTTGTCTTTACGTCTTGTTTATGGTTTCCTTTGCTGTGCAAAAGCTTTTAAGTTTCATTAGGTCCCATTTGTTTATTTTTGTTTTTGTTTCCATTACTCTAGGAGGTAGATCAAAAAAGATCTTGCTGTGATTTATGTGAAAGAGTGTTCTTCCTATATTTTCCTCTAAGAGTTTTATACTGTCCGGTCTTACATGTATGTCTCTAATCCATTTTGAATTTATTTTTGTGTATGGTGTTAGGGAGTGTTCTAATTTCATTCTTTTACATGTAGCTGTCCAGTTTTCCCAGCACCACGTATTGAAGAGACTGTCTTTTCTCCATTGTATATCCTTGCCTCCTTTGTCATAGATTAGTTGACCATATGTGCATGGGTTTATCTCTGGGCTTTCAATCTTGTTCCATTGATCTATGTTTCTGTTTTTGTGCCAGTACCATATTGTCTTGATTACTGTAGCTTTGTAGTATAGCCTGAAGTCAGGGAGTCTGATTCCTCCAGCTCTGTTTTTTTCCCTCAAGACTGCTTTGGCTATTTGGGGTCTTTTGTGTCTCCATACAAATTTTAAGATCTTTTGTTCTAGTTCTGTAAAAAATGCCATTGGTAATTTGATAGGGATTGCATTGAATCTGTAGATTGCTTTGGGTAGTATAGTCATTTTCACAATATTGATTCTTCCAATCCAAGAACGTGGTATATCTCTCCATCTGTTGGTATCATCTTTAATTTCTTTCATCAGTGTCTTATAGTTTTCAACATAAAGGTCTTTGTCTCCCTAGGTAGGTTCATTTCTAGGTATTTTATTCTTTTGTTGCAGTGGTAAATGGGAGTGCTTCCTTAATTTCTCTTTCAGATTTTTCATCATTAGTGTATAGGAAAGCTGGAGATTTCTGTGCATTAATTTTGTATCCTTAAACTTTACCTAATTCATTGATTAGCTCTAGTAGTTTTCTGATAGCATCTTTAGGATTGTCTATGTATAGTATCATGTCATCTGCAAACAGTGACAGCTTTACTTCTTCTTTTCTGATTTGTATTCCTTTTATTTCTTTTTCTTCTCTGATTGCTGTGGCTAGGACTTCCAAAACTGTGTTGAAGAATAGTGGTGAGTGTGGACATCCTTGTCTTCTTCCTGATCTTAGAGGAAATGGTTTCATTTTTCACCATTGAGAATGATGTTTGCTGTGGGTTTGTTGTATATGGCCTTTATTATGTTGAGGTAGGTTCCCTCTATGCCCACTTTCTGGAGAGTTTTTATCATAAATCGGTATTGAATTTTGTCAAAAGCTTTTTCTGCATCTATTGAGATGATCATATGGTTTTTCTTCTTCAATTTGTTAATATGGTGTATCACGTTGATTGATTTGCATATATTGAAGAATCCTTGCATTCCTGGAATAAACCCCACTTGATCATGGTGTATGATCCTTTTAATGTGCTCTTGGATTCTGTTTGCTAGTAGTTTGTTGAGGATTTTTGCATCTATATTCATCAGTGATATTGGTCAGTAATTTTCTTTTTTTGTAGTATCTTTGTCTGGTTTTGATATCAGGGTGATGGTGGCCTCATAGAACGAGTGTGGGAGTGTTCCTTCCTCTGCAATTTTTTGGAAAAGTTTGAGAAGGATGGGTGTTAGCTCTTCTCTAAATATTTGATAGAATTCACCTGTGAAGCCATCAAGTCCTGGACTTTTGTTTGTTAGAAGATTTTTAATCACAGTTTCAATTTCATTACTTGTGATTGGTCTGTTCATATTTTGTATTTCTTCCTGGTTCAGTCTTGGAAGGTTATACCTTTCTAAGGATTTGTCCATTTCTTCCAGGTTGTCCATTTAATTGGCATAGAGTTGCTTGTAGTAGTCTCTTAGGATGCTTTGTATTTCTCCTGTGTCTGTTGTAACTTCTCCTTTTTCATTTCTAATTTTATTTATTTGAGTCCTCTCCCTCTTTTTCTTGATGAATCTGGCTAATGATTTATCAATTTTGTTTATCTTCTCAAAGAACCAGCTTTTAGTTTTATTCATCTTTGCTATTGTTTCCTTCATTTCTTTTTCATTTATTTCTGATCTGATCTTTATGATTTCTTTCCTTCTGCTAACTTTGGGTTTTGTTTATTCTTCTTTCTCTAGTTCCTTTAGGTGTAAGGTTAGATTGTTTATTTGAGATTTTTCTTGTTTCTTGAGGTAGGCTTGTGTAGCTATAAACTTCCCTCTTAGAACTGCTTTTGCCGCATCCCATAGGTTTTGGATCATCGTGTTTTCATTGTCATTTGTCTCTACGTATTTTTTGATTTCCTCTTTGTTTTCTTCAGTGATCTCTTGGTTATTTAGTAATGTATTGTTTAGCCTCCATGTGTTTGTGTTTTTTACATTTTTTTCCCTGTGACTCGTTTCTAACCTCATAGCATTGTGGTCAGAAATGATGCTTGATATGATTTCAGTTTTCTTAAATTTACTGAGGTTTGATTTGTGACCCAAGGTGTGATCTATCCTGGATAATGTTCTGTGCGCACTTGAGAAGAAAGTGTAATCTGCTGTTTTTGGATGCAATAGCCTATAAATGTCAATTAAATCTATCTGGTCTATTGTGTCATTTAAAGCTTCTGTTTCCTTATTTATTTTCATTTTGGATGATCTGTCCATTGGTGTAAATGAGGTGTTAAAGTCCCCCACTATTATTGTGTTACTGTTGATTTACCCTTTTATAGCTGTTAACAGTTGCCTTATGTATTGAGGTGCTCCTATGTTGGGTGCATATATATTTATAATTGTTATATCTTCTTCTTGCATTGAACCCTTGATGATTATGTAGTGTCCTTCCTTGTCTCTTGTAACATTCTTTATTTTGAAGTCTACTTTATCTGATATGAGTATTGCTACTTCATCTTTCTTTTGATTCCATTTGCATGGAATATCTTTTTCCATCCCCTCACTTTCAGTCTGTATGTGTCCCTAGGTCTGAAGTGGGTCTCTTGTAGACAACATATATATGGGTCTTGTTTTTGTATCCATTCAGCAAGCCTGTGTCTTTTGGTTGGGGCATTTAATCCATTCACGTTTAAGGTAATTATTGATATGTATATTCCTATTACCAATTTCTTAATTGTTTTGGGTTTGTTTTTGTAGGTCCTTTTCTTATCATGTATTTACCACTTAGAGAATTTCCTTTTGCATTTGTTGTAGAGCTGGTTTGTAGAGCTGGTTTGTAGGTGGTTTGTAGAGCTCTCCCTACCTAGGGAGAGCTGGTTTGATGGTGCTGAATTGTCTTAGCTTTTGCTTGTCTGTAAAGCTTTTGATTTTTCCATCGAATCTGAATGAGATCCTTGCCGTGTAGGGTAATCTTGGTTGTAGTTTCTTCCCTTTCATCACTTTAAGTATATTGTGTGACTCTATTCTGGCTTGTAGAGTTTCTGCTGAGAAATCAGCTGTTAATCTTATGGGAGTTCCCTTGTATATTATTTGTCATTTTTCCCTTGCTGCTTTCAATAATTTTTCTTTGTCTTTACTTTTTGCCAATTTGATTACTATGTGTCTCGGCATGTTTCTCCTTGGGTTTACCCTGTATGGGAGTCTCTGCGCTTCCTGAACTTGGTGCTTATTTCCTTTCCCATGTTAGGGAATTTTTCTGCTATAATTTCCTCAAATATTTTCTCTGGTCCTTTCTCTCTCTCTTCTCCTTCTGGGACCCCTATAATGCAAATGTTGTTGCGTTTAATGTGTTCCCAGAGATCTCTTAGGCTGTCTTCATTTCTTTTCATTGTTTTATCTGTATTCTGTTCTGCAGCAGTGAATTTCACCATTCTGTTTTCCTGGTTACTTATCTGTTCTTCTGCCTCACTTATTCTGCTATTGATTCCTTCTAGTGTAGTTTTCATTTTAGTTATTGTATTGTTCATCTCTGTTTGTTTGTTCTTTAATTCTTCTAGGTCTTTGTTAAACATTTCTTGCATCTTCTCAATATTTGCCTCCATTCTTTTTCCGAGGCCCTGGATCATCTTTACTATCATTATTCTGAATTCTTTTTCTGGAAGGTTGCCTATCTTCACTTCATTTAGTTGTTTTTCTAGGGTTTTATCTTGTTCCTTCATCTGGTACATAGCCCTTTGCCTTTTCATCTTGTTTATCTTTCTGTGAATGTGGCTTTTGTTCCATAGGCTGCAGGATTGTAGTTCTTCTTGCTTCTGCTGTCTGCCCTCTTGCCCATTTACTTCTGACAACAGTCCGCTAGGATAGGTATTTGTGTTACCATTTTACAGATGAGCAAACTGAGGCTCAATGAGATCACAATTTATTCACTCAATCACTTATTCAACAAATATTTATTGATTGTTTCTTCTGTACCAGCCAGACTAAAAGCTGCCCATTGACTTCTTAGTCGCTAGAGACTGTGGTCATTACCTTATTCTATTCTAAATCTGTCCCATGAAAAGAGATCCCCCAAATTAGAGACATCCCATGGACAGACTCTTTTTAAAGAATATGACATTAAAGGGAATGAGAGGTTTTAAAAACTATATAATTCTGACTATGCAGGTGAGACTAATTTAAGTGAGAAGGAAATGAGATTGAAGGTCAGGATACCCAAAATAGCTACAATATTAACTCGCTCATGAGCTCAGATTTTTAAATATACCAAATAAGCTAGAAAGAGCTCATGACCAAGAAAAAGTACAGAAAATAGTTACAAATCTGTAAGACTTGGGTCAGAATGGTTGTGGATGAATACAAGGTAAAGTTTTATACATGTTCAAGATCACCACAAATAGCTAGAAAAATTGTGGAAAGGAAAGGTACATGTCTGCTGTTCAATGAAGCTATGGTGTTAACAGATATCAAAGAAAGAGCCAGCCTTTTCTTAAATTCAGTTTGTTTCTATTTTCTTCATCAACAAAATGGTTTCTAAATGGAAAAGAATAAAATGTGTTACTGAGAAGTATTGGAAAAGCAAAACATGAAAAGAGATAGTAAGTTAATACTTGGAGAATTCATAAGAATTTAAATAGGTTTAATTCTCCAAACCCAATAGAATTGCATGCAAGGTTAGTGAAGGTTTTTTCCCTTGTGACCATGGAGTCATCTATGAAAATCAAATGATTTAACCCAGAGTCCTGAGACACAGGAGTTGCAATAAAATAGTGAGCAAAATTATGAAATGTTTATACATTAAGGCTCAAGACATAAGAAGCATTGGTTGGCTAGAGCTTTGGCTGACAGGAAAGATAGCTTCCTAGAAAAGATATGAATTCCTTAAACAACAGGCATCAGCCACCACAGCATCGACGGCATTGGCAGCAGAGCTGGCCCCTTTGGATGGCAGAGTTCTCCATCATAGAGCCCTTGGTGACCTCATAGCATGGTTGGCCCTTTGGTTATTTGCAGCTACAATATCAAATGACCAAAATGGTAGGAGCATCTTGGTAACCAGTAGGAGGAGTTCCTAGAAGACAGGTGAAAGTGCCTTTGGGAATTCTCAAAGGAATTTGAAGAGACGTGTTTTTTTTTTTTTTTTTTTGCGGTACGCAGGCCTCTCACTGTTGTCGCCTCTCCCGTTGTGGAGCACAGGCTCCGGACGCGCAGGCCCAGCGGCCACGGCTCACGGGCCCAGCCGCTCCGCAGCATGTGGGATCTTCCCGGACCGGGGCACGAACCCGTGTCCCCTGCATCGGCAGGTGGACTCTCAACCACTGTGCCACCAGGGAAGCCCTGAGACCTGGGGTTTTTCAGAAATTGGTGGGAGCAGAGCATTAACATTCTATTTTGTCACTATTGTTACAGGTCTTCAGTCAAATCCATTCTTCTTGGTTTTTCAGGGAAATTATTGACTCTTTTGTGAGCCTATGCTGCTGATAGCTGATCTGTATCGTTTACATTTTAATAGAGCATTGCTATAGGATATTTTGATCCAAAGGGATGAGCTCTTAATGGTAGACATTTAGACCCTGCAAGAGTATGCCTTAGCAGAGGACCATTTCCCTGAGCCTCTCATGTCTCATAACTGGGGTTCCATCTTTGCTGCCATATATTTTCATAATGTCTCTATGGGTCCTCCATCTCTTTCTCTTCATTAGGGTCTCTGAATTATTTTCTGACTTCCACAATGGTACATGCCAGTTGAAGTAGCATGTATAGATGCACATGTAAGATCTGGAGGCTCATTCCCTTCCCACTATTTAAGGAGGTGCAAAGAACACACTAACTGGATTGACTTCACATTTCAGATGTTTGACAAATGTTATGAGCCACAGTGTGTATCTCAAATGTATATTTATACAGTTGAGCACCATAGAATGTGTCTTCAGGTGCTATTTTAAACAAGCTGTCAAGCCTAACTGGTTTATCTTGGGGGAGCAAAAACAGTCCTTGTTTCAAATGCCATTTACAAACCTTGTGAGAAGCATTCACTAATCGAATCGATTGAGCAGTTTTAAGAACATGGAGTACTGTGCTCTCTGTTCAGAAATCCAAACCTTAGGTCTTTTCTATTTAGCATTTGGGAAGGCTGTTTTTAAAATTAAAAATCAGTCAATTAACAGATTGCCTCAAAATTTTTACAACTGTTACTGTGTTTTCTTACTTTTAAAAAACCAAACTAAATTGATTTTTAGTCCATATATAATATAGAGAGTAAATATCAGACTTTGGGTAAAGTTAATATATTCACCTTTTCATTGTTCTCCTTTTATTAGAGGATAAGCAGCCTTAAACAAATATCCCAAATTTCTAAGGTTAAATCTAAAGTAATTTTCATCTTAAACATAAAGCACTAGAATTCCTAAAGTAAAATTTTACTTATTACATTTAATGTTAAGCTTCTTTGTGAGAGAATTAATGGAGTAGAGGATTAACTTTGGAGCAGGGGAGGCTATAGCCAAGGGTAACAGGGAAGGCTTCCTGGAGGAAGGGGGATTTGAACTAGGCCTTGGAGAATAAAAGGAATGTCCACAGATGGACTCAAACATGAAGACATTCAGGAAGGAGGGTAAAATAGGGGAAAATCTAGGCATGTCCATGAAATAATGGCTAATGTGATGTAGAATAAAGTGTATGTACGTAAGTAGTAGGTCCAATGGAGGACCTCCCACAGCAATTCAGGAAAGAAAGAAATGTTGTAGAGGCAATGTATCATTTTGTATATTGATTCATTTGTTTGGCAACTGTTTATTGAGCACTTCCTACATGCCAGATCCTGCTGTGGGCAATGAGAGTATTAAGAAGGGAATGTGGAAAGAAATGATGAGAGGTCTTTGGATAGAGTACAGCCACACATTAGTATAAGATATGCAGGAGAGGAGGAAGTCCTCAAGAATTCAGAGGAAGATCACCAATATGCACTAGAGAAAAGTGCCTTCCACCGAAGCCCAAGGAGTTAAAATGTCTGAACAGAAAAAAAAAAAAAAGTCCTATAGCATTGACTTCCATTCATTCATTCAACAAGTTTTTTGGAGGCCCCTACTTGGGCAAAGTGCCATGTGAGCAGGGGAAGGGATTCTGGGCTTCCTTGTAGGATGTGTTGCAGAAGAGCACAAGCCTGGCTGGAATGGTCGGTGCACAGGGCACCATGGGCATGTGACCTCTCTTGATGGGGCAGGAAGCTCTCTGGGCTCCCTCGACGCTCAGGTCATCTTTATGGACATCGGCTATCTTTGAACTACAGATTTGCAGAAGTGCCAACTATTAATAGACAGGAGAAAGCAGAGTTTACTGTAAGAGACTGACAAATATAGATCTGAGATATCATTTTATTGCTAATTCTCCCCTGCCCGCAAAAGCTTTGTTGGCCCTTGGGCTGCTTCTTTGCTCTTGCTCTTTTCACTAGGGCAACCAACACAAATGGCTGGTACAGCGCATACTCTGGGTCTGTTTGCAAACACAGATAGAGCACAAAATAAAAACAAGTTCTGTTATTTTAGACCCAGTTTCTTATTTTCATTTATTTATTGTCTGACTTTTTAAAAAACATTCCTTCTCTATCTTTTCCTCCTCTCTCTCCTCCGAGCAGCCCACAGCACTTGGACTTATATTTATTTTCATGCATGATTTACAAGCTTTCTCATTGGGAATTTTGAAGCTAGGTCCTTCACTAATAGAGGATCCTGAGGTCATGTCAGGGAAAGATCTACTTTTGTTTAATGGAGCAATAAACTGGTCATGGAGTCTCCTTAGAACTGTTTAGAAAGACTGCTGTAGGCAGTAGTTTGAATGTCTTCCAAATTCTGAGCAAGTCTTTTTCAGTCTTAAATAATTACAGAGTGGGCATGTTTTTGTGATTATCCCAGTGACAGACTCTCCCAGAAGCAGAGCAAAAGACTCTTAAAATATTGTCCACATTGTGGTTCTTTACATGCATAAAGGCTAAAATAAAATGCATAGTTCAAATTTCATTGAGTTTCAGCTATAACTTGAAAAAATATCTGTGTGATTCTTTGCCTCCACTGGTGAAAATGTTTAGATACATTTCAGATATGTTATTCAAGGGAAATATTATGGAATTTGTTACCCATGAATGCAGAAACATCACATTGTGGACTTTTAAGTGAATGATGCATGTCAGTTTGTTGTTTCCACTGTAGTGTTGAATTGCTTATCTAGAGTAAGGCATGGTGGAATTATGGCTTGGGACTTAAAAACATTTTTCCCCCTGTGGAACTATTTTCTATTGCCTCAACTTTGCCCTCTACTTTGTTACAAAATATTCTATTTTGTTTTCCTCACAGACTTCCTTGCCTGAAAGTATTTTAAAACATCATGGTACTATAATATTTCCATGGTTTGTCCTTTTTTCATTTTAACCCTGAATTTCAGGACTATTTTTTGGTCTTCAATTAGGTAAATCTATTTTCTTTATTCATTTATATAATGCTGAAGGATTCAGCTTGAAGTTTTGCTTTCTTAATAATACATTGTGAAACTACAAGATATAATTCACATTTGATGGATGAAAATATCTCTATCAGAAACCGGTGAGAAATGAAATGAATTAGAAATCCGCTGTTAGTGATGATGTGAAGACTATTACACGTTTGTTATAGTTGTTATTTGTTAGTGTAATGTAGACCTTAGAGTTATTATATGTGTCTATGAAAATATTGGCTGAATATGAGAACTGAGTAGAAATCCAAGAAGATAATATGACATGTAAGCCTTATTTATTGTCAGGCACTAATATGCCTGAAGAAATGCTATTTGAATAATAACCTATCCTGTTCATCACATGCTGACAAGATGCCAGGAGTTGAGAGGGATGCTGGACATACCATGGTGAACAAGATAAAAGCTCTGGCTGGAAGGGCTTGACATCCAGTGGGGAATAACCCATCATGATACTGTGGGATCATTCTATGACAGGAAAGTACGGGAAGGCACATGTGAGTTGGAGAGTAATTCAGTTGTAGGGAACAGCAAAGAACTCCTAAAGGAAGTAATGTTAAATCTGACATAGTAGAAATAACTCCAAGATGACCTCTGGGGAATCATGCCTTTGTATCATCCCTTCCCCTTGAGTGAGAGCAAGACCTGTAACTTACTTAACTTACTTCTATCCATAGAATATGGCAAAAGTGATAGGATATTACTCCTGCGATTATTTTACATGATATGGCAAAGGTGGAAGGATTTTGCATATGTAATTAAGGCTCCTAATCTGCTAATTTTAAGGTAACCAAAGGGGAGAGTCTCTTGGGTGGGCTGACCTGATCAGGCAAGCTCTTTACAGGAAACTAGAAGTCAGAGAGATTTGCCACCTGGGTTTGGAGAAGTAGGCTGCCCTATTGTGAAAGGGTCTGTGAGCGGGCCATATGGCAAAGAATTGTGGGGGCCTCTGGAAGCTGGGAGAGGACCCTGGCTGACAGTCAACAGGAAAGCAAGAACCTCAGTCCTACGACAACAAGGAACTGAATTCTGCCAACAATGATGTGAGCTTGGAAGAAGACTTTGAGCTCCTGAAAGGAATGTAGATTGCAGCCTGGTGCCACCCTGAGCAGAGGACCAACTGGACTGAACTCAAGCTTCTGATCCATAGGAACTGTGAGATGGTCAAAGCATGTTTTAGACTCCTAAATTTGTGGTAATTTGTTATCCAGAAAGAGAAAGCTAATACCACTGAGATGTGAACAACGGTACTTAGATGGGGAAAGAATGTTCCAGGAGTTTAGTAGAGTGGCTAAAATCACAGACTGTAGTCAGGATTAACTCGGCTTCTCCTTTAGCCGTTTGACTCTGAGCAGGTTACATAACCTCTCATTTTTCCTAATCTGTAAATGGACATCATCATTATCATCACCATCACCATCCTCCTTCTCTTCATATTATCATTATTATCGCCATACTTATCATCACCATGACCCATCATATTCATTTTCTTCACTATCGTCACTCTCAGCATTCTACCTTCATAGCACTTTTGGGAGGATTAAGTGAACTAAGCAGTTGGTTGACTTTAAATAGGAGAGTAACATGAACAGAGCCAGGATTCTAACTTAATCTCTTTGACCCTGGGTTCCTGTTATTTTCTAGAATGCTCTTCTCAACTATAATTTGTTTTGCATTCTTTATTGTTATTGCTCAGGCTTAACAACATAACAGAGGTGAGTTGAAAATCCAGCTTCACTTTGAGCAAGAAATGAAAATTTTAAGGCTCAGATTCTTCATATATGAGAATGAGATAACAGTACTAACCTTAGAGGGCTGTGAGGATTCAACGAGATAATGAATATGAAATATGTAGCAAAGTACACACTTAAGAATTTCTTCAATTATTTAAGAAATGTTTATATATATTATTATTTGCAGCTTCATCATTGTATACATGACACACACAAATAGTTTTATCTACACATGTATAAAAAGCTTCTCTGCATAATGAATAGATTATGGAGGACAGTTATAATCTCGCTAGAGATCATTGAAACTAAGACATATTTTACTTGGTCTGGAATGCTTTAGGTCAGATAAATACTGAAAATTAGTTGGTGGATTAGATGTTCTGAGATTATCTTTCCAATCATTGTTTTTTATTTAAAAAAAATCTTCACCGTAATTATTTCCTGGGTTTATGGATATAGCTGAGCAGACCGATCTATATCCCTCAGGTCCTTCTTCTCTGATTGTATAATTATTTGTTCTTTGATTTTCAAGGGCTGAATCATTGCTTTCTATTTTTATAGCTCTTTTTTTTTTTTTTTCAGAAGAGCTTGCCTGTGAAAAAGTGATGTTTAGTTAGCTGAAACAAGCTTAGTTAGCCGAAAGCAGGCATTTTCACATAATGTGCCTCATTATTACTATAATTTTCTAAACTTGGCTATTGCCACTGCTAGTCCAGAACAAGCTGAAAACTGAAAATGCTGGAAGTTATGATAAGGAATGGGAAAGATTCGTTTTATTTTCTCATTTTGCTCTCATAGTCCTTCCCGTGCTGCTCTGCTTGTTTTATTGGCACTTCTGCTTCCTCTTTCTTTCTGCCTCATTGGTACAGACTATGCTTATTGTTGTCTTACAAATTATCCTTCCACTTGGCATTTGCTGTTGCTAATTGCCTACTAACTTTCTCCCCATTTGAGTAATGAGTGGCAATTTTGCATCCACCTCCACGCAGATATTATGGCTTCTTATTATTACACTGCGTCTGTTTCTCTCTAATACTCTATTTGACTTCTATGTATATAATGCCTTTTTTACATGAAAGAAAAAGAAGCCATTGATATTCATAATTATTCCATCTTTTCAAGAGCAAGGCAAAAAAGGTGTATTCAAAGCATTCTGTATAGCAATTTAGATTAGGGAACTGAATTACAGTTACTAATATTTTCAATAAAGTTTGAAAATTGTGCAATTGTACAAACATATCAGAGCCTGTTTATCACTTGTGTCAGGGCAGGGAGCTGAAGTCTGTATTTGCTTTGGAAGAACCGTTTGAGATTCCTGAGTGCCTGCTGTGAGCTGACAATTGATTTGGGACCCCTTTATTGGTCACCAAGTGGCTCATTTTAAACTCTCCACAGCTGTGCCCACTGACAAGTGGATAGTACCCCCTTTTCAGGCATAGTTTGGACCCCTGAGAACCACAAGACAAAAAGCAATAGAGGGCAGTGTTCTTCCGCTCTAGGAAGATTACAGAAAACATGATAAAGTTATCAGTGTGTGGCTTATTTGAATAGGCATTTCTACCCACATTCACCTGATTTTGGATAGAAGAGTCCATAGGCATCCTCCAAAGGGTAGCCGATTGTTCCTGTCATCACTACTGACAATGTTGCTAGTTTAAGGTCTCTCTCCTGAACTGAAATTATCTCCCACTTCTCTTAGCTCCAGGCTCATCCCTTTCTGATCCACCCTTCATACTGCTGCCAGAAATTTCTATTTTAAACAGAAATCTGACTATGTCACCACCAGGCTTCAAAACCCTTGCCATCTCCCAACTGTAAATAGGAGATAATGGTTAAGATCAGAGGCTATGGAGCAAGGGAAACATGGCTGGATAAACTTTGAACAGCTGTTCTATTTGAGCCTTAGCTTCCTTCCCTAAAATGGGGGTAATGATGCTTACTGTGCAGGATTTCTGTAATGATTAGAAATAACATGTGAAATGCTCAGTGGAGCCCCTTACACAAAGTGGGCTTTCAAGAAATTCTAGCTCTTAGCTATTCTTTTTTCATAGATATTATTGATTTAAAGTCAGTATTCCTTTCAGAAAAAGGGAAAGCATCAGGAGAGACGTGTAATTTGGTCTCTTCCTCCAATCCATCAAAACTTATTGTAATTCAATTGTAAAGCAACTGTAATTTAGTGCTCTGTTTTTTCATGTGCCAGGTTATTTTATATTCAAGTGATCATGACTATTAGAAGAATATTCCATTTTTAGAATCTGATTTCAGGGAGTTGACAGAAATGTCAACATAACATGACCAAAAAGAGATACATAAACAATCAGATCAAAGAGACTCAGCCAGAAGAGAATCACATTCAGAGCAAGAGAGAAAAATGTTCAGAGGAAAATTAAAGAGGATGAAAACAAATTAAATATCATTGGCAAGAACATTTTTATCTGGTGCAAGATACTTTGTGGGTTCTGATTCTTCTTTTGAAAATTCTCGCTCTTATTAATCTCTTTGCGTTTGCTGCTCTTCTGCCTGGGACGCACCCCAGAGTCTACCCACAATAACATCTTTGCTCATTTCACATTTCACATCCCCTAGCTGGGGCTTCTTTCATGGCCCTATCTTAAGGAGCTGCTGCTGATTACACCTGTTTGTCTTTACTGCCTTACTTTACATTGTTTTTCTGCACGGCACTTTTCACTACTATGAAATATTTGTGTACCATCTGCTTCCCCCACTAAAATGTACACCGCCCAAGGGCAGGGTGCTATAGACTAGACAGAATGTTTGTGTCCTCTCAAAATTCATATGTTGAAACCTAAACCCCAATGTGATGGCATTTGGAGGTGGGACCTTTGGGAGGCTATTGGGTCATGAGGATGGAACCCTTGTGAATGGGATTAGTGCCCTAATAAAAGAGACTCCTAGAGAGTTCTCTCATTCTGCTGCCATGTGAGGACACAGAAAGAAGACAGCTGTCTATGAAACAGGAAGTGGACCCTCACCAGACACCAAACCTGCCAGCACCCTGATCTTAGACTTCCCAGCCTCCAGAACTGTAAGAAATTAATATCCCTTGTTTATAAGCCACCAGTCTATGATATTCTGTTATAGTGCTTGAATGAACTAAGACATAGGGGCTTTGTGTTATTCAGAGTTATACCCCTGGTACCTGGAATAGAGCCGGATATCACAGTGAGTATACAGATACTTGTAGGATGAATAGGTGGATAGTAAGTTTAATGTTCACATTCCCAAGAAGAAATGTTTTAAAAGCCTTCTCCAACTTTGTAAATTGTCAAACCAATTTCTCATAGATCAAGACTTCTTCCTAAATAACTCCTAAGTAAGGGAAAGCTGTTTGGCCACCTGTTTTCTCTGCATGTAATGTATGAAATTTGTTTAGTGCAGTTATTGGCATATAGTGTTTATTAAGTACTACTAGTAATTATTATAAGTATGATAGATTAAAAATGAGATTTCTACTCAAGAGTGTGGTCTGCATTACAACAGCATGAGTATACTGCTCACAAAGGAGTCTCTGACCATCACTTTTCTATCAGACTTGAAAGCCCACATTGGAATTTATCAGTGTGAGCAATAGGAGGGGGTTGAATGGTGAGGGCGCTATTGTCAGCGCTGATAGAAGCTGCATTGAGTAACAACACCAGCAGAGCCTTACAGCCACCACTCCTGAGGTCCTTTCATGCTCTGAAATTCAGAGCAGTTCCATCTGGTAGAATTTTCAAAGTTCTTCCCTATGTTTCTCCATCACCCATGTCAGACAGTTCTCAGTTGCGCACCGTAAGAGGCATGAAGAGGCAGGAGACATGCCTTCCTGATTTAGTTCTGCCACTTTGTGCCCTTAATTAAACACCACTTAATCTTCTGGTACCTTAATTTCCTCATCTATAAATGGGAATAATGCTAGCTGCCCTATAGTAGCTCAGTCAAATGTCGTGAAAAAGAAAACAAATGGTGGCATGAAAGTATATTGACACATGTAAGCCAAGACTTTTTAAAAAGCAACATTTAGCAGAGTGTATATGCCCCTCTCTTGCATCACCAATAGAGACAAAGAAAGAAAAAAAAAAAAACCTCTGCCATCATTTCAAAAGGCAGTCCTAACTACATCAAGAACATTCAAGAACTGTATCCTGTGTTAAATATTAGCTCTACTGGCAAAGTCTTCAAACTGTCATTTGATATCTCTTTTAAAAGTATAAATATGAATGACAAATTACAAAAAAATAAGAATAGGACCAAAAGAAGAAACAAAAGAAAAGAGACTCTGTGAATATATACATCTCAACTTGTGTGTACGCTAGCTAAAAAATCAACCAAAAGCATTCCTGTTTATAAGATGTGTCATCTTTTTTTCTTTTTCCATCTCCTCTCTCTTCTTGATTTCTCTACAGATTTTCTGAACTTTGCAGAGGCTATTTTTGCATATTAAACTTAAGTCAGCTTCAAACACAAGCATAAACAACCCTGCTAAAACATTTTTGTTCAATGAAGTATAAAGTATATGACTTACCACATTACTAGTTTTTGCAAAAAGCTTTATGTAAATATACAGGCTTATATGAGCTTAAATAGTCTGAGGCAAGGATGCAAAGAAAGGGAATACATACACATATATGGAAGCAATGCTCACGCTGCCTGGTTTTAGCAGACAATTGCATACCCTCACTTAAAGGGCAAAGAAGAAACCGTAAGTCTACTTTAGTGACTCCATTCTGAAATGGTGCACTTATTCCTTTTATTACATTTTCAAATAAATACATATGGGACCCGTCAGATGTCAACAGTGGCTCAGAAAAGAGTCTGAATTAGTCACACTGGCACACAGGGCTCGGGAACAATGAACGGTGCTCTGGAAGACCCTTGAATACAAGCCTATTTGCCTCTTAATCCAAATGAATAATTAATGATAATTATCATGCTGCAGTTATTATCTGTGATAATAATATATCTGTAAGGTGAATAAATTCAATCTGCTACTATACAGAAATGGCAACTCATAATATTCTTAAGAAATACAGATATAATTATCAGTATTAATGGTCAAGGAAAAAAAGATTTTTTATATAAGGAACCACGGCAAAAGGTCTAAAGTAAGGTGATAAATAATCCTTCTGATAATATTTCTTCCATTGCCATCACCGCCGTGGGCCTGCTGTGGTGATGTTGAGGTTCCTACTTTTGTGGGTATGTTCCATTTGAGTAAAGGCTTTACTATGCACTTGTGCACTGCAATCTGCCCATAACATTTCCATTATCGCCTTTTAGAAAAGGACTCCGGTTACGTTTAAGATCCTGTAAAAGGGCATGTGAAGCATGTTAGGACAGGTGGGGCTGCTTGGGGCACCAACTTGACAATTTAACACTTAAAAGGGAAAAAAGCAAAAAGCCAAATCAAATAAAATGTGAAGTGTCTGGGTATTTGACTAGGGGTGGAGGTGGGACAGTGCTGATTGACGGCGGTTGTTGGTAGTGGTTGTTTTTTTTCGAAATGCTCTAATGGCTTAGAGTTAACCAGTGAAAGGGCCCTACTCATTCCTTCTAGCTGTCATCCTCATGGCAAGGCAAGCTGCTTGGTTGGCCATCATTTTATGTGTGTTTGTGTGGGCGTGCAGTCACGCCCACGGATGTACACGCACTCACACACATATCCTTTTTGCAAAAGTCAGGACTATTGAGGTATAATTTACATAAAGTAAAAATTACCCTTTTAAAATTTACAATTTTTTAAGTTTTGAAATAAAGCATACAGTCAGTCATGCAACCTCTGTCACAATTTAGATATAGAATCTTTCCATCACCCCTAAAACCTCTTTCAAGGACCTATGTAATCATTCCTCTTTCTCACTCCCAGTCCCTGGGAACAACCAATCTGTTTTCTCTCCCTATAATTTTGCCTTTTTCGGAATGTCATATAAATTAAATCATGTGTAGATTTTTTTTGTATCTGACTTCTTTCACTTAGCATATGACTTCTAAAATTCATCCATGTCATTGCATTTTTAATGGTTTTCTTTTTCGTTGAGTAAAATTCCATTGTATGGTTATATCGTGATTTATTCATTCATTCAGCAGTCCATGGATGTTTGGGTTTTATCCAGTTTTTAACAATTTTGAATAAGGCAGCTATAGAAAATAACCTACAGGTCTTTGTATGCACATATCTTTTCATTTCTTTCGGGCAAATACCTAGGAATGGGACTGAGGTCAAATAGCAAATGTGCATTTAACTTTATGACTGCCAAATTATTTTCCAAAGTGGTTGAAACATTTTACACTCCAGTAACAGTAGATGAGAATTCCAGTTGCTCTGCATCCTCACCAACACTTGGTATTGTCAGTTAAAAAATTTTTGCCATACTGGTTAGTTTGTAGCAATATCTCATTGTAGTTTTAATTTGCATTTCTCTAATGACTAACAATGTTGGGCATTTTTTCCTGTGTTTATTTAACACCTATAAATCTTTTTTGGTAAATTGTTTGTTCAAATATTTTTCTGTTAGAAAAATTGGGCTAGCTCAATAAGAAGTAGGTCTTTTTCCTATTGAGTTGTGAGAGTTTTTAAATTTGTTTTGGATTCAAGTCTTTTATCAGATATATGTTTTGCAAATAATTTTCCCCTGTCTGGGACTACATTATCATTTTGTAAACAATGTCTTTCAAACAACAAAAGTTCCTAATTTCTTGAGCCTGTCTGAATTTAGCAAGCAAAGCAAAATGGAGTGATTGTGCATGTTAGGACTCTTCCCTCTTCCCAAATAAATCACTGGTATTTATTGAGCACTAACTACATGTAAGGCTCTAGGCTAAATGTATAAAAGCATAGAAACACCCACTTAAGGAAAGAAACAACACTAGCAAAAGTAATTCAGTAGCTTGTATAATTTAGTTAAATGCCATACCACACTACGCTATTTTGTATTTATATACACAGCTATAGGTAAATATTTTTACCTAGAAAAATATCTAAAGATATATGTATAATTATGAAAGTGGGCTTTTCCTTTGATAAAATATAAATTTATCTAAATTCTATCATTTGTAACCTTTATACCCTTAAGAATTATAAGCAAAAAATGTTAACATTACCAGTTACTTGGCATGTTTAATATGTTAGCATTGGGAAAAGTAAACTTTTATTTGACATTGGTGGAAGAAATCTAAAGTGTTAAAGGAATATAAGACAGTTATCTCTAGAGAATGCTTAACAGCCAGATTTTTAAAAATTTTTCAAGAGTAACATTTATAAGGAATTACTACAAAACTTTTAAGGTTTATACTCAAAGACTTCAGATTTTCATGTAACATATTTCATGTACTTCCTCATTACTGATTAGTTAAGCGGATGGGAAAAATTATTAAGCCCACTATTTGCAACAATGTTTAAAAGTCTCTCTTTTTCTCTTTTTGTACTATTTCTAAGTTCTCCTCTATTCATTTGGTCTTTCTTTGAATAGTTTTCTCAGGGGTTCTAAAGTTTATCTGGTTTCCATCTTCCAAAAACAAAAGTTAATCTTTGTAAAATCAGATTTTTTTTGTCTTTTCTCTTTTAAATATTTAAAAGTAGAAGTATTAAGAAGTTTGGGAACATCAAAAGTTAATTTGTTGTCCCATTGAAAAGAAAAAATACACAGTATCTTTTAGAGATATCCTGATGAGCTACTTATGTTCTGTTTTTCCTTCTTTTGAGAAAAAAAAAAATCCCACAGTAGGAATGCTTATTAGATGTTGGGGAGGGAATAACAAGTTTACAGGAGTTCATTTTTTTGAGACCTTTGCTCTTAACAATGAAAAAAAAGAAAGATTTAAAAATTTCTATAGGAAAGACTCCAGGTGATATAAAGTTATATTACATTTTTTTTTTCCAGCTCTGTCCTGTTTGTGCCATTATGAAATTACTTCACTAAAGTGACTCAACAGGGTTGGGAGAGAGAAAAATGTAATTAGAACACAGAAAATCTGACTGATTTTCTTTAAACAAGTGTACATATGTTTTCTAGTTCAAGACAAACTTTAAGTTCTTATTGAGCCTAAGAAAATTAAGAATTCATTTCAGAATTGTAGATAATAAAATTTCAATATTGTGGTGTTTTTCAATTGAAGAGCCCCCAAAGCTAAGATAGGGTATTGTGTAGCTGATATTTAAATATCGGCTTTACAGGAGAAAAATTGCTTTTCTCTAAAATGTTTGAATAATGGATAAATCAGTATAGAATCACAGATAATCAAGAATTGACTGAACTGAGAACTTAAAAAATATCTTACCTATTCTTTTCTTAGGTGCAGAGAAATGAAAAATTATCTTATTTTGAAAGATTTTCAAAAGTGAGTCCTTAATCCAGTTCATTGTTTGAATCAATTATTTGATAACACTCAAAGCTAGAAAATGTCTGAGTCCAATGCCCTATGCTTTATACATGGCTTCTATTCCATTCTTCCATGGCCACTGTACTCTGTGTGGGAGGCTTTTACACACCAGAGGACAATAATTAAACCTCCCCGAGCACTTTAATCATCTTGGTGGCAGCGTTCTGAACCTGCCCTGAATTCTTCATTTCCCCCCCTTATATTAGAGTCTGTGTATGTTGATAAAAGTCTGACTAGAACTGATTAATATGGAGAAAGTGATGCTTTTGTGCATTCTAATATTCAGATTGCTTTGTAAACATTGCAGTGTCATGTTATTAACTTACTCCGAGATTATTATTTACTGTGAGCTTCTGATCATTTCTTCCCTGCTATTACTTAGTAAGTTTTTTCCAGCTTATATTTTTGCACTTTGAAATTCCTTATTGGTTTCTCTCCTCTTCTTCACTCAGAGATGGGATCCTATCCTTTGGTGTGATGGAAGATGCTATAATCTGAATGTATGTGTCTCCCCAATATTCACGTTAGATCCTAACACCCAATGTGATGGTGTTAGGAAGTGGGGACTTTGGGAGGTAATTAGGTCGTGTGGAGCCCTCATAAACGATTAGTGTTCCTATAAAAGAGGCCCCTAACAGTACTCCCTAGCTCCTTCCTTCATGTGAGGATACAACGGTAAGTCCTCAGCTCAGAAGAGAGCCCTCACTTGACTATACTGACACCCTGATCTTGGACTTCCAGCCTCCAGAACTGTGAAAAATTAATTTTTGTTGTTTATAAATCACCTAATCCATGGTGTTTTGTTAGCAGTCCAAACAGACTAAAGCAGAAGGACTTGGTGAGTTGGCAGAAGTTTTTTTGTGTGTATAATCTTTCTGTTATTCAAAGACACAACATGAGAATTAAAAACTAAAAAGGCTGGAAGCGTTCCAGAAAACACCGAGAGGCTTTGAGAGTAGTGAGAAGGAACCAGTGCCACAGATGGCTGTCCAGGCTGTCCATAGACAGTCTACAAACACAAGTAGAAGGTGGGGGGTTTCCATTTGTGATGGAGGAATTTGGGATTCTGGATGCTTATGGCAGACAGATTTAAGGCAGATAACTAACTGGGTGGATAACTAACTGGGTGGTTCACGGGTTCAATTTCTTCTTTATACTCTTAGATACTTTCTAAATTGTAATTTAAAAAATAATTAATTAACTAATTAATTTATTTTTGGCTGCGTTGGGTCTTCGTTGCTGTGCCTGGACATACTCTAGTTGAGGCAAGCGGGGGCTACTCTTGGTTGCGGTGCACGGGCTTATTGCTGTGGCTTCTCTTGTTACAGAGCATGGGCTCTAGGTGCACAGGCTTCAGTAGCTGCAGCATGTGGGCTCAGTAGTTGTGGCTTGTGGGCTCTAGAGAGCAGGCTCACTAGTTGTGGTGCACACGCTTAGTTGCTCCGCGGTATGTGGGATCTTCCTGGACCAGCGCTTGAACCCGTGTCCTCTGCATTGGCAGGCGGGTTCTTAACCACTGTGCCACCAGGGAAGTCCCTAAATTGTAATTTCTATGACCATAAAGTATAACTTATGGTCCAGACATTGGTCTGTGAAGAATACGTACTCCAAGTAAATATTGAGAATAAATGATATCAATGACATTTAAAAATTTATCTGGGAAAACATATGCTACCTCTTAAATCTAAATATTCTGTTGGTCTGAGAAATGGAGTCTTTTGAAAATTTGCAAAAAATATTCTGTATGAGTTTAAAGCAATAATTGTCATACCCTGGTGTTTTCATAAACTGGTCTCTTCATAACCAGATACTAAGTGCTTCCTGACATATGTAGAGATGAAACTGTTGTGATAATGACAATCCAGGGTTTTATGCTTTGAGGTAGTGGATTTACTGTGATTTACTCATGTCCTCTTAGTTGGGAGAGTTCATTTGTGATCAAACAAACCTCTAAAATATCTAACCAAAATTAGTGGAGCAGTTGTAGATGTGAAACAAACTAAATGCATTGGAATGAAATGTAGAAGTTTATGGAACCTTTTTCATTTAAAATTCTGTGGGAAGACTTTTCGATTTGCAATCCCTTTTTGAAGACCCCTGGATCTATTACCTAATTGGGCACATTAAAAAATGCATATACAGACACACATACCACACTTACAAGCATATAATTGCCACATATTTTGATAACAGGAGATGGTCTGGTGTATGGCACTGTAGCACATACTCAAAGGGCCATGCCATGTTTTTGTGTGTAATGGCCAGAGCAAGATGACCTAGTTTTGATTTTCACCATGGTTGTCCTGAGTCAAAACTGTGTGTTAACTGAATTTGTATTTAGCTCCTTCTGTCCTCCTTTCCTGACTCCCTTCCTTTCATCCACTCAATCTTGTGGTTCTCAGTTACTTAGTATTCTCAAGCTGTTTACTGGTTGCTTAGAATCTTCCACTAAAGTATCACCACTCGGTCTGCCCTCCTTCCCAGGGCCCTATATGCCACCTCTTTTCCTCCGTCCCATCCGAAAGATCTGCCCTGTGCCCCATTCTCACTATTCTTAGAGGGTGAGAGCTAACATGAGTTTGTAAAAATGTGAGCCATCAAATTCTTCCCCTACAGGGATTTAGTACTGTGGGAGTTTAGATACTCTTGCAGGGTTGATGGGGGAGATATTTTGGGGTTAGAGAGCGATCTGACTTTGTATGTTTGTTATGCCTGTGAATCCAAATACTTCCTTAACACATCTGGTGTAACTCAGAAGTATGGCTGGGAGGAAAGCAGGAAGGGCAGTTGATTTCCCAGAGACCATGGAGCTCCCTCCCTCAAAGGGTGCTTTTCAAAACCATTTTCAATGTAACATTCATTGACATGGTGATTTTTATTACCATGATTAAAAGACTAGAGAAAGCAGAGTAATAGAGAATGAAGTCAACAGGCTATAGAGGGTCAGTGTTCTTTCTTCCTCACCAGCCAGGTGGTCCGACGCCTCCTGGCCTCCCCCTGAGGCTGGCTCCCCCTGGTGTTGGAACCTGGAATCGGTTCTAGACTAACCCTGTGCCCATACAACTGAAGAGAGCTTGAGTTACTTTAGGAACCCCTTGTGGCTTCGAGACCATTTATGCCTGGCATTCGTCAGTTTTGGGGGAAAATTCACTGACTAGGAATGGTTACCTTTTAATATATTTGTATTGGCAGAGTTTGATCTCTACTGACAGAGCAAAAACATTTTTAAGCTTTATCCCGTTACTGAGGAACTATTAATTTTGTTTTTCGTTTTATTTTTCGTTTTATTTTTAATTTTGTTTTTCGTTTTATTTTTAATTTTATTTTGGCTGCATCATGTAGCATGTGGGATCTTAGTTCTCCCACCGGGGATCAAACCTGTGCCCCGCTGCAGTGGAAGCACGGAGTCTCAACTACTGGACCGCCAGGGAAGTACCAGGAACTATTAATTTTGAAAGGAAGACAGGATCATTGGATAATTCTGGATCTGGATACTCATTTAACAAATTTTAACTGAGCACCTCTTGAGTTAATGTCCTAAAGATAGAAGTGAGCAAAAGAGGCACAGGCATTTAAGAAGCTTATACTTTAGAGGCACAAAAGTCCTTTGTAAAATTTTATACAAATTAGTTATTGGTTATAATTTACTATAAATACTCATCCAATAAATATTTAATAAGCACCTGATGTTTTCTAAGCACTGGGGATACTGGAGAATATAAAGGTGCATGAAATACAGTCTCTGCGCTTGAAGGAATTTATAATACGGGATCGACAGTTATTTAAAAAAATAGCCAAGATGCCAGGAATTAAACTCCATAAGGTACAAACTGCTTCAGGTTCGGTAAGAAAGGCACTCACTGCTAAATACTTGCGGAGGTCTAGGCAGGCCTCTGGTATTTAATTTGGATTTGAAGGATGATAGGGAATCTCTAAGGTAGAAGACATCTGAGTAGATGGTACATGTAGAAATTTGAGGGCAGGGATATCCAAGGTTGAAGGGAATTTCCAAGTTTCTGGAATGCTGTGAATTTTATCATGTATGAGAGCAGATGAGAATAACTTTGCACATGAGACTCACCAACTACATAATTCTCCTCCAATTAACTCAGTGGGCCAGTTCTCTTCCTTCATATCTGAGCTGACTCTGGTCATAAATCCTTGGCCTTCACAGGTAGCTTGCTTACTCTGCTTACTAAAATATCAACAATATCGTTCCATTTGCGTAAAATGTCTCTCTTTCAAAATGTGTCAACAGATCAAGTGTAGTGCAGCAGTAATGTGTCACAAATAATGTACAATAAAATAAACAAAATAGAAAATATATTAATGTAATATGAAATTCTCTCTTAAGAAGATAGATGTTATCAACTGGTCAGTTTCTCAAAATGCCCAAGGTACATAAGTACTTGTATGCCCTTAAGTATAGCAATTTTATCTCTATATTATCTTCTTTAAACATAGATCCTGAAATCCCAGCTATGTTCCCTTTCTACACCATTATTCCTTGGAGGTCTGATATAGAAATCCAAGGGCACATTTAGCTCAGAGAATTGAAAAAATCCCATGCGTTGGCACATTGACACTCCACCTAGCAAATTATGATGGGTTGGTGAATGTGAATTCCATTTATTACAGAGAAGTGTCTGCAGAGATTTGCAGTCTATTTTGGTGGCCCTGAATGTCACACTTCCTTCCTTTTAGAAAAAAATAATCCTGTCATTCAACAACCATAAAATTCCGGTCTTTAACATTCTGTGATCTTGTGACTTTGTACTTGGCACAACTGGAGTTTTCCATTTCTTCTCTTAAGCTACAGTCTTTACCCTACATTTCTTCAAACTCACAGTCTATGAGTCTTTGTCATTGATATTCTCTCCTCGTAACCCTCTTCCACTTCGTCATTATGACCCTATCATTCCGGCACTTTTTTACGAACAGTTTGCCCCATAAGATCCCCTAATTTCTCTTTGTCCATATTTTTCCCTTCATTTCCCTTTCTTTCTCATGGTTTCATAGACCCTGAACTCCTCTGCTTTCTTATCACCCACTAATTAGCATGTCTCCATGGTAACAGACAGTTGCAGAGCAGGAATCATTCTCTGTACCAACTACTGCTGAGTAACCTCTGGGCCTAGCAAGGAGGGGCCTTGACCTGCTTAAGATAGGAAGACTTTTCTTTTCTTTGCAGGAGAGGATCCATATATTTCAGAGAAGGCCCTGTTTCCTAGGGGAAAGAATAAGTCCATTTGGTTGAAAAGAAGTGTACACTTGGATTCAGGAATGCAAAATCAAAGTATGGAATAAACTAAGAATATATTAAAGAAGATGTAGGAAAAATATCTAATGCTGATGCTCTGCTCCCAGTTTGTAAAGATTAGCAGTGCTTTGATCTGGAAATGGCTATGAAGCAACTGGTAGCAAATATTTAGTAGCATTTACCTTCTAATTTTACACGTATGATTCAATAAGTGTGTGCCATGGGACTGAATCTAAGACACAAAACCCCGCTACCCCCAGCTTTAAGAGGTTTACTTATCATTATTTTAAAATTTCACTATTTTAAGCTATTTATCAACTCATAATCATATATTTTCTAAGCAACTGTAATGGCATTAATTATTGTAGGATTTACTGTCGCAGTTTTTTGTGGGGATAGGCGATATAGCATTATACAGTGCATGTAAAATTTTCTATGGCTAAGAGTCTAGGAAAAATATTAGTTATAATTTATTGAGCACCTATTATGAATTAAACACTTTATGAAGTAATTTGCATATATTTTCTCTAAACCTTGTGACAGTGTTTCAAGGTAAGATACTGTTATTTCAGTTTTGTGGATGCAGTTGAGATTCACAAAGATTAAGTAATGTTCCTGAGTTCAAAAAACTAGTCAGAGCTTGGAACAGGACTACCAGATACCTGAGACCAAGTCTGTGTACAGACACTCATTACCTGTACTACATAGATGCAAAAGTGTAGACTCCTGTTTTCACAGGAAAACCTTGATTAGTAAGAAAGAGAGGCTGAACTTCGAGGTCTCCCGTGTTGGAAGCTGTAGTAGCTGAGAGGATAAAGATTCAAAGCAGCAGGTGATTTTACTGGATGTCAGGGAATGACATGTTTTATCAACATGTGGAAACTAGAAGAGTAGGAATTTACTGCTTGAAAGCAAGCTGGTCATGATGTAAGCTTGGGTAAACTGGCTGGAAACATTTGACCCCTGACCTATAAATGTGGGCATGACGTTGCGATCCTGGAACCCTGCTCTTGACGGTGAGTGGGGATGGAGAACTTGTATTTGCTGGAAGGGTGCTCACCTTTCATCCTCTTCATTCCTCAATGTTTATAATGAAAAACATTCTTTTTTCAAATTTGAATGAGACGTTACCAATTGGTACACTGCATTTCATCAGCCAAAGGTCAACTAACATCTCAAATTTGATTGAAACCCTGAAGACTGTACTCTTTATTCAGCCTATGAGCAAATGTCTTACATCTAAGGCAGAAAAACACACTTGTTGATTGACTTCTATATGCCAGTTATGGAGCAAAGTGCTTCTATATGCAATTGGTGGTGGCTCCTCTCTGATTTTCTTTAGCAGGGAGTGTAATTATCTGACCCCAGCTGCTGGGCTCTAAAATGCATGGAGGCCTAAAGGTTTCTGGTCAGCAGTTCTAATGTGTGCGCGTGTGCAGTGGAGTCGGGGTTTCTCAAGTGCCAGCTGAGCGTCCTGTAATTCAACTCAGTTCTAACACGGTCTACTTGGAGACAGTGTCAGAGCCCACAGGTTGAGGGCTCAGTCCTTCAGAACTGCCCCCGCCTTCAGATGCCAGTCGAAAGCCCAGGTTGTTAACCTTACTTCTGACCTAATAGCTATAAATGAGAGGTTCCAATGACCCCCCCCACCTTGGGTTGGATTAATTTGCTAGAGTGGCTCACAGATCTCAGAGAAATGTTTTACTTGCTAGATTATTGGTTTATTATAAAAGGATGTAACTCAGGAACGGCCAGGTGGAAGAGATGCACAGGGCGAGGGATGGGGAAGGGTCTGGGGCTTCCATGCCAGTGTGCCACTCTCCTGGCACCTCCATGTGTTCACCAGCTCAGAAGCTCTCTGAACCCCAGCTTTTGGGGTTTTTATGGAGGCTTCATCACATAGGCACGGCTGACTAACTCATTAGCCGTTGGCGATTGATCTCAATTTCCAGCCCCTTTCTCGTCCTGGGTGAGTGGGACTGAAATTTCCAACCTTCTAATCCCAAGGTTGGTTGGAACCATGCCCCCCCCCCCCCCCCCCCCGCCCCCGTCCTTAGGCAACCTAGGGACATTGCAAAGGTCACCTCATTAACATAACAAAAGACACCTTTAGGCCTTTATTGCTTAGGAAATTCCAAGGCTTTGGGGAGCTCTGTGCCAGAAGCGAGACAAAGACCAAATACATATTTCTTATCATAAATCACAGTATCACAAGGCCACACTTCCACAGGCTGCTCCTAGCCAGTGGCTGAGTATGGCATGGGTGTCAAGGCAGATCTGTTTCTGGGAGAAGAAGTGTTCTCTGAAGAGCCACTGAAGCTTGAGTACTTCTTGCTGTACTTGCTGAGCTCCCATTGGTCTTGCTGAGCTTTCTTAGACCTACAGTCAAGACTCTTCCCCCCAACCTTCCTTCTCTTCCCTCTCTCCTTCAGGTGCCAGACAGCACCGTGGTCTGAAGGCTTTTCCTACCTTCCCCGTTCCCTCCTCATGTTACCCTGAGATGTTTCCCTTCATGAACTTCCCTGATGCCTGCTTCTTGGAGAATCTACAGCAGCACACTGTCTAATTTAATCTTCCCAATCTTATGAGCTATTTATGATGATAAGAAATAGAGTCTCAGGCCATCATCAAAAAATCTGTAAATAATAAATGCTGGAGAGGGTGTGGAGAAAAGGGAACCCTCCTACACTGTTGGTGGGACTGTAAATTGATGCAGCCACTAATGGAGAACAGTATGGAGGTTCCTTAAAAAATTGAAAATAGAGTTGCTGTAAGATCTTGCAATCCCACTCCTGGGCATATATTTAAAGAAAACTCTAATTCAAAAAGATACATACACCCTAATGTTCATAGGCAGCATTATTTACAATAGCCAAGACATGGAAGCAACCTAAATGTCCATCAACAGATGAATGGATAAAGAAGATGTAGTTTATATATACAAAATGGTATATTACTCAGCTGTGAAAAAGAATGAAATATTGCCATTTGTAGCAACATGGATGGACCTAGAGATTTTCATACTGAGTGAAGTAAGTCAGACAGAGAAGGACAAATATATGATATTGCTTATATGTACAATCTAACAAATGATACGAATGAACTTATTTTCAAAACAGAAAGAGACTCACGGATATAGAAAACAAGCTTATGGTTACCAAAGTGGAAAGGGAGAGGGAGGGATAAATTAAGAGTTTGGGATTAGCAGATACAAACTACTATATATAAAATAGATAAACAACAAGGACCTGCTGTATAGCACAGGGAACTATATTCAATATCTTGTAATAAACTATAATGGAAAAGAATCTGAAAAAGAATACACACACCCACACATATATATCAAAAACGGATTCACTTTGCTGTTCATAAGAAACTAACACAACATTGTGAATTAACTACACTTCAATTAAAAAAAAAAGAAAAAAGAAATAGAGCATCAGGGAGTTTGAAATACTGACACTCAGGTCACCCAGCTAATAATGGCAGGCTTCAAACCCAGCTGTTTGCTCCCATGGACTGTTGACTCTTCCCACTATACCACACTGCCTAGGATGTCTTACTGTAGCCACCACTACCTTATGTGCTACTTTGCCCGTTGACAAGTCCTATGGTAAAAGCGGGAGAAGGTAAAAATTACCCTAAAGCTCCCTGACAAAAGAAAAAAAAAGATCAGGAAAACAAACTGCTAATATAAAATGTGCACTCTTTTTTTATGGTAACTTAGACTTTAAGCTTTCTCATACGTGTCATTGACAGGGAGCTGTCTGGTTACATGAATATGTTGTTTTTCTTTTTTTTTTCCGCTAATGCCCCTTTTAGGTAAATCAGAGCTGCAGGTGCTGTATCTGATTTTCAGAGATAACGTGAATTTGTGACACTCCCTGTGGAGCTTGAGGTCTAGGAACCAATGAAGAGATCACAATGAAACAAGAGCATTATGTCTTCAAGTGCTAGAGTGATATGTCTGAGAGTCTTAGCATTATTTAAGAGGCAGCTCTTCTTATTTTGATCAGGCAGCGATGTGAGTTTTCCAAAGGTGAGGAGGTCTTCCTCGCCTGAATAAAGGCTGAGTACAGAGTGGAGCTGCAGGCTGCTTGTTTTACTGTGGAGGCCAGCAGCCAAAGTCAAGGTAGCCAGCCTCAGGGAGGCAACTGCAACCGATTCTGACACACAAAAGGAGAACCCAGTGGGAGAGTATAGAAAACAAAGGGAGACTTTTATTTCTGTTTACGCCCTCCCCGCCTTTTCCATTTAGGCCAAAAAAGTACAAGTTGCTGCAATTAATTCCCAAACCTGGTGAAGGTTCAAGAGGACAGGGAGCCTAAGGACCTTCATCTGAATGGCTTCTTGAAAGATGCTATATCTGAGGCCTTTGGTGCTGGGAGAACACTGACTTGTCTCCCTCTTTACTGTGCGGGGAATCCTTTTTTTGACCGAGGAAACTTCATCCTTCTCAGAGCTGTGCCGCTGGCGTTGCAGGTGGGACAAGCTGAGGTACAGACTCCTGCTGCCGATCCATTCTCTCGGTTTCTCAGGGCTCCAAACAAAGGGCAGGCACCTTGACCATCATCTGATTCATTTCGCCGGATAAGTCTCCCACAGAATCTTAGCTCTGAGATGGAGGCCCTCACTGTTGGCCTTATTCTGCCTCAACATTCCTTTTAACTGGATAGTGTCCTGCTTAGCTCTCCAGCCTCGTCTCACATAGCTTCTTCACATCAAAATAGAGTGCTTTCTATTCTAGAACCTTCCATGCTCCCTTATACCACGTGCCTTTGCTCATACCCGCTGCCCCTCACCAACTCCTATACTCTTTGCCTATTTGGTGCATGTCTAATTCCATTAAGCCTGCAATCAAATAGAACTCATTAGTGAAGCCTTCCCTGACTTCTCTAAACTCTATTAATTACTTCATTCTCTGCACATTTCAGTTGAGCTGAAATTAATTTTGCTTCTCTCTGAAGATACAGATTCAAATTCAACAAATTTTCTCTGAGTGAATACTAAGTGCCTGGCACTGGAATGATCACTTTCATATATAGCGTTTCTTGAATTTTTATTTGGCAAAAAGACTAAAGAAGATGATTCTTTTGGATTGAGATGGACTAGTATGGCATTCTGAAATCACCAAACTCCACTCTTAAGAAGAGGGGATTGAGCATAGACGTGAAAGGCATTTTTAGTCACTGCCCAGTATAAGAACAAAACAACACCAACAAAATCCATGATTTTTTAAAGGTCTCTGATTTTTCCAGAACTTTTTGGAAATTGTTCTGGAAAATTATGAACTCCCCTTCCAGTGACCCTCTACCCTGTGTGCTCTAGGGTACTTGTTAATAATCTGTTTCACAGTTCTCTTTGGAAGTGGCATTATTGTGTCTGAGCCATGAGCTCTTCAATCTCAGTCATTCCTTTTTGCAAGGTTATAGGTACAGCCAGCATATCTACATAAGGCAAGAAGCACCACTATTTCATTCTTGAACAAATTTTGATCCACTTCCACTTTGCTCCAAGCCATGAGGAGTAGGTGGTCACGCCATGAAACAATCAACAATCTAAAAAATGGCTTCTATTTTTCACTAATATGACTGTCAAAAATATCTTTGAAATTGACAACTCTGCTTTTAATCAACAACGTAGACCACAGTTTGGTCAACTACCGCTTATGAGCCAAACCCATCCTACTGCTTGTTTTTGTAAATAAAGTTTTATTGGAACACAGCCCTCACATTTGTTTACATATTGTCCTTGACTGCTTTCTCATTATAACAGCAGAGTTGAGTAGTTGCAAGAGAAGCCATATGGCTCACAAAGACTAAAATATTTACTACCTGGTCCTTTGTAGAAAACGTTTGCTGACCCCTGACATAGCAATCTGAGGGATGGCCAGAAACCCTAAATGCAAACTCTCCAATATCCAATTCTTATAAAAAGCCTGATTGTGAGAATATATTTCTCTTGGATCTTAGTATCAGGAAAGCTATGCTTGCTCCTGAACTACTAGTGAGTTTGTATTCTTACGAACACTTTGAATCTTATAATGGATTGTGCTTCTCTCTGAGCTTTGAGTACCTGGATGTCCTGAGCCAAAATCCAGTCCTTCTCTGTAGGTTTAGCATTATTTAGCATTATTTAAGAGGCAGCTTTTAGTTTCAACTACTCCTGACTCTCTGATTTCCTATTTATTTCAGTCTGATGGCCTTCTATGTATTTACTTTTTAGGAAAACGTTAGGTATAAATAAATACGAAAATAGCATGTATCCTTTGAACTTCTGTAGTCTATTTTCTAGATTTAGCTGTTTACATGTCTGCCTCTGCCTCCTGCTTTAAAACCTCTTTGGGGGACTATGTCATAAGGTGCTTTGCACATAGAACGTAATAAATGTCTGGGATTTTGTGTTTGCTTGAGTTTTGTTTGTTTGCTTATTTAGTAGCAAGTTGGTTTCAAGAAATTATTTGTTTCAAAGGTCAGCACATTTTCAACTTAAATTAATTGGCTGCTATTAGTATAAATAAATTTCTGCAAGATGCATAAACTTGATTCCTTGGTTGAAAAATTCACTTAGTTTTCATGCTTTTATTAATAAAAGGAATGATGATAATTGTTACTGTTTATTAAATGCCCAGTATTTTCCTGATGCTTTATGTACATTGTTGGACTTATTCCTCATGGCAGTGTGTGGTAGCCTTGATATTCCCATCTCACAAGATCGTGATGATAGATTCAGAGATGACACACCTTGCTCGGAAGGAGAGTACAGAGTCTCAGCCACCAATGCCAGCGGGTGCCTGGCAGGTGATGTCAGTGAATGAAGCAGGTGGGCGTCATGCAGTGTGGAGTCCTGGGATCAGGGAGTACATGCTTTGTTTAAAGGGGCAGGCATTACCGTAATCAAGACAGCATGGTACTGGCACAAAAACAGAAATATAGATCAATGGAATAGGATAGAAAGACCAGAGATAAACCTACACACCTATGGTCACCTAATCTATGACAAAGGAGGCAAGGATATACAATGGAGAAAAGACAGTCTCTTCAATAAGTGGTGCTGGGAAAACTGGACAGCTACATGTAAAAGAATGAAATTAGAACACTCCTTAACACCATACACAAAAATAAACTCAAAATGGATTAAAGACCTAAATGTAAGGATGGTCATTATAAAACTCTTAGAGGAAAACATAGGCAGAATGCTCCTTGACATAAATCACAGCAAGATTTTTTCTGATGCACCTCCTAAAATAATGAAAAAGAAAAAATAAACAAATGGACCCAATTAAACTTAAAAGCTTTTGCACAGCAAAGGAAACCACAAACAAAATGAAAAGACAACCTCAGAGTGGGATAAAATATTTGCAAATGAAGCAACTGACAAGGGATTAGTCTCCAAAATATACAAACAGCTCATGCAGCTCAATATCAAAAAATCAAACAACCCAATGAAAAAATGGGCAGAACTAAATAGACATTTCTCCAAAGAAGACATACAGATGGCCAACAAACACATGAAAAGATGGTCAACATCACTAATTGTTAGAGAAATACAAATCAAAACTACAATGAGGTATCACCTTACACAGGTCAGAATGGCCGTCATCAAAAAATCTACAAACAGTAAATGCTGGAGAGGATGTGGAAAAAGGGAACTCTCCTACACTGTTGGTGGGAATGTAAATTGGTATAGCCACTATAGAGAACAGTATGGAGGTTCCTTAAAAACTAAAAATAGAGCTACCATATGACCCAGCAACCCCACTACTGGGCATATACCCTGAGAAAACCATAATTCAAAAAGATACATGCACCCCAATGTTCATTGCAGCACTATTTACAATATCCAGGACCTGGAAGCAACTTAAATGTCCATCAACAGAGGAATGGATAAAGATGTGATAATATATACAATGGAATATTAGCCATAAAAAGGAACGAAATAGTGCCATTTGTAGAGATGTGAATGGACCTAGAGACTATCATACAGAGTGAAGTAAGTCAGAAAGAGAAAAATAAATACTGTATAATATTGCTTATAAGTGGAATCTAGAAAAATGGTACAGATGAACTTATTTGCAAAGCAGAAATAGAGACACAGATATAGAGAACAAACTTATGGATACCAAGTGGGGAAAGGGGGGTTGGGATGAATTGGGAGTTTAGGATTGACATATACATTACTATGTATAAGATAGATAACTAATAGAGCCTGCTATATAAAAAATAAATAATTTAAAAAAAGATAGATAACTAATGAGAACCTACTGTATAGCACAGGGGACTCTACTCAATGCTCTGTGGTGCCCTAAATGGGAAGGAAATCTAAAAAAGAGGGGATATATGAATATGAATAGCTGATTCACTTTGCTGTACAGCAGAAACTAACACAACATTGTAAAGCAACTATACTCCAATAAAAATTAATTTAAAAAAAAAAGAGGGGCCTCCCTGGTGGTGCAGTGGTTGAGAGTCTGCCTGCCAATGCAGGGGACATGGGTTCGTGCCCCGGTCCGGGAAGATCCCACATGCCGCGGAGCGGCTGGGCCCGTGAGCCATGGCCACTGAGCCTGCGCGTCCAGAGCCTGTGCTCCGCAGCGGGAGAGGCCACAGCAGTGAGAGGCCCGCGTATCACCAAAAAAAAAAAGAAAAAGAGGGTAGCTGCTACTCTGCCTTAGGCACCCACTGCCACGTTCAAATGTCAGCTCGCTGTTGCTTGGCTTTCCAATTTTTAACAAACCAGAAATCCAAACTTTCAGTGAAATGTTTTAATTTAAAAAACACTGTTCAGGCATAATGAAATACACTGTGAGTCAGGTTTGGCACCTGGGCCACCACTCTTTAAACTCTAAGTTAAGATCACAGCAGGTGGGGTGAACTGGTTGGGTCTGAATCCTAACTCTACCACATTCTGTGTTACTTCTAGCAACGTAAGCTCTGCAAACCTCAGTTTTCATCAAATGAGACTGATAGTACTATGATGTACACGTAAGAAATCCAGGACACGTGAATGCTAGAACACAGCACCAACGTCAGACATACTGCAACAATCAGAAATGTCAATTTCAATTATATTTTGACTTCTTGATAGGTTTGGGTGAAGTGTTTAGCCTATGCCTATCACACATTAAGTGACTACATGTTTATTATGATTATGGCTGAAGGACACAGAGTTAGTAATTTCATATCTAGGATTTGTCACCGGGTCTTTATAGCTGCAAAGCCCCATCCTTTTCTCACACTGCAATCCTATTTCTCATAATTCAGTATTTTGTTTTCCTCCTAACTCCAGTTTTCCAGTTGTTAATCACAATAGAAGCAGACCAACAACGTTATGAGCCATATAAGCTTTTTATTTTGCTGATAAAATATAACTAATTGAAAAAATTATTGCTTTTGATTTTGCTCCAAAAGTCCTTTTTAAAATTCTCTATATTCCCTCTAAATTAAAAATGCTAAATTTATCTTATAAATGCACATACAGCTCTCATTGATTTCAGTGGGAGTCGAGAATTCAGGGATGAAATCTAGGCTGAAGAGTTTTAATTTTCTGTTTATTTACAGCAAGAGATAATGAAAAATGGTGTGTTTGCTTAGAGTGTACCAGCATTAAGTATTCTTGCTAGCAGGGTCAAGTACAGCATTATGACTGAAGTTCAGAGAAGAGTTCTGCATTTCACTAGTAGACCTGAAGACACTTTCTTGTAAATGAGCAAGCATAGCTTTTGGCATCAAAGATAACAGGTAATATTGAATAGGAGGAAGGGTTTCACTGGGTGAAAAGGATAATCAAATATGCAGTACAACTGATAAATAGCTCTTTACCTGTATCTTTTCATCTGACTGATATTTTTATTAAGGGAAATATTTAGTATAGTAATGTAAAATTTTCTCTAATAACATTTTTAATATGACAATTTAAATACACTACTTGCAGGATTATTCTGTTCTGAAAGAATTGGATAAAACAGTAGTATCTTGGCATACAGTGGCAGTATAGATCAAAGGACTGAATTTGGAAATGGAGGATATAGGTTCTGGTCTCAGCTCTGCATATAAATAACTGTGTGATTTTAGGCAAATCATTCCCTGTATGATGATTAGAGATAATAAACCTGAACTAACAAAGTGAGATTATTTGTGGAAGTTCTTTGTTTCTAGATAAAATTACTGTATTATTGCCACAGTTATTTTTACATATAATGATGGTGATGTATAGCGCATACATGAAATTATAAACACTTTTCTACTAAGGGATTAAAGAGTTTCAGTTACTTTAATAACAGAGACACACTTTCAATTGCTTTCATTTTGATTTTACCTCATAGAAATAGATAAGTTTGAGGTGGTTTTGGGGTTTTTTTTTCCCCCTTGAGAAGTGAAAACACTTTTACTGACAATAAAGAGTAAAAATGGGGACTTCCCTGGCAGCACAGTGGTTAAGAATCCACCTGCGAATGCAAGGGACACGAGTTCGATCCCTGGTCCAGGAAGATCTCACATGTCGAGGAGAAACTAAGCCTGTGCACCACAACTACTGAGCCTGTGCTCTAGAGCCATGAGCCACAACTACTGAGCCTGCATGCCACAACTACTGAGCCCGCATGCCACAACTACTGAAGCCCGCACACCTAGAGCCTGTGCTCAGCAACAAGAGAAGCCACCACAATGAGAAGTCCGCAGACCTCAACAAAGAGTAGCCCCAGCTCGCCACAACTAGAGAAAGCCCATGAGCAGCAACAAAGACCCAACACAGCCAAAAAATTAAAATAAAAAAGAAATTTAAAAAAAGAGTAAAAGTGAAGGACTTGAGGAGAGAACAAGAAAGTTGGAATAACTAACATGAGGAATGTAAAGTGGAGATGATTGAATGTAAGTAAACAAAATGATATTGGACTGGAGATCCTGGTTGAGTGTAACTTAGGAGACTCAATTAGCTGATTTCTTTTCCTTTTCTTTTGTTTCCTCTCTTCTATTATTATTTTTTCAACAGTACCCGATAGTTTAGGCACAGGAAAAGAGAAACAAACAATAGATATTCATACTAGACCAGTAATTATTTAGAGGGATTCAGGAGAAGGAAAAGAAGGTAAATATATGGAGGGTTTGGGGGAGAGAATTCTTTACTTAAGAGACAGCATGTTTCAAAAATAATAGGGAAGGATGGGGAATGAAGGTCTAAGGGTGACTGATTGTTTTGGAGGAAATGTATATACTTCAATAGTTATCTTTTTGTGAGAGTCTGTGAGTGGTAAACTCTCTTAGTCCTTGATGTCTGAAGATGTTTTATTGTGTTGGTTATGATAATTTAGCTGGGTATAAAAGTGCAGGTTGACTATTTTCTCCTGGCAATTTGAGAAATGCCACTGTATTCTGGCATATATTGTTGCTAGAGAGAAATCAACTGTGTAATTGTTGTTCTTTTGTTGGTAGGTTGTCTTTTCTCTCTGGTAGTTTTTAAGATTTTATCCTTATCTTGATATTCTGTGGTTTTCCTATCATGTGCTTAGGTATGGGGTGATTTTTATTTATCCTAGGAGTCAGATATTTCTTCAATTTTTGAAAATTCTTGACTATACTGCTTTAAGTAATGTTTTTCTATCATTTTGTTCTTCTAAAATGCCTATTAGACATATGTTGAAGTCCCTCTATCCTCTATAAGTTTTTGAGGGTTTCTTTGGTCTATGATGTATAATATTGTCCATAATATTGCTTTCAGTGAATTATGTCCTGTCCAGATGTTATCTTTTGTGTTTTAAAACAAATTTCATTGAGAATTTTAAAAAATTCTAAGATGTCTAACAAGTTATTGCTATATTAATTTGTTCTATTTTTTCATTTCTGCCTGATTTTATTTTATATTTTCTTTTTTATTTCTAAATTGTTTTAAAAGTTTATAATGCACAAAAGTATGACTGTTATCCTAAGGCAAGCACCTTTATAACTTTCATGCATATCAAGAAATAAAACATTGCCATCACCTCCAGAACCTCTTCCTAATCACTATCCTCTTCCTTTTCCACAAAGATAAACAGTATCCTGAATTCTGTCACCATCGTGTAGATTTATCTGTTTTTGAAGCTTATGTAATTGAAATCATAGAGTGTTTCTTTCACTCAACGTTATGTTTGTGAGATTATTATATCTTGTTGTTGAGAGCTGTAGTTCATTAATTTTTATTATTATGAATTATTCAATTGTATTGATAGACTTCAATTTAATTATCCATTTTAATGTTAATAAACAGTTTTTCAACAAGGATTTATTATGAATAATACTACTATAATCATTCTTTTATATGTCTCTTGGTGCACATGGCATACATTTCTGTTAGAAAAGTATGTAGAAAAGAAATCAATAATTTAAATAATATGCATATCTTCAGCTTTAGTAGATAATGCCAAATTATTCACTAAAGTTAATTTATGAATTTACATTCCCACTAACAGTATATGAGAATTCTTATTGCTTCACATCTTTGCTAACACTTGGTATTATTACTTATTTTTATTTTAAAAAAATTTATTCAATTTATTCAAACTAAAAACAAGCAAACAAACAAAAAAATTCACCCATTTCTCCTAATCCCCCACCCCCTGCCTCTTGCAACCATCAATCTGTTCTCTATATCTATGACCTCGGTGTGTTTTTTGTTTTGTTTTGTCTTATTTTGATTTGATTTTGATTTTTAGATTCCACGTGTAAAAGAGATCATACGGTTTTTGTTTTCTCTGTCTGGTTTATTTCATTTAACATAATGTCCTCGAGGTCCATCCATGTTGTCACAGACAGGAGGATTTCCTTGTTATTTTATGGCTGAACAATATTTCCTATATCACAATTTCTCTATTCATTAATCTACTTAGATTGGAAATACATGAATGCATGCACAGGGTGCAATTCATCTGATCGTATTTCAGAGGTTTCTTTTGCCTGCAACTGTGGAGCATGTGTCTTTGCTTCTCTCTTTGAGTGCATTATGAAAGGGGATAATTCTACTATTTCTCTTACAGTGTCTGGGAGAGTGAGCTGTGTACACAGTCTGAATACTCAATGAATATTGCTGAGAGGGGATGAATGTGGAAAATCCAGAAAATGTGTGTTTCTATTTTGATTTATGAGCTTCTTAGAAAAGAGTGGGGAAGGACCTAAATAGTACACTTAAGGGATCTTATATCTTTCCTACCCCTTAAACAGATTAAAAGAGGGAGAAGAAATAGAACAATCTTGAGGGTTGATTGAGGGATAAAACACCCACAGAACAAATTTTATTTAAGTTTCATGAATCTCAAACAGCAGGTTTAAGTAGATTTGCTGGAGCTTAGATATGTGTCTGCCAAGCAAGATAACTTTTAAAGAAAATAGTTCTTTGCATTTTCTCAGGTCAAAAACCAAGTTTGTTGCTTCACTTTTGCTCTTAGAAAATAGCAGGTGAGAAAGAAAAAAATGCTGCTTATGTAGTGATTGTAGAGCAACTTCAATGGCAGGTCTAATCTCAGGTAAAGCTGAAGCTCCAGGTAAGGATAAAGAAAAGTAAGACTGGATTCTTTTCATGTGGCTCAGACTGGGAGATATTTGAAGCCAGCCAAGGCACAACTCACTGAGTACTTTCAAAATTGTACAACAAAACTGTATTATAAACATTAAACTTGCTACAAGACTAGATTTTGTGTTCCCAACACTAGATGAAATGATAATTATGCTACTATGGCAATCATATTGATATATAAATGAATCAAATCAATACATTGTACACTGTAAACTTACACAATGTGGTTTGTCAAACTGAACTTAATAAAAAACCCAAACCAAACCAAAACCAAAACAAACAAAACAAAACCCTTCTATGGCTCCCCTTCCTCTTGGTGACCTGTATACCCAAGTCTCTCTTCTTCCAGCTAGGGCTGCCAGTGACCCCTAATGGCTCTGTGGTCCGGTACCTCTCATTATAAGTGCCCACCTCAGGCTGTGCCCATGTCCTTCAAGAATGCTTGGTCACCCCTTGTCTATCTTTAGTCCCTCCTCCTTGGGATCCTGAGACCTCTGTTATCCAAATGTTACTTGATCCCAGAACCAAATTGTTCAGATGTGCTTATTGATGCAGCCTCGCTAATGGGAGATGTTATTACACCACACTGCCCTTTTTTACTTTCATTCATCAAATGTACATTAAAATGCCTTGTTACAGAAATGGAGAAAATGCAGCAGTCATGCATGAGAATAAAAGTATTCATAATCCCTCCATCCAATAATCACCACACATACACTTGTACATACATTTCTTGCTTTTTTCACTTAAATAATATTTAATTAAAGAGTTTTCATGTCAATATATGTATTTCCATAACATTATTCTTTGTGGCTGGGAAGTATTCCATCTTAGGAATAGACGCTCCTTTATTTAGACACTTTTTGACCTAGCTTATTTTTATTATTAAAAAGATGGAATGAATGCCCATTGTAAAATCTCAAATAATACATAGTGAAAAATAAGTTCTCCTTCCACTGACACTCCTAGTTCTCCCCATAGGCAATAAACATTTCTTCTGTCATCCTCTGGAAGTAGTCTATACGAGCATATATATGCAGTATATTCTTGTCTTTTTACACATGGTTGTATACACACTATCAAGTACCTTTATTTTGTAAAATAAAAGTGTCTTGGAATTTCTTCAAGTTTAGAATACATAGATCCAACTCTTGTTTTTTCACGGCCACATAGTAATCATGGAGTGGCTTTGATACAGTCAGTGTTCTATTAATGGAGTTCAGCTGTTTTCTGTCCTTTGCTGAGACAAACACAGCAACAACAAACACTCTTATACGTCTGGCTTTTTCCACATATAGAGTGCTGTTGAACTCTTAGAAGTAGACTTTTAAGACTTTTGATGCATATATCCAAACAGTCCTTTGTTATTGAATGATGTTACATTGTTATGGTAGAAAAAAAACTCCTGACCCCCTTGTTAAGCAAGAAGGCTTTAGAGGCAATATTAAGTCCTAAGGAGTGACTATAAAGTTGGTGTTTTCCAGCCCCTAAAGAAGAAAGCTAGGTAAAGGTGGAACCTCTTTAATATCCTTCCATTCCCCCGCAGAGGAAATCAATTCCTAGGCCTATATACAAATTAAATGCTATATTGTTTGTGAACACGCTCCTCAGAGACATTTAAACCTTATCTCCTTCACCATGAAGGGTGCCATGAATTCGACAAATCAAATTACTTAGTCTATTTCTTTGCCAACCGTGGCACCTGTGCTTACCATGTTTTTTATTATTCTTTAAGCATCTCTATCACAGGTTTCTTCTCCCTAATCCTTTTCATTTAAATGTAAACTCCATGAGAGCAGATGTTTATTTTGTTCACTGCTGTATACCCTGTCATCTTGACCATAGTAATCACTCAGTAAGTTTTTGTTCAATGAGTCAATTCAGCCAAACAAAAGTTTCTAGGAATCTTGATGTCTCTGACATAGTTCACCTGTCATACATTTTGCACCACTGAATTAAAGCAGGAATTTATTTATTTATTTATATTTTTAAATTTTTATTGGAGTATAGTTGATTTACAATGTTGTGTTAGTTTCAGGGGTACAGCAAAGTGAATCAGTTATTCATAGCATATACATATATCCACTCTTTTAAAGATTCTATTCCCATATAGGCCATTACAGAGTACTGAGTAGAGTTCCCTGTGCTATATATACAGTAGGTCCTTATTAGTTTCTGTTTTATATATAGTAGTGTGTATATGTCAATCCCAATCTCCTAATTTATCCCTCCCCCCCTTTTCCCCCCCTGGTGACAAGTTTGTTTTCTGTATCAAAGCAGGAATATTAAAATATATGGTTCAAAGATGAGCTTCAGAGGGTATGTGATGAACTTGCAGGCCAAGTACATGGGGTACATGTGTGTATATGTATTTGGGGGTGGGGAAAAGAAGAAGATTCCTAGGGCTTGTGGACACTTGTTACATCTTCTTTTTCTTACTCTCAACAATAATTTAGCATAATTTATACTAACTCAGATGTGTTGGGAATGATTCTTTTTATGTGACTAACAAACTAGGTGGGATGTTTTTGACTCTAAATAAATATTAAGCTGATTAATCAGAGTGTTGAGTAGCTGTAAGGCGAGTAATGTCATGGGCAGCAAAGTAACCCTTACTAGTCAGAAACATGACTTTTCTTCTGGCATTGTAATGATTGTTGGAAAATTCCTGTGGGGAGAAAAGGTGTGACATTTCACATTCACTTTGAAAGCGACACAATCAAACTTAGATGATAAATATTAAAAAATAATGTAATTAAAAATTAACTATTTTGATTGGTGCCAGTTATAATTGAATAAAGAAGATTAAAATGTAATATATCATATGAAAATTTTTATGTGACTTTTCTAATGTTAGAAAAAAGGATCAAAGAATGCTAAGTGGATTAATAAAATGATTTAATCAAGTTTCTTATATTTCCCTCCTTCAAGAGCATCTGTATTAACTGATATTTTGAACATGACATTGTTACACACACGAAAGTATGGGGATAGATGGAAACATAGAGTATGCTTTTTTTGAACAAGGATTTCTTCAACATGTGAGAAGAAATAGGACAGTGATTGGTCTTTTAGCTAAGGGTGATGCTGAAAGGATTGACAGGTGAATGAAGGGGCCTGGAAAGAGGGCTGTTGGAAAAAATTATAATAATAAGAAGAAATTCCTTTAGAAAGCTGTCCAGAAAAATAATAAAGAAGTCATAATATGTTATTTTCAGAGTCAATATTTTTCAGAGTCAATATTAACACATGACTCCAAAAATGTCACTCAAGAGAAAGAAGAAGACAAGGGGATTTGATTAAATGAATTTGGACTAGATTTCAGGAAGAAATGATTTGACCTTGAAACAGGACATTTCCATTCATTTGTTCATTCAATATTAAGTTAGCATCTATATCTTAGTGCTATATTAAGGAAGATTGTCTATTGTCAACTCTGGTCTATGCAAGGGAAGTAGCTTGATTAAAGTATAGAAAATTAAGTGTTTTGTGGGTTTTTAAATTTATTTATTTATTCATTTATTTTTGGCTGTGTTGGGTCTCTGTTTCTGTGCGGGGGCTTTCGCTAGTTGCGGCAAGCGGGGGCAACTCTTCATCGCGGTGCGCGGGCCTCTCACTGTCGCGGCCTCTCTTGTTGCGGAGCACAAACTCCAGACGCGCAGGCTGAGTACTTGTGGCTCACGTGCCCAGTTGCTCCGCGGCATGTGGGATCTTCCCAGACCAGGGCTCGAACCCGTGTCCCCTGCATTGGCAGGCAGATTCTCAACCACTGCGCCACCAGGGAAGCCCCGTTTTGTGGGTTTTTAGAGAGCAAACTGAAGATGGAACAGGCCCTTATCATAATCAATTTTATGATGAGATAAAATTAGATTCTCTGCAACCCCACTACACAGGTAGGAAAAATAAACTAAAAAAGGGACATATGGTCCTGGACCTCAGATTCCACAGCCTAGCTGACATTAGCTTCACAGCTAATGTTCATCTAGATTCTCATTAACCGCTGAGTCATGCTGAACATGCTTCAGGTGAAAAGAAATAAAGATTATATTGCACAAATTATCCTGTTACATTTTAAAATGTTTACTAGTAGAACATAAGCTGAGGTCACACAGTAATTAGACATTAAGCCACTATTACTGTAGCCTATTAACGACAAAATGAGTTTGATAAGAGATGATTGATTTTTAACAATTTTCTTTTTTTTAACTAGCAAAGAATTAAGCATTAGCAGTGGTAGGAGGCTGGGGTGTGGGGGGGACAGCAGTGCCCAGAGAGAGTGGTGGTGTCCAGCAGGCATGGTGCTTGGTGGATGGAGGTGTATGCACTGTCGGGGCATTTTTGCATGCTGCGAAGATGAAGCCAGCAGGTACCGCATGATGGTACCCACACATTGTGAGCCAGCTGGAGACGCCCTGAAATGCGTGGAGGTGAGGGGCTTTGCAGAGGCCTGAGCTATTGGAGGGAAAGAGCAGTCAGTGATCTTTGGGTTATTAGTACAAGTTGAGTGTCCTTGCTTCATGGGTGACTCCTGAACAACTGGGGCTCACAAAACAGCATATGCATCAATATTTTAGCCTCCAAACCCATTTCCATTCAGTGTACTCTTTAAGAAGATAGCATATTGAACGCTACAATGAGAAAATAGGCCCCCATTTTGATAAGGAAGAGAGCGGGTGTACAAGGAAAAAAAAGCAGGCAGAATTAACAAAGGTAATTAAGATGGTAAAAGCAAGAGAAACTGTTTTCACATGACCAAATATATTTCATTTGAGCCAAAAAGAGAGTTATTCACATAGATGTATTCACAAGAGGCAGAAACAGAGAACAAAAATAACCATGAAAAATGACACTGGAAATTAAAGAGGAGGAAATAGAGAAGTTAAATCTTGTATTCAGCCTAGTTTTTCTTTTCCACGCAGAAAAATGATAGTGGATTATAGAAGCAAAATGAAAATAAACTTACTGTGAAAGAATGCTAACTTCTAGCAGTCTCCTCTAAGCGCATCCTCATTATTTGTCGAGTCACTCGCCATCCATACAAGAACGCTGATTTTTTTCTTTGTGAACTGCCCACAGATTGGGCCATCTTCATGCACTGAAAGTATGTGTTTCTTTACGCATCGGTGCATGACGAATAGGGTTGTCCTTTTTCTAAATTATCATCTGCTTGCCTGTGCAATTTCCATGAGCAAATATGGGTATTTGCACACGCAAATGGAAGTGCATGAAAATAATATGTGCTCGATATCAGCGGGCCAGCCAGGGTTTGGCTTTTTGGTGTTAAAAGCCCTGTAAATGCTGCATGGATTTCTAAGAAAGCTTCACTCAGCAAAGGAGGGATGTTTAGCTAATGGCTATAACTCCTTGCCTAGGTTCATGAATTGTACATAGTTATACAATATATAAAATATAATTATATATATATTTAGGATTTGGAGTTGTAGAATGCTTTAAAGGACAACATTGTAGTAGGATGTGGTATAAGCTAACTTTTGGCTCTGAAGTATTTATTAATATGTTATGGTTTGAAGTGTAGAATAAGTCTTTCAATTTCCTCTTAAATCATCCCATTAAATGTTATATAATTATAAAAAGCAACAGTGGGAGCTAAACATTTAAGTTATAATGTCAAATAATATCCAAAGAAAGACCAGAAGATTACAAAAATTAGCAAAGATTAGTAGTTACACAGAACCAAGCTTCCTTCAGAGGACACATGATATTTTAATATTTTAGGGAACCTATTTACTGTATTATTTGTGCAGTATTCTAATGTTTATGTCTTATAGTTATACTGACACACATTTCTGTACCTTGAGAAATCTAGTGATTTCTTTTAGTCTGAAACCTTCCAGCCATGGCTTAGGAAGTGACTTTGGATGCCCCTTACTGTCCTAGAACCTCTTACAGCTGCCCCGCTTACAGACTCTTAAGCCTGAATCTCACTTTCATGACACAGACACAAAATCCTAACACGTATTTTTCAGTTTGTATTTCCATAACATCATTTTCTTAGTCGAGCTATTCTGAAGCATCATTTAGGAATTTCTGCTTCCTCATTACACTGTTTCTCATCAGCATTCAATTACAACTTTTTTCAAGTAAAAACGGATATTTTACAAAAGGTAAAAGGGATGTTTTACTGGATCTTCAAGGTACCAAACAACCAATTTAAAAGTGAAAATCTAAATGAATCAACTGGAATTGTTATATAGCATGATGCGTAATGGTTCAAATGTTTTCCTGCGTTATTTATTGTCAGTTGTTTTTATTTTTAGTTTTTTGAATCCATGGGGAAAACTGCCTTTTCCAAAGATCCAGGCCCACCAGCAGCTGCAGGGGGTGGGGTGGAGGGCTTGGTTATTGGTGTGCACTTCTGTGGCTGAAGTTCTCCCCGTGAGGGTGCTCTCTGTGGTGGAGGTTGGTATCAGGGGTCAGCCTGGGGGTGGGCAAGTGCACAGCAGCAATGATTTCCTGTCCTGTACACATTTCGAGAACCTTGCTACTACTCCCTCTATAAGTGGAATAAAATTCTCCTTTTCATGGATCTCGACAGGCTTGCGATTTGCTTATAACTGGTAGCATGTGGTTCAAGTGACACTGATTTCTGAGGCTCAGTCCTAAAAGACAGTGCAGTTCTGCCTTGCTAGCTGGGACACTCACTTTTGGAGCCCTGACCCACCACGTAACAGTTAACACCCTGGGCCCTCCATATGAGGAAGCCCCAGGCTACAGGGAGAAGCCACGTGTAGGTGCTCCTATTAAGGTTAGCCCTGTGGCCCAAAGTCACACCAGTTTCTCCTTTCCCACGTCCCTTTTCACAGCCAACCTTTTCCTCCTTTACAAAAGGAAGGCATATCTCTCTGTCATCCGAGGTCTTACGTAGTGCATTGCCCTAATGTATACAAATCTTGGGTGTGCCAAACAAAGGGACAATTAAAAATATTAGTGTCTACAAAGTATTCTTCAATCCAAGAAACTTAAAGAAAAAACTCAGAAAAGCATTTACATAAATTGTGGAGACAGCTCACTGGTTTCTCAGATTTCTAGTTTATCTCCTGCTACAGTCAATTCCTTGAGTAATGGGACTGTGTCTGCTTTGATCCAGCATCCAGCACAGCAATGAACATATAGAAGCTATGCAATAAATATTTGTGGAATGAAGTTGGGACATTGTAAAATTATCGAACATGGGAATGTTCACAGACTCACTGTTTCTTCCCTGTTCAACCCTAATCCCATTCCTCTGCTCGCTTCCCCTCTATGCTCTCCTCCTTCTTCCACCCCCTTCCACAGAGTTCTCTTTTGGCCAGAGTGGATCCTGGAGTCTGGAACCCAAAAAAGAGCATGGGCAAATCTAAGAGGTTGGAGGTAGGGGGGAAGGATCTAGAAGAAGAGAAAAGTCGGTGGACCAGAAATGGTGAAGAGAGTCAGAGGCTGGGTGGATACTGAGCTTGGTGTGGGGTGTAGCTGGGATATTATAGGATATGTAGGGCAAAAAACTGGCCAGGAAAAATAAAAGATATGAGAAGATTACCAAGGTGATTATGAATGGAATTCTCTTTAATACCTTTTGAAAGGCACAATTAAAAATGGGATTTTTTTGTGTGTGTTTATTTATATTTTCTTTGTGTGTTTGGAGTGAACTTATTTAGAGGAGCAGTCATGACTTGACAAGGTTATAGTGTGTTATAAAGGGTTATATATATATATATTTTTTAAATTAATTGATTAATTTATTTATTTTTGGCTGAGTTGGGTCTTCATTGCTGCGTGCAGGCTTTCTCCAGTTGTGGCCAGCAGGGGCTACTCTCCATTGCGGTGTGCGGGCTTCTCATTGCGGTGGCTTCTCATGTCACGGAGTACAGTCTCTAGACGCGCGGGCTCAGTAGTTGTGGCACACGGGCTTAGTTGCTCCGTGGCACGTGGGATTTTCCCAGACCAGGGACTGAATCCGTGACCCCTGGATTGGCAGGTGGATTCTTAATCACTGGGCCACCAGGGAAGCCCCTATAAAGGGTTATAAATGAATGAATATCCTTCATAGGCAGGTTCCACTGTCTCCTCCCCCTCTAAATAGCAACATGCACTGAGGTTTGCTCCATTCCCTGGAACAGGGCTCAATACTTGACTTGCATGATGTAATTGAATTTTCACAGTAATACTTTGAGGCAGAGATTATTATTTCCACTATTCCAAAGAGAAAAGCATAACTAAAAAGTTAAGTTGGTTATCCAAGTCACGCAGTGGCAGACGCAAGATTTGAACCCAGTTGTATTCAATGCCAAAGTTCATATTCTTAAATACTATGTAATATTCCTTATGAAGGTATTTATTGGTTTTTTAAATAATAAAGTTCTGGAATCATGAAAGCACTGAGTTTGACTCTCTCTGCTCTGTGATATGGCTCATGATTTGTATCACATGCTTTTGTTTATCCTTCTGGGCTGAGACACTCAAAGACATATTATACCTGAGACACTCAAAGACATATTATAGAAGTTGTCAGCACATCAGTATGTTTTCTGGATTCTGCCTAATGGATGTCCCCAAATTTTTGTGAAGTCCTCAAACAATATGTCTGCAGAAGCAGACATGAAAATCTAGCTCCCTTTTATTAAGACAGAGTTAAAGAGATGTGAAAAAATTTTAGAATGCTATTTTCATAGTTTTTGGTTTGCTTAAAAAACCTATGAGAATGCTATTCTCATAGATTTTTTTAAGTAAAAATATGTTACTTAAGTTACCATATAATGGGTTTTTTATTATTATTGTTTTAAATGACTTAATAAATTAATATTTTAGAAAATTTTCAGTTTTAATTTCTAGCACTGTACATATCAATATAAAATGAAAGCCCATTGGGTTCTGAGATGAAAAGTTTGAGAACCACTGACATAGTTATTTACAGATCCACGCACAATGTAGTTTTTTAAACCTACTATGCTGTTGCACTGTGTTAAGTATTGAAAATAAAAAGGTAAATCTAACATAAGCCCAGGCTTGGAATAGCTCCAAAGTTTACATTGTAAAGATAATTAGAAGATATTTAGTACTGCTAAGGGTTGCAAGCAAAATGCAAATCGTTCCTAATTGAATTCAATTCAGAATCCCAATTGCAAGTTCACAACACCTGAAGTAGTTCCAACACCCCCATTTTATTGATATGGAGACTGAGGCTCAGAGAGAAAGTTATGTGGCCAAGGTTCCACAGCCAGTGAGTGGTGGACTAAGGCAGCCAATTTGATCCACACGATGTGTTTGTGTTATTATGAGGGGTTCCTTACCTTTTCAAAAAATCTCCAGTGTTCTAAGATTGTATGATAAGTATGAATCTTACAGAGCTCAAATTGTTAAGAAAATTAACAAACCTCCTCTCTGGGGACAATTTATACAGTAAATTAGTGATCCTTATTAAAAGTAAGCTAAATCATTGTATAAATCATTGTATAAATTATGTTTTAGAGAATTAATGATTACTTGTTACTTAACATGTCAGTATATGAGTTTCCCCTTTTGTGGGGTAAAGAAAGACCCCACTTCATCATTAAATTGAACATATGCAATTTACTTCTACTGCCTTAACTAGAAGGAAATTCTATGTTTCTACTATTATTCGATTTTATTAAAATGTAAGAAAAATATGGCTCAAAAAGAACCAACCTCTAAATAAACATACAAAGTTTAAAAATGCAATAAATCCACTGGGAAAATCACCCCATGCCAACTGATATGATTTCACTCTGTGCAAAACCATGTCCATTTCAGAAGGTGCTCAGTGCAATAAATGTGGCTCAGTGGAACTTTTATTCCATAAGGAAAGCTTCATAAATACAGACCTTGTGCATTTTACTTGATCTGCCATAGAAGTGCATTTTGTCGAAACATAACTTTTAAAGGCTTATGAAGACATCCTCATATATTCAGAAATACCATTCTTGCAGGAAAAAAAGCAACAGTAGCCTGTGAATCCTTTAATCAAGGGCATTAAAGATCTGTTCAGAGATTGCAAGGCTGCTGACTCAAGCTAACATTTTCTTGGCTTGCTTCTGGGCTGCTAGCTCTCTTTGCATGTGCATGATGTTGATGTAAAATGACATTTGCACCTGTTGTTGCCAACCTATATTAATTAGCGTGGTGCCCTAAGTAGTAAACAGGCCATCCCATCCAAACAGAAGCCATTAACATATTGCAGCTGTCATGACTAAGAAAAATGCTGGGGCTGGGAGATGTGCACATCCCTGCATACCTTGGCTCAGTTAGCAAAGCTCTCCCAATTGGAGTCGCTTGGGAGAAGAAAAGAAGCATGGGATGCAGCCAGTCAGGAGTGAAAGAATACATTTTATTGCAGGTTTACTTTCATGTATTATGCATAGCCTTCAAGGTCACTGCACGATCATTTATAAGATTTTAATGAGATATCAAAGTGGAAGAAACGGAATGTAATTAATGGAATCATATTGAGAAGATAGGCAGGTATAATAAAAGCCCCCAATATCATGCAGTCTTCCAAATTCTAGAGCTAACTAGGAGACAGACTATCAAAATCACACCACGGTGAAGGGGCGAATGTTACCACGTTGTGATAACACTTCATTATCAAAGGCCTTGAACTCTATTCAGAGATACAATTCCAAAAATTAAAGAACATCTAGAAGTTTCTGTAAGAGAGTAAAGATAGGTACTTGAGTTAGAATATACAGATCTTTTCGAAACCCAGAGGAGGCAGATGACCTATTCCAAGACTTCAAGAAGGCGAATTTCTATTAAGTATGGATATCTTCTGTGAATCATTGGAACAGGGCACACAGGTCAGCTATCTTATGCCAGTGAGCGCTCCATTCCCCAGAAGGTGTTTTGTTCAACATACAGTCAGGTTTCTTTGAAGTTGGTTTGGTTCTATATCTTTTATTCAACTTATAAAAATTGCTCAGCTCATACAAATGTTGGCTAAAATGTCGACACATAGCACAGGAAAAGTCTAGATTGATAAGTACCTAGTTAACCAGAAACTTCACTCAACTGACTTTGCACTCAATTTAGGCGAAAGAGGCAAATGAAAATAAATTAAGTGGACAACAGGGGTTTAATTTTTTTAAAATTCTGGAATATGTCCTGCGGATTGATATCCATGCTACTAAATTTCCCAGAACTTTATACCTGCATTTTTGTTCAGGGAGAGCTGATGTTAAAAATAATGATCCCTAGGCTCAAAGGACGTTGAAGTCTTTCATGATTCATCAAAGCAAAAAAGATTCCATTCAGCACACTATTCTAACTAAGGCAGGGATGTGTGGAGTGGTTTAGAAAGACTCCATAGCTAAAAATTGGGGGGGAAGAATAACTCTGCTTCATCACAGAACACCCAAATCTAGATATTTAGTTCCTGAAACACTCTGGGTAATTTCATTCAGCCCCCAAATCTGTCTTTCAAAAGGCAGGTTGCTTAGTGTGAGTAAAAATTTCTTTTGAGAATAATATTAAAGAATGGGATCTATACTTACCCAACACTCAAACAATTTAGTCAATTTCATGTGTATGTGAGCATACGGCAGAGGGGATGGAAAACAGCTAAACCAGTTCAATTGAACCTATACCACGTATTGATTGGCAGGATGACTGATATTTTTACTCTGGTAGTAGTAGTTTCAAGGTTGAAGAGAAAAAACCTTCGTGTATTTGTAAGGCATACATCAAGAAGAATATTAGTATTCAAAAAATTTTTGTATACTGGTCATGAAAAAAATGCAATAAAATCATGGACTTTTATTGATAATCCAGGAATTTGTATGTAAATGTCTCACAATGCTTTCAAAATCATATTCATCTTGTGGTAAAATTATAAAAAAAAATTAGCCACATTTGAAGGATGCTCAAACAATCAGTGAAAAAAATGAAAACCAAAACCTTGCTTCTGCAGATATTTTATGTATACAGCCTTTGGATATGAATAAATAACTAGAAATAATGGCCAGATATTTTAAATTTCCACGAAGATACTTTACCTCACTTAATCAACTCAAGATACGTAACTAGCTTGGTTAATATCAGTGACAAATTTGAGAAGAGAAATTTGACACTACTTCCTGTTCAATACTGGGGTCATGAGAATGTGCTATTTTTCTTAACTGCATTATTACACAAGTCATTACTAATATGCCTCTTTCAGTCTGTAGCCACAAATGCCAGTACTCTGATTCACATTTCCCCCAGCTATGACTCAACAAAATTTGGTATTGGGGGAAGAAAACAAATAATCATTTAAATCTAATCAACAATACTAGACATAAGAGATAAAAAATAATTTAAAATTCATGAAGAAACCATCTTCCCATTTTTAAAAGGTTAAGTTCCCCTAAGCTATGAAAGAAAAACACCCTCTGAAGACCTAGGGAAGCAGAAAACACTGGTGGCAAGTGACAGGAATTGATCCTCCTTGGCTGTGCCTGTCATGTCTCTAAATTTTATTTCCACCATCTCTGGAATGCTATGAAAAGAGAGAGTGGGCGCCGGACTATGGCCTGAGGGCTTGGTACCCAGGTCTCTGACTTTTCTTCAATTAGGAGGCCTCCCTGCCTGATAGAGAGACGTGCGTCTGACTGGGGGCTTGGACAGTTGCAAGGTATTGATTAGCCATAATGTGAAGTCAAATCTGAATAAAAAAGCCTCATGATCAAAAGACCTTCATCGGAGACAGCATGCCCTCTAAGTCAAGGGTCCAGAGATTCTGATGAGCGCTGTTTCCTTTCTGAGAGAGAGAGAGTTCCAGTTTCCTGATAAAGGCTCTCTTGATAAGAAAGTCCACTGGACCTTCTGTCAGAAAACCAAGGCTTCAGATTTGACAGGCGCTTGTTAGTTTTTCATCCCAGAGCACTCAACATTCAGAGAAGGGAAGAAAAGGAGATTGCTAACATTGCTGGGCATCGCGAAAGCCAGCCTTGCACTTGCACAATGAAGCTACTGCTGCCTTCTTCCACATTAAAGAAAACACAACCCCTACCTGGCATGAAAAGTGTCCCTTCCCATAGTGCTGGTCCTGCCGCAGTATACAGAACGATCACCAATTAAAGTATTACTTAGATCATGAACAACCAACACATGGCTTTTAATTGAATGTTTAAAAGCTATTTCTCTTTAAAGGAATACTTTTGCAATTCTCTCAGAGGATCCCTTATTATGGCCCTTTTACTTAAAAAATGTCTTGGTGCCTTTTATGTCTACTGTGTTTTTAAGACAATTTTATGAATCAGCTACCTTGAGCCTTTACCACAGTCCTGTGAAGTAGAAAGTCCGAGTGTCATTATCCTCAAGTGAAGATGCAGAAGCAAAGATGTATACAGAGGCCACGAACTTGTCCAAGGTCACACAGTGAATTAAGAGCAGAGGCAGGATCAGAACCCAGGCATCCTGACTCCTAGTCTGGTTTTCTTATCACAGAACTAGAATGAAGCCATTCTGACTCCCAAATGATACGTTTGCAGAGTCATGGCTGAAAGCTGCATCAGTAGCCTCATTGTAGAATTGCTGTACTTTAATGATGCATTTCAGCAATTATTGTATTGTATTGGCTCTAAAGTTATCGAGGAGAGAAATGGTGTTTCTGCATTCTCTCTTCACGTAATACATTACTATTCATTGCTGACTAACCAAACTCATACTCCTACTGCTAACTTTCCCCTTTTCTTCCAGTAGTCTCTTACTCTGCCTGTATGCATCCATTCAATCACACATTCCCCCGGATCTTAATCTCCCTATGTTTCAAGGCTACATTTGCCCTAGTCCCCGTTGTATGTCCTTAGCCAGCACCATGACTGACCCAAGGAGATGTTCAATAAATATCAGTTGCAGAAATAAAGGAGCAGACGAGTGAATAGAAGCACTAAAAGCCCAAAGGACAACCATAAACAGACTAGGTATTTCTGATGGTGCTCTCTATAAATTAATAGAATAGATGTGTGAAAACTGTCTCTTCAAATTTGGGGGAATTTTTTTTTTTTTTTTTTTGCGGTACGTGGGCCTGTCACTGTTGTGGCCTCTCGCATGGCGGAGCACAGGCTCCGGACGCACAGGCTCAGCAGCCATGGCTCACGGGCCCAGCCCCTCCGCGGCACTTGGGATCTTCGTGGACCAGGGCACGAACCCGTGTACCCTACATCGGCAGGCGGACTCTCAACCACCGCGCCACCAGGGAAGCCCTCCTTTATGGAATATTTTAAGTCATATATTTGTTAGAGGCACTTAAAAAAAAAATCTCCTTTATAATGCCTCATTTCTCATTTTGATGACCTTTGCCAAATTATAACCTTGTGTAATAATTTCCTTATTTTGTAGCTTCTATGATACTTTATATCAGGTAGTGTTCTAGGCACAGGACATACAAGCTAAAATAGAATTTTATTTTTATTTTTTTTTGCGGTACACAGGCCTCTCACTGTTGTGGCCTCTCCCGTTGTGGAGCACAGGCTCCGGATGCGCAGGCTCAGCGGCCATGGCTCACGGGCCCAGCCGCTCCGTGGCATGTGGGATCTTCCCAGACCGGGGCATGAACCCGTGTCCCCTGCATCGGCAGGCGGACTCTCAACCACTGCTCCACCAGGGAAGCCCTAAAATAGAATTTTAAAAGGAACTTATAGACTATTTAATAGAGAAGACAGCAATGTGATTAAATACTAGAGATATTCTGCCCCCGAGGTACAAGGGGGACACAGGGATGGAGAGAATTTGGCCCTCGGATCTCTTCTCATCTAGATTTTTAAAGCCCCAAATCTATGTTTTCAGCCCTATTCTTTCTCCTGAATTCCAGCATCATGTATCCAAATTATTACCTGACATCTTCACAAGTACGTCTGAGGCAACTTTAACTCAATGTGGCCCCAAAGAGCATATGATTCACACCCTAAGCTCTTCTTCCCCTCATCTCAGTGAACTATTTACTAGGTTTTAAAGACATATCATAATTGATTTCTTGGTTTTTTCCCCTTTTTATCTGCTTCTAAAATGCTAGCAAGTCCTTTCAATTCTACAGCTAAAGTGTATCCTAAACCCCTACATTTCTTTTCACTTTCATCACTTCTACCCTAGTGCAAGCCACGAAGAGTATAGTAGTGCCTGGATTATCACAGTGACCTCCTAGCTGTCTCCTTATGCCCTCTCTTAGTCCACCCCCCTCCACATAAGCAGTCCTCCACAAGGTGGCTAAAATACTCTTTTTAGAAAATAATCATTAACGAATCTCAATCCTGCTTGAAAAGCTTTAAGGCTTTTGGTTACACTTAGTTGCCACAGAATCCAAACCATTTTTTGGTTCCTACCCTCCTGGCTGACCTCTTCTGGCACCAACTCACCCAGTGTTCTTCCCACTTTACTAATCATTCTTTCTCAGCCTCCATATCTGGTCTCTCCTCTCCAGCCTCTTCTTTCCATTCCTCGAGGACAGTAAACTCATGAAGTCCTGGAGCCTTCTCTCCAACTTTCTCCTGCATGGAATGTTCACCCCTGGATCTTTCATGACATCTTACATTTTAGAATAATTGTCAGCATGTCAGCGATAGGACTTTACTAACCACCCAATATAAAGTGGCTACCCACCAATAGAATATTTCTATTCTCTTCATAGCAATTGTCTGATATTTTCTTGTCTGATTATTTATATTTTTTCTGTTTTTCTTCACTAGAAGAAAACACCCTGAGAGTAGGAATATTCATCTGCCTTATGTAACACAGCATTTAGAACAGGGTCTGGCACATATTAGGTGCTTAATAAACATTGTCAATTAAATATTGTTGAATAGCCATTGCCTGAAGAGATGGTGTTGGCAGTAAACACATAAATTACCCTCTTTAGGGAATACTATGAAGTGATCTGTTGGCCCTTTCTTAATTAAGGTTCCAGACTTTTAGATTCATAGACAGTGGGAGAAAACCATTAGAGTAGTCTCAGTAATGATCTCTTTGCCCTCAGGTCATGGTGCTATAGAGAATGGGCTTAACCTAAAGATTTCCCGCCTAGTCTCCTGCTAATGGAAGATGCAGGGTTGATGTAAAAATTAAGCTGCTGATAACCAGCCATAAAGCTTTTCGAAATTATTAGAGGATTGGGATATGGATGAAGAGAAAAGTGGGAAGTATTTATTACGTTACTTACAAGGCACTTGGACTATTCCAAACTCCACACACTCTACGCTATGCTCAGGAAATACAGTGTCTGTCCCCCCTACCCTTTGGATGAAAGATGGGCCACGGTCGGCAGCAAACACATGCAGCATCTTGATTTGTGCTCCTTTTTAAGTTAATCAAAGAGTGTGATGGTGATCAAAGGGATAATAGAAATAGAAGGTTTTATGATGTTTGTGATTAGGCGGTGTACCAGAGAGAACTTGCCAATAGCTAACAAAGGAATAGTAGCTAAATGATGTTCTAATTTTCTTTCAATAAGGAAACTCACACAGACATGAGACTTCACTGAATATTGTGTTCCCCTTATCTTTGCAGCAGTCATAAAATTTTAAGGCACACCTTGCGTGCAGTTGGTGCTGTTCCTGAGAACCCCAAGTCATCCTCTTTCTAACTTCTTCACATGTAGTAAGATTAGTGGAGTAAATATTCCCTACAATCAGAGCATATTGTTTTCTAAGCTAAGTAGATATAACAAACCCTCTTAGCATCAGGAATGCTCCTAGAAAAAGAAAACAAGGATGTTTCATGCCAGTACAGGGTGGGATATTTGGTTTTCAGGCAGGGCTGGATAAGGAATCTTTATCCAAGGGGCATACACTGTACAATTTTCAGCATAAGGAAAATGAATGGTTGCAATATAGGAGAGTTTGGAGTTTCCATGGCTTCAGATACTAGAAAAGCTGCTGCCTCCACAGTTTCCACACCTTTTCCTCAGCAAAATGTTACACAATTGTGCTGAGGACACTTGTGGCCTCTAATGGCCAGATAATGGACCACAATAAAAGTTATGGGTCCCCAGCTGGGTTGAAGCTCATAATGGTTGGCAAGATCCATTATTTCACCATTAGCATCTACAGAAAAGGGAGACAATTGTCAACCAAAAAGAAAACAAAAGTACGTCATTGCATGTATTCATCTTATTCGACAAAAAAATTCTAATTCCCTAAAGAGTGGATGGTGATTTTCCTATGTGTATGAGTTTCTCTATAACTATCCTGTGTGTATTTTTAGAAAGCTTTTAATGCATAAATGCATCGTCTGTCATTCCAAGTTGATGGATTGTGATTATGGCTCCACGCTGGATTTCAAAGTAATTAATTGCATTTTTTAGCATTTTAAAATAAATAAATAAGAGAACAAAAATTAGAGAAAAGATGAAAAATAGATTTGGTTCATGTTAAATATCTGAATAATTTTCTCCTCCTTCCTCAATTCAGGGAATATCATTGTATTTTCTGGATATCTGTCTCTGCTTTAGAAAGAGCCAAGACCCTTTCAATTACAAGGGTGCTGAGTTATTATTCCAGCGTCTTAGTAATATTTCTTTAAATCAATAAGCACATCTTTAGCCATTTCATTTAGTCTTGAGGGACTCGATATTTTCGTTGTGTCTTCTAGTGAACAGAACGGTGGCATGATATCAATATATATATATACATTTTAAATAATGCACCTACTTTTTTTCCTCTTGTCCCTCTCACCTTTGGATGAAACTAGAGTCAGTGTAGAGTAATCCATTATCTATCGTGTGTGTTTGGGATGGAGAGAGGGCAGCAGGGGAGATTGACATAGTGCACCACATTTTGTGGAACATAGTATCTATTAAAATCCAAAATTGTCCCCCTTGAGAGATTGAGAAGATTTATTAGAGATTCTTCCATCTTGAAGGAAGGTAAAGTCCTGATCCTAAGATATCTCTGCGTTTTGAAGCAGTTGCATATTTAGCTTTAGTTATTAGCTGATTAGAAATGTAAATTTTAAAACTTTTTGTTTGGAAATTTAAATATCCTATTAAAAATTATATTTTTCTAGCATAAATAAATGCTGTGGCAAAAATATTTTCAGTACTTCTTTTAGTTAAGCCCATATGAATCTCCCCGTTTGTGTTATGTAAAAATATGAATTTCAGCCCTTAAAGAACCTCAATATTGGTGCAAAGATATCCAAGACACTTATGATCATTTTGTTGAGTTCTTCATACTTTGTGGGTTTGGTGGTATTTAAACACATTTGTTCTAATGTATTTATTGACGGATGATTAAAAATACAGAACTAGAACAAATAATTCTAAAATTTGTATGGGAACACAAAAGACCTTGAAGAGCCAAAACAATTTTGAGAAGAAGAACAAAACTGGAGGGATCACACTCCCTGATTTCAACCTATATTACAAAGCTATGGTAATCAAAACAATATGATACTGGTACAAAAACAGAAATATAGATGAATGGAACAGAATAGAGATCCCAGAAATTAACCCACCCTCATATGGGCAATTAATGTATGACAAAGGAGGCAAGGATATACAATGAGGAAAAGACAGCCTCTTTAATAAATGGTGTTAAGAAAACTGGAGAGCTACATGTAAACGAATTAAACTGGACCACTCTCCCACACCATGCACAAAAATAAACTCAAATGGACTAAAGACCTAAATGGAAGTCCTGAAACAATAAAACTTCTAGAAGAAAACATATGCAGTAAGCTCTTTGACATCAGTCTTAGTAATAGTTTTTTGGATATGTCTCCTCAGGCAAGAAAAACAAAAGCAAAAATAAACAAATAGAACTACATCAAACTAAAAAGTTTTTGCACAGAAAAAGAAACTATCAACAAAAAGAAAAGGCCGCAGGGCTTCCCTGGTGGCTCAGTGGTTGAGAGTCCGCCTGCCGATGCAGGGGACACGGGTTCGTGCCCCGGTCCGGGAAGATCCCACGTGCCGCGGAGCAGCTGGGCCAGTGAGCCATGGCCGCTGAGCCTGCGCGTCCGGAGCCTGTGCTCCGCAACGGGAGAGGCCACAACAGTGAGAGGCCTGCATACCGCCCCCCCCCCAAAAAAAAAGAAAAGAAAAAAGAAAAGGCCGCTACTAAATGAGAGAAGATATTTGTAAACAATATATCTGATAAGGGGTTAATATCCAAAACTTACAAAGAACTCACAGAACTCAACATCAAAAAAACCCAAAAACCTGATTAAAAAATGGGCAGAGGTTCTGAATAGACATTTTTACAAAGAAGACATACAGGTGGCCAACAGACACATGAGAAGATGCTCAACATCACTAATCATGAGGGAAATGCAAATCAAAGCCACAATGAGATACCACCTCACACCTGTCAGAATTGCTATCATCAGAAAGACCACAAATAACAAATGTTGGTGAGGAGGTGGAGAAAAGGGAAACCTTGTGCGCTGTTGGTAGGGATGTAGATTGGAAAACAGTATGGAGAGTCCTCAAAAAATTAAAGCTAGAACTACCGCATGATCCAGCAATTCTACTCCTCGGCATTTAAGAAAACAAAACCACTAGTATGAAAAAATGCAAATATCTCAATAATTTTTGTATTGACTATATATTGAAATGATAATATTTTAGATACATTGGGTTAAAAAAAGATTTTATTAAAATTAATTTTATCTGTTTGTTTCTTTTTAAAAGTGGCTACTAGAACATTTAAAATCCTGTGTGTGACTCACATTTGTGACTAACTTTCTATTTCTCTTTGACAAAACTATTCTGTAACTTCACAGTAAGCTAGAGTTGCTTTAGCTTTTCAGAGCAAATTTTCCTGTGACCTCATAATCTCTCTCTGTATTATCTATAGGCAAAGCCTATTTGTGACAGAACTGAAGTTGACAGAATCCTTAACCTCCCAATTTTTAGACTTCATTTTAATAATTACAACTATTAATATAATCACAAAAATATTCCTCCAAAATTTCCATTAAGAGTCAGGCATTGTATGGTCACATGATATTTATGCTTTAGAAAGAACTTCTTCTTTCTTAATGCACATATATACCTCCAGTTTCAGGTACTTGAAAAAAATAACTTGGTGAATTGTCTATCTCTACCACAAATTAAGAGTAAAGTACTCAAAACTATCCTCTTTCCCTAGAGAATAAACAAGTGAAGGATACTGTCTTCCATGTTGCTTTTCTTAGCTCTAAAAGCTAGATAGGATGCTACTGTAGAAATTTCCAGGTGGATCAATTTGTGAAACTTAAAAAATATTCTGTATGAGATGTTTTCTGAATTAGAATCTGCAGCAGTTTGATTTGATTGCAAATTGAATATATTGTCATCAACTCTGAGGCGATAATGGTCAGTACATTGTTCTGCAATACTTAAATACCTGTGGATAAGCGTGTTGGGCTCAATAATATGGCTTTCTTCCCTGGCTTCGATTATCTAATTTGTTTGGTTACTTAAATATGAGTGAAGAATTTTGAGTGACTATTTAAACATGATCACTGAGGATGTCTCAAAATAAGTTATTTCCATATTTCACCTTGCAACACCACCCTTTCCTTTCCTGGCCCCTGTAAATGAGAGTGAAATTAATTCCCTCTGGGAGAAGGTGAAACTCCGAGGTCCCTCTGCCTTCCCCGACAAAGCCTGTTGCCACTTAATGAAATTCCTTGGGGTTAAGGCCTTGTCTGCAGAGGGCCCAGTTAAATTGTTCCTGTTAGAAACTCTAGCTGCTGTCATTGGTCTTGGGGAATAGAAGCTAAGATAGTCAGCTTAAGAATAGTACTTCAGCATAAAGCAAAAGAAAACTCTCCATTTAGAGTAAATTTCAAGGTACCACAAAATGTTTTGCTAGTAATATCGTATTTAAGGTTTTCATGAATAAAATATTGGTATCTAATACATTTTAGAAAAAGTGAATATGATGACCAGTTTAAAATTCATGCATCTCCTTTTCCTCCAGAGTGATCAGGGGCTTCTGATTAGGATGGCAAAGATAGGTTATAAGGCATATGCCACTGTGCGGAATTGCTGTCTATTAGAGGCCATGATACCAGTAAAATTAGATTAAGGTTAAAGCAGGAATGTAAATTTTATTAATAAGGTTTCTATATTTTAATTCAAAACCAAACACCCTGTGGGCCTATTGATTCTAATACCATTTAATCTTGCAAAAATCTTTCCTGGTATCAAGGGATCTGGATGAGTATTTGCCCTTTATTACCTGGAAAATGAAGAATTTTCTTAAATCTTCACCTCTAGATAGTATAGACATAACTATAGAATTCTGATGACTTTAAGAAAACAAATATATTCATATGATTATGTGTAAACTCAAATGAGTATATGTTATGTGCAATGTATGTTATATCTACATGTCTAATGCAAGAATCATATATTCATCTATTCAATGACCCTGTGCTTAAAATTACTTGCATTGAAAACATTTGTGCTAAATTTACTAACCCGCTCCTTTCTGAGTTGTTCAGAGCTCAAGATGTTTTGTAAGGACATTTAAAAATAATTAAGTTGAAGACACATCACCATGGTTCTTGGGCTTCTCACTTTGGTAAATGTGGGAGGTTTTGCCATCTACTTCTTACCTTTTATTTATTTCAGTGCTTTCCCTGCTCTCTTCTGATGCTGCCTTCCCATCCTATAGTCTCTGTCAGGGCCCTCATTGTGGTATGTCTCAAATTTTAGTATGTGTTCGTTCTCTTTCTTTATATGTGCTGCCTGCATCCCCCTTGAGTAAGACATTAAACAATTCTGTACTTTACATATATGTGTGTGTGTGTGTGTGTGTGTGTGTGTGAGTAAAGTGCCAGAGAGGATGAAGATATATATATCAAATGCTGAAATCTTTTAAAAAATGTTGATATGGTAGAGTGGAAAGGGCATAAGTTTTAGAGCCAGATAAAGATATATGTGCTCTAATTCCTTCCCTTCTCACCTAATCAAGACATCTGCACCTAAAATTACTCTCTTTATCTCTATTATTTCTTCCAGCAATTCCATCAACATAAAACATGTAGTACTACCTAATATATTAAAAAAGCCCCGATAGGTAACAGCTTCATTGTTAATAATAATAATAATAATAATAATGCTTGTTTCAAGCTCCACTGAAAAAAAAAAAAATCCCCAACAAGACAGACAAATACCTGTCTTTCTTACTAGGTGAAGGACCCATGATGCCAAAAAATATTTTTGTCTTATTCAGTACTACATACCCCACACTTAGAATATTTCTAACAGTGGTCTAGCATCTATAAACTTCTCAGCAAACAACTGTCGAATGAATACGTGAATGAATGAATGGGTGAATGAACAATGCTTGGATCATAGTATACACTTAGTCAAGGTTGGCTCTTATTACACTGAAACTTTTTGTAAGCCTAATATTTGTTATAAATGTCAAGAAGATTCAGAACAACCACACAATGAAGCTTGTCTAAAAGCATTATATCACTGAAGTCTGGAAGACTTGCATGTACACATTTCAGTGGTTATCTGGTTTGATGTGTTTGACATTCTTTGAAATTTTATAGGGAAAAGTCTGCCATGAAATCTTCAGACTTTCTCTTTCACTTACCTCTCTATTATTGCTTGAACATTTTGTACAGTTTCTAGTTATTTCCCTAAAACTGTAGCACCTAAGAATAATAAACACAAACTTTTGCAAAGTTCTTTATCTAAATAGAGTGTGTTAAAGTTTTATATACTAGAATTACATTATTTCAATCATCTTTTTGGCTTAGGGAGTAAATAGTAAGTGCTGCCATTAACTGATAGTAAATACAGGACCCATCAATGTAGGTTCATTAATTCTAACAAATGTACTATTCTGGTAGGGGATGTTGATGATGGGGAAGTCTGTGCATATATGGGGGCAGAGGTAAATGGGAAATCTCTGTACTTTCTTCTCAATTTTTTATTGTGATATAGTTGATATATAACATTATATTAGTTTCAGGTATACAACACAGTGATTCCAATATGTATATACTGGAAATGATCACAATAAGTTTAGTTAACATCCATCACCTCACATAGTTACAATTTTTTTTTTCTTGTGATGAGAACTTTTAAGATCTACTCTCTTGGTTACTTTCAATCATACGCTACACTATTATTAACTATAGTCACCTTGCTGCACATCACATATCCAGGACTTATTTATTTTACAACTGGAAGTTTGTACTTTTTGACAACTTCCTCTCAAGTTTGAAGTGATTGTAAAACTACTCCAAAAAGTCTTTTTTTAAAGAGAAAATACAGGGCACATGATCAACTCTATCTTAATATCTTTCAATAGTGACTTAACTTTAAAGTTTTCATGCGTTTGGAACTTTCTCTAAAAGAGGAGTAAAAATGAACAATATAGAAATTCTTTGATTTTGTTCTTCTGATGTAATTGCGTGTGTTTGGTAATATAGGGTAGATAACCTCAGTGTTAATTAAATTTTAATAAAGAAACACACTATAACTATTAGCACTCTTGGTCTTAGCGCATATACCCTAGTAAAGCAAATCCGCTAAAGCTGAAACAAAATCATCCTGAAACGTACCTTGATCATGCCATTTCACTGTCCACTCAACTTCAGTGTCTCTTCATTGCCTAGAGGATTAATGGCAAATTCCTTAGCCTGAAAAATGTATCCTTCTATACTCTGACCCCAACCAATCTTCACAGCCTCATTTCCAGATACTCCTGTAAACAAAACTGATGTGACAGTAGAGCTATCAGCAACCCGGCAGAGCTGAGAAGCCACTAATACTACCTAGCTGTGTGACTTTGGGAGGTCTTGATCCAGCTTTTTGAGGCTTAGTTCTCCCATCTGGTTAATAGTACCTTCTCACTGCACTGCTGGGAGGATTGTGGTTAAGTCTGGGCACCACGTGGTCCCTGGCATGAGAAGCTCTCAGTAATTAGGGGAGTATTATTATCCATAATCATGTCTTTTTATTCCAGTCTTGGTGTCTTTGTGCCCTTCCTTGAAACGTAGCTGAAAAGTCAAGGTTTTCCTGTGTACCCATCGTTCAAAGTCCCTACTCATGTGTGAAGTCCTGACAACCTGCTCTCACCCAAGGTGATTGCTTTCACTCTGAACTCACGGTTCTCATTTTCTGTATCATTCCTTTAAAAAATGCTTTGTCTTGTAATCTCCCTGATAGTCTTCTCTCATAGTTTATCTTTCCATGTAGTTATTTTATGAACAGGGTTGCTATCGAAGGCAGTCGTGGTTGGGAGCTAGAAGGAAATAAGTAGATGAATAGACCCTAAACTGTGTTCTCTGGAGCTTTCTTGGGGGACATTGTGGTGGGGTGGGGTGCAGTGCTATTTGGAGAATATCAAATAGGTAGGGCTCTTGGTTCCATCCCCAGTTTCTACTCAGAGCATCAACCTTTCAGCTATTTCATTGTTATTATTATTTATTAAAACTCGTCTTACAAAATTAAGTGCTGGGATTCCAAGTAAGAATTCACCAACAAAAGAATTCTATTGTTCTATAAAACCTTGAAAGTCATTTATCCAGTGTAAACTTCTAACTATTAATAAGGACCAAGACTTAGAGCATAACAATCAAGGTCATGCAATGAGGGCTGACATTAGAACAATAGTCTCAAACCCCAGCTCCTTTAGTTTAAAGTTTGCCTGTTTATTTAATTAGGTGATCATAGCCTTGAGGTCAGAGACCACTTTTTTTTATTTCTTTGTTTTTCTCCTGACCCTAGCTCAGGGCTTTAAACATAATCCTGAAGCCTTTATATAAGAGGGCAATAGGCACATAACAAAATCTCAAAGTGAAAGCAATGGACCGTTCCCACCGTAGCCCCTGTAGACTGAAGGAACATTAGATAGAGTAACAGAAGAAGCATGGTGTGGATTTGCATGAACCAGGGTCCATTTCATTTTGGACCCTTTAGATGTACCCTGAATATCTATTCCGGTCAGCCTGGAAACCTCATTCCAGATTCCTGCCGTCTGCCTGCAGACTTCCTCAATCCTCCACTTCTAGGTATCACTGGGTTTTCCTCAGGTTTCTTCTGCCTATTTTGACACTAAATCTTAGCTCTCAAATGGAATTTGAAGTCTGTATGGACTATCTACCTTGTCTATGACCTTTGTATTCCATCAAGACACTAGATTCATTATTTTCTTCCACCTCTGAACACCACAGGTGTTGGCAAGAAAAGTCTGACTCTTGTATCTTGATGCATCCCCAGGAAGGATGTAGCTATGCCTCCTCTCCCTTGGGCTCTACGTGATGAGGGAGGGGAATGACCCAATTGATCTGGGACATAGACTAGGATAGGGTCTGAAAACAGAGCAGATGATAACAGAGTCTGGGCAAGATGCTAAAAAAGTTGGGTACTGATCAAAAATAGGACCCGAAGCAACACGGTATAGGGAAGGAAATCAGGCTTGAGTTCAATCTTGGATCTGTTGCTAATGAGCTGGCCCTGAGATACCGAACAAACCAATTAACCATTCTGAGCCTTGGTTCTCTCACCTTTAAGAGTTGTTTTGAGGAATAAGTGAAATAACATGGAGAAATGCCTAGAATGTGCATGACATACAGCTGTCTCTCACTTCTCCATCCACCCTGCTCCATTCTAAACACCTGTGAGGAGTAGTTTGCAGAAGACCCTGGTATACCACTCTAGTTACACTTTTGTGCTATTTATAGCTGTTTTAAATGTGTTTAATAAATGGTACATATTCACTCCACACAGAATATGCAGTTGTTCTCAACACAGCTTACACATTTCTAAAAGATCACCTTAACAGAATATTAAAGAGAGGTGCCTGAACAAGGCTGACACAAAACATGGATTCGGGTGTGAGGCAGTCCTGGTTCTACCAATTAGTAGTTGCATGACTAGAACATGCTCCATAACCCCTAAGTTTTCCCATCTATAAAAGGAGGAATGGTAATGGCCAAGCCATTGGGTTGTAGTGTGGCTTTAACAAAATAACGAATCTTTTCAAATAGAAAAAAATAGTATACTGTTTCATGGATTTGTCCAGGGTAACAAGTCCAACAGAAATAGGATGCATGCTACAAATGTGGGCCACACATGTAATTTTAAAATTTCTGGTAGCCACATTAAAAAAAATTGTAAAAGGAAACATATGAAATTAATTTTAATAAAATGTTTTATTTAACCTAACATATCCAAAATGGTATTTCATGTAAACAATATAAAAATTATTAATAAGATGTTATGCATTTTTTTATACTAAGTCTTTGAAATTTGTGTATTTTATCATTTTGGAGTAGCCACATTTCAAGTGGTCAATAGCCACATGTGGCTAGTGGCTATCATAATGGACTGTGAAGGTCTTGGAGATACCTAGGCTTTTTATTGCCTATTTTCTAATCAACTTACTTAAAACTCTACTGTTGCTTTTTTCTTAAACTAGAACAATGGTTAAAGTATATGCTTATGTTACATATAACATTCTGTAGGCAACATTGTGCTGTGTTTTTCCACAATGTAACCAGTCTGGACCAGCCTTGGCAATTGTTTTTGGTGGTTCCCTTACAGTTACCTCAGAGTAGTTCATCTGTCAAAACTACTGTTCACGTCTCTCCCCTGAGAGCCAGACCTTGGATGAGACTCTTCTGTCAGTCAGTGGACCACATGGTCTTTGAAGAAGAAGTGGAAATAACCAATTCCATGATATGGACCTTGTTTCTTTCTGAAGCACAAAACTCTTCAACTGTTTGTTCCTAATTCCTGTGAATAAACAATTTTCTTATGGCTGTGGTCAATGACTGATCAGGTCAGACAAAGAAAGAAAATATTCCCCAGCTTCATCAGATCTTATACTGAGTCACCATGTTTTCCACTGCCCACATAAGAGAGGCCTTTCTCTTAGAAAGTGAAGGCAGTCCCATGAAAACTGCTTACCTTGTGGAATGACATCAACCAAAGTTCTGGATGCATAGCAGGAAACTCACAAACGGATGCATAAATGGAGCTGAATGAGTTACTTTGGGGAAAGTTTGATTACTTGGCAAAGTAATATGTTAAAGGCCTTATTACTTCAATATTGGTTTATTTGAAACAAGATGTAATTCAAGGCAATTTCTATGCTATTCTTTAATTTAAAAAGAAAAGGATTATCTGAAACTAGGTTAATTCAAAACCTATTGTTTTGGTTTCCTGGGTTTCAAATTAGGGAGATATTATTGTAAATAAATTACATTCTCCCTACTCACTGACTATCTTTCATAGTTCTAGAAAAGCTAATTCTCTGTCTGGTTCTTATTTCCCTTTGATCTGCTGATTCTATTTGTGCCATCCTCATACAGCTTGCAAAAAGTCTTTCCCATCCTTTCTTTATTTTGTGAAAATTTAATATTTATGGGCTGTAATTTCAGGCTCTATTTTCTTAACAGCCAGAAGCAGCATCTTAGCTCAATCATCCCTCTCTCAAAGGATGCTTAATGTAAATTTCATGTATTTTTTTGGATACTTAAGCAATTCTTATATCCCATGCCTGTCCTTGATTCAGAAATCTGTATTCATTCCCTAAGGCTGTAAACATTTTAAATTCCTATAGAAATGTGACTACTGTGAGTGGCCTCATAGATACAGAAAGCTTGATTTTCACTCAGTCATTCAAAGACAAGGCTCTTTACCTGGGCTCAACTGGAGACCCCAAATTATTGCCAACATAATTTTCCTTCTGCCTCCTGACCTCTTGTGGCTGAGTAGCCCTGTTTCCATTAATAAATGGAAACTGTTTCCATTAATAAATCTATCTCAAGTCACTTACTTACATGCATACTGTCACAGGAACCCCTGTGTTAGTCCTATTAGCCGACCACCCAAGGCAATTTCTTGTGCAGGAATGATCTGCAATGCCTGAAGGAAAGCATCTTGTGGCAAAAGTAGCTGCAGCCCCAGCCCTCCAGTCATGGTACTCCAAGCTGCTGTCTCCTTACCCTCAGCAATGAATCCACCCATCATTCCAAAGCACTTGATGATAAATATGAGTCAAACTATAGAAATCCAGTTTTGTCTACAAGTTTTTTCAACATGTATGTTGCGAAGGAGCATTTCTCTTAGCAGTGACTCCTTGTGACATCCAAGGGTGGACTGTCATACTGCTAATTTTGCTAGTATTCATTCTCAGACCACTATTAATTATTACAAGATTTTGTGGTCATTTTTTTCTCTTTTTCTTGACACCAGTGGAATGATGCCAATTTATTAAGACTTGGAGTTGCTCCCTAAGAATCTAGTTTAAGTTAGAATTCCATTATAATTTGTGATTAGTCACCAAGAAAGAAACATCATCCAGAAAAAGAAGGTATACGTGCTTCTATGCTAATCTTTTTAGTTCCCTGTTTTAGCATACTTTAGCCTCCTTGCAGACAGCTCATTCAGTTGCTATGGCCAGCAAGGCCACGGACACAGTCTATTCTGTGTAGGCCAATCAACTTTCTAGGCTACAGACAAGCTTCTTTTTTTTTTTTTTTGCGGTACACGGGCCTCTCACTGTTGTGGCCTCTCCCATTGTGGAGCACAGGCTCCAGACCCGCAGACTCAGCGGCCATGGCTCACGGGCCTAGCTTCTCCGCGGCATGTGGGATCTTCCCAGACCGGGGCTCGAACCCGTGTCCCCTGCATCGGCAGGCGGACTCTTAACCACTGCGCCACCAGGGAAGCCCCAGACAAGCTTCTTAAGGGGAGCCAGCTTACAAATGTGTGCTCTCAGTCACAGGCAGGGCCCAGGGAGAAAGTGTGGCCAGGTGTGGATCAGGGCAAAATCATTAGCTATTCGAAAGAATGACACAGACTGTGCACTTGTGCAAATGGTGGGTAAAGAGCCTCCTAGTTATGAATTAAGATCGTAAGTTGTATTCAAAATTAACTGTCTTTGTTCCAGTTGTTTGCTCTTAAGCAGAGTACTCAGTCGTTCTGGGCCTCAATTCACCAAAGACATGACTTAGGTATCCACTGTTTACCATCTATTTTATAGACTAGTTGTAAAGAAAAAAAATAGGATAATACTTGTGCACAATTATAAAAAGCACATTACAAGATATATAGGCCAGTGGTTAAGATAGCAAATTCTGGAGAAAGCCTGTCTTGTTCAAATCCCAACTGTGTTTCTAGAGAGCTGATCAAGGGAAACATTGTCTAATCTCTCTTCACTAAGGTCCTTCATCTTCAAGGACGGTAATGATGGTACCTAACCCTTAGGGTTGTTTTAAAGATTAAATAAAATGATACATGTTAAGAGTTTATAGCACCACTATAAACTCAGTGACTATTAGCTACATTAGCTATTATCAAAACATTTTTTTAAAGAGCTAAAAGACTGATTTGGTGATCTTGAAGAATTATTTGAGTTGACCATAGGAAAACATTCTTCAAACTAATGATATCAACATTATTTTTATTAGCAATAAATAATTGCATTGATAATCAAGCCACACTTTTGGCAACGATAACAAGAAACAATTTGCCATGGTTGCATTTCAGGTTTGTTTGAGATTCACATATAGTAAGTACTGTGGATTCCTTTTTGAAGCCATGTGTCTCTTGGAAGGAAAAAAAAAAACAAAACAGGTATCTCTAATGGTCTAGTGTTGGCTATATGTTTTCTTAATATGAAATGAATGTTTGAGCTTATTATACTAGTATGAGTCTGCCAAGTCCTAAAATTTATTACTCCAGTCAGTGGTGTTTGTGTCACCCTGTTGCCAGTGTGGTTGCCAGTTGATACTGAGATGCATTCATTAGCTCCATAGTACAGAAACTGTACAACGCCACAGTTGCTGCTGCTGCTTCTTCTTCTTTATTTCTATTTTTAGTTTTTTGTCAGCCTGACTGTTCTGCCTTTGGAATAGAATAATGAGATAATAGCTAAGTGAGAAGTCAATGAAGATTTTACAGAACTGGGATAGACTTCCTGCAACCACACCCAGGGTTTTGCTTATTTTATCAATTTGGTTATACCTGCAAAGTTTTAAAGACACCATATCCTTTCCTATTGTGATAAAAATATGTTTAGACAGTTTATAGCAATCAAATGACCTCATTATAATGTTAGAATTTATCAAATTTATTTAAGACCTGTCATCATGGACTGCCTGTTCTTTTACTTTTTATACTTTTTGGATATACTTTGTTCCTTTTTGTTCAAATGCTAAGTTTCAGCTGTGGAAATCCTGTATTATAAAAATGAACAGAGGCTGTGGTAGTAACTAGTCATTGGCATTTGCATATTATTCAGAGTCTGTTCTTTATTTCCGGAAAAATACGTCTCATTAATCTGTATTTATGCTTGATTTCTTTTCTGTTAAAGAACTGATACAAGTCTGTAGCCTTCTTCACCCCATAAGAAAAATAAGGTTATTATTTGTAAGAAAAAGCAAAGACAGTTATTTGGATAACTTAAGCCCATCTCTCTCAAATTTTCTTGTTTAAAATAGTAGTTCTCAGTTAGGGGCAATTTTGTTCCCAGAGGACATTTGGCAATGTCTGGAGACATTGTAGATTGTCAAGACTGGGGTGGGTGGTGCTACTGGCCTCTAGCGGGTGGAGCCCAAAAAGGGGCTAAGTATTCTTAGGCCCCACAGCAAAGAATTATCACAACCTGATTCAAATTGTCAACAGTACTGAGGTTGAGAAAACCTGGTCTAAAATATCCCAATGTCTCTATTGCATTAAACCTAGAGTTTAGATTTTTAAATATTCAAAATATTCAGGGCTTCCCTGGCGGTGCAGTGGTTGAGAGTCCGCCTGCCGATGGAGGGGACACGGGTTCGTGCCCCGGTCCAGGAAGATCCCACGTGCCGTGGAGCGGCTGGGCCCGTGAGCCATGGCCGCTGGGCCTGCGCGTCCGGAGACTGTGCTCCGCAACGGGAGAGGCCACGGCAGTGAGAGGCCCGCGTACCGCAAAAAAATAAATAAATAAAAATATTCAGAATATTCAGATGAGATTCCTAAATATCCACCTCCTTCTAGCCACAGAAAAACTGGACATAACTTTTAAGGCATTTTGGTCCAAATACTATTGACATATGGAGAATTTTTTTTTGAAAGAGGATGATCCAAATGAAATAGAAATACATGTCTGCTCTTCCTTCAAAGTGATTTTTTAATTATGAGAATGAAGCTGAAATTTTGAAACCTTATTTTTATGAAGCATCTTTTCATTAAAAAATAATCTAGGGAATTCTTTGTTTTAGGGCTTCTTTTAAAGTCAAAAAGATCAGGCAAATACAGAAAAGAAACAGAATTTATTTCCTTTTTCTTTCAAAGTGCAGTGCTTCTACCTCTTTAAACAAATGCATGCTGTGTAAAGACTGACAATTGAATCCTTTTATCTGATCTCTGAGTATTAGATCACTTGAAATTTAAGAAAATGTAAGTTACATTGACTCTTAGTTAAACAGCCTATATCATAGAAAAACACACACACATACACACACATATGAATCAACAAAGGAACAAAACACCCTCAACTCAGGCCTTTTAGGAAAAGTAGATATAGATATAGATGATATAGATATATTTGCAAACCAAACATAAAATACTCTCCTAGACATTTTTCCACTGAGCATCCAAGTTGTGTTGAATGTTCCATTTCTAACTCTTAAGTCAATTTATGGGAGGGGAGTGTAAAAGCACTATGGTGAAGAAAACCAGTGATCGCAATGCATCAAAGTTAAGCGGTAGCAAGGTTATCACTCCGTGAAAAATCACATAAACATTTCACATATAAAATATTATTCATCAGGGCAAAACCCTCTAAGGGGTTGAGAGATAACGAAGGTGTCACAAAACCTTTCTTTCTTTTAAAAAGAAAAAAATATATTCCACAACTGAGATGGAATTTGTGGTCATGTAGTAGGTAGGAGATGAATATAATTGAGAAGAAAATTAGCAAACCTTAAATATCTGGTTCTGCGATATCATTACCCATAAACTTGCCCTTTTTCCACCCTCTTTTCCCCAAAGACTGATGTCCCATATCTGAACTGCAGGAGATGTGTGCTTTTTAACAGCTAAATCAACAAGGTTTCACATGAGTAGTGCTCTGCGGTGTGGTTGACTGATTTCATGAAAAACTAATCATGTATTCATCATTGAGATCAAACACTTCCCAAGTAATTATCATCCAAACCCAATCTGATAGGACCTGAAAAAGTGGCACTGCTGATATAATCAGAGGCTGATCAGAATAGTTCTCTTAGCTTTTGTAAACCGTGGGTTGGAAAGCACGAAACTGAAATTGTGTTTTGTAACTAAGGAAGGTAAAGTTGGCAGAGGCGGCAATCAGTTATTTCAATCAATCATAACAAGTTTAGCTTGCCTAGTTATTTACTGGAACATACATTTAAAAATTGACTTTTCATACGTGGTCTTTTCATATATGGAACATTTAAAAATATATAATAAAAGAAAAATGCAAAGAAGTTTCTGAATTAAAGTATGAGCCATACTTTTCCATAGTTTTCTTATTTTGAGCTGTAGTATTATTCTTTTCGATAAGGGGCTATTATTATTTGAATTATATGTCGTTACAAAATGATTGCTTTCAGAAAATCTCACTTTCACTTTAGGTCTGTGATTATAAATTTAGATGAAAATAAACAATGTAGGACATTTAAATGCTTTACAAAGTACTTCCACACATATTACCATTAATGCTTCTTATGTGTTAAGTAATATAAGTGCTTTTCATGTGTTATGTCATTAAATTTTCAGACAGTTTGATGAGAGAGGTCAAGTTATGACCCCCACTTACAAATGAGGAAACCAAGTCATAGAGAGGCTGTGTCTTGTTCAAGGTCACTGAAAATAAGTGCCAGAGATGGGACATGATCCCAGCCCAGTGAGTTTCAGACTAAAGCAGGCCCCCTTGACCATGATTCTCTAGTGCCTCTCTGGTAGCCATTTGATCATAGGGTAACAGCATTTTATTATTTATTTGTTTGTTTGTTTGTTTTAAAATGGGCAAGGGATTTTTTTTTATTCTATTCTATTCTATTTTATTTTATTTTAAACATCTTTATTGGAGTATAATTGCTTTACAATGGTGTATTAGTTTCTGCTTTATAACAAAGTGAATCAGTTATACATATACATATGCTCCTATATCTCTTCCCTCTTGCATCTCCCTCCTTCCTACCCTCCCTATCCCACCCCTCTAGGTGGTCACAAGGCACTGAGCTGATCTCCCTGTGCTATGTGGCTGCTTCCCACTAACTATCTATTTTACGTTTGGTAGTGTATATATGTCCATGCCACTCTCTCACTTTGTCCCAGCTTACCCTTCCCCCTCCCCATATCCTCAAGTCCATTCTCTAGTACGTCTGTGTCTGTATTCCCATCTTGCCCCTAGGTTCTTCATGAACATTTTCTTCTTTTTTTTTTTTTAGATTCCATATATATGTGTTAGCATACGATATTTGTTTTTCTCTTTCTCACTTACTTCACTCTGTATGACAGTCTCTAGGTCCAACCACCTCACTACAAATAACTCAGTTTTGTTTCTTTTTATGGCTGAGTGATATTCCATTGTATACATGTGCCACATCTTCTTTATCCATTCATCTGTCGATGGGCACTTAGGTTGCTTCCATGTCCTGGCTATTGTAAATAGAGCTGCAATGAACATTGTGGTACATGACTCTTTTTGAATTATGGTTTTCTCAGGGTATATGCCCAGTAGTGGGATTGCTGGGTCATATGGTAGTTCTATTTTTAGTTTTTTAAGGAACCTCCATACTGTTCTGCATAGTGGCTGTATCAATTTACATTCTCACCAACAGTGCAAGAGGGTTCCCTTTTCTCCACACCCTCTCCAGCATTTATTGTTTGTAGATTTTTTGATGATGGCCATTCTGACTGGTGTGAGATGATATCTCATTGTAGTTTTGATTTACATTTCTCTAATGATTAATGATGTTGAGCATTCTTTCATGTGTTTGTTGGCAATCTGTATATCTTCTTTGGAGAAATGTCTATTTAGGTCTTCTTCCATTTTTGGATTGGATTGTTTGTTTTTTTGTTATTGAGCTGCATGAGCTGCTTGTAAATTTTGGAGATTAATCTTTTGTCAGTTGCTTCATTTGCAAATATTTTCTCCCATTCTGAGGGTTGTCTTTTCATCTTGTTTATGGCTTCCTTTGCTGTGCAAAACCTTTTCAGTTTCATTAGGTCCCATTTGTTTATTTTTGCTTTTATTTCCATTTCTCTAGGAGGTGGGTCAAAAGGGATCTTGCTGTGATTTATGTCATAGAGTGTTCTGCCTATGTTTTCCTCTAATAGTTTGATAGTGTCTGGCCTTACATTTAGGTCTTTAATCCATTTTGTGTTTATTTTTGTGTATGGTGTTAGGGAGTGTTCTAATTTCATTCTTTTACATGTAGCTGTCCAGTTTTCCCAGCACCACTTATTGAAGAGGCTGTCTTTTCTCCACTGTATATTCTTGCCTCTTTTATCAAAGATAAGGTGACCATATGTGTGTGGATTTATCTCTGTGCTTTCTATACTGTTCCATTGATCTACATTTCTATTTTTGTGCCAGTACCATACTGTCTTGATTACTGTAGCTTTGTAGTATAGTCTGAAGTCAGGGAGCCTGATTCCTCCAGCTCTGTTTTTCTTTCTCAAGATTGCTTTGGCTATTCGGGGTCTTTTGTGTTTCCATACAAATTGTGAAATATTTTGTTCTAGTTCTGTGAAAAATGCCATTGGTACTTTGATAGGGATTGCATTGAATCTGTAGATTGCTTTGGGTAGTAGAGTCATTTTCACAATGTTGATTCTTCCAATCCAAGAACATGGTATATCTCTCCATCTATTTGTATCATCTTTAATTTCTTTCATCAGTGTCTTATAACTTTCTGCATACAGAAAGTTAAGTAGGTCTGTCTCCTTAGGTAGGTTTATTCCTAAATATTTTATTCTTTTTGTTGCAATGTTAAATGGGAGTGTTTTCTTAATTTCACTTTTAGATTTTTCATCATTAGTGTATAGGAATGCAAGAGATTCCTGTGCATTAATTTTGTATCCTGCTACTTTACCAAATTCATTGATTAGCTCTAGTAGTTTTCTGGTAGCATCTTTAGGATTCTCTATGTATAGTATCATGTCTTCTGCAAACAGTGACAGCTTTACTTCTTCTTTTCCGATTTGGATTCCTTTTATTTCTTTTTCTTCTCTGATTGCTGTGGCTAAAACTTCCAAAACTATGTTGAATAATAGTGATGAGAGTGGGCAACCTTGTCTTGTTCCTGATCTTGGAAATGGTTTCAGTTTTTCACCATTGAGGACGATGTTGGCTGTGTGTTTGTCATATATGGCCTTTATTATGTTGAGGAAAGTTCCCTCTATGCCTAATTTCTGGAGAGTTTTTATCATAAATGGGTGTTGAATTTTGTCAAAAGCTTTCTTGGTAACAGCATGTTAAAAAGAACTTTATATATGCCAGGGGTTGAGCTATTTGTGTTATATGTATGGCTGTTGGATCTTGCTGAAGCTCACATTTTTAGTTTGTGAAATGGTGATAATAATCTCTATTTTCAGAGTTGAACAAATAAAGTTAAAGTAGGTCAAGGCTGCACCACTGCACCTACAAAGAGCAGGGAGTTTTGTTAATTCATTTGTCCTGAGTCCAACAGCCAGCAAACAAAGGGTTTATTTTATAAGTTGGACTCCAGATATAAGCCTGAGATGTTGGCAGAGCTGTTGTCACAGTTACTCCATTTTTTTGTGTGTGCAAAGAAATATCACCAAACCTCAGGGAGTGGGAGACTACTCTTTCCAATAGATCATGCCACCTTCTGGAAAAATATGCATAACCTGAAGTTCAACAAATCAAGTCACATGATGTTTTTCATAATATAAGTAATTGGTTTTGTAAATCTAAATATTCACAATTTGTAATTTCTAATATGTGCACCCACTGCTCATATTTTATCCATATTTTATGAGTTTCTATTCATGGTTCAAGATTAAATCAATTTCCTTAACCTAGAAAGTTTACTTCATTATCCATTTTCATTTTCTTTCACTTACCATTACAGAACATGAATCAAACTACTCCATATTGCCACATTGGTTATTTAATTCCTTTATCAAATTTGGGAGTGTTAATTAAACATCTACTATGTGCCAGACACATGGAAAGTATCATATATTTTTTACAAAATTGGAGTGTGTAGAATTGGGAGTTCTTTTTAATAGTCAAACTCATAGAAGCAGAGAGTAAAATAGTCGTCCCATTAGCAAAGACAAATATATTTTCTCTATGTTTCACTTGTTTCAAATTTATTGATAGAAAATCACTTACTCACAAATCTTTGAAGAGTCATGACTGACAAATGGAAACATATGCATTCACTCCCAAAGTCCTTTATACTCAAGCTGGGCTCCGTGAGGTGGGATTGATTCCACACATTTCACGTTTAGATCTCCTTTTCACCAACAGATATTTTTGCCTCTTCACAAAATAAACCAGCTACTAACTGAGAAAGTCCTTTTTAGGTAGCATTATTTGTTAATGGCTGTCATCCATGTAGCTCAAAGAACCCACTGATTCATCCACTAGTTAGACTGACAAACACTCTTCCTTTTGCAGGCAGGACTTACACATTTGCTCCATGGTTTAAGGCCCTAATTGACTTTCAGTTGAATAGAAAAGTTCTTCCTGAGACTATATTATATAAGTGTGCCTAGAAGTATATTCATATCCCTCAGAGGCAACATTGGTATTGATTTTCCGATTTTGATAAACATGTTTAATGCATCGCAATGATGTTAATGTATTATTAGCAAAAATTACCACTTAGAATACTACCCCATTACATTATGTATACATATGTATACAATACATATGTATTACATATGGGGTAATACATTACCCCATAATGGCAATGTAAATTGCCATTACAGAGTGTATATTTTAAAAGTGCCCTTTTTCATTTTAATTTTAGATGTTTAAGCATGCCTTTTAAATTCCAAATTTTCCCAGATTTCCTTTTAGATGGTTATTTTTATGTTTCAAAATATCTGAAAATTGGGCTTCCCTGGTGGTGCAGTGGTTAAGAATCTGCCCGCCAATGCAGGGGACACGGGTTCGAGCCCTGGTCCAGGAAGATCCCACATGCCACAGAGCAACTAAGTCCATGCACCACAACTACTGAGCCCGTGCTCTAGAGCCCTCGAACCACAACTACTGAGCCTGCAAGCCACAACTACTGAAGCCCGTGCACCTACAGCCCATGCTCCTCAACAAGAAAAGCCCCCGCAATGAGAAGCCCACTCACTGCAATGAAGAGTAGCCCCCGCTAGCCGCAGCTAGAGAAAGCCCGTGCACAGCAACGAAGACCCAACACAGCCAAAAATAGAATAAGTAAAATAAATAAATTTATATAAAAAATATCTGAAAACAGTTCAGACCTTATTAAAGGTCTAAGTATTATCATTACTTTCAATAGATGTGATGTGGTGATTGTTACTTAACAGACCAGTACATCTAATGGGTAGCAGTAGTTGGTTTTATCCACACACATTCACTCCTCCTAACCACTATTTGCTTGGCCAGTAATGTACACTGTTATTATCATGATGATGAACATAGGGAACCCAAAGAGAAACATCGAATATATTTGTAACTAAGAAAATTTAAGAAAACTTACTCTTGTGATCATAGACCATCTTAAAGAATAGTTTTAGAGGTATACATGTGGAAGAGTAACTTTACCTAAATTGTCCAAGTGTTTGACCTCTGAAATAATGGAACTGTATTTTAATATTTGAAAATGATATCTATTAAAAAAGGGAATATTATGTTAGATGAGAAATTTTTATATACATGATATGGTGGCCAGTTTATACTGGAGACATTGCAAAGTGAAAGCACCAGATTGTAGTTTTGAAAATGACTCAGTGGATCACTGCCATTTTTGTTTAACCTACAAAAGAAGAAAAGTCAATGAATTTCTAAAGCATTTGTGATGATAATTACATGAATCAATCCCTTTCAGTTGGGCTTTGGAATACTGCAGATATTTTGTGTAACTTCACCGTCGTATTATTCTCATCCATTCACCTAAAAAGTGACATTCTCCTTGCTTAATACAACACTCACCAACATGTGAAGATAAAACAGTTGTTAGAACTCTCATCCCCTTTGTATCAAGAGATTATACACCGAAGTATATTCACAAAGAGGAACAATGTATAAACCTCTACAGACTGGTATGGGGATGCAGTTTGTGCTGTGTACATATGGCTTTGTAAATGTCTCATCTGTTTAATTCTTTTGAATTACAACACATGGCTTTGACTTCTTTCAATTTGTTTTCTAGCATTTACTTTTTGCTAGAAATCATTTAACATTGTAGCTCTGGTTATGGTAGAATAGCTGTGTTTTCTCTGTGGTGTTCCCAAGTGTTCTCTTTCATTACAGACATCTGCATAACTCAACATACAAGAGACTGCTCCAGTCTGTGGGGACCAACTATAAGTAAAAATAAGACAAACAACAAGGAAAGATTTAAAATCCTCATATGGCAGAAGGTATACAAGTGGTAGATTATTCTCTGGGGTATGAAGAAAAGCTCTCCAAGAAATATACATGACCACAAGAAGGCAGTGCGGGGTGGCAAGGGGAGAATCCCATGGATTCTTGCCTTGCAAACTGGAAGAACCCTAATGCAATACACAAACAGCAAAACAGGTTTGTATTACAAAGACAAAATACATAGAAAAAGGGAAAAGGGGCAGGATGGCTGAGACCAAATGGTAAAAACGCATGAGGCAGCCATGAAAGAAGCTTTAGAAATATTGAGGTGATAGAAGGTGCAAAGAAGCAATTGGCAAAGAAAAACAGAAGCATCATAGTGCCCGCATCTTCTTTGAATCTCTAAACTAGAGCATCACCCAAATGGCATAAGAAGGTAACTAGAGGTTTCCACTTTGATTTTGCAGAAGTAGTTTTTGCCCTATTAATTAATTCATTAATTTTAAAATTATTTTTATAGTTAAAAAAATGATTTCTCAACGTTTTACTATAAAATAAAGTATATGGAAAAAATTTAAGCAAAACTAAATTTCTTCTAGCAAATAGTGAGAAAATTTCGAGCCAATGAATATTCAACTCTAATTATCTGATGACATTTTAGTTGAAACTATGGAGATTTTTACTTTTCATGCATGCCAGTTGGGGATATTCAGATCATTCCATTTATGGGATAAATTAGGTTTTAGCCCATGTGAAATAGGATGTGAGGATGCTTTAAAGCTTAACCATAGTGGTTTTGCAGAACTTCTCAGGGAGAGCTTTTCAGGCTGGGATCTTCTGTCCACTGGGGCTTCCTCACCCATTTATTTACCACCATTGAAAACTGTATCTTAATTTAAAAGCTGTCATTACAAACTGGAAAACAAGATGAATAAATTAACCCATCAATACATACTGCCAGACACAGCAGAAGATTTGAAGGCCTATGTAAAATAAATAGAAACAGGGAAGTCCACATGACACTGGGAAGAGTTCACTATTCTTTAGAGCTATTGAAAAGAAATCCATATAAATCACACGTATTCATAGTAAAAACCACACGTGCTGTAGTTGGTACTCACTAGAGTAAAGCTGAACATCTTAACTGAATTGCTTTCACATCTGATTTTAGCCCTGGCTTGCCAAAACGCAAATCAAAAACACCCCACCCTGAAATATATATATATGTGTGTATATATATGTATATATATGTGTATGTGTATATATATATATATATACATACATACATATATATAAATTATATAGCTTTTAGCTGCCTCTTCTTTTAAGCAGTAGGTACCACAGTAACTTAAATATGACCTACTGATAAAAATTGGAAGTTGTCTTTTCAGAAGTTATGACCTCTGGCTTTAGTTTTACATTAACCTCAGTAGGCACAGACCTAGGATAACATCCTTTGCCAAGGGAACCTTAATTCAAAACCTTCAATATTTTTATATCATCTGCACTCAAAATCAGGGTCTTTCACTGGTGTGCATTATTTAATATCTTAATTTATATCATCTGTGACTAAGAGATTTAGAAATGGCTTAACTTAGTTTGCTCAATATCAGACACTACTGAGAGCTAGTGTTTTGACTTCACATTTTAGGGAAGACAAAGAAATTCAGACTTGGGCAAGACAAAGTAGAACATTCCCTTTCAGTGTCTGCTTTTCCTACTTATTTCATTTCTGTAAGAGTGGAGATAGTGCCAGTTTTCAGGAATGCATTTTGTGGGGCACTGGAATTTCATTCTATTAAGATTTTACATAGCTCTTGGTATCTGCAATGTGCTTTACAGTCATCTATTGGTAATTAGTTACTTAATTAGATTCTGACGATACAAAAGCTTTTCCACTGGAGCCACTCTGCTTCCCAAATGATCATTCCTGAAAAGATGGCATATGAAATAGAAATTATATCAAGTTCTTTAATACGTATCAGAACCAGAAAAAGCTTCTTCTTGAAAATAATAGTTTATGACCTATAACCATTTCAAATGATCTGAAAAATATGACAAAATGGTGCCTATTGACAGTTTGATCATAATCCCATTATTTTCCAGGTCACAAATTGAACCTCAAACCCACTTTGTATTATTCTTCATTTTATTTAAATCAAAGACTGTTGTAGGACACCAAGCTCTATCTAACTGTTATCCTATGTTTTTTAAGTAACTATCTACTTTTTTTTAACATGACTATATTAGGTTATTTTTCCAAAATCACTTTTCTACATTTCACAGGTAGAAAAACTGAGGCCAAATTGGCTGAAATCCTGTACCACCTAGTCATTCATGTGTTAAAAAGGAGAGGCTAAAATTTTAGATTCCCTCATCACAGTTCATAAGTGAATAAACATGGTTTTGGCCCTAAACAAAAGAAGTGTTCTGGGTGTCCTAACAAGGATTATGGTAGCAAGCTTGCTTTTTTTTTTTTTTTTTTTTAACTGTTAACATCTCTGTTTGATTAACTCAATTTGCAGGACCTAAGGATGGGAAGGATTTACACAGAAAGCAACTATAGCTGGGCAGGTTAGAATTCAGACATTTTCTATGAATATACAAAACAAGAAGGGACCACAATTCCCTGACACTTTTCAGGGCCCCGATAAGAGAACTCAGTCTTTGAATAGCCAAGTTGGCCTTGTGTGTATGCAAGAGGTAGGACCCAGACATCAGGATTGTTATTCTTTTTCAACTTTTTAATTCTGAAATTCAACCACTTCTGTTGCTGTGGGAGCCAGCAGTATTTGATGCACTCAGTAGTCCGGGCTCTGCCCTGCCTGGCACAGAAATGAAAGGGTAGAGCTAGTTTTCCACACACCTTCACCACGCCTGCCCCACCATGCTCCACCTCAACCAACCATATTGGCTTTTGGTACCAAGCACTGTTTATTGTTTACCTCCTATGTGCCAGCTGGTCAATGCTAACTCGACGTTCCTTAACTTTTTTGTGGTCAGCTGGCTTCGCCTACTCTTCTCACTTTCAGTGGGATGAGAAGCTGGCAGGGCTATTGATCATTCACGTGGGTTTATTCATCAAAGGACTCTTGCTTGAATTTTCCCTTAGGTAATGCTGGAGGGAAGGCTTCGTCCACTCAGGGTCCTTGGAGTCATGGGAGGTGAGGTGAGCAGTGCAATTATAAGAAGAGACCATCCTAAGCACCATTACATTGCCATAGAAATACACATTCATCTGCATCACCACGCTGCTGGTACAGCAGGGTGAGTGTGAGCCTGGAGTTGGACAGACCAGGGAATGAACTGAGGTGCTGCTACTTTCTAGCTGAGTGACCTCGGGCGAGAGTCATATAAACGTTGGAGCCCCAGCTTTATTATCTCTAAATGAGGCTAGAACTATCTGTGTTGAAGGTGTCTGTGAGCATTAAATTAGATAATCTATGTTAGGTTCAATATCTCTTACACTGTGAGAGCTCAGTAAATTAGGGAGCTATTATTTTTTCCATGTTGCCTGTCTCCTTTTTAGATTCTGAGGTCTTTAAATGCAGGCACCTTGTATGTGCTTTCTTTTATTCCCCTGAGTCTAGCAAGTTGAGAGCAGAATGGCTTCCCAATGAATGTTTATTCAATGAGCGGAGTTATTTACCCAGAAGGGTAGCAGCTAAGAGGTCATATCCTTGTTTGGCTTAAGAGCACCCAAGATGCCAAGCTTCTGATGCTTATTCTATAGTGGCTGTTCTTTTTGTTTATTTTCGGGTTTGTAGGAAGAGCAATTAGACACTCAAAACATGTTTTTTGGACTGTTGCTTCTTTCTGTTGAGTCGCAGAATGAGAATGTTCATTTTCACAGATACTGCAAGCTCTTAAAATGATGTGCTTTATTGTGTGTCACAGAATAGGGCTTTAAGGTTTGCCTTGTTTTGTTTGTAAAGAATAGATACTTATCAAGGGAAAAAAATGGGCTTTTTGGAGACTTCCCAAAGTCTCTGAAATAGATATAGTGGAGGCAATCCCACCTTTTCGTATCATCTTCTGGTAATCTTAGAGGGTTGAGCTGGGCTGGGGGCTACAGGAATCTACCCCAGCATGTCACTATAGATGCTGAGGCTGTATGTATGTGGATGTATTGGAAAAGCAACACACACACACACACACACACACACACACACACACACCACAGGCATTCACAGTATCAGTTCTTCCTCAGTTTCTTTAGTAAGGAATCCGTTATGTTTCCCTACAGTGGACAAACGATCTCAGGGATAGTCGATATGTTGCTATTGTGTCAAGGGAAAAGTCAATCATAATTAGCTTTACTTTGTGTGGAGGGATTGTTTGTCATATGTGTGAAAGCAAGAGAAAAGGGGGCCTTAGTAACAGCTGACTGAATCTGGGAAGTTAGTCAACAAGACAGTGGAGAATTTAAGAATCACAGCAAATTGCTTCCTCTGAGCAGGTGAAAATGGCCATTTTTCTGGAGTCCATCTTCCGTACATCGTGTGGCTAATTGATATACTCCTATTTCATGGATGGGTGTGTGAGACCGAGCTAGCCGGTACAGGGATGGACATCTCTCTCGCTATGAGTAAGGCTCTCCTCTCTCTGAAGTGAGGCAATGTGCGGTGCTAGACCCCAGCTGCAGCTACACAGCCCTGGGAGATGTGCTGGTGGTGCTCGTCTATAGGTCTCAGCTCTGAGGAAGCTCCAGGCCGTCGTCATGGCCAAGAGGGTGAGCCCAGACTGTTCCCATCTGTGCAGCAGCCTCCCAAAACCTGACTATGCAGCTCCACTGTCTGGTGAAAAGCCAGCAGGTGACTTGCCCCCCACGGAGCAGACGGTGTCAAGAATGCCCTGGGTTCCACAAGCCCTGCTGCGGAAGGGGCTGAGCAGCTTGGCAAGGGGCTCTCTGGTGAGTGGGGTTTGGCGGGGTGACAGCATAATCACGCAGGCATGGAAACTGCAGCATGACGTTCAACATAGTCTTTAAGCTGGTGCTTTTCATAGTCAGGGTGGAAGCTCTGTTTTTGGAGACGATGAAAGATGCAAAGTTTCACTGAATGCCTTTAAGTGCCAGGCACGGTGCTAGATACTGTGTTAGGTACAGCAGAGCAGAGGGGCCTCGAAGGGGCTGCTTGGGAGGGAGAGCATAACAGTTTGTGTGGTTTCAGTCACAGACCATAGACAAGGCGACCCACGGTTTTCACATAGAGCGGGAGACATGCGAGCAGTGCTTGGCTCACAGGGGTTTAGATGGCAAAGTGCACTCATGTGTTGATTATGAAAGATGATCCGTAGCTGAGATCCCACCATCAATTCTCGGTGAGGGGCTTGTCTCTTGTTTAAGAGTATTTAGATGTGGATCGCCAATGGCAATCCTAGAAAATAAAGTGACCTGGAGGAATAGTGATTCGACAGAAATTTATAGGTTGGGTTCTTCCCCCCCCCACACACACATACTGTATTTTAATTTTAAAAGAGATAAATAAACTGACACCAAACATTGTAAATGCATGACCACAACAAAAGCAACAATGATTGCAATTACCAAACACGAAACACACTCACACTATGTCATAATATTGGCATTCAGTCCAGGAATCCTCCACTGAAACAGCTCCTTTACTTTGCAGTGAAAATTGGTTTGTATACTTTTTGCCTCTGAGTTCTTGTGGGATTTTTTTTTTTATTCAAACAGAAAGTCTCAAAAATTATAATTATCCTCGTCAGTTCACTCAGTCTATAGGCTGGGTTCTAATTCTGCCCTGTAATGCACTTTCTGCTCTTGTCTCCAGCTCAGAAGAGGGAGATGTCTACAAACTCTTCAGGGGAGGCAGAATACATGGGATTTAAAAGCAACCAAGGGGTCATTCCTTCTTCTCTGAAATAAGGAACATGAAAATCTCCATCTCACAGTGGGCTGTGAGTATCAGAGAGAGAATGTATGCCAAGTGCTAAGCACAATGCTTGATACGTTTTAAGTGGTCAATAAATGGTAACTATTTAAATTTTTTAAATTGTAGGCATAGGGCTTCCCTGGTGGCGCAGTGGTTGAGAGTCCGCCTGCCGATGCAGGGGACACGGGTTCGTGCCCCGGTCCGGGAAGATCCCACATGCCGCGGAGCGGCTGGGCCCGTGAGCCATGGCCGCTGAGCCTGCGCGTCCGGAGCCTGTGCTCCGCAACGGGAGAGGCCACAACAGTGAGAGGCCCGCGTACCGGGAAAAAAAAAAAAAAAAAAAATGTAGGCATAAGCTTTGGCCATACAAAAACCTGGCTCCAATCCCAGCTTTGGTCTTCACTGGTTGTATGATCCTGACAAGTTCCCTCTCTAAGTGTTGGCTTCATAATCTATAACATGGGAATAATATTAGTACACATTTCATAGAGGTATGACAAGGATTAAATAGATATAAAATCATGAATAAATGGGAAAAATAACAGTATATATCACGTAATAAGATTGTAAGGACTAAAAAGATATAAAATGTGAGAGGGCGTGGCATATTGTGAGCATCCAATAAAGAGTAACTACTATTAACTAGTTGCCCTTTAGAAATTAGCTTCAGAAACCACTTGCTTAGTCCACGAGCTGCTGTCGAGGGAAGTGATGTCTTGTAGGGCCATAATGATGCTTTTTATGGACATTAGCATTCGTGGGTATGGAGAGATGTAACATAGGACTGAGTACTTTGAGACTCTTCGTTGCTAGTTTGATCACAGAGACACACCTCTGTGTGACCATAAGGGCATTGGTTGACCTTCTTGTGCCTTAAGGCATGTAGACATACAGCTTCTGCCTGGCTTCAAAAGCTCATCGCTTACATGGCCCTTTTGAAGTTGGTTGTATATTCTACAGAGTGCACAGTGTGGCCAGAGGCAAATCTGGCTCTTGTTTAAAAAGAGAAAATAGTCAAGCTAGCATATTGGTTGCTGATCACGTGAACTCAACAAAGCACTCTCATGTTTGTCAGTAAACCCATGTGTGTATGCAGGTGTATATATGTGCATACATAAGTTATGTACAAAGATGTGCATACACGTGCACACACACATAAATGTGTACAAAACATATGCACACAAGCATATGTCTGTGGAGACTGTTCCAGTAAATGCAATTAACAAAGACTAATTCTTCACTTGTCAAGAAGTATATGTATAGTAGTTTGAGAATGCAAAATATATCCATACCTGGTAAAAAATAATTTGCAGTGATACTTCTTAAACAAATTTAATGTTATGTATATGAAAAGAAAGATCATTCTCAACTATTTTAAGTCTTCAGAGCACAATCCTTCATGATCTTGAAAAGCACTAGGATTTATTTTATGCACATCCACACGAAGTAAAATGCACGACTGAATTATCATCTGTATCACAGGACCTAAACTCATTTTCCCCACAAAACATAGAAAACATTGTTGCAAAAATCAATCTTAGGGCACCAAGTCCTAGATTACTATATTTTTTAAAAATTATGGCTACATAATTTACACTTGAAAAGAGAAATAGTAATATTTGTATATTTTGCTTTATGAGTGTCAAATATTCAGATCATTTTGTAGACCAAATATGGAGTAATTTAATGAATGTTTTTTTCCATCCAGATATTTCAGGGTTTAATTTTCATCCAGGTGTATAGAGATACATCACCTAAGGGATGTGATGAGAAATAGATTTATTTTTTTCAAGTCATGAACATTTTGTAACTATTAGGAAATGTTCCAAAATTGTCTTTTCTTTTTATATGTTTTTAAATAAAGGGAACAATGAAAAAAAACACTGTTCTTTGAGTATGCAGAAACATATTAGAATTCTTCTTTTCAATAAGAGCACAGAGAAGCTTTCTTTGTTGTGCTAGTTTCAGCCTGATTTTCACCTTAAATTTAGGAAATGTGTATACGCAGCAAGCAGCTATTTGCATGGGTAAGGGAGAGTACCTATTGCTAAAATACACTTTTTGAGCCTATTTTTTCTAGTTATTCACGTACAAATCACTTTGAGTAACCGTGTTAATTTCAGATTTTCATTATTGAAAGCAACACAATGACTTCAGAATGTCCGTGATATTTTTTTAACCCCTGTGGAAGAACCATTGGCAGTGGGAAGGGCCCAAAGATGTTACTACCCAAAGATTTTAGCAGAGAAATGTTCCCTCATAATGGGGTTATGAAAGACACTGCCTCAGTAATTTCCTGAAGTTTAGCTTTAGAACAAGCTGTTTCTTTCATGTACAAAGCTAGCAATTCACAGGTCCCAGATGAAATGTATTTTTGTCGTTGTTGGAAGCTTTCAAAGATATGGCATTTGGAAATTCCTTAATTAAATTGAAGATTTTAGTCAGACAGTGGGTTCTCTTTGTAACCAGAATGTATTTATTTGGCAGTTGCTTTATTTAGTGATGCTCATTTCACACTGTGAATAACCAACAAAACTCAAATATGTTAGCACTCCAATAGCTTGTTTTTTTTTGAAAAGAGAAAGCAAAGAAATCAGATTTATGGAGAATGGCCAAATTGAAACCTCTTTGGAAGCACCATTCCTATTTGCACAGCTAAACACTTTTGTGTTTTATTTTGAATGAAGGAGTACATAGATAGATAGCTCCAAGTTTGAAACACACATTAGGATATGTGTCTATAAAAACACATTACACAACCAGCATTCACAGAGGGCTGCCAGCTCCCGAAGACTTGCATGCCCATGGGTATCCCTGGGGGACAGACTGTATATAAATACCAACTGCTAGTTCACAGTTTGTGTAAATATAAAGTCTGTTAGGCCAAGATAACAAGTATATAGTGTGACACGGCAGTACCTGCCTACGTACGTGTAGACCTCAGGATAGCTAGTGCTTCTCACTAAAGCAGCATGCTCTGTGCAGACAGACTGGTGAATGAACAATAGCTGTAAAGAATGTGGGGTAAAAAGAACTGAACAACAGCAGTAACGACTTTCCAGAAGGCCATGCGGGAAAGAAAGGACTGTCTGAAGTCTGCATAACCTGGACATCCAGCATTAATGAGAAAAGGAAGAGAGCTTTGGCCCCAGCATCTAATAGTATTTGGTTCATAGTAGGTGCTCAGTAAATATTTGTTGAAAAAGGGACAAATCCTATTGCTTCTACTTCCTCTGACTCAACCTTCCCACTCTTTTTTTCTTCATGGTTGCTGTCAGTAATCCAATTCACACATTATCTCTTTTGAGGGTAATTAAAATAGCCTCCCAGTTGCTTTTCTTTAGATCATTGTAGTCTGTCGACTGAAAAAAAAATACACAACGTGAGAGTTGTGACTTAAGTTTTATTTGGGGCAAAATGAGGACTATAGTCCGGGAGACAGCATTTCAGAAAGCTCTGAGAAACTGCTCCGAAGAGGTGGGGGAAGGTCAGTGTTACACATGACTTTAGTGAAGGGGGGACGTGCAGTCAAGCATGTTGGCAGAGGCCTGCTGCCAGCCACGGGGAGCAGATGTCGCTGTTAATGATTTTAGTGCTTTTCTAGAGATGAGGAGATGCAAGAATTAGGCTCATAAAATTTCTCCTGAAAATATCTAACTATCTGAAGACCTGTTCTGCTAGTGTTTCCCACAGCACAGAGCGCCTCATTCCTGATCTCCACCCTGAACTCCTTTCAGGGGGTGTGGAAGGTCAGTGGCTGCAGTGGCTGCAGTGGCTAGTGACGTCATCCTTGTAGAGACAATTTTTAGTTGGCAAGTCCAACGCAGGCCTCCAGTATCTATTCCCAAATGATCTTTCTAACTGGTTGCCTACCTCCCTCCCCTTCCTTATTATTTCCTAAACATTTTTCATGCCATCCCACTTCCCACTTACCTTTACCCCTTTCTCCCCCCAGAAGGTCAGCCCTACCACATTTCCACACTGTGTCTTTGGAGGCACATTGTAAAGACCAGTGTTTCCATTTGTACATCTTTCTTCCTGCTAAGAGTCATCTCTCCCTCCTAGACACTCAAAAACACTTGATGTGACTTTCTCTTGGAGGCACTGTTTGCTTCCTGATTTGTAACGTTACCAAACGCAAGTTTGTGTGCCCAACGAATAGTGAAGCCAAACAAACTGAAAACAGCAGCGAAAGGTTTACTGCAGGACCGTGCAAGAAGAACAAGTGGCTCATTCTCAAAAATCCCTTAACTCCTTTACACCTGAAACTAACACAACATCGCTAATCAGCTATACTCCAATATAATATAAAAAGTTAAAAAAAAATCCCCAAACTCCTCAACGGGTTTCAGCAAAGCATTTTTAAAGGCCAGGTGAGGGAGGGGCGTGCTAGGGTATGTGATCAGCTCCTGCGCAATTCTCTGATTGGTTGATGGTGAGATAACAGGGTGGTGTCACAGGGGTTAACGTTATCAATCCTTAGACTCCAGAAGGCCTGGGGGCTACCTGCTCATGGTCATCCAGTAGTTGATTTCTTCCATTTGGTAGTGGTTTTTAGCATCTGAAAAACTCAGGAAATATTCATGAGATACTGTTACCTGGGTACTTCGGAGAGGAGCTATGGCAGAGGATATGGGGGAGGGATCTGTCCCAGGAAGGCCCCTTAGGGTCCTACTCGGTTACAGTAATACAGGTCTACCTGTTTAGATGAGGGTCTTATGCTTTCCCTTCATCAGCTATTTCTTTAAGGGTTGGAGTTCATAACTTAGTCATTTTGCGGCCCACTTGAAACTCTTTCATAAGTTTCCTTGGTCCGTATAGGCCAGTCAGTATTTCTTTATAGTCTCATCCCATCCTGTGCTTCTGATTTGTTCCTTTTATCATAATTAAAATTGTAGAAATAATGGAATAATTTGCTTTTAATGCCATCTCCCTTGCAAGAATGTAAGCTCCACAAGGGCTTATGTTCACAGCCATATCCCAAGTCCCTCATCCAGTGTCTTGTCCTTACCAGGCATTCAATGAATAAGTGTAGAGATAGGCAGATAGATAGATAGATAGATGATAGATCGATCTATCGATTGGGGACAAACACACTCATACATCTATGCCTTTATGTGGTCATACTGCTCTGCCCTCCAAAAGACCATAATCCAGAGAGCAAGGATGGAAAATTGTCAGATAATATTTGTATCTGATTTTTCACATCCAGTCTCTGTGTGGTAGACACTTTTGTAGTAGTGCTTTTTTTCTATGGTACACACTGTTCCTTGACCACACTGTTTATTCCCACTGCATAGTTAGGATCCCTGAATCTGTATCTCCCATCAGGACTTCTCTTGAATTCCAGAGATCCACCTGCTTTCTGGACGTCTTCACTTAGACATCCCATGGCAGAGACTGGTTAGTATTGCACTAAATCATTTCATTTCCTTCTTTCTCCTGGTTACATCTCCAGACCACATTTCCCAGCCATTTCTGCAATTACGTGTAGCCATGTTTGGTTAATAGAGTTTTGGTGAGAGTTCTGTGCACATTTGTAGCTCTGGCTTATAAACCTACATTTACCTTCCATTCTCTACCCCCCTCACCCCCCCCATCTGCCTGCCAGATGTTGAAGATCTAACAGAGAACTGTTTGGCCCTAGGGTGTGGCTCGACCACATGGAGCAGAGACATAGTATCCCCACTGAATGGGCTTAATCAAGTAAGACATAGTTCTATTTATTAAGCTATTGAAATTTTGAGGTTGTTTATTATAGCAGTAGGCCAAACCTGTCTAATATGTATTTTCCCATAAATATGTCTTCTGACATCCCATATCTATGTTAGTGTCCTTTCACCTTTGCTCAGATAGAATGCTATGAGTTCACCAAAGTATTTTTTTTCTCATCTCTTATTCCTCATCAGTCAACATCCCTTGTTTTTTATTTAAATTTTTATTGGAGTAACATCCCTTGTTCTTTATTCCTATTCTTACTGTTTTAGTTCAGATTATCATCCTTTCTTGATAATCTATTAAAGTAGCATCCTGAGAGATCTTTCTGCCTTCTGTCTTGCCTACCTCCCATCTATTCTCCATTTTGCTTACCATCTTTCTTTTGAAAACATTGACCTGATCCTATAACTCTCTTATAAGAACTTTTAAAATTTTAATTAAATTAAAATTTCTTTAGCATGTCATCCATTGAGACCACATCATAATCCATCCATTCCCTAACCATCTTTTACCTACATTTCTAATGTCATAACTCAGGCTCTAAAACAAAAACAAAAACAATAACAATAGCAATAAAAAAACCAGAGGTATACTTTTCTCCTAACATAGTACATTTTCCCACACTTTTGATTCTTTGCATCTGATATTTACTTAGCTAAAATGTCCTTTCCTTCCATTTCCTGTTTGACACAATTTCATTCTCTTAATAAGTCTCAATTAAGTAATCACCTTTTCTCTTTTTTCTAACCTTTCATACTGAGTTACTTGCTCTCTCCTCTTCACTCTCATGGCACTTTGATGATGACTCTCTTGTGGTGCTTATTCCTTTGGATTTCAATTATATCTCTGTATGTGTCTCCCAATTGATTGTGAGACTCTGGAGGGCAAGAAATTGGTCTATTTATCTTTGGGCACTCTCTGACTACTCCGGTGGGTGGCAACAGAGAAAACAGTCAAAAAAGCTTAGTTGAATAAATTTTTAACTATCAAATAATTCACCATCAAAGAAAAATGTGGCCTTATTTTTCACTGTGGGACTAGCTCAACAAGAATGGGTAACTCCTTCCCATCCTGCAAATAGCTAAAATAATAAAGACTGATCTCTTTCAATAATAATGATTATTGACATTTAATAAATGGTTATTACGTGCTAGGCACTGTGCTAAATCTTTCCGTGCTCCATCTGGCTTAATCCTTGCACTGGCTCTATGAAGTTGATATCATTGTTTCATTTTAGAGTATGTATTAGTTTAAGTTGGTGTACAGTTATGAACAAAGAACAGATGTTAGAAAAGTAGCCTTCCACAGGAGCTACTGAAGAAAGTACAATTGATTTTGCCCCCAAAGTGACAAACCACTTGAAAATTTCCTAAGGTCTTTCTCAACCACCAAAGCGTTATGTAAACATTATAAATATATATAGGGTAATACAGAACCTGGAAAATTCCATTCAAAATTATTTTAAGATAAAGTTTTGTCTTCTCTAGATATTTATGAGGTCCCTCTGATATCTGCAGAGACTACTAGTGCCTAGGAAATCTTTGAACAACCATCAAGCATCTTAAGAGCATTCAAAAAAGACAAGTGCATTGCTCTGGGATGTTTGAGTACGCTAGAAACCCTCTGGATCCCACATTTTGGGGTAGAATTTCAAAGGTAAGAAACAGTAGGCTATCAGGCAAGAGTTGAAAACCACTGAAACTCATGCACATGCTGCAGATTTTGACAACATTCATTGACAATTCATTCTTTTGTATCCAAATATTGCCCGATCTAAACTACATCAATTGTGTATAATGTGTATATGGCTAATGAATAATATTTTGTAACAATCAAAGACAGACAAGTGGGATTGACATATATACACTAATATGTATAAAATAGATAACTAATAAGAACCTGCTGTATAAAAAAATAAATTCAAAAAATTCAAAAAAAAAAAAAAAGACAAGTGGAACTCTTTCTGCCATTCAATGGAACATTAAAAAAAAAACAACTATTGCTGTCAGCTTAATCGGGTATCACTTGTGCTAGCTCTGTGGACCAGGGCATAGTTGCTTTGATTTAGGAACTTACAGGTGACTTGGAAGGAAACAAATATGTATGAAGCCTGCATTGTTGCATTATTTTCTAAATCACTCCTTTGATATGTCATTCTCTCATTCAAAAAATTCCAGTGTCTCCTGTATCCCTGAACCCCTTGATCTGGTTCGCTTGCCCCCATCTCATTGTCTTCAGTTCTATCTTTCATGACTGCTTCTGACACCCCACCTAGTTACCAACTGCCAAACTCACTCTGGGCTTCCCTGCCCTCTCACCTACTCTCTACTTGTCCCAACCCTACTCATACATAACCATCCAAATTCTATCTCCTCCCTGGAAAATCTCCCCAGTCATATCTGTTAAAAATCCTCTCTTCTTCTTAGCCCTGTGGAATCTATTGCATACTTAGTTGCCACTTATGCATGTTTCATCTATAGAAGCATTGTCTCATCTTCCTAATTAGATTATAAATTTGTGGACTTGGGCCCTGTATCCTAGATGTCCCAGAATCCTCCACGGTAAAGGGGAAGGGAAACTAGTATTTACTGTGTTCCTGCTGTAGGCCAGGCACCATACTAGGTCCTTCATATATATTATCTGGTTTAATTTTCCCAACCCTGTGAATTATGTATAATTAACTTCATTTTAGAGATGAAGAAACTAAAGTTCAGAGAGTTTAGATAAATTAGAATGCTTGACCCATAGCAATCTTTAAAACTGAATTGTAACAAAGATTCTCTTTGGTCTTCAGCACTCCTGTTAGCCTCAATTATGCTCATCCAGGCTACGTGTGTTTTGCCATTCCTTGTTTAAAATAAAAAAGGTCTAAAATATGATGTTAACTGACCATTGAAATTAATCTCCCAGTATACCGAGATCCCAAGAAAATCCAGCCAATATGAAGTAAAACTATAACAAAGGGGAAAAATGTATTGAATTTCTATTATTTAGTACTTTTGAAAGTATTTTGTGATGTTTAAATATTGGCCAGTGAAAATCTTTGTGAGATTTATGTTAAGGTATTCCAAATGTACTCATGAAATCAATTCAAATTTTGTTGCCCTCCTGGTCTACAGATTCCCTCTAGTTTAGCTCTTTATGCAAATTCTCCCCCACCTCCACTCCTCTTGTTATTTTTCACTCTAGACTGGAGCTGGGTAATGATGTTCTGAGATCTGCTAGTATTGGTGACTGCGCTTTGGGGTTTTTGGGCAGGCTGGGGTTGTCTGGAGAGCGGTGGGTGAGGCAAAGTGGGGAGCAGCAGTGGGGAGTACACTGTGGCAGGTCAACAGCCCTTCTGTAAAATTTACATAATCCGCCCCACCATTGGAATAGATAGAGGAGAGTTGAATAGAGCGGCCGCCATACCCACAGCCAGAAGTTCAGTATTTGCAATTCTACAGTAATTTTTTTTTTTGAGGACCTTAGAAGGCAGCACACATGCACGGTGATTTATTGTTTTATATCATCCAAATCTTAAGGACACCAATAAATTTTTAAGAGCTTGTCTATTTCCAAGGCTTGTAGAAATGATGATTCTATATTTATCTCAATATATAATTAACAATAATTTAAAAGTAATGGGTTTCATGTTCTGAAGACAAATGACTGGCCTTTCTTTCCTTTCTTTTTTTCTTATAAACGTAGTGACTGAGGGTTGGGTTTTGCACAGTGATTTCCATGACACCCAATTTGGCATCTTATACTGCCACAACGAGCTCACAATTTCAGGTAAGGAATAAGCAGGAGCACATGAACCCTCAAGCAAAAGGATGAAATTTTCATCCGAATGTCCTAAAGAATAAAAATGATGGAGATAAAAACAGAAAATATATGACATAGACAAAGTTGTTTCTAACTAGAACATTTTTCAAAGTTTTCTAGGGGCATCAATTGCTCTCCGAGCAGATCGTTTAGTACAGAGCTCTAGTGAGAGCATTAGCAAACGATCCTCTCTGCCTGCAATTAGATTAGTCATGCACTTGCAGGCTGGAATTTATGGTGATTTTTATTCCAGAAGAATCCTTGTGCTGTGCTTTTCAGAAAGAAAATAAAGAAAACTACTAAAACATGCACCAATGTTTGCAGATTTCTTTTTCTTTTTAAATTGCTCTTCTTTCATTATAAAGGTTAACTACATAAAGACAGAAAGATATAGACATTGTAATATAGATGTTCTCAAATCTCAAAGATACTGTTATTATTGCTATCATGAATGTCATAAGCGTTTGTTCCATGTATATTTATATATTTTATGTATTCATGTTTCATGTGTATTATGTTCCTTGTATATTATATATTCTTTTTTTTTTTTTTTTTTGCGGTATGTGTGCCTCTCACTGCTGTGGCCTCTCCCGTTGTGGAGCACAGGCTCCGGATGCGCAGGCTCAGTGGCCATGGCTCACGGGCCCAGCCGCTCCGCGGCATGTGGGATCTTCCCAGACCGGGTCACGAACCCGTGTCCCCTGCATCGGCAGGCGGACTCTCAATCATTGCACCACCAGGGAAGCCCTATATATTCTTGAACATCTAGTTTATACACTACTGGAGGGAAAACTTATATACCCTTCTCTATCCAGGTATATAGCACGTTATTATTATCTTCATCATCTGTGTCATTATCATTTGCATGTAGTAGGTCCTCTATAAGTAATTCTCAATGTCATAAAAATTGACTTAGGGACTTCAGGAAAGATGCTGTGTATGTTTGGAAAGGAAAACTTGAGAAGGGTAACTAGTTATTCAGCCTAGTGAATTGTGTGTGATCTCGGCCTGTGTCTGTACAGGATGGTTCTGTTCCAACTGTCACACTGGACTGAACTGATTAGCAAAATCTGTGTGCAAGCGCTGTGATGGCCACGGCTGCTGCTTCTGGATTGCAGCAGACGGCACTGCCCTGTTAACAACACTCACCTTGCTGACTGATCTGACCAAGCACTATTGTCCTAAAGATTGGGGGAATCATTCAGCTGCTCAAGCTGTGGGCGGAATTTCGTCTTTCACACATCTCTATTTTTCTAATTTGCTTTCGTTTACTTAAAACATAAAACACTGAGTATGCTCAGCATTTTAAAGCAAGCGTTTGAATCTCAGCTTAAAGTGTGCAAATGGAGCCAGCCAATTGTCCAAGTTTATCTGGGATGCCACCTGGATAGGAAAGTGAAATCTCTTACCAATTAGGTGGTTCCTTCTATGGGCCAGGTACCCAAAATGCTGAGAATTTAGTGGGAAAGTGTATATTAATATAATATTATACAACTGCAACAATGGGCATATGTACAAAGTTCAAAAACAGCACAGATAGCCTTAATGTTTGAAATATATTTAAGTGTTACATGAGAATTGTTGCAATGAGAAATGTCGTATGAGAGTGAAAGTTTTTGGCCTAGTTAAAACCGATGTGAATTAGAGCCTAACAAAGTAATAAGTTTTGCTATTGTTGACACTTTTGTTCTCAAATTGTTTGAAAATGCTAATAAACCAGAGCTTCATATGATTATTATGGCTATTAATTAAAGAGCTAACCATTTGTTTAATGGTTAGAGATTGTGTTGATTACTATATGAAAAATACCTGCACTCTTATTAAAGATTAATTTCCTTTACCTTTGTCAGTTAGTAAGAATTATGATTTGCTCATGTTTAGGAAGTATATTCTGATATGAGAAAGCTATAGGAATTCCAGGTGAACAGGTCCTACACCTTTACATCTCAGATGTTGCCTTATGCCATTCAGTGATTTGGGAGTAATTGTACAAGCAGGATCTTTTATGGAGCAGGCACTGTTATGTTCTAGGCACTGTACAAAGGGATTTACAGCCTGCTTCTCAAGTGTGGTCCACAGATCAACTGCACCAGCATCAGCTGGGAGCTTGTTAGAAAGGGAGAATCTCCGGTCCCACCCCAGACCTGCAGCCTCAGAATGTGCCCTGGAACATTCCATCTCCGTTTGCCCATTACAGTCTGAGAAGCATTGCTTTCACATTTCGTTTTTAATTCCTCACCACAGCTCTGCGAGTTCAGAGGAGGCGGGGGGTGTCACAAAGCTAGTAAGAGAAGGAGCTCTTTACTCAGATTTGGCCATGTTTCCATATACAGTTATATCCTTCACTTGTTGAAATCTGACACCTTCTTAATTGTCTGGCTTAGATTCCAACACCTCAATCCAATCTTTCTAGATGCCTCCTGTTGCAAAGTAACCTTTTCCCGTTTAAATATCTCACAGTACTTTGATTTTGTCTGTTTTTGCCGCACAGCATGGTCTTGTCTCAGATCATTACTGCTGGCATCCATGAGGATAGGAACTGTCTTTCCTGGCTTGCATAGTCTATTGCACCTAGCGTAGCAACCGCCATATAATATGTGCTTAATGGATGCTTGAAAAAATTAACGATTGCCTTTGCCCTTTAAATAAAGTCATTGTATAGTTCATTAGGACAAGTAAATCCAGTTTAGTATATTAACAGCTGCTAATTGCTTCAGGGTTTTTACTGCCTGGCTCACATTAATATTAATACTGATAATTCCTACCACATGTATAGGATTTTATAACTTAAAAAGTACTTTAACTCCTATGACATTTAATCCTCCCTACAATCTTGTGGCATAAGGATTCTATTATCCCCATTTTACAGATATAGAAATTCATGCTTATAGAAATTAAATGCCCTGCAAAAACATCATAGAGAACACCATGGAACAAACTTAAAGTCATCTGATTTGAAGTCTGTGCTCTTTCTGGTGTCTTTTAAAAGCAGAAATATGTGTCTTATACGAAATCAAGAACTATTTTCTCAAATTGTGATTATAGTAGAAGCCCTCCTGTATAATATACGTTTATCGTAAGACATTCTTCATCAGATGAAGACATTAAAATCAGAGATGTAAGAAAAGAAAAATCCACAGGATTTGGTAACTGGTTAGTAATGTGCTAACTTACTAACCAGGATATGGGAGGGATAGAGTGAAAAAGGAGCCCCAGGTTTGGAGCTCTAATGGCTGGAGGTGCCATGGTACTGTTGATTCAACAGAGATAGTCTGGGGGCTTGGGAGAGAGAACGCAGGGGAGAAGCGAGGCCGGGGCTCACTGGGTCCTCTTTTTTCCTGCTTCTGGGGTATGGGTCCCCTGTGTTAAGATGGAACTTGGTCTCTGAGTGATTGCATTGTGCCCTGTCACATGAGTGAAAAATAGACTTGGTTGTTTCAAGCAACTGAGACTTTGGGCTTGTTAATAACTAGAGTATAATCTGTATTCTAGGTTACCCTGACTCAGAGGTATGTAAGGAGAGCTCTCTGTAGGCGGTTGGTTGAGTGAGAAAGCAATTCAGGTTCTTGATTTTACACTCTGTTCTAATTTCTTTCTCTCTCCTCCTCATTGTTGTAAATGAGCCTTCTGTGAGTCAGATTTATAAGAACAGCCACTGGAAACTTTGCTGGTTTCTCACTTATCCAGGCTGAGAAGTTTAAAAGACTTTTCATCTAATTGTTAATGGCACAGAGTAGAAAGATCTGAGATCTGAAGTTAGAAGTCCTGAGTTACAATTTTGGTCCTGCTTTTCTATAGCTGTAAACTAGGGCAAGTCACTTAACTTGTCTGAAAGCAATTTATTAATATACTAGCTGGTGAATAAAGCTATGCATCTTACACGGTTGTGAAGAGCCAATGAGTTGCTCTGGGTGAAAACAGCTTGTAAATTTCAACATGCTATGCAGACATAGTTATTATTAGTGTGAGAGCAGAACAAAAGAAAAAATTAAGAGTAGCTATCATTGTAAATATCTTCTTTAAAGTAAATTTTATGTTTTCAAAATTAAGACATATTTTTAAAAATATTAACGTCAGGATGATGCAGTATTGAGCACAAATCAGAGCTAGTGACTGTTATTTTTTGGAAAATAATGACCCCCATTTATTGAGCACCTACTATGGGCCAGGCCTATGCTACATACTTTGCATACTTTGATTTCAGTATAATAATAACCTCTGTCACTTACCTTTATATAAGAACAAAATAGACCTTTAATTTAGGGAAGTAAAGAAGAGTTGATTCTAACTGTGCACGTTTTGCTTCATTATATTTTTTTCTTTCCCCACAAATCTACATATCCACAGTTACTATACCTTTAAAATGATATTAAAAAAGAATGTGCTAGCACTTATTCTTGGTGTATGCAGCCCATCATGTCTTGAGAGTAGTTCCAAGAGATAACTTGTGGATGAGTTCAGCGGGCAGGATTAGGGTGAGGTGAGGTGGGTGCCCTACCTAGGGAGCAACATTTAAGGAAGCACCACTCTCACTTTCACATCCCGAGAGTGAGTGCCTCCTTAAATGTTGCCCCCTAGGCACCCATCTTACATTACCCTAGTTCCAGCCAAGTTGCCCCCATTACAGCCTTGCCAAAAAATTAACAGAAAAAAACCCCCTAAAACATCCTAATATGTACAATTTCTTTCTTAAAAAAAGAACAATTTCTTTCTTAAAAAAAGATTAAAACCTCTATAGGTTTTGCACAATACTTAGTAACACTGTAAGAAGATTTGGAACTTAAGAAAATTAAGAACAGTACACATTCTGTGATAGACCAGCAGGGCAGGACCCACTAAGAAATATTGAGAATGACAGAAACTAGCACAAACCACAAGCCCACAGGTAAGTTTCGATCAAAGACTCAGTGCAAATGAACTTTCTCTGAATGCGTTCTGAGTATAGGTACCTATGGGCCAGATAGATTCCGTGTTTCAATGTCTTATCATGGGATTTCCTTAGAGAAATAAGCCACTACTTCTGTTTCCTGTTTTCACTGTTAGATGACCATATTATTCTGTAGGCAATTGTTTTCTTTCACTTTTCCATATTTCCATTTTTTTCTTTAATATGTGTATATTACCTCATAATAAACACATTTACAATTAAACGGTGAATTGGACCTAGTATGTTATTGGTTGCTTTGGGCCTTAAATGACTATTTCACACAAGCTCCTCTGCTTGCACCTTTCCCCACACTTGGGTTCTCCTTCAGCTTACTTTATGTTTCTATTTTATTTTATTTTATTTATATTATTTTATTTTTGTCATCAGAACACTTGCCATGAGATCTACCCTCTCTCTTTTAAGTGTGTAGAAAATAGTATAAAAGTTCCATTAAAAATTAAAAAAATAGAACTACCAGATGATCCAGCAGTCCTACTTTTGGGTATTTGTCCAAAAGAATTGAAATCAGGATCTCAAAGAGGAATTGGCATTCCCATGTTCATTGTAGCGTTATTTACTATCGCCAAGATGTTGAAACAACTTTAAATGTCCATCGACAGATGAATGGATAAAGGAAATGTGATATATACATACAATGGAATATTATTCAGCCTTAAATAAGAAGGAAATCCTGCCATATGCAACAACATGGACAAACCTTGCGGACATTATGCTAAGTGACGTAAGCCGGTCACAGATTCTCCTTCTGTTGTCAAGGTCAAAGAGCGTTCGCTCCCAGCAAAGACCAAGCCTTCCTTGTGTGCACTGGGTCTCATGCCCGTTTTACTCCTCTTCTGCGATTCATGTTTTTCTCTTTTCTGAATTGTTGCTGTCAACATGCACACATGCTCTCTCCCATATTTAAAACTATCTTCCTGAATCTCCCATTACCTCTTGGTCCACAATTCCATTTCCTTTTTTACCTTCACAGACAAACCTCATAATTTTCTATAGGACTGTCTGCACTTCCTCAGCACCCCTTCTCTCTTCCACACCCCAGCCAGCCCCAGACATCATTGAAATGGCTCCAGTCAAGGTCACGGTTGACCTCCATGATGTTAAAGCCAAAGGACATTTGTCTCTTTTTATCTTGTTCATATTCTCATTAAAATTCGACACAGGGCTTCCCTGGTGGCGCAGTGGTTGAGAGTCTGCCTGCCGATGTAGGGGACACGAGTTCGTGCCCCGGTCTGGGAGGATCCCACATGCCGCAGAGCGGCTGGGCCCGTGGGCCATGGCCGCTGAGCCTGCGCGTCCGTAGCCTGTGCTCCGCAACGGGAGAGGCCACAACAGTGAGAGGCCTACGTACCACAAAAAAAAAAAAAAAAAATTCGACACAGACGACTGCTCCAATTTTCTTTTGCTTCCGGTGTCACCTTCACCTTCATGTTTGTTTGTTTCCTACCTTAGGGGCCATTCAGCTTCCATCTCCTTTGCAGGCATCTCCCTCTTCTACTCTAAGCATATTTTCTAGCAGGGCTAATCACCCAGCCCATGGGTTTGCATACCACTAGCAGGCTTATGCTTCCCTATCACATATCTTTAGCTCTGTTGTCTCTCTTAATTTCCAGACTCTCATCTAACTTCCAACTTGACATTGCCACTTAAATGTCTAATAGTTTATTCATAATTTCAATGACCTATACAGCAAGACTTATGGAATCTACCTCTAAATCATATTTTGAATCTAGAAGCTTAGACTGGGTAGTAGCTTCTGGAGGACATTAATAGTCTTCTAAATGGCCTCATTGCTTCCATTCTTATAGAGTCACACACTTCCACTTCTATTTTCCAGGCAGCAGCCAAAGCGATCTTTTGAAAATGCAAATTAGGTCACCTCCTAATTAAAACTTTTGGGTATCATTTTGGTCTCAGCTTAAATGTCACCTCCTTGCAAAGGCTTTCCCTAACACACAGTTTAAAGTAGCACTTGAGTCTCTTTGTCACATGATCCTGTTTTATTGTCATCACTGCAGTTACCAGTAACTGATGGCTACCTGTTTACTTACGTGTAACCTCCAAGAGGATAGGGACAGTTGCCTGTATTCATTGCCTTTGCTACAACGCATTGTTTAGCACGTAATATGTGCTCAAGGAGTAACTGAACGAATGAGCGAATGAACTTATTCAGCAATTTCGGTTGTAATAGGTGGTGACTTTCTTTGGCTATGTCTACATAACAACTCCTTTAGGAGATTTGTCAATTCATTTGGAAAATCAGATTAATCTTCCCTCAAGTAGCTGGGGTAATTTAGTTGGCTGCTTCATTCACATCTATGAAATGATGGTGTTTCACCAAGACACCTCAGACATGTTACACGGAGGCCAAAATAAGCACCATCTTTGCAATGTTTTTATAATCATCATACATCACTTGGTATTCTTAAAAGCAACAACAACAAAACAAAAACAAAAACCCCAAACAAACAAACAGAAAAGCCCCGTGTAGCCCCATGGTGAGAACCTTTATTTTTGCCTGGGTTTTGATGTCTTTATTTTCCATTTGCTCACCTAAACATCTTGTGAGTGTGATGTTGGTCATTCCAACCCAGATAACTTTTGGGCCTATCACATATGATCTTCATGCCCCCAAACAGCTATCTGTTTCCAAAGTTTCTTTTTCTCATTGTATAACTACAGAATATCTAAAACCACAAAGTACAATGACCTCACCTGGCTTTCAGTACCTATAAACTGACTGGAAGAAGGCTTCTCCACAAGTATACTGCAACAACTCAATTTCAAACTGAGCTCAAACCGCCTTGGTTTTATGTTTACTAGTAGGCAGGAGAGAGATAATATTTGTGTCCTTACCCTCAGTGTAGGCACTCTCTTACTACGTCACTGTTGGGTTATTTCCCCTGAGCCCTCTGCCCTGGTGTACAAGTGGCTTAATTAAGAGTATTTCTGAGGAGCTGTCTGTCTCCCCTTCAGAGAAGCTTCGTCTTCTGAAGTTCCAGCCTAAGATTCCTCTCTAGTACAGTTAGAATCTCAGCTAAGCACAGTGAGTGCCACATCTTTATCACTGTTTAGAGTGACTGTTGTTCAGCAGAAGACACAGGCGTAATCCATCTTTGTCTTCCCCCAGCTAATAACCCAGGGTGTAGTAGGTCAGGTGTGCCTCTAACATTTGCTGCTGCTACATTTGTCTGTGCTGGATAAACTCCTTGCAACGGCCTGGCCCTTATTGTTTTCAGAACCTTGACTCTCCTTACCTTCTCATCATCCAAATTTATTTAAGGATGAAACTATTAGAAACACAATTGGTGAATTAATGTCATAGGGACTGCTGCTGGCAGCTCATCAATTTTTGATATGCCACTCAGACAAATGAAACATAAGCCACCCAGAACAAGGGGACCTTTTGACACTTCAAAGGAAACCCCTATGGGTGGTTTCCTCTTGAAGCCACACTAAACTGGCTCGATCTCCTCAGCTGGAAGCTGCCAATGTCTCATTAACCCCTAAAAAGGCCCGGCATGAGCTTTTCTTTTCAGCTATAATTATGCCAAGCACTCCTGTTATGCTGCACTGAATCGCAACACTGTCACCGGCACATTATAAACATCCACCCTAATTGAAAAGCAGATTAGATTCTTGTGTTAATTAGCCCAAAAGCCCGCCCACTTGCATGAATTATGATTGCCTCTTAAATACTGAGGATGTTGAAATCCCTCAGAAAGACAAGGCAGACTTAATTGCAATAACCTGCAAATTAAGTTTAATTTACTTTAAATTTACCGGTTTAGCAGGCTCATTTGATGGTGTTAATGTTCTGGCAAATTAATTATCTGAATTAGTCATGCCTGGTGGAGTTTTGCAGCAGAATACATTGTATAGCGGCCTATTAATAACAGACAAACAGGACAGGATTAATGAGAAGATTATGCTCAAGTTCTTAAAAAAAAAGGATCTTGCATGAATTCAAATATAATCACCAAAGTGCAAATACAGACACAGAATATAAACAAACTGAGATTTATTACACTCTATGGCATGCCATCCAGGAGAAACAGTAAAACATGACCGGTGAAATATCAGACAGCAAAAGCCCTATTCTCTATCCTCCTGTGGAGTTCTCACGGCAAACTGTTTCCTGTTGGTGAGCATTTGTTAGTCCCATAGACAGGCAGTGAATGGCAGAGATGGAGCTAATAGGTTAGTTAGAAATAGCTACTCTCAGATTAATTCTGTTGCCTTCTTAGTAGTTTATAAAGGATTAAGATGCTTTCTGGGGGCTTCCCTGGTGGCGCAGTGGTTGAGAGTCCGCCTGCAGATGCAGGGGACACAGGTTCGTGCCCCGGTCCGGGAGGATCCCACATGCCGCAGAGCGGCTGGGCCCGTGAGCCATGGCCGCTGAGCCTGCGCGTCTGGAGCCTGTGCTTCGCAACGGGAGAGGCCACAACAGTGAGAGGCCCGCATACCGCAAAAAAAAAAAAAAAAGATGCTTTCTGGAGCCCACTTGTAACCATCCTCTTTGGCCAGATCAAAATGCTATTAACAATAAAAAATCTAAAACAGTGATGATCTTGCTGCCACTCTTATCTTTGTCCCAGTACTTATCTTGTCAAGGATGGATGTGGGAAATTTAGGGAGGGGGAGATTTAGAAGGGTGGGTGTGCAAAGGTTGGAGGGACTTTTAGAGCGTTAACATCTTTGGAGAATCTTCCAGATTCACTCCTCTATGAGGATAAGAAGTGAATCTTATTCCTTTTGTATCCCCAGGTCCTAAGACAGGGCCTGGAACATAGTAGGGACGTAACATTTATATATTTATTTCGAATGGATGAAACACAGAATTAGCTTAGTGACGGTTTTGGAAGAAGCATTGCTCAGTTTGGAGAATATTGTTGGGTATCACTCCTAACAAATATGGAATTTCTCTCAAAGTCCTGTGCCAGGGCTTCTGTTGTTATAAACAGGCTTTCTCCATTTGGTTCTGCAGAGACACACACTCAGGCTCTCTCTCTGCCATCCCCAGCAGAAAGAAATCGCCTCTGGGTGTCAAGCTAATAATCTTTGACTGGCTCGAACTGAATATGGCCATGCAGTGATTGACCTCAACATGCCAGATTATTGATTGGGCTGGAGATGCGTGAGCCATCATTTTCTTGGAACAGTCACCGCTTTTGTCTTGATCCCCTCCGCAGCTGTCACACTGTGGTGAGCCATTGAAAGAGGCCACATTTGCATCCTTTCTGCATTTGTGCTTCTCTGCTTAAAATAAAAATGCCACCACTTGAAAGGGAGGCTGAACCATTGATTCTGGTTTTTAAAAAATTATCTCATTAAAAGCCAAGGGTTTGGGTTTAGTTGGGAGTGGTGTGCGGAGGCATGCAGAATACATAAACTTGCTTTATGGGGCGTATTTAATTTGGGGGAGAAATAATGAGAATAAAAATTGTTTCAATATGTTTTCTGCATTGTGTCAATATATCACACAGCTCCTTTCTGGAGTCACATTTGCTGTTAGGGTGGTTGTGTTTTTTGCTGTTTTTGTTGTTGTTGTTCTCTGTTGAATTATAATTTGCAGCAGTAAATGAAACTGGCACAAAAACAGGTGTTATTAAAACTGGGCAGGAAAAAGACAATAACAACATAATTCCACTTTAAAGGCCGATATGTGTATCGTTGAAACGACTTTGATTGGACCCCATAGGGAATAGAAAATACACCATAAAGAAAATGGATTTCAGTGACACATAAACAAAAGGCAAATGACTAATATATTTACATATAACATGTGGTGTATTCATTGCACACCATGGTGACAGAATTGTTTATTTCATTTATAATTTATACAGCAAAATCTTATTAAATGTGTAACTAGTTTGCCAGATGATAATATACATAGGAGTTTAGGCTTCTATTATAGAATGTCATTAACAACAAAAGATTTTCATTTGTGAGTTAATTTTTTTCCTAATCCATTCTTTTCGGCAGTGTATGCTCTGAATAGAAGCCTGACTCTCTTCAATTATGGTGGCACTGTGAAAAGAAGAGGGTGGTCGGAAAATTCTGGAGAAGAGTGCCCACTGGCCAAAATAAGACTTCTCTTCTGCTATTTCCTAGAATATCAGTCTTCAGAATATATAAAGGATGATTGATAGGTGTGTATGAACTTCAAGATGATTTCAGAGATCCTAGAAAAATTCTTCTCTGGCAAACAAAATTCTATCAAAGGCCAGAAACACCAGAATTTGAGACCTGACAGGGATTGCTTCAAAGACTAAAGGGTCCTGTGAGTAAGTGTTGTAGAGAGAATGATTTCACTGCGCTCCCTTTTTGTCTGGTGGGCCACTGGGCTAGGGGCTTTAAGGAAATTCCAGACACTAAGGGTGCATGCAGTTTTATGGATAATCTTTCTCAGGATATTAACTGGGCAGGAATTTTCTCTTTTTTTTTTTTTTTTTTTTTTGCTTCCAACACTACAGTGTGTACATGGTCTCCCGTGTGACAAAAAAGTAGTCTATCCTCGTTCTCATTATTTATTTTCAGAATAAGAAAAGTACCCCCCCCTTTAGAAGTTTCCTTCATGCTGTGTTATTTAATGAGGATTAAACCATTTCAGAATGTTTGTAGTGAATCTCTTTCCAAGCCAGGAGAAGGGTGCTAGTGAGGGGCAATGGGATAGGTGGGGTTTGGGTGGGGGGTAGAAGTGAGGTGGTGGAGAAATGCTTTTAAACAATAAAATGTATTTTACTTTCAAGTCTTGAACTGTCAGGCTTCATTCCAAATAATGTATCCTGACAGTTCATAGCTCCTCTTAAAAACTGGATGAAGCTTTTGCAGTTGCAAACTAGTGTGATAAAACATGAAAATACTTTATTCAGGTAAAGTGGAAATAGCTGTTCAGCCTGGTTAAGTTACACAGAAACCTTTTTCTCTCTAAATTAATATACTGTGCAAATATCTTGCCTGTGACACCCTAGCTATACACTTAATAAAAGCCCTTCCAGTGAAAACTGTGTTTCAGTGCATCAAAGCATTAGTGAGTGCTCCAAACCTAAAGCCAGATAAACTTGTACATTCAAAACAAACATGTGAAGGAGTAGATCTTAGTGTTGCCAGTAATAAGTGGAAAATACAGAGGACACATATTTATTCAGTTTCTACTCTTGGCCTGGGAGAAGACAAAGAACTCCTGTTTTATTTTTTGCACACTTTTCCATTCATTGGTTCCATAATTGCTCAAGAGGGGAGAAAGCATCTCAAGAGCACCTTCCTTGGGGTGCCAGAAAGTGTCCAAATAACAGCAACAATAACAACAACAAAGAAAGATTTTAAAAATAGAAAGAATGAAGCTATTTTCTTTGATTGAGGCTCATTGTGGCCAGTAGTATGATGAAACTACTGCTAAAAAAAGCTAAAGGGTGTCTAGATTCAATTAACAGACATAGGGAGTCTCGAATCTAGGAGGGGATATTGCTGCTCAGATCACATCTGGACTAATGTGCTTAATCCTGGGCCTGAGAGACACAAATTGGCTACTATTTAGAGAAGAGTGAAAGAGGTGGTAGTAAAATATGAAATTGTTACATGAGAAAGAGTTGAGGGAACAGGAGAAATTCCTCATTCAGAGAGATTAGGTGCTAGCAGAAGATGCGTGGTCATTTGATGGTTTTGCAGAGGCTTTACAGTAGCATATTTTCCCTTCCTCACCGAATAATAGTAATTGCAGTAGTAATAGTAATAATAATAATAATGTTCTCAAATTTACAAACTTCTTCTTACAAGTATAATTTTATTTAGTAACCCACACCTCGGGGAGAAATTATTATAATCTCTACTTCACAAATGAGCAAATGGACTCAAAGTAGCTAAATTCCTTGCTCAGAGGGGTACAGATAATAAAGAAAAGTCTTGGGACTCCAAGTCTACTGACTCCAAATCAAAATGGGTAGCTGGACCAGATTATCTACAGAATTCTTTTTAATCTTCAGTTTTTATGATTTTAATAAACTTAGAGGTTTAGGAAAATGCTCTTCTTATCCATTTATTTAGGCAAACTCTTATTAAATTACTTACTAAGTGTCAAAAACTGGGAAGGTACTGAGGCTTGTAATATGAATAAGGTATGGTCAGTTCCATTGAGGATCTTGCTTTGTGAAGGGGAACCAGGAAGTAGATCATTAGAATGTCATGTGACCAGAAGGGAGTGCACTATAGGAAAAGCTGAGAGAGAAAATTATAGTCATAGTCAAGCTATGTCATGAAAGCTGAAAAGAGAAAATGGGAAGAAGAGGGTGTGGGAACTGAAGGACAATTTGGACAGAATTCCTTAAAAGTCCTTGGGATTTGTATTCAGTGTATATATTTGTGCCTTTGTAGGTTAATCAACTCTTCCCAGTTTGCCTAGGACTTTCTCGGTTTTAGCAATGAAAGTTCCCCATCCCATGGAACCTCTCCATCCCAGGAAAGCCAGGAGGGTGGTCACCCTACCTTATGAGGTTTATACTAGACCCATGCAGTAGAGGTAAAAAGCATATGGAGGGTTCCAAACAGAAGTGAGCTTTGAAGGATAAAACATGGCCAAAATATATATGTTATTGCTAAGATATCAAAGTATATTTGATATTGCTAAGAGAATCATTTTGGTTCAGTTTTTTCCTCTATTGTCATAGAGCTAAATGCTAGGTGATTTCTGAATACTCAGTTGATCCCAATAAGAACTAAAGAAAAACAAAAACCTGATTGATCTTAAGATGGTTAATTCAATAGCACTAGCCACATTTGACCTTTATCCCTAGTTTCTAACACCATTTAATACATGAATTATCTTTTTTGGCAAATAAATATTATACGTAATATGTGGGTGGCTACAATAGAACACACCTATAATTTGGGATTATAGAAAGTGGCCACCTTCTAAAAATTAAAGTTGTAAAAAGCCAACAAAAAAGTATTGAATGGGTATCTATGAGAGAATCCTGCCCTAAAAGATGCTAACCTGTGAGATTTGGGAAGTATCCAAGCCCTATCAAGGTGATTAGAGAGCATATTCAGGTATGAAATGTAGGCTTGCTGCAGAATAATAGGTTAACTAATAGCCAGGTATGGGAATAAAATCCAGAAAGATGATATTAATATGTCACGTCTCTAGGATTCTCAATGGAGGGGGTGTATAGTCCAGCTAACTTATGTTTAGTGGCAATAATGTAACAGCCCTTCCACATTTGCCAACTACCAACTTTACCCTGCTCTGATTTCACATAGCTATTTGACTTTCCATGAACATTTTCCTTGGGTAATTGACAGCCATCATACTGGACTGTAAGCTTTGTGAGGGCAGGAAATGTGTCTGTCTTAGCCACCTTTGTCTCTATGTGTCTAGGATAGGGGAAAGCTTAATATTGGTTGAATGAAATGGATATAGCTGTCTTTTTATTTTCTGATCCCTCTCTTATACATCTGATTAGCACTGATCGGCTTTGAGTTATTGAAGACCTTGAATTTGCAGTTCTGTAGACCAGAGTGTTGTGGGCTGAATTGTATTGTGCCTGCCACGCCCCTGCCACAAATGCATATGTTGAAGTCCTAACCCCCCATACTTCAGAATGTGACTGTATTTAAAGATAAGGTCTTTAAAAGGGTAACTGAGTTAAAATGAGGTCCCTGGTATGGGCCCTAATCCAATATGACTGGTGTCTTTATAAACAGAAGAGGGGTACAGACAGGCACAGAGGGAAGGCCACGTGAGGACACAGGGAGAAAGTGGCTATCTACAAGCCAAGGAGAGAGGCCTCAGAAGAAACTAACCTGTCAACATCTTAATCTTGGCATTCCAGGCGCCAGAAATGTGAGAAAATAAATTTCTGTTGTTTAAGTCATACAGTCTGCGGTACTTTGTTATGACAGTCCTAGTAAACTAATACGCAAGGCGAGGCTGCCCATCTGGGAGGGAGTGCCACCTGGCCTCTTTCTTTGACATATCTGTTCAGTCACAGAGTAAATGATGGTTAAAGGAAGCTACTACTGGATCTGTTTTTCAGATAATCACATTAAGGCTCAAAGAGGCTAGAAGTTAAGCTAATTTCAAACATGAATAAGCAACTCATTCATTATTGCCTTTTAAAAGTTTGTTATTTGGAACATTATTCCTAGAAGGTAAGTAGAAAAAAGAATTCTAAGATCAAATATGTTTGGAAACACTGCATACAATTTCTTCCTCTTAGCTCTTCACACAGCTTATTAACATATTAAGGACTCTAAGTGACATTGCATTTAGGAAGGCTGTTTAATTTTGTTAAATCTAGTATTTACCAAATGTTTTTGACCAGAGAATTTATTTTCCTATAACAAACATCTCAGAAAATCTAGTACAATGAGTATTCTGCTGACAATATTTCAATAAAAACTCATCTATCAGCATCCATAAACTAATCTGCATTGTTGAATGGAAATCAAATTCCAAGGTGGTCAAGAGGTACAAACTACCAGTTATAAGAAAAATAAGTCCTGATGATGTAATGAGAAGCATGATGACTATAGTTAATACTGTATGGCATATTTGAAAGTTGCCAAGAGGCTGTATCTTAAAAGTTCACATCACAAGAAAAAGAATTGTAACTATATTTAATTAACATCCATGTTAACTAAACTTATTGTGGTAATCATTTCAGAATATATATATATATATATCAAATCTTTATGTTATACACCTAAAACTAATACAATGTTATATGTCAATTTTAAAAAAGAAAAAATAATATGAAAAAAATATACACATAACTGAATCACTTTGCCATACACCTGAAACTAACACAATAATGTATATCAATTATAGTTCAATAAAAAGATAAAAAATAATGAATGATAGATTTAAAAAATTGTGTTTTCTTAATATCGTACCAACACTATTGTTAGTCCATGGGAACATTGGCCTCAGTGTCTCTCAAATAAATTGATGGCATATGCTGTTTCCCTCTGGCTACACTGTCCCGCCATACTTGTCCTCTTGGTCATGTTTCAAAATCCTTCTCAAGTTTCATCTTCTTTGTGCAGCCTTTCCTGATCCTTTCTTCTCCCACTCTCCACCGGATCATAAGACATAATCCACCATACTCTTTTCTGGATTGCATTCTGGTACATGCAATTAGTGCCCTTTTGTATTGTACTTACTTGGTTACATTGCTATTTCTCTTCTCGATTGGGAGACTCCTGAGGGCAAGACGTGTGTCACACTCATTTTCTATCTTTGACACAAGCAGAGTGTCTGACACGTGATGAGTGCCCAGGGAACGGTGGCACACTGAATCAGTTCCTAGTTTTGTGAGTAGCCCTTTGGTGCTGTATTCTCTGGCCACCTTACCTGGCCTACCTTTTTAAGCATATTAAACTCATCCGATAAAAGTGTCTTCTCAATAGAATGCTCTAGAGAAAACGACCAACACCTTTAAAATACTAAAATCAGAAAGCAGGATTAAGCAACAACTGGAGTTAGTGTTGCTCATTGTTTTGAATAACAATAGCTCCCACACATTCCACACCAACCATGAGCCGGTCTGTGCTAAATGCTTTGCGCACACTATTTCTTTTCTTTTTTTTTTAAATTTTATTTATTTATTATCTTTGGCTGCGTTGGGTCTTTGTTGCTGCGCATGGGCTTTCTCTAGTTGCGGCGAGTGGGGGCTACTCTTCATTGCGGTGCACGGGCTTCTCATTGTGGTGGCTTCTTGTTGTGGAGCACGGGCTCTAGGCGCGCGGGCTTCATTAGTTGCAGCACGTGGGCTCAGTAGTTGTGGCTCACGGGCTCTAGAGCACAGGCTCAGTAGTTGTGGCGCACGGGCTTAGTTGCTCTGCAGCATGTGGGATCTTCCTGGACCAGGGCTCGAACCCGTGTCCCCTGCATTGGCAAGTGGATTCTTAACCACCGCGCCACCAGGGAAGCCCCGCACACTATTTCTATATGGTAATGACGGCTATTGGTTCTCTGTTGCCTCCATTTCCAAACAAAAGCACAGACGCTATTGGAAATTCAGGCTGAGTTGACTGCTCTTGTTTGGTGAATTGTGAGGAAATAGGTGGTGAGAAAGAAGAGTTTTCTCTTGCCCAACTTCTTCCTCTATCTATATTTGAACAATCTATATTTGAGACCTCCCAGATGAGCAAGATGTATACAGCACCCTGTATCCCATGGGATGGAAAAATTGGCTTATGTGTCATTTGCCTGTGTAAATGTCTGAAGAAAAGAAAAATATACTTATCTGGGAAAAGGGGTAAATCTTCCTCATTTATTCATTTACTCATTGATTCATTAACTCAGCTATTACATCAAGATGAGTAAGACATGGTCCTTATTCCCTGGGAACTCTCAGCCAAGTGAGAGGTATTAACCAGCACACGAGATAAGTGCCATCTTGGAAAAATGAACTACGCGCTGTACAGGCCCAGAGGAAACAGGCCTCGTCCCAGGACTCTGTGTTGCCTAGGGTATTTTTCAGCTCCATAGAACTTTCTGTCATATCCTTACTGGGGCTATGGTCATCCTCAGTTTCTTCCTTTCTCTCATGAAGTATAGCAAAGATAAGCATTCAATAAAAAGTATGTATTAAAGTTTCGAGATAAAATAAAAATTATTTCTTCTAAAATTCACATGGACAAAATGGAGATTTCCTTTGCAATAACTTTCAAATAAAGAGCATATATTTGAATGTGCTCAAAGTTAATATCTTTTTACTTTGCAACATAAAATAATCTTATGATAAAAACAACAAATAATATTTATTATCATGATTATAATAAATAACTTTATATTATCCAATCTTTTCCCAATAACCATAAAAGCTGCAGTATCTCCAGTGTTTAGAACAATGCTTGGCAAATAGTAGGTGCAATGTAAATATTTTGTTGAGGGCATAAAGGGCTGAAGAACTTCCTCTTTATTCTTAGCAGAATCTGGCTGGTAGAGAGAAAGTTGGAGTGATTGCTTCTTGGAAGGAAGAGCAAAAGTGCCTAAAATCCATTTCCTGCTCTATTGGTGAATTATTAGCATTATTATTATAGCTATTATTGTTATTTCTTTAAATATACTGCATTTGCTAAGCATATTCTACTTTTGGAATTGTAACAGAGCAGGGACTCTGTGGTGCCTTCCTGGGACAGATCCCACCCTCCCATATCCTCCTCCTGCTTCTGTTTTGTAGAAAAACTTTAGCCTCTTAGGCCTTCCCTGAGTTCCAAAGAATACATTTAATCAAAGAAGTGAGACAACACAGAAACAAAGGAAAACAGTCAAGCAAGACAATATAATAATAGTGTAGCCATTAAACAAACTCAAGGGCCTTTAGGTCCTCCACAAGGGCTATAGATAATATTCTGAGCCATGTCCTTTGAGCTGTTTTTCAAATACTGAAACACCCACCAGGTAGAAGACGTTAACTGCATGCTGCCCACAAGTGTGTAGACCCCAGACATGTTGGAAACAGAAAGTTGATGAATTCCGATTATCTTACCACCAACTAATCAGAAGAATGTCCATGAACTGATCACCTACCCTGTAACCCTCTGCCCCACTCTGTCTTTAAAAACCTTTTCCTGAAAACCATTGTGGAGTTTGGGCCTTTTGAATACTAGCTGCCTGGACTCCTTGCTTGGCACCCTGCAATAAATATTACACTTTCCTTCACCACAACCTGGTGTCAGTAGACTGGCTTTATTGCACATGGGCATGCAGACTCAAGTTTGGTTCAGTAACAGAAATACTGTATGTAATCTCCCAGTCACCTTGTGAGGCAGGAGTTTTTCTCTTTCTTATTTTATTGCTGGAAGAATTACAACACAACCAGTTTAAATAACTTGCCTTCTCTCTCCACCGATTTGTGGCTGACTCAAGATTAAAATCGTCATTTCCTGCCTCTAATCAAGCAGGCCACCTAACGGTAACATATGTGTTTCAAAGAAAGGATAAATAGGCTGCAAAAGTCAAGATTTTGAGAGGAAAATAAAGACAGTGCTAAGATTTTTAAATAGTGCTGATGAAGAACAGCAATAAATTCTGGAATTATTATCTCTGGAGAAGTGAAGAGTGATGCGAATCCTTAATGATGGTATTAAATGATGATGTGTGATTATTCTAACAGTATGATAGATCATAAAGAAAAATGAAGATGTTCCCATCTTTTCTATGTACAGAATTACAGTGAAACAGCTAGAGTTGAAGGCTACAAATATTTAATCAGCAATTCTGTCCAGAGCTCTCTGTTAGAGAGGAGGAGAATGTACCCTAAGAAAGCTCAGAAGGCAAGTTTGGGAGCTGATGTAGTGTTGGATTGCTCTGAGATTCCCTGAAAGCTCCTCAATCCATCCTTCTCATGGCCCAGACCCAGCAGAATCACTGGCTGGATAGAGTCCCTCTAGCTCATCAGTCACGGCTTAGCCATCATGAAGTCCAGACTTATCTGACATTTGATGGTATACGAACCCAGAAATTGCTTCATCTCCACAGAGGCTTACTGTTGGACACTGAGGTCACAAAATATGATGAGGTGATATGGAAAGGGACAAATCAATTGCCTGTGTGCCTGACAAGATGAAGACTTAGGCTGAAATAGCCTGGCATTCAATAAAGATTCATTTGTCCACACTAGCTGCCGGCCATCTGGATTATGTTAATTTAGTAGAGCTAGGCTCTCTCCTACTCCCTAAACTATCTCACTCACTGAAGTTTTCCAAGAACTCTTTCACTTTGTATTTTTGCCAGAGTTACTGTCTCAAAACACATGTCGGGTAATGTCCTCCTCACATCAGGGAATGGGACATAGTTACAGAAAACACAGAACAAAACTCAGGGGTCTTACTTGGCATTCATGGCCCTTTGGAATCGGGCTCTAATCCACCCCCACACACCCTAATTTTAGCGATGTTGGTAAGGCGAGGCACAGGCACCAAGCTGGATTCATTTTATTTCTCCTGTGACTGGTGCAGGCTCTGACACAGAGCAGGTGTCCACTTCATGTTCCTTGAATGAATGGCTGAATGAGAGACACAGGGCTCTTACCCAACCGTGTCTTTCCCCGACCCCAACATTGCATTGTGTGCACTGCCCTCTCTACCTGGAAAGTCTTTCCCTCTCATATCCAATTTTATTTTCATTTATTATAGACCTATCTGTTCATGGCCCAGGTCAAATTACTGCTCCCAGTGAAACTTTCCTGGATGTTGGAATTCACCTCTTGCCTCTGTTTTCTGAATCCTCTTTGTGGGTATTGCTTTTATGATACTTCTACACTCTGGCCTAGATTACAGCTTCTGGTGTGCACACCTCTTTCTACCTAATAGAATGTGAATCCTGGGAGACAGGAGAAATATATTACTAAACTCTGCATCATGCATAATACTTTGAGCATGAAAGGATCTAAGTAAATTTTATTTAGGCAGAATCCCCTCTTCCTGCACTCACCTTCTGTATTCCCCCAACTTCTCACTTCAATTTTTCATTTTCCTCAGTTCATACCTCACTATCCTGTTTCAAGTGGTCACCCCCTACTCAAGCCCCACATGTCTCTCATTGTCTCCTCCTCAGATCTTTTAACCACCCCTGGAAACCTTGGCTCAGGCCCTCCTCTGTCTTTTTGGGCTGCGAAGCCTCTGCACTTTCCCCTGTAATGAGTAAGTACTTGAGCAGTAACAGTGACTGTTTTGGTGACATAGGAAAGACCGAGAGGTAGATACAGAGATGGTGGCCCTTTGACCCTTGGAGTGAGAATAAATGACATACACATTATAGAGGAAGATTGTGTCTCTCCAAGGAGGACCGCTCTCTACTTGGCTTCTGCCCACATCGCTAAGGTTGACTTTTCCTTTGAGGAGGACCTCACAAGCCTTCTCTATCACCAGCTTTGCCCCAAAGTCTCCAAGTATCTCCAGGTAATAAAATGGGAAGAAGTAGTAGGTTAGTTGATGCCAAAGAAATGGCTACAACAGGAGTGATGTGAGGAATAGTTTGGAGAGTGGGGCAGAGTCAAGGTGTAGTCTAGGAAGAAGGGGACCAAGCGCAGGGGAAGGGGGGCTGGGATGCTCCCTGCTCTTCTGTGGTGAGGCTGTAAAGAAGAAACAGTGAAGATGATCAAAGTTCATTTAGATCCGTATCTTCCCATCCTAGCCAGTTCAACTTCCCTTTTTCCTCACTGTCCCAATAGTTCTTCCTTTCCTTAAACTCATGTATGCATATCCTTCCTCTTTTTCATCTTAACTTGGTTACCCCCTTCTGGATGTTTTTCTGTCAGGACCTGAGTTTCTCAACTTTTTGGCTTTTTGGTCTAAGTCTATCTGAGTCATAACTCTTTCTGAGGTGGATGTGTATCCTCAGCTGCTTCTGTTCCTGGTGGGAGATAGGAGAGGCTTGTGGCTGGAGGGATCCCTGGAATCTTCCACCTTCTAGCACTATCTTAAGGAAGCCCACCACCAGGAATAGAATTTCCCAGTGTTTGTCCCCCCATCCTGAACAAAACTGGCTAAATTACCTGAGGGTGCCTCTCCGAAACTATCTGAAAGGGTGAGTGGCAACCAGAGAGAGGAAAAAAGAGAAACAGCTACAGAAGAGGAGAGAAATGCCTGCCCATGGTTTTAAAGCTGAGGCACAGGATGGAGACGAAACCTTATGATCAGCCAGGAGCCCAAAATGTCAAAAATTTTTTGATGCCACATTGAAGGGCCATGATACTGGGCCTTCTCTCTCAATAACCCTCCTGCAAACAAAAGAATGTTTCTTCAGCAGGCCGACAGATGAGCAGTCCCAGTTAACTACTTCAAAAAACTATCAAAAAGAGTCCCTTAATTTTTCATCCTTTTAACTCACTAATCAGCTAGTTAATTTCTCTGTCTTCATGCAATTAGCATGTGCCCGGAAAACAGAACTGTGCTAAGGTATGGAAGTGGGGGCTGTTTAAGAGTGGAATGAGTCATGTCAGTTTATACAGATATCGGGACTTCCCTAGCGGTCCAGTGGTTAAGACTCTGCGCTTCCACTGCAGGGGGTGCAGGTTCAATCCCTGGTCAGGGAATTAAAATCCTGCATGCTGCACGGTGCAGCCAGAAAAAAAGAAAAAATGTGTACAGATATGTTTGCAGATACCAAAAGTGTATGACAGTCTGGACCTTAAATTATGCCATCCTTCCAAATAAAAGCTTATTCTGCAAGAATAGGAGAATGGTATTTTGCTGTCTTTACTTCTCTAAATGTCTGTAAATCAAGGGTCATTTGATAGGAGAAAAGCATCTTCCCCAAATTCTATGCAGTCAGAAAGGTGTCATGGTCAAGCTGAGCTCTCAGGAGGGGGTTCTTCTCTGGACTATTGGCAGAGGCTTGAGCAACCAAATGGATTATCTGGGTCACAGGATAACTACGGACTGGATGCAGTAGATCCTCTGTGAGTGACTTTCTCCCATTCCTCCAAGCAAATCCACTTTGAATCTGTACATGAAGAGGGCAAGAATTCATAGGCACGAATGGACAGCCACACGCGTCCTGGCACACTCTGCTTCGAATAAGCTAACTAACTTCGAATAAGCTAACTCTCTCGACTGGAGAGCTGTAGGAGTGAGACGTTCACTTGTTCTCTTGGAACGACTTCCTACGGCTTAGCTCTTTATCTGCATCTTGCCCATTCTTTAAAGTTGGGCTCCCTCTCACTTGCTCCAAGGGGCATTCTCTGATGGTGCAGCTCACGGCTGCCCCTCCCTTTTCTGATCCTGCACTGCCCACACTGTCCTCATCAATAATGTACACCTCATTATTCAGCCACACTGTGTTGCTTTCTAGGTGTTTCATGAGGGGAAATTCCTTGTCCTTAACTGGACCGATTGTTCCTTGAGGGCGACATCTGTGGCTCATTATTTTATGTCCTCTATGTTCAGGATCTTATCGTTGGAAATCAGTTAACATGTAACCAGTTGAATCAGATCCTATAGTGTTGTGGATATTTTGCAGAGGTATCATTCTTTTTAAGCCAACATTTTAAAAAGTAGAGCCTTTTGATTAAAGATACTTTTTTTTTTTTTTTTTTTTTTTGCGGTAAGCGGGTCTCTCACTGTTGTGGCCTCTCCCGTTGCGGAGCACAGGCTCTGGACGCGCAGGCCCAGCGGCCACGGCTCACGGGCCCAGCCGCTCCACGGCATGTGGGATCCTCCCAGACCAGGGCACGGACCCGTGTCCCCTGCATCGGCAGGTGGACTCTCAACCACTGCGCAACCAGGGAAGCCCTGATGAAAGATACTTTTAAAGAGCCCAGTAAAATACTCAAAAAAATCTCAAGATTTAGTCTTAGTTTTAAACATAAAGAACTGGGATAAATTTTAGTATTGACTTGACTGAGCTCACTGACCCTCTTCTGCACTTTCTTTTTGACATGGGGGTGAATAGTGGCTCTGCCCTTGGGTTGATAATAACAGCACTAGACGACCTTCACCCACATCAGGTACTGCTATGCTCAGTGCTTTACATGTGTTTTCTTCCCATTGGTCCTTTGGGATGGGTACTATTATCATGCTCATTAGACAGATGAGGAAACTGAGATTTAAGGAGGTGACTCACCAAAGGTCTCCATCCCCTTATTTAAAGGAAGAACCAAATTTTGAACCAAAGTCTATCAGAGGCCAGATCCCAACTCTTACTCATTGATCTTTACAGCCTTCCTTCTGTGACTAGGTGAATTCTTGCATATATTCCTCTTGAAAAAATAAGTTGAACTCTTTCATGCACTACAATCGGAGGCTAAGTCCAGGACGGTGGCATTTACCATGGATTTGTACTCTTCCAATGTACTGTGATGGTCAAGTTTTCGTTCAGTTCTGCTGCCAGGCCCAACTCTGGTCCTTCTAGGATTTATGATTTTTGGAATAGGCCAGGTTAGAGTTCACTATGATAGGATGTGCTAAAATGGAAACCTAGCTTGTCCAGTGTATAATGACTTTTTAAAAAAATTTTGATACTTGCAGCTGTAAGCAATACCTTATATGGAGAGACAATAGAGAGAGAGACAAACAGTTGATTTCTTTTTAGCCTTGACCCTTGGGGACTCAGGGACTTCTTTCTCATAGAGGATCTGTAATATGATACAGAGCCTTGCATCTCTGAGTCATTAGTTCTAAATCCAATCCAGTGTAATAATGGCCACAAGCAGCTATTCTGTGATTATCTAATGCTTTATAGGAAATGAATTTACATTCCGGTAGATTCCAGGAATATATATACAGAACATTCTAACATCTATGACTTCTTAGAAGGATTTTTTCCTTAAAAACTATGTTAATAAGAGTTGACAGTTATATCAGAAATGACTTCCCCAAGTCTGTGTTGGAAATATGGAAGAAAGCTTGAATTTCCTCTACAGACGTGAGAAATGGACCCTTTATTGTATTATCAAAAGGCAGTGTTGAATTCATTTGGCAAACATCATATGCATAAAGAGGGCCACATATACACCCACATGAACAGCTTGGGAAATAGGCTCGCTCTCTATGGATTTTCTAGAATTGCTCAAGAAAGAATAACTGATCAGATGATGTGAGAAACATCTGTACAAGTTAACAAGAGGACAGTTTAGCTACTGAAGAGGTGATATAGTGTAAGAGTTAAAAGCAGAAACCCTGGAGCCAAAGAGCTAAGCTCCACCACTTACAACTCTGTGACCTTGGGCAAAGCATTCAGCCTCTCTGCATCTCAATTTCTTGGCTCTAAAATGTGGGTCATAATAGTATCTACCTCATAGGGTTGTCATGAGGATTAAATGAGCGAACATATGTGGAGTACTTAAGACAGCGCCTGGCACATGTAGGCACTGGCTATTATTATTATTAGAGTTGAATATAGACATTTATATTGACACTGTTCATAATAAATGTAAAGTAGCTCTTGAATCTCCATCGTTTTTCAATTCTCTTAAGGGAAGTAGAAAATTTTCTACATCTGTATATTTGACATTGTCTGGGGTGCCAGATACCCAGGGAGTTGCCAGGGACACAAACATGAAAAAGGCATAGTCTTTACCCTTGAGGGATTTATCATCTAGAAAAAGGCAGCTATGCACACCAGTGATTCTCAATCATTATGTTAAGTGCATGAGTAGAGATGTCAAGCTGTTATGAGCGTATAAAGAGAGGATTGAGTAATTTTCCCTGGGAGAGCTGCTTAAGCAGGTGATGTTCAACTAGGGCTCGAAGGATGAGTACAAGTAAGTTCACTAACAATCAGTATGGGGATCAGTCTCTTTTGTGGAAGATGCTGTAGCACTAGGGTGCCTAGAACGTTTTGTAGACTTTATCACCAAATAGTAGTAGCATTTGCTAACCAGTTATGACCTGATAGGTCTCTTTACCAGATGTTTTACAAAAGGGTAGAGAGAAAAGGGAATTAGGAGGAAGAGAAAGAGTGAAGAGAGAAAATTAAAAAGAAGAGAAAAAGGGAAGTGCATAACGTTAAACATATGAAGGTAAAAAGGCTTTCCTGTCCCATATCTTATTCAAAGGCAGTAATGTCTCTGTGGCTTATTTTAGTAAATTAATCAGACACATTGAAGCCAAGGAGAGAGCTGTGCATTTCAGTGTTACGAATGAAAGAACTTTATTTAGAGATAATCCCTCCAAGGAAACAATGCTGTTTTAACTGATTTCTGTGTGACATCTGGTTTGTCCTTCAGTAGGCAATATACAGACATTTAAACTGCAGTTTGCCCAGTTCTGCTTCACTGGTCATTGGGGAAATTCATCTAAAGCGGCAAAAAGGACTGGAAATGTTTGCATCATATTAATAAATGGGAAACTGAGGAAGCTGCCAACTGGCAGTAGAGTATGTTTTGGTGGTTTGATAAGGCTACTAAAGAGTTTATGATGTGACAGATGTTTCAGTACACTATTGTGAAATGAATAGATTATGAGAAGTAATTAGATGTACATTGGAATCAATGCTGTTATCATCGAGGCCTTCAGGCGATGCAGTAGATGAGAGTCTTGGCAGCAGGTGGTCCAATGGCTCCAAGACAGGAAGACACACTGCGGGAGACTGAGTGACAGGTTTCACAGATCCAGGGGGTGAGAGATCTGAGCTGGGGCTTGCATTTGTAATCTTTACTCATGTATAAATAATAACAACTCCGCCATTGACTTCCTATGCTATGTCATAGCCTCTGTTACCCTTACACACATGTAGAATAGGGCTGGTTTCAACCACTCAAAGTTATCCTTGGTCTCCCTGTTTTCAAATATGCCTATGTATGTTCGATGGTAACTGACAGCTCTATCATTTTTGAGGGAAGACTTTTAGAGCTAATCATCTGATGATTACATTCATTTTTAATGCTTGGCATTGAGCTGCCATTGTACAAAACTTCCTATAGGTTGCAGATCAGAGGCTGGAAAGTACTTTAACTGCCTTTCATCAGGAAGGCGGTTTCTTCTCTCTGGCTCAATGACTAACATTTAAAGGGACACGTTTGTCTCTCTGCTCTGTGCAGTCCCTTTGCAGGGGACTTGGCAGGGTCACCCTCCATGCTTGAAGCAACCATATGGAGCCTGCTGCTTTCAAGGGAAGCTTTTGGTTTCTGCCAGTTTCCAGGGTCAGCTATTAGCACACTGGGGAATGTTGAAGTTTCCAAGCACAGAATGAAGAGGGAGGGAAGAAATGGGTGATTAGGGGAATTAAGTAACTGATTCCATGTGTACATCTGCTATCCCTGTAGGAAGAAGAAATATCTGGTAGAATCATTTATTAGCCCCTATCTGCTTAAAACAGCAATGGTATTTATGTAAAAAAGGGGGGGCTTTGTTGAATGATTTCAAAATAATATGTAACTCTGATAATTAAAGAGACCTTAGTAGAAAATATGTAGCATATGGCTGTATATTCACATCTGTGCAAGCTTTTAATACTCTTTCTTATATATCCACCTAATTAATTCTTCTATTCATTTGTTTAATAAATCTTCATTGAACCTTCACTATATCCCTATTAGTTGTTGCTGTGCATATAAACCTAAATGATTATCATGTAGAACTCAACTGTCTCTTTTGGGGGTGTGTGTATGTGTGTGTGTGTGTTACTGCCTGTCTTCCTTTCATAAGAAGCTAGATGTTTTGTTGGGAAGGTATTTTTTAGGTACTTATCTGAAGCCGTTATGCATCGCATAAAAGACTTATTAGAACAGAGAGTAGAAATGAGAGTAATTTACTGACATAATATAAAGCTATAATATGAAAACCCTTTTAAAAATAAGGACTACTAGTTCGTGTTCTTAACTAACTTATGGATATTTTGGATTAACCAGTGGCTGAAAATTCTGAAAAGATAAGATTTTCTTCCTGATTAATAATCTGGTTAATAAAAATCTAGAGAAGAGTCACCTACTCCACATGCCATATGTTAAACTAAGAATGATAAAGATCTAAATGCACTAAACTCAAAGCTTTTGCTTTGAAAGGTCTGCTGTATCAGATATCTGTGTCTGGGGAACTCTAGTGTAAACTACCAGCTCTTGTGATTTTGACAGAGCCCAAGGCTGGTCAATCAGGACTTCCTGGGAGGGCAATAAAGCTTAATCCTTCATAGATAATAGGACCTTGTCAAACAGGCACAAGGAGCAACCCGAAGAGGAAAGCTCTGTTCAATTGGTCTATCCCCAAATGAGCATGAACTTTCAGCAATAATAGCAACCACTTATGCAAGACTCTGCTAAGTGCTTTCCAGACGTTATTTCATTTAATCCTCACGATAGCCTTAGAAGGCAGATCCCATGGTTATCCTCACTTAGTAGATGAGAACACTGGAGTTTGGGTAAGTTAAGAAAAATTTTCAAATTTGCCCAGGAAGTGGCAAAACCTGGATTTAAAACCAGTTCTTTGATTCCAACGCTCATGTGCTTTATCACCCTTTTTCAGGTCAAATGGTATTCTTCAAGTCCTTTGCTTTTTCAATGGGATTTAAGGTCTGATGGGTTTCAAATAGGGAGAAGTTATTCACAAGAAAACTCATGTAGCCCTATTATCTCATTGGATAAAAAACCAACTGCACAAAACAAGGCTTAAAATATGCATATTTATATTTATTAAGATTCTTGTGATATTGACTTTTCTCCCACTATTAATTGTGGGGCTTTGGATGGACTGTGCCCATGAGTTCTAGTAATTGGTGAATTCTCCCATTTCTGCCATGGTGATTAAATTAAACAAGACCCTAAGGTGATTCTTATGCACATTAAAGTTTGAGAAGCAGTAGTCCAATTCTATCAATGCTTGGACATCTCCAACAATAGGAATGCCAAACATTCTGCCTTTGGACTGATCTAACTGGTAGAGTTTGCACCAGACTTTGTCTCCCAATAGCTTTCATAGTTAGATTAAAATTCTATGATGGAGCGTTTTCAACTGAAGTTAGATAGGCTGATACTAAAGTTCATATGGAATAACAAACATGGAAGAATGCTCATAACAATACGAAAAGAAAAACTGTCAGACATTTAAACATACCATAAAGTCTCTGTAATTAAAACATTATTGTGCTGGCGCATGAGAAGACAAATAGACCAGGGGATAGAAAAGAAAGCCTAGACGTTGACCCAAGTATGTAGGTAAATTTAGTATAAAATAAAGACAGTAGCTCAAATGACTTGGGAAAAGATAAATTTTTAAATAATGACACAGAATAGCCATTTAGAAATAAATGAAACTGGATCCATTTTTAATACCATAGGCAAGAATAAACTCCAGATATATCAAAAGGTGAAAAAAGAAGCCATGTAAATACCAGACGAATTCATAGCTGAATTCCTCTTTAACCTAGATGCAGGAAAGCGCTTTTGAACTGTGACTCAAAATCTAGAAGCCAAAAAAGAATGTATTGATAAGTTTGCTTACTGTTTTATTTTTTTTCATGGCAAAAACACAATAGACAAAATTAACTAACACACTGGAGGAAAATATTTGCAACATATATTGTGAAAGGTTGATATTCCTAATATATTAAGAGCTCTTAAAAATTGAGAGGCAAAGAACCAAATCCCCAACAGAAAAACGGAAAGACTTAAACAGACAATTCACAAAAAGATTATAAACTGGCTTTTAAAATATGGAAAGATGTTCGAACTCATGCATAATTAGATAAGGGCAAATTAACACTGAGATATTTCTCACCCACCAGATTAAAAAAATTTTTAAATATGACAATACATTCTGTTGGTAAGGCTATAGGGAAACAGGCACTCTCCTGCATTGCTGGTGGGAATGCAAACTGATACAACCCATCTAAATGGGAACCTGGTGATATTTAACAAGCCTACATATGCCCTTACTTTTGGACCTAGCAATAGCACTTAAAGGGATTTGCCTTGCTACTCCCCCCAAAATACAAAGATTCTTTGTATAACGTTATTTACTGCTTCATTGTTTGTACAGTTGACCCTCGACCAACATGAGGTTTAGGGGACCCACTCTCTGTGCAGTCAAAAATTCACATATAACTTTACAGTTGGCCCTCTGTAGCCTTGGTTCTGCGTCCACAGATTCAACCAAATTTGGGTCTTGTAGTACCGTAGTGCATATTTAGTAAAAGAAATCCCAGTATCGGTGCGGCCACTATGGAAAACAGAATAGAGGTTCTTCAAAAAACTAAAAATAGGGGCTTCCCTGGTGGCGCAGTGGTTGAGAGCCCGCCTGCCGATGCAGGGGACGTGGGTTCGTGCCCCGGTCCGGGAGGATCCCACATGCCACTGAGCGGCTGGGCCCGTGAGCTGTGGCTGCTGAGCCTGCGCGTCCGGAGCCTGTGCTCCACAACGGGAGAGGCCACAACAGTGAGAGGCCCGCGTACCGCAAAAAAATAAAAATAAAAATAAAAATAGAACTGCCATATGATTCAGCAATTTCACTCCTGGGTATACATCTGAAGAAAAAGAAAACTCATTCAAAAAGATACATACACCCTAATGTTCATAGTAGCATTATTTATGATAGCCAAGAAGATATGGAAGCAACTGAAGTGTCCATCAACAGATGAATGGATAAAGAAGTTGTAATATATATAAAATACATACTAAAAAAGAATGAAATTGTGCCATTTGCAACAAGATGGATGAACCTAGAGGGTATTAGGCTTAATGAAATACGTCAGACAGAGAGAGGCAAATACTGTTTGTTACCACTTACATGTGGAATCTAAAAAATAAAACAAATGAATAAATATAACAAAACAGAAACAGACTCACAGATATAGAGATCAAACTAGTGGTTACCAGTGGAGAGAGGGGAGGAAGGAGGGGCAAGATAGGGATAGGGGATTAAGAAGTACAAATTACTATGTAATAAAATAAATAAGCTACAATGATATATTGACAGAACAGGGAATATAGCCAATATTTAATAATAATGTTAAATGGTGTATAATCTATAGAAATTTTGAATCACTATCTTTACACCTGAAACTAATATAATATTGTAAATTAACTGTATGTTAATAAAAAGTTCCTCTTTTTTCAGCTTTACTAAGGTATAATTGACAAGTAAAATGGCAAGATATTTAAACTGCAAAATGTGGTGATTTGATATACATATATGTTGTGAAAATATTCCCCTCATTGAATTATTAACACATCCATTATCTCACATATTTACCTTTTATTTTTTGTAAGAACATTTAATTTCTACTTTCTAATATACAATATGAAAAGAATAGTTTTCAATAAATGGTGCTGGGAAAACTGGGCAACCACATGCAAAAGAATGAAATTAGACACCTATCTTACACCATACACAGAAATTAGCTGAAAATGTGTTAAAGACTTAAACGTAAGACCTGACACCATAAAACTAGAAGAAAGCATAGGGGTAAGCTCCTTGATGTGAGTCTTGGCAATGATATTTTTGATTTCACACCAAAGGCAAAGGCAATAAAAGCAAAAAGGCACAGCAAAGAAAACCATCAACAGAACAAAAAGGCAACCTATGGAATGTGAGAAGATATTAGCAAGCTTCATATCAGATAATATCCAAAATAAATAAGGAACTCATATAACTCAGTAGCCAAAAAACACACAAGCTAATTAAAAAATGGACAAAGGACCTATATAGACATTTTTCCGAAGAAGACCTACAAATGGTCAGCATATGAGAAGTTTCAAGGTCCTGAAAAATCAAAGAACAATTGAGGAATTGCCCCAGATCGCACAAGACAAGAGCATAAACATCCTCAGTCATTTCTGGCTCCACCTCAAGCCCGCTCATTTCTTGTTTACTCTCTTCCTAAGGAGCTCCAGTTTGTCAAATCTCTAGTAAAGGAGCTCTCTAGGATTGAAAGCATTAGTCTAAGCATGATCTTAAAAGTCTAAAGTGAAACTGCCATCTCTTTTGTTGTAATGTTTGATTCGGATAAGTGGAGACCAAATGTTATAAGATTCCAAGGGAGTCAGATGAAGTCATCTCAAATGGAGGTATTGTCCTTAAATAAGGCAAGGAGGTGATTGCCAAGACCCTGTTGCATCTTCAGCTGCCACATTGTTTCCTGTATCCCACATCAGTAGTTGAGGTGTTATGGATCCTCAGTGCAGAATCTTATATTCATTCTCACTAAACGTTACCTTGCTAGATTTTAGACCATTTGCAGCCTGTTGAGATCTTTTTATATCCTGAAACTGTCATGAAATAGATGAGCCCTTGTGCTATCTGTAAATTTGTTGAGTAAGCCTTCTATACCTTTTCCCAAGTCACAGATTAAAATGTTGAACAAAATTGAGCTCCCTTTAGATTGATATCAATTATTTAAGCAGAATACCTTTTCTTCGTCCAAATTATTACTACCCAGCTCACACAAAGTATTCCATGTACTCAGTTAACTGTGCTCCATTTTACTTATGGAGCATTGTACAAAAGGCAACTTGTCAAATGAAGTTTGAAGTTTAGATCCTTCTTAGCACAGTTCTATGAATTAGGGTCCCACATTTGTTGTGGCTGAGAAAAGCCTCTCATGGCGTGTGGTATCAGAGGTCAACTGAAGTCTGTTTGAAAGTCTGGCTTCATTTCTGCTCTGGCTTACTTAGGACTGATCACTGAAAAACTGCCAACCTGTCACTCCAAATGGCATACAGAGAAAGCAGAGACACTGACAAGCTAACAAGGTATTTTCTGTCATAACGTCTCTCCACAAACCAAAGGGGTGAGTTGAAGTGGGTGGATCATTTGTAATAGAGGCAACTCATGTTGTCCCTAGTCAGGAAAGACAAGCTTTTATTAAGTGGAGTCCTTCAATACTATTTAAATGAACACATTCCATGTTATCAGTACAAAGAAAAGAAGAGATCATTAAACCCACAGTATGTACTGCTCAATGATTTTAATTCATAAGGTTACTCTAGTTAATCTAAAAGTAGCATCTATTATAGGGAGTTTATGAAGACTCTGACCTTATTTGGGGGGATCAAAAAAAAACTCCAGGGCTTCCCTGGTGGCACAGTGGTTGAGAGTCCACCTGCCGATGCAGGGCACACGGGTTCGTGCTCCGGTCCGGGGGGATCCCACATGCCGCGGAGCGGCTGGGCCCGTGAGCCATGGCCGCTGAGCCTGCACGTCGCAACGGGAGAGGCCACAGCAGTGAGAGGCCCGCGTACCGCAAAACAAAAAACAAAAAAAATCCTCCAGAATATTTCCTGTCCCTTTCAAAGGAAATGGGGAAAGCCAGGTATGTTAATTTCTTTAAAAATATTTAAAATATCTGTTTCCCCCTTGAAGACACATGTGCAGCAATCCACAGCATGTAATTTCAACTGCTGACCACTGTTTTCTCATGTTTAGAAGCAATATATTGCTACAGCAGCTCCCATTGTACCCCATATTATTGATACTGGGGACATTTAGAGCTATTTAGGTCTAGTGCTTATAGATGTTTTTTGACTTTCTAGCTTAAGATAAAAAAAAAAACCTGTAGTCAAAGAAAATAAACTGAGAAACATACTGATAGCAAATACTATAAAGGGTTAATATTCCTAATAGGTAATGATATACACATTGATTAAAAATGCTTAGACTCCAATGAATCAATGGAAAAAAGACATAAAGACAAAATTCACAAAATAAGAATATAAATAAGTAATAACATTTTAAAGTATGTAAAGGAAAATAAAATATCTCACAGATTCAGTTTTTACCTATCCTATTAGCAGTTATTTAATGAGTACATCCTTTACTGGTGGGAGCATGAACTGGTAATATCTTTCTGAAGGACAAATTTGATATCATATATCAAATGTTTAAAAATCGGTTATACTGTTGACATAACAATTCTGTTTCTTGTTATCTATTTTATTGAAACAGTATTCTAGGTAAATAAGACAAAATAATGAGAAAACATGATACAAAAAGATCTTAGAAATAACATCATTTATAAATAGGAAAATCCATAAACAAAAGAAATGTTCAGCAATGTGGCAATAGTTAAATTATGGTAAATCAGAGTAAATATTATGAAAACTTCTCATTTACAATGTCAATATAAAAAACAGGATACAAATTATATGTATAGAATAGTCTTATTTGTGAAATAATACACATAGAAAGAAAGTAAAAGTTACCTATGGTTGGACTGTATGCTTTTAATTTTCTTTAAACTTTTAAAAAAATATTTATTTATTTTGGCTGTGCGGGTCTTAGTTGCCCCACGTGGGATCTTCATTGCAGCACGTGGACTCTTAGTTGTGGCATGCATGTGGGATCTAGTTCCCCGACCAGGGATCGAAGCCAGGCCCCCTGCATTGGGAGCGTGGAGTCTTACCCACTGGACCACCAGGGAAGTCCCTAATTTCCTTTTAAAACTTTTTCTGTAAATCAAACTTTGTTCGGTGCATCTTGTTATATGATCAGAAAAAATATTTAAAATATTAATTAAAAATTTTAAACATGTTTATGTCACAATGTGAGAATATACTTTAATATTTAGGCAATAACTTTTTCTTAGCATAAGAGTATTTTTTTCATATATTTCAAGATGGTGCCAGGAGATATGGAATACTACTAACTGGACTTGTTTTGAGATACCGTGTGGTTCCTTTTGGGGTCATCAGGAACATGCTGAGCATTGTAATCCTACTGGCAGGCTCCAACCTACCCCAAGTACGTCATCATTCTGTGCTACCACGGAATGGTACCTTCCTCTGTGCTACCATAGCATTTTCATCTCTCTGTTACTAACGAAGACAATACATTATAGTTGTATCATTTCATGCTGAGTGCATCTGCTAAACTATGAATTTCTTAAAGACAACTAGTCACATTTTTTGGTTTTATATGATTCTCATCACTTAGCAGAGGACCCATCATAGGCCCTCAAAAGTAATCCTGAATGAAAAAAATGAATGAATGAATCAAGAGCACCAACTCTATTATTTATTGTACCAGTTGTAACTCTGGGTAGGGCAACTAACCTCTCCAAGCCACCATCTGCTTCTCCCTAAAAATACAGTGTACAGAGCCTACCAGAAAGGCCTCATAAGAGAGAAGCAAAATCACATGGATGAAGGCTCTTTGTAAACTGTAAATTACTACAAAACTGTAAATTACTACAAAAATATGTCAATATAATATTCACTGATTATGTTCTTCTCCCAAGTGCCTCTACTTTCAGTAGAGACATAAGAGCTTAAGTCATTGACTATTTAACAATGGAAAAATATATGTGAAAGCACTTTAAATATGAAAAGTAACCTCCTACTACTATTAATAATAATACTTATAACAATAACAACAATAATACTTAATATTAGCAGTAGTATGTTCTACCTTATAAAATAATCTTCCAGTTTCAGGAGTAGTATGAGGCTGAGTCCCCAGAGAGTAATATACTACTTATTTAAAGAAGAAAAAAAACTTTCAAAACATGCTGAAAAGCATTTCATTTATTACTCTCTGTTTCTCTAGCATTAATGGTAACCTAGGGCTCTTAAAGATTTTTGTGCCTCCCCAAGTATTCAACTCACTACTAGAAGACTCTCTTCTTTCTTTTTTTCTTTCTTTCCTTCTTTCTTTCTTCCTTTCTTCCTTTCTTTCTTTCTTTCTTCCTTCCTTCCTTCCTTCCTTCCTTCCTTTCTTCCTTTCTTCCTTCCTTTCTTTCTTTCTTTCTTTCTTTCTTTCTTTCTTTCTTTCTTTCTTTCTTTCTTTCTTTCTTTCTTTCTTTCTTTCTTTCTTTCTTTCTTTCTTTCTTCTCTCTCTCTGTCTCCTCTCCATTGTTTCTGATGACTAGCCAATTGCTATGGAAATATGCTATAAAAATTAAATTGAATGGATATGTTAGGCACACGTCGTATGGTGTCTAGCATTAAGTAACTTTCTCTCTGTGAACCTGATAGTAATACATTTGACTAAGATGAGGCTGCTTTTTAGTTGGGGATGAGGAAGAACTGGTGCTTCATTGTTAAGTGTAAGACACTGATATATGCAACCAGTCATCTTGTTGTTAAATAACAATTGTATAACAATTGTATAACCTTTTCCTTTGTTTACCACTTATGGTTAAACTTGGCTATTCTTAAAGCTGCAATGAACAAGTTTGGGCAGAATTTTATTTGGCAATTCTTTAGGATAAGAAAAAAGTTTTGCTAAGCAAAATGAAAAGTTTAAACAAAATGACCAGGCACAGTTTTAGCCACTTTCAAAGCAAATAACTAAATACAAACAAGAGTATGAATTTTGTATTCTCTAAGATCATCTTGACAAGAGCCCTACTGGCAACACTTCTATAACATTTAGATCAAGGTTTGTTAAGCACCAGGAGCTGTACAACTGCATTTGTTTGAAAATATTTTATATTTCCAGCTTATTCACTAATCTGCTTAAGTCATCCAAAATGAATCGTACTGATCAATGCAAAAAAAACCTGTGCATTCTAATAGAAAAATGGGCAACACACATAGAATAGGTAATTCTCAAAAGAAGAAATACAAGATTCATTAAACATGACTAGATATTCAGCCCCATTATAATCAAATGAGACACATTTTTGCTTTTCACATTTGCAAAGATATAGTAAAAATAATAATTTCAAAAAGCTGGCAAAAGTTGCACATAGAATTATTTATATTATCAAAAAAAAAACCTGGAAAGTAAATGCTCATCAATAATAGATTGGTAAAGTAAATTACTGTATGTCTATACAATGGGACACTTCATGGCCATTCAAAATGGTGAGATTGATCACTTTTTTGTTGTATTGGGAGTCCTTAAGACTGCTGTTAGGTCCAATAACTTACTGGGACTCAACTGAACCGAGAAAAGCTCCTCTACTCATTTAGTATTTATTACAGCAAGTCATACAGATTAAAATCAGCAAAGGAAAAAGGTGCATAGAAATCTGGGAGAAACCAGCTACAAGTTTCCAGTTGTCCTCTCTTCGTGGAGTCACATGGACAGTTCTTAATCTCCCAGCAATTATATGTGATGACACATTTGAAGTGTTTGCTGACCTAGGGAAGCTCCCCCAAGCCTTGGTGTCCAGGGATTTTACTGGAGGTCTGTCACATGGAGCACCCACATGACTAACCTTAGTTGCTCAGTCTCCAGCCCCACAGTGGTCAAACTGCTACAGCATGGCCCAAAGTTCCAGGCATACAAAAACAGGCATTCACCATAAGCCATTATAAATGGGATAGTCGTTAGCATAAACTGTCTGACACAGCCCAAGATCTCAGGTATATAAAGATGCTCTTATCAGGCAGGAAATTCCATGGTCTCGGAGGCTATATGCTAGGAGCCAATCAAAGGCCAATCCTAAAGACTTTCCAAATGGGGCAACCCCAAAGCCTGCTGAGTTAACCCTTTACTGCTCATTGTTCATTTCTTTTTCGGTCTGCCAAAATACACCACAACAACACAACACTTTCATCAATAACAGTGATTGACTATGGCAGAAATTGGCTATAATTATTATGGAGGAAGCTGTGTATGTGGTTGGGAGAGAGGGAGGGTGATAGAGGTGGGTCCATACTCCCACAGACATCATCTCAGCCTCATTGGATGTGTAGGTATTTGATTTGTAAAAGTTTCCTGGCCCACCCCTATCTGGATGTGGTCACCAAACTTCATTTTTACTTCAATCTAATATATGACATGTTTTACTTTGTAACTTAGTGCATGTTTGTACTAAACAAATGCAGAACTGAAGCAAAGTTCATGAAAAAATTCCTATAATTATTACATGAAACACCCTCTGATATTTCCCACCCTATCCCAGTCCAGTCTATCCTATATCATTTTTAAAATGCTAGATGAATTTCAACAACTTAATTTCATGATTTACTAATAGATTATAGCTTTCAGTATAAGAAATATTGCTTACCTACTTCTAAATTGTAGACATTCATTTTTTGACATAGTAAGAATTCATGAAATATTACGGATAAAAAAGCAAGTTAGAGAGTAACATATATACCTTACTGTTCTACGTAAAATATTATAAATATATTTATATATATATATATGTGTGTGTGTATATATATATATATATATATATGGAGAGAGAGAGAGAGAGAGAGAGAGACATGTGCTTAGGAAGTTTTTGATCGAAATGTTAATCAGTGTCATGGAAGTAATTTTTAGTTACTTTGGAAGTAACTCAAGGAAGAGGGATTTTGACTATTACGGTCTTTATTCAACTTTTCTGTTTTTTTTGAAATTACTTTATGGCACCAGCATTTTTTTCTCTACAAAAACTAGAAAGATATTTCTAAAAATAAAAAAAAATCTCAAGATATCAAGATTAAAAGTTTAACTAATAATTCTCATGCATGCAAAACCTGTTTTTACTTGACTGATCAGACAGAATTACCAAGATTTAGAATCAGTATCATTTTCCAAATATCTCACACCATTACTTCAGAGAATTTATTGAGGATAGATGAGAAACAAATTGTCCCTTTTTGTTACCATCAAAACTTTGAAAAAATCTACTCTCTTAGATGATAGTAAATCATTGTTCTTACCATACTGGTAACTATAATTAAAACCTAAATAAAATAATTTGGAATATGATTAAATAAATATATGAAACTAGTAATCTTAAAATAAATACAACTAAAGCGACCTTCTCTTTGTGTTATCTGACAAAGGGAACTTCTTACTAGTCAATAACAATAAACTGTGACAATAAATTGATAATTTATTACTGTTATGATAACTTCAGAACACTGTAAGATTCTTAATTCATTCAGGTTGTCAGTCATTGGTGTTAAAAAGAAATCAGTCCACTCTTATAGAACCCAAAGCGTAAACTTTCAAATTATAACGTCATCATATTTTGGATAATTTAGTGCTGACTACATTATATTACTTGTAAAAAATTGAAACTCATACATGGTTTAAATTGCAATTCTCTATTAGTTTAACTGAAACAAGTCATTTTCCATCAAGAATAGAGCTGTGCACAAGCAAAGGAGCCCATCTACTCTCAAGGCAAACCTGTATCTCAGCAACTTCCATTACTTCCCGTATCTTATCAAGCCAGATCCTGGCCTAGGTGACAAAAATAAAATTGACTGATTAGAGAATTATCAAGTCTCCCTAAAGAAATGATTCCTGATCCTCTTACAACTGAATTCACACTCCTAGAAAACCACCACTTTCTCTTATTCCCATTGTAAGAGATCTCTGGATTGATAAGGACTTGCCAATGGTACCTTAACTTATATTTGCAGAGTTACATTCCACCAAGATTACTTCCCTCTGTGAACACAGTGCAATGGATGAAAAGCCATATTCCTATGTAAAAGTTTCCTCTTCCTTAATTTTCCCACATATTGTCCTCTTATGGCTAAAAAAGTGTACCTCATTGTTATATCCGGGTCTACCCTCATTTGTGTGGTTTCAAAGGCCAATATTCACTCAGAAAATATTTGAATTTCTCTTCATCTTGTGAAGATCTTCTTTTGTTGTGTAATTAAGGAGGCCTATAGCCAAACAAACATCTAACTGAATCTCATGGGAATTAATAAGCATGATTTTCCAATGATTTGGGATTAGTGGTAGTTTTTGAAGAATTGGTCTTAAGCTTAATAATGAAAATGTTGGGGTGTAACTGGATTACAATATTAAATGACCCCAGAGAATAAAGACCTCATAATCCCAAGCTATATGCCACTTAAGCGTTATGATAGCTACAGTATAAAATATAAAAATTGCATTATAATTGTCATAATAAAATGTGTTGTAGTGAATTAATAACATTAATGTAAAATTTCTTATTTCATCTTTTCACTTAAGATAATATGCCAATATCTAATGGAGCAAATTTCACAGGCTTGTTGGATTACGATGCAATGATTCTAATAACATTATACTATTGTGAAGATAGGTTGTGTAATTTTACCTCAAGCTCACTTTGTGCATTACTCCTCCATTGCTTTTTTAGATATAATATATTATATACAAATACAACAAACCTACCACTATATGTGTATATATTATATAATTCATTCTATAATTCATTCTGAGTATTTAGTGACCTGCTCACAAATCTGCTCAGTTTATGGAGGGAAATTTAATAAACACGTGTTTTTAAAACTATAGATTAGCCCTGCCAAAGAAGACTGTCTTCTAAAGTTAATAAAAATCAAAGTTCTGAAAATGATAATAAAGTTATGAGCCATATGCTTGGAACAAATGGATTTTTTCTCACCTTTGACTCAAGACAAAAATACAAAAAGAGAGAGAGAGGAGGTTTCAGTCACACCGTATTTAATCCAATTTGCTTTGGGTTTAATCTCCAAAACAAGGCCGGTCTACTAATTCCCAATTATAATGGCACATGTAATCAGAATCCTCATTAACAAAGACTGACTATATTGTCTATTAGGAATGAAAATTTGAAATGCAAATTCAGCAAATCAAAACGTTAAATGAGCTCCTATCTAAGATGCTTAGAGCTCCCGCCAGGGCAGACCACGCTGGCCGACACCTGCCCTGGATTTTCCCTCCAGCTGAATGTCTCCTTCGGTTCCAGTCTTTGCCTCCTAATTGACCTGCTTATGATCTCTGCTATAATTAACATATGCTTATTAGTAATGGCTGGTTAAAGGTTTCAACTGCTGCAGTTTACAAAGTTTAATAGAGATGGCATGTCACAGGAAAGAAGAAGCCACTACTATTTCCCTCACCAGCAAAGTCACAATGGTGAGAGTGTGTGTGGTAGAAATTACATGATTTTTCACACTGTCAGATGTATGGAAATTGTTACTGATTGATACTGGAAGTCAAGACATACATGACTCCAGGCTTCATATACACTGAGAAAGATACAAATACTTGGTGAGTCCTTTTCTCCTTTAAGCAAGTAATTTCTAATTTGGATTTAGGACGAAGAGAAAGTGAGAAAACTTCTCTAACTGGATGAATGGCTAATGGCCTTGGGTTTATTTTGAATTAGCAATCAGAACATTTTTCTTCAGAGTAATCTCATACAATGGAATGGGAAATTTTGCACCTGACAAAAATCTTACCTAAGGCTTAATAGGGTGATGATGCTTTTAAAAGATTATGTTCAGAGTTTATATTTGGTCACCAAACATCCTTTCTTAGTTTCTAGCTAACACCACCAGACTTAAGAGGCTGGAATGTAGCTTCCTTTTTTACTTCTAGTCCTGTAATTTGCTGGAAGAGAGTTTCCATTTACTCTGAAGTTGTTTTCTTTTATTCAGAATATTTGACCAAATGTAAATCTCAATTTTCACATTCTCTCATTGATTAAGAAGTAGTAATTTGACTATTTCTAACCCGAGGGGCAATAATACCTTGATTATATACCTTGGCGCTGGTTGATCAAATTCATTCTTAAATCACTGTCTCTAGTGATCATCTCTACCTTTAACAGAAGGTAAAAGTCTTTGTCCTGAGTCTTAGGAGGCCTTGGGCTGTCACTCATTGACAAAAGGATCTTAGACAAATGTATTAGTTTTCTATAGCTGGGCAACAAAATATTACAAACCCAGCAATTTAAAACAACATCCATGTGTTAGCATCCAGTGTTGTAGGGCAAAAGTCTGAGCATGGTATAACTGGATTCTCTGCTCAAGATCTCACTGGGCTGTCACCAAGGTGTCAGCCAGGGTGGCAGTTCTCCTCTGGGGCCTGGGGTTCTCTTCTAAGTTTCCTGGTTGTAGACAGAATACACTTCCTTTTAGCTGGGGGATTGAGGCTCCTGTTTCCTTGCCAGCTGTCAGTCAGGCCTTCTCTCAGCTGCTAGAGGCTGCCCACATCCCTTGCCACATGGCCTCCTCAATCTTTACACTAGCAACATCTCATTGAATCCTTCTCCTTCAAATCTCGACTTCTTTTTTTGCAATCAGTGAAAGAAAACTCTCCATTTAAAGAGCTTATGTGACTGGGTTACATTCACCCAGATAATCTCTCTATTCTAAGGTCAACTGAGCTACATCATGTAGCCTAATCATGAAGTAAAACCCATCTTAGGGGTTTATGGGGATTATGAAAGATGGTACATCAAGGAGGTGAGAAACCTTGCAATTCTGTCCACCACCGCAGGCCACTTAGTTTCTTTTGGCCTCACTTTCCTAATGCAAGTGAGGAGACTAGATTAGACAATCTCTAGCTCCTTTTCCCCATATCTCCAAATTTCCAGGGCCAAATGATTACAAACTCGTGATTCATAGACACAAACCACCAATTAATTGCTATACACTCAGTTGGATTGTTTTATTTGATTGGTCAGTTGGTTTTTGCTTAAATGATGATAGAATAACTCCCATTACTAGGATTTCTACGTAAAATAAAAGAGAATGCTACACATGGTCTCCAAGTTTAATAAACAACAAAATAGCCTTGGAGACAAAATAAAAAATTGTATACAGAGGGCAATTATGAGGTGAATAATGTGCTTGTTCAGAGATGAAAGCTCAATATTGGCTAGTGGTAAAGAAAATGTTGCCTTGGACAGCTACATGTAAAAAAAAAAAATTAGAACATTCTCTAACACCATACACAAAATAAACTCAAAACAGATTAAAGACCTAAATGTAAGACCAGATACGATAAAACTCAGAGGAAAACATAGGCAGAAACTCTTTGACATAAATCGCAGCAATATCTTTTTCAATCCACCTCCCAGAGTAATGGAAATAAAAACAAAAATAAACAAAAGGGACCTAATTAAACTCAAAAGCTTTTGCACAGCAAAGGAAACCATAAACAAAATGAAAAGACAGCCCAAAGAATGGGAGAAAATATTTGCAAACGATGCGACTGACAAATTAGTCTCCAAAATTTACAAACAGCTCATGCAACTCAATATCACAGAAACAAACAAGCCTATCAAAAAATGGACAGAAGACCTAAAGAGACATTTCTCTAAAGAAGACATACAGATGGCCAAGAGGCACATGAAAAGATGCTCAACATCGCTAATTATTAGAAAAATGCACATCAAAACTACAATGAGATATCACTTTACACCTGTCAGAATGGTCATCATCAAAAAATCTGCAAACAGTAAATGCTGGAGAAGGTGTGGAGAGAAGGGAACCCTCCTACACTGTTGGTGGGAATGTAAATTGGTACAGCCACTATGGAGAACAGTATAGAGGTTCCTTAAAAAACTAAAAATAGAGTTACCATATGATCCAGCAATCCCACTCCTGGGCATATATCCGGAGAAAAACATGGTTCGAAAGGATACATGCACCCCAACGTTCATTGCAGCACTGTTTACAATAGTCAGGACATGGAAGCAGCCTAAGTGTCCATCGACAGTTGAATGGGTAAAGAAGATGTAGTACATACATACAATGGAATATTACTCAGCCATTAAAAAGAAGGAAATAATGCCATTTGCAGCAACATGGATGGACCTGGAGATTATCATACTAAGTGAAGTAAGTCAGACAGAGAAACACAAATATCATAAGATATCACTTATGTGTGGAATCTTAAAAAAATGATACAAATGAACTTATTTACAAAACAGAAACAGACTCACAGACTTAGAGAATGAATTTATGGTTACTGGGGGGAAGAGTGAGAGGGAGGGATAGATTGGGAGTTTGGAATTGGCATGTATACACTACTATATTTCAAATGAAATGCCTTTCCATCAAAACAAAAATGTTGCTCGAACATTTTATTTTTCACCTTATTCTGTCAATAACACAGGGTTCTAACAAGATGATGCCCATGGATTTTTTATGAAGTTCTCATCCCAGAGTTTTTATGATATATTTCAAAATTTATTAAATTTCCTAACAAAAATCCATCTGTTCAAAAACTAGGTTAAGAGAACTTTCTTCTCTACACTTGCTTAACCCTAAGTAAAGCAGTCACATTTTAATACATCTGGTGTTCTGAGGAACAAGTCTGACTTCCAAATACCACTTCATCACTTCAGAAACACTCATGCATTCCTTTGCATTATTAAATTATTTTTCACACAGGCACATTCTTCTGCTTTGGAGCAGTATTCATAGCTTCAGCAGTGCTCAACACAATCTTCCCATACTGGGGGGAAGTGTGTGTATTAATAGCCCAGTCAGGTATTTGCATGCATCTAATTTTAAAACCGTAAAGAAAATAAGAAAGGAGAAAACATAATTCCTTTTCTTCTTTCTAGGGTCTGGGATTAAATTTAAAAAATGAAAGTACTAAACATTTTGAAAAGTGTTTCTTTGCTTGGTGATGAATTACTTGAAATAATGTGTTAATTTAAGAAAAGGGCATTGTAACTTTATCCTTTTGAGAGTATTAATCTTTCAAAAAAAGCTACATTTTGGGCATACAAAAGCAAGAGGTAAAAGCATATATTCTTCCTTTGTAATGGGAATATGAATTTTGTCTTTTCCAGCTTAAATAATGAACAAAAACCCTTTGGTCAAAGATACTTTTGCAATGAACTTCATTGAAAGTATGTTTGAGGTGGGCTTTATATATATAACAACACTCTTAGGGACTGAAAATTTATCACTGATCACATATACTGGTCTCTAAAAACATCAAAAGCCCAGGTGAGCATTTCGGTTCCTTAAGTTTAATCTCTGCGTATTTAAAGTTAATTATATATATGCAAACATTCCTTTTATAAACAGCCCACTTTTCCTTCCTCTCAACATGTGATTCTTTGCTCCACTTGAAATTTAGTTTTATTCTCTTGACATTCAATTGCTATGCATAGGAGTCTGCAGTAGAACTGGGGGTTGGGTAACAAAAATTTTTACCTTAAAATGGCTATATTCTACTTTCAGTGAAATTATTCCACACATCTCCACAATCAAATTTATGTATTGGCTTTTTCTTCTTTGACTGCAATTGGTAAAATATTTGGAACCTAGTTGTACAGACCAAGCCACACTTGGATAATACTAGATTTTAAGCTCCTCTGTAAAATAAGGTATTATCCATTTGAGAGACTGTAAAGCTGTGTGCATTTCCATTTTTGAAAAAAAATTGCACTCCTCGGAGTCTCCATGATGGAGAGTGAAGCTTTAATTCTAAAGCACTAAATTCTGAATTTCATAGTCTCTGGATTCAGATGGCTATATGACTAAGGAAAACATACTTAACCTAAGACATAATTTTTTCACTTGTAAAATAGAGATAATTAAATAACTATAATTATCTATTGCTACTGCATCACTATTGCTACTGCTATGTCTGAATTAAACTGGTTTGTGATTTCAAAATATATTAATTTTAGTGTTTTTCAAAAAACAGTTCAGATAGTCAATATTATGTGTAACTTACCAGCTCCAAGAAACATTCCTGTACTCTGTAAATTGAGGACTAAATGGATAATATGAGCAAAGGGATCAAGATTTGCCTGGAGCAGAACTCAAGAAGTGCTAGCCATTTTTCTTCTTGGAATCACCAGGTGATACCTACCACCCACCCGGAGTTAATCACTATCAAAATTTGGAAGTACTTCTTTGCAGTCGATTTTCTGTACATAATTAGGTGTGTATTTTATGTTTATTCTATCATTCCATGATGAGTCATGCACAATAAAACTATAAAAAGGTAAGAATAGCTTTTGGATGCAAAATAGAAACAGTAGGTGTAGTTTTTTGGGTTTTTTAAATTTTTATTTATTTATTTTTGGCTGCTCTGGGTCTTTGTTGCTGCGTGCAGGCTTTCTCTAGTTGCGGCGAGCGGGGGCTACTCTTCGTTGGGGTGTGCGGAATTCTCATTGCAGTGGCTTCTCTTGTTGCAGAGCACAGGCTCTAGGCACACGGGCTCAGTAGTTGTGGCACGCAGGCTCTAGAGCGCAGACTCAGTAGTTGTGGCACACGGGCTTAGCTGCTCCATGGCATGTGGGATATTCCCGGACCAGGGCTTGAACCCGTGTCCTCTGCATTGGCAGGCGGATTCTTAACCACTGCACCACCAAGGAAGCCCCATTAAGTGTAGTTGACAAGAGAATATATTACTTATGTCTCTGTGTTCATCTTTCTTACCATTTATCTGTCTTCCTCTTTTGCTTTAGCATCTCTAATGCTTATTGCCAAACTTCACTCTCTTTCCACTTCTTCCTCTTCCACTGCCACTAGGCTACTGTCCTCCAGGCTACTGTCATCTCTCACTTCGTATACACAAACAGCCTCCATACTGATATTTCAATACCCATTTCTTCCCTTCTCTAATTCATTTTTCAAGAAAACACACAAACCTCCCCTTTTCTTAAGAGTATTCTACTATTGAATTATCAAGTGGCAGAGAGAGAGACAGTGGGAGAGAAAAAGAGAGAAAGAAGAGGGAGGAGGAGAGAAGAAGGAGAAGGAAAAGAAGAAGAAGAAAGGGAATTCAGCTTTAATAAACACCCAGATTCTTACAGTCAAACACTTTCAGCATAATTTTGAGTTCTGTTATGTTGGAAAATAAACAATTTATTTGTTGGGGGGGGAGGTCATTGTAATCTTTTTAGCTCTTACAGATGTTGAATATCTTAATTTGGTGCTGTCTCAAAGTCTTCCTGAAGATTTTGGGATGGAGACTCACATCTTCAGCACACCCAGCCACTGCCACTGGATGATCCCTCAGGGTAGGTTGTTGCCAAGCTCTCTTCTTTTCAGTGGTGCCTTAGGAGCACACTTTCAGATTAAACTCGGGAGCCTGCTCTGTTTCTGCCTCTACCCCTCAGCCCAGAAGGGGTGGATGGGGCACTGTTGGGAAGGGAAGTCCCTAGCCAAAGGCATGATCTATCTCAGGACTTTGGCTTGTGTTCACTCCTCTTATCTGGGTGTGACAACATTTCTGACATGAGGTCAGTGCAGCCAGAGAATATGTACTCTATAACCGGGTGCCCCAAAGTTAAGCTGCAAATATTTTCTTTGCTTAAGGTTTATGCAGCTCATATTAGTCCCCATCAGATACTTCTCTAGCTCACCTTAACAAATAAAATGCTTAAAACTCAAAACCAAACTTGATCATCATGACAATATTGCTTATATATTTGGTTCTAGAGGCTTCAACTGATCTTGACAATAGTCTGATAACCACCTAACACAGTGCTTCTCAACCTTGGCTGTATAATACAAGCACTTGGGGGACTTCAGGAGCTCTTGATACCTGGGTCTCTCCCCTAGAGGTTCTGATGTAATTGGTCCAGGATGAGGTATTATAAAATCTCCCCAGGTGATTCTAATTGCATTCAAGGTTGCGATCCACTGATATAAAGAGAGTCTAAATATATGTACACTTTGTTCTTTTGATATTGAGCTGCATGAGCTGCTTGTAAATTTTGGAGAGTAATCCTTTGTCAGTTGCTTCTTCTGCAAATATTTTCTCCCATTCTGAGAGTTGTCTTTTTGTCTTGTTTATGGTTTCCTTTGCTGTGCAAAAGCTTTTAAGTTTCATTAAGTCACATTTGTCTATTTTTGGTTTTATTTCCATTTCTCTAGGAGGTGGGTCAAAAAGGATCTTGCTGTGATTTATGTCATAGAGTGTTCTGCCTATATTTTCCTCTAAGAGTTTTATAATGTCTGGCCTTACATTTAGGTCTTTAATCCATTTTGAGTTTATTTTTGTGTATGGTGTTAGGGAGTGCTCTAATTTCATTCTTTTACATGTAGCTGTCCAGTTTTCCCAGAACCACTTATTGAAGAGGCTGTCTTTTCTCCATTGTATATTCTTGCCACTTTTATCAAAAATAAGATGACCATATGTGCATGGGTTTATCTCTGGGCTTTCTATCCTGTTCCATTGATCTATATTTCTGTTTTTGTGCCAGTACCATACTGTCTTGATTACTGTAGCTTTCTAGTATAGTCTGAAGTCCAGGAGCCTGATTCCTCCAGCTCGGTTTTTCTTTCTCAAGATTGCTTTGGCTATTCGAGGTCTTTTGTGTTTCCACACACATTGTGAAATATTTTGTTGTAGTTCTGTGAAAAATGCCATTGGTAGTTTGATACGGATTGCATTGAATCTGTAGATTGCTTTGTGTAGTATAGTCATTTTCACAATGTTGATTCTTCCAATCCAACACATGGTATATCTCTCCATCTGTTTGTATCATCTTTAATTTCTTTCATCAATGTCTTATAGTTTTCTGCATACAGGTCTTTTGTCTCCTTAGGTAGGTTTATTCCTAGGTTGCAATGGTAAATGGGAGTGTTTCCTTAACTTTTCTTTCAGATTTTTCATCATTAGTATATAGGAATGCAAGAGATTTCTGTGTATTAATTTTGTATCCTGCTACTTTACCAAATTCATTGATGAGCTCTCGTAGTTTTCTGGTAGCATCTTTAGGATTCTCTATGTGTAGTATCATGTCATCTGCAAACAGTGACAGCTTTACTTCTTCTTTTCTGATTTGGATTCCTTTTATTTCTTTTTCTTCTCTGATTGAAGAACCCAATCTAAAAATGGGCAGAAGACCTAAAAAGACATTTCTCCAAAGAAGATATACAGATTGCCAACAAACACATGAAAGGATGCTCAACATCACTAATCATTAGAGATATGCAAATCAAAACTACAGTGAGGTATCACCTCACACCAGTCAGAATGGCCATCATCAAAAACTCTACAAACAATAAATGCTGGAGAGGGTGTGGAGAAAAGGGAACCCTCTTGCACTGTTGGTGAGAATGTAAATTGATACAGCCACTATGCAGAACAGTATGGAGGTTCCTTAAAAAACTAAAAGTAGAACTACCATACGACCCAGCAATCCCACTACTGGGCATATACCCTGAAAAACACATAATTCAAAAAGAGTTGTGTACCACAATGTTCACTGCAGCTCTATTTACAATAGCCAGGACATGGAAGCAAGCTAAGTGTCCATCGACAGATGAATGGATAAAGCAGATGTGGCACATATATACAATGGAATATTACTCGGCCATAAAAAGAAACAAAATTGAGTTATTTGTAGTGAAGTGGATGGACCTAGAATCTGTCATACAGAGTGAAGTAAGTCAGAAACAGAAAAACAAATACCATATGCTAACACATATATATGGAATATAAAAAAAATGGTCATGAAGAACCTAGGGGCAAGATGGGAATAAAGATGCAGACCTACTAGAGAATGGACTTGAGGATACGGGGAGGGGGAAGGGTAAGCTGGGACAAAGTGAGAGAGTGGCATGGACATATATACACTACCAAATGTAAAATAGATAGCTAGTGGGAAGCAGCTGCATAGCAGAGGGAGATTAGCTCGGTGCTTTGTGACCACCTAGAGGGGTGAGATAGGGAGGGTGAGAGGGAGGGAGACGCAAGAGGGAAGAGATATGGGGATATATGTATATGTATAACTGGTTCACTTTGTTATAAAGCAGAAACTAACACACCATTGTAGAGCAAATATACGCCAACAAAGATGTTAAAAAAAAAAAAAAAGGTTCTGAAGAACCTAGGGACAGGACAGGAATAAAGACGTAGACGTAGAGAATGGACTTGAGGACACGGGGAGGGGGAAGGGTAAGCTGGGACGAAGTGAGAGAGTGGCATGGACATATATACACTACCAAACGTAAAATAGATAGCTAGTGGGAAGCAGCCGCATAGCACAGGGAGATCAGCTCCTTGCTTTGTGTCCACCTAGAGGGGTTGGATAGGGAGGGTGGGAGGGAGATGCAAGAGGGAGGAGATATAGGGATATATGTATATGTATAGCTGATTCACTTTGTTATAAAGCAGAAACTAGCACACCATTGTAAAGCAATTATGCTCCAATACAGATGTTAAAAATAAATAAATAAATATATGGATAATGAAACCAGAGGTGGCCAAACTCAAAGAGATTTTCTATGGCTTTTCTCCTGCTATCCTGACCCACACCACTGACCGCCTGAACTTCAGCCACTCTGGACTTCCCTCGGTTCCTCTCATTTTCCTCGCTCTTCTCATTTCAACCCCTTTGCACAGGCTGGTCCTTGTACCTGCGTCAGCAGACCCTTTTCTGCCCACATCAATGCCTGGTTCATGTCCATTCAGCTTTTAGATCTCATTCCAATTGTAATTTCCTTGAGAAAATCTTGTTTGATCTGCCACATACCATGTGTGCCCTATCATAGCCATGTCATATACAGCAAGTTCATCTTATTTATTACATGCTTCCCACTGGAGAGACAGGAGAACCAAGAAACTTAGCACCTGCACCTTGACCACAGACTGTTTGGGTCCAAGTCCTGGCACATCACATCCTGGCTGTTGGATTTGGACAAGTTATTTAACTTTCCTGGGCCTCAGTTCCCACATCTATAAAATGGAGATAACAGCTGTATTCACTTCATAAAGTTGGTAAGAGAATGACATGAGGTAATATACAGAGAATACATAGAATAGTGGCTCCCACACAATAAGTACTATGGAGTATTCCTGTTTAATGTTAGAGTTAAATGTCTGTTTCTCTCACTAGAATGTGGGCTCCGTGAAGGCAAGCCCACCCATGTCTAGTTTTTTCTTTTCTCTACTTTGTTTCTAATGCTATGTATGTATTAGAAATACAAAAAATGAGTATTGAATAAATGAATGAATGAAAATGGAAATAAGTTGATTAGAGACATGTTGTACAGAGAATTTCTCATGACACTGTCTTGTAAACATTCTCTCATCTTTCAGTGTTGTCTAAGTGTATGAGTTTTAAAGCCTGGATAATTGCAAATGAATAATTGTCCATTAAGTGGGTTGTTTCTAAGTTTTAATACAGGTTCCAACATACAATAAAGTGATTTTTTGTTTACTATGTGTTCGCTTGAAGAGCCAACATTTAGAATGAAATAAATGGTCGAAGGTTTAATTGTAGAATTGGGTGGCTTATATAATTCAAAAACTGGATAATTGGGTCTTGGTTAAACAGGAATCAATGGTACCTTGTTAGTGTGTAAGAAACATTAAATAATAATAACACCAGTATAAAGTTTGGTATTTCTTTTATATTTTGTAAAACTAATAAACCATTGAACATCTACCTGAGGGCTACTGCCCCTTAACTTTTAATTTAAATTGATTTTATGTTTAATTTATGACTGTTCAAAAATATTAGGAAATGTGAAAGAGAAATGCAACCTCATAAATCAATGTGTTCTGGATTGCCAGTTTAATTTCTGTGTTGATTTAGTGCCCAGCCTGGTGGTATCTACAGGAAGGCAGAAAACATAGAGTCATCACTGGATAAAGGGTCAGGCAGATAATACAAGAGTCATAGCCAAAAATCTTCCTCTGATTAATCTCAAAAATCTTCCTCTGATTAATTAATGGCAGGAGAAATAAGCACATTGGTAAACTAGAGTTTAGATTTTGGCTTGCACCTCATTTTTATAGCTTCTTATATTAATAGAATCTTTGGCCTTCATTATGGCTGATAGCATATGAGAGTGAGTAGTATATTTGGTCTCCTGATTTAAAAAAAATGTAACACCTATGAATTTCAAACATTTTTATGTAATGCAAACTATTATGCTTTCTAATTAGAAAGTAGAAATTCAATTTAATGGCCACTAGATTTGGGAATTGTCATTATACTTCATATATATATTAAACAAATATAAATATATATTAAATATACATATTTAAAGGTATTAAAAAGAGTCGTTTTTATTGGTGGCATAAGTAACCTTACTGCATTCTATGTATCCCTGTAAGTCAGATTTAAAATTGTTTTTGGATAAAAAGTTCTTTTTGGAAAGGGTAGCATAAACAAACACTCTAATAAATAGCATAAATTTTGGAATCAGAATGATTGGATTTCTCTCTTGGCACCACTATTTAATAGTTGGATGATCTTTGTTAAGTTATGAAGTAAGATAATGCACATAAAGCACTTCTCATCATACCAGGCATATAATAAGTGTTCAATAAATGTTAGCTCTATTCACATAATAGTGAGAGCAGCAACAGCAGTAACAACGATAATGATAATAATAATAGTACATTGTGACATAAGATTATTTCAAACTTTTATAAATAATATCATTTATTTTTAAATTTCACTTTATTTTTTTTAATTCCTTTTAAGTTTCAAATACTTATTATGTGTCTATACATGTTTTTAAGCATTTTCCATGTATAGTTTATTTAATTGTCACAAAAACCAAAGAGGGGAAAACGAATATGTGAGGGGATGGATGTGTTAATTAACTTGATGGGGGGAGTCCTTTCCCAACATATACGTATATCAAATCATCACGTTGTACACTTTAAATATCTTACAATTTTGTTTGTCAGTTATACCTCAGTAAAGCTGAAAACAAGAAGTCTTACACCTTTATAAGTAAAGCATTAATATTCCTTAGGATCAGATAGAAGACCCTCGAAGTTCTGGGCCCTATTAATTTTTCTAACTTCATCTCCCATCACTTTCTGCCCCTCTCCACGCCACACCTCCATTTCGTTCACAGAATGGATCATTTGCTAGCTTTCAAGGCATAAAGGATCACACTCTTCTCTGTGTCTATCATACTTTTACACTTCACCATTAAATCAACAAAGATTGGGAACTCCCCGGTGGTCCAGTGGTTAGGACTCCAGCTTTCACAGTTGAGGGCGCGAGTTCAATCCCTGGTCTGGGAACTAAGATCCCACAAGCCATGTGGCGTGGCCAAAAAATTAATAATAATAATACATCAACGAAGATTTATCAAGTGCCAACTGTATATTCGATACTGGGTGAGGTTCCCAGAACGTGGTTTTGAGCCTGGATGATTCATTCACTCATTTGACGTCCATCTATCCATCCATCAACCATTGCTCCATTCTTTCTGTTACTCAATATCCATTGATTAGTGTCAACTATGAGTTGGTATGTTAGTTTTCTATTGCTACATAACAAATTTCCACAAACTTCTCAGCTTAAAACAACCATTTATTGGCTCATAGTTCTGGAGGACAGAAGTCTGGGCATGGCCTGACTGGGTTCTCTGCTCAGACTCAGCAAGCCAAAATCAAGGTGTTGGCAGAACAAAGTCCCTTTCTGGAACCTCTGGGGAAAAATCCACTCCCAAGCTCATTCTTGTTGTTGGCAGAATTCGTTTTCATTGTAGGACTACGGTCTCGGCATATTTCCTGGCTGTCCATTTGCAGCTGTTCTTAGATCCGAGGGATTGCCTATGTTCCTTGGCATGGCCCCTCCAACTTTAAGCAAGCAAAGACACATGAAATCATTCTTGTGCTTTGAATCTCTGACTTCCCCTTCTGCAGCCAGCCAGAGAAAACTCTCTGCTTTTTAAGGGCTCTTGTGATTAGGTCAGATCTGGATAACCTCTCTTTCTTAAGTGCAGTTGTGCCATATAACATAGCCAAATCACAGAAGTAAAATCCATCAGATTCACAGTCCCAGGGCTTATGAAAGGCATGGGCACAGCGGGATGGGGAGGGAGGCAGGAAATCGTGACCCTTGGAGCACATTTGGGCGTCGTATTGTCTAATTCTGTCTGAATTTATATGGCCCATTTTTCATGTCGCTGTTTTGTTTTACCACGTGTTCCTCACTTCACTGTAGTATCATATTATGTATATTTCAAACAAATAAAAGTGTACCATGGACATTTTAGAAAAGTTTTTCTGATATTATGAAGTAGAATGAATTGTAGGAGGAGTTGTTTCTGTGAATGGGAAAACCAGTTGAAAGCTTAGGAGATGGGAAAGATGATGTGGGTCTGAGCCAGGCTAATACCAGTATGAACAGAGAAGAACAGAAGGCAAGAGATGTTAAGGAGAAATAGTCAATCGTACTTGATTACCAGTTGGACCAGGGACTGGTAATCTGACACCCAGATTTCTGGTCTCAATAACTGGATAAGTGATGAGGCCTCTCTGCGATGATAAAGAATACAGGAGAGAAATAATTCTGGGGAGGAAGGAGAGGAATTCTTTCTTTTTTAAGAAGTATTTTCCATTATAGGTTATTACAAGATATTGAATACAGTTCCCTGTGCTATACAGTAGGTCCTTGTTGTTTATCTATTTTATATATAGTACTTTGTATGTATCTGCTAATCCCAGACTCCTAATTTATCCCTTCCCCCCATTTCCCCTTTGGTAACCATAAATTTGTTTTCTATGTCTGTGAGTCTGTTTCTGATTTGTAAATAACTTCATTTGTGTCATATTTTAGATTCCACATGGAAGTCATATCGTATGATATTTGTCTTACTCTGTCTGACTTACTTCACTTATATGATAATCTCTAGCTGCATCCATGTTGCTGCAAATGGCATTATTTAATTCTTTTTTTATGTTTGAGCAATATTCCATTGCATGTATATATACGTGTATATATAGACATACATATATATATTTATATACCGCACCTTCTTTATCCATTCATCTGTCAATGGACATTTAGCTTGCATCCATGTCCTGGCTATTATACATAGTGTTGCTGTGAACATTGGGGTGCATTATCTTTTTTTTTTTTTTTTTTTTTTGACATGCATTCATATGTTTATATTTATTTCTCCTTTAACTTTTTTGTGTGATGAATTATGATGATACATTTCTTAATGCTAAACTCATGCTTATGTTTCTGGCATAAATTCTTTTTGAGCATGGTGTTTTCCTTGAATATACTACAAGGTTCTATTTCTTCTTTTTGAATTATAGTTTTCTCCAGATATATGCCCAGAAGTGGGATTGCTGGATGATACGGTAACTCTACTTTAGGAGAGGAATGATTTCTAATTCAATTTGGGGCCATCTGAGTTTGAGTTGCCCACAGCACATTGTCTTGGAGATGCCAGCAGATATTTAGATAGATGGGTCCCAGCAGAAAAGTCTGAGATTCACAGATCAGAGGTAATGGAAACCATAGGAAGGATGGACATGTCTCATGGTAAATATTTAGAATAAGAAGAGAAGTGGACCTAGAACAGAACACTGGGATACTTTAGAACTTCAAGTATTAGCAGTAGAAGGAGGGGGACAACAAAGAGGAAAATGTGTAGAAAGAAATCTCCTGGATAAACCCTAGGGAGGAAAGAATTTAAAGAGGAAAGAGATTATCACCTTTATCAAATCAGCAGAGGAGGATGATGACAAATAATAATCATATTTATTGAGTGCCTGAAAAGTATAAGATATTTTGCTGTCATATTAAAAACAAATTATTAACTTACAACGTCACCTAACGGTAGATAATAACATTCCCGCTTTACATATGAATAAACTAAAACCTAAGCAACTTGTATAGGTTAGAGATAACCACAGACCCAAGCTCTGCTAGGATTTACACTCAGAAGTCCGACATTGAAACACAATCTTTTTAACATACTTTACTGCCTGCTTACTGTTAAGTCAAATAAGAGCTAAAAAGAGTGTATTTCACTGACAACTGCAAGATCACTTTTCAACTAAGAAAGGTGATTTTTGTATTGGCCCAGTGCCAACATAGTTGTGTGTCTGCTTTGGGGGGTGCTTCAAACATCAGGACACTAGTATGGCTGCAACACAAGTGAGAGGTAAATAATTGGACAATATGAGCTGTCTTTTGCAGGAGTTTAGCTATAAAGGGAGTGTGAGAGGTAGTCAAGAAAGGAGGGGACAACATTAAGAGAAAGTCATTATGTTTTAATTCTTATTATTGGTGAAGTTGTATTTTTATTACAAGTTAACACATTATGCTAAGATCCTATGTTTTGAGGAAAGCCTGAAAGCTCTGGGCTTATACACACCTAATGCTAGGTCAGCACTATCCCTGCGTGGCCTTTCCCAGGTCCTTTAAGCCTCTACTGTCTCCTCTGTGGTAGGAGTGGTAACACTTAACGTGAAGAGCTCCCAGAGATGGAAGAAGCTAATTTAGGTGAAGCGCCAAACACAGTGCTCATAATTACTTTGGTGTACACCTGACTATAACATGTAGAGAGTGGTATTACCTATTTAATTATTTATTTATTTTTAAAATTTTTATTGGAGCATAGTTGCTTTACAATGTGTTAGTTTCTACTGTACAGCAAAGTGAATCAGCCATACGTATACATATATCCCCTCTTTTTTGGATTTCCTTCCCATTTAGGTCACCACAGAGCATCGAGTAGAGTTCCCTGTGCTATACAGTAGGTTCTCATTAGTCACTTATTTTATACATAGTAGTGTTTATATGTCAATCCCAATCTCCCAATTCCTCCCACCACCCCCTTCCCCCTTGGTATCCATATGTTTGTTCACTATGTCTGTGTGAGAGTGGTATTATTTATTTTTGTGTTCCTAAAGTCGAAAACAGAACAGGTACTCAGTGAATGAATGAAGGAAGGAATTATACGTGGCAAATATCTGTTTATGTACTTACCTCTCTTCTTTTGTCGTGGAGGATGATGATGTCTTCTCCTCCTCAAAACTGTTTACTCAAGTCTTATACTGCTGAGCACAGCATCTGAACTCATAAAGTTTCCTTGATTGACTTAATGGAAAGCTAGGAGTCAGATTAATGTCAAAGATTGAGTATTAATCATATGTAATGGGTTTATCATTGTGCCAGGAATTAGTTATTTAGGCTAAAAATAGATGAAATAGATACCCAGAATATAATAATGGGTCCTCGTTGGGATGTAATAGTTTTCAGTTGATGATATAAACATGTAAACAGAGAGGGAGAGAGCTACCATTATTGATTGTTTTCCTATTGTTGGCTTTATACATAGAAATTTAGCTGAAAGTATATCTTTATGGTCATGATCAAATCAGGAGCAGGCTGTGTACTTGGAAGTTCTAATTTAATCCATCCACATAAGCAGCAGCTATGGGATGCCCAGTGCAACCTGCCCATACCACATATGGGGCCCAATTATGAGTCACAGGGAATTAGAATCATCAAATCTTAGGGTCAAGTTCAATTAAACTGCACATAGGAAGATATGGCTGACTTTGCAAAGGCTAGACAAGATGAAAAATGGTAGAATAATTCTCAGACCTAATGCCACACATGTACACACAGATCTACAGTCTTGTTCATAGCAGCATCTTTGAAAATTGAGGACAACATGCAAATATAACTAAAACTGATGCTTCTGAAAACCTCCTTTGGATTTTCATTTTTCAATTTTATTTTTTGCTTACCTATAAAGGAATGTAATTCTTTGTTGATTTGCTAGTACCTACTGTTTAAATTGCTCAATAGTTACTTGTCAAAGTACCACATCCTGGTATTTTTGGATCTTCCGTTTCTTTCACTCCTACATCCAATTAAGAATCAGGTCTTTTTACTTGAATCTCTTGAAGATTTTTTACATCTGTCTCTGGGTGGTCTTTTGGTACAGTTTCAAGGTCAGTTCTCTGTCACAGTATTCCCAGCACTTGGCATACCCCTCAGCTCCTAGTAGGCGCCCAGTACCTGTCTGCTTAAGGTATGGACCACCTCTTCCTCTCTATTATTTTTGCTACTGCCTTCAAGCTTATCATAGCTTGTTTAGATCAGTGCAATAATCTACTTTTTCTGTCTCTAGTCTTGTCTCAGCTAGTTTATCTTTCTAATTGAAGCCAGAGTAGTCCCCTTAAAATGCTAATTTGAGCCTGTCATCTTTAACAGGACCTCTTAAGAATCCTGTTCAGGATTAAAATCCTTCAACAGATTCCCATAACCTATAGAAGAAAATCTGAACTTTATAGAAAACATTTAAGTTCCTCCCTGACTGAGTCCTTGGCCATTTCTGTTCATTGCTTATCACGTCTTTGTTTTCCTTTCTTCCTTGCTGCCCTCCTCCATCTCATCCAGAATCCTGAGTTTCAGCCACACTGAAGGAATTGAAGTTCTAGGATTTACCATGGTTTCCATGTCCCACATCCTTTTATTTTTGCTACTTCATCTTCCTGGACCTCATGGCCCTTACTGGTCAGCCTAAAGACCATTTGTCCACTTCTCAAAAGCTTAAATCTCTTTTCTCCTTTGAAGGAAATCCTTATCTTCCATCCCCAGGAAAATATACACATCCTGTATATCTTGTTTAGTACATCTTGTTTTATCAGGGTACTTATTAATTTCTTCTCTGTTTTTATTAATTTTTTACTTGCTTATATTAAATGTTTTACTTGCTACATTCCGCTTTCCCTTACTACACTCTAAATCTTGTGGCCAGAGTTCCAGTCAAACTCATTTTTGCATTTGTAGCGCCTAATATAGAACCTAGGTATATAGGAGACATTCAATAAATATGTATTAAGTGATTGAAAGTTTATTGTTACTTTTGCTAGGCTGTGGCTATTTTGTTGAGCTTTAAGCTTGCAAGCAGAAATCATGCCTTATGCCATTTGAAAATCCTCAGACATAACATTATTATTGCACACAGTGGGTGCTTAATAGTATTCATCACTGATGATGCTGTTAATATTGATTTTCTATAAACTCTAGAAAATGTGACATGCTCATTTTCCAAAAAGGCAAGTTCAGTTCCGGATGAGGATTAACAATCTTACGATCCACAATCTTAGCACAGTACCAGTATATATTATTGATAGACCAGCTGCCTAATTAATCGATGTTGAGTAATTAAACAACATGGAATGACCCTCCATAAGAATGAATGGGGTATTGTCTGTGAGTTGGAATTTCTTTGGCTCTTGTTACCGGCTTTCTCCAGCTCCACTGATGAAAGTTCACCAACGAGAGTTTTTGTCAACACTCTAACACAGAAACACTTGGCTTAAAAAAAAAAAAAAGAGGTAGAATTTATTTGACCAACCCTTACATCTGGGCCCACCTTATTTAGGACACACTTTGACCAGTAAGATGAAGTGGAAATGACATTGTGTGAGTTCAGGAGCAAAAGCTTCTGTAGCTAACATTTTGCCCTCTTGGGGTGCCCAGAGACCAACTTGTGGAGAATCCAAGGATGAAAGGCCCCATGGAGAGAGAGGCCCAGCCAGCTAGCAGTCCCAGCTGAGCTCAGCCCCTGCTGACGCATCAGCTGATGGTAACCGTGTGCATACACCCAGGTGACACCCACAGAGAGATCACCCAGTCAAGCCATAGAATAGTGAAAAATAATAAAGCAGAGAGTTCTTTTAAGCCACTAAGTGTTAGGATGATTTGTTACACCGGTAACTGATAACTGGTAGAGGCATGAAAACAAATGGCAGCTTCTAGGTTCCTTTTCCTAACAACCAAAGTGGAGGTACAAACAAGCAGGATGGTTTTTTTTAAGTGACCCTAGAGGTCCTGAATAGAGTAAGGTTATGCAGTGAGGTTATGAAAACATTTCCAGCTCATTATGACAAGTGACAAAAAAGGCTTGAGCAAACACATGCTCATACACATTGATTTTGTAAATCTTCAATTCTTGGCAAACAAGGATAAAATGTAAGTGTGAAAATCCTCTTAAGTGTTAAAATGCTTCAAAATTAAAACAGTGAAAATTTGGCCAAAAAATATTTAAAACCCAGCAAAAAGAGCCCAGAACTTTGAAAAAAATACTGTGAAACAAAAAATCCATTAATATTCAATGGCCTACCCTCAGCTTTTCCAAACATGAAGGAATCAGTAATGAGGTCAGTTCTTCCCTTGAACCAGAATTCTGGTTCATTCAAAAGCCAAAAAAGAAAAAAAAAATCCCACAAAACTAATAAAACTTAAAGCAAAAGAAAGTCTTAACTAGGATTAGCTGCAAAATCTCTCAGAAAACTTTGTCACATTCTCCTTGTACCATATATAACCATGTATGCGCAAATTAGGTTTAGAAATTCTTCTAGGTTCTGTATTAAGCATTTTGCTTCTCTAATTACTTTTAATTGATCATAAGATGCTTTTAAAACACACAACAAATTTTGTAGATGGATTTGAATCGATGCATTTGAACTTGACATATGTCCGAGGGCCAACAACTTGCAAAGCACTGGAATATTCCCAATTTCACACACCATTGTGGACTCGATTATCTCCTCCTATATGTTAAAAAAAAAGAGCTCAGAGAGTTAATGGTTTGTCTAAATTTAAAGGTGATTCAGCAGCTTAAAATTAGTTTAGCCCTCATATTTTCTTATTGATTCCCAAGAAATGGATTACATACTAATGATACATTAATGGCTAATACTAATAGCCCTTATAGTCTAGCACTGTTACAGCGCTTTATACAAATGTTAACAAATTTAGTCCTCATACAACAGTCCTATGATGTGAATACAGTGGACATCCCCATTTCACAGATAAGAAAGCTGATACAGAGATAGGTAGATTAATTTGTCCATGGTTGCACAGCTTGTAATATGCACAGCATAGCTAGTAAGAGCTGGGATTTGAACCCTTATCGTCCATCTTAGAGTATGCGCTCTTAACCACTGTGCTATATAATTTTTCTCCATGAAAATGAGTGATTTAAAAAAAAATTATAATGACGCTATTTAAAAAATTTTCCTGGGCCACAAATCTACTTTAAGTGGTTTAGTGTCACCAACATTCCCATATTAATTGAATAGGGACTGAGCCTGCACAGCTATATCCAAAGGGGGAAAAAGGGAACTGGAGTAGATCCTTTTTCCAGTGCATTAAAAGGGGGTTGTTGATATCATGATACCATTATGTTCTTGGGAATCTCACCTCAAATTTCAGGGGTCCCAAAAGGCCAAATAAAATGGCTAAAGATGTATTTATTGATTGCTAAGGAACAATTACCAAGACACTAAAACCACAGCTTTCCACCTTTGTAACTGAAATGGTTTTGTCTCTTTCAAATGTTCTCTCAAGAGCAAGAAGGAAAACAGGCAACTGTATTGTGGCACATATGTGCCTATTTTGGCACTCAGCACACAGAATATGTATCTGATATTGCTTTTTATTATTTGATTTTCTACAATTTTTAAAAAGATAATTCAAAAGAGAAGATATAATTTTAAAATATATTTGCTGGGACTTCCCTGGTGGCACAGTGGTTAAGAATCCGCCTGCCAATGCAGGGGACACGGGTTCGATCCCTGGTCTGGGAAGATCCCACATGCTGCGGAGCAACTAAGTCCGTGTGCCACAACTACTGAGCCTGTGCTCTAGAGCCTGCAAGCCACAACTACTGAGCCCTCGTGCCACGACTACTGAAGCCTGTGCACCTAGAGCCCGTGCTCTGCAACAAGAGAAGCCACCGCAATGAGAAGCACGCCCACCACAATGAAGAGTAGCCCCCGCTCACTGCAACTAGAGAAAGCCCACGCGCAGCAACGAAGACCCAACACAGCCAAAAATAAATAAAATTTATAAAAAATAGATAAATAAAATATGTTTGCTTTGTAATCACCCTACATCAACTGATAGCTGAAATGATACATGAAATTTAGTTTAGCATGGACTCTTAAAATTTTGAGAGTCAGGCTCTTTTGAGAACCTGTTGAAACCATGAATCCTCTCACCCACCAAAATGCACATAAACAAAATATTTTTCAGTTTCTTTCAAGGGGCCAAAGAACCCTTTAAAATCCATTTACAAATTTCCAGATTAAATATCTCACTTTATCCTCTATATTTCTTTATTTATCAAATAGAGCTAATAAGAGATCTAAATAATATAAATACTATATATTCACATCAACAATGAAAATATCACATCAGCAACATTAATAATACCTAGCATTTATTTGCTCTGTAATATATGCCATACTTGGTGATCATATGACACATGTTCTAATATTATCATCATTTTGCATAACAGAAAACTGAGACATGGAAGGGTTAACTTCTTCCAAGTAATTCTGAGTGCAAAGGTTTGAACCTGGGGAATCTGACTCCACAGATCACGCTCTTTACCAAGGCAATTAACATGTTGTAAGTGCTCAATAAACATTAGCTGCAGTTACTATTGGCATTATTATTTGGAGATAAAAATGGTATTTGTAGAAAAATGCACAACACATAAGAAAAAAATCTTTTTTCTTGAATAAGTGAAAATGGATTTTTTTGCTTTGATTTAATAATTGTCTCTTTTTGCTCTAGGTTCTAATAGTTAGATAATGGATCTTGTCAACCATTATATGTCTTCACCTTCAGCTGGGGACACATAACTTTTATTGTGGTCCATTATCTGGCCATTAGACGCCACAAGTGTGTCCCCTGACCCTCTACTTCACATTATGCCGAAGAAAAGGAGTAGAAAATGTGGAGGCAGCAGCTTTTCTAGCATCAGACGTAAAAGGAGATACAGAGCCTCCTATATTGAGACCATTCATTTTCCTCCTGCTCTAAAGTTCATCATGCAAGTCCCATGGATAAATTTAGTGCATTTCCTCACCTAACTTCCAGCCTTTCTTTCCTTCTCTCACCTCATGAAGTCAAATCCAGTAATAACCAAACTTTACTCAGAATCCTCAGATATTCTTTTTAATAGGGGAGGGCATTGAACTGCTCAGAAGTTTTGATGCATGTGTTCAGCTTAGAGGTTTTATATTCTTATCACACAAAACACTGGCCCCTAAACTTAAAGAATTCATGCTGTTTTGTGACAGTCTCCTAATGGACTTGAGTGGCATATTTTTGTTTCCAAGATGAAAGTGAACTTTAGTTAATTCCAATTAGAGATCTATCATTTAGAACTTCATAAGCTTGGATGACTGGAAGCAGCATGGGAGGCTCTGCCCAAAAGGTGGAAACTGTTAAGAGAACCAGCACCTGACAGTAGTTTAAAGCAGTAAGAACAGATTTTATTCGGGAACTGTTACAGCAGGGAAGAGAAACCCCAGTATAGAACTGTACTCAGTTTCTGACACAGCAAGAACAAGTGGATTGGTCCTTCCCTCCTGAGCAGAGGGAAGGGGTTCAGTGGATGGAAAATTACTCCATCCACTGAATGATGGAGTTATCAAAGGCGATATCAAGAGTAGATGCTTGCTAAACCCCTTTAACAGGATTCTTACTGAAGGTAGACCAGGGTGGTTAGATATGGAGGTTGGGGACGAGGAATTTGATTGGAACTCAAGGAAAATCATATATCAAGGGTCAGGTATTCTCACTAAACTGACGTGGAAGGATTCTTGCTAAAACTGGGCTGTGGAGGCCTAGCGAGGATGGGGGCCAAGGTTGAAGCGTCTAGAGAAGAGGGCTCAGGGGGCCTGACTAAAGTTTGGTTAAGAAGAGAGTCTTTGTCAGAACCATTAACAGGTATCTGTTGGCAGGATCTATGTAAATTTGTCAAGATTATTCATATTCTCAGCTGGAGAGGCATGAAACTTAGATGGGCCAGGTAACTCAAGACATATGAATCAGGTGACTTTTCCTTTCTCTGTTTCAGTGTGTTGGGAACCATCGCAAGAGAATTGTTGGCTTTGTCAATTGCCTCCGAGTCCCCCTTTTTATATTTGCTATAAAAGTGAATAAAATCTAAGGACACCACTCCTACTGTCCTAACGTGCATCACCGTGTTTTCTGTAAAGGCCCCCTCTAGCTCCTTTGCCAATGTTGGTACGTACTAATTCCACTGCTTGGCTCTCAGTTTATCCACTCATGGCAAAGTTATAAGGGGATTTAAATCTCTGTTTGAATTTATATTTTTGTTTGCCTTTTATTATTAAAATAGATGTCTCTTGGAGGTTAAGACCTTGTGTTCCAATATGCAAAATAGAAATTTTCCCCAATGTTGAGTATTTCAGGAATCCTAAAATAATTAACATTATCTTCTCCTTCCCCACTTTTTTACCAACCTATTTTCCTTCTCATTCAACCTCTCCTTTCCACATACATATTCTATAACTATTTCTGAAAATCACAGCTGTGGGTAGAAACTAATGTGATTTTTTTTTTTTTTTTTTTTTTTTTGGCCGTGCCGCATGGCTTGTGGGATCTTAGTTCCCTGGCCAGGGATTGAACCCAAGTCCCCAGCAATGAAGTGTGGAGTCCTAACCACTAGACCTCCAGGGAATTCCCAAGTAATATGATTTTTTATGCCAAAACAGCATACTTTGATAACAGAAACATTAGTGGTAAGTTGTATTAAGGTTATTACCATTGGGACTTTGACAGCTTAAAGAAACAGTGGTGAAATAGCAGAACTGATGACTCTAAATCTCAGTTATAGACATTAACCATTAAAGAACATTAAAGAACCATTAAAGAGGCCATATCTGATAAATTGTTATGTGGAGTGACTGAGAAATCATTGCATATGTCCACTTTTCAGACCCCATAAGAGCTTGTCTTTCAAAGCAAGTTTACAAGATGATGGTTGAAAGTACATGTAAAAACAGGACTGCTTTCTGTGCCCTTGACCCAGATAAAAGTGGACACTCAGAGGGTAATCTTTTGATGAAAAGGAAATTGTGTCTTCCAATTAGCATGCCAGGTCCTATGGACATTAATGCTGCCTCACAAAACTCCAAAACAGATGAGAGAGCTAGAACTTGGCATCTGACTGAGGCTGGAAGTTCATAGGAGGATGAAGGTAAATATTCCATGTGACCTAAAAGAAACGAGTTTCCTTTACCAGGCAGAGAGTTAAGCATGGGAGTGAGCTCAAAAAGTAGCCTGATGTTTTGAGAATACAAATTCTTGATCTGCTTTTAGATACCAACAAGCAATTTCTTTCCCAATAAGTATACAGATCCACATTATGAAGATGTTGGATACCAGCAGGTAGAATTGAACTTGTCAGCAATGAATTGTCAATAATGGCTTTTAAGCCAGGCATTGTCCCAGCCAGATCTTTGTTTCAGGAAGATTGATCTGATAAGATTGTGTAAATTGAGTTGGGAGAAGGACAGACAAGGAGGCTAATCTGAAAGACTTTGCAGTTTTGCCAGAGACATAATAGAGATCAGAACTAGAGTAGTGGCAGAATGGATGGAAAAGAGTTGGCAGTTGTAGGCCATATGATAAAGGTAGAACAGATAATGTTGGCCCCAGATGTGAAGCAGGAAAGAATCAACTCTAAGCCTGAGATTTCTGAATTTGTTGACTGGAAGAAAGAGAAGTATTATTAATCATGAATAGGAAACATGAAGAGAGAACAGGTTTGAGGAAAGATAATGACATCAGTTTTGAAAATATTTGAGTTTGAGGTGTCAATGGAATGTCCAGAGAGAGGTATAGAGGCAGCTAGAAATGTGTACCAGAGGTTTAAGAAAGAGGTCAGATATGAAAGTACAGTCCTTGAATATCTGATTATCAAGGAAGAGGGTACAAAGAAAAGATGAAGACCAAGAACAGATGCTTGGGCAACACCTGTATTTAGGATCCAGAGGATACAAAGAAGAGAAGGCCAGAGGGCTAGGAGGAGAACAAAGATGCTTCACAGAAGCTAAGGAAGAATGATCTCTTCAAGGATCTCTGTGGCACTTTGGCTTACAAAATGAAAGTGAACTGGAATTAATTATTTTCGAAATTTATTTTTCAGATGTTCAGAACACTCAAGATCACTGAACATCCAATTCTCCAGGGTGAAACAAAATTAAGAACTATGCAAAAGGCTATTGGATTTGGCATGTCATGGTGACCCTTAGAGAGTAATTTTAGTGGTATGATAATGTCAGGAGTCAGACTGTGAGGGAACCATAATTGAGTAGGAAGTTGGGGCATGGACTATAGATTTCTTTCTTCCTTAAAAAAATCTATCGGGTGGTTTGGCAGTGAGTAAAGAGAGAAAAGAGAATGATTGCTTAGAAGGGTAACAGGGAGAAAGAGATTTTTATTTCCCTGTTTGTTTACACTAGGATGGGGAAAACTTGAAGAGTCAGGGTCACAGAATCACTGGACAGGAGAGATTCTTGGGAGAGCAAGGTTCTGGGCAAGACTGGCAGGGTCAGAACAGAGGACTAGCCTTGGAGAGAAGGATATTGTCTGGGACGTGAGTAGGAAAGGAGAGAAAGTCCCTCACCCACAAATATTAATTGTACCCTTATGTGCTCGACACTGTTCTTTCCATTAGGGATATAATCAAAAAGACAAAAATCCCTGCTCTGGTAAAACACTCTAGTGAGGAAGAGAGAAGAGATATTGATATGGATTGATATGGACATAGATCTGTACATAATGTTAGATAAGTACTATGGGGTAGAGTGAAGCAGAGAAGGGGCGTGGGCAAGTGTCATTGAGGGTGGGGATGAAAATTAGCTTAAAAATGATCCAAAGAAAGGCCTTATGAAGGAATTGAACTTCGAGACAAACTTGAAGGAGGTGGGAGAACAAGTAAAGCTGACATCTGGGTGAAAAGGATTCAAGGCTGTGGAAAAAAAGTGAAAAGGTTCTAAGGCAGGAACATGTCTAGTGGGTTGGAGGTGAACAAGTGTCTGTAGGAGAGGAAGTCAGAGAGGAAATGGGTGAAGGAGATGTGAGATTATGGGGGAAATTATAGGTCGTGTTAAGGATCTAGTCCTCTGAGTGAGATATGGAAGCTTGGACATTCTGAACAGAGGAGTGGGTGACATTTTGGCAGCATCCTTTGGCTGCTATGTTGGGATGGACGTTAGAGGACGAGGCCAGTTAGGAGGCCACTGCAGTCGCCAAGGTGAAACATGATAGTGCTTGGACTCAGGTGGTAGCAGTGGAAGTGGTGAGAAGTGATCAGATTCTGTGTAAATAATGATGGTAGATCTGACAGTATTGACTAATAGACTAAGTGTGAGAGAGAGGATAATTCCAATATTTTTGGCAGGAGCCTCTGGAAGGATGGAATTCTCATTTATTGAGGTGGATAAGATTGAAAAGATGCACAGATTGAGGGAGGAGGAACATATAAGTGTCTCAGTTTGGGGCATATTAAGATTTTGAGAGGACTACTAGGTATTCAAGTGGTGATGCCAATTATGTCTCTTTCCTGAACTCCAGATTTTTATACCAGTTCATAGCTGGAATAAAAATCTGGAGTTCAGGAAAGAGACATAATTTAGGAGATATCAATATTTTGATAATATTTAAAGTTTCAAGGATGAATGAGATCACTAAGAAAGCGAGTGTAGATGAAAAAGAAACGAGGTCTGAGAACAGAACCTCAGAGCACTCCACTGTTGAGAAGTTAAAGACGGAGAAACTCAGAAGGTTCTTAGAGACTGCTTAGAGATGAGAAGTGGAGAAGCTTAAACATCCTTGATTTCTCCCTCTGTAAACACTAGGGCTGAATTGGTCAATTTCTCTGGGAAGCCTTTCATATCCCTCCAAGCATGGATTCTTTATCACTGTGTACCACATAGCATCCTGTATCTAATTTTTCATGGCACTAAACACGTGATCATTTTTCTGCCCCTTCTACAAAACTGTAACTTACTCGAGCGATTGAGTCTATTTGGTTTAGCACTGTAACCACAGTGTCTAAGAAAATGCCTGATACAAACTAAGTAGTCAATAAAAATTTGCTGACTGAATGAATGAAGGAAAAGGGTCAGAGCGTGATTGGATGTGGAGGAATGTGATGAGAAGTCAGTCAGCTGGAGCAAGGCCAACACGGTCAGCCTGAAGATTGCCCTTCAGACCAGAGCCCTTGTCACCGTGGCTAGCCCACTGCCTTTGTCTGTTTCAAATATGGCTTTCAGGACTTTTGTGACTGCAATATTTCCTTGTCTTACATACACATTGTCCAGCTACTTCCAATGCCAGGCTCCCTAATCATCACAACTGACTTCTGCCACCGTTAAGTCTACTTTCCTACCCTGTTCTAATTTAGTCCAATTTTGTTTCTATTCTTCAGCCTCTATTCCTCCCTCATCTTATTTTTGACAAAGCCAATTAAAATGAGTAAATGCAGTTTTCCTGAAATATATGAAATAATTTCACTGAAGGCTTTAAATAAGATTAAATTAATTAAAATACATTTATTGGGTTAAAAAGCAGTTTCATATTAATTCTCTTCTTTTTTAAATTTCAATGGAAGCGTTTAAAATTATTAACAATTAAATATTACTTTTGTTAACCAGAGAAAGATGCTCTTTAAATTAACTTAATTACTTTGAAATCAAACTTGGTTTTAAAGAAAAGCTATAAAATTAACTTTGAACTCAACTTTTTGCCTGTCAATTTTAAGGTAGGTTGGCGTACTTGAACATATTTCTGACATGTTCCTGAAAACGAAAAATAAAATATGCTTTAGTGGTTTAAAAATGTGTCGACAAACTCTTTACACTTCTTTGAGAAGGTGGATCTTGAGTGTGGACTGGGCTTAGTTACATTTTTTTTTATTGTGGAAAAATAACATAACATATAAATTAGGAGTTAGGGATTAACATATACACACTACTATATATAAAATAGGTAAACAAGGACCTACTGTATAGCACAGGGAACTATACTCAATATCTTATAATAACCTATAATGGAAAAGAATCTGAAAAAGAATATATACATTATAAATATATGTATATAATGAATCACTTTGTATACTTGAAACTAACACAATATTGTAAATTAACTATACTTCAATTAAAAATAAAACATAGAATTTACCATTTTAACCTCTGTTAAGTCTACATAGTTCAGTGGTGTTACATATATTCACAACATTGTGAAATAGATCTCCCAAACCTTTTCAACTTGCCAGAAACTCTGTACCCATTAAACAACAGATCTCCTTTTCTCTCTGTCCCCTAGCCTCTGGTAAACACCATTTCACTTTCTGTTTCTATGAATTTGACTTTAGATAGCTCATATAAGTGGAATTATGCAGTATTTGCCATTTTTTGACTGGCTTACTTCATTTCACATAATGTCCTTAAGGTTCATCCACGCTGTAGCCTGTGACAGGGTTTCCTCCTCTCCTTCCCTCTCCCCCTCTTAAGTCTTCTTTTTTATTCTCGCTATGTACTCTTGATTCTGGCCTTAGATAATTAGACAGGTAATATAGAAAATGAATGAGTGTCACAACCCTAAACTTTGAAACTTGCTACTATAATTATCCTGCTTCTTCTAATTTCTGGAAAAAAGATGACTTCCTAGAAAAATACTCTGGAATTTATTATGAAACAAACTTTTTAGCTTATTCAGAACCATACTTATGGTGTGTGCTAGGTTTCAAATGAAAGACACTTCTTTTCTTCCCTTCTTTTCTCCAAGTAAATGTAACTCTTAATGGACTTGGCATACTTGTTATATATAACCATTTACAAAAAAATGGGTTTTCAATGATAATGGGTTTTTATATTCATACTGTGCAAATAAATGTACATATATCCAGTATCCAGAATGACAGTGAGACAGTAAAATCAGAAAATTTAGTAAAGATTGTAAAAAATTTCCTACAGCTTTGGAGGAATTATGTGTTACTACATCAGAATATATCCACATATTCTCTGTTCATCCATCCATCCACCTATCCATCCATTCATGAATTGATGCTTTTGCAAAATGAACACAGATATAATCTATAAAAGCTAAATTCTTTAAAATAAAATATATAAAAAACAAAATTTATAATTTTCCTTTCTTTAAATCTGAACTATCACTTGGGAGTTACCTGGTGGTCTAGCGGTTAGGATTCCGGGCTTTCACTGCCATGGCCTGGGTTTAATCCATGGCGGGGAAACTGAGATCCTGCAAGCTGAGCAACACGGCCACAAAAAAAAAAAAAAAAAAAAAAAAATTAACTGTCACTATAATCAAGTTGCTTTCTAGGTATAAAATCCTTTAGCACCTGATTAAGAAATAAAAATTAAAGCAACATTTTGCACCTTTGGTTTTAACTGAAATAAATCATGTCTATGTGAAATCAACAAAGGCAGGGAGCCCAAAGTAGGTCAACGAGGGAGGTCCTAGAACATCTCTGATCTTATGAAGTTTGTATTTGCAATGATCTGTTTTAAAATTTTCTGGACAGCTCTGTTCTGCCCCCTGGACAGATCAGAAACAGAAAGGCTATATCTGACTCACAGTAGGAATATTGGATTACTCAGTGAATTGCTCATGGCCCTCTAGCTGGAAGAGTATGGAGATTCTGGAGCATCCTGTGATCTTATTAGTAAAGTTTTCTGACTGGAACTGATGGTGTGGAGAAGTAGCTTATTTATTGTGTTGGCCAAAAGGTTCGTTCCTGGTTTTCCATAAGATGTTGTGGGAAAATCCCAAATGAACTTTTTGGCCAACCCAAATACAACTCTATTCTGATTTAGAAAAAGCCCAAGAGCTGATGCTACAGCCAACCTTCATATTCCAGAATACAGGATCTATCTTGGGATCAACTTCAGAGCATATACAATTCTCCAATCTCCAGTTCTATAGTCAAACCACAAACTTCCCCTTCTCTTCCTGTTTGTTTCCATACTGTTTCTAGGATTATCTTGGTTTACCAGCATTTCTCTGCTTCACCCCACAGAACTTATTGTCTGTTTTGCTAGCGTGGTGTCTGTTCTTGCCCTTGGGATTCTGTCCCATGGGTAGCCCCTGGGTATAACATTCTAAGGACTCTTTTTTTTTCCCCATTAGTTTTAGCCTAGGAGAAACAGGTATATTAATTCAATCAGTAGCTTCTTATTGTATATAATTTACATATAGTCACATACAATTTCTCCAAAGCTATAAGAAAATCTTTACAAGTCTTCCGTAAATTCCTGAGTTTACTGTCTCACTGACATTATGATGCTGTGTAGTGTGTGGGCTATCCAGTTCATGGCCCTTTGAGGGGGCTTCTCCTGGTCAAGTTGGCTACAAGCTGGTGTCTGAAGAGAGGTGGGACAGACCAGGTTGGTAAGGGAGAAACATTGGTAAGTTTGCATTCCCTGCCTGAGTGTAATGCAAGGAGGGATTTCTGTGCGGGTTTTGCCTTCTTTCAGTTCAGGTCCAGGGCCTGGGGCCCAGCCAGAGCATCACAACACAAATGAAAATGCAGCATAAATTCTCACACCCAGAAGTCAGAGTTTACCAGTTTGTCATCAGGCCTAGTATAACTAACGAACATATTCTCTTTGTGTTTTCATTTGTTCCCGTCCTCTGGACAATTTTCAGTTCTTCCAGAGAAATAATGCTCCCTATTCTTTGGTTTAAAAAATGGTACTTAGGAAATATTCTGGAAGGTACTGCTAAAGGAAAAGGAAGAATATTATTTCTTTCTTTGGGAAAATGTGTCCCCTGGAACCTCTGTGTGAGTCCCATCACCTGGATCCTCCTGGGGGATCTTATGCTCTGAAGCCTTGTGTTTTGCCAAATGCCTTAAATCTCAAGACTAAGACGACATTGACTAAGAAAGGTCCATCACTTCCCAGAAGTCCTTACATACCACCTGGGCAATGGCTAGCTGATTTTCATGGCTAGGTAGTAGGACGCATACTTCAGCCTGCAGAAAAGCAGAATGTTTTAAAGCCCCTCTGAAAGAATGAGGTTCAAGGTTCAAAGCTCTTTGGGCCAGAACCCAAGGAGAAGTCTGAGGATATTCACACCAGGCAAGTGGAAGGCAAGAATATATTCCAACACTAAGCAGTCCCAGGGAGATTCCAAGAGTTCAGCACAAAATGGGGCAGCTATGTGCCAGGCTCCAAGTGGTAGAGTCCAGGAGATGGATATTTTTTTAGAAACAGAATTAAGGATGTGATGTAGTCTAGTCTAGGAGAACCCATATGAAAGACAGTGGAAGAACAACTCAACCAGGATGCAGAAAACAAAGGAAACGTATGAGTCTGTGATCTTGAACAAGCCTCAAAGAAAAAAGAAAAAGGAGGATAATCACCTCCTTTCATTGCTCAGGCAGTTACTATGAGGATCTGAAGACATAATTCAAGAGCAATGATAAATCCTGCTGCACATTCCAGCTACCCCAGGGTCTGGTCTCTACTGCCCTTGCATTCAAAGACCACTGAGAACCTTCCTATGTCTAATACTTAATTACACCTTAGGTACTGTAGAGAAAACCACCTTTTCTGAATATAGAGCAGTCAGAAAACTTTAGATCTGGAGAGTGACCAGTAGTGATCAGAGGCTTACAGGTGCACTGCGTCAGGAAGAGAGGTACTAGAATTTTCTTCCACTTCCTCGGAGCCTATAGAGAACTTTCTTCAGCTCTTTTCATTCACATGAATGGACCTCAGGCTCTTTCTTTTCAGTGTGTTTTTCTTTATTTAATCGCAGTGGTTCTGAATCTTAATGAGACATTAAACTATCTCCACATCTTCCCAGCCACAAATTTCGTGACAGTGAATTCACTTTCCGAAAGGTTGACATAAATTTTCAGTGGTTAATTTATGTAATGAGCAATACGTCATGAACAAGGCAAGAAGCGAGAGCTCCAGTTCTGGCATCAGAATGTCACTCCACTAATACTAACCTAGTTCATTAAATCAGTACTATTCCAAAATGGACAGCTCAGCGGATGTAGCTCAGGCTGGGGAGAAGGATCCAGATAGCAGGAGACATTGACAAGTAAGAGTTTGCCTGAGTCAGTGAGAGGAAGAAGTGAGGAGTCCTCTGAACGTGGAGGTGAAAGAGTGTAGCATCCGGGGAGACCCGAGTGAGATTAGGACACTGGGGGAGACCCTGATGACAGCTGAGGCCAGAGAAGCAGAGTATTAAGTGCCCTGAATATTACTTTAAAGAGTTTGATGTTGATCTTAAGGCAACGAGGAACTACTCTAGGATTTTAAGCAGATGACTGTCATTATGAGATTGGACTTGTGTTTAGAAAGATTGCTCTGATGACCTCATAAGATTGTTTTGACAGAAAAGGACCTGCAGGCATGGAGACCAGGTAAAAATCTGTGTAGGTAAAACCCTAACCAGAGTTCCTCAACCTTAGTACCATTGACATTTGGGCCAGATAGTTCTTTGCTGCCTTACTCTAGACAGGTAGGTGAAGTTGCGGAAAACAGGACATATTTGAGAGATGTGAAGGAAACAGTATATAGAGACATTATGACTCAGAACATGGGTGTAACTGACAGAGAAAGAGGAGTAAAGGAACACCGAGGTGAAGGGAAGAACAGATCAAAGCCAGATGGTTCTTATCTACTGCGTCCTCATTTATAATGGTGACCTCTATGTGCCAGATTATCCAGTAGCCCAGAGGCAGACAGCATTTGATAGTGTTAGATGAATACAAAGCAGTGTGGCTGACTATTTTATTTTCATCCAATGGTGGGTGAATAAGACTGCTGCCAGGGCCAGCATGTACAATTGAGCAGGTTGTGGGCCTGACAGGTAGAGGCAAATGGGTTCTGAAATCCAGTTGCCACTTGACTCATTAAACCAGTGCCCTGGTGCAGGTCTATGTCTACCAGAAGAAGGAAGCCTTTTATTAATTTGCTCAAAGGTGACTTGTCAGTGACACTTGGTTACTTTTTACTTAATAAAGACAAACTTCTTCTTAGGTAGAAGGACCATAGTTAGACTTTTCTGGTCAAAAAGAAATGAAGAAATTTTGGCTACCTAACTTATATCTGCTCTGATTGCTGTGACATTATAGCATAGTGACTGCTGTACTTTTAAACAATAGGAGCGCACCAATGAAGGAGAACAGTAACAGAGTCATCCACTGGGGTACACACTTCTGATTACTTACTCTCATATCCATTCCTCTTCTCCTCCCATAGTAAAGGGGAGAAAAAAATTTCAGGGCAGTAAATTGCTCTGCCAATGAACTACATCTCCTAGTTTCAGTTACTGCAGGGTGTGGTCCTGTGACTAAGATTTAGCCAGTGAGAAGCAAGTGAGACTATGGAACTTTAAAGAGGGAATGAACACACCCTCTTTGATCCCTTTTATCTTCTTACTACCTGGAATGCAGATGAAATGGCAAGAGCTAGTGCAGACGTTTTATGCTTTAGATTTGTGGCCCTATGCTAAAAGGGTCAAAGGGTAAGATGGAAGAAGCCAACATCCCTGACACCATGGAGCCACCATACCAGTTCTGTACTGTAACTCTGGGCTTTATTACATAAGAAAGAAAAATAACCCTCTATTTTGTATACTAAGCCACTATTATATTGAGTTTTGTGTCACATGCAAGTAAACCTAATTCTGATTTTTAAACTCTTTGACAGCCACAGCTGTCAATAAATTGGGCTTTCATCAGGAATTAGAATAAAGTCACTGGGAATATTTGTTTTAGTCATCTGATTGATTCTTTTCCCATAAAATTCTGAGATTCTTAAGGGAGAAAAGATATCAAAATCTCTGTTGAATAGAGCACTCTGTCATATTTTATATGTTAATATATAGAGGGTATTAATAAAATGACACTCAGATTCAGAGCAGTTGAATAATGATAGTAATTCTTGGCTTGCTTTAGACAATCTGGCAATTTCCAGGGATTTTTCTGGTCTTTGATAAAAACGCAGTCTCTCAAGATGAGCCATCTCCAGGAATCTCTATCTAAGGAATAGCAATATATAAATAGATATTCTACATAGAATATCTATTTATATATAGAAATTTATAGAATATCTATAAATAGATATTCTAGCAATATATAAATAGATATTCTATATTGCAGACAAATGTTCAACAGTTTAATAAGAGAATGTGGAGAGCAGATGAGTCCCTCAATCAAATCTAGAAAACAATTCTTGGAATTTAAAGCTTGAATAATCAATTACCAAGAAAAAATATAAGCACAAGTTCTGATGTTTTCTTACAGAATTTATTTCAGTTTTATTGTAATAGGGTTATTTAGTGATTAGTATGTAATACCCTTTTTCCTTTATATTTTCATTAGGGTCCCGAGTGTTTGTGTCTCACTTCTAGAGACATGGAGTTAGTTGAGGCATTGCCCACACAGGGATGTGAGAAGGTTGGGTGTTTCAGGGGTCAGTTAGGACAGGGAAGGACAGAGTAGCCCGAGTGAGAATCTGAATTCAAAAAAAGAAGTAATGATAATGGCTTGAGAGATGGTGTGAAGTATTGGATCCAAGGGAGTGAACAAAGGAAGCTGAACCACAAGCCTGGACACCATGGGACTCAGTGGTGATACAAAGTTCTTAGTGATTTGGGGAAGCAGTTTACTGAACCATGAAGGTATGGGCCAACTTCAATGTGATTTTGGTTTGTGACCTTGAAGCAGGTCTATACAGTCTATAGAAAGGGAACACCATTACTCCCAGGGACATTTTCCACTGTAAGCCTTGTTGTCCCCAGTGGATTTTCCATGCTATAGTATTTCCTAATGTCTATCTAAGAAACTCACTGGATCCTGGGTCATAGAAAATCACAGCCACTCCTGTGCATGTCTTCCTATCAGTTTATGAGAGCTGAGCTCTTACACACTCTGACTTTAATTTTAATTATCTTAAACTCTCCCTATTGCTGAGAAGTACTGTGCAAATAACAGATGTCCAAAAATGTATGGGGCGAAAGCATAAATATATGAATGCGAAACTTTATGAGTGAAAAAATGAATGAACGAATTAAGAAAAGCTATGGTTCTGTAGTCCCTCTCTTCTAGGGAACTAATTATAATGCTTATATTAAATTAGAAATTATACAGTAACCAACAAACATGCCTCACATTAACAAGCAAAAATGAATATAGAACCCCCAGATGTATCAGCATTTGTGTAGTGGTGGTAGGACTACTATTTCTACCACAATGACTAGTTCATACTATATCTTAACCTATTGAAAATTGATTCTAGAAATAAAATGTCCTATCTTTGAATATCTCATCATAATATTAGGCTTATTTGTTAGCATTTTACCAAAAATATCATGATATTGTTACTAAAAATATCTCTATTGTTCCATTTTTTCCAGATAATCTTTGTGTATCATACGTTACAAGTTAATTATCCATCATTCTAAGTGTGGCAAAATTACAGTGGGAAGGCTTCACATTTGTTCCTAGAATGTAGTGCCTGAGAGCAGGATTGTTAAAAATAATGTAGTTTAGGACCAATCTTACAAGAAGAGTTGAGGTGAACTGGGCTTAATCTCTCTCTCTTTTCTCTGTCTCTTATTTTTAGCTAAATTTATATGGTATTAATAGTAACCTAAATTAAAAAAAAATAGCTCTTCAACACACCCTAATAAAACATACCCTCTTCATTCACCAGTTTTGTTACTACTTTCAGATGGATAGTTTCTCCTTTAACAGATTTCTTAAATGCTTCCCAAATGGTGTCATTCTGTCTTGATCTGTAGGACAAATCCTCTTTATAATTAATCAGTGAATAATCAAGAGAAGGAAGACTATAAAAATATATAATAAAATCAGAGTCTCAAAAATACTGAAGTTTCCTATCTTGTGTACATGGATTTAACACATTCTTCACACAAACTACTTTCTGACCCAACAGTCTTCAGATTCCTCATCATCTGTGTTCATCAGTTTGTGCTAATTGTTGGCTCTCAGAACCATCTTCCTATCTTTGCCTAGAATATTCCTATGATTGCCATAGTCACATGTCATGATGTATTTTTTTAACTTTGGTGTGTCAGTGTATTAGGCAGTGAATTTCACTATGATAATGGAAAGCCCAGTTCAATCGACCACATCAAAATAGAGAGTGAACAATATGACATAAACTAAATCCTGAGTGTGAGTGATTACATGTGTGCGTGCTCGCATGCCTGTATATTCTGCTCCTGTCTTACTGTAAAATGTATTTCTCCCCTCTTCCATTGCTAGATCCCAACATTCAATGAAGACACTTCACTCATTGTATTGTAAAGGACATCAAAAGAGCAGTGCCAAAAAAACATTTGCGAAGCAGATAAGGATTTTAAGTGTTCTGTCCATCTTAGTTATGTATTGATTTCATATATGTATGTAATGTTAGAAATTTTGATAGTTTATTAAAAGACAGTGTTTTGAATAGCTTTTGAATTTACCAATGCTTATCAGATAATCCCCCCCCATCATTTCTTACCCTGTTTATTTCTTAAAACTCCTTTGATCTGAATGCGATTTTTGCCTAGGGCTTGTTAAAATTTATTTTCTGCCTTGTGTGCGTTCTTTATTAAATTACTGAAGATTTCACTCTAGATTAAAAGTAATCAGTATATTGGTATATCAATTAGTGTCTTGATTCTTAAATCTTCAGCATAAATATAAAACAAATGAATAAAATTTGTGCCTTTTGTTGCATAATTTTTTTTTCTAAAATTGAGGGTGGGGTTTTTTTGTCTTTTGTTTTTTATTGTTGTTTAAAGGAGTTTCCTAATTTTATTCATCAAGTAGTTGTTTAATTCTTATGACTAGTAAAACACTCTGTTAATATTATGAGATAAGTTACAAGGGCATTTTTCCTTGTCCTCATGGGCAAGAGGTGTGAATCAATGAGTAGATTCATGTGTAAGTAATTCAAAAGTGTGAGGGGTAAAGGCAAGGACAAATGGAGGAGAGAAGCGGGGACAAAGGGAAAGAGACAAAGATGAACAAGTGTGGACTGTGCTGTGGAGGAGTGCCTGGAGTCATTGCCATACTGCCTGTGAAACTCCCAATTTGATTTCCAAATGGAACCACTGGTATTAGCCCATGGGAATATATGTAATACCCATCACTCAATCAATAATAATAACTCCCAAGAAGCAAGAAGAACTACAATCCTGCAGGCTGTGGAACAAAAACCACATTCACGGAGAGATAGACAAGATGAAAAGTCAGAGGGCTATGTACCAGATGAAGGAAGATAAAACCCCAGAAAAAGAACTACATGAAACGGAGATAGGCAACCTTCCAGAAAAAGAATTCAGAATAATAATAGTGAAGATGACCCAAGACCTCAGAAAAAGAATGGAGGCAAAGATTGAGAAGATGCAAAAAATGTTTAACAAAGACCTAGAAGAATTAAAGAATAAACAAACAGAGATGAACAATACAATAACTGAAATGTAAACTACATTAGAAGGAATCAATAGCAGAATAACTGAGGCAGAAGAACAGATAAGTAACCGGGAAGACAGAATGGTGGAATTCACTACTGCAGAACAGAATAAAGATAAAAGAATGAAAAGAAATGCAGACAGCCTAAGAGACCTCTGGGACAACATTAAACGCAACAACATTTGCATTATAGGGGTCCCAGAAGGAGAAGAGAGAGAGAAAGGACCTGAGAAAATATTTGAAGAGATTATAGTCAAAAACTTCCCTAACATGGGAAAGGAAATAGCCAACCAAGTCCAGGAAGCACAGAGTCCCATATAGGTTAAACCCAAGCAGAAACACACCAAGACACATAGTAATCAAAATGGCAAAAAGTAAAGACAAAGAAAAATTATTGAAAGCAACAAGGGAAAAATGACAACATACAAGGGACCTCCCATAAGGTTAACAGCTGATTTCTCAGCAGAAACTCTACAAGCCAGAAGGGAGTGGCGTGATATACTTAAAGCAATGAAAGGGAAGAACTACAACCAAGATTATCTACCCAGCAAGGGTCTCATTCAGATTTGATGCAGAAATCAAAAGCTTTACAGACAAGCAAAAGCTAAGAGAATTCAGCACTACCAAACCAGCTCTACAACAAATGCTAAAGGAACTTCTCTAAGTGGGGAACCAAGAGAAGAAAAGGACCCACAAAAACAAACCCAAAAGAATTAAGAAAATGGTAATAGGAACATACATATCAATAATTACCTTAAACGTGAATGCATTAAATGCTCCAACCGAAAGACACAGGCTTGCTGAATGGATACAAAAACAAGACCCATATATATGCTGTCTACAAGAGACCCACTTCAGACCTAGGGACACATACAGACTGAAAGTGAGGGGATGGAAAAAGATATTCCATGCAAATGGAAATCAAAAGAAAGCTGGAGTAGCAATACTCACATCAGATAAAATGACTTTAAAATAAAGAATGTTACAAGAGACAAGGAAGGACACTACATAATGATCAAGGGATCAATCCAAGAAGAACGTATAACAATTATAAATATATATGCACCCAACATAGGAGCACTTCAATACATAAGGCAACTGCTAACAGCTCTAAAAGAGGAAATCAACAGTAACACAATAATACTGGGGGACTTTAACACCACACTTACACCAATGGACAGATCATCCAAACAGAAAATAAATAAGAAAACAGAAGCTTTAAAGGACACAATAGACCAGATAGATTTAATTTATATTTATAGGACATTCCATCCAAAAACAGCAGATTACACTTTCTTCTCAAGTGCTTATGGAACATTCTCCAGGATAGAGCACATCTTGGATCACAAATGAAGCCTCAGTAAATTTAAGAAAATTGAAATCATATCAAGCATCTTTTCTGACCACAATGCTATGAGATTAGAAATGAATTACAGGGAAAAAAAACCATAAAAAACACAAACACATGGAGGCTAAACAATATGTTACTAAATAACCAAGAGATCACTCAAGAAATCAAAGAGGAAATCAAAAAATACCTAGAGACAAATGACAATGAAAACACGACGATCCAAAACCTATGGGATGCAGCAAAAGCAGTTCTAAGAGGGAAGTTTATAGCTACACAAGCCTACCTCAAAAAACAAGAAAAATCTCAAATAAACAATCTAACCTTACACCTATAGGAACTAGCGAAAGAAGAACAAACAAAACCCAAAGTTAGCAGAAGGAAAGAAATCATAAAGATCAGAGCAGAAAAAAATGAAATAGAAATAAAGAAAACAATAGCAAAGATCAATAAAACTAAAAGTTGGTTCTTTGAGAAGATAAACAAAGTTGAGAAACCATTAGCCAGACTCATCAAGAAAAAGAGGGAGAGGACTCAAATCAATAAAATTAGAAAGGAAAAGGGAGAAGTTACAACAGACACTGCAGAAATACAAAGCATCCTAAGAGACTACTACAAGCAACTCTATGCCAATAAAATGGACAACCTGGAAGAAATGGACAAATTCTTAGAAAGGTATAACCTTCCAAGACTGAACCAGGAAGAAATAGAAAATATGAACAGACTAATCACAAGTAATGAAATAGAAACGGTGATTAAAAATCTTCCAACCAACAAAAGTCCAGGACCAGATGGCTTCCCAGGTGAATTCTATCAAACATTTAGAGAATAGCTAACACCCATCCTTCTCAAACTCTTCCAAAAAATTTCAGAGGAAAGAACACTCCCAAACTCATTCTACGATGCCACCATCACCCTGATACCAAAACCAGAGAATGATACTACAAAAAAAGAAAATTACAGACCAATGTCACTGATGAATATACATGCAAAAATCCTCAACAAAATACTAGCAAACAGAATCGAACAACACATTAAAAGGATCATACACCATGATCAAGTGAGATTTATCCCAGGGATGCAAGGATTCTTCAATATATGCAAATCAATCAATGTGATGCACCATAGTAACAAATTGAAGAAGAAAAACCATATGGTCATCTCAATAGAGGCAGAAAAAGCTTTTGACAAAATTCAACACCCATTTATGATAAAAACCCTCCAGAAAGTGGGCATAGAGGGAACTACTTCAACATAATAAAGGCCACATACAACAAACCCACAGTAAACACCATTCTCAATGATGAAAAACTGAAAGCATTTCCTCTAAGATCAGGAAGAAGACAAGGATGTCCACTCTCACCACTATTATTCAACATAGTTTTGGAAGTCCTAGCCATGGCAATCAGAGAAGAAAAAGAAATAAAAGGAATCCAAATCAGAAAAGAAGAAGTAAAGCTGTCACTGTTTGCAGATGACATGATACTATACATAGAGAATCCTAAAGATGCCACCAGGAAACTACTAGAGGAATCAATGAATTTGGTAAAGTTGCAGTATACAAAATTAATGCACAGAAATTTCTTGCATTCCTATACACTAATGATGAAAAATCTGAAAGAGAAATTAAGGAAACACTCCCATTTACCACTGCAACAAAAAGAATAAAATACCTAGGAATAAACCTACCTAGGGAGACAAAAGACCTGTATGCAGAAAACTATAAGACACTGATGAAAGAAATTAAAGATGATACCAACAGATGAAGAGATATACCATGTTCTTGGATTGGAAGAATCAATATTGTGAAAATGACTATACTATCCAAAGCAACCTACAGATTCAATGCAATCCCTATCAAATTACTAATGGCATTTTTTACAGAACTAGAACAAAAGATCTTAAAATTTGTATGGAGACACAAAAGACCCCGAATGGCCAAAGCAGTCTTGAGGGAAAAAAACGGAGCTGGAGGAATCAGAATCCCTGACTTCAGGCTATACTACAAAGCTACAGTAATCAAGACAATATGGTACTGGCACAAAAACAGAAACATAGATCAATGGAACAAGATTGAAAGCCCAGAGATAAACCCCCGTACCTATGGTCAACTAATCTATTACAAAGGAGGCAAGGATATACAATGAAGAAAAGATAGTCTCTTCAATAAGTGGTGCTGGGCAAACTGGACAGCTACATGTAAAAGAATGAAACTAGAACACTCCCTAACACCATACACAAAAATAAACTCAAAATAGATTAGAGACCTAGATGTAAGACCGGACACTATAAAAGTCTTAGAGGAAAACATAGGAAGAACACTCTTTGACATATCACAGCAAGATCTTTTTTGATCCACCTCCTAGAGTAATGGAAATAAAAATGAAAATAAACAAATGGGACCTAATGAAACTTCAAAGCTTTTGCACAGCGAACAAGACGAAAAGACAATGCTTAGAATGGGAGAAAATATTTGCAAACAAATCAATTGACAAAGGATTAATCTCCAAAATATATAAACAGCTCATGCAGCTCAATGTTAAAAAAACAAACAACCCAATCCAAAAATGGGCAGAAGACCTAAATAGACATTTCTCCAAACAAGACATACAGATGGCCAAGAAGCACATGAAACGCTGCTCAACATCACTAATTATTAGAGAAATGCAAATCAAAACTACAATGAGGTATCACCTCACACTGGTTAGAGTGGGCATCATCAGACAATCTACAAACAACAAATTCTGGAGAGGGTGTGGAGAAAAGGGAACCCTCTTGCACTGCTCGTGGGAATGTAAATTGATACAGCCACTACGAGAAGAGTATGGAGGTTCCTTAAAAAACTAAAAATAGAATTACCATATGATCCAGCAATCCCACTACTGGGCATATACTCAGAGAAAACCACAATTCAAAAAGACACACGCACCCCAAGGTTCATTGAAGCACTATTTACAATAGCCAGGTCATGGAAGCAACCTAAGTGCCCATCAACGGACGAGTGGATAAAGAAGTTTTCATACATATATACAATGGAACATTACTCAGCTATAAAAAAGAATGAAATTGGGTCATTTGTTGAGACGTGGATGGATCTAGAGACTGTCATACAGAGTGAAGTAAGTCAGAAAGAGAAAAACAAATATATTAACACACGTATGTGGAACTTAGAAAAATGGTACAGATGAACTGGTTTGCAGGGCAGAAGTTGAGACACAGATGTAGAGAACAAACGTATGGACACCAAGGGGGGAAGCGGCAGGGGGATGGTGGTGGTGGTGTGATGAATTGGGAGATTGGGATTGACATGTATACAGTGATGTGTATAAAACTGATGACTAATAAGAACCTGCTGTATAAAAAAATAATTTTGTTTTGCCAATAAAAAAAGTAATAATAATAACTCCCATTATCTGAGCACTCATTTTGTCCCAGGCATTATCTCATTTCACTCTTACTAGCCAGTCTAAGACACAGGTGTTATTAACCCTGTTTTAGTGAGGAAAATGAGCCGAAAGAGATAGATCAATCTGTCCGTGAGTGATCATACAGCCAACAAGTGGAGAAACATGGATAAAACCACTGCCAGTTCGATGCGGGAACCTGTATTTTGTGCTATTTCCCTCCCATCCTAGCAGTGGCAAGCAAGTAAAAGGACTTTTTGCATTTTAGATGGGAAACAGGCTGAATAGGGATGAATGCTCTTAAATCCCATCCTAACAGTGTGATACAAGTGAGAGGGTTCTTGTGTCCAGAGCAAGAGTATATCATAGCATAACATACAATACAGTTTCATCATATATTTCCTTTCATAAACCTGCATAGCTTATGCTGGTTAAGAAAATGTTTTGTAACATTCTTAGCTATATGATACATTGTTATTTTCTTTGTTCTCATCTAAGTATAGAATTTGGAAGCAGGGTGGCTGGTATTAACAAACCAGATTGACAAATTACCTGAACTCTTTAAATTTCTTCTCTTTGGGAGTGAAATGGGGGAAAATAAGCAACAGGAAGGTCATTCTGAGAACTAAATCAGATTATATAGGCAGTTTATGAGGTCATATTTAAAACATCTGTGCCAATAAAACACCAAAGGTAGCCAATAGTAGGTACCTGATCTACTCAAGCTATGAAAACTGTTATTAATAATTGGTCTTATTCCTACTCATATCTGTGGTTCCTGAATTCATGTCTTAGCTCTTATTTTAGTGATATTGAATGAAATTAGGAGACTTTAAATTTAGAAATCTTCAGCACTGCACAGAAAGACAACTTATTTTATGGCTCATTTATTGAATGAAGCTCCCTAAATTCAGGCCAAAACAGCTCTGGCTGTGCTTACAGTCATATCACATTAAACACAGATCGCATTTGCAAATTATCATTACTCTTAGACTGCACATTTCTTTTATTCCCCTGCCTGGAAAGAATTCAAACCATTTCGTCCATAGTCATTCATTTACATTTTCGAAGGCCAAGTTTCTTTTAATGTAGACAGTTCTAATTTCTTTGGGTTATATTTCTGGTGTCCCTGGTGTTTGGTCCTCCTCCCAAGCTAGGATCATCTTAAAACTTTATGATTATGTTTTGAGATCTGCATCTTCCCCCAACACATTAATAAAAATATTGAATTAGAAAGAAGCTTGCACACATCCCTACGGTAACCACACTTACTAAAGCTTACCAATTCAACAAGACTTCCACAAGGATTTACTCAATTCACTAACAAAATCTCCAAGAGCCTTCTTTATACCAGGAGCTGGAGGTGAAGAGTTGGATAAGACCACGTTCCGCATTTCCAAAAATTTCACATGTGAATAACCATGGGAAACAATTTAGCATCTGAGAGCCATCTTATAAACTTCTGTTCAATGCAAAGAGGGGAAAAAGTATCTCACTTGCTTAGACCCAGCACAGCTAAAAAAATTAAAGAATTACTATTAATTCATCAAATATGGGGATTATTGGGTAATTTTATGTGTTTGCACTGTTGTATACTATTTGCAGATTAATTCATAGTTGAAGAAAGGAATGGTTTTGAAACAGGGTTGAGAGACACTGGCAAGATTACTTGCTATGGTACCTCAAAAGCCTAGAGAGAGTACAATTGTCTGAACATGATCACAAGGTGAGTTACCCAAACAGCCAGTAGCGTTGCGTCACCTTCTTCCACTGGGCTGCACTGCCTTGGGAAAAATTGCATCTGTGTTAAGTATGTCATTCTCGCTACAAGGACCGGGTTGATTTGAGGGTAGATCTTGCACAGATCCTATCATATTTTGAGTGTTAAACATAAATTGGCAATATATTCACTATTTGATATATAATGTTAAATAGCAGACAGCAGTTGTGTAAGTTAGTGTTTGGGAAGTTGTGGCAAAGACAATATACAAAATTGTCTAACAATTTTAACAATATACCAAAACAATACACCTAACAATATACCAAACATATACCAAACAATTACCAAAAATTCAGGCTTCCTCTTCTGCAGGATTGTGCTGTTGCTGGGAAGTGGCTGCCCAGCTAGAGCATTTCCCAGCCTCCTTTGCATGTAGACGGGGCCAGGTGGCTAATTCTCAACTGTTCAGTGGAAAATAATGTGTATTGCTTCTGGGCAAGACTGTCAAACAGTGAGCCTTACTTTTAATCTCTCTTTCTCCTTTTCCCTCCAGAGGTAAAAGACCCAAAGATCTTAGGGGGAAGGTGGAGCGCAAAAAAGTGAGAAACCCAGGGTCTGAAAATTGTACGTGGAGGAAAGCCACCTCCTGATCAATAACACCTGCACTAATGGATGAATTTTTTTAAAAAAGTTTCGGGTCTTCCCTGGTGGTCCAGTGGTTAAGAATCTGCCTTCCAATGCAAGGAACGCAGGTTTGATCCATGGTCGGGGAACTAAGATCCCACATGCCATGGGGCAATTAAGCCTGCGCCCACAGCTACTGAGCCCACGTGCTCTGGATCCCGCACACCACAGCTAGAGAGAAGCCCATGCGCCACAACTAGAGAAGTCCGTGCGCCGCAACAAGAAATATCCCGCATGCCGCAACAAAGATCCCGCGTGTCACAACTAAGACCGGATGCAGCCAAATTAAATAAATAAATATTTTTAAAAATTTCACTGTGTTACACTTGGGAGGGTATTATTCGTAACTGTAGATAGAATTACCTAAGGAATATGGAGGTTATTGAGAAAGCCCCTCAGGGTAAAGGATTAGGCAATTTAAAGGTGTTGGACTACGTACACTGAAGGGAGTTCAATTGCTTGCTTTTTCAAATGACTTTTTATTCTGGTCTCCTATTTCTCGCTAACTGACTCTGTCATGGACAGATTCTCCGTATTTAAACACATCTCGGTGGGCTTCTCTGGTGGCGCAGTGGTTGAGAGTCTGCCTGCCAATGCAGGGGACACGGGTTCAATCCCTGGTCTGGGAGGAGCCCACATGCCGCGGAGTGACTAGGCCCGTGAGCCACAACTACTGAGCCTGCACTCTAGAGCCCATGTGCCACAACTACTGAGCCCACGCACTGCAACTACTGAAGCCTGTGCACCTAGAGCCTGTGCTGCACAAGAAAAGCCTGAAGCCCCTGCTCGCACAACTAGAGAAAGCCTGCGCCCAGCAATGAAGACCCAACACAGCCAAAAATAAATAAAATTTTTAAAAAATCTCAACGACACATCAGCTCCTCAATGGTATTTTCTGATGTAATCAGAAGAATAAAAATACTTTGGAAAAGAACTCAGGAAAGGGGGTGTAGTAAGGCCATAAGTGCTATCCTATATCTTTTACCCTCCTTAAACCCATGGTAAGACTCTACTGGTTGTCTTCTTGCAATTAGCAAGGATAGAGTGACTGGTTCCAACCAAAAATTGAGAGAAGAAATGAAATATGACACTTCTGAGACAGAATTTTTTTTTTTTTTGGCCAATGTGGGATCTTCCCCGACCAGCTATTGAACCCATGCGCCCTGCATTGGGAGCATGGAGTCTTAACTACTGGACCACCAGGGAAGTCCGAAATATGTCATTTCTGAGCCAAAGAATTTAACAGCTAATGTGCCACCTCTTTAGTCTTTCTCTTCCTTAGAGTGGTTACCTTGGAAATAGTTGTTATCTTAAATATTAATGTCATCAGTTGGAAGAAACCTGGATCCCTGAGACATCTGATGGAGCAAAGCGCCTTCCAACTCAGCCAGCTTTGTGAGAGTAAAAATAATTGCTGTGTGTCAAGCCACTGAGATTTTGGAGGATACATATTGCTTCTTCTGCTTCCCTTGTTGATTGAAAAATGTAAATTACTCTCAAGGTTTATACATATCCACCTCCAAAAAAAACCCCCTCATTCATGAAACTTCACACAGTTGGTCATTATATTAGTCAAGATAACAAATACTAACCACTGCAATAGAGAACACCTTGGAGAACTTCCTAAATTTTTAAACAGTATGTGTATTACTTTGATAAAAATAATTTAGCATATAAAAGAATAAATGGACCTATCTATACTATTAATAGAAAGATGTACACTCAAGTAGTTACAAAACTACATTTGGTGGAAGAGATAGCTGGAATTCTGTCAGGTAATTTTCAGAATCAAGGCCACAAATCAGGGAAATTTGAGCCCGTCTGGGTGTTATCCGTTAGAAGACTGGCAATGTGGGTCTGTTTTCCATAAGTAGTGCATGAATAAGCAAAGAGAATTTTAAATAGGGCAATGACAATTAGTACTGAGAAATTCTCATCGATATTTCACTTTTGTGGCTAAAATAATACATTTGCTTTTCCCAATCTTTCCATACAACCCAGAGTGTACATGATTAAAAGGAGAACAATAGATTCAAAATCACATGGTTACATAAGTTTTCCAGTTACATAAATATCTTGATCTATTGATTAGTTATATTTTTATATTTAAAAAGTAACTTTTGTATGTAGTTTTGATAAGAGATATTTTTAAAGTATTTCAGGACTTTTCTATCTGTTTATATTACAATCTCTGAGACTATGGACAAGTTACTTTATTTCATTGAACCATAATTCCTAATATTAGGAAAATAAATGAGATGTATGTGAAATGCCCAGTTCAGTCCTTGGGAAACAGTGAGAACTTAATAAATAATTGTGTTTATTATTCTTCATTATTATTTTCATTTTCTATATTTCCTGGTGGGACAACATGTATTCCAATGAAGAGAGTGGCTGGCTGCCTAGGATACTGGACCTTAGATACCTTGGGATTCACTTTCCGAATGTCCATACAGCTCTTATGCAAAAGCATTTCAACAATCAACAATTCTAGTCCACACTTTCTTTAAAAATTAGACAATTAGTAGATTCTTAAACAAATGTTCTATGTTGTGAGGTCATAGAGAGAGGTGTTTCTAAAAGACTATTATTTTTTTTGGTCTCTCTCAAACCATAGTCATCACAGCTGATAAATGATGCAGCCAAACTGTAGACACAATTGCTGCAGGAGTATCTCAATGCCGTCTGGAGTTATGGCTCTGGTGAATCACACCATACATGTAGCCATAAAATCGCCTACTCATGAGTGCCAGAGAAAATTTGAAGAAGAAAGTAAAAGTTAGAAAGAGAATTAGAGATATATGTTTTCCAAATAGCCACCAAGCCCCTAGAGTTCTTGAAATTCTGCTCACAACCCTAACAGCTTCTGATTTATGTGTGATGTTCATAAAGATACATCTATTCAATTTGACATAAAGTAGGATTAATTCAGAAATTATGTGCTTCTGTACTTTTTTATAAAAATGATTTGCCCTGATTTTCTAAAGATTATTCACGATTTATAAAATGCTTCGTAATTGAACATGTCTAGTGTTGTAATTATGGCCAGGTTGAAAAATATTGTAGTGCATATATGTATGTATCAAAAGTTAGATTGCTTCATGAAAAATAGCCAGACAAACTAGCCTTTCCATATTAAGTAAAATCTTTCTCAAAGAAAGCTTACTATTAGTTTTTGAATGTTTTTCAAATGAAGCAGTTAATGTTTTTTTCTCTTTGCTGGCAACTAGCTTTCAACTTTTATTTCTGGGCTCAGCTGCATTCTGCTGCATTCTGCAATATTTCAGAGAGCTCCATTCATACCCTTCGTCATCTACGAAGCTACAAGCACATCTGCATTTATTTTATTGTTATTATATATTACAACTTTCTGCATTAGAGTTGACTGTTATAAGCTTCAGTTTTTCCCTCACTTTTTATTTCTCTAAGCATGTCGTCTGTAATGTACTCTGGGATTGCCTCTCTTAGGTACCATTCTTTTCTGACGTTTAGAGATTCCATCTCTTTTACAGTGCAGGTTACTCCTATTATTAACAAGTTGGGTTTGGTGTTATACACTAGTATTTAATGTCTATTTTTTTCCTTGTAAGTGGTTTCAAAGATAGTATATTTGTCTTCTGAAAAAGAACAAACTCAATTCTCTAATGCAGTTACCACGCCAGCTCAACATATCCTGAGGCTGCTCTGGCAAAAGGCTGTAAAAGATTGGTATTGATATTCTATGGCATTCAAATTGTCAAGCTCCCAACAAAAGGAAGAGCGTTTAGAAAATCTGGCCATGTGGCAGTTAATTACACCATTATAAACTAAATTTACAACAGGTGACTTGTAGGCTATGAATTGACGACAAACACCCAAGGTTTCCTTCAATTATTTTCCCATAAATTAAGAGGCAAGAGTAGCATTCTTTACGGGGTACATCAATGCAGATATCTTAAACATATTGCACAAATCCTACACAATTTCCATCATCTTGCATACAATTTCTTGGCGTTTGTTTTATTTTCATTATTTTCTTGCAACTCATGTTTAACGTATTCCCTGTGTTCTTCTATGATTTTTAAACTGGAGGCTCTAGCTCAAGTCAGTAGAATACAATTCAGGGAGATGACATACACTAACACAACACTGTAAGACATTCGGAGCTTCCTTCAATGGGACTTTCTATATTCTAAGTGTGGAAAACGGAACCGGTCTTCAAATCTGAAGTCAGCTTTGCAAATTCTTGTCCTTTAAAACTTATCAAGCACCTAGGGAAACGTGTACTTTATATTCAGGCTTGATCCATGTGTCATTGACGGCAAAGATCCAACACGCTATGGAAATTTCCTGGTGCATATTATAAGCTGTTGTTTGCCATCTTGGCTAGTTAATCCTGCCTCATTTATTAGAGAGCCATTTCAGCTGCACTGTCAACAGCAGAGGAGAAGCAGGTCACCTTTGCCTAGAATATTATATAAAAGCTGTCAAATGTTCAGGATTATAGGCACATTCAATGTTCTGTAAGATTTCAGGCATATCAGTATTAATGAAGAAGATTTAATGTCAAGTTTGTCATCATTCTGCCTTAGATTTCTTCACTCTCTTGCTAAGATCTCATAATAGTATGACCAAAATTTTATTAGAGCCAGTTCTTTGTGTAAGAGGAGCAGATGTTGGCAGATTTATCTGGCTACACTTATAAATGTTGGAACGAGCACATTTTAAAATAAAGAATGGCCGAATTTGTCTTATTAGCTTTCAGAATTAAATATGCACCCCCTTTATTTCCTAGCCATATGATCCCAGTATATCAACACAGACTTTTCACAATTGGGAAGACCAGCTTATGAAAATCCACGATAAATTTAATAAGAAATTTTCCATTACGGTTTCTGTTATAAAAAGCACAGTTCCCAAGCATGACTACAACAGTTCATTTTGAAATGTATTTACTTTTAAGTTGTAAACATTTTATTATAGCATTAAGAGACAAATTGATTCTTCTTATTGTACATTATGAATGCAGTGGGCATTAGCAGACGAACGGATATTGGCAGGCTCTGAACATTTCAAACTAGCAAACTGTACTGTTGAAAGGTATTTCAAGGTTAGCATGTCCCATTGGTGACTAATGTTGAGTTATTGCTGTAGCAAGCTTTCTATATACTTCTTGGATCAGATCTAGGACTTTGATCACCTTTTCAAAAAGAAATCAACTAGACGGTAGATTCACGTAACTGGGAGGTCTTCAGGATGAATTCTGCCCCTCCTGTTGCAAGATGCCATTGCATGCTTTCTACCTGGGGGTCCAGCTCTGCAATCCTTTCCTTGATCCTCTCACTTCCCTATCCCTACCTTTATCTACATCCAAATAATTATTTGCATTTAGGACACTGAACACTTTATGATGTTATAGGAAGTATCTAAGGTTTAACCCTGATAGTTTTAGAAGTCAGATCCTTCACAGAAATCCTACACATTTGTATTGTTCATTCCAAGTTTTAATTTATAGAACAACATAGAGGGAAATATATATGTGGAATCAAGTTCTATTTCCTTGCTTACTTGTTAGGTTTTTAACTTCAAAGTTTATTGGTTATCTCAATTAGCTGCTCTGTGTTACAAGCTCAGGCAGGAACCTTCATCAAGCGCAAATGAAACTCAGTGCAGTCGGAGGACCTGGGACACATTTTAAATGCCCAGAGACGTATGTCAAATGTTCAAAAAGATCAGCTGTCAAAAACAGAAATATCAACAAGCAATTTATGCAAATATAGAAATATCTTAAAATACAATTAATTTAGCTTTTTTTTCTTTTAACATTGAGCCTTCACTTTAGGGGAAAATTTTCAAGGCATCTGGGATGCATTTCTCCAGATGGGAGCAGAGCCCTGAGGGTCTGGCAGCTTGGCTAATGGGGAAGAGGAGAAGGAGAAATGATTCTGGAATATGTATCATGTCTCAGGCATCACAGGTCAGAATGGGGGCCAAGCCTGGAGCAATTAGAGGGCTGGGTCCAGGAAGAAGTGGAGGGATAATGACATGGCAGTAAAATTTATCATTCAATCATATTTTCTCCCTTTTCTGCTTAGTCCTTGTTCTTGGATGTACATTCTTTTTTTTTTTTTTTTTGGCGGTACTCGGGCCTCTCACTGCCGTGGCCTCTCCTGTTGCAGAGCACAGGCTCCAGACGCTCAGGCTCAGCAGCCATGGCTCACGGGCCCAGCCGCTCCGCGGCACGTGGGATCCTCCCGGACCGGGGCACGAACCCGCGTCCCCTGCATCGGCAGGGGGACTCTCAACCACTGCACCACCAGGAAAGCCCGGATGTACATTCTTTAACAAGCTAATTTACTGATTTTAATACACTAAGAGAGGAAATGTATTTGGTTTTACACCCATTATTTTAAACTTACAAGATCATCATTATTCGATCAGCATCTTGATATATAAAAAGTCTGAAAGTTAGGAGACGTTTGTCTTGTTCCTGTTCTCCCGGGTCTGAGTTGGCTGAGACCTGAGCTCTCTCACCCTCTGTTCTCTCCCATGGAGAATGGAGGCAACACTATATAGTTATGAAAACAGTATAGTTGGCACTAAATTTAGATACTTTTTAACATTATTTTAAAACTCAAATCTGCTATCTTTTTAAAGATATAACTATCTCAAATCGTTTTGCTGACTTTTTACCTTAATACTTAAAAAAAAAATTCAGTAAAAATATATTGATGCCTAGTCAATTAAAGAGACATTTCTCGGGCTTCCCTGGTGGCGCAGTGGTTGAGAGTCCGCCTGCCGATGCGGGGGACGCGGGTTCGTGCCCCGGTCCGCGAAGATCCCACGTGCCGTGGAGCGGCTGGGCCCACGCATCCGGAGCCTGTGCTCCACAACGAGAGCGGCCACAGCTGTGGGAGGCCCGCGTACCGCAAAAAAAGGAAAAAAGTGACATTTCTCCACCCCATCCAACATAAGTCTATACCTGACACAGAACTCTGGAGTCCACAGCTCCCCCATTACCTAGACTAGGAAATTTTTATAGCCCCTTTTTTATGGAAAATGGATAATAATTTAGGGAGTAAGAGAAACTTCAATTCTGCTTCCCCTGGATCCAAAAGATATAGGTGAAGAAAATAATGATAATCTTGGTTGTGAAAATTAATAAACTCAGCATGATGGCAAGTGGCTTATGAACAGTAGAGAGAGGATAGTCCGTCTAGTGCAGTCACTCTTCATCAAAAGTACTCATGGCTGTAAATTGTTTTTGATTTCCACACAGTGTCTTCTGTTTCTCCTGGATTGATGACAAGTATAACGCAAATAAGCCTGGACTCCTGGAGGCAAGAGGCTTTGGGATTCTTGCTGGCTTGAGAGATGTGTGGGGTTTTTGAGTGTCTTTGTAGTCATTTTTCCACTGCCAGCCCAGGCTCTCCCAGGAGCTCTGAGGGCCACCCACCCCCTGGACAGACGGTGGTAACTTTGCAAGGTCAGCCTTGTGAAATCTGAAGGGAACGGTCAAGATCAGAAGAAATTCCCCACATTCGAGCCCACTTAACTGCCCAGCAAGAGAGAAATCAGAGCATTCATAGCAGCAAAGAAATGCCTGCTTGATTTTAACACAGGGAGAGAAGTTTCATAAGTAGATCTTTTTCATGTGTCTAAGCGAGCCCTTGTATCTCATTTTCTCCTCTGGGCTTCCACTTTTCTTCTCTCAAGTTCAGTTTCTCTTTCTCTGTTCAACCTATTTTCTGGAATTTCCCCAAATACAATGCCAGGAAACAGTTGGGCATCTTCTACCTCCTTCCCTGACAAGAGTTAAAAGAGAAGGAGGGAATATGCCCTGAGAAGGAGAAAGCAAGTCTCTCTCCACCTTGCAAACTCCCTCTCATTCTTTATTTTTTTGCCTTGAATATTACGAGGCATTCAGAAGTCAATTTTTGATATTCTATATGTCATTTTCAGAAGTAGAAGTCACAGGAGAGTTGGCATTTTGCTCATCAGCTGCTCCCGTGGAAATCTTTGTACCAGAGCCATGGAAGGACCCCTTCTCTCTGCTCAGCTGAAGTCAGGTAAAACTACTACTACTAATTATTAATAATAATAGGACTTGCTAACATTTATACAGTGCTATATGCAAGGAACCGTTCTAAGTGCTTTAACTTTTGTAACTCTCACAACACTATGAGGTAGGTATTATACTTATTCCCATTCTACAGGTAAGAAAACTGAGGCACAGAGAGTTAAGTGACTTGTCCAAACTCAGAAACTAGCATAGTCAGGATATGACAAAAACAGTGTCTTCACTCTTGAGCTCTGTGCTTTCACCTGTACATTCTCATTTTTTAAAATCTCAAATCCCTCAACCTAGTAGCCTTTGAACTGAGCATCTGAAAACAGAAAATGATCTCAAAGAGTGATTCCCTGAATTTTTATCATTAAAATGAAGGCTGATAACATTATTCATAGACTGCTAAATATAGGGTAACTAGACATCACCATTTGTTTGAAACAATCCTGCTTTATATTGGCTATTTAATGTCTCTTTCAGGCTCAAAAGTGTACTGATTCCCACAATAAGTCATATGGCTACCCTAAATTGAAACAAAGATTGCATTTGGAAGAACAAAAAGTAAATTGCTACTTTGATCATTGGACTTCTTTTTCTAGAAACGAAATCTTTTTGTACTTTGCCAAATTTCTAACTCCAAATTCTGGTTTGGAGCCAGACCCTTCTCTCATGCGGAATGCGGGTATTCTTAAAAGAATGTTGGAGTGGGGGTGTTTGCCATGTTCTCTTTGGGGAGATGGTTGTTTAATTCATGCTGGTTTCATGTAGGGAGGCTCACTAAAGGAGTTGAAGTATTTTTTGTTTGTTGTGTCTTCTCTCTTAAGGAAGGGTGGGCTGTTGACTGAGGTGAAGGAAGTGCCTTGATGGCAAAGAATAGAGAGCCTGTGTCAGTGTGTAAAAGGGAACCAAAGCAATAAAAGCAGGCATAATGCTTGAAAATGCATGAGAGAGGGAGAAAAAGAAACTTGAAGGCTCATGTATGATTTAGATTTAACATGAAGAACTGGAAGTTCAGGAGGAAGTTTGAAGGCAGAGAAAGGTTGAAGTTGAAGGGCCAGATGCTCAGAAGTGTGGACATCTTCATGAATGTTTGTGTTGCTTTTCCACAATTAACTAAATCATGTTATAGTCTTTGAATGCATTACTAAAACAAAACCTGGATTAAAAATTAAGCTGCAGAATTTGAAGAAAAATGGACATTGATAGTATCCTCAAGAAATGGTAAATAATGTGGGCAAAGGGGTTGGAGGTCATTGACTATGCTTCTAGGTGAGAATTTTAGATGTTATTAAGCTCAGCATGGAGTGATGGTATCTCTGGAGTGATAAACTAAGGGATTTGTATTATTTTCCCACTTTTAGATTTTCTGTGTCTCTTGATTAAAGTAGTAATGTATAATGTGTAAAAGACTTCTGAGAGCTTAGATAAGTATTTAAAAGAAAAAGCTCATTGCATATTTTAAGTAAACATCACCTCCTTCTACAATCTTTGTTGATCAATTCCTTCTATTTCTTTTACCCTACCCTCAACCCCACTCAGGCAAATCAGATTGAAGACCACTATTTTAACCTAGTTTCCCTAAATAACGGAGACTGAGGCTAGGTTAAGTTACCAGCGCTTTATAAGGAAGTGAAATCTCCCAAGGCTGCAAGAATGAGAGAAAAGGGAATGAGTCACAGAAAGATAGGAAGCAAATACCAGGTGCTATGTTACTGTGCTGACGGAAACTGCTTCAGAATGTTTCCAGACAGGATGTACGAAAAGCCATGACTCAGACCCGTCCATTAAAAGGAATTTATCTGCTGTTTTATCCTGGTCCCGTCTCCCCTTGGTCTGTTTGCCTCCTGAAGTGTCAACTTCTCCGTGTTTTTGGATTATATTACTTGGCCCATTTGGAAGTCACAGGCTGTGGTGCTTCATCTAGTCCAGAATTGCTGGGAGGTGCCAAAGGCTCTGGGCATAGAGCTCAGCTGCCTCAGGCACCAGTCTCTGTGAGCCCACAGGGAGTCTGGGCTCTTGATGTAAGCTAACTGAGGTGGGCAACTGTCCAAGGTCATGTGACAGAGGAGCTGTTCGGATAACTCATATCCCTGCCTCCCCCGTAGACTCTACCTAAACTGATTCTTCTCAGAGCTCTGAGTTTGTGAGAGCATCTTGACTCTTTGTATTTGTAGACATTAGTACAACATCTTGCACATAAAAATAGTGAATGAATGTTTGTAGAATAAAAGAATGAAAGAAGGTTACATATCATCCTCAAAACTCAGAATTCCAACCCCCCAAATAAGGTATCTACATTCTTATGACATTGTATTCACTGTATACCCAGACATCAGAAATTCACAGCTAAAACAATAGTCACTGAGTTTTTATAAATCCTCTAATAATTTAAACCCATTAAACAAGCAAACAAACAAAACCACCTCACATTGGCTTCTAAAAAGTCAAGCTAGCTCTAGGTACAGATTTTGAAACTATGGATAGGGACTAAAATGAGCATCTTTGACATTCCATGCTCAAAAAATTATGTTTTTTCTCCATTTCATTACATTAAAGTTTGGGAATAATAACTAACAGTTATTTATTTATTTTTTAATTTTTTAATTTTTTTTTTTTGTGGTACGTGGGCCTTTCACTGCTGTGGCCTCTCCCGTTGCGGAGCACAGGCTCCGGACGCGCAGGCTCAGTGGCCATGGCTCATGGGCCCAGCCGCTCCGCGGCATGTGGGATCTTCCCGGACCGGGGCACAAACCCGTGTCCCCTGAATTGGCAGGCAGACTCTCAACCACTGCGCCACCAGGGAAGCCCTAACAGTTATTTTTTAAACAAATTCATTGTTTGTAAATAATTTTCACACTGTTGCTTACAGATGAAACTTTCAAAGAAATAAATAAACCAAGGTAAAATAGCTTGCCCCGTGGTACAAAGGTAGAGATGGAAGAAGTTTCACGAAATGCCTATTTTTTAGTATCTTCTCTACAAAAGCACATGCCGACCAGCAGACGAAGATGTACCCAACGTGTTTTCATACTTCTGTTACCTAACACCCCAGTATAAAGCCATAATGCACTGTATTAAAAACAGTCATGGGAACTAATAAACTTAGAAAATGGTAGTGACAAGGCTGGAGTGAACTATATAAAGAGACTAGTTTAAAGGAAAACTACCATAGATGGATAAACGAAGAAATAATGTAAGCCAGTACAGATAGAAACACTGCTTCAAGCAATACACACCACACAGTGTATCTCAAAATAGAAGCCCACAGTTTTATCTTTGCAGTTTTTCTACATAAGTACAGAAATTAAAATTAGTTTTTATGCTTTTGAGGGGACAAATATACATGGTAAAATAACAGGTGTGTTCAAGAAGATGGAATTTTAGATTTGGAAAGAAAATATTTGCTTGTGGGTCTGAAATGATACTATGACTAACAGATATTCATTTCAGATGTGTAAGTATATGAAAACAAGGGAAAAATTGATAATATTAAGATAGAAAATGTTAAACAGAGGCAAGTCTTTCTGTTAACTACTGGAAAATACATTCAGAAGCAGCTGTTGCTGGTGAGCAGATGTTCTATGTAGGTCAGGGTTTTAAGGGAAAAGAGGATAAATTTTCAAGGTCTCAGTTATAATTTATATAGGTATTTGCCTTTTGTGTGTATATAGGAATATGCATCCTTTTTCTGTTCTGAGCAGAACATCTTTATTCAGCACAGTGAGAAAGCATACGGTGTACTGAGGACCAGAAGTGTGTACACTGAGGTCATTATCAACTTCCACAGACCAATTTCTTTCTTCATTGCACATGAATTCCCGTGTCATCAGACATGAAAACCAAACTGTTAATGATCTCTGTTCATTTGTTTTCTTTCGTGTGTAGTCAAAAGAAAAAAAAAGTACCACCTTAGTATATGAAAGACCAAGAGTAAAAATAAAAATAATTCAAATTCAAATCTGATCCAAATTAACTTAAAGTTAATTAATCATAGAAGATTCAGATAGAACACCTACTTGCAAGTCAATGAATTTCAAATTTGGGCAAAGTCTTTTCGAGTTTTAGACGATTAGCATGTAGTCACAGTGACACTTTGTGTTCATTGTTAGGGAATGCAGCCTAGGAAAGTGCTGGATGAACAGATACCAAAGGCATCGCACGGGGAATATTGCTACAAAGTCCATCTTTGGGAGCTCCAAGGAGAAAACGAGAAACAGAACGAGTCAAAATGAAAACTGTGAGCTCAGCCTGACTAGACCAAAATAAACATGATGCGTGGTTAACACACGGAGTGTGTCTCCAAATTCACTAATATTCTTCGTATGGTCTTCTAGAGCATTCCGTCTCCCCTTTTTAAGTTGACCGACCTAAAAACCTCTGTATCTAAAGTACCTGTTCTACATCATTTATTTAGAGATGTTATTGCAGGTTATTTCAATTGTTTATTAAAATCTCAATGGATAGTGGGACTTATGCTTTGAAATAAAGTCACACAGAAACATTTGTATTCAGATTGTTTTTTTTTTCTTGAAATGATACAATTCTACTTATATCTGATGAAGTGAACAGTAATAAATTTCAATGACTACTAGCAAAAGAGACAACATTTTGAATCCAAATATCCAAATGTATAATTATACAACATCTGGTTAAGGATATTTAAATTTTTTTAGTGTAAAAAGAATATTTTCTTCTAAAACCCTTGTATCTTTACAAGGGTTGTGTAACATGGATTTAGAGAAAAAAATCATTTTTAAGCCAAAAAAATAAAAGTTGAATTTACTAGAATATTTATATTATAATAAAGTAGTTTGAAAAGAAATTTCAAAACCGTTCAACAATTAAATAAGTCATAGACTAGCTGTTAATGCAAAGCATTCATTAGTATACCTAGACCTCAAATACTTAACTAATCTGTGCTGAGAAATGAATACATAAGTTACTTGAGCTGAAAGGCCTAAAGCCAAAGGACAGCTAAAGTATCTGGAGCATCACTCCCAGTGGCGGTACAATCTTGTCTAAATACAATTTAGAAATAGCTAGAAAATAAGAACTATCTAAATAGCTAACTAGGGATATTTGGTAACTCGATAGAAACTTTTCACAATTCAGATGAGATATATATATGTACACATGTACATATGCATGTATACATATATACATGTATATAAACACAATATTTGTATAAAAATAGATTTAAATGCATTTGCATCTATGTAGATTAAGTCAACTGTAGAGTTGAGTAAAAATGGTTATATTAGGGACAAAATAGAGTTTTCACATTATTTTTGTGAAAAATAGGCAGATTGACCATTTCATATTCATTAAAATTATTAGTTGACTTCATTACTTTCTCTCTTAGCTTACCTCTAGACAAATTTAAAAAAAATTCTAAACGAAGCTCAGATAACATAGAAAACTTGCCCCAAAGCTGGCAACTAATAAGGGGCAGAGCAAGGGTTCAAACCCAGAGCCAGCTGGCATACTCTTTTCCAGGACATTACTGGTGCACTTCCTAATTAACTTAGATTTGCATCTGAGAAGTTGTGTACAGTTGATGTTTTGTAAATTAAATCTCTCCTCAACAGTGAATTTGCTTGAATTTGGAAGAATTCTTAAATTGTGTAGTTTCCAACCTTAAATATTCACAGATTCACAGCAATTTCCCAAAGAGAGAGAGATTTCTTCTTATATGAATGTGTTCCTTTGCAGCAAGTAATCAATAAGTATCAGATTACAGAACAAATGTAAGATATTGAAACTATGGGTTAAAAGACATTGTCCCTAAAACTACAGTTATGCCTTCTTAAACTCAGCAACCTCAACTTCATACTAAGAAGTGAGAAGTTTAACGGAGGGTCTATCATTGGTTCAGACGGTCATATTTTGAGGGTAAAAGGGGTTCTATTAACAATTATATCAGAACAACTGGAACACATGGGGACAGTCCCCAAACTGATCACACTATTCATGAGAGCAACTCTACTGATGTAAACTTCGTCCTGCATTTACATCATTGCATGCAGTCAACTTACATTTTCTTATATTTTAGGAACAAGTTGGAATCATGGAAGTATCAAAATTGTTTTTAATTCTGTAAGCAAAGCAAAACAGAAATGGTCAAGCATATGACAAAAAATACAAGACACTCCAGTCTTGTAAGATAAGAAAAAGGAGTGAAAATGAAAATGACACGTTTGTTTTAAAGTATTATTGTTGGTAGGTAAAGGAAGAAAGCACTGAATAAATACAAGCCTAGTAAAAATAAAGCTATTATTATTGTTCTATTGAATATCAACTTGCAAATGGCACAACTGATTTAAAACTAGGTCATTTTTCCTCTAAAGCCCATACTTTTTACTAAAATGGCCAAAGAAAAAAAATCTTGGTGTCATGAGTGACAGTTGAGTCATGTACTCAAATGAATTACCCTTAATGTTATTAAGTGTGATATTTGTTCTATGATTAAAAACAGGCAATATGCTTTCACAGTAAGGTCATTAGATGAGGATTCAGAATATAAAAACCTACTTCTGGTCCTTAGACTATTTGTGCGGTGTTAAGCAAGCCCCTGGTATTCTCCTAAGTTTCCTTATCTATAAAATTAATTAATTCTCTGAGTACACATTTAATGAGCCCATTTTCTTTTTTTTTTTAACTTTTTATTTTATATTGGAGTACATTTGATTAACAATGTTGGGTTAGTTTCAGGTGTACAGCAAAGTGATTCAGTTATATATATACATGTATCTATTCTTTTTCAAATTCTTTTTCCATTTAGGTTGTTACATAACATTGAGCAGAGTTCCCTGTGCTATACAGTAGGTCCTTGTTGATTACCCATTTTAAATATAGCAGTGTGTATGGAGCCCATTTTCAATGCAAAGCCCCATTTCTTAATGTTGTGTGAAACCCAGGAATGAATATGACTCCAGGTCTGTATTATAATTGCATTTGGAATAGCTGTGACTTCTACATAATTATTTGAGAAGTTTTGATGGATGAAATAACACTTTTTTTAAAAATCTGTGAATTCTGGAAACCAAACCCTAACCTAGAATATATTAACATTAATTGAGTGCTTAAAAATCTGTCAGCTTGGGGGCTTCCCTGGTGGCGCAGTGGTTGAGAATCTGCCTGCCAATGCAGGGGACATGGGTTCGAGCCCTGGTCTGGGAGGATCCCACATGCCGGGAGCAACTAGGCCCGTGAGCCACAACTACTGAGCCTGAGCGTCTGGAGCCTGTGCTCCGCAACAAGAGAGGTCGCGATAGTGAGAGGCCCGTGCACCACGATGAAGAGTGGCTCCCGCTTGCCACAACTAGAGAAAGCCCTCGCACAGAAACGAAGACCCAACACAGCAAAAATAAATAAATTAATTAATAAACTCCTACCCCCAACATCTTCTTTAAAAAAAAAGAAAATCTGTCATCTTACCTAATTAAATCATCATAAATATTCTGTGAGATGGATATTATTAGCTCTATTTTGTAGATGAGGAAACCAGAGATTAAATTACCTTCTCAATTTAGCATAACCTGAAAGACGTAAAATCAAGGATCACATTAGATCTATCTTAATCCCAAATCTATGTTTTCCATTTATTCATTTATTTATTAAACTAACATTCGTTGAGTGCATAATAACATTCCAGGTATGGTGCGAAATGCTTAGAAAAGAGATCAGATCTCTGCCGAGATGAAACTTACAGTCCACTGGGGAGATCATGAATTTAAAAAACAGACATAATAAATATAGCAGTAAAATTAACAGTTTGTGAAGGAAAATTACAAGGTACTATGAGAATGAATAACAGGGAAAATACTTAGATTGGGTTGTCGAGGAATGAACCACAAGGTAGAGTTTAAACTCTGAGATAATCTAAATTTCAGTGCTGGCCTCATTTCACCTTTTTGACAGTGCCAATTAATTTAAGCAAAACCCTGTACAGTATGGTCAATTCAATAACATTAGACCAATGGTTAAGGTCTAGGAAAGGCAGTTGTGTTTATATTAGCACATACCCTCCTATCTGCGCAATGACAGGCAACTTAATTGGTATGTGAAAGTGCTTTGGATAATATGGGTATGTGTGTTGGTGGGGGTAGGTAGGGAGGAAAAAAAGAGAGCATAACTCAAGGTAGTCAATTCACTGGTTGACATTCCCTGCTCTCTTCACCTTTAGAGCAAGAAATTGCTACCTTCACCTTGCTTGATGAATTGTTATCTTCCAGACATGGGATTTAGTTTTCTCCTTCTTCTTCCATCATCTTTGCAAATCTGCTTGCCTCATAGCAGGGTTCTGAGGGTTAATCATTTATTTAGTGTGTAGAAAAGTACTTTGGGCATCTCAGAAGAAATATCTTATGCAGTAGAGAATAAATAATACAACAATAACAAGCTGGTGAATTGTAGTTGGTGTGCATCCCTCATCGCAAGTCCTGCCTGGACCCTACCAGTTATTCCTCCATGGGCGGGCAGGGTGACTTACTAAAGTAAAACACGCATATTATTCCTGGCCCGGAGAGAATATCCAACGGATAACAGGAAAAGGGCTCCTAAGAGTTGAACTGCAAAGGGGAAGATAAATAGAAAAGCAAGATAATCCCAAAAGTGGATTCTTAACTTTTATTATTCAAGAAGATCTTTCTAGAACTTTCGTAGGGGTTGTGCAGGGCATTGTGGGCTCTATTTCTTTTTTATGGGTTCTGAACCTCCACCCTCAGTTTACTTTTGAATATGCACTAGTGACCTGCTGAATGCCTTTTAAAAGATGAAGTGTAAGCACTTTTCTCCCCCAATGGATTTGCATTGATAATCCCCAAAGACAGATCCATAGACCAAAAAGACATTCTCAGTCTGTGCAGACCAGCAGGAAGCAAACTGTTCTTTTCCCCATCACATAATCATGAATACTGCTACCTCCAATTTTCCTTCATCTGGGAGCCGGAACTCCTGCAACCTGAGCACATAACCGTACAAAAGGGATGCATCAACCATGGAGACCAATCAGATGTGAACTAAATTCCGTTAGGAGCTTCGGGAGCCTCTCCTCCACTCACAGCCCTGTTTCCTGATTCCATCCAGATTCCTCAGAGGTAAAGCCTGAGGTTAGGTCCATTCACGGCGGTAAAACAGGTGCAAACCCAGAGTCACTTATGATCATCCCTCTGGCGGAGATGCCTGGGTTAAGCTGCCAATAGTCAGAGAAGATCGTTCACATTCTTGGAGGAGCTAAAGTCAGTTTGCTTGCTTCCTTCGTAACTCTGTTTGGGCTCATCCCCACGGGGAAAGTAGGGATTTTTTTTTAAATTAATTAATTTATTTATTCATTTTTGGCTGTGTTGGGTCTTCGTTTCTGTGCAAGGGCTTTCTCTAGTTGTGGCAAGAGGGAGCCACTTGGTGTGGCTGTGGTGTGCGGACCTCTCACTGTCGCGCCTCTCTTGTTGCAGAGCACAGGCTCCAGACGCGCAGGCTCAGTAGTTGTGGCTCATGGGCCCAGTTGCTCCGTGGCATGTGGGATCCTCCCAGACCAGGGCTCGAACCCGTGTCCCCTGCATTGGCAGGCAGATTCTCAACCACTGTGCCACCAGGGAAGCCCAAAAGTAGGGATTTTGATGGAAGGAAGAGAGGAAGAAGAGGTAATTTTTGGACCAGTGACGATTTGAGAAGGCGAATAGAAGGTCTAGCTCTCTCGACATAATTAGATCCTCACCCACTTCTGAGAAAGAATTAGAGTCTGATCCAAAGGCAGCATAACTATGGGCGCTCTCCCGGCAGGGGAGAAGTTGTACTGTAAGTGCTGGAGAGGGCAGCCGAAGCCTCTAGCGGCAGTGTTGGTAGGGTTTGAAATGGTGCCTGGGATGAGTGCTGACCTTTCCTAGTAGCCTAGAGAGCGCACATGGGAGAGCTCGACTCAAAACTCCTCCCTTTTCCACCTCCAAATAAATAAAAGCTGCTCCACTTCTTCTGTAGGGTATTTTTCCTACATTTTTTTTGTGTTTTTTTTTTTTTTTTGCGGTATGCGGGCCTCTCACTGTTGTGGCCTCTCCCGTTGCGGAGCACAGGTTCCGGACGTGCAGGCTCAGCGGCCATGGCTCACGGGCCCAGCTGCTCCACGGAATGTGGGATCTTCCTGGACCGGGACATGAACCTGTGTCCCCTGCATCGGCAGGCGGACTCTCAACCACTGGGCCACCAGGGAAGCACTTCCTACATTTTTATTCAACTCTTGCCACACGTCTTAGCATGTCCATCTAGCATCCTGCTCTGTAGAACAAGAGTGGGAGCTAGTGGCCTACTGGTCGGGGTAGGGGAGGGGAAGGAGGAGTGACCCATCTTCTGAACTCCTGGGACCTGAGCCTTCTGTGCTCGGAAGCAAGCCAGCTGTCACCATAGTCTAGCAGTCCAGTTACCAGGCTTCCCAGGGGCAGGCTCTAGGTGAACGGGGTGGCAGCAGCCAAGAGCTGTTCTGAGGAAGATTTCTAATGCTGCTGGGCATTGGGTAGGGGTGCTCCTTAGAGGAAAGCCAGCTGGGGCAAAACCCTGTGGAGGCAGCAAGTACAGGTCTGCTGGAGGGCAGAGCTGAGGATGTCATGGCCAGGCGGCTGGAAAGATGTGGGAGCAGAGATGGGAATGGGAGGAAGTGAACCTTGCTTCCCTGTGTGCCTGAGAAGATGATATCTCATGTCCCTTAGGCACAGAGAGGGGGGAACATCTCACCAGGACGATTCCTACAGAAGGGTGACCGTCACTGGCGAACTCTATTTGGCAGTGAGGAGACTTCTCACCCTCTTGAGCCCCGTAAGGAGAGGTAGCATGCAGACCTGTGACAATACGCCTTTGGGATCCATCATGAGCCTTCCATAACAGCAGCATCCTCCTGACTCATCCTTTGGGGCCAGGGTGGGCTCTGCAAGAAGCTTGGCCCAGGCCTAGAGGTCTCCTGCACTCATCACCTCCCACTGTTCTCCAGCCCACTTCTCTCCATGTATTCTAGCCATCCATAAAATCACCGGAGTGGATGCTCTTCCATGATACAAAATTATTAATTTTGCTCTTCCCCTTTCAAATAGAAAAGAAAGCTTGCTATTCAATAAGTTAAGTATTTGTGAAGGGGGGCTGTAACATGTGTCAGTTGGAGAAATCAATAACCCAAATACCAGCAGGCCTCACATCCTCTTAATAGCCTCATGTTCAGTATTTCTCACTCCAGAAAAACTTTCATTTCCTTCTCTGAGAAATCTCCATGTATAAGGACTATAGATCCCATGCCTAAGGCAAGGGCTACATGATTCTAAAAACTAAGTAGTTTGTAGTCATATGAAACAGCCTGTTTAATTCCCAATATTGAAAAATATTGGCTTTTAATAGTACCGTTAACCTCTTACCATCAACTATAGTTGCTTATTTATTCATTTAATCACTTAAAGCAGTGGATTGCTGGGGAAGCAATTATAATGTTTCAGTACAATGTGGTATTTGACTTTTTCACTCATGCAGTTTCCAGCAACACATTGGAAATGGAGTGTCCAGGAAAATCAGGTCAAAACTTCATGATGGTATAAAAGAAAAGGACTTATTTCTTTGTTCTCTGGACTTTTCCTTTGAGTCCTCAAAGCAAACTTAATGACTGAGTTAGGTAAATCAGGTTGCACAAACTTTCAGTGTAATTCTGATGGTATTGATCACCAGTTCACTGTCATTTTCTATTCTTGGTTTGAGCAACTTGTAGAGAATGAATAGACCTGGAATGAGTCCCTGGTATTTGCATGTCATTTTAGAACTGTCAAAGTGCTTTCATAGATCTAATCTTTTGGGTCCTCAGAAGAACTCTCTTAGGCAGATAGAGCATCTAAGTAAAGCAATTATATTCATTCCCATTTTACAGCTGATGAAATTGAGATCCAGAGAGGAAAGGATAAGCAGACCAAACAAAAGACAAGTGTTACCTTTCCCCAATTCTTGTGAGTGTAATTCAAGTGTCTTTTCTTTTTCTTCTTTTTGTCAATGGTTAATAAGCACCGTTTGAAACAAAGTTTATTTTTGCCATTATTAAAAACAATAATTTTGTAATGACTCTGACCTCTGCAGGTCCTGGCTTTGACTCCTTCCTTACCAGCTCTGGCCATGCCCTCTCTGCCTGATCCCCCGTCCCTCTAAGTCACATGATTCTAATCAATTTGTACCTCTGTTGCTGTCACACGTTCCCCAGTGAGGCGTCAACATTCTGACCACTGATTTCAAAATAACTTTAGAAAACAGTGATGAAAAGTAGATTTTTCTACCGGAACTAATAGGTATTCCTGGGCAATTCCTGCCATATTTTTGCACAGTGAATGCTGTTCATAAATAATGTCAGAAGTGGGCCTTCGCTCCTTTGGTAAGGTGGTCATTTAATGTAAGTAAATCCACATTAAATATTGAAGATCAGAAAAAAGCAGCCTCCTCAAAGAGGTCACATTTAAGTGAAGAAAAAAAACAAAAAAAAACACCCCACAATGTGTGGGGAGAAGACCAGCCTGACGCTGGGTGGCACAGAGTTAATGGCTCATAGAGAGCATCTACATGTTTTTTAAAGATGTTTTATTGCTTACAAAAGGAAGTAGTCTTGAGAGACTCCAGCCAGCTGCGGCTGTCGGACTAGGAAGGATCCTGTTCAATTAGTGTTGTAAAATAAAATACTTTGTAAAGGAAATAAACACGATGCTAGCTAAGATTCATGCTTTCAAATATACACAAGGTTTGAATTTTTAATTAGGACTGCTAATTACAGTCATCAGAAAGCAGAACAGAATAGATCTTACCTTACATTTAGCAGACAAGCCTTCAACCCCAGTGTATTTTTCAATTTCATTAATATTTTATGAAAATGGCCCTTGCAGCTTCAGCCTATTCTAGTCTCCTACAAAACTGCCCCACATTATGGATGCCAATGCCTTTAAGCCATGTGCATTAGTGTGATGACAAAATGCAAAACAGCATCTTGTCAACCATCGCATCAATTGATTCTATTAGATCGTGTAAAAACAGTTGGGTGTGAGTTATCATCTCAGTGACACTAATGATGAAGCAAGACACTGGCTGAGAACAGCCATTAGCTATAAGCCAGAAATTAATGATTCTAATATTTTTGAACAAATTAACCTTAATGAACTGGTCTCGCAAATACTGTATTATCTCCAGATAAGTCAGCAAGTGGAACAACCCCGTTACATGAACACGTGGTAAACTTATATAAATAAGGATATTAAATAAACACAAACCCTATATGTCCATGTTTTATAGGTTTATCCCTCTCTCATGCTGCTTGTACCTCAGATACAATATAGATCCAACTAGTCACTCCCCTGATTATAGTGAAATTGGTAGTGATTGACTATTTTATAAAATTGTCTGTAACATCGTGGAAGCGTAAATAAAATATTCCCCCAAAGTTAGAGGATAACTGATTGTCAGAATATTAAATTTTATATTTAATATACAAAGGACTTTCCTAAATGTAAAGTGAATCCTTTTGTAAAATGATGACTTCTTCTGTCATTGTGGAGAATATCACCCCTTCTCATTATTTGTTCATCTGTTTTGTTAGGTTTGGAGTTTTGCAAATTGGGTTTTCATAAAACAAGTCACACCTGCGGTACTCCTAAGAATGAAGCATGCATTTCCCCTCTGTAAATACTTTGGAAAAGTTCATTACAGTGATCCCAAACTAATCATTGGTGGGATGACTTTGAAACGTGAAATAAAGACAGGGGCACTTTTGTTAGCAATTCCTGCACAAGAGCAAAGTACTGTACAGTAAAATTTTGACCCGTTCTCGCATTCCCTATAATTGTTAGTGTGCCAAAGTTAATTGGCATTCAGTTAATAGGAATACAATTGACAGACAACTCAAATGAAATACACCTCCCTAAGATAGTTCACTGCCAGATTCAACTGCAGCTTGAAAAAAAATGTAATGATTTTTAGCAGTGGTTTTGCTTAGATAGTTTCTTGTGTGTTTCTTCCACACAAGGCGACTTCAGTTTTCTCTCTTCACCCAGAAATCTGCCCTCATGTAACCACACTTTTCATCACAAAGGATCTTTACTTTTGTCTAAAAGTGTTTAGTACCCACTCAAATCTGTGGTCCAAAATCCTGGAAACCCATTCACAAGTCCTGTACAGAACTCAAATGGCTAGCATAGCACAGGGAGATCAGCTCGGTGCTTTGTGACCACCTAGGGGGGTGGGATAGGGAGGGTGGGAGGGAGGGAGATGCAAGAGGGAAGAGATATGGGGACATTTGTATATGTGTAACTGATTCACTTTGTTATAAAGTAGAAACTGACACACCATTGTAAAGCAATTATACTGCAATAAAGATGTTGAAAAAAAAAAAAAAACCAACTCAAATGGCTAATTTAAAGAAGAGGAAACAAAGGAAAGGCACTTGCCAACAACAGTTTGTTGGCTTAACTTTGACTTGCTTTCCCGGGAAGGAAGAAAACAGAATTTTCAATGTGAACTGTCAGCCCTGGTTATGACAGAAGCTCACTAGTGAGAGATCCAGAGCCTCCCCTGTATTGGCAGAGGAGCAAAGAAACCCTCCAAACAGAATTTTTTCAAGCTTCCTCTACAACTCCACTTAAATAATTTACTTTTTATTTTTTCTCAGACTATTCTTTTTAAAGTTGGCTGGCATGTGTGTTGACAAGCATGCTTTACTGCATAAGATGACTTGTGTATTTGGAAAGGGGAAAAAAATATCACAAAACTCCCTCCAACTCAGAGAGTAAGAGAACTACTATATTTACTCTGGGGAAATACAGTTAGTCTGAACTCTGGCTTCAGCTAAGGGGCACTAGATATAAACTAATAAAAGTAAAGTAGCTGTTTTTGGAACGTGGTTTACTAATTTAAGAACCAAACCAGTGGCTGTGTACCTAATTCAGCAAACTAACTGGCCATGGAACTGTTAGCTCTAGGCAGAAAGACCTTAAATCCGTTCATTAGAACATAATACATTGTTATTTAATCCAGGAAAGCTTAATTCTAAAATTCATCCTTTCAAAGTTCTGACAGTTACTGGAGAGTACGGTAGATGAATAAAATGATATGGAAATAATGGCTTAAGTGTAGCTGCTATTCTGAATCCTTGTTTTCACACTTCAATATTTATGATGATGTGCAGTGACTAAAATAGAAGGTTGGAAAGAAAATAAAATAGAAGATGGAAAGACAACAGGCTATTTAGGTCATTCATATATATTTGGATTATAAATGGAATGACTGACCTGGGCTTGCTGAGAATCTTTACGTTGATAAAATACAAAAGACTCTTTCTTACGTATCTCACAGTAAACGGATTCAGAAAACTGTTCAGAAAACACAATCTTTTTTTTTTTTTTTTACTAATACAGAAAATATTCTTCTCTGAAAAGAAGATAATTTTGTGTCTTCTGAATAGTAATAAAGCATTCTTTCAGTAAAAACACCATTTCACCCCCTCTACCCCTGAAAAGTTTTTATGTAATACCTTTTGAAATAGTTCACAGAATTCTACCCGGTGTATTACATAAGTCATACTTTATAAGATAACGTATTATTAAAGATGTCTTTACATTGCTTTTTCATAAAATCTTCCTCTGTTATAAATCTTTCAATTGTTACTGGCAGGGCAGAAGGAAACTGGCAGAGAAGACAGTGCTTGGCTGTAGGTGTTTGACATTAACCACTTCTATCTACAAGGTCTTCACCATTGGATGGGAAAATAGAACACGGTAGTTTATTTACTATCAGACCTGAAATTATATTCAGACCAAAGCAACAAACAGCATAGATGCTCTAGTATAGATTGCTCTGAAATGTACTTTCAACTTGCAATGGAAAATGTTCCTAGAATTATTTTGAGATTATAATAAATAATGAGCCTATGCAAGTCCATTTCTTCCTAAAGACCTATAAAGCATTCTATTTATAGTGACATTTTCTCAATTTTATAGTTAATAAATACTTTTAAATCTAGATGCAAATAGTTGGTAGAAAAAATTTTTTTGATTAGCTGATACCCCAAATAATAAAAACTATTATAAAATTCAGGTGATTCAAAATTTGACGAATACTTGTCCTCATCATTCCATCCAACAACCAATGTACACTTAAAAAAAATCTTGGGGCTTCTCTCGTGGCGCAGTGGTTGAGAGTCCGCCTGCCGGTGCAGGGGACACGGTTCGTGCCCCGGTCCAGGAGGATCCCACATGCCGCGGAGCGGCTGGGCCCGTGAGCCATGGCCGCTGAGCCTGTGCGTCTGCAGCCTGTGCTCCGCAACGGGAGAGGCCACAACAGTGAGAGGCCCGCGTACCGCAAAAAAAAAAAAAAAAAAAATCTTGTGGTTTATAGTCTCCATCTGTGCAATAAACTCAAAGTGATTCCTTTTTATATCTACTTTGATATTCATCATTCATTCATTCATTTGTTCTTTCTTTCATGTATTCTCATCACAGGCATGAATTGAGCATCTGTAGCTGTGCTGTCCTATAGCCACACGTGTCTCTTGAGCACTTGAGGTGTGATTAGTCTGAACTGAGATGTGCTTTGACTGAAAAACAAGCATTTTACCTTGATTATATGTTGAAATGATCATACTTTGGATCTACTGTGTTAAATAAAATATATTATTAATTTCTTTTTTATATGTGACTACTAGAAAATTTAAAGTTACATATGTGTCTTTCATGCTAACCTACGGGGCAGTAAGCACTGTGGTAGGCTCTGGAGATTCTAAGGTGAAAACCACAGTGATCTGGTCTTCAAGGAGCCTAGTTTAGTGCTGACATGAAAAGTCTAGAGCAAAAATTCCAACTGTACTATTCTCCTTTGGCTTGACATCCAAAGCAAATGCCTTTTTTACTTCTCTTTGTTGAATCCCTATTCCTAATATGTAAAAGTCACTTAATACTTGCAATGTTCTACAAGACTCTCTGTTTTTGTCAGCACAGAGTTTGGATAACTTGGATGCTAAGTCAATTTGGCCTGTTACACTAACCTCTTCAGGAGACTTCGTCACTACTGAGGAGCTCAGACTCCTGAAGAGGCACCTGGAGCTGGTTGCCCAGCAATGGTTGCCCTTGCAACGGCATTCAACATCCTCATTCTGCTCACAGTCAATGACAAGGCTGCTTAGGGACAGGGGTACACTCAGTTGTCTGGGAATAGAGTTTTCCTCCGTGTGAACCTAATTGGCCTGTGCAGGGATCGTAGCTGTAACTTCAGCCTCATTAGCACCATACTTCCTCCGTTATTGATCTGGCTCAAATCGCTAATAGTAAATATGCCCTCCTTGGAAAAGACACATCCTATGGCGAGCTCTCCCTCTGTGAAACAGAAATACCTCACTCATGTTATATCATGACATTGCTGGACCACGCTATTTATTTTCTGGAACCTTGAGCTAGGTAATTTAGCTTACCGAGAAACAACTTTATTTCAGCCATAGTCACATGGTTTTTTTGTGCCTACAATAAAATATTTCAATTATTATAAGCAGTTTCTTTTTTTTTATGTTTTCCTCAGAATAGCTTAAAGTCGATTAATTTATACCTGTACATATATAAAATTTAATTTCAAAGAGGGGTAAAGGAATTTTTGACATCCTTACAATGGCATTATCTTTATGACAATTCCAAAATATTTTGCCTGTGGGAAAAATGTGGAGTTGGTACTTGGTAGTCATTAAGTCCAGTACAGTCTTGTTAGGATAGTCAAATCCTTTTGCTCAGTGTATTACCCTCTGGTCTCCACTCCCCAGCCAACTACCTGATTGGATAATGGTTGGGATTGACTGACAAGTGTGACAAGGGCCACAGGGCCATCTCTTTACGATGGGGATTGATGTCTCTGTAAATACAGTCCTTCACCTTCAATACCTTTAAACACCCAATGATTAACCTAAAGTAGCTCAGATTTGCTTTTATTTTCATTTATTCCCCTTTTACAACTGACATAAGGCCCCCAAAGACAAGAGTACTCACTGCACCATTTTTCCTGTTCAGATGGTCAGTTAAATATTTATTTTCTGTAAATTTTCGTTAAGAACGCTAATATTATATTTTACTAAAACGTATACTTGGGTCTATGTCTCCATAGTATATAGTCAATTGTCTCATACTTCTGACATATAACCAAATTAATATGGTTTACTTTCCACAAATATAATTATTAAGAATCATTGTTATAATATTAACTAGAAGAAGAAAAGAATATTAAGCCAACAATTTATTCTTCTTCCCTCAGTTTATGCAATAATATAGTATTCTGGATCACCTTCATTATTTGAGTGAACTCAAACCTTCTTTGAAGGAATTTTATCACAATGGTAGATAAGATAAGGTTTAATTTCTCAGGATGAAATTTTTTATCAAAAAGTCTGATGTGAAATGTATAAAAATTAAACATTATCTTCATTTTTATATGTTGTTCCATTGTAATAGAAGTTGGTCGGCTAGCCATTTTTCAGAGACAGATAAAGCAAAGTACTCGCTGAAAGCTTTAGTTAAAACATGCAAAACCTCTTTCAAGTATCTTTTATATTCCAGTGGGAATAACATTTATATGACAATTATTTTAGAAATACTGATCATTTAGAAATTCTACAGTTGACTTCAATCAAATCAAAGCCAATTTTAGATGAATGATCTTTTTAGTCACTTGAAAATGAATTTTTATGAATTTGTATGCATATATAAAAATGAATGGGTTATATGAAAGCTGTATTGGATTGCATCTTGAGAATATTCTACCATTTAAATAAACTTATATTTGTATATAACATTTTAATGATAAACAAAACATGAAGAGTGCAAGGTTAAGTTGAAAATCATGTAAACTTTCATGCCATTTAGGTGGTTAATAGAAACAAAATTCTAATAACTTAACTACAGCCATATTAAAACTTAATTAGAAAATAAGCTAAATAGTTAATTACATGAATCCACAAGCACTTATATGGTAGTTATCACCAGGTGAATTAAGAATGAATTACTAATATTTTCTACTGTTAATACATGGTTAATTAATGATTAAACAGTGTTTTACTGCTTACTCATTAATGATTTATTACAGTTACTTAAACAGTTTCCCAGATTTGAGTGCCGTAAATAGACATCTTAAGATTACTTTCCAGGTTTACCTTCTTTCTAATGTACTGATTACCCCATTTTCTATCGTACTACTCTGATCTTTCAACTGTGAATATCAAATATCTTGATTACCTGATGAGTAAGAGCTAATCCATTGGTGCATATGAATTCAAACAGTAGAACTGAATGTGAAAAGGGGCACAGATCTTCCTGTGTCAGTTCAGCTGTGCTCTTCTTCCCATGGACACATTCTCTTAAACTGTGAGTGGGAGAAGGGACTGCGGGATGTTAAACCCAAGTAACCCAAATGGCCCCGCATCTTAGATTCTGCTCCCTGTTCCAGCATCTAAGTTGCCCTCATGTTGATGACGGTTCTGCCTGAGAAGAACATGCTCTCTAGGTCTGTTTAGGTAAAGAGACCTCTCGTGGTGGTCAGTTATGGGACCACAGAGGCCTTCTCTTAGTCATGGGGCCCAGGTCAAGGTGGTCTGTGTATTGTCAGGCATCCTGGTAGTGAGAGAGCTCTCTCACTGTGCAGTTCATTTAGCGATGGCCCTTACCTTGAGATATAACTGTGATGGAGGTTATACATGCTGGGGACCTGTTTTTTATCACAAATGTGCTTGTCATTGCTTCTGGATTTGCCTAGAATCTCCCAGAATGCAATTATATCTTCTGAGATGTACCTGACAACGAGATTGAGGTGTTTTTCTCTCATTTTGGAAAGCTACATGGAAATAGCTTCTGGGGTGTGACATTGCAATCTTAATGCTTGTCTTTATGTAACTATTTATCCTTATCAGGGGGATTCTCTGGCTGCTAGGAGACTGTTTAGTTGGTTTAGAAATTACAGTAATGCTCTGGAAATGACTTTTCTTTTCTAAAAAAGGACAGGTATATGTTAGGGGTGAAACTACTAAAATTAACTCTCTTTCCTCCCCACCTTTCAAAAAGATAGAACTTTAAAAATACAGACTGTCAGAGGGAATGCACTTGTTTTACATTTGTTAAGGAAAGACACAGAAATCTAATTTTTACCACAATAGCCTTAGAAATAACGATAAGCCTTATCCAATGGAAACTTGACTATATTCTTGGACTGTGAGCTATTTTGCAATTTGCTGTTAAATATCTATTTTTTTTAAATCAACTTATTTTAAAAACTTGATTTATTTTGTTTGTCCTTAAAAAATTTAATATAAGTTCAAGGTAATGTGATACTTCTAGGTTTCTAGGAACAGAAAAAAAAACTCATACTATGCCAAATTTGAATGGAGAAATCCGTATATTGTAGGATGGTTTCTGTGTTCCACACAGAGAAAAATGGTAGAGATAGAATTGAAAATAGTTCAGAATAGAGAAGAAAAATCAGATTAAATATTGCTGATTAATGTTGTTTATTAATCACAGCCCTAATCTATAAAAGCTGATCCCGGTTACATATTTGAATCAAGGGACAACAATTTTAGAATTATGAAATGTTGTAATATAGCTTCAATATATACATATATTGACTAGTGAGAATTTAGTTGTATATAATAAAACAAAAAAGTCAATATTGCGGTACATATCTAGAAACTATGTGGAAAGAGTCATATTTACCTTTACAATTTGAGTGTTGTTTGGGGTTAGGATTTCAAAAGCATCTGGCTAACACCCATTGCCAGCCCAGTTTTGCCAGAGGTAACATTTTTAAAATTTATTTGCATCTCTTTAACTGTCAACCTCTGATGAGGTAGGGATTGAACATTTGGAAATGTAAAGAAATATATAGAAGGAGGGAAGGAGAAGAGAAGTAAAAGCAAGGGCTGTTTAAATGTTTTGCACATTTTATACCAGCCTGAAGCAAATGGGTATGAGTCTGTGATAACTTTTGAAGGTTAATTTAGAAATCTTTGTTTCATGACATCAGTGGATGTTTCCATTATCCACTGAGATGGTGTCTTGAGTTGTAGAATCACATTTCATTCACTCACTCATTCATTCACAGATTTTTGTAGGATATCTGCTATGTGATGGGCTCTGGACGGAAAGTCTCAAGGACAGAAAAGTCAAGCTGAAAATGAAACTAAGAGTTTCAAGAAAAGTGGCAATAATGTGGAATTCTAGGCAAAGTTAATACGACTCAGCAGCAAACCAAAATACGAGTTTTGTAGCAAAACATCAGTAGCCAAATGTCTTTTCATATTTTTCTTCTTTTATTATCACAGTGACCTACAGTGAATCTGATAAAAGTGATTTCAGATATTTGCAGGCCCACCATCCAAACAACATTGTGTAGTGGCTCCTTCTGCTATAGGGGTGCTGGCCAAGGATTGAATCCTCCAGCAGTAACCTCAGGGAGATGAAGTTCTTCATGGTTCAAGGACAAAAGTGGACTAGAGTCCTAGGAGATGCGGGTCTCCATTTCAGAAACAAAGACGTTAGATCTCTTGTTTCAAATATCCAGTCCTTTTCTGTGTTGCTCCTCGTAGAACTAAGCTACTGTGTGCTTTGTGTGAGGATCCTCTTCTTTGAGAAGAAACAACACCCTTGACTGCCATATTTAGAAGGATAAAGCATGACCAAGGGACCAGGTATGATCAAAGAGAAAGGGATAAAGCAACATGTTGCTTAGATTCTTATTTGCCTTTAGTCAAAGAAAAAAAAAAAAGCTACACAAGTTTGAGACCAAATTATGTTTTTAATACTAACTAGGTGAGTGCAGATGGAGGATTTTTAACCTGTAGTCCCTGGACCCATGTAGATAGGTTTTAAGTAATCTGTGGACCCCATTATATTGTAGGCAAAAGGTTGAATGCATATGACTTTTTCAAGAAAGGGCCTATAGCTTCATCAGGTTTTAAAGGGTCTGTGTCTCTAAATTTAAGAACAATTGCCTTTTTTTTTTCCTTTTGGCCGCACCATGAGGCATGTGGGATCTTAGTTCCCCGACCAGGGATTGAACCCATGCTCCCTCCACTGGAAGCGTGGAGTCTTAACCACTGGACCGCCAGAGAAGTCCAAGAACGCTTGCCTTTAAAAATCATTTGAGTGACAGTGCTATTACACCAAGATGTATTTCTCTTAATTCTGGAATTTCAAGCTTTTTATATGAAATTGTTTCCTTCAAGTTAAGACTATGCAAAATCCAGTCAATACCTGCTATGATCTGATGAAGCTGAGGAAAATAAAAAGCTAACTTTCACTCCTCTGGATTACACAAGTTCATTTCTGCATTCTGCTCTAGCTCGGGTATGTAGACATGGCCAGAAAGTATTTCCCATTGAGGGGCAAGAAAAGATAGTTTAAAGATCCTGCTTTGGTATGCTGATAGGCTCTATAACCTAAAATAATTTCTTTGGTTTTATTTATGTACTTGTCATAGACCTTTACACTTTCTAAATTTAGCACAGTTTTAATGTTTCTTGGGCAACTGACCATGAAAAAGTTTCCATCTTCAAGTAGGGGTAAAATAACTTAACTATTTCCGTATCTCTCAATTATGGATAACTGTAGTTTGTTCTTCTATCAGCATATTTTTGTGAACTCACCCTTGCTGTCTGAAAACTTCACACAGTAATATTTTATTCTATCCCAAAGGCACCATATGTCACATTCCACCTTCCTAAGATAGACACCAGGTGTCAGAAAATGGCAGGCTCTCAGTAGTTAAAGTTGAAGGTAATGGTCTTTGGCATGTCTAAATGCACTTTAAGAAAAAAAGTTTCTCTATGAATAAAAGATGTGGAAAAGTCAGTCATGCTAAGTTATCATTTTTAAGCACATAATTGTTAGCAAAAATGAAAGTTTTCCTATAAGAGTAAGATACTTGGATTTTATTTAACAAGAGATCTTATACACAAATTAATAGATCCAATCAGATTAAAATTGTATATATATGAAAAACAACAAACAAAATAAAAACAGCCCACAACCAACATATTATCATTTCTTGGACTAGACGTGATGGAATGTATTCATTCTGGCATTGAGCTTTGACAAGTGTGGTTATGTGTAAGCATTCTAGAAAAGAAAGGAGAAAGTATATTTATTCCAATCTAAATTATGTCCCTAGATAGCATGACGGTGACTGAATTTATCATATCCTCCCATGGAATTCCCATTTAAGATATCAGATATAGGCAAAAGGCTCAAATTACTTGTAGGTACGATATTTTAACACGGGACATCCAGATGGAACTTTTATAGATTCACAAATAGCACGGCTCACTGTACTGGAATGCTGGATCCAAGTGGCACATCCCTTTTGAGGTTACAGCTTAGAGTAAAACAGATTTATTAATAATCAATGCACTCATATGACGAAGAATGTTATCAGCTCATCCAAGACGGAAAACAACAGGAAACTTAAGCCAAGACTCATTTAATTTTTGCCCTTCTTACTATATGCATTGGAAAGGAACCCCATTGGCCCTTTTTTAGCTAGTAATGTCTAATGCAGGAAGACAGGAATAAGCAGAGTAGAAAGCACCTGTCAGCTCTATTTCCCACTCTCCTTGATTAGCATGAAACATTAATAGGGCTTTCAGAAATTCTGGCCTGAAATGGGCTTTGCCTGAGAACGTGTCTGTCTTTACTGCATAAAATCCACTGTCATTAAAAAAGGGCAGATAACTAAAGAAGACTCTTTCTTGAAACTTATACCTTTTTTCATACAATGACAAATTATTTTAATAATGGGAATCACATACACTGCCATTTGTATAATATTTCCCATAAAATTCCCCCATTAAATTTGCTCCTTTACTTGACTCATCTCTTTTTTTAAAAGAATGACACGCACAAAATGATACATCATACTTTCTTATAAAGAATTGAAAATGAACATACAGTAATGGGTTAACATACATTTTAATAAAATTTTCATTGCTGTGCATTTCACTTTTCGATACTGAAAACCAGGGATGTTCCAACCTCAGGCAATGCCTAAGGATAAAACAAATCATATGGTGGTGAACTATTTTCACCTATTTATTCTTCTACAGGAAAAAATATTCATAAATACCAAAGAAAATCAGATGTGCACCAAAAAATTATAACCAGTCTTAATACCCTTTGCCACATACTGTATGTCACTGTATACTAAAAATAAAACCAAAAATATGCTTTAGGGATTTCTAGAATCTTTCAAGGGTTTAGTGTATTGTTAATTTTCATTAAAGGTAAGTTTCAGATTGACTTCCATTTTCCGAAATGGCCACAAAAATCAAAAGATATAATGGGATTCAAATAAGGTCACAGATCATAAAATATAGCTTCCAGTCTCTTAATAAAAACTACGCCCAGATTCGTAATTTGAGGGTTGAGTTTTTCGGTCTAGAAACTTTTGATTTGAGTTGAGCACTTGTTATATTTATGAAGTCAGTTCATTTACAAAGAAAAATGCATGTTAGGGAGCCTGTCCTTACATTACGTGAGTGTGTCAGTCAGCACCCTCGACGTTCTTGCATATGATTTCCTAAGAGGGCAAAGACAGCAGAGAACAGCCCTAGGTGAAATGAGGTGTCTGCCAGAATTTTATTAAAAAGCAACACTTTGTGGAAAAAGCATGCCAATTGCCCCAACTTCACCACTTGGCTGTAATGGGGCAGCCCACATTAAATGAGGTGCAAATCATAAATGTGTTTCCAATTTCTTTCTGGTGATTCTATAAGTGTGCAACTCCTGCAGCATCTTATAGACAGGTTCACTAGGCACCAATGACAAGGAAAGTTAAAAG